>NC_136058.1:234137425-235337425 GCF_964261635.1 Lissotriton helveticus
TCCAGATAAAAAAGATGTCGTCAATATAACGCATAAAATGCGAAATACTAGTTGAAAACGGATTGTCATTGTAGATGAATTTCTCTTCATAGAGCCCCATGAAGAGGACAGCCAACTCCGGCGCGAAGGGGCAGCCCATGGCTACTCCTTTAACCTGGAAAAAGAATTCCGAATCGAATGTGAAGAAATTCCTTTGAAGTGCAAATTTTGCTAATTCCAACAGGAATTCTGTGGGGACTCTTCTGGGGCGAGGTCTAGTTTCGAGGAAAAACTGTAGAGTTTCTAATGCTTGTTCCTGCGGTATTTGAGTGTACAACGAAGTGACGTCCATTGTCACCATTAATTGTTTTGAACTGTCAATTCCAATTTTACTGAGTTGATTGAGGAATGCAGTGGTGTCATTAAGGTGTGCTGGTACGTCTTTGACAAACGGCTTTAGAAAAAAGTCTATGTATTTAGCAGCCGGTTCTATAAGTGAGTCGCAGCCCGAAACGATAGGGCGTCCAGGGGGATTGGTCTCGTTTTTATGAAGCTTTGGAAGAACATAAAAAACTGGTGTTCTTGGATTCTTGTTTTGCAGGTAGAGAAATTCCTTTTGGCCCAAGATACCTTCCTCAAGGCCTCTCTGCAGTATTCCAAAGAGTTCAGCTTGTAACTCGTTTGTAGGATTTTTACCAATCCTTCGGTAGCAATTGGTGTCATCAAGTTGTCGTAATATTTCTTCTTTATATTTCCTTATGTCCCAGACTACAACTGCTCCACCCTTGTCAGCCTGCTTGATGACCACTGTTTTGTCGTTCTTTAGTGCCAGTAAAGCTTCTTTTTCACTCTTTTGTAAATTGTATTTTGTGTATTGCTTTTTGTGTTCCATTGCTGAAATGCCAGAGAGTAGTGCCCTCTCAAACGCTAGAACCTCTTTAGGAATTTTGTATCCAGGGGGGATGAAAGTGGATTTCCTTTTAAGTCCCGTGACTTCCTTGGAGTTAACCTCAGGTGCGTCTTTAAAGAATGTTTCCAGTCGAATCTTGCGACAGAACTCCATCGCTTCCAGTTTCATCTTCACAAAATTGGTGGGTTTTGAAGGGACAAATGATAATCCTTTGTTAAGTACGGAAATTTCTGGTTTGGATAGCACCCGCGATGATAAATTGAAAACTGCTGATGTTCTTAATTCTTGTAGAACTGACGGCGTGTTGTCATTTCCCAAGGTTGTAGATTGTAACGTGTCCGTCCTCTGCCTCTCCGTTGGCCTCTTCCTAAAAAAGAGGGTTGATTTTGTTGTTGTTGAGCAGGTTGTTGGTTTTGTTGATTACCTCTTCGACTTTGATT
The DNA here is from genome assembly GCF_964261635.1 of Lissotriton helveticus. NCBI lineage: Eukaryota > Metazoa > Chordata > Amphibia > Caudata > Salamandridae > Lissotriton > Lissotriton helveticus. The sequence continues at coordinate 234,138,755 of NC_136058.1, forward strand.
ATTCCTAGTTTCAACAGAATCAGACTCTCCTCCAGATGATGATGATGAAGTGTCTGAAAAAGTGAGGAACTTGTTACGTGATCTTCCTTGATTGTCCCCTAGGAAACGTCTGGAGTCTGTTCTTGAATAGAAATCCTTGTTAAGAACAACCTGCTCAACAACAACAAAATCAACCCTCTTTTTTAGGAAGAGGCCAACGGAGAGGCAGAGGACGGACACGTTACAATCTACAACCTTGGGAAATGACAACACGCCGTCAGTTCTACAAGAATTAAGAACCTCAGCAGTTTTCAATTTATCATCGCGGGTGCTATCCAAACCAGAAATTTCCGTACTTAACAAAGGATTATCATTTGTCCCTTCAAAACCCACCAATTTTGTGAGGATGAAACTGGAAGCGATGGAGTTCTGTCGCAAGATTCGACTGAAAACATTCTTTAAAGACGCACCTGAGGTTAACTCCAAGGAAGTCACGGGACTTAATAGGAAATCCACTTTCATCCCCCCTGGATACAAAATTCCTAAAGAGGTTCTAGCGTTTGAGAGGGCACTACTCTCTGGCATTTCAGCAATGGAACACAAAAAGCAATACACAAAATACAATTTACAAAAGAGTGAAAAAGAAGCTTCACTGGCACTAAAGAACGACAAAACAGTGGTCATCAAGCAGGCTGACAAGGGTGGAGCAGTTGTAGTCTGGGACATAAGGAAATATAAAGAAGAAATATTACGACAACTTGATGACACCAATTGCTACTGAAGGATTGGTAAAAATCCTACAAACGAGTTACAAGCTGAACTCTTTGGAATACTGCAGAGAGGCCTTGAGGAAGGTATCTTGGGCCAAAAGGAATTTCTCTACCTGCAAAACAAGAATCCAAGAACACCAGTTTTTTATGTTCTTCCAAAGCTTCATAAAAACGAGACCAATCCCCCTGGACGCCCTATCGTTTCGGGCTGCGACTCACTTATAGAACCGGCTGCTAAATACATAGACTTTTTTCTAAAGCCGTTTGTCAAAGACGTACCAGCATACCTTAATGACACCACTGCATTCCTCAATCAACTCAGTAAAATTGGATTTGACAGTTCAAAACAATTAATGGTGACAATGGACGTCACTTCGTTGTACACTCAAATACCACAGGAACAAGCATTAGAAACTCTACAGTTTTTCCTTGAAACTAGACCTCGCCCCAGAAGAGTCCCCACAGAATTCCTGTTGGAATTAGCAAAATTTGCACTTCAAAGGAATTTATTCACATTCGATTCGGAATTCTTTTTCCAGGTTAAAGGAGTAGCCATGGGCTGCCCCTTCGCGCCGGAGTTGGCTGTCCTCTTCATGGGGCTCTATGAATAGAAATTCATCTACAATGACAATCCGTTTTCAACTAGTATTTCGCATTTTATGCGTTATATTGACGACATCTTTTTTATCTGGACGGGAACCCAAGAGAAACTGGATGAGTTTGTAGGATGGTTGAATTCTAGAACATCGGATATTAAATTGACAGCGGACTCATCAGACCGAATGATCACATTTCTGGACGTTAAAGTGTTTCCTTGGAATAGTGGCTTGGGAACTACATTGTTTCGAAAGGCCACAGATAGAAACAAAAGTCTTCTGTTTACCAGTTATCATCCTAGAAGCCTACGTCAAAACTTACCTTTTGGGCAATTCCTAAGGATTCGACGGAATTGTTGCTGCGAAGACGAATATTTTCTACATGCTGGCAAACTTACTGAAAGACTAATTGAGAGAGGATACCCCAAGAAACTTGTGAAGCATGCACTCAAACGAGCCTGGTGGGTTCCCAGGGAAACCCTACTAGAGAAAAAAACAAAGAAGCAATCAAGTAGGATGATATGCGTTTCCACTTTCTGCCCCAACGCACACCAGCTCAGAAAGATGATTAACACCAACTGGCATCTAGTTCAAAATCTACATGAAGACCTCACAGAAATACCCATGTTTGCCTTCAAAAAGGACATGAATATTGCAAATCATTTGGTGAGGGCAGCTCTCCCACAGGAGCAGCCACCTGATTTGAGAAATATGCTACGTCTTCCACCCATAGTGGGCCATCATAAGTGTGGCACTTACACATGTTGCGAACAAACAATAGAAGGACCAGTCTTTTCGCACAAAGAAATTCATTGGAAACACGACAGTTTTACTAATTGTAAAACAAAAAATGTGGTGTATGGAATACTGTGCCCATGCCCGAAGCTATACATTGGGAAAACCTCACAGGAGATACGCCAGAGGATAACCCAACACAAATCAAGGATTAGGAGAAATGTGGCGAATGCTCCCCTTGTAAATCATTGGACTGCATCCAAACATAACGAAATTGATCTCAAGTGGACGGTCATTTCAAAGATTGAAATAGACAAACGTGGCAGTGACCTGGACGCCAGACTCAATCAAAGACAGGCATTACTTATAATGAAATATAATACAGCAATTGACGGCCTCAATGAAATATCGGAAATCTACAAAAGTTGAGTATCCACCCTAGTCCTCCATCATCCCCTCCATACGTTGAGACCTCCCGCTTGGAGCTCCCTACCCACCCACTGACTGTTTCAGCCTAAAACTACAACTCCCAGAAACCTTAGCGACCAGCATTCCAGGTAACCACCAGGAAGTTAAACCGTCCACCAGCACTTTTCACTCATTTCAAAGCAACACTGAAAGTAGGAGGACGTGTCCTGCCTTGCTGTCTGACACTTGGAGCAAACAAATCATTTCAGGTCTGTGCCACTGCTTCCCAGCGCGTTTTAGCGCGATCGGAAATCATAGGGACAATTTTTTAACAAGCTCCGCGTTCACTATGCACGCGACTCTTTTTGCCAAATGCCTAAACATGGGACCCCAGCTTTTCAGATTGTCAAACCCGATCGAGCGGACCCTAGTGTCAAACTCTAAACTCCTTGCTGCCGGATACTTTGAGCAAACAATTCACTATAGATCAGCGCCACCGGCTCCCAGCGCGTGTTTGCGCTATTTGCAAAGCTCCGTGTCCACCATGCACGCGACTCACCCTGTCAAACAATGGACCCCAGCCACGTCGTTTTTTTTACTCGGCCCACCCCACCGTTTTGCTAGATTCCAAATTCCACCGCAGAGTCACAACCTCATTTCAAGCAAATCCGCTAGGCTTTGCAGACCGCATGAAAGAAACTGTTATGTTTTATATGCATTAGCGCCACAGGCACGAACTTGTCTTCCTTTGTTTGGCCCATAGGCAACGCTGAGAATGAAAGCGAGGAGCGAGTACACTTAGTGCCAGGCCTACCCTGTTCCCAGATTGCCAACCGCAAATCAAGAACTTTACACGCTGTGGATTGGAGGGTGAGTCAAGATAAAAAAGCAGAGAATGCATGGTGTCACTAATTACATGTCTGTTACTCCTAAGGGTTTTATTCAATTAATTTTTCAGACTCCAACATTAACCACGCTCGCATTGGAGTTTTTGCAGAAGACTTAAGGTAGGGAAGTGTTCCACTGGAAAGGCACTAGTTATGAGTGTAGTGTCAGTTATTTTGCCTACAAATTGGTTTTGTTTGTTTTTTACAGTCTTTTCGGTCCTAATGAGAACCCAATGAATCCGTGGGTTCGAAACGCGTCGACCTTATCCCAGGTCACCTGCACTATGAAGTGATCATTATATGTATTGTCATTTCTGGACAGTTTAAATTTTGTTTAACTAGTCAAAAAACTGCGGATGCTATCAGTTTACAAACTTTGTAATACATTGATGTTCAAGTTTTGAATTTGCATTAAGCACTGTGGTGCTCCTAGGGATCTTTTCTAGTATGAATGTCAAGTGTGTGAGAGGTATGGATGTGGTGTAAATGCAAATTGTTGGTTTGTCCAAATTTGTTGTATATTATTTTTGTAAATATTTGTATATAGTGTTGTCAAAAAGTCTTTTTCACACAGCAATATTTTTCAAAAATTGTGATAAAGTAAAAAATTTACTATATCATTAAATGATGCAAATGTCTAAGCAGGTGTTTATGCTTTATTCATGAAGACCAGAATTTAATCATTATTTGTCAAGAAACCATCAGTCCTGGCACTCGTTTTGGTATTTACAGTTGATTTGGTTCAGCCTGACTGGTTATGAGCCTAGGCCCTTTGTTGTTTATTGGTACTCAAGGAGAGCACACTGGGAAGTGCCGGTACTTAGTACTGGTGAGCACCGGTCCATTTAAAGCACTGCTGTAAATCCTTATTTACTGTAACGTCAGCAATGCAAACAGAAGACTCGAAAATCTTGCTACGGACCGGCTACATTTAATTCATTTGTTCTCTCTTGTCTGTGGTGCTCCACGCAAAATGATTTGTTATAACATGTACCCCCTTTTTGCCAATTTCTTTTGAGAAGAATTGAAAACAAGCATTTGCAATGCAATCGGCCTCGCATTTGAACGAGTTTAAGCTATTAGCATTGTAAACGACAATGCCTTTTATTTATGTTTTAAAAATGAAAACAAAAATAAAAGGCATTGTTATTTGCAATGTCAATAGCTCAAACTTGTGTAAATGCAAGACCTATTGCATTGCAAATGCTTGTATGTACCACTGTCACAGACCTGTTAACCCTTTTTTTTACATCTAAAGTTCTGGAGTAGCTCTAGGGCTGGCTTCTCCAGGGAAGTTATAAAAGACTGTTTAAATCTTGATAATAGGAACCCCATTCTATGACTGGCCTACGTTAATAAAGTCCTTGACTCCCTGATTTGAGTATGCTCTATTCTTGCCCTGAAAATATAGGACGACAGACTAAGGAGAGGGTTGAAAACAGCTTTGTTTCACATCGTGAAAAGGTGCAGATTGAAAAATATCCTGGATCAAGTTCTATTATAAACTATATGCAAATATCTAAAATCTCTGGCATTGATTCACACAAAAAATGGTTTGCTATACCACAGCACATATTCTACTCGACTAGTTTGAGGCTAAACTAAAGCTGGCTTATGGGTTGCCACTTCTTTGAAATGTCCCTGTGATAGTGTTTCAAGTCAATCGATCATAGACTTTATGCTATTTTGTACTTTTTTATCATTCAATGAGGGTTCGTTTTTTATGTCCTATTCTCCTACAAAAGCACTTTCGTTCATATAAAGAGGGTTAGAATATATTCAATCCTAAGCCTCTCTTGAAATTCGTATGGCCATGCTTTTTTTTAATCGCGATGAAATTTAGTACATTTTATTTATTTATTTATTTTATTTGCACATTTGTACCGCGCTGGGAATCAACTCCCTGAGGAGTATCTCCGCGCCTTTGGCAGCATCTGAGAGCAAAAGGCCCTATCTAATATTTTTAATTGTCCAACCAGAGCTAGTAATTAAACAGGAAAGTTTTTAATTTTTTCCTAAAGGAAAAAAGTTCCTTACATGATCTAATTTCGTAAGGAAGTTCATTCCAAAACTTCGGGCCTGCTACTGATAAAGCCCTTCCCCCTTGTCTTGTCTTCCAGAACCTGGGGACAACTAACAATTCACGATCACCAGATCTCAGAGATCTTAAGGGGATGTATGGAGTACATTTTTTTGTTAGATAATGAGGGCCATTCCCAGTGAGGCACTTGTGGATGATGCAGCAAGTTTTAAACAACACCCTCTGTTTCACTGTGAGCCAGTGAAGTTTGTTCAGTAGTGGTTTTGAGGGAGTACGGGCCGGGGCATTAAGGACAAGGCGAGCAGCCGTGTTCTGCACCACTTGTAATCTGGCAGTGATCCCCTCATTTGCGGCTAGCAGCAAACCATTACAATAATCCAGTCTACTCAACACGAGCGACTGAACTAGTGTTTTCCTGGTGGTATCAGGTAGCAGGGGGAATACCCGTCGGAGAAGCCCAATAACATGGAAACAGGAGCTCACCACTTGATTAGCATGATGTTTAAGGGTGAGCTCCTGATCCAATTTAACTCCTAGATCTTTCACAACCACTTTGGGCTCGGGGACTGGGCCTAGGTCTTGAGGCCACCAGTCAGGAGTCCACAGGCGTTTGGCTTCCCCAAAGAGCATCACCTCAGTCTTGGAGACGTTGCACTGAAGGAAGTTTGCTGCCATCCAGTGTGCCACTTCTTTCATCCCTTGGGCAAAGGAGATACGTACTTCAGGAGTCATGGTTTTAAACGGAAAAAGGAGTTGGGTATCGTCTGCATACGATACGGGAATAAACCCGTGGGATCTCATGATGTTAGCTAGGGGTGCCACGTAGATGTTAAATAACGTTGGGATCAAGCAGGAGCCCTGTGGCACCCCCTTTGAGATCTCCACCTCCTCTGACTGATAGGGACCCAGTATGACTCTTTGAGTACGTGTGGTGAAAAACTCCTTAACCAGGCCAGCGCCTTGCCTCCCAGACCGATGTCAACTAGTCTGGAGGTCATGATCTCATGTGACACAGTGTCAAACGCCGCTGACAGATCTAAAAGCACCAGGAGAACGGAATAACCCTTATCCTGTAGCATATGAAGATCGTCAGCGACGGACAGCAAGGCGGTCTCAGTGCTGTGCCTTGGCCTAAACCCCGATTGGGAGGGATCTAGTCCCCCCGTACTTTCAATATATTTGGATAGGTGCTGATTTACAAACTTCTCAGTAAGCTTCCCTAACAAAGGGAGGAGAGAAATGGGTCTTAAGTTTGTCAGGTCGGTCCACGGAATGGAGTTATTCTTCCGTAGAGGCCTCACCAGAGCACGCTTCCAGTCAAGGGGAACTTCCCCTGTACTCAAGGATAGATTAACAACCTGCTGAATTCCAACACCCAGATCGTCACTCAGAAGTGACATGATCCGTGCCGGAATAATATCTGAAGGGCACCCACTCTTTATTTGAGTGATTAGAATAGTTATCTCCTTCAAGGATATTGGCGGGAATTCTACACGTTTGTTAGCCTTGTTTTCTGCTGTGCTAAGGTGTGGATAAACCATACTGTCAACAGTTCCCATGTTGTTAGGGATGGTTTTTGAGGTCAAGATCTTAGTGTAAATGCCTTCAATTTTTCTGACAAAGAACTGTGAGATGTTATTACAGAGTTCCTGGGACTCAATCCCCTCTGTTTCACAGGCTATGGGCTTAGTGAAAGTTTGTAAAATTTGATAGAGGACTTTAGCATTTTTACCAGCTGATGATAATTGGGCTGCTATATGGTGTTTCCGAGCAGTCCGAATAGCTTCATGGTAGCTTTTTAGAGAAGTCCTGTGATTATCTCTATCCTCTACCTTGCGTGTGACTCTCCACCGTTTTTCTAACTTCCTCGCAGTTAGCTTTAGTTGTCTGAGATCGTCAGTGAACCAAACTTCTTGTTTAGGGGCAGGCCGTGGTTTATATGTCCTAAGAGGAACAACATGATTTATAGTTGTGATTACAGCTTCATTAAAACTGGCTAATGCCGTGGTGACATTGTCCCCACATTCAACCCAATTGGGTTCTGTATATTTCCCCCTAAAACTCTCTGGTGTAAGTTTGTTCCAGGGTCTTCTGACATCAGCCATAGTCCTCTGAATGCCCTTTACCCTCTGATTAGAGCGAGTATAGAACTCAATGATGGAGTGGTCAGTCCAGTCCACTTGAATGGGAGGCAAACATTTTATCGCTGTAGAATTATATAACACAAGATCCAATGTATGGCCAGCTAAGTGTGTGGGTCCCTGATTTATTTGGTTAAAGCCAAGTGTGGCCAGATCCGCCAGTAATGTCTGTGCCTCCACACATGTATCTATTTCGCTGTGGACATTAAAATCCCCTACCAAAATAAAATCTGAATTCACCTGCATGTGGGGAGCTAGAGCTTCAACAAGATGAATGGAGAAATTCCCAGGGGGATCAGGGGGTCGATAGACTAATGCTCCCTTCCTGGTTTCCCTGGAACTAGGGTTAATAGTAAAAATTAGGAGCTCCATTTGTGGATTACACACCGTCTCGGTAACCACCACCTCCATTTCCTGTCTCAAAACAATGGCTAGCCCACCTCCAGTTTTAATAGGGCGGTCCATCCTTACCATTTTATATCCTGACGGCACCCCCAATGTTATGGCCGGGACAGTGTGGGGTTTAAGCCAGGTCTCAGTTAAAAAACAAAGATGTGGGTTTTCTGATGTTAGGAGATCCCAAACCTGAGTTGAATGAGTGACCAAGGAGCGAACATTGCACAGAAGGCTTTTACAATTTAAAAGTGGGTCGTTAAGAGGGCTGCCAATCAACTTTATAGGGTCTTTAGCAGGGAAAAATAAGGTAGATCTTAGCTGACACGGAGTGATAACAGCGCTGATGGTAAATTGTGTTAAACATTCCCTGCAGGTAAACGGTCCCTCCAGGCTACTCCCTACCCTATGGGAGCACAATGTTGTGACATACCTGCCCATGTCCTTTAGGGTCTTGCTGGTATACGAGGGAGCGAGGCGCCGGACTGATTCCGAGCACCGGGTAGTCCCCGCCATAGCCCCCTGCCCCTGGCCCCGTCCTGTCGCGGACGGGCGCAGACGGGCAGGTCTTTGGCTCGTCTTAGGCGCAGGAGTAGGCGCCACACTGCGCGTCAACACTGCGCGTTGAGCCGACGAGCTGCTTTATAGCCCTCGAGTATGGGAGAGCCAGAGCGCTAACCGCTCGCCTCCCTGGATGTTCCTGGCTCTGCCCCGCCTTCCGCACCCGTGATTGGCTGGAGGGTCGGACTGGGCGTGCAGGCACAGGTCGAACTACAACAGGAGCTAGTCCCTCAATGCGTGTGGGTAAGCGGAATTGTTTTAGCAGTGTGAAACTAGTAATCAGTTTTTAACACAGACAACAATTATTCCCCTTTTAAAACGCTACTCGTAAATAGCAAAGTAAAAACAAGCATTGGCATAGCCAATAGGTCTCGCTTGTGGGACCTTATAAGTATTTTGTTTTGCAGCACAATATCCTTGTAACTAAATACTTATAAGGTCCCACAAGCGAGACCTATTGGCTATGCCAATGCTTGTTTTCTTTACCTTTCAGCATAAACTAAATGGCTCAGTGGGTTGAGCGTCTACTGCCAAGACCCGGGTGCAACTTGAAGGGCACAAATTCAGATTCGTAGGACCTGGTGGCCCTTTTTACGATGTCGGTAAACCGAGTACATGTCAGTTGGCTGGAAACAACTCTCTGTCAAATACCAGTTTGTTGTTGCGCACTTCATAAATGCAATGCACACCGAAGCAGTCAATATGCTATGTTAGCACTATAAAGTGAAATAGATTTTTTTTTTAAACTCTGGTATTAAAAACACAAAACTGTCTCTAGGAAATGGAGATTAAGATGGCGTAAAATTACTAGACAAACAAATGCTCAGATTTTCTTAAAACCGAAATCAATAACAGTAAAAAACAAAAAAAAAATATGTAATTTGTCTACACTTTAGAAGCCTGCAAACTTTTACCAAGACACGTTTCCTTAATATGCCTTGTAAAATGGCCAGGTTTCGCCTCACAGCTGCAGCACACTCGCTCCATTTTACTCCTGTTTCTGCTGTTCCCGGAGATGCCTGTGGATGGGGCAGCCACTGATGGGGCGCCGTCCCCCCATTATTCAGGACGGCCAAATGTATTAAAAAAATGCTAAGCGAGGAGGCATTTCTGTGAAATGAAGCAGGAGGGGAAGCATGTTAACTTTTCACCCTTCTCTGCAGCTAATGAATAAAATGCCTCGGAAAGGGCTCGGGGGTCACTGTTAATATTCTGCACCTGGAAAAAAGCTGAGAATGTGGTTTTCAGCATTTTTACGTGGTGCAATTGCTCATCTCGGCGTGTCAGGGATAAGCTGGACGGGTTTCTGTTTCCCAAGGAAAATGCCTCGCAGTACTGACGGGGAGTATTGTTAAGCAGGCAGCGGGGAGCAGAACTGCTCACCTGGGGGTTCAGCAAACAGAAGTACGAGCGCAATTTTATAGATTAAAAAAATTATTGTTTTTCATGAGCTGTAATAGCGCAATTTAAACAGAATCAACTTTGGCAGAGGCAAAGGTGGTGGGAGAGTGATGGTGAAGAAAGAGAAAACTGGGTGAGCTGAAGCAGACGTGACACCGAGCTGCCAGCTGGCTTACCGACTGCTGAGGCAGAAAACAGACATGCGATGTTTGCAAACAGCAAGGACAATACCGTCAAAGGCTCTCTGTGAGGTCTTTGCAAGCTATGGAAGCAAATGGTGGGGGCCTGAAGGAGGAGGGGGTGCGAGGGATGGGGGAAGCTGGCTGGGGAGAGAATGCAGAGCGCACGCTGGGCGAAGCCCTTTGATGTGCTGTGAGCGGCCGGGAATGAATGATTAGGGGAGGAGAAGCGGGAAAGTGAAAGTACGGCCGGCCTGCGGCCGGCCATGAATAATTAGGGGAGGAGAAGCCCTGGCCGTGAATGCGCGTGCATGTTGCTCACGTGGTTCACATGAACTGCAAGAAAACGCCAGCAAAAAGCTGGTGGTTCCATGATGTTTTCGCCGCTTGAATTCTCGCTCCGCTCGATGCGCATGCGCGCATCGATAGGTCGCGAGACCTAATGATCACAAGCTCACGGAGCTGGTTTTCAAAATTAAAACAATGACGAGCAACAATGCTCTAAGAATGGCGCCAAGCGGAGTCAGGGAAAGCTGCCACCGTCCCCCTTACCGCGAAGTCGGGTGCCTCCTCGCAACCTTTATAGCCCTCGAGTATGGGAGAGCTAGAGCGCTAACCGCTCGCCTCCCTGGATGTTCCTGGCTCTGCCCCGCCTTCCGCACCCGTGATTGGCTGGAGGGTCGGACTGGGCGTGCAGGCACAGGTCGAACTACAACAGGAGCTAGTCCCTCAATGCGTGTGGGTAAGCGGAATTGTTTTAGCAGTGTGAAACTAGTAATCAGTTTTTAACACAGACAACAATTATTCCCCTTTTAAAACGCTACTCGTAAATAGCAAAGTAAAAATGATCACAAGCTCACGGAGCTGGTTTTCAAAATTAAAACAATGACGAGCAACAATGCTCTAAGAATGGCGCCAAGTGGAGTCAGGGAAAGCTGCCACCGTCCCCCTTTATGGAATGTGAATGTCGCTTTTCTGTTTTTCTGTTTTTTTTTGTATTAGTAAACTGTCGATCTGATTATTTTTTTCTATTATCAATTATGACTGTATTTATTCTTTGTGCTTTTATGACTAGATTTTGGTCCAATAAGGAATTTTTGACTGACTGACAAGAAATAATTCGTACTGTATCTCTTTTATTTAGCCACTAGAAGGGTTCAACTGCACATTACCCAACACTTTACAACAGGATAAGAATAGTACCTGATGACAGGGTCAAAGAACGCAAGGAGAGCCTCGTTGGGTGAAGGGCAGAAAAGGAAGCCTTTTATCTTCTTTGCCTAGAGTGAAAGATGTGCTGTGAATGGAAGGGGCGTGGCTGCTTGAATCAATAAGTTGAGACCACAGCGGAAAGCTTCCTGTTTAGTCTTGAACTCGTCTTTCTCTATGGAAATTGCATCGAGCGGGACTCGTTGGCTTTCAAATTCTTGGAATATTGTGAACTGTGATCAAACTTGAAATGTAAACAATCAGATGAACGAACAGATGAAGAAGAAATAACCCGGGTGCATGTGCTAAGGCAATTTATAAGGACCCTGTCCGCAAAATATGGCAAGAAAACAAGCATGACATCTGCTTTGATCCACAGGGCAAAAACGGTGCCCCAATAGCAGCCCGGCTTAGCAAAAAGAATGCACATCATTACGGTCGCCAGTAAAAGACACTGCGGCACAATTTGCACGAGAGGATAACAACTGGAAAAGAGAAAAGTGCCATAGCTGACACACGTTTATTCTGTAAAAAAAACTGGTTCCTTTAAAATGACAGATCTACATACTGAGCTCAAAAGGCAATTCTGTGAGCAAACACCTTGTTTAGTGGTCCTATCGGAGGCTACACACGAGTCGATCCGGACTCCATTAAAATGCCTTGATGTGACCCTTCAAGATAGTCTGTATCCTTGTTGGGCAGCAAGTACATGAACTCTTAACATGCTCTAGTCTACTGTACGATGATATGTATGTTCCCTGTAAGTCGTGTGCGGAGGCAAAGTGTGTGCCCCTTTAAAATATCATGGTCGGCTAAATGCTATGTCCTCCGTCCTGGCGAAAACTCTGCTCTATAAAAGGCAATTTATGAGCCCCTACAAGAGGATCTTTTTCCCTGTATGTATACATTTTGGGCAAATGCGCATGCCAGTCTCTGTTTTTGTAATGCAGAAGAAGGTCTGTGGTCCTTAAGACGTTCTGCATCTCTGCAATATGCTAAGTATGTGCCTCTGTAGGGAACTATGTGCCCTTGCAAGATGCTACAATACGCGTGCACCCTTCTGAAATATTCTGAGACCCAGAAAGTTCCCACGGGTGTTCTGTAGTTAAAGGTTCTGCAGCTTGCATGCTGCTATCAGGTGACTAGTTAAATGTATACTTGCGTGCAAGGGGCTACATATTTAATCCTTGCACCTGTAAGAGATCCAGGTTGAAAGGGCAGGCTATTAACACCAATATTCCATTGTTTTCCTTTGTATCTTGGCATATCTGCGATCCAGTAAAATGTTCTGAGTCCATGCATGATAGTAAATATTTGTGCATCTGACATTCAGCACCCCTCTAAAATGTTACAATGCACATCGCTGTAAAACATTCAGTTTATTACAAAGTGCCTTGTAAAATGTTTTGCACCCTCACCGGATGCTATGTGTGGTACACATCATTTATTGTCAACATGTGTTCCTGTCACAATAAACGAATACAAAATAAGACATAAACGTGTAAGGCGCAATAAATTGTCTGATGCACCTATTAGCTTTTGATGATGTGCCCCCCGTGAAGTCGTTCGCCACTCCAGTAACTATCTGCTGTGGCACGATATACAGTATAGGGACTTCTCTCAGGCAAGAAGCTACCTTCAGTTAGCCTTGGAAACTACCAAACTTTCTGGAGTTTGGGATGCACAACTCGGCTATCTCAACTTTAAAAAACTAGTCTGGAAAACATAAAACAAATCTCCTTAGTGGAGGTCAAGGCGAGCTTCTCAAACAGATCTCATGCCTAGATGACCCTTAACTCCTATAAATGACTCGCTCCACAACCATACTTTAACCAGGGCTATCCCTGGGTCATAAACATTAACTTACTAAGGTACAGACTAGGGATCCTTCCATGTACCCAGTACCTACCACCATGGCTGAGGACAAAAGGACAAGATACTTGCAGGCTGTGTAACACCAATAATTGGTGACATTTACATTTAATCTGTCTATGCAAAGAACTGCACCAAGCGCGGCAACAGCTCCTAAAACAACCTCTGAAACAGATAGGCATCCGCACTAGGAGGCAAGCGGTGCTGGCCTGCTTAGATCCAGTAAACATCCAACTAAACTGCAGATTGGTAAAATTCCTGATGTTTTCCGAACAAAAAATACCCAAAATCCCAAAAATGGTCCACAAATCCTGTCGCTGCAAGCTGTCCAGCAGACGGGAAAAGGGCTTAGGGAACCACTTTAAGGATGTTCGCCAGCAGCAGAGGGATAAATCTTGCAACAAGTCAAGATAACTTGAACGATGTGACAAATGGGCAAGCATGGCTGGAGCAAAAAAAACCGAGACAGCACATCACAGCATCCAGTGAGCAAAGGACTTTCCTTAACAAGCATAATCTAACTGTGATTTTAAACTGCAATTCATTTTCTACCTTTGGCTTTTAACTGGTTTTAACAAAGATGTTCTGTAGCAACTGTAAGAACTAAAAAGGCAGTTAAGGTGGAGGAAAGTATATTGAATGTCTATTCATAAAAAAATGTATTCTTTTAAGTGTAATATTGCAATGGTTTTAGTTAACTATGCAAAAAATAAAATAAACTTAAACTTAAACACTCCAGTAACATGGCGTGTTTCATTATTAAGTTATTTCCTTGTAAGGTAGCTTGAACGCACACCTTTTATGTTATGCAATACTTGTACGATACAAATACTGTTCCTCCATGAAGTGGTTTCTGGTCACTGTAAATTATATACTTCTGTAACCTACCTTAGCACTCCTTTCCTAATTGATTATATGTCCCTGGAAGTGGTTCTGTTCATGTGATTGGCCTGCACGACTGTCGCATAGGTATGTATATATGTTCGAGCTTCTATTGACAGCAGTTGTACACGGGAGCTGGAGACAGGGGTGTATCTGACTGCCCGGTAAAGGCGTACGCCAGGAGAGGTGCCCCCTGTCCTTCTATCCATCCGACCGACCTCAACACAGTGCTCCCTGCCCGTCCTACCACTTACCCACAGGATGAGGCTCTCGCAGAGCGCAGAGTCAGTGTCCTTGGCCTCCTTGGTCTCCATGGCCCTCGCACCTCTCTGTGCTCTCTCGGCAGCGGAGTCCCCCTAGGAGGTTTATTTTCATGTTGCAGCTAGTGAACAGCCCAGCCACCGGCCCAGTCATGTTACAAGATAAAAGCTCGATGCACGTTGTTAGACACAGGGGCAGTATTATTGTTGACATTGGTCTGCCCTCTTACTGAACCTTTGATAGACAGTCACATTGGCTATTCACATGCGCGGCATTTCATGACTAGCAAACAACGTTAACCATGCGGTGTCAGGGTCTGCTCCACGGAGCGGATCTTGATTTAAAGTAAGCGCGCCTCTAACTTTTTTCTCAGCATGTGGCTCCAAGTGTTGGGGAGGGGGAAACGACGTCGGAGCAAATGGGGAAGCTCCGTCTTCCTTTTGCCAGTGTGCAGCGTTCTCCTCAGTGCATGGGAGCCCCACACACACTCAGGCACGAGACGCCTGACTTCCGGTCTTCATGCTTCCTATGGGCGCACTACTTTAAAACAAGCATTTGTAATGCAAAACGACTTGCATTTACGCAAGACGTATTGCATTACAAATGGGTGTGAGAAGTTGGCCTGGCATATGCTGTCCACTATTCTAGTGGGCACCTTGCACCAGTCCAAACGACCCATATTGATGGTAGGTTTAAAGACAACCTATATAGAAAGCTATCCTAGTGGTAGCTGTGGAGAGCAGCATTCAGGCTAAGTCTTGATGGAATGTAAAGCAGCTTGTTTTACCAGTCTATAATCTCATGAATGGCCAAATGAAGGGAGAACCACACCAGGTATATATATAAAATATATGTATTTATTCTAAACACATCCCTCTAGTCTCTTTATGAGGCTAGAGGCAAAAGTACATTCAGTAAACTTATTTAGCACACAGTAAATAAGCACAATATATGTTGAGCCCTAGGGGCGTACCAAACCATATACTAAGAAAGTGGTATAAGAACCACAACTGACATAGATACAAGGCCTAGAGCCTGTAGAACCGCTGGGGCCACCAGGAACCACCCAAGGTAGTGACACAGGGGACCCACGGGGTGCGTACAGTGTCTACACACAGTCACAA
Organism: Lissotriton helveticus; assembly: GCF_964261635.1. Classification (NCBI taxonomy): domain Eukaryota; kingdom Metazoa; phylum Chordata; class Amphibia; order Caudata; family Salamandridae; genus Lissotriton; species Lissotriton helveticus. Next base: position 234,154,194 of record NC_136058.1, read on the forward strand.
ATCACCATTAACTCTATTGGGAAAGTCAAGGTTTGAAAATTACAGATTAAGGACACTTAGAAGAGGACTTGGAGCAAACCCCTTTAGAACTAGGAGGTTCTAGATTCAACACCCACGGGAGTACAGGAATACTCAAGTTATCTCACCCAGGAAAGCCGGGTGCATAGATGTCTTTTCGTGTCGGGTTTCGTCGTCGATTTCAATGGCGAGCGGCTGAAAAGTGCTGCAGGCGACGTAGTGAAAAGTGTTCGGGTGGATCCACGGGTGGATCGGAGATCTGAAGAACCCGAAAGCAGAGGGGACAGAGTCTGGGTCACTTGCCAGTGACCAGGAAGGCGATGAGAAGATGCCAACCGATGGCAAGTGATTTCAGGTGAAGAAGGTGAAGCTTGACTCTTCAGGCCCGAGGACCAGGAGGTGTCAAGGATGACGAGGAGCTGGATTCAAGCTGCCCACAAAGGATGTTGAGTGCTGCGGTGTCGGTTTCCAGATTGGACCCAACAAGCCTTGGCAACAGCAACCCATGCAGAAAGCATAGATTAGCTTCGGTGCAGACCAGCAAGGTCTGAGGGACTCACCTTTTGGAGGGGAGTCAGGGCACGTCTGGAACAACCAGGAAAGCCCAAGAAACAGAAGAGTTACCTTCATGGGGACCCACCAGTTGACGGACCAGGGATCGTGAAGGAGCCTTGAGCGGAAATGCTAGAAGCGGGCCCATGGAACACTCGTGGAGTATAGGCCCACAATCTTTGGTGCAAATGGTGCTCAGGGCTTGGACTGCAAGTAGCCCAATACAAAACTTCAGGAGAGCTCAGGAAGTCGATGCACTTGCAAATGTGCACAGTGTCCAGGAGTTTGGGTCCCATGTCACTCGTGAGGGCAGCGGCTCTCAGCTTTGCTGGGATCTCGTGTCGGCCTCTGAGAAGTCTGGAAGTCCATGTCCTGAGTCACAAATCCGGCGGGATCTGGCGGGAGCCTTGGAAATTCAGACCGGCAAGTTGCTTCTTTGGTGCCTGTTTGAACAGGGGAGTCACTCCTTGACCACAAGGGAGTTTCTTCCATCTTCTAGGCAATGTAGAATGTCGAAGTTCCAGGATATATGTTGCAGAGTTTCGTCCAGGTGTAATCTGAAGTTCTAAGGACTGGGTTCCTATACTTATACTAAGTTAGGGGGTTGGACTTACTCTGGGGACCCACCTATGGGAGGGTCAGGAAAGAGGGGTGGTTACACCCATTCCCTTTGTCCAGTTTGGCACCAGAGCAGGGGCTGAGTGCCCGTGCAACCGGTTTGAACTGGGGTATGCACAGGCACATCACTGTCTGAAAAGCATTCTATGAATGCACCCACCCAGCCCCAATACACTAAAGCCTGTCTGGGAGGTGGTTACACCTCCCTGTGGCAGGAAACCTATTGTCCAGGCCGCCCCTGCCGTAGTTTCATCCAGCAGCAGGAGGTCAGACTTGTGTCTGTGGCTGCAGCATCCATTTTGTGATGCAGGGGCTCTTTTAAACTATTACCGGTTAGGTAAGCGTGTACATGTCTTCTCCCTCTAGAAGGGTGGAATTCTAACCCCGCCGCCAGGACTGGCGGGGGGTAGGATTCCCAAGTGCTTAACACCAAATATGACATGTTGCCATGCAGCCATTCCAAAGTTAGCATTTACTGCGAGGTTATAATGCACTTAAGAGTATATGGGCTGGCTGCATCACAGAACAGCTACAGAGAATAGGTTCCAAAAGCTGCAGAGGGGTCCTGCTCATGCATGGGCATTCTCTCACAGAAAACCAAGCACTCTGCCTTAAGGATTGATAAGGCCTACCAAAGGAGTGACTTATAGGTTTATATAAAAAAAAAAGAGTGGGGCTACCATGCAGTTAGATTCCACCTTCCTACAATGGGTGTGCAGGCTTTTAACAAGGCATGGACAGGAGTGGAGGGGGTGATGGGGGCAAGAAGAGACAAACTGCGAGGGGGTGGGGCACACAAGGCATAAAATAGTGTTGGAGTAAAGGGGCCAATAACCAGGGAAGGATACAAAGGACAAGATGGCCGTCAGGAGGCAGGACTAAGAACCCTAAAACCAATCAGAAGGCAGCATTTATGATGTAAGCCAATGAAAAAGATGGACGAAGAGTGGGTGGAGCTTCCAGAAAGCTTTCACACCATATTATATATTGCATGTCTCAATGAGACAGTGCAAGCACTGCCTAGGCGAGACCTAAAAAAATGAATTTGTAAGTTGACTGTCAGACTCCCCTCCTCATGACGCCACCCCCTTTCAGCGGTCACCCCTTCGACCCTTGAGCAGTGTTCCAGGTCTTGCATGTCGCTTGTGTAGTGTCCACCCTAGCCTGGAGCATGCAAATGACTCCGCTACACACGCAGGTCTGTAGTGCCTTTCTTTATACTTCAGAGCGCAACCTTTAACAAACTGTATGCATTGCATCGTCAACTCTATTAACCACACCCTGGGTTACATAATTTCTACATCTATCGGTGATCAGAAGTGTCCCGCTACACATATGTAAAAGACACTTCAGCTTGCAAAGATCTATTGCTAGGAAAACAATCATTGTCAAAGACAATAGGTCTCAGCAACCTGAGAGCTATCGACATTGTAATATTAATGTATTTTAGCTTTGTGTTGTGGAGTGGATGTATGTGAGTGCAATTTTTTATCGTCGAATTGTGTGGGGTGGAGTGGAGTTATGTGCAGTGGAAATATGTGGCATGGTGTGAATTGGAATTATGGGGCTAGTAATTATGGGGTGAGGAGATGAGCAGACAGATGCAGTGCCCACCCCAGCCCCGGCTTCTCCAGTCAGGGAAGGTAGTGGTGGAGGGGTGATCAAGAAACGCAAAGGATGTGGAGAGAGACCAGCACAGGCTGCTTTGGAGATGCAGGAAGGTTTACTTTCCCACTAACATATAACTTGCCTTATAATTATGTTTACCTTCCCCACTACCATATAAAGTTGGTTATAAGGAATTGGTAGACCTATTCAAATATTTAACCAACTCCAATTATTATTATTACTTAGGTCTTACTGGTAAATGTTTATATATTTTTACTTGTATATATGCCTTTTTACATATTTAACTATATATAGAAGTTTTATATGTAATGATGATCGCCCACGAGACTGTCTCCCCGAACCTTTGTTAATTGTAACATACCTCGCTTGTCATTGTTCAATTGTGCATATTATGTTTAATGCATCGAGTTAATATGAATAAGCATGTGTTTTTTTAATGTATCTTTTATGGTAAAATGTACAGAAATAAAGATTTTTTGAATTGAATATAAAGTTGCCAAATTATTATGGGTATCAGAGTAGTTCTCTGTTCCACTAGCAGCATACTGCATACAGTGTCTGGGATGCAGTCCTTGCCGAGGACCAATACGGGGTTTGGTATTGTTTTAGCATCCTTACCTCCCTTTGCCAAATTAGGTCCAGCCCTCCTTGTCCTGTAACCATAGACATCATTTAGAGGTTGCCATAGGTCGCATTTGAGATTCCTGGCTTGTCTCCTGTGACCACCAGAACTGTCCTTGTGACGGCTGGGGTCAGAAATGGGAAGGGCAGTATGACAGACAGAAAGTGAACAAGGCTCTAGTAAGCCTTGTTGACTAGCTATGCCTCTCCGCTACATCATTTCCACTGGAAGGCATGAAAAATCTCAGCACCAAATGGATCTCAGCAAAGTATTAGCTATTTTGCAAGTTGATCCAACCCCTGTAAAATGCATCTCTGTACCTCCTTCTGCTCCCGAGCATGTTAGGAAAGAAGAAATATAGGGGGGGGATGGGTGAGGGAGCGAGAGCGAGAGAGAGAGGTTAGAGTGAAAAGACTATGAAGGGAAAAATACCGCAAGGGAGAGCGGAAAGGGACCAGGGCACAAGTCCTAAAAAAAGAAGTGGGGGGACACTGACATCACAACAGGAAGTGACGTCATGAAAGGTGGCTTGCACCATCAGATTCATTACCTCCCCTCGCTCACCCTTTAGATGTGATTGCATCAGAGAAGCCAGCGCGTGAGCAGCATTCTGAATGAGCTCCGATCTCGCCCCAGAGAGGCCAAAGAGTGAATGTGTGGCTCCATTTTCTCCATTTATCGAGCCCCCAGTAAAATAATGGGGGGGGGCGCCGTCCACCCGCGTGGTACCCCGAGTCGAGCCCTGAAAGGGACGCTACCGAGAGAGGTGAGAAACAGAGAAAAAGACAGAGGTGTGTGTGTGTGAGGGGGATTAAAGCCATCAGCGAGAGTGAACAGGTGTGAATGAGATGGAGACAGATGTGAAGAGTGAGGCTCACTTGAGAGGAATAGGCGACATACCCATAGCCACGTAACAATGGTGAATGCAATTGAACACTTTGTGCCAAGCGCAGGTGGCTAGTAAAAGCCATAGTTGGACGTGGATAGCCAGTTCTGTCCTGACACAAGCACACTCTTAACAAATTAACACTGCACCCAGAAAGGCAAAAGGCTGCTGAACAGTTACTAAGGGCAGCAAGCTCGCCTTTAATAGCATTACACATTGGATGCCCTGATTGATGCATGCAGCGCAGGAGGTGGTTTGAAAGTGCTCAGCAACAACCATAAACCTAGCATGGGAACAGCACAGCAACCTGTAGCAGCCAGAAAATGCAACCTGAGCAAACCCTATCTCCCACCCATCCGTCCTCCATCACACTTCTTTCTATGCGTGGAGTCCCAGGACACAATGAAAGCACAACTCTGGCCACTCACGTACACAAACGTCCCTGCATGGGTCTAGACAATGTGCAAATCCTTCCAAGCAAGCATGCGCCAATGCCACGCATGGGGCAGGAGCAGCCTCGGATTGGTAACGCGGGCATTCGGGCAATGCCCGAGGGGCCGGTGTCTGAGTTCCTGCTGGGGGCTGCTTTTTTGAGTAGTCTGGGGCCGATTTGGACGGTGTCTTTATTTTCCGAACACAGCCAGCGGCCCAGTGGGTGGCTGAGTGGCCTTTCTGCAGGCAGATGGGCGCTCATTACCACTCCCCGCCACCAACACCACCGATCCCCCACCCCCGGTTTAGCAACAGGCAGAGGTATCGCTCCCTTTGTCTCGTTGACCGGCCCAATAATGTCTGCACATACTGAGCGGGGCAGGGGCCTCAGTAGAAGTGGCCTCACTTGTTTTCAGGTGTGTTTCACTAGTGTAAACTAATGCGTGCATTTTTTTAAGTCCCCCTTTTTAATGAACTTACACTGAAGCAGTGATTTGAGGAAAGGCATTATGCAAATTGGGGCCGATTTTTTGTGTGTGCCCGGGCCGATTTTCAATCCCAATCCGACCCTGGGCAGGAGGTGCTGCATCAGTACAAGCACAAAACTACACAGTTCAGTTTTCGCTTTTAGTCCGGATTATCCAATTGGAGGCGACTACTCCGTCGCACTTCCCAGAACTGGCTGGACGACTTGACACAACACAAACTGGATCTTCCTGTTCGCTTAATCTGCTGCGAAGTAATCATCCGATTGGTTTAAAAAACGAGGAGCGGTGTCTACTGACCACAAACAAGACATAAAACGAGACACTCTTAGTTGGGTAAAAACTTGTTTTCCCCACCTGAAACCAAAGCAAACAAGAACCACCATTTACCTCAAGTAAGGACGCAGTTATACGGGCATCCTTTCTTTGCAAAAAGAGCTCTCGAGCTGCCGCGTGAATGGTGTTAGATGGGCGATGTTGAGCCGCTTTCCTCTTGAATACTATGTAGTGTTTTCTGCCCACTTTCTGTAAACAGGCCTTAAAGCTTGTTCTTATCTTGCCACATTTGAGGACGGTACATTCAGACCGAGGTCAAAGGTCAGATGCTATTTGCCGAGGGCGCGCCTCTTTACTATTCTTTCTCTGACTTCAGAGGGAGATTATTTTTGTTGTTGTTAATGTCCCGGTGCTGATTTTCTTCTTTTAGGCTATTACATAATCATGTTTGCCATTGTATGGCAGAGCTGTGACTATTACATCGTAAAAGAGAAAACATGCATTTTGAGGAGACTGTTTAGTGGCGTGCAGCACTTCACGAACACGCTGGTCAAATAACTATGGGGCATATTAGCAAGGGCGATGTCGCCGCTTTTGCAGGACTTTTTCCAGCGAAAGCGGCGATATTTTTATCGCCCTCGCCCTATTAGCAAGCTGTCGCTAACAGCAGTTAGCGACAGCTTTTAGGCTACAGGTTTGGTGCCCGCTTTGCATGTCATCGATAATTATCGCTTATGACATGCAAAATGGGCGTACCCAACCTGTTAGCGACTGAAAGCAGTCGCTAACACAGCTATCACCTATTAGCAAGGCAGGCGAAGCGATAAAAAACTCGCGCTAAGCACGATTATCGCCAAAAACTAACGCCTGCTCAGACCACTTCTTAACCTGTATATACAATGGGAGGTGGATATTCAGGTTAAGTCCCCATTAGCGATGATATAATATTCACGCATTGAGCCGCTATCGACGGATATTTTATTGCGTTGAAGATAAACGTTGCTAATAGCACGTTATATCTGCGATAATATCCGGCGAAAGCCGGCGATAAAAAAAATACGCTAAGCACATTTAGCAATAATTATCGGTATTCGTTGCTAATATGCCCCTATCTCCTCAAACCCGACTTGCGTTAATTGAAGATCTTGTCATGATTGGAGCATCTGGTCATACTCTGTTAGATTGTTAAAAGCCCACCCCTATCCCGTGCACCAGCACCCCTTAATGTTGTAATGTGTACTTAGGGTTAATGCTTGCTTGTACTGCAAAAAAGTAAGTGATTTGATACTGTATTTGTTTTTTAAACACTGAACTTGTTTTGAAGTAAGTTACAAATATAGCGGACACCTTTTGACAAAACAAATAGCCAGAGACGCTTGCAGATGCAGAGTGAGAATGCTTAAAAAGCAAGACGCTTTGGAGCTTTGGTCCCAGCAGAGCTTCTACTCGCTACCGGGATCAAAGGAGAAACTATGTGCACACCTCACCACGTGGAGAATGTGGATCAAGGATGAATGTGTGAACGTTTGGGTGTGGTCTGACTTTAAAAGACCACACCCAAGTTCGGGAAGGGGCTTGGCTTTCCGTTCTTCTGCCGGGAGGAAGTTTGTGCTGCACCTCTTGTAACTTACCTGAAAAGCAGCGCACAGAACTTCAATCCTGACTCTGCTTCATGGGGAATCATCTTCTTCACGACGACGTTTGGGCCTGCAGCTAATCAAGAAAAAAGAAAGCCAAGCACAAGTTAATTCTGGCGCCCTACCCAAGAAAGACAACAATAATTTTTGGAACCTTTTGATGTTCAATTTTGTTATTACTACAAAGAAAAGAACATTTAAGAAGAACTTTGCAGTTCATGTTTAAACATACTTTTTAGTAACTCTAGAGCATGGGTACTCACAAACTTTCTCTCAGGGGCCAGATTTACAGTGTGGTTTGTGGCCGAGGGCCGCACCTGTGGAGGCGGGGTCAGTGGGGGAGGGGGAAGGGGCTAGAAAGAAAAAAACTGTGACCATGAAGTTGAACACAGGCCCCTGCAACTGACGCGTTCATCCACTGAGCCAACAGACCAGCATACACACACATCTCTCTCCCTCCCTCTCTGTCTCCCTCCTTCTATCTCTCTCTCTCGCTCCCTCCTTCCCTCTCTCTCTGTCTCCCTCTGTCTCTCTCTGTCTTACCTCTCTTTCTCTCTGTCTCCCTCCCTCTCTTTCCTTCCCTCTCTCTGTCTCCCTCCGTCTGTCTCCCTCTATCTGTGTCCCACTTTCCATCTCCCTCTATCTCCCTCCCTCCGTCTGCCCTCTGTCTGTCTCCCTCCCTCCGCCTATCTCCCTCTGTCTGTCTCCCTCCCTCTATCTGTCACCCTCCGTCTGTCTGTCTGTCTCCCTCCCTTTGTTTGTCTCCCTCTATCTGTCTCCTTTCTCTCTCTCTGTCTGTCTCTATTGCTGTATGTCTCTACCTCTATCTGTCTCTGCCTCTATATGTCTCTGTCTGTCCCTGTCTTTGACCCTATCTAGCTCTGTCTGTCCTTGTCACTAGCTGTCTCTGCCTCTATCTGTCTCTATATGTCTTTATCTGTCTCTATCTCTATCTGTCTCACCTCACCCGGCTCTCACTCCCTGCTGCACTCCCACCTCACCCAGCTCTCACTCCCTGCTGCCCTTGTCACCTCACCCGTCTCTCACTCCCTGCTCTGCCCTCCCACCTCCCTCACCCGGGCTCTCACTCCCTGCTCTGCCCTCCCACCTCCCTCACCCGGGCTCTCACTCCCTGCTCTGCCCTCCCACCTCCCTCACCCGGGCTCTCACTTCCTGCTCTGCCCTCCCACCTCCCTCACCCGGGCTCTCACTCCCTGCTCTGCCCTCCCACCTCCCTCACCCGGGCTCTCACTCCCTGCTCTGCCCTCCCACCTCACCCAGCTCTCAGTTCCTGCTGTCCTCCCCCCTTCCCCCTTTCCCCCCTCTCCCCTGTGTGTCAGCCTTGGGACTTATGAGGTGAAATCTTTTCCTTGATATTGTTCATGTGTAAAAATGACAAAATAATGAGTAACACTAGCACCAAATGTGCTCCGTTATACCGCATGATTTGCCTTTTCTTGCCAGTAAGATGGTAAACCAAGAAGTATAATTTGTTTCTTCCCTGCCGCATAATTCCAGTGTCCCTGCACATACAGCACCAGTTTCCATTACAGACATAATAACTAAAATAACATGGGCAGCAGCAGTGCTTAATTTGAGCATGTAGTTTCTTTTTGGGGGGGGGGAGCGGGAGTGTTTTTTGGGACAGGCACCTATTTTTCCTCTTCAGACAGTTCCAAAATCAAATGAGGGAAAACACACAAAGGGGAAAGGAGGAGGAAAAGAAAGGCTGAAAAAATGTCGAAGTGAAAAAGCAGGAATCTCCAACAGTGTGACAAAGGGTAAAGAGCGTCTGATAGTGGACTACAGAGGCCGAAGGCGGATTTAAATTTACGCAGCGTAGCACTGACAATTAATACAGCCTGGGCTGACACAGCCTCCCGGGCACCCCAGTACTTCACACGTCTTTACTCGACCATTTGTTTGTTGATGAGGCTTTGTTCACCTCTTAGCGCCCCTGCAGCTCCACTCTTGACTGTGGCTGGAATCGCCCAGGCCCCCACAGAGCAGTGTCTCTGACGCACTGCTGCTACAGAGGTGTTTACTGAAGTTAAAAAAAACACACACACAGGTGCGATGTCTGAAGCTCCGCGGGCCGCCACTGAAGGCTTGCCGGGCCGCTACTGGCCCGCGGGCCGTACTTTGAGTACCCCTGCTCTAGAGGAACAATCATTGAGATTTAGCGAATTGAGATTAGAAGGCATGTTATTTGTTTCTTCTACTTTTTATCTAATAGGTGCTGGTTAACAAAAGGAAATACTAAGACATAAGTGAGTTGAATTAAGGTATTATTCACAGTTATATCCACATTTATTTAAGAGTCTTGTGTCATTGAACGCAGAATCTCCTAGCGTCTACTCTCTACTTCAAGAGCTTCCTGAGATTTCACGACATAGAAGATAAGACACACATCATCTGCCCTCCTAATCAAATAACCAGCCCCTCAAAGACATACTCGGACGTAGGATTTACAACTTCTGATCGCAGGTAGGCCCCTTTAATAGTGTAAAATAAAACTAAAAACTCTCAGTTAAGAAATAGTTTAAAAGGCAAGATATGCAGGACAGATTACTTAGACTTTTCCCTTATTGCCTCGCAGGTCGACAGCAAGAACCCACTACAACAACGTCCAGTATCCGGCCCTCCTCCCCTATTTCTATCTGTTAACTAGTGTGCACTATTAAAAATCCACCAGTTATGAAAATAGATTTCAGGGAAGTTGGCCCATTGCGTCTTTGCAAAACTCAATACCACGTAACTAAGCAGGTAAGGGTGTGTGGTTCCTTGACAGAAAGCCAAGGCCACGGTTATAGTTCCGGCCAGACGCAATGTATCTAGCTCAAGAAGTTAGTTTGCAGGATATGGCTGCAATGTTACGTGATTTAAAAAGCAAAAATGCATGCTATGCGCAGAGTTATAACAACACTTCAGGGAGCAATTTAGAAACCTATTTTAAAACCATCTAGTTTTCAAACAACATCTTCAACTACGGCTCCCAGTGCTTCAACTCAAATTCAGGCTGTAAACCCTGTGGCAGTGCCTTTAGCTCAACCTGAATGGTTTAATGGTGATTGTAATAAATTCACAATTTTTTTTAATCAATGTCATCTTCATTTTATTGCGAAACCTACAGCCTTTCCTGATGATTCCTCTAAAGTGGCCTTTATTCTCTCCTACTTAGGAGGCGATGCATCTTTATGGTCAGTTCCATTAGTAGAAAGTGATGACCCTATTTTATATGATTTTAAACTATTTAAGCAATCTATGAAAAAGTTATTTGCAAAACACGTTTTCGTACAAACAGCAGACAACTAACTTTTAAACTTAAAACAAGGATCAACAGACTTAATTCATTATATTTCCCTTTTTAATCGTTTAATTTTAGAAACCAACTGGCCTCATGAAAAAAAAAATCCCCTCTTTTTCAGAGGATTAAAGAGACAACTTAAAAGATATGGTTACACAGATTTTAGATCCACCCGACGATTGCAGTGAATTCATTGATTTGGAAGTAAAATGAAATAACAGATTATTGAAAAGAAGAGGGGAACGGGGAAAGACAGATCATAAGTTTTTTATAGTTAAAGAAAAAAATCCTTCAGTTAAGGAGGTAGTTAATAAATCTGATTAGGAAGAACCTATGGAAATTGGTACTATTCGCGGACCCCTAACCAAAGAAGAAAAAGAAAAGAGACGTAAACTTAATCAATGTCTTTATTTTGGCAAATCGGGACATTTTGTAAAAGAATGTCCTACAAATCCCAATAAAAACAAAATCAAGTCATCAGAGGTAACCGTAGTCCAAGCAGACTCGGAAAACTAACAAACTCGACAAGAGACGAAGTCAGTTTGTCGAGTGAGAATTTTAATTTGGCCTCCACAGACCCTATGGATTCGTTTCAACATCCACAAAGCTATACCGCTAACCACGGATTACTACAACGGTTCAACGCAATTCATTTATTCCATTTCCTGCTCAATATACAACTACGAAAATGGTCCATTTCTTCATGGGAAAATAAGCAACACATTAATATGAGCACAAGGTAAAAAAACTGAAAAGTACTGGTAGTCTCAATTTTAAGTCGTAAAGTGCCTAAGGCTCAGTGGGACATCTTCTACATTTGGAACACTGACCCCAGGATGCCTTATTTGTTGATTAGTTTATTACGTTATACGTTATAATATGTCTTATTGTGATATAATAAGATATCTATTATGTGGCAATACCATGATTTCCTCGAGGAATAATGTGCGGAAGAGGCTATATCTGTAACACCCTGGAGGAATAACTAATGAGAGATTTTTCTCTATCATCTGATTCCTACTCGCGAACTGTGCAAATACACTCTGTACTAAGTTCCCAATTGTTATTACTTTTTTCCTTTTTATTGATTTCAAATACACATTGCCTTGATATATATTCTATGGCTTCTGAATGAAAATACCAATAAAATGATATTTTTAAAAAAAATGTTGCTAATCCATCATGGAGACACCACTATACCACGTGCTAGCTAGGTTCCCACACAGGCTCGAAAACTAGAGAAACACTACAGTGAGTGTAACACACATACCAAGGCACACACACTTTCCTGGCCTGAGGGTGGAACGTTCAATACCACCATCATAGAACACACCAGATCACACATACAGACCAGGTATGCATGTCAGAAGTGGGCTAAACGAGAGACTTTACTAAAACTATGGGAAACCTTCTAGGTGGCTCCGGCCTGCAAGACTATCCTCGAGCATGAACGCAAGGCATCTGCACCTACCCCACCATATACCGGCAGGGAGGTGCTCTCTTTGATGCCTGCCTTCCCAGCTGCCCCTGCACTGGGTTACACCAGTCCGCAGGTTGGGGGTCCGGTCTGCCCCTACTGGGTCAGACCCAGGGCAAAGAGACCACCAGACCAACCTGCCCAGGTGAAGTCAGCCCTTTCCAAAGAAGGTGAAGACTTTGCGTGACCATTTTGCCATCTACTGGCCTACTGGACTGAAAGGAAGGGCCAGTATGACAGACCTTGGCAAGTGGAAGGATCCTTTGTAACCAGAGGCACAGGCCGTCGCGGAAGACTGCAAACAGCATGGAGGGGGAGATCCACGATGCAACTACCCCTGTATGCAGGAATGCCTGAGAAGATGGGATTGCTATGCGAAGCGACACCCACGGAGCCGCTCCATGCCAAAATATGACCGCTGCTACAGAAGGTTCTGTCAGGGACCATCTATATTCCATGGGCACAGATGGACAAAAAAGGGCTCAGGAACAAACTGCCCCCATTGATGGACAGGGCAGGAAAGTGGATCTCATGTTTTGAGAAAAACACTGTCGGAATCAACTTAGCTATAGGTGACATCAAAAGTCTGCTCAGCAGCCTCATCGAGGAGCAGACCAACACAATGTTTGCCCGAGCCCACATCCCCACAGTCACGCTGGTCAAGACTGAACATGATGGGCTGCATTCAACAGATATGGACGGCCCTGAGGGAGATATTCCCAGACTGCCCAGATTTAGGTAGATTGATGGGAGAAAGCATGAAACCTGGGGAGACCATGAATGACTTCCTAGATAGAATGAGGGAAGGATGGGGACAAGAGACACGACAACCCAGGACCGATACTGGTCCCCAGGTTGCATTCTTCTACAACATCATCAGAAAGGGGACTGCCCGCTGAGATACAGACACAAATAGATGGTGTAGTAGGACTAGATACCAAACCTTGGTGGGAAATATCGGCCAACATATTACATTACTACCAGAAAGGACAGGAGCAGGACAGGGAAAAGAAGGAGCAGGCACAGAGAGACACCACCAAATCGGTCCAACAGAAATTGAGGTCCCACGTTAGCCACAAATGTACAAATGGCACCTGGGATAAGGGAGCTCCACCTCTGGATGCAAGGGGATATCCAATCATAGCAGCCAAGTTCAGGGATACTGGCTACATCTCAGCTTCATAGAGTGCCACTATTGTCACAGAATGGGCCACATGGCAAAATCGAGGCCGTCTAAAGGCATATGACGAGCAGCAATGAATAGAACCAGAACATTCCCCACAGAATATCCATCCCCAAAACCAGACCCAGAGTAATGCAATTGCATCGTACAATCAGACTGATGAGTATCAGGCTACAGCCACCCTGCTACAACAGGGGCTGGGTGGTTGGCCGAGCATGTGGTAACCACCGCAGCAGACTGGGAGCCCAGCCTAGAAGGGACCGGGGCCACAGCCACTGCAAAGAGGGGTGACTGTCTGGGGTGGCAATGCCCTAGCGGGAAACAGCCTCACATTGCATGTGTTACAACGCATGCAATTACAACGCGGTTGTTACAACGACCATGTTGTTACATCACAGTACCATTACAACGCAAGTCGTTACATCGACCTGCTGTAGGGGGTGCACTAACCTGAGGAATAGTATAATTCACTTTTCCAACACCTTCCCTACTGTTGCGCACACTGCAGTTGGAATAGTAAATTATACTATTTCAGCGAACCCCCTACAGCAAGTCAATGTAACGACTGTTGTTGTACCGGTACTGGGATGTACCAACGCAATTGTTGTAACAACTGCGTTGTTATCACATGCGTTGTAAATGCATGCGATGTAAAGGGCTATATTCGCCTTAGAACAACTACAGAATACAAATACGCGCTAAATCCAAACCCATAATATGACACATCCACTTTATACCCACTTCAGAAAACTCACTACAACAATAAAGACTAGTGACACAGCATTAGGAAAAAACTCAAGTTTACTTGTGTTCAGGAAAAACTCAGGGCTGGCATATATCTGGTCGATTGGGAATTCACACTATATCTGCCGTTTTGGGTAACTGAAGGAGCCTAGGCACCACTCTGCTGCTAGTCTCCCAGGAGGAGTTGGCTAGCCACACCCCAAGGGGAAGGCACTCTGATGAGGGAGCAGGATGGCCCCCAACTGGTGCACAAAACCAGCACCCAGTTCCAGCAATCCGAGTCCAGCTTTAGGCGAGCTATGGGTTTCCACCAAATGGAGGCCCCCTTTTTAGTTCCAAAACAAGGCGACGCTCCGGTGTCAGAAGCCAGGTTTTACATGCATTTGGGGTGTTGAGATTATACATAGAACTCCGTATTCCATGCGCAAATTTGGCACCAAGTCAATAGGGAAATTCACCTGGGCAATCAGCCGTTCCATTTCGTTATTTACAGTCACACTTAGACCAAATTTTTCGAAACCTCCTAGGGCACCCCCTGGATTTGTGGGTGACCCTCTCAGCCGCCATGTAGAGGTCTAGCCCTCGCCTCCATTCCTCTAGTTCGGGCGGAGTCGGGGATCCCCACCGTCTCGCAATGTCTCTTTTGGCTACCACCAGGGTGAGGACCAGGAAAATTATAAGTGGGCGTGGCAAATCCACATCATTGGACATTCCCAGTAAGGCCAGCTTTGGCTCTTGTGTCAGCGGAGCTCCCAGCACCTCCCGCAATTCTGAGAAAACACTGGACCAGTATATTTGGATCACTGTGCAGGACCATAGTGTATGATAGAAACCACCCCCAGCCCTTTGGCATCTGAGACATCTGTCGCTCTCGATTTTCCCCATTTTATGTAGCCGCACCCTGTCATAGTATGTCCTATGCAGTATATTATATTGAATAAGGCGCAGTCTCGATTTTATCGCTACCTCACGGGGGTGCATTAACACCAACTCCCAGTCTAGATCTTCCAGTGGTCCTACTTCACTCTCCCATGTAGCCCTGAGCTTCTCCAGGTCCCCCAGCATGTTGTTGGTTAGTGTTTTGTACGTAAGTGAGACTGCTTTCCCCTGAATCTGCTCCTGCAGAAGCCGCCCTTCCAGTGGAGCATACTCCGACAGCCCTAATAGTTGTATTTGTTGTGCTTTCCATGCGTGGCGCAACTGGGTGTACTTAAAAAACTGAGAGTTTTGCTGTCCATAATCAGCTCTCATGCTCTGGAAGGACTTCAATTCTCCCTTAGCTATAACATCCCCGATGATGGAGATACCAATATCGTCCCATCGTTTGAAACCTTTTAGTTTGTGTAGCTCACGCAGCCATGTACAGTGCCAAAGTGGTGTCTGGCGAGTGGGGGTCTTGTCCCATCCCGTGCGTTTCATGGCTTTATTCCAGGCGCGTAATGTCGTAAGGGTGGCCGGGAGCAGTTTGTGTCGCGTGGCACCTCCATATAGGTAGTGCAGCAGGTTGTGTGTGGATAGGGTATGTCTTTCTAGGGCATAGGTTGGGTGGTCTGCCGGTAGGTGTAGCCATTCATTAATCGGGGTCAGGTGTTCCGCCCAATAATAGGCTTCTAGATTTGGGAATGAGATTCCTCCGCTATACTCGTGCCTCTGAAGCGTGGATAACGCTATCCTAGGTTGTTTGCCTAGCCAAAGAAATGTGGAGATACGCGTGAATCCTGTGTATCAATGTGTCTGGGAGGGGATAATATTCATTTTGTAAGGCGTATAGGTATTTGGGGAGGATAATCTACACTACTATAATAAAGGAAGAACTTTCAGCCTTTGAGGCGTGTAAACTCAGGAACCACAGCGCCAATCCACACACCCGATACACCGTTGGAATCGTCAGGGTGTGTAGATGGTGATAGGCTATATAAATTTAAAAAAAAACGTTATTTCAAAAATTTACAGGGAAAAAAAAGTAGTCCCTCCGAAGTAGCGCCGACCGCGACGTGCGTGCTCACGTCAGGAGTGGGGGCAAGAGCGGCGTCCAGGAGCGCGACGAGGAGTGGTGGACATGGGGCGGGGGAGGAGCGGTGACTTGAGGAGCAGCGGACAGGCCAGCGGCGGTGCGAGCAGCGGACATGCTGGAGGAGCGGCGGCTGAGGTAAGGGAGCGACGGACATGGCGCGGGGAGAAGCGCTGACGTGAGGAGCAGCAGACAGGCCAGCGGCGGTGCGAGCAGCGGACAGGTGGGAGGAGCCGCGGCTGAGGTAAGGGGACCCATGTCGGGGCAGAGGGTACCCATGTCGGGGCAGGCGGGGGTCGGGGCAGGCGGGGGTCGGGGCAGGCGGGGGACGGGCCGGGCGGGGGCCGGGCTGCTGGACAATGTCGGGGCGGGCGGTGGTCGGGGAAGCCTGTTGCTCCCGGACAACGTCGGGACGGGCTGCTAGTCATTTTATATAAAGCTGCTCGCCCTAAGAGTGTGAGTGGCAGGCGTCGCCATCTTTCCATGTCCACGGTTGCGTTGAGTGAGACCCTATCTACATTTTTCTGAAGGGAGAGTGCCTTGTCCAGGGTAAGGTAAATCCCTAGGTATTGAAAGCCCTCTGTAGTAGTTATTAAGTGTTGGGGCAGCGTCGTCCAATGAGCACCCCCCCCCGGGTCATACAGGATTGATTTATGCCAGTTAATCGTATAACCGGAAAGGGCCCCATAATTTCCTAGCTCCCGGAAGAGCTCCAGGATGGTCGACTCCGGTTCAGTGATCTATAGGAGGACATCGTCCGCATACAGGGACAGCTTCTCCTGAGCCACATCCACGTCTGTTATTCTGAATCCACTAATCGTCGGGTTCTGTCGGACCCTGGCCGCCATGATTTCAATGGTGAGTGTGAAGAGAAGGGGCGAAAGAGGGCATCCCTGCCGGGTCCCTCTCTGAATCTGAAATTCCCGGGATAGACTCCCGTTCACTCTTACCCTGGCTCTTGGTGCAGTGTAGAGGAGGCGAACCCAGGCCCGGAATTTGGGGCCAAAGCCAAATTTTTCTAGCACTCCTTCCAGAAATGGCCAGTGCACTGCATCAAAGGCCTTTTCTGCATCGAGAGAGAGGAACCAGTGCGGTGCCTGTCTGTCACGCACCTCTTGAAGCCAATTGTGCGTACGTCTGAGATTGAATTTTGTGGCTCTGTCCGGGAGGAAGCCGGTTTGGTCTAGGTGTATCAGATCTGGTATCACCGATCGTAGCCGGGTCGCCAGGACCGTTGCCAGGATTTTCACCTCGGTATTCAGGAGGGATATTGGCCTGTAGGATGAGCATTCCTCTCGCGGTTTACCCTCCTTGTAGATTGGAACGATTATTGCCGCGGAGAGGTCAGCGGGGAGCCTCTCCTCCTGGTTGGCACTTAAGAAGAGGTTCCTCAAGTGTGGAGCCAGGATGTCCGTTGTACATTTAAAGAATTCCGCCGGGAAACCATTAGGTCCCGGGGCTTTCCCCGGCCTCAGTCTGCCAATCGCTAGAGAAACATCCTCTGTCGAGATGTCGGCTTCAAGAGCCTTAACTGCGTCCGGGTCTAGGGATGGTAAGTCAATCTGGCTCATATATCGGAGGGCATCATCACTCGAGCCTAGGTTCCTAGCAGTATAGAAACTCTCATAGTGGTCAGCAAAGGCCTCAGCGATGCGTGTATCTGTGCAGGCAAGGCTACCGCTTACACCCTTAACTTGTTCTACCCACCTCGCTGCCCGCTCCTTCCTACTAAGCCACGCTAGAAGTCTGCCCGATTTGTCCCCCACGTCATACAGACGATGAAGTGTGGCCAGGTTCTGTGTTTTAGCCTCATCCGTCACTAGGTCCCTGTAGTGGCGTTGTACATCTACTAGTTTTCTCAGGGTATTAGGGGATTTGTCGCTCAGGTATTCTCTCTCCAGGACCATAATCGTCCGCTCAGCCCCTGCCACCACTTCCTGAAGTCGTTTCCTCTCTTCACTAATTCTACTCATTATCCTGTCTCTCATGACCGGTTTCAGGGCTTCCCAGAGGGTTACTCCCGAGTCAACCGTTCCTTCGTTTTCAGCCAGGTAAACCTGTGTATCCGCCCACACCCCCTTCAGGGTCATTGGGTTTTTGAGTTCCCAGGCGTCCAAGCGCCAGGCAGCCCCTGTAGTGTTTCGTCTGTGACCTACTGTAACTAGTAGAGGCGAGTGGTCTGAGATACCTCTCGCCCTGTAATCTGCGGTCGAGTCCGTGGTCAGGTCTTGTCTGGACATAAAGATATAGTCTAGACGCGAAAAAACCTTATGGGGGGGCGAGTAAAAGGAGTATGTAGGTTTCCCCGGGTGTAGCCACTGCCAAACGTCAGTAAGACCAATTGTGGAGATCATCCGGGCCAGGGGTGTCTGAGTAGTCTTAGCGGGCGGCGACCCTGAGCGATCCAGCGTCCTATCCATGACATCGTTGAAGTCCCCACCCACTAATTGAATGGTGTCAGTCGGTTCTAGAAGTATGTTTGCTAACGTCTTGAGTGCATTTGCCTGTAGTTTAGGGGGAGCATATACGGACACTAGTGTGTACCTGCGTCTGCGCCACTTCCCTTGTACTCCAACACACATTCCCTGTGGGTCCACCCATGTGCGTGTGATGCAGAACGGGGAAGCGGTCTTCAGAATGATGGCCACCCCCCTGGAATCCGTAGTGTAACCTGCGTGAGCCAACACTTTGTATCGTCCCCTAGCTATCAAGGAGCAATTGGACCCCTTGAGGTGCGTTTCTTGTAGGAAAATTACATCTGGTCCCAGTCTTTTAAGGTATGCATTCACTAGCCCCCTCTTAACTTTGTTACCAAGGCCATTCACATTCAGGACAGGGCGCTAAGTTTGGAAAGGTCAGCCGGTTGTGTATCTAATGTACCTGCCATTCTACTGTGTCAACGTGGTAGCTCGGGTGTTTCTTGGTGTATGAGCGAAGAATGTTGCAATAATAAACATGACTGTCAACAATCAACCATTTCCCCCCCACCTCCCCCCAGAGTCCCGCCCAACAAATTGCCCGAACTTCCCAGCCCCCACCACCCCCTCCCCACCTTCTCCCCCCAGCCATCACATACTTGTAACCAGGAAAGCACGAGACTTTTGGGCGGTAAAGGTCTATCGCCCTCCCTCCAACCACCCCAACTTGAAGGACACTAGGGCCCCAGGCTAGGCCGTCACCAATTTAATTGTCCAACAAGTGACTGGACGAGTTCTGCCGTCCCGTATGCCGCTAGAGGCGGCGCCTAGTCAGGCTGTGAACAATAGTGTCAAACAAAATTCAAAAAGTGGTGTCTGTAACTGGCGTGTCTCCGGCAGTGGCTCACTGCATTTCCGGATGCCACTTCCAGACTTCCTC
Source organism: Lissotriton helveticus (assembly GCF_964261635.1). Taxonomy (NCBI): domain Eukaryota; kingdom Metazoa; phylum Chordata; class Amphibia; order Caudata; family Salamandridae; genus Lissotriton; species Lissotriton helveticus. The sequence goes on from NC_136058.1 coordinate 234,173,428, forward strand.
ACGAGTGGGAATCCTGCGAGTGCAAGCCGCAGTCCTCTGCACCCCCAGTAGCCCCTTGTTCCATTTCCCGGATCGCCTCGACCAAGGGGTGTAGGGAGTTATCTGTCGAGTCCCCAAAGTCTGACGAGCGTGTGCTTGCCACATCGATCATGTCGTCGACAGGGCGGTTGTCCAGGCTGTTGAATCTGTTACCCGGCATCGGGTTCATCTCCGTGGTTACATTTCGTTCTCTTTCTCCTCTGGCCGATGCAGTGTGTTCCGAGTTCAATGGGGAGAGTGTATGGCGTTTCATCCTAGGGATGTGGGACCGTTGTGTCGTAGGCGGGCTTCTCCGGAAGCTGGCTGCCGCCATTTCGAATCTGACCCTACGGCCCTCCTCCTCCGCTCCCCGGAGCATGGGTCTCTCCTCCAACCACTCCCAAGCCTCTTCCGGGCGACTGAAGAAAAGTGACCGGCCCTTTTATAAAACCTTTAGCTTCGCCGGAAAGAGCAACATGTAGGAGATGTGCATGTCCCGCAGTTTTGCTTTAACTGAGTCATAGGAACGGCGCTGTTTCTGTACGTCTTGGCTATAATCCGGGAATATCATGATGTGTGCGTTTTCCAGTCTAAGTTCCCCTTTTTTCCTTGCCTCTCTCAGGATGAGGTCCCTATCAGCTAAGTTGAGGAAACGGGCAATGATCGGCCGTGGCCTCGCTCCCTCCGGGGGTTTCATCAGCAGGGCCCTGTGCGCCCTTTCTGTGATAAAGCAGTTCGAGAAGTTGGCCTGTGGGAATGTCGCCGTTAGCCAGTCTCGGTGGAATGCTGCAACGTCGGTCTTCTCAATACCTTCTCTAAAACCCACGAAGCGAAGGTTATTGCGTCTTGCCCTATTTTCGGCATCATCGACTCTCCACAGCAGCTGTTTGTGGGAAGCCTGTAGCTCCGCCATGTCTTTCTTTAGCGCAGTAAGGGAGTCCTCCGTCTCGCTGATTCTGGTCTCAGTGGCGGTCACTCTCTCTGTTAGATTTCTGAAGTCCTGGCGTAACAGGAGGACCTCTGAACCCACCTCGTCTATTTTTGTCTCCAGTGCCATTCTAGAGTTCTGGATATCTGCCCTTGAAGCCTTTATTGCCTCCATAATGATGGTCGTGTCTGTACTTGTGCCAGGTTGTGCCGGGGCCATCTCCCTCTGAGACCGTGCCGTAGCGTAGCTGTTGATGGTTTCCTGTCTGGCCGTCCTCTGGGCAGGGTCCCTTTTCCCATGACTGGTCTCGGGCCTGAGCAGTATCCACTTCCTGTGGCTTGAGGGTCGGTGTAGGTGGCGAGGGGGGGGGGGAAGAACACCCAAGTCCGGGCACCCTGGTTCAATAGGACCTGTCTACAACGGTTAGGCCAAGTGGGAGTTGTGGATGGGCGGACGTGGGAAGGGAGTCTCCCCAGGTCCCACTCACAGTTGCCTAATGGGGCGGGTATCGCTCTCCTCCACTGTATGCCTCCGGTTATATCGGGGCCCCCCACTATTGGGCGCCAAGTGTCGAAAAGAGGCAGCTCCCCCGACGTATTCCCCAAATGAGCGCCAGCTACGGTGGGTGTCCACAGTACTCACAGCCTTTCACCACAGGGGGGGAGGGGGTGGGGGGGTCCCCAGCGCGGTTCGTTGTTTCGGAAGGGATGGCGCCGGCCCGATCAGGGCCCGGTCGCGGCGCTCCCCAGTGCGTCCCAGCTCCCCCCCTCACGGCGGCAACACGGGTTTCAGGCCCTCGTCTGCAAAGTTCGAGGCCTCCCCCGACCCTCAGCTGCGTCAGCAGGCCGGGCGGGAGGCAACCGCAAGTCCGACCAGCCAGCTACGGCTGACTCTCCACAGTCTAAGGGCCAATCTTAGGGTGGAAGCGGGGGAGGGTGGGGGGAGCACTAGGAGTCACGGCCTCTGGCTCGAGGCGGCCCCCCTCCTTACCCGGACCTCCGTCGTCCGCAGACCCTCCGTCTCGGCGTTTCCCTTCGCCGCCGCTCACCGCGGCTCCCCGGTCCTGGGCTCTCGGCGAGTCTCCGACCAGCTCTCCCACCCGCCCGGCAGGGACCCTCCGGTCCGGAACACCACTCCGCTGCCCCCGGACACAGACGGACGGGCCGCCCGGCTCACCTCCAGCCAAGCCGTAGCACCGGATTCGCCGACAGAGAGGGGGCTGCAGGCAGCGCGACCCCAGAGCCGGGCACCTCTCCACTCAGGATGAAGACGCTGGTCCAGCCGCCATCTTTGCGCGGAGCCGCCGCTGTCTCTGGCTTTCCCCCGTTCGGCGCCGAATATGGCCTCGTATTCCAGCAGGATACTTCAGATCGGGCCACTAGGTCGGTGGGGTCTCACTGGCTTCTGTTTCGTGAAGTTTTGGAAGTTCGTAGGGCTATTTTAAAGACGGATTCGTGCAGTAAGCCAGGAGCCGAGCAGAGGCACGTCTTACTCCACCATGCTGCTGGCCACGCCCCCCGGATATTTGAATCCTTGAGTTGGAAAAACAGCTGACTCATTCAGTCGGAGAATAATCAATAGTATTTGGCAATTAATGCAGCCCCAAAAGTCGAGAAATGATTCACTCAACTCCTGCAAAACTGAAGTACGTACGAGAATGCCCTCTACACCGGCATCTCCACCAAGCTCCTCAGAAGACTCCAGACCTTACAGAGCACTGCAGCCAGACTCAATCTGGACCTCCCTAAACAAACCCCCATCGTCCCCACCTGAGAGACCTCCACTGACTCCCCATCCAGAAAAGATTCTAGTTCAAGTTGCTCTTGCACGCCTACAAAGCCCTCCATGACATAGGACCTGCCCACCTCAACCATCGACTGAACTTCCACCAACCTGCTAGACACCTGCGCTCCTCTTCACATGCCCTCGCTCACACTCCCCCATCTGTCACAGCTGCAGCCTCAGCGGTGGCCGCTCCTTCTCCTACATCGCAGCCAATACCTGGAACGACCTTCCCCTCCAGCTCCGTACAGCCTGCTCACTGGCAGACTTCAGAAAGAGACTCAAGACCTGGCACTTCGACAGAGACACAGCACCCAGATGCCCCTAGGGGTGAGAGTGTTGCGCTTTACAAATACTTTTTGATTGATTGATTGAAAGCTTCCAGAAAAAGGGCATAGTCAAAAAACCCAACTCCATTAGGGACAACATCATTACATGCCACGTGCATAGACCAGAGGGACATGCATGTATAACAAGAATATCGCCATTACCCACAAAACCCATAAAAATGTAAACAATTCACTTCCCCTCACATCGCACGCAGGCCATGCAGATCAAAAGGACAGCCCCATTCTGGCAAAATGACACACATAGACACATATATTTAACAGAAGCAGCCCACAGAGGAAACTACTCTCCATGCCACAGCCAGGAGAGGTTAGACCAATTACTAACAAAATAGTGCAATCCAACCTAAACTGACCATTCCCTGAAAACACTACAGCCTAGTTCCAGTACCTCACTAGAACGTTTCGCACACAGTAAAAAAGATATGGAGTGTACTTCAAAAAAGATAAATACAGGAACTCTCCAAAAATTGTCTAACAATGTTTTTTTCAAGCTAACCTACAACACACCGCTCTTGTCTCATAGGTCTGCAAAAGAGTGACACATACACCGTATTTACAGAGGTCCAACACCCCTTCAATCGAAACTCTCAAAAGGACATCAACAAGGTCAACTGCTCAAGAACACAAAGTTCAAATCGGCTTTACAAACTATTTTTAGGGAAAAGAAAAAAGACTCTTGTTTGCACTACGCCAAGACAAGACATCCCTGGATGCCAATACGGCAGAAAAGACCCCTGAAGACCATCCCAACACCTTAAAATGTTTTCCAGGTGATGTATTGTTGTACACTTGTATGTGCTCTATTTAACATGGGTCCTCTTTCACCTCTCTGGAACCAGAAATATGTCTAGTTTCATTAAACCTACTTTGTCATTCTTGCAATGCATGCACAGAGAACACTCCCACCTCACTTACAGCTATGCTGAACCAAACACTAGCATTCCTCACACACTGCACAGTGCATTCCTACACAGCACCTGGTATCAGTACATGACCACTGAGGGCACTCAAACCACAAACAGGTCATGCTAGATATATTCACTCATACCCCACTCGAAGGCGCAGCCAGGCTTTATTTATCCCAAGAGATAGCCCCAGAGAAAGGAAAATGTCTTATCCACCTGTATCTATGTAGGATTGGGGCCAAGATTCAACCCAATACAGTAGAACCCCACAGAGTAGTAGTAAAGATCACCCAGTATGAGACCAACCCCACAACACTGCAGCTTTTTACCGAACATAGCGACATTCTAACAGAACTAGTAAGGATGCACAGGAGGGGCACCAAAGGTGACAACAGAGTTTGGCCCCAGGACTTCGTAGAAAAGAGGATCCTGGAGGTAGCAAGACCAGCGCACCAGTGCATAAATATGTCAGCTCCCACGTCTGTCTGTGGTCCAAGAGTGGCCCGTAACATATCTGGGGCCACCGTTTTTTAAGTCGAGCCTAGCGTTCCAGCGCATGCGCTGCTCGCTTTGCGAGGCATGATGTATATAGTATAGCGTGAAAGCTTTGTGGAAGTTCCGACCCACTCCACCCATCTTTTTCATTGGCTTAGGCCCTAAATGCTGACTTCAGATTGGTTTTAGGCATGTTAGTCCCTCCTCATGACGGTCATGTCGTCATTAGTATCATTCCATGGCTACTGGCCCCTTTACTCCTAACACTATTTTCTTCACTGTCTCCCCTCGCCCCCTCCCGCAGTCTGAGACTTCTCTGCCCCCTCCCCGCCCCCCCATTTCCGTTTGTGCCTTCTCGCCTGCCTGAACTTTCGTTACCAATGCAATAGGACTAGCGTAAATGCGAGTCCTATTGCATTGTATATGCTTGTTATGGGAAGTAATTACTATTAATGACGGCCATTGGAAAGCAGCTTCTGGGCCTTCCTCTGCCCCAGGCTGCCTGCTCTGAAATGCTAGCTCGGTCCAGTGAAAGCGGCTCTGTGCCGGGCATCTTTTCAGCGGGTCCTAAAGTGTGCTTCACCGCTGCAGCTGGGGGTACCCTCCCTGGGAGAGTGCCCGGAGCTGGCGCCTGGCACACTTTCTGCACTCACGCATGCTCGTTGTAGCAGCGATATGGGCCCTTCTGAGGCGAGGGCACGCACCCGGCCACAGCTGCCTCTCTGGACAGAAAGGGAGCTTCAGACGCCTTGGCACACCTGGCTACTAGCTGCCGGGGGCTGGCAGACGTAAAGGCTCGCAACTACAGCAGAAGTAAGAAAGGACTACCTGAGCTCCAGCAGAATGCAGACCTATACCCCCTTTACCCCCCCCCCCCACAAGGTGAAGAGCAGAGATGCTGTTATGGTATAAATACCTCTTCATGTTGACCAAATAAACATGATCGGTGGAGATGGACTGTTCCCATGAGGCACAGGGTCAGACTGATTTGCATATAGCCATGTCTGAACTGGGGTGGCAGAGTGGGCTAAAGAACGGTGATGGATCAAACCCAGATCTTTTGACTGGGTGTGAGTATTTTGATTGGTTCAGATGCTCCGTCCATCACCACCCCCTTTTGTACCGCTTTGGCCGCCATAAGTGTGGCAGGGTATGCTCAGACGTGATTCCCTTGCTCACTTTGCCACTGGATTCAAGCAAGCCGGGCTGAAGACGGCTGTAATGCCAGAAACCGGTCCTCGGAAGCTTGTTTCCGGTCCAGGGAAGACATGGCTTGGCAGTTCAGGCTGGACTGTTCCCAAGAGGCACAGGGTCAGACTGATTTGCATATAGCCATGTCTGAACTGGGGTGGCAGAGTGGGCTAAAGAACGGTGATGGATCAAACCCAGATCTTTTGACTGGGTGTGAGTGTTTGATTGGTTCAGATGCTCCGTCCATCACCACCCCCTTTTGTACCGCTTTGGCCGCAATAAGTGTGGCAGGGTATGCTCAGACGTGAGTCCCTTGCTCACTTTGCCACTGGATTCAAGCAAGCCGGGCTGAAGACGGCTGTAATGCCAGAAACCGGTTCTCTGGATTCAAGCAAGCCGGGCTGAAGACGGCTGTAATGCCAGAAACCGGTCCTCAGAAGCTTGTTTCCGGTCCAGGGAAGACATGGCTTGACAGTTCGGGCTGGACTGTTCCCATGAGGCACAGGGTCATACTGATTTGCATATAGCCATGTCTGAACTGGGGTGGCAGAGTGGGCTAAAGAACGGTGATGGATAAAACCCAGATCTTTTGACTGGGTGTGAGTGTTTGATTGGTTCAGATGCTCCGTCCATCACCACCCCCTTTTGTAGGGCCGGACACACCAGCAGCGATAGCAGATTCGAGCGCATAATAAAATCATTTGCTACCACCAATGGAAGGATTACAAACTTCTACTATTCATGCAAATAAAAGCAGCACTCGAGGTAAACAATCTCGTTCAAGTAGAGGACTCGGTAGACAATGAAAATAAACCGCAAACACAGATAAGGTTGAATGTAAACACCAGTAGTTCATCTAGAAAGATCTGTCCCTTCTACAGGAAGAAATGTAGGGGTGTAGTTGCCAATAGTGCAGCAGGTGCAGCACCGCGGCAAAGGGGCTCAGAGCGGTGTTGGGCCCACTGTATTCCAATGATGGGTGTCGTTTACTACGCAACCGGGAGGCCAGGCCACCCTTCCTGTCTGCTGTTGCAGGGCCCTCCGCACCCTGGCTGCCCCGCTGTAATGTGCCTAGAAGCAAGACTGCCAACTGTAAAAGCAACCTGATTCAGGCATCACAGATTTATCCCACTCCAGATTTTAGATTTGGGGGATGGGGAGGCTTTGAACAATATCCCCCAGATTTTGAAGTGTAAACTAACAGATCAACAGTGGCATACTGAAGCCAATTGATCAATCATATAGAGCGTGGGAAATCACCCGCGAGGCTCTCAAGGCGCTAGAATTTGCTACCTGCTTCATGGTTATCTGTTCATTCCAATAGCCCGGTCTGGAGTGCTTTTCTGAATCGCTTGAGTCAAGTGTACGGATTTCGCATGCAGTTAAGCCCATGCACTCCGAGTTATTATTGTTCCCCGCCTCCACTCTTCTGTTTTATTTGTGGGCCTACCCACTTGACACTGAATTACTAATTTTCGTATTTGCACTCGTAGTTGTGCATTATCATTTCAAACCACTTAGAGGAAGACTGCGGAGGGGTAACTGGACACCCCCCTCCCACTTTCTCAAAACTAGGAGGGGCGATAACGCTTTCACCTGTTGGAGAATTTCTTTTGTGGTGTGCAGCCCAGAGTTGCTTCGAGTGGATGTGTCCGGAATAGGAAACGGGGTCCCTGGGGGGCCGATGGGGTGGAGAGGAGGCCGTGTTGGAAGAGCTGGCAGCATACAGCACGGCCGCTACTCGGAGAGATGAAAACAAACCCTTATTCACATATTATCACATCGTATTCAGTGAGGCTTGATGTGATTTTTAAACTACCCAGTTTTATATTTAATTAAAGGTTTAGTTGTATTTTCCCTCGTTTTTAAATCTGCTCCCATTGCTGCACTATAATTGGTTTTCACCGCATTTGGCGGGTCCCGGGTCATCCTCCCGATTTTGGGCGCCATCTTGGAGTGTCTGGGGGACGCCTGACGGCGCCATTGGGGAGATCGGTCTAGTCGTCTGAAGGACGCTAGACCGGTACTTAAGGCAAGTGGGAAACGCGCGCAGTATACTCGACTCAACTGGGACATGCAGAGTGACTGAGAGCGTGCAGCGCTTTACAGCGCGTATTCAGTGAGGCTTGATGTGATTTTTAAACTACCCAGTTTTATATTTAATTAAAGGTTTAGTTGTCTTTTCCCTCGTTTTTAAATCTGCTCCCATTGCTGCACTATAATTGGTTTTCACCGCATTTGGCGGGTCCCGGGTCATCCTCCCGATTTTGGGCGCCATCTTGGAGTGTCTGGGGGACGCCTGACGGCGCCATTGGGGAGATCGGTCTAGTCGTCTGAAGGACGCTAGACCGGTACTTCAGGCAAGTGGGAAACGCGCGCAGTATACTCGACTCAACTGGGACATGCAGAGTGACTGAGAGCGTGCAGCGCTTTACAGCGCGTATTCAGTGAGGCTTGATGTGATTTTTAAACTACCCAGTTTTATATTTAATTAAAGGTTTAGTTGTCTTTTCCCTCGTTTTTAAATCTGCTCCCATTGCTGCACTATAATTGGTTTTCACCGCATTTGGCGGGTCCCGGGTCATCCTCCCGATTTTGGGCGCCATCAGGCGCGCAACACCCATTGGGCTCACCGGGCTTCAGCTCCCCCGTCGCCTCCTCTGCCCGGGCTAAGATGACACGCACTGAAATCATTAACTAACGCTGTGCATCGGAGCCGAGAATGTGATTTTTATTATGCATTCTGAGAGGCCCAGCAGCCCGAGCAGACAGCCAGCCTCTGAACAGTTTCCTCGAGTGAACACCCCCTGCCCTCACCTCTTGATTGCCTTTAGAGTGGCGCCGCCGAGGTGAAATCCTTGCCTGAAGGCAGGGATTTCACCTAAGCACTTGATGGGTTATAAGCATGGGGTGTGAAGTGCACAGCAGGGGGAAGGCATGGCCAGTGCAGGTGACGCTTTTCTTTTGTATGGGAATTTCTGCTGGTGTCATAGCCCAGGGTGTGCTGTCTGTGCCCTTGTATAGATGCGCATTCCATACAAGTGCACAGACAGCAAACCCTGGGCTAAGACACCTGCAGAAATTAATTTACAATGGAAAAACGTCACCTGCACTGCCATCCCTTTCACCCTGCTGTCTGTGCACTTGGATGGAATTCACATCCACCGCACTGCTCACCAGATAAATGGTGAACAGGGCCATGGATCTTTCTATTTTCGCATCCAAGGGCAGCAGCGAAGAAGCAGAGGAGGCCCAGGCAAGGAGAATCCAGGAGACCTATCTACTCTGAGACCTTCGAGGGGCTGGATGCCAGGACGCAGTGCTGCTGATCAGCCCGACTCCACAGTATAGTATCAGAGGAGCAGGCAGCAGGGGTTAATTTTAGGGTTCTGAGCGGGTATGGGTTTTGGGGTTCCAGGGGGCAATTTTAGGGTTTAGGGTGGGTATGGGTTTTGGGGTGCCAGGGGTCATTTTAGGGTTCAGCGTGGGTATGTGTTTTGGTGTGCCAGGGGTAATTTTAGGGTTCAGGGAAGGTGTGGGTTTTGGGGTGTCAGCGGGCAATTTTAGGGTTCAGGGTGGGTATGGGTTATGGGGTGCCGGGGGAATTTATGGTTCAGGGTGGGTATGGGTTTTTGGGTGCCAGAGGGTAATTTTAGGGTGTGGGGTGGGTATGGGTTTTGGGGTGCCAGGGGGGCGGATACTTTTAGGGTTCAGGGTGGGTGTGGGTTTTGGGGTGCCATGGGATTAATTTTAGGGTTCAGCGTGGGTATGTGTTTTATAGTGCCAAGGGTAATTTTAGGGTTTAGGGCAGGTGTGGGTTTTGGGATGTCAGGGGGCTATTTTAGGGTTCAGGGTGGGTATGGGTTATGGGGTGCCAGAGGGGAATTTATGGCTCTGCATGGGTATGGGTTTTCGGGTGCCAGGGGTCCTTTTAGGGTTCAGGGTGGGTATGGGTTTTAAGGTGTGAGGGGGCATTACCCGATCCTGATTATCTGCCATTTTAGCTCTGCCCCATTGATTAACATTAGCCACGCCCCTTCTTTTGCCATGTTAGCCCCCCCCGAAATGAAGACCTAGTTGCGCCCCTGGGCGCCATCTTGGAGTGTCTGGGGGACGCCTGACCGCGCCATTGGGGAGATCGGTCTAGTCGTCTGAAGGACTCTAGACCGGTACTTAAGGCAAGTGGGAAACGCGCGCAGTCTACTCGACTCAACTGGGACATGCAGAGTGACTGAGAGCGTGAAGCGCTTTACAGCGCGTATTCAGTGAGGCTTGATGTGATTTTTAAACTACCCAGTTTTATATTTAATTAAAGGTTTAGTTGTCTTTCCCTCGTTTTTAAATCCGCTCCCATTGCTGCACTATAATTGGTTTTCACCGCATTTGGCGGGTCCCGGGTCATCCTCCCGATTTTGGGCACCATTTTGGAGTGTCTGGGGGACGCCTGACGGCGCCATTGGGGAGATCGGTCTAGTCGTCTGAAGGACGCTAGACCGGTACCTAATACGGTCATGACTTCGCGCAGCGGAATCGCGCAGCGGAATCGCCGGACTCGCGCCGGAGTCGCGCCAGAGTCCAGCCCGTCTGTGCCCGTCCGGGCCCGGACGGGCTCAGGGCCTCCCACTCTGTCCAATTTAGTGAGTGCTGCTATTACTTATTCGCGGGCAGACCTTTTCCGGGTTCGTTCCCTGAAATCCTCGTGCTGCACATTTGCGCATAAGGGCATTGAACCATTCACTTACTGTGCTCAATGTAATCCCCCGATTCAAGCAGTGATAAAAAACACTCTACGATCAGCCCTTCTGAATTGTAGATCTCTTCCAAGGCATTCATTGGAAGTTAGCCTCCTTATTCAGGAACATGAGTTAGACATTCTGTTTTTAACAGAAACATGGCTTATGCAAGGCTCAGAAGCTGACATAGTGAACGGTCTTCCTCCTTGTTTTTTAATTCACACTCGGGATCGACCTGTGGGTCGAGGGGTGGTGTTGCTATTCTGTATAAGGACTCGTTGATATGCAGAGCCCATAATGGGGAGGTGGAGGACTGTGAGAGCTGTAAGTTCTCCGTTCAAATCTCACCTACTGTGGCGATGTCGGGGTTATTAGTCTATCGCCCTCCAGGAAGTAGTGGAAACTTCTTAAGCTCTCTTATGGAAACGGTAATGGTTTTTGCCGCCTCGGTGACCAACTTCATCACGCTGGGAGATTTTAATCTTCATTTTGATGACCAGGAAGATCGGTCGGCGACAGCCCTTCAATGTGACCTAAAAGCTTGTGATGTTAACCTCATAAACCTGGAGCCTACCCACAATAAGGGCCATTTACTTGACCCTATTTTTACAAACATTACTGCTATGAAAGCAGCCTCCCCGATCCCCCTCCCGTGGACGGACCATTTCATAATCCCCTTTGCCTGGCAAACCGAGTCGGAGAGTACCCCCTCCATTAGTGTCTGTGCGCCTGAAAGACCGTGGGCTAGGCTGTCTGTGAAAAATCTGTCACGCAGACTGGAGGGCTCGCGCCCTTCGTTAGCTAAGGACCCAGTATTGGCGGACGCAGAGCTCTGCAGATGGATGGCTAATACACTCGACTCCGTGCTGCCCTTAAGATCGGCAGGAAGGAGGGAGAAAAGATCGTGCTCTGCCCCTTGGTACACGCCAGAGCTGAGGGCCATGCGGAGGGCATGTAAAAAACTAGAACGTGCTTGGAGGAAGAATTGGGAAATAGCTTGTAAGACCGAATATCGATTGGCGATAAGGAATTATAAACTTACCATCCGGTGCGCCAAAACTCAATTCCTGGAGAAGAGAATCAGCAATGCCTCCAACTCCTCCAGAGAAACATTCCTAGTGGTCAAGGAGCTTCTGAGGGTCCCGACACCTCCTGCCTCCACGGATAACCTAGAAGGAAAATGCAACGATTTAGCAGAATACTTCCACACTAAAATTGAAAAAATCTTGACTACCCTGCCCCAGATTAACATAGGAGCTGAGCCTTCCGAGGAAGGGGGAAGACCCCCGAAGACCCTCGAGTCTCTGGGACCAATCTCTGAGGACGAAGTTCTCAAGGTCCTGGCGACCGTTAAGAGTGGTTCTCCCCGGGATGTAGTCCCCATGAGGATCCTTAAACTAGTTGCCCCTTCCATTGCGGAACCTATTACCGAGGTCATCAATGCCTCGCTAGGTGCCGGTGTAGTGCCACCCAACTGGAAGGGTGCAATAGTAAAAGCCCTCCTAAAAAAACCTAGCCTTGATCCCCTTGATTTGGCGAACTACAGGCCCATTTCGTTACTTCCGGGACTCAGTAAAATCACGGAAAAATTGGTTAACTCTCAGTTATCCAATTTCCTTGAGTCCAACGGTTTATTGAGAAACTCTCAAACGGGCTTTCGCCCGGGTCAAGGTACGGATACCGCCTTGCTGGCAGTCGTTGAGGAGGCACGCTGCATTTTGGATTCAGGAGGATCAGTGGCAGTGATCCTCCTGGACCTAAGTGCAGCGTTTGACACTGTGAACCATCAAGTGTTACTTCAACGGCTGTCAGATGCCGGAGTGCGTGGGATAGCGCTGAAATGGCTGAGGTCATTTCTCATCGACCGGTCTTTCCAGGTATGGGAAGGGGGCGCACGATCGGCATCCACCCACCTCCATTGTGGAGTGCCTCAGGGCTCCTCCCTGAGCCCCACATTATTTAATGTGTATATGGCCCCCTTGGAGGATGTGGTGGCTCCATTTAACATCAAAATCGTGAGCTATGCTGATGATACCCAGCTGGTGTTTGCCCTTTCCCAGGCCACGGAAAATCCACAGCTGCTGCATTCTTGCCTATCCAAAATCCACACTTGGATGGGGGAATCAGCACTAAAGCTGAATGGTTTAAAGACTGGGATAATGCTGATGGGAAAGAAAAGTCCCTCACTCCCCCGGTCTGTTTGGCCTAGTTGTCTGGGTTCCCCTCCCAAACCCAAGGCTGAGATCAAGAGCCTGGGTATTTAGTTGGAGCAAGATCTTTCCTTTAGGACCCAGGCTACCAAACTGGAAGGTTCTGCTTCGGCCTTCTCCGATCGGTGCGCAAAGTGCTGCCCCTGCTCCCATTTCCTTCTCGGAAGCTTTTGATCCAGGGCTTGATTATCTCGAGATTAGATTTCAGCAATGCAATCTATCTTGGCGCCCCTGAGATCACTCTGAACAAATTACAGCAAGTTCAGAATGCGGCGGCGCGAATGCTCTATAACATCCCTATGTCACGATCGGCTAAACCCGCATTGAGGGCTCTGCATTGGCTCCCAGTGCGAGAAAGGGTGAAATTCAAATCTCTTTGCCTTGCACACAAAATCCTGCAAGGCAAAGGCCCTCCCGCCCTACAAAAGCTGGTCACCTCTTATAAGGCAAACAGAACACTACGCTCAGACCAGCAATGTCTACTTAAGATCCCTAGGGTCAAAAAGGCCCGCACAGAAGGGAGGAGATTTTCCGTAAAGGTTGCCACCCTTTGGAACTCACTCCCCCTAGGTTTACGCTCTGAGTCATGCCTTTTACGTTTTTGTAAACAACTGAAAACTCTTCTCTTCTGTTAAATTCGTTGTGCCCCTCATTCACTGAAACCTTCCCTGTTTGGTCAAGCGCTGGGATGCTCCAGGGTAACCATGCGCGATACAAGACTGTTTTAATAATAATAATAATAATAATAATAATTTCTCTGAACAGACATGCAGGAAATACATGTTTTCGGGCGCAATTTTATTTTTCTGTTTGTATCTCTTCCTTGTGTGACATTACAACTTGTACATTTGCAATTTTTTCTGTTTGTATCTTTTATGTAACTCATGTAATCCTAAATCCTTATATATCGCAACTGGGTCTTATGTAAAGCGCTCTGATACCTTCGGATAATGTTCCCGCTATATAAAATCGCATTAAATAAATTAAAAAAAAATAAATAAATAAAGAGAAGGCTGGCAATGAGGTTCCACCTCTTCTCACTCATCACCCCCTCAGTGTCTCCAGCTTTGCCCCGAGTGACTGTACTGTTGCTAAGTGTCAGGCCGGCCTCAGGCTATTTGTTATTATTATTATTTTTTAAACTGGATATGGTCTAATGTCACAGCAACAACAGTAAGCTTTTATAAAACAAATACTCTTACAATTTGTGGAAAATAATAAACCTCAACCTTGCCGCACAGCCCCTTCTATCCGTTCTTCCACGTATTTCTCATTTTCCATATTTTTTCTACCTTTAGCTGTCCCTCCTTCCTCTCAATCTCCCATTTAAATAATTACTGTTTTATCCTCCCTGCATTCACCAAACACACCCTGGCTTGTTGTACTCTTCATCTCCTTTGAATTCTCCGTAACATCCATGCAGTCCCTCCCTGGTCTCTCCCTCCCATCCATGCACTCCCTCCCTGCTCTCCCCCTTCCATCCATGCACTCCCTTTCTGCTCTCTCCCTTCCATCCTAACACTCCCTCCCTCCCTGCTCTCTCCCTTCCATCCATACACTCCCTTCCTGCTCTCTCCCTTCCATCCATGCACTCCCTCCCTGCTCTCCCCCTTCCATCCATGCACTCCCTCCCTGCTCTCTCCCTTCCATCCATGCACCCCCTCCCATCCACGGACTCCCTCCTTGCTCTCTCCCTTCCATCCATGCACTCCCTTTCTGCTCTCGCCCTTCCATCCTTACACTCCCTCCCTGCTCTCTCCCTTCCATACATGCACTCCCTCCATGATCTCTCCCTTCCATCCATGCACTACCTCCCTGCTCTCTCCCTTCCATCCATACACTCCCTTCCTGCTCTCTCCCTTTGTAGTGTAGTTCCTATCATCCCAATAGGCTCTGCGCATTGGAATAATACCTACAGCAGTAAAGGCCTAGACCAGACGTTAACTAGGTCTACTACTGTCGATACTAGACTTAAAGTTTTGGGTTTGCCAGCTTAGCTCAGAGTTCACTAGGAACTTTCTCGAATGTTCAAGGAGGACTTAACTTCCCTGATTAGACAAGAAGGGATTTAGTTTCTGACAACCATAGAACATGACAACTTTGCTCTCCCCTAATCAAGAGTATATCTCGAGAGTCGTGTGAACAAAAGGCAATTTATTTTACTCAGTCAGTACGTGCATTCTTAGTCTCATCAGATTGTAGAGAAAAGGAAGAGACGGGCGTGTTCAATAAAAAGGTGTTATTTATTGATCAGTCTCTTTTCTCATACAAGAGAAATGGATCGATATTATTGCAATACTTATAGTTAAGTAAAGTGCATACATTAAAAGCAATAGTATAAAATAATACTGTAAAAACATTGATATGGTTTCTAAGCCACAAGATGTTTTAAAATGAATAAAATATATTATATACACATATACATTTGACTAAACGTACTCAACTGGTGTTTCTAAATACGCCTACCCCGTGTACCTGACCTAAGTCTAATACGTGGGCGGGAATAGAAAGTTACAGTTTAAGTTAAGTTTGTTTTTGCCAAGTGAATAACTAAAGAATTCTCTGTGAGGGGTTATTCAGTTCTGTACCTGGAATCTAGGTTGAATGAGGGATGGTATCTCTCGTCTCTGGTCTCGATATTCCAGGCTGCCTGCGAGGGCTACCCAGAAACGCCGGTGCTGGATTTCTCGGCAGGAGAAAGCAGCTTCTCTCAGCGCGTCAGGAAGGCGGGGCTGCGCCAGCGGGGTCTGCTCTGCTCTTCGCTTCGGCAAGTATGGCTGCTCCGTCTCGTCACCACGCGTGTGTTTGCATAGGGCAATATCGGTAATATTTATACCTTTAAGGTGCCGAGATTGACGTAAGGATGGACATAGATACGTCAATAAGGATGTCATACGACTTGCTCGTTAGCACATTCTTTTACTGAAGTTCTCGGTGAAATCAAAACAATGGCCGCAGGGTTTTGCCCAGGTTGTCATAGGTTTGATTTGTTATGAGAACTCCGTATGCCTTATCAGGGGCTGGAGGAATATCGCTTGTCTAATTAGATCGCAAGCGTTATGACCTAATCAGATAACACGTTCCTGTGCCGTAGTGTGACTGCGTCAGATAACGGTATCTGCATCATGGGGGTTTTCTGCCTCATGGGCTGACTGCTAGTTAACTTGTTGGTTTGTTTAACCAGAATAGGGTCAGGAATAGGGGGATCGATTCAGAACCTATAGGAATACATCACACCCACTCCACGCTAACTATGGTCATATTTACTAATCTATGCATAGTATAACATAGTACAACATACTATAGAGTATAGTGTATACCTTACCACCCCAAAATACATAAGTGCATTTTGAAATTTTCAAATATACGGAAAAATTGCAGTCATATGTATTGTATGCACTCAAGCTGTAGAATAATGCCAAAGTAATCACGCATCTGTATACATTATTGCTATTTGGTATATGAGAATTTACACATGAAATGGCTCTTAATACAGAAAAAAAGTTCGAGACCATACCATCACAGAAAAAAATATATATATATGAACATACCAGCGGGCAGCTAATGTCTATAAGCTATCTAAAATTTAGAAACCTTAGTTCTCTAAGAATAGTTCTTACTTTAAGCAGAAGATAGTGTCCCGAAAAATATGCAAAAAGATTTTGGGGCTGCTGAAAAATTGCTGTCCGTGAACTGGAGGTAAAATTGTTCATGTGACTTTATTTTTAAAGTTGAAGGCCGAATTCAGGGAACGCCGTGTGCGAGCTTGCTCAAAAGTCTCTATTTCTGCTCTGGTGAGAACATCATATCATTTAGGCTTTCGAAAAAGCTGTCAACAGCTTCCTGGGAAAGTTCCACTAACTCGGAAATAGGTGTAATCATGCATTCGTGCGCATGATTGTCTCCATTGACATTCTGATTTGCATTGCTGACAGAAGGTCGTACCTGATCGATGCTGCTTTCATCTTGAACTTCACTACCCATCAATCGTAGTGGTGAAGCTTCCACGAATGCCGTCATCAGGATTGGTAGCCTTTGAGGGCAGCACAAAGCATGAACCTTGATCGGGCTCAACAATGTTTCTGCATCCATTGGCGCATCCGATTGTAGCGTCAGACAGGTTTCTAACACGCATTCTTCTCCACATAGCAGACACCTTAATACAGGTAAAACACATCTTTGCCACATTGGTCGAAATGATAGAAACCAAGTCATGTTCAGGTCTCTAAGCCGGGAGAGTCCCAGGATTTTTGATATCCGGTCCCGGTATCCAATGGCTAGGATTGTTTCTTCCCTTGTCGCAAGAGTTTTGTCTGTGACATGGGTTGCCATAACGAAAAATAAGGACTAAGAATAGGATTCCTGCAATTAGTCCAAAGATCAGGGGAAGTCCGCCAAAAATCGAATGGACGAAATCTGGAAAAATACCCAGTATGGCTTTGAATGGTGTTAATGCCATCGAAAATACTGTCTTAAATACCTTTGAGACCCCATTGGTATCAGAAATATTTAAGATTTCATTCAGGATTTCTGCGAAATGTATGGGGGAATTAGTTGATAACAATGAATGTATCTCTGCAGTCGTCCTTGCGACTTGTAGATCATACGTTTCTTTTGATGACGTGAGCCTTGTAGGCGTCTGAAGAAGCACTGTTTTCATTCTGCTTAAAGTATCTATTCGAATAGAAGTAATTTTCAAATTGGGCCATGCCCTTGCCTCCCTGTCTGGAAAGGAGCTGGGGAACAACGAGCGTCCACAGCACTTGACCTTCGCAGTCGTAGTTACGAGATAAGGAGTCCCGGGCATAAGACTACAACATCTGCGGTCTACAATTAGAATGTAACTCCCATTATAGAGTCTTTGAAAGAATGGTTCTATTTCTGTTGCAGGTGCGCCTTGCTGGTGACATGAAAGGTTGTATGAATTCCCTTCACAGGCTCCATGCAAACTAATTCCGTTACACAGAAGTGTGCCACTTAGTGACATCGCACAATTGTTGCCACTAAGAAACACTTTCTGTCCTTTATTACTGACACATGCATGTGAATAGGGCAGGTTCCAAGTTGTTTTAAGGTACCCCTTTCCCAATTTCTCGTACATGCCAGCCTGTATATATTTTTGGCAGTATTGAAACCTGAAGGTTGAGATTGGAATATTTATTATCCCATGTATTATCCATTCACTGACAGATCGTTCTGACATTGTCACTGGTAATCTTTCGAGTTTCTCAATGCTCAGGATTGTATAATCAGCACCCCTTTGTGCCATACTGATTTGTCTATCAGTAAGGTTAAAGATTTGGAATAGTGACGTTGTGTTGATTAAACGCCAAGGCACATAGCCTGAACGCAGATTTTGTAACGTCCAGCCAAGCTGTACAATAGAGCGCAATTGTGACTGACAGTGTTGTAATAACAGTAAGTCTTGCGACAATATGTCGATTGCTGAAGACACAATGCTGTCCAAAGAAAAAATTCTGGAGGACAGAGTCATTAACCCATTGTCCACTACAGAAAGTGATTTCTCCAAATTAATACGGTCAATTTCCCGTATTCTCTCTGCTGTTTCAATTTGAGTAACCTTCCAGGCCTCATTGTATGCTGCATATACAGAGGCTGCTATGAAACGTTTTTGACGCTGTTTGCGCGGTCCCATTATGAAATCACGCAAGTCAGCACCATCAGTAAGTAAAGTTAGGTGTTGTTTAATTTCTGCCAGTGTGGAAGTTTGTAGCCATTGAAGGCATAATTTGCCCACACTGTAGGTGGTTATTATCCCTGGGTGATGTCTTTGGGGATATCTAGGGTCTGGCCTGGTCATTTTGAACCCCTGTGTTTTATTCAGGAATCTGTCTTGACAGTTATTAGTATCTGTGGGCCAGATCAACCATTGTTTCCAATCAGGATGTGTTCTGTTTTGGTTTAATACATAATTTACGTCTATCTCCTCATCTGTAGAGCTATTGCTGAGCATTGTTGGCTTTGGAATAGACGGTTTATTTAAGTCTTTGATTTTGGCTAGGCCAAGACAGGTAGTTTGTTGAACAGTGTCATTTAAAAATATCATTTGTTCTGGGATCATGCAGGCTCTAAACAAAGATTCTATACCCTGCACTTGCCATTCTTTTGTACCCCAAACACTTTTCAATTCAACATTTTTGTCCCAATAATCAAAACCAAAAGTATTCATTTGTTCAAAGAATGAGTCTGAATATATCAATTTTGTGTTGGTTATCATGGTCTTAGTTCCTGTCTTGTTTGACAATTTGAAATAAAATGCTTCAGCATTACTTATGTCAAAACCTGAAAAGTATGAATATTTGTCATAGAAGGTTCTTGAGCTTCCTTTTGGAGGGGTTGCACAATGTTCCCATTGATTATAATTTAAAACATTTCTAGGTTGTGCAGATCTATGTAGAAAATGGTTACCATAGTGGTTATAACAGTACATACTATCATAATTTGTAGAACCCTGCAAATAATCATGTTTGGTAAATTTAGCAGACATTACTAAGTCAGACATCATATTATTAATGCTTTCGAAGTCCCAATCATCAGCAAATGAGCTTGGTTTTGCAAAGTCACTCAAGGAGATCTTAATTTGGTGTGGATATTTCAGGATTTCGACCGGACCATAAATTTCATAGTCAGTGTTGTCCCAGGCTACCCCACCCGGTATCGGATTGGCTGTGAAGTTGACTGAAGAAAGTTCTCTTTTCTCGATGTGTGAAGATGTGTGTGGTTTGAGGATCAAGTTGATTTTCTGACTTGCTGTGTCCATTTTTGCATATTTTCCCTCAATGAAGCGTCCCAAAGTTAGTATCATGATGAGCCAAAGTATGAGGATAAATGCACCAAAACCCACCCAAAATTCAATCCATGGGGAAATCAGATATGTTTCTTTCAGTTGTTTCAAAAGTTCTTTAGCTTTATCTTTAAAGGTTTTTGATGATGGCTGTGTCTTTGATTCACTGAAGCCTTCAGAGGAATCATCGAAGTTTATGAAGTAGCCGGATGCAGTTCTGTCAATTGTTCCAATTGGTTCAGGATTTCTGTTTCTTGCATTTTCACTTGGTACTTCATTATAGATTGGTGTGTCTCTGCTAAATGTTTTTATTTGGGTTTCCAGAGGTCTGAGTTCTATTGTATTGTTGCATAGTCCTTGTTGTTCTTCTGTAGGCGTTTCGAATGTGATGAGCCTCTTCGTTAGGACCTCTGTACTGGTAGCAAACCTTGGTGTTCTGCTACTTATTGGGAGTCCACTTGGCCTACTGTTTGTTATCGGCCACATGTTGTGGTTTTACCAGGTCGATGGATACAACTCGGTTCTCCTTTTTTCCAGCAAGTGGCGGTAGCACAACTGATCTTGTCCCGTTGACAGACAAGACAGGAACTGCTTTTCTGTAAGAAGGCCCAAATTCCTTCTTTACCGCGATCTTTTCCCTGACTAGATCCCCGACTTTTGGAATCCAGACAGGTCTTGCTGGGACAGGTGGTGGTTCTTCAGTGGTTGTTGGCTGTTGTTTCAACTTTATGTTGCTCAGGTCTTTTCTTGTTTTGTTTAAGTCCTGCAAAATAGCCAAACGGTCTTTGATATCAAAGCTTTTTTCTTCTACCACTGAAGTCTGACTATCAATGTCAGAGATCAACATCCTAGTTCCAAATAATAATTCGTACGCACTGAATCCCTTCAGAGAATTTCTTGGCAAGTTATTTAGACTACGTTGGACACTTATTAGATGTTTGACCCACCCAGGTCCCGAACCTAATACCTTTGCCGTTATAGATTGCTTTTTGTCACGGTTTTTTCTTTCAACAATTCCGTTCCCCTCAGGGTGAAATGGACAAGAGTACCGCAATGTCACGCCCATGCTGACCATGGCCTCCTTATAAGCTCTAGAGCTAAAAGCAGGACCGTGGTCCGAATGCAGCATGCCAATTGCGTATGTGCCGATAAAGACTCGCAAATCTTTTATAACAGTTCTGGCGTCAGCCGTTCGCTGGGGCCACATCCATATGAATCTCGTGCATGAATCCACTGCGACCAAGATATATTTATAGTTACCGTCCCTTTGTAAGGGACCGCAGTGATCTAGATAAACACAGGCTAATGGTTTATCCGAGATTAGAAGGGGCGTCTGCGCTGGACGTCTCACCGTTGATACTTTCATTTTTTGACATATTTCACATTCTAGAACATAGTTCCTTGTTTGTCTTCTCATTTGTGGCCACCAGTATCTCTGTTTTAATAATGATACTGTGGCTGAGACGCCAGCATGGATAGAAGCAAGCCCTTCGTGTGCCGCTATTATTAGTCCTAACCTATGTTCCATGTTTGGAATTGCCCTATCCCCCACTCCAGGGATTCGAGCAAAAGGAACATTGTTTGCATCAGTTATGTATGAGTATTTTACTGGAAAGCCTTTCGGGAGTGTTTCTATCAGATCCTTTTCTGAAGCGCTGACAGCTTGTAATATTTCGCTGTCTATTTTTGTTTTTGACCGGGTGATGGCAGCTACGGAAGCCGTTTACACAGCTGCCTTCGCGGCCTCATCAGCCAATGAATTCCCTGCAACGTGAACGCCATCATGTTGATGACTCAGCGTATGTATCACGTGAGTCTTTGGTAGTTCTTTTTGTAAAAGAACTACTTGTTCCCAGAGCATTTTATGCTTGATTGTGCCACCTTTCGCATCCTTGAAACCATTCTGAAGCCAGATCTGCAAGTATTCATTGTAAGACTGAACGCAATAATACGAATCGCACACTATGAGTGTGGGGAATTCTCGATCGGTATTTTCAAGCGCCATCTTGAACGCCAGTAGTTCAGCTCGCTGAGCTGTACAATCTCCTAAAGATTGTGTTTTAGTGATTGCTGGTTTAAATTTTCCTTCGTGCCAGCGACCTTTAACGATCGCGCACGCAGCACTGTAAGCTTGCTTACCCCCCACTGCGGGTTGTGCTGATCCGTCTGTATATATTATACAGCCGTAGTGGTCTAGAAGCAGAATTTCGGTCGGCGGAGGACATTCAAATTCATATTGGAGAAATTCTTGTGTTTTTAAGTAAGGTTCAAATTCGTACGCCACGTCTGTTGCAGCAAGAGAATTAGCCCATTGTATCCATCTCGGATGGAGTGCTTTAGCATTTGGAATGCTTGCCTTTGTTACCGCCTCTAGGGCTGGTATTGGTGTCACGATTATTATTCGTTTACCTTGTGCCAGGGCTCGTTCTTTTGCTATAGCTGTCTGTGTTGCGGTAAGAATTTTTTCCGTTGGGCTGAATTTCATTTCAGCCTTAGTGTACAAGTGTGATTTGAATGCAATTGGTACCTTTTCTCCCTCATTAGAGGTTAGGTATGTGAATCCGCATCTCCCTGGGATGACTCGAATCACAAGATTGCGTGTGTTATCACGTGTTTCTAATTTTGTTTTAATTAGCATGTCTGTTTGTAGGGATCTCAAAATTTCTGTGTGTATTTGAGTCCAATTGGATCTTTTAAAATCTGGTTTTATCAGATCATAAAGGGGTTTGACCCTTTCTGCGTAATTTGCAATGTATGTTCTTCTGAAATTTAGGAAGCCTAGAATCGACTGTAGGTTTTTTAGTGTTCTAGGTGCTTGGATTACGGCACATTTCTCTAGGAAATTGTCAGCCAGGCTTTTGCCTTCACTTGAT
This sequence comes from Lissotriton helveticus, assembly GCF_964261635.1. Taxonomy (NCBI): domain Eukaryota; kingdom Metazoa; phylum Chordata; class Amphibia; order Caudata; family Salamandridae; genus Lissotriton; species Lissotriton helveticus. The sequence goes on from NC_136058.1 coordinate 234,195,718, forward strand.
AATTCATATCCTAAGAACAGGACTGTCAGATGGGCAATTCTGGATTTTTTAAAGTTGAATTTGTAACCCTCTGCAGCGAACCCAAGTATTATGGTGTTCACTCTTTTCAAGTGAGTCTCCAAGTCATCATCTGTTAAGTAAATGTCATCGACATAAGATAATGCTTCATCATCATATATTTGTAGTAATTCTGTTACTCTCGCTGAGAATACTCCCGGGCTGTTCTTGTACCCCTGGGCTAACCGACAGAATTGTTTTTGAGTGCCATTTATTGAGAATGCAGTTAAATATCTGCTCTCTGGTGCTATGTTTTGACAAAAGAATCCATTAGAGATGTCTAATGTTGTTTTGTATTTTTTGCGCACTATGTTATTCATTAGTGCAGCACTATGTGAGTTTTGCACTGCAAAAGTTTTGCAACATGTGTTAAGGTGTCGGTAATCCAAAACTAGACGATATGAATTGTCTGGTTTGGAGACCGGAAACAAAGGGTTGTTCATTTGTGAGGTGCAAGTTTCAATCACCCCCTGGTATTCTAGCTGATCTAGTATTTCATTTACCTGTTTTTTAGCTTCTTGCTTAATTGGGTACTGCCTTTGTGCAGTAGGTTGTGATTTTAACTGGATTTTGTGAGGAGGAGAGTCCTCATCCCATCCCACGTGATTTTTATATAAAGCAGGAGCTAGAGTTATTGCCCACTTTCTGGCAAGTGTGTATTTTTTATGAATTGGGATATGATTTGAGAAGGCAGGCATAATTACTTCTTTGCCATGAGGGCACTCCCTGACAAACTCTGGTGGCCAGTCTTTTTCAGCTAGAAGGATATCATAGCCCTTGGAGAGATTATCCCAAAATAGTCCCTTTATTTTCCTAGTCTTATCTCCCTCTATACGCAATGTTATTTCGTATATTTTGTGAGGTTTGCTAACTCTGGTGTCCGCAGTTTCCACTTGAAGATATTCATTCGTGTCCACTGTCTCCAGATGATTCATAAGGACTTTGCGAGCTATGCTCACTTCTGCTGCGCTGTCTAGCATTGTCTGAGCCCATTCTCCGTGTTTCAGTTGTGTCCTCAGTATTCTCGGCATTGTTAACTACGTTGATACTGGCTACCTTCTTTTTTGGAAATTGTAATTTCTTTTTTAGCTGAGCAGGTTCCTTGTCTTTGGACTTGGTGTGCTCTTCTCTTTGTTCTGATCGTCCTCTTCTTTCCGATTTCTGCGAGGAAGTCTGAAAAGATTGAGAGGGACGTGTATCAATGTCTTGATATCTATCAGGCTTTTTAATATTATCCCTATTTCTAAGGTTATATCTTTTCCCAGAGGGGTCACTCTGTGGTGACCTGTGTCTTTGGTTCGGAGATTTTTCTCTTCGCCTAGGAGACCTTCCTCGGGACTGGAATTTCTTTTCTTTAGGATTGGATTGTTTGTTTCCATCCCAGTTCTTTTTTGGTGATGTAGAATTATTATTAAAAAATATTTTTTCAGGACTTTCAATTAGTTGCGGTTTTACTGGTATTCCACCTAAACTATCTCTACCTAGTTCCTCATAGGATTTTTCTATGATTCTGGCAATTTCAGCTGGTTGGTCTGCTATATCTGTCTCTTTTAACCTCTGGCGGATCGCCACGTTTGCTGCTTCTCCTTTTATGTTGGCTAATAGTATAGCCGAGACCTGCTTGAAGTCTTTTAGTAATTTCATACCAAGAGTTAAAGCGGGTTCAGGACCATATTCATCTTGAATTTGTTTTAGCACATCTGGTATTACCGAAATGGATGGAACACCGTGCGTTTTTGTGTAGATGGAAGCAAAGACTGTACCCCAAGTGTCACAGTCCTCAATGTGTGGTGCGATTCCCATTGGAAGACAGATAGTCAGAATCCTGTGCTTTTCTAGCGGGGTGGTGTCTGGAAACACCGCCTCTATTTGGGTGATTTTCTGCGCTAGCCAGAATGGTATTTGTTCCCGTTTAGCCGGTACTTTACCTAGGCAGGACTGGATGTTCTGTGGTGTAATTTTATTTGTGTTCCCCTGGTGAGGGGTCAGCTGTGGGAGTTTAATCGCTGGCTGAATTGTTGAAGTCCGCATCACATATTGGACTAATTGTCTGTGTATTTTTATTAGTTGTTTTAGCTGTGTTAAAAGGTTTGGTGCAGACATCCCATCGATGTCTGGATGTGGTGTGTATCCGGCTAGGACCGGCCACGTTGCTCCTGGTCTACCTAAAGGACCGAGCCTGGTGATGTGATTATTGTGTTTTAGGGCGCCATCAAATAAGAGCAAATGCTCTTGAAATTTGAGTGGTACTTCCACCTCCTCGAAAGGAGTGTACGTTTCAGGAGGTTCCTCTATTTTGTAATAGTGGAAGTACTTTGTTACAGGATTTGCTGCTGGAAAATTTATCCATGAATAGTATACCTCTGTCTGCCGATATTCGTGTGCCTCTATTACGAATATGACTGTGCCACCTCTAGGTGTCAGTCCATTTTCTATAAGTTTTATGGTTATAGATTTCCTTTTGATGACCGGGATGAGTATTATATCCGGGTCTGCGTCTTGCATGGTAGCATCAGCTGCTGCGAGTTCAGTTGCTAATCTAACTGCCTCTCTTTCTTCTTCACTCTCTGACATTGTACTGTCCAGAAGGTTATTTTGTTTGTTTGCAGATCAGGTTTCTTATGGAAACAAAGATTAGATGCACAATATTTTGGAACCGTGTATCCTACAACGTTGACTTGTACCTAGAACCATACATAGGAGTTCCCTCCTGCGAGGTCTGGCGGATATAACCTTTCACCCACTCCAGACGTCTTTGGAGTATTTGGGAAAAGGGGTCTGAATGAGAAAGCACGACTGAGTTACTTTAAATGTCTTACGTTAGTTTTATCGCCCTTTCCAAACGCGTTGGGCGCCATGTAGTGTAGTTCCTATCATCCCAATAGGCTCTGCGCATTGGAATAATACCTACAGCAGTAAAGGCCTAGACCAGACGTTAACTAGGTCTACTACTGTCGATACTAGACTTAAAGTTTTGGGTTTGCCAGCTTAGCTCAGAGTTCACTAGAAACTTTCTCGAATGTTCAAGGAGGACTTAACTTCCCTGATTAGACAAGAAGGGATTTAGTTTCTGACAACCATAGAACATGACAACTTTGCTCTCCCCTAATCAAGAGTATATCTCGAGAGTCGTGTGAACAAAAGGCAATTTATTTTACTCAGTCAGTACGTGCATTCTTAGTCTCATCAGATTGTAGAGAAAAGGAAGAGACGGGCGTGTTCAATAAAAAGGTGTTATTTATTGATCAGTCTCTTTTCTCCTACAAGAGAAATGGATCGATATTATTGCAATACTTATAGTTAAGTAAAGTGCATACATTAAAAGCAATAGTATAAAATAATACTGTAAAAACATTGATATGGTTTCTAAGCCATAAGATGTTTTAAAATGAATAAAATATTGTATTGTATTGTATTGTGGCATACTTATATAGCGCAACCTGTCACCACCAAGGGCATCCTGGCGCTTTGACCCGTACTCAATGAAAACAGTAGCTCAGCCTATCCTGGGAAAAAGATGAGTTTTTAGAGCCTTTCTAAAAGATAAAAGATCTCCAAGGCTTCTCAAGGATATAGGCAGAGAGTTCCAGAGTTTGGCTGCCGCTACTCTGAAAGAGCGGCCCCCCATCCTCACTCTCTGGAATCGTGGGACTACCAGTAGCCTGGAAGACGAAGAGCGTAAAGCTCTAGATGGACAATACCAGGCAAACATTCGCCGCAAAGGAATGGGGCCCAGGTCATGAATAGCCCTAAACACAATACACGCTGCTTTGTAGCGCACCCGTAGATGAACTGGCAGCCAATGAAGTTCTTGCAGTGCTGCCGTAGAAGAACTGTGATAGGGGCGAGAAAGGGCGAGTTTAGTAGCGATATTTTGCACCCTTTGTAACTTGCCCAAGAGTGTTACCGGGGCCTCCAGAAGTAGTGCGTTACAATAGTCAAGTCGACTTAGGATGGTACAACGCACTACTTCTGGTCTGGCTTGCGCAGGGAGGAGAGGAAGGACCTTGCGCAGCATACGAATCAGCATCATACATGTTGAAGAGATCTTATTCACATGTAGATCCAACTGCAGGTTAGGCCCAAAAGTGACGCCTAAATTGCGCGCTGATTGTGCCGCAGACACCGTCTCTGAGAAGGACGGAGGCCAGAAGTCTACTGGGAGGTCGCGAGGAACTCGATCAGTGGAACAGTGTAAAACCTCCGTCTTTGTTCCGTTGAACTGTAACGAGTTCAACCGGAGCCATTCCGCTGTCGCCTGCATGCACCGATGAAAGGTCTCCAGTGTGACTGCATCCTGTCCCTCCAGAGAGAAGACCAGCTGGGTATCATCTGCATAATTAAATGCAGAGATACCGAAGGTTTTAATGAGCTGGACTAGGGGGCGGAGGTAGACATTAAAGAGTATGGGGCTGATGGCCGAGCCCTGAGGTACTCCTTGTCCCACTCTCCGCTCCTCTGAACTGAAGGGGGGTAACGAAACCCGTTGCTGACGGCAGTCCAAGTAGGAGATTAACCAATCCCTGGCCTTGTCCCTGACCCCGCATTCCTCCAGTCTAGAAATCAGGGTGGGATGGCTGACCGTGTCGAACGCGGCCGACATGTCGAGCAGCACCAAGAATGCTGCCCGACCACTGTCGACTCGCGCCCGCAGATTGTCTAGCACGGTCACCAACGCGGATTCCGTCCCATGCGCTGGGCGGAAGCCGAATTGTGTCTCATCCAACCAGCTGTTCCCTTCTAGGAAACTGGACAGAGCACGGGTGACCAACTTTTCCATAATTTTAACCGGAAAAGGGAGCAGGGAAATTGGCCGATAGTTAGAGAGGCAGGCAGGGTCGAGCGTAGGTTTTTTTAAAAGCGGGGATACCACTGCCTTCTTCCAGCAGCTTGGAACAGTAGCTATCTCGAATGACTGACAGCAGATGGCATGCAGGGGCTGGAAGAGGTCCTCTTGAAATACCCTCCATAGTCTTGGAGGGAGAGGATCCAAAGGCGAGCCAGAAGAAATCGTCAGGGCTAAGTCGCCGAACTCCTTCAAGGATGGAAGGGGAAAACTACTCAGCTGGGGTCGACTGGCCTCGCTCGCCGGAGCTCCCAAACTGAGGGCCGGCTCCAAGGAAGGAGAAAAGTGACTTCTCTGCTGGGGTCGACTGGCTACGGTCTCCGGAGCTCCCAAGCAGAGAGCCTGATCCAAAGTGGGGACAGAGGGGCCGCTCAGCTGGGGTCGACTGGCCTCGCTCGCCGGAGCTCCCCAACTGAGGGCCGGCTCCAAGGAAGGAGAAAAGTGACTTCTCTGCTGGGGTCGACTGGCTACGGTCTCCGGAGCTCCCAAGCAGAGAGCCTGATCCAAAGTGGGGACAGAGGGGCCACTCAGCTGGGGTCGACTGGCCTCGCTCGCCGGAGCTCCCAGACTGAGAGCTGACTCCACAGGAAGAAGGAGAAGGCTGCCCTGCTGAGGTCGACTGGCCACAATTGCCGGAGCTCCCAAGCAGGGAGCCGAATCAGGGGCTGCGAGGGAAGAGCAGTTCAGCTGGGGTCGACTGGCCGCAGTCGCCGGAGCTCCCAAGCTGAGGGCCTGATCCAAAAAAAAGAACGGAGGGCTACTCAGCTGGGGTCGACTGGCTTCCGCCGCCGGAGCTCCCGAGCTGGGGGGCTGCTCATCTAGTCGGGGTCGACTGGAGGGCGTGACCGGAGCTTCCTGACAGAGATTAGTAGCCCTCTGCAGGGGTCGACTGGCCATTTCCTCCGGAGCTCCCTCCTCAGTGGTGGAGTTCCGTGGGTCCTGCAGACCTGCTAGGATTTTACGGATTTTTTCCTCAAAGGCATCCGCAAGAGAGTCACAGAGAGCTTGCGACGAGGGAACGGCACTAGCCACACACGTAGGGTGAGCCAGGTCCTTAACGATTTTAAAAAGGGCCTGAGCCTTGTTTGGGGCCTGATTCAGAGTGAGTTCAAGAAAGGTCGCTTTCGCTATCTTAATTTGAGCTTTATATTTATGCATAGCAGACCTAAATGCAATTTTCTCGGAGTCTAGGTACTGCTTCCTCCAGACCCTTTCCGCGCGTTTACAGTCGAGTTTGAGCTGGCGAAGTTCGCTCGTGTACCAAGGACTAGCTCGGTTCACTCTCCCTCGCGACTTCCGAAGGGGCGCTAACTTATCCAGCGAGCTAGCTATGGACTGACAGAAAAGGGTATAACTATCTTCGACTGTATTGCCAAGTTTGAAGTCCTCATCTAAGATGTTCGGCAATGGGACAGTGTTTAGGATGCGGGACCAAGGTCTCTCTAGCTTAGCTAGAGGTAGTCCAGCCTTACGCGAAGAAGGGTCCTCCGACCAAAGGGAAAACCTGATCAGAAAGTGGTCCGTCCAATATTGGCACTTGATGTCCACGAACAATGCCCATTGAGGATCCGCAAACACCAGGTCCAAAGTGTGGCCTTTCCGATGCGTGGAGGCATTCACCAGCTGTACTAAGTTGATATCTGTACAGGCTTGGCTAAGAGAGAAAAATGCATTGTCCAGCGAGCTGCCTGCCCACAGATTGAAATCTCCAAGAACTAATAACCTGGAGTGGGAGCTGGCAAGTTCATAGATCAGGTCAATGAGAAGAGGAATGGATGGTGCTGGTCCCGGGGGACGGTAACAAAGAACACCCGAGCAGCAGATCGACTCCTGCTGTTTGACTGAGAAACCCATCAGTTCAAATCCCGGTACCTCTCGAATCTTTAACTGGGAGAGGGTGAGCGAGTCTCTATGAATGAATCTGATTCCCCCTCCTCGGTTAAGTGGGCGCGGTGAGTGACTAATTTTATATCCTGAAGGGCAGGCTAAGCCCAGCTCGACCTCACAGTCCTCCCGAGTCCACGTTTCTGTGAGAAAGAGGACATCGAGCTGTTCAGACTCAATGAGGAAGGCTATTTCCGTGTGGTGCTTACAGAGAGATCTGACATTAAGCAAACCACAGGTGATTGGCTTGGAGGTAGAAGGTCTGACCGGGTCCTGCCCAGGTCTGAGTTCGATAAGCTCACTCCGAGTGTAAGCTATACGGTTTGGACCGGAGGGGCCAGAGGCAGCGGCCCTAAGCGCGTCCGTAGCGCGAACGGGCGCAAACGGGCTTACCTCTGGCGCACCTCCGGCGCCCCTACGGCGCCCCCGCTGCGCACCGTTGCTGCGCACTTGTCTAGCGGCCATCTTAAATGGCCAGCAGGGTGTCACGTGGGTCCTGGCAGGGCGAGTGTCTCTCCCTCACCAAGATGGCGCTGAGAGTGGAAGGACTTCTCCCCACTCCAAGATGGCGCTCACAACCGGCGCGATGATGCTGCAGAGCCCCCGAGTCCCTTCTAGCCCACAAATGTGGGTGTGTGGCGAATTATGGTGCGGGTAAGACTCCCTTATTTCCCCCTAAGCGGTAGAAGAATACTAGTTAAAAGCGCGAAGCGCTCGGCGCAATTTGCATAAAACAAGGCAAGTGAAGCTTAAAATTCTACAAGCAAGGAGCGATATGCGCGCAGCGCTAGAGCAGCGTTAGCACTAAGCACAAAGTCAAGGTCTGCCTGAACGAGGTAGGAGGTCCTACTGATAATACCTCCTCCTCCAATGCGTGGGTCCTGGCAGGGCGAGTGTCTCTCCCTCACCAAGATGGCGCTGAGAGTGGAAGGACTTCTCCCCACTCCAAGATGGCGCTCACAACCGGCGCGATGATGCTGCAGAGCCCCCGAGTCCCTTCTAGCCCACAAATGTGGGTGTGTGGCGAATTATGGTGCGGGTAAGACTCCCTTATTTCCCCCTAAGCGGTAGAAGAATACTAGTTAAAAGCGCGAAGCGCTCGGCGCAATTTGCATAAAACAAAGCAAGTGAAGCTTAAAATTCTACAAGCAAGGAGCGATATGCGCGCAGCGCTAGAGCAGCGTTAGCACTAAGCACAAAGTCAAGGTCTGCCTGAACGAGGTAGGAGGTCCTACTGATAATACCTCCTCCTCCAATGCGTGGGTCCTGGCAGGGCGAGTGTCTCTCCCTCACCAAGATGGCGCTGAGAGTGGAAGGACTTCTCCCCACTCCAAGATGGCGCTCACAACCGGCGCGATGATGCTGCAGAGCCCCCGAGTCCCTTCTAGCTCACAAATGTGGGTGTGTGGCGAATTATGGTGCGGGTAAGACTCCCTTATTTCCCCCTAAGCGGTAGAAGAATACTAGTTAAAAGCGCGAAGCGCTCGGCGCAATTTGCATAAAACAAGGCAAGTGAAGCTTAAAATTCTACAAGCAAGGAGCGATATGCGCGCAGCGCTAGAGCAGCGTTAGCACTAAGCACAAAGTCAAGGTAAAATATATTATATACACATATACATTTGACTAAACGTACTCAACTGGTGTTTCTAAATACGCCTACCCCGTGTACCTGACCTAAGTCTAATACGTGGGCGGGAATAGAAAGTTACAGTTTAAGTTAAGTTTGTTTTTGCCAAGTGAATAACTAAAGAATTCTCTGTGAGGGGTTATTCAGTTCTGTACCTGGAATCTAGGTTGAATGAGGGATGGTATCTCTCGTCTCTGGTCTCGATATTCCAGGCTGCCTGCGAGGGCTACCCAGAAACGCCGGTGCTGGATTTCTCGGCAGGAGAAAGCAGCTTCTCTCAGCGCGTCAGGAAGGCGGGGCTGCGCCAGCGGGGTCTGCTCTGCTCTTCGCTTCGGCAAGTATGGCTGCTCCGCCTCGTCACCACGCGTGTGTTTGCATAGGGCAATATCGGTAATATTTATACCTTTAAGGTGCCGAGATTGACGTAAGGATGGACATAGATACGTCAATAAGGATGTCATACGACTTGCTCGTTAGCACATTCTTTTACTGAAGTTCTCGGTGAAATCAAAACAATGGCCGCAGGGTTTTGCCCAGGTTGTCATAGGTTTGATTTGTTATGAGAACTCCGTATGCCTTATCAGGGGCTGGAGGAATATCGCTTGTCTAATTAGATCGCAAGCGTTATGACCTAATCAGATAACACGTTCCTGTGCCGTAGTGTGACTGCGTCAGATAACGGTATCTGCATCATGGGGGTTTTCTGCCTCATGGGCTGACTGCTAGTTAACTTGTTGGTTTGTTTAACCAGAATAGGGTCAGGAATAGGGGGATCGATTCAGAACCTATAGGAATACATCACACCTTCAATCCATGCACTCCCTTTCTGCTCTCTCCCTTACATCCATGCACTCCCTTTCTGCTCTCTCCCTTCCATCCATACACTCCCTTCCTGCTCTCTCCCTTCCATCCATGCACTCCCTTTCTGCTCTCTCCCTTCCATCCATGCAGTCCCTTTCTGCTCTCTCCCTTCCATCCATGCACTACCTCCCTGCTCTCTCCCTTCCATCCATACACTCCCTTCCTGCTCTCTCCCTTCCATCCATACACTCCCTTCCTGCTCTCTCCCTTCCATCCATGCACTCCCTTTCTGCTCTCTCTCTTCCATCCATACACTCCCTTCCTGCTCTCTCCCTTCCATCCATGCACTCCCTTTCTGCTCTCTTCCTTCCATCCATGCAGTCCCTTTCTGCTCTCTCCCTTCCATCCATGCACTACCTCCCTGCTCTCTCCCTTCCATCCATACACTCCCTTCCTGCTCTCTCCCTTCCATCCATGCACTCCCTTTCTGCTCTCTCCCTTCCATCCATGCACTCCCTTTCTGCTCTCTCCCTTCCATACATGCACTCCCTCCATGATCTCTCCCTTCCATCCATGCACTACCTCCCTGCTCTCTCCCTTCCATCCATACACTCCCTTCCTGCTCTCTCCCTTCCATCCATGCACTCCCTTTCTGCTCTCTCCCTTCCATCCTTACACTCCCTCCCTGCTCTCCCCCTTCCATCCATACACTCCCTTCCTGCTCTCTCCCTTCCATCCATGCACTACCTCCCTGCTCTCTCCCTTCCATCCATACACTCCCTTTCTGCTCTCTCCCTTCCATCCATGCACTCCCTCCTTCCTCTCTCCCTTCCATCCATGCACTACCTCCCTGCTATCTCCCTTCCATCCATGCACTCCCTCCTTCCTCTCTCCCTTCCATTCATGCACACCCTCCCTGCTCTCTCCCTTCCATCCATGCACTCCCTTTCTGCTCTCTCCCTTCCATCCTTACACTCCCTCCCTGCTCTCTCCCTTCCATCCATGCACTCCCTCCCTGCTCTCTCCCTTCCATCCATGTACTCCCATCCCATCCACGCACTCCCTCCTTGCACTCGCCCTTCCATCCATGCACTCCCTTTCTGCTCTCTCCCTCCCATCCATGCACTACCTCCCTGCTCTCTCCCTTCCATCCATGCACTCCCACCCTGCTCTCTCCCTTGCATCCATGCACTCCCACCCTGCTCTCTCCCTTCCATCCATGCACTCCCATCCTATCCACGCACTCCCTTTCTGCTCTCTCCCTCCCATCCATGCACTACCTCCCTGCTCTCTCCCTTCCATCCATGCACTCCCACCCTGCTCTCTCCCTTCCATCCATGCACTCCCACCCTCCTCTCTCCCTTCCATCCATGCACTACCTCCCTGCTCTCTCCCTTCCATCCATGCACTCCCACCCTGCTCTCTCCCTTCCATCCATGCACTCCAACCCTGCTCTCTCCCTTCCATCCACGCACTCCCATCCTATCCACGCACTCCCTTTCTGCTCTCTCCCTCCCATCCATGCACTACCTCCCTGCTCTCTCCCTTCCATCCATGGACTCCCACCCTGCTCTCTCCCTTCCATCCATGCACTCCCACCCTCCTCTCTCCCTTCCATCCATGCACTACCTCCCTGCTCTCTCCCTTCCATCCATGCACTCCCACCCTGCTCTCTCCCTTCCATCCATGCACTCCGACCCTGCTCTCTCCCTTCCATCCATGCACTCCGACCCTGCTCTCTCCCTTCCGTCAATGCACTCCCTCCCTGCTCTCTCTCTGGCTGCAGGCCTTGCTATTTCGTCAAGTCCGCAACACCCCAGATGCAGGTGTGCTTTATTTATAGCATATCATGTCCCTGCCGTCCAGGCATATCCTCGTGCTCCTCAGATGCACCGTGTCATCTGGACATCAACAAGGCTTTACTGCAGGTGTAAATCATATATGCATTTTGTTCTGGAACATCTCCTGTCCCTCAAAGGGAAACCTAGCCATGTGTTTGTGATAAAATCTTCATTGGAAATCTCTGCACTGCTCTGTATTTTGCTCATCTCTTCGTTGGGTTGGGTGCAGTGAAAGGAAAGCAAGTATTGTTCCCTTGTGTGGTTTGTGTAAAAAAGTTCTTTACAGGAGTAACTCCATAGCCAACAGGAAATCTCCCAAAGCACTTGTCACGAAGTGTTGTCCGTGTCAAAATGAAGTAATGAATGTATTGTTAATGAAGGATTGTGCTCAACAGATTAATTTATACATTCTTTAATGCAACCTTGGGACAACAGTGAAACAAGAATTTACAATGCAATGGTTTCGCCTTTGGAAAAGTTAGAGCTATTGGCATTGTAAATGACAAAATTTGTATTTATGTGTTGGTTTTGAAAACAGATAAATAAATGGCATTGTCATTTACATTGCCATTAGTCTCTGCAGTCACTCTGCAGTCCCTAGCACTCCCTAGCACTCCCTAGTCACTCTGCACTCCCTAGCACTCTGCACTCCCTAGCACTCTGCACTCTGCACGCCCTAGCACTCCCTAGTCACTCTGCACTCCCTAGCACTCCCTAGTCACTCTGCACTCCCTAGTCACTCTGCACTCCCTCGCACTCCCTTGCACTCCCTTGCACTCCCTTGCACTCTGCACTCCCTTGCACTCTGCACTCCCTTGCACTCTGCACTCCCTAGCAGTCCCTAGTCACTCTGCACTTCCTTGCACTCTGCTCTCCCTAGCACTCCCTTGCACTCTGCACTCCCTAGTCACTCTGCACTCCCTAGCACTCCCTAGTCACTCTGCACTCCCTAGTCACTCTGCACTCCCTAGCACTCCCTAGCATTCTGCAGTCACTCTCTGAACTATGCGCTTAAATCGCTCCTTGTGTATTTTTTAATGTCATGGCTTCTTTCTAGTCCCCCCCTGGACAATAGTTTTGACAACCCGCAGTTTTAAATGATGGTTAATATTTAATAAACATGTGCATGGTTTGTTTTACAGAAGAGGGCACGTTTCACAATGGGCAGTTATCGTTGACGCTTCCAAATTTTGCAGTGTTTTTAAATGGGCCAAAAATAATAGAACATTATTGCAATGTATGCCATCCCACATTCCAAGCGAAACAGCACCAATATTGAGGGGTACAGAAATGCTAAGCCCCCTGCCTCTCCTCACTCTGCAAGGCCTCCGTGAATGTATTTGTTCCCCTTGTCAAACCGGTAATGCTGTGTTAAATGCACGTAAAATGTGACACAAGTGCCCTTGTGTTCACGTGACACAGATTCCTTTCTGCGCCCCCTCCTACAAGAAGCTTCACATGCAAGGACATTGAATCACCTCCACCTGCCAGGAAGCGGAAACCTGGCACTGCCTCAACACACAAGCACAGCCTGCAGATTTCGGAACAAGCCAGAATCAGCCGAGCGGCAACCTGCAGCCGACCCAGAAGAAAGGCGGGCAACCTTTTATAATGAGGAAGCAGCTAGCGGCGCAAAGCTGGACGCAGGCAGAGCCGGCGGAACGACAGACAGACAGACAGACAGCAGCGGGCGAGATGGAACCCTCGATACCCTCTTAAACATTCTTTGTGTGAACATTCAACAAAGTGTAAAAGCTCAGAAATCCAGTCAACTGTATTTAGATGTGGACTTCACATAATAAAAATAATCAGTGATTATTTGCAAGACGTATTTCAACTAAGTTGTGCTCAACCATAGTTTAACTTCGGCTGGCGAGTACCCAATGGTTGCAAATCCTCGGTTCATAAATGGAGCAGATCAAATCCAGTGGTGTGTGTGGCAGATGATACTGCCTACTTGTGCTTTGCTTTTACATACTATGTCATTCCTGCTCTGAACACGCCTTTCAAAATGGACACCGCTATAAGCTACTCACTCAACCTTACTACCGGCAAACACTGTTCATCTCTGCCAGGGATGTGGGGGCAGATTTATGAAGGCCTTGCGCCACCGGTGCGTCACTTTATTTGACGCAACAGTGGCGCAAACAATGCGCCCTATTTACAACGTGACGCATCTAGGAGATGCGTCACGTTGTAAAGCCCTGCGCCATAAGGAGGCGTTCCTGCGCAGGGGGGGGCGTTCCTGCGCAGGAACGCCTCCTAAAAGTGGCTGAGTGAAATCTATGATATTTCACTCAGTCACTTTCGGGACAATGCTGCGTCAAAACCCTGCGCCTGCTTGAAGCAGGTGTAGGTCTTGACGCAGCATTGTAACAATAGGGCCCCCCAGAGCCTTGCTGGAGCTGTGTCACGCTTGCGACGCAGCTCCAGCAATGCACCACCTTTACGGCACAAATGCGTGATGCATCTGTGCCGTTTTTGCCCCATGGTGCGCCGCATTGTAAATGTGGCGCACCATGGGTGGCGGAGCAGCGGCGCAGGATGACTGGCGCATCCCTGGGGATGCGCCAGTCATCATAAATCTGCCCCGTGGTGCTTAGTTTTACAGTCTCATCTGTTTCTAGGTAAGAAAACTATCAATGCCCTTTTGGCATACGCTCTTCGAAGTGAACTACAAACAGAAAAGCTCTTACTGCTGCAAACCCAAAGCCATCAAGTCCCAGGACACGACTGGTGTGTTCACATTAGTGCACCTCTGGCCTGCTTCTCCTTTAGTCTCTTAGTTACCAAAATCTATGCAAGTTAGCAAACAGCAACATTTTGCATATTCATTTTAGAAGACAGGGGTCGGGGTTTAAATGACATGCTTTATCAGTAACAGTATATGTGCGTCTACCACAGTCTCTGCTGACTTTGGGAAGACTTGTGACATTTTCATTACTTCTAAGAACATTTCTGATATTTAATCGCATTTAGTGAGATTAGGGACCGCAAACCGAGTGACAGCGGGAGGGGGGGCGGGAAAGGCACAGACAGCGGGAGGGGGGACGGGAAAGGCACGGACAGCGGTAGGGGGGGCAGGAAAGGCACGGACTGCGGGAGGGGGCGCAGGAAAGGCACGGACAGCGGGAGGGGGGCGGGAAAGGCACGGACAGCGGGAGGGGTGACGGGAAAGGCACGGACAGCGGGAGGGGGGCGGAAATGGCAAAAAAGGCAAAGCAGAAGGCAGCACTCACCTGGACTTCTTCCGGCGGCGGTTGGCCTGCAATGACCAAAACAAACCTTCCCCCCCCCAAAAAAAAATAGGAACCGCCCACCACCGCAATGAGGTTGTGAAAGGGGCAGGATGAATAAAAATGGCCGGAATGCCCACGAATCTGCTCTGGCCATGACGGACAGATCTCTGTTCCAATGGCTAGCCTCCATTTATGGAGCTAGCCAATGGAACAGAGGGCGGATTCCCAAGCCACATACTGTAAACATTAGATTTCGCCTGCGCCGAAAAGCTGCGCGGCGCAGCTGTCGACGAGGCGAAACCTAAAAAGGATCAAAATACGAAGAAACCAAAAACGAAATAAAGCTAGGCAAAAAGGTCGCAAAGTGGCCAAATTAGATTTATTCACAATCACACACATTAGCACTACTTTACAAACTTTGCCAGAGCGCCACTTTACCGACTTTGAAGCGAAGCGGTACTTTCATTTTCTCGTAATTCTTTGAACAACATTTATTTCCACTGGTTGGGGAAGAGCACCATTCCTGGAGATACTACAATACCTGGTTGATGCATAGAATGGAAAAGTTTGATGTGATCCTTATCAGCTGTTTTCCTGATTTTAATTTATAATACGTGTACCACAGTTCTGTGTGCAGGGATGTGGCCTTTTAAACCATGCTGCTTACGTTTTGTGCAATAATGTGCTGCATCGCTAAATACTTATAAGGTCCCAAAGGCGAGACCGATTTCATTGCAAATGCTTGTAATGACAAGTGGACCCCAGATATGGAATTCTAGTGCAGGGTTGCTTACCACATCCATTCTAGGGGAAATGAGTCCCATGGGAGAGGGTCAAACACCAACATAGACACCCTGTGCTAAGAAATCTGGGATACTGAGATTAATAGGTGCACATGGTTGGAGGGAAAGCTGCAACCCCTAATTGTATGGAAACTTACACTGTATTCTTTGTGTTTCAGAGGCAGATGAACCATACCACTTTGTTCCAGTGAGAACTGTGAAGTAATACTGCATATGCCGGACCTGCAATGGGGCATCTCCATGTGGATGGATATGTATTGGCAGTATTGCCTACACCCAACTTCTCCCAGATGGCGGAGCTTCTTTACCCTTGTGACCATAAACACCCCAACACTGGTCATCCCCGGTGAAGATCTGTCTGAGTTGTCCCAACATCTACTACAGAAGAACACAACTCTGTTGCATCAGGCTTGAAGAACGTGAGCTGCTGATTATTTTGGCTGGGCTCACTAAAAGGACATTCCAGAAGATTTTATACTGTTTTCTGAAACTCAATATATGCAGGAGGGTCGATACCCTCTTGCTAACGAAGCCACCCGCCTGCTGGTTACAAATAAGTAGGTGGGAAACTTGGAAATGATCAATGATACTGAGCCCAAATGCTATCAAGAAAGACTGAGAGCCATGTACCCTTTGGTGATGCAACGTTGGTGCATGTAGGACTTGATGACCAAGAAGGAGGCTGGGCTGTGTGTCAGGATTGATGCTTCCTGTTGTACTTCTATTGCTGAAAATGATCTAGAAAACTAAACTTTTGCTCTTGCTATCCAAACACTGCATCATCTACAAGCTGACATGAAGAAGGAGGGAGGTGCCCCTGAGCAGGACTGGTTTCATAGAATTTTTTCTTGGATCCCCCATGGATGTCCAAACTATTCATGTCATTACTTCCAGTTTTCATTTTTGAACTACTGTTGTGTGCTTTCCTACAAGTGGGGGTTTTCTGCTGAAAACACGCAGTCCTCAGATTAGGTATCTTAAATAGCTTGGGCAAGAATAGCAGACTCTAAAGCAACACATACCATTTTGAATAATATAACTATCATGACACACCAGGAAAATCATGTAGCTGAAAATTCAACTAAAGGGGGTAAATGTTAATATCGGTGAATGCGATGTCAATGTACAGCGGAAATACCAATAAATGCACTGTCGATGTAAGCCATAAACTATGCATACATAACAATGTCAATACCAGTAAAAACAAATGCAGATATATGCTATGACAACTGTAAGCATAAAAATAAGAATGTCAGTAATTATGACCACCTTGTTTTATGTACACGCAATAATGAACTTGAATCGTTGCTGTCGAATTCACTCAAGATGACCTCCCCATCAACCCCGAGTCAGAGACACATGGTCAGACAGGCCTAGCGACCCAAACCCCGGCCTACTGATTGATAGGTCACAGGTGGGGTTACACTCAGCCCAAAGAAAAAAACCTGCAACCAGGGAAAACCCTGATTGATCCCACAGATAGGCAGTTACACCACAAACAGGTCGAAGGAAATTGCCTTAAAAAACACATTTTTCCAAGGCACACTTTCCGAAAAAATACCACACAGTCAGATACCACATGTAGTCAAGAACACTCAGCCAATCAGGATACAGCATGCACACCACACATAGTGATAACACGTTCCCCATGCCATACATCTGTACACACACACACTGGCCCACACTAGTTCTCCGGGAGGTCGAGAGCCACTTGTGTTCCCCCTATCAGATGGTTGTATTCGTGATTTATGACTAGGCCAGGACCCACATGCTCTCTACGAATGTGAAATCACTTTACTGTACTTCACAAGCTGTATATATGATCGTCCAAAACTTCTGTACATGGAGAATGTCTTCAGACGCGACTCTGTCGATGCTCTCCCGGCTGCTGCGTTTAATTAAACCAACTTGTTCCTGTTTTGTCAAATGGCTCTTGTCTTTTCAGTTTTTCAAGGTAAATTCATATGCAAGCAACAAAATCTTTTAACTACTCGTCTATTCTTTTGGCCTTGATATCAATTGAATGCAGGAAATGTGTCTTCTATTTAATATCTTTACAATTAGACTATTCTCTTTGACATGGAGGAAAGGCACGGGTGTCGATTTTGACCTGATTCCGTGATTCCCCAGCTTATCTCAGTAGTGTATTAAAGCTCCCACCAACTGCATGGCAGCTATGTTGATTTATCACATTGTCAGATCAATATGTATGCAAAGAGTATGGAAGGCTCCCGTTCACTTGATTCATAGTCTAAATCAGGCCAAAACATCCAGGTACGTTAATGACTGCCTCCTCCCATCTGTGGTGCTAGCAGAGAATGACAGCAGTGACAGGTTCTATAATTCTCTGCAGCCGTCCAGCCTGTGTACATCATATGACAGGATTCCTGTGTCCAAAAGCAGTGTGATAGAGGCTGAGGAGCCAAAACCTTAGCTTAGCCTGCACATCACACGCTACAATTGTCACTGACTGCCACCTAGCTTGGCATACACAATTTAAATTTAAAAAAAGTGTATTCTTTAACATTTTCGATTGTTTAATTTTAGCACATGAAATTATATCACTACACTGAATGGCCCTTATTAGAAATTATTGTCAATCACCTCCTTGCTGCCTTGATGATGATTTTATTAATTAATAAAAATGTAAGTCAGTTGTCCTGCGCCCCTTATATTAGCCTTTACTGTTGTTATAGTAGGAGAAATATTATGATCTGCTAAATCATACACTAGGGAGGTCTTTGTATGTGTCTTTGTACATTACACATCTTGAATTGAATATGTTCAAGGTGCTGTCAAATGTGATGATCGTGGGAAAGGTGGAATAGTAAAGAAAAGTATTGGCCCAAGGTCACATAGTTTGGTCAAACTGAGAAGCAGGGATTGAAACCAGTGCCCAAATGTACTAAAGTTTGAGTTGCAAACTAGTCGCAGAACTTATTTTTCATTAAGAATTGCTGAACTGTGATTGCTGTTGATTCCATAGAAAGGATTTAATTGGTCACGAAGACGATATATATATATATATTTTTAAAGCTTTATTGCAAATAAAACAACTCGATGATACAGAGATATGTATTCAATAACAGTCATAGATACAGTTGCTGTATACGAGGTACATCTCTGTTAAGGAACTAAAAGAACCCCCTCCCCACCTTGCATGCCGTTGTAAGTCCAAATAACTATTCTCTGAACTACTTTGCCCATGTTTACAATCAAAAGCATATACAGTACATACAAAGTACAACAGTATGAGACTGGAATACCTTCAAGGATCCAGGATCACAGTGGAGTTGGGCGGGGACTTTGAGGCCCAACACTGCAGGGGCCTTTGCTGCTGTCTATATAGGTTAAGTGCCGCTGATGTCTATATCTCACTGCTATGTGGAGGTGGAAATAGTAGTATCTCAGCTCCCATCCTGCGGGGGGGGGAAACCTACGGGGCCTTGACTTTATCTTGCACCCCTGGGATAGCAGTCGAATCATCTGCCGTTGAGAGGAGATAGAATGTGAGGGGGCCCCATTTATCTTGAGGTCTGGAGGTAAGTGGGAGCAGTTCAGCATAGGTAAGAGAGTGTTCCTGCCATGTTGTAAGATCATGTATCCATTCTTTAAATTTAGGGGCCCTGCCCCTACCCCACCTGCATACCAACCTACATTTAGCTATCAGGGGGCCTAGGGCTAAGAACTTCTTATACACAGTGTCAACATTATGTGTGTAGCCTAGTAGAGCAATGTCCGGCGAGGCCTGTAGAGGCGTATCTATTATTTTTGACATACCCGCAAACACTTGTAGCCAGTATTGTTGGATGGTGGGGCATAGCCAGGCTAGATGGAGAAAGTCCGCTCCCCCGCCCCTACAGCTGGCACTTCTATCATCCTCCCTAGGCTTGTATTTGAGGAGCTTGGCCGGGGTATAGTATAGCCTGTGTAGGAGTTTATAATGAATTTATGAAGGCCCTGCGCCACCGGTGCGTCACTTTTTCCCATGTTAAAAATGACGCACCAGCGGCGCAAGGCCTTCATAAATCTGCCCCAAAGAGTCTAGAACTGCATGTTTTCTTGACATGATTGGATGCATAGATGGGACTTCTGTTCTTATATTCCCTCCCTCTGCAACTGAACACATCTAACGCATGCAGAAACATCAGCACTACTTCAACATACAGTCTGAGTGATCCTGAAACTTTGATCACAGACCTTGTGGATTGTACCATAGGAGTATGGCTGTCTTCCACCACTGAGGACTGTACAACCCTCTCGCCAGAGGTGATTTGGGGAGACAGCTACCTGTTGGGTAGGTTTCTGCAGATATGCACTTTTTATAAATCAGGCATGCATGATTCGACATATAAAGCAAGTACTACATTTCCATTGCAGGTGACAGTACTTATGCTTTAAATCCCTGCGTGTTCATCCCATACCTTCATACACAAACTTCTGGTGAAAGAAAGTATAAGTCAGAGCATAGGTGGGGGCGTGGCCTTGACGCTGCCGAGCATGGTCGCCTGAGCCCCGAGCTCCGGGTCGATCTCGGTATTTATCCTGACCGAGGACCCCCTCGGCGGCGCCGCTGACCAGGCTTGGTTCCTGACCGACGCGGAGCACCCGGCGTCGATCAGTCGTGAGCGGGGCCCTGCGGCTGCTTCGAAATCGGCACGGCAGAGGGCGCCGGGACTGCGGCGGCCGGCCATCTTGCCAGGGCCTACAAAGAACTGCTGATCCCCGGCCTCGATTGCGGAGGGGTCGCTGGGACTGCGGCGGCCGGCCATCTTGCCAGGGCCTACAAAGAACTGCTGATCCCCGGCCTCGATTGCGGAGGGGTCGCTCGGAGACCGTATCCGCGTGGGAGATCGGAGGACGGAGCAACCCGGGTCTCGCCCCATTGGCAAGGAAGGACGCTGGCGCCTGGAGCTGGGGGCCGCGCGCTGGGGTGCCCGACTGGCCGGCGGCGACAGGAGGAGGCACCAGCGAGAGGGGTCTGTGGCGTCATCGCCACGGAGCCGAGGAGCGGAGCAGTTCCGGAGGGGGGCCCTGAACACGGTGGCCCCGTAGGGATTGCCCTTTAGAGGCACCTCTCTGCCTTAAGACCGGCGACTGGCGCCCCGGACCCGCGGACCCCGGCCGGGGAGTGGAACCGCCTCAGGAGCTAGGAGGGGCGCCTGACCTGCTGGGGACACGGTGGTGGTGTTGGGCAGCTGGAGGCCGGCGTGCTAGCGGAGTGCCCAGGATCGGCCTAAGGGGCCCCCACCCTTAGCCTAGTGTGGACACAGGGGGCGGCGTTTTGGTGCCTACGCCATTGAACCCCGGGTTCTGGGAGCGCTGCTGGCCCTCCTGCGCGGCCCTCTGGCATTTAGTGGGGGCCTGGGGGCGCGTTGGTGCCCTCCCGGGATCTGCCGTCTTGGTATCCTGGAAATCATCGGGGGTCCGGAGCGACCTAGCGTCACTGGTGGACCTCGCTGACGGCCGTGGGGCCTGGCGTGGAGGAGACCCCATTGGAGCACCGAGTGCCTGGGGCCCAACTGTGCCTCCTGGCAACATTTGGTGTGTGCGGCCCCGATCCCCTGCTTGGTCGGACTCCTGGATGGCGGCTCCCATCGCCACCCGGAGCGTGCATCGGGACGGACCTGCGGCGCTTGGCATAAGCGCGAGAGCCGGTGATTCTCCATGGGGAAGCCACGGAAGGGAGCGGGCGCGGCGCCGCCAGACCAGGCTGAAGACTCTCTCGAGGCCCATGACCTGCGGCCGGCGGATGGCCAGGCGACGGGGCTGCAACAACAACAGATGGACCAGATCCTCAAGGCCATAGGGGACACGAGAGAGGCGCTGCGCCAGGACATCGCTCAGGTCTCCACGGGCCTTGGCCTCTTGAAGGCGGACCACAACAAGCTCGCTGACCGAGTCAAGACTGCGGAGCTGGCGCTCGAGGCGCTAGAACCGGCCCAGAAAGCGTTGGACGCCACGTTGGAGGACCTAACACGCACGGTGCAGCAACTGGAAAGGAGAGTGGCCGACACGGAAGGGCGCAACAGACGCAACAACATCCGAGTGGTGGGCCTGCCCGAAAATGTCGAAGGGGGCGACATGGTTTCGTATCTGGAGAACTGGCTGCGTGATGTGGTGGTCCCGGAGGGCCTGACGCACTTCTATACCCTGGAAAGAGCTCATAGGGTCCCGACTCGCCCTCTGGCCCCGGGCCGTCCCCCCCGGCCGGTGATAGCCCGGCTGCTACATTTTAGAGACCGGGACGTTATCCTGAGGCAGGCTAGATCGGCTGGCCCATACAAGGTGGACAACGCTTCGGTGTCTATATTCCCCGACTATTCCCAGGAGGTCCAGCGCTGCCGCTTCTCCTTCGTCGCTGTCAAGAGAGCTCTCAGCGACGAGGGGGTGCGGTACTCTTTGCTGTTCCCGGCGCGCCTGAAGGTGCTGGTGGATGGAGTGGCGACGTTCTGCGACACACCGGACGACGCTTGGCAGTGGTTGGAGCGGTACCGAGCAGGCAAGGATGGCACAGGTACCTGGACGGAGGCCACGGAGGAGGAGGCGTAATCGGAGGCGAGAGCAGAACAGGCGGTCCCCATCGGCGTCGCAGACAGACCTGGAGAGTTAGGCTGCCCTTCAAGCGGTGTCGATCATCTCTGGAGTGGTGACGGAGACTCCGGCGGTGGACTCGGGCTCCCGGTTGGGCTCTGATGAGGCGGAGCCAGGAGGTTCGGATGGGGAATCGGACAAGGGCCCTGGGGAGTTGTCTCAGGTCACCCCACAGACTGCCGATGGACTAATGGACGAATGATTTCCAGGAAGCTGAGCGAAGGACAGTAAGGGGGTGTGCTCGGCCTGTGGGGATGGCATTGCCGGGGTTGTTGGGGTCTTGCACTCTGGGGGGCTGGGACTGACGTTGTCATCTGCTTTATGGGGTTAGTGCCGGAGTACGCAGGGACCCTGGCATCTTTGGTGGGGCTGTGGTGCTGCTGGGGGGGGGAGAAAGGGGGGTGGTCTATTCTTAGTCGGGATCGGCCTATCATGGTGTGGTGGGTCTCTGGCTGTCCGGCCGGCTGGTGGGGAGCCACCTCCTCGATCTCACATAACTTGTGAGTCTCTGGTAACTCCCAGAGTTTCCCTCGTTTGCGGGTGTAGGGTTTGGATGGGTAACAGCTGTTTGGTGCCTGTTCTGGGGGTGGGTGGGATTGGGGTTGGTTGGGGTTGTTACAGGTTACGGGGGATTGTCAGTGTGCCGCTGGGGCTGTTAGGGAATGGACTCCGATATGGGCCTATTGATGGCGGCTAGATTAGAATTGAAGTACGTTACCTGGAATGTGCGGGGGCTCAACTCCATGAGAAAGAGATACAAAGTGCATGCATACCTAGTGCGCAGGGGGGTTCAGATGGCTTTTCTGCAGGAGACGCATTTAACGTGGGCAGAGGGGCAAGCGCTGCAGCGGCGATGGAGGGGGCAACTCTTCTATACTACCTATTCTGCTCATGCTAGAGGGGTGTTGATTTGGGTGCGGGCAGGTGTCCCCTTTCAGCCCTTGACGACGACGGTGGACTCGGATGGGAGGTTTGCGGCAGTATTAGGGCAGTTGGATGGCCGAGATGTCACGCTTTGCTGTGTTTATTCCCCAAACTTTGATCAGGCTGCGTTCTTCTCTGTGCTGTCGAGGAGGTTGGCACCTATGTTAGTGGGCACGGTGTTCATGGGGGGGGACTTTAACTTGGTGGCGGATGTGGAGATAGACCGTTCCCACCCTCCGCTGGCTCAGTCGGTAGTGCGCAGGGTGGCCAAGGCTCGGAGGGACTGGCAAGAGCAGTGGGGGCTCGTGGACGCCTGGCGGATACATCACCCCGCCGATAGGGACTATTCGTTTTATTCCACGCCTCATGATCTACATGTGCGCCTCAACACTATTCTCTGTTCGTCTGGGGCCTAGGAGCTCACGCGCAACTGCGAGTACCTGGCGAGGACCATATCGGATCACAACCCTTGCATACTTACGGTCCTCTGGTCCAGACAGCGGCAGCCGGTCCCCACGTGGCGGTTGAATCCGCTGGCGCTGGAAGACCCGATATTTCACGCTGAAGTGCAAGAGTGCATTGAGCGCTACTTCCACGAGAACTCGGGTACTGCGACCATTCGCGCGATCGAGTGGGACGCCTTTAAGGTGGTGATACGAGGCGCGTGCCTCTCGTCCTTGACGGGGGTGCGCCGGACACTACTGGCCGATATCGAGCGGGAGGAGGCCACACTGCGGCAGGCGGAGAGGGATGGCCACGCGGAGGGGCGCAATAGGGAGGAAGTGTTGGCGGCTCGAAAGCGAGTTGCTGCCCAGGTGGAGAGGCTCCGCTGCCATGATTACCGGGAGTACATGGTCCGAGCGCACGCTGAGAGGGACCTGGTCGGTTCGCTGTTGGCGTGGCTGGCCAACCTTCAATCTAGGGGTACGCCAATACTGTCGCTGAGCACTCCGACTGGGGATTTGGTTCATTCCCAACAGGAAATCAACGATCAGTTCCTGGCTTATTACTCGGAACTCTATCGGAGCAGACTGTCGGCGCAACCGGCTGGACTGGATGCCTTCCTAGAAGAGGCTCAGTTACAGCGGCTGGATTCGGAGCAGGGCACTGCGTTGGGTGCAGCTATCACACTGGGGGAGATCAGAGCGGCGATTAAACACATGAAGAAGACGCCGGGAGGTGACGGCCTCACGGTGGAGTTCTACGCCGCTTATATTGACCTCCAGGCACCCCAACTACATCAGGTGTATGGAGAGGCGTGGGAGCGGGGCAGGCTGCCAGTGTCGACGAGGGAGGCGATTATAGTGCCGTTATTGAAGAAGGGTGGGCTTCCCACGGCTAGAAAGGCGTATCGACCGCTCTCGATGCTCACTGTGGACTATAAGGTTCTGAGCAGGATCCTGGCAGCGCGGTTATCTGTCCATAAGTGCTCTCTGGTACACCCGGACCAGTCGGGCTTCATCCCCACCCGGGACACCTCGACGTGTATATGGCATCTGATACGGGTCATGGAAGTGGAGGGGGAGGGCCCCGCGGGCGCGGCCGTGCTCTCGGTAGATATCGAAAAGGCGTTCGATAGTGTGGAGTGGCCGTATTTGTTCTGCGTGCTTCTTCGGTTCGGGTTAGGGGACGGTTTCGTCCGCTGGACGCGGTTGTTGTCTGAGTCCGCTACTGCTAGGGTCCGCACGGGCCGCTCAATATCTGCGGCATGCTCGGTGGAAAGAGTCACCCGACAGGGTTGCTCTTTATCCCCGCTCCTCTTCGCCTTGGCGATTGAACCCCTAGCAGCACGGGCCCGACAAGGTCGGTACTATGAGGGGGTTTCACTGCGCGGCGTTTCGCATTATATTTCCTTGTATGCCGACGACCTCCTGCTGTATTTGGCCGATGTGGAAGCGTCGGTGCAGGGTGCAAGGGCCCTGCTCCAAGAGTTCGGGGACTTGTCGGGGCTCCGTGTTAACTGGTCCAAGACCTGTCTATTCCCCTTGACCCTCCGCTGTGTCCAGCCTGTGGAGCTTGAGGGATTGCGCTGGGAACCAGATTGCCTGCCATACCTCGGAGTCCACATTTATCATACCCACTCGCTCCTACGTGAGGGGAATGTGGGCAGAGCCCTGAGGGGCATCAGAGGCAGTATGGGGTTCTGGCGCACTCTTCCGCTGTCTGTGGCCGGACGAATAGCGCTGCTGAAGATGGTGGTCTTTCCGCGCCTGCTTTATTTTTTTCGCACGCTGCCGGTGTGGATCCCGATCTCCTTTTTCCGGACGTTGCGGTCAATGGTGATAGGGTTTATCTGGGGCTCTGGCAGGAGACGTGTAGCTTTGAATACCTTGCTTAGGTCCCGGGAAGAAGGGGGCCTGGCGGTACCGGATTTTGAGTGGTATTATCTGGCAGCGCAGCTACAGTGCCTCACGCAAGCTGTGGCGCGGGAGTTTAGAGGCCCGGACGGCCTGCAGGGTCGGATTATGCAGCGCCATGTCCTGTCCTTCATCGTGCTCCAACAAGGGCTTCGGTTGGGTCAGTTGACTCTGGAGGAGCGCACCCTTCGCCAGTGCTGGCTTCGAAGCCACAAGCGGGCAGGATGTCACATTCCATACGCGCCGGAGATCCCCTTGGGCATGTGTACGGCCCTCCCACATGGTGGGGACTGGTCGGCACTAGCCACCTGGAAGGATCGCGGGGTCCACATGATAGGGGATTTGTATAGGGATGGTGCCCTGTTGTCGTTTAATGACTTGCAAGAGGCCTTCGATCTCCCGAGGGGGGACTTCTTGCTCCATGCGGCTCTAGTGACTGGGATTCAGAAGCGCTGGAGGATGGGGCTGGTAGAGCCTCCCGCGTCGCTGGGTTGCCAGTACGTCATGATGGCAGCTGGCACTTATAAGGCCATCACCTGCCTATACCGGAGACTGGCGTTAGATGGACCTCCTCCCCTAGACAAGCTGTGAGAGCGATGGGAGGGTGACCTCGGTCGGCAGCTACCAGAGACGACCTGGCCTCAGCTTGTACGTAGGGCCTGGAAGGGCACGCGCAATGTTAGGTTCCAACTGGTTCAGTACTTTACTCTACATAGGGCGTATTGGACGCCGGCCAAAATCCATCGGGTCTTTGGAGGCGCGCAATCGGTATGTCCTCGCCGCGCTACGGAGGGTGCTGACTTTGGGCACATGTTCTGGTCATGCGCGGGGCTTGGCACTTACTGGACTGAAGTTCTGTCTTGCTTGAATGCGGTTACGGGACGCCAGATCGACACGGACATGGGGACTTGCCTCTTACTCTGGTTTCCGCATACTCCAACCACGAAGATTACCAGCAAATTTATCGACCTGGGGTTGATCCTGGCCAAGAGGGAACTCACACTGCATTGGAAATCTAGGGGGGGGCCTAGCTTCCTGAGATGGCGGGGGTGCTTCCTGGAATGGGCTACTAGTGAAGGGTCTCTTAGATTACAATTAGCTAGGCGCACCTCTAACGAGGCCAGGGCATGGAGCGCGCTAGTGACGGACCTACAGTCTCTTTCAGAAGTTGATGAGGATGGTGAGGTCGGCGCGCTGGCGAGCCAGGAGGGGACAACGGGGGTAGAGAGCGCGGGGGCACTGGCTGAGGAGGCGGGGCGCTAGGCCGCATGGCCAGCAGCGAACGAGGATGGATTGCATGTGTCAAATACGGTCAAGAACGGAAAGGGTAACATACACTAATCTGAACAGCGCCTGGACTCCCATTTAGCTGTGGAACCGCGATTGGAAATGGTTGGGGGAAGTCACCCGCTGCTTCCAGAAGGTTTATGACATGCCGTAGAAGGGGCAGTAGAGGCACACTGACAAGGGAGGGGCGGGGGTAGGGGGTGAGGGGGGAAATAGCAGGTAGGGCTTTGTTGGTTGGGAATGTTAAAGACGCTGCATTACTGTACATCATGGTGATAGAGATACATATGGAGCGTGAATGTCTGTTGTTTGCACAAAATCAATAAAAATTTGTTTAAAAAAAAAAAAGTCTGAGCATAGGTGCATAAGTTCAGTCATAGAACGTACCTTTGAGCTGCTGAAAAGGCAATCCCATTGTCTGCCCAGCAGTATATACTACAGGATGCATCCACGCTAGCTCTCTGTTGTACCATATTGCACAGCGTTGCTGGCAGGAGAGGGTTTCCCATAGGGCCTGTTGAAGGTAACCCTGATAAAGACTGTTAAAGAAAAGAAACTTTACTCCACAATTTAGGTTTAACACAGATGCATGCAGTTATTTTGTGATCACAAAATGCGAGGCCCACTTAGAGGAAAGCCGCTGTCAGTTATCAAAAAAATGGAGCTCCCAAATACCTGCATTGTCCTAAATGTATACACAGTGTAATGAGTGCACCTAGGAAAGAAAAGCTGCAGCTAAAGGAATGGGATAGACATTATTGATCTAGTGGATATAGTGTAGCTGTTAGCGATTGCCTTAAAAACGTTATTTCTTCCTTTCTTACAGCCTTCTAGTTACCATCTCAGCATGTGCCCGCTTACATGTGCCAAGTTCAGGCCTTCTTTATTTTGCCCACGGGCACCTTTGGCTGCAGCCATGATGGTCCTAGGTATTTTCTCTGAGATCTCCCCCATTATGCGCTTCCTTAGCACAACCCTACACTGTGACACTCACTTCGTCTCCTCCAAATTCATGTAGTGCTTCTGCAACATTTCTAGGCATATGCTTTGATTTTTAGGTTGAAGCCTGCCAGACAGCACAGCTCTCTGGTTGTGAAAGATCTCTTGTGGGCATTCTGAAAAGCTTTCCTGGGAATGCATTCCACCCTTTGCTTACCATTGGTTTTGTGGTTTGTAACTCACCATGGCTCCTTGTTTTCTTCCACGAGTCCTTGCTTTCTGGAAACAGGTCTTTAAATGTTCTTCTTATCTTGTCACATTTGCTGTGCATTTCAAGAAATAGGACAAATGTCAATCTCTGTCTTCCAAGGGAGCTTAGTGTTTACTTTTCTTTTTCTGACTTCAAAGCGAGAGGATTTATGTGACAATCTAGCCGGGTACTGGAAGAGAAAAGATTTTTTTCTAGCACACAATAAAATGTACATGTCTGTAAATGAGCTCTGCAAGTATTTCATAATATATCAGAATTAGAAAAGCCGAAATAAAGTACTTTTTTGAATTCGGAAGTGTGGTGGAAACAAATATTTTAATATGATCAAAACAAATCAGTACACTTGGTTATGCCATTTCCATACATAATTATTTGTTCACAGTATAGATTTATAAGTAAAACTCTATGGGCAAATGTAATGGTCAATTCAAATGAAAATGTGTTGTCCGTAAGGGCAGTGCACTAACACACTAGGTGATGCCATTTCCACACTTAATTATTTGTGCACAGTATAGATTTATAAGTAAACCTGTATGTGCAAATGTAATGGGCACATGTAACAGTCATTTCAAATGAAAATGTGTTGTCCGTAAGGGCAGTGCACTAACACACCATGTATACTCCACAGTACAACACTCCACTTTATGCAACTCCACTCTACGGCAGCCCACTGTACACCACTTCACTCTATGCTGCATCTCTCTTTGCTTCGCCACTCTATGCCATGCCACTCAACACCATGCTTCTCATTGCCACCCTACTCTATGCCACCCCATTCTATGCAACCCCAGTCTATGTCACGCCACTCTATACCACTCTACTCCACTCCACTCTATGCCACTATACTCCACTATACTCCACTCTACACCAAGACACATCACTCTACACCACAGAACTTGACTCTGCTCTACTCCACGCCACAACACTCCACTCAACTCTACTGTACTCCATGAGACTCCACAACACTCCACAACATTCCATGACACTCCACTCTACGCCTTAACACTCCACTCTGTGCCATGTCACTCTTCGGACCTTTCACTCTATGCCCCTACAATATATGTCCTTCCTCTCTTTGGACCCTTTACTCTACACCCCTCCAATACATGCCTCTCCACTCTATGGACCCTCCACTCTACTGACCTCGAATATATGACCCTCCACTCTATGCACCTCCAATATATGCCCCTCCACTCTAGGGACCCTCCACTCTGTGCCCCTCCAATATATGCACCTCCACTCTACGTTCCTCCAATATATGCATTTCCACTCTATGCCATTCCACTCCAAGGCACTATATGCCACTCCACTCTAGGCCACTCTACTCCCCTCTACGCCACTCAACTCTACACTACTCCACTCTATGCCACTCTATGACTCTAGTCCACTCTATGCCACTCTACAACTCTACTCCATTCTACGCCACTCCGCGACTCTACTTCACTATACGACATTCAACTCTACGACACATTATTCCTGTGTACGCCATTCCACTCTATGCCCTTTCACTCTACTTGACCACACTCTACTCCACTCTTCTCCACAACACTCCACGACAGTCCACTCTACTGCACTTTACTCCACTCTTTGCCACTCCACTCCACTCTACGCCACTCCATGCCCAACACTCTTTGCTGCAACACTCTACACCATGCCACTCTAAACCCTGCCACTCTATTGCAGCCCACTCAATTCCGCCCTAGTTTACGTCACCCCACTCTACACCACTCTATGCCAGGATACTCCACTCTACTCTATGCCACAACACTCTACGCCACTTTACAACCCTATATGCCACTCTACTCCACTCTACGCCATGACACTCCACTCTATTCCACTCTATGCCATGACGTTCCACTATACTCCACTTTTCGCCACTCTACTTCATACTTCGCCACTCTACTCCAGGCTTCGGGCAAAGTAAGACTTCTTTGGGTTTCCAGGTACACAATTATTTATAATTCTCAATGACTGCATCATTACTAATTTCCTCCAGGATATTAGCAACCCCTGCATTTCTCAATTTGTGAGGCTCACCCGATACTTTAAGAAAACCATGCCCTCTGAAATCCAGCCCTGCAATTACCACGTGTCAGGAGTGATACTAACACATTTTAGTTAGGTGGTCCGCATCACATCACTAAAATGCATTAGTCACACATTATTAGCGTCTTGACACCACCTGTGAGCTGTGAGGCAGAGCTGGGAGTCAGTGACCATAACCGTCCTAAGGAGCTGCATAACCGCAGCACCCGGAGAGCTGTGCACGCTGCCGGCTCAGGCCCTGACTCACTGTGACCAGACACAACTCCCCAGTGCCCCAGACACACAAAAGGGCAACATGTGCCTTAATTTATTTAATGCCTGGCTCAGTAATGATTAAGACGCAGCCTTATACAGATTAAGTATCGGAATGAGGTGTTACAATCTATCAATTAGTGCTTGCGTTTACATTCTGGGCAATAGGGATCTAGTTTGAGGAAAAAACAAATGTTCTTATACAACCAGAGCACAGGATGGAAAAGGATTTTTTAATGAAAATTGTAGACATATTATTATAAAAAAACACTACCATCTTTGGAACACTGGTTCCATCGAGAACTCCATTGGATTATGAAGTGATCTGTAAAAACCTCTCATATGAAAGTTCTTTCACCAAAATTATTTTTTGTTTTAACATGCAGTGACGCTACACCCTCGAGGGGCAGATCAAGTAACGGCTAGTAGCGACTCGTGGAGGGAGTGCCGCGGTGAGGTGGGGCAGGGGATGGGCAGGGTGGGAGGTAGTAAACTCCAGGTCATGGCCGAAGGGAGTAATGTAAATAAATAAAACAAATTTCATTGCACGGGAGTAGTATCTGCTTCTTATGGTTGCCCCCGCTGATGTCACACTGTTTTTGGCCTAGTCTGACTGGGATCCTGCTATCCAGGACCCCAGTATATCTGCTTTCTCCTATAAATGTATGATTAATGGGGGCTGGGTCACTTTGGGATCAATTTATGGCTCTACTGAAGATGACCCAGAGATATTTTCCTTTTTAGAATTAGAGCTAGCAGCATGGGCCCCACATGTGATTCCCTGTAGAGACTTTAATATCAATGGTGCAGGAGGTCTTGGTTTAGAGCCAACAGAGAAATACCCGGAGCGGAAGAAGAAAGAATGCCTGGCAATTTTAAGCCTAGCAAGAAATAACGCATTAGTAGATGTATGGACTAAACTAAAGCCCCGCGATGTTGGGACCACCTATTACTCTACTCTCTTATTTTATGGCTTCTAACAGTTTGACGGTAAACTCCCAGATCGAAAACTTGCCCCGGATCGTTTCAGATCACAATCCTTTAGTTTTCTCCTTAGACAATGCAACGAGAACTAGGCCAGAGCGCACGTGGACCTTTGAGCGTGGGTTATTAAAGTACAATAGTTACGTGCAGCACATGAAAGACTGGATTAAAGGATCTTGGGACATTAATAGGGGTAGTACCTCCTCAGGATTCACCTGGGATGCCTTCAAGGCAGGTGTCCACAGTGAAACTTTAAGTTCTAATTTATTTAAACAAAGACAGGAGCAGGCAAGGGCTATAGAACTGACTAAGACCTTAGACCTTAGTGGAGGCTGAGGAGGAGTTGGTTGGGCTCTCAACAATAGGCGCACCCTTAGAAGAGGTACTTATCAAGGTGGCGAGTGCAAAGGCTGAGGCAGAGGAAAATATTTCTAGCAAGGTGGCTGCCACTTATCTAGCAAAGAAAGAGCACTGCTACGAATTTAGCGAACGGGTGGGCCACACTTTAGCAAGTTCAAACAAGGCAGAAAGCAGTTATGGGTGAGATCGAAGGGATTATGGACAGTACCGGACATATGCTTACGGATTTGAGAGGGATTTGTGAGGTGTTCAGTCAGTTTTATACCAAATTATATGACAAAGAACAACCAAAAGATCCCTCGGAAATCCAATCTTATCTCACGGACATTCCTCCCCCATATCTCTCGCAGGAGAATAGAGAAGGGCTTGATTCACCTCTGGAGGCGGAAGAGATCATGGCTGCCCTGGCTGGTTTACCGTCAGGTAAGGCCGCAGTTCCGGACCAGATATCCATTGAGTTTTATAAAACTTTTTAGGATGTAATTTGTATGGACCTGATTGATACATTGCAACAGGCCCAGGTGGGAGCTCTGTCCCTAAAACTTGGGCGGGAGCAAATATTGCAATTATCCTGAAAAAAGGGATGCCTTCGACAGTCCCTGGATCTTATAGACCAATAACATTGATGAACGCCGATGCAAAAATCTTCTCCAAAGCTTTGACCGTTAGGCTCTCAAAAGTGATAAGCACATTGGTTAGCGCATCACAACACAGTTTATTCCAGGAAGAGGGACGACCCAACACATTCGTAGAGTCATCACCTTATTTAATGCCACAAAGTTCCAGGAGACCCGATGTCTGTTATGTTGCTGGATGCTGAGAAAGCATTTGACCGGGTCTCCTGGGACTATCTCTGGTCATCTCTAAGATGGGCGGGTATTGGGGACGGCTACATACAGGCTATTCAGGTGTTATATTCAGCCCCCACAGCACGCGTTCGTGTGAATACTGAATAAACGAAGACTCTAGAAATCAAGCGAGGCACAAGGCAGGGGTGTCCATGCTCTCCACTGTTCTTCGCACTGTATATAGACCCCCTGCTTCGTAGATTTGAAGCGAACGAGAGGATCCCGCCTATAAAGACCATTGGTGGTGAGTGTAAAAACCCGCATACGCTGATGATGTGGCAGTTGTCACTCCAGCACCTACAGAGTGTCTTCGAGAAAGTCAGAGGAGAAGACGTGCCGTCGCATTCTGGATTACTTGAAGTTTTTTAATAGTACTGACAGGAGCGCCCAAATAGAGGGCGTTCCCGTAGTCCAGGCGGGACAGGATGATGGCCTGGACCATTATCCTTCGAGCTTGAAAAGGGAGAAGAGGCAGGATTTTCCTCAGCATTCGCATCAGCCCAAAACATGTGGCAGAGAGTTTGGTGGCTTGCTGATTGAAGCTTAAGGTGTCATCTAGCCAGACTCCTAGGCTCTTTATCCGATCCTTTGGTTCTGGTGGGGTACCCATGCAGGTCGGCCACTCAATGGTGGGTCTTGGTGCAGCTGATTTACCCAGGAACATCAGCTCCGTTTTTTCCCCATTCTGTTTTAGATGGGAAAGGGCCATCCATTTTGTTATTGCTACTAGGCAATGGCCCAGATTGTTGGGCGAGCCCCCTGGCTGATTCAGAGCCACCACTTGTTGGGTGTCGTCTGCGTAGGTTATAATATCAAAGCCATAGGGACGAACAATCTCTGCCAGAGGTTCCATATATACATTAAAGAGCGTAGGGCTTAGTGAGGAGCCCTGGGGCACTCCCCGGTTGAGGGGCCAGGCTTTGGATTGAGTGGAACCCTCCGACATCTGAAACACCCGGTCCCCTATGAAGGACCGCAGCCAATCGATGGCCTGCCCAGCCACTCCAAGATGTTTTAGGCGAGAGATTAAGATGTTGTGGTTCACGGTATCAAAGGCGGCACTCAGGTCTAACAGCATAATTGCCATGGTGCCGCCTTGATCCATGTGCTTCCGGGCTAGCTCTGTTACTGTCAGCAAAGCAGCCTCCATCCCCAGCTTAGGACGGAAGCCTGCTTGAGAATCATGGAGTAGATGATTGGATTCCAAGTAGTCCACCAGGATGGAGTTGATGTGTCTCTCAAGCAGCTTACTTATCCAGGGATGGAGGGAGATTGGGCGATAGTTAGCCATGTTTGCTAGGTCGAGGTTGGGTTTTTTCAGTAACGCCCTGATTCGGGCACATTTCCATGCCTTTGGTACGGTTCCTGTAGTGATGGAGGCATTCAGGGTATTTAAAATAGTTGGCCTAATAGTATCCGCAACCTTCAATAGATGGGGCGGGGGAGCAGGATCGGTGGGAGACCCCGATGTCACTTTTAACATTGAAGCATTCAGGGAGTCTTCATTAAGCAGTGGGAATTCCACTAGCTGGCAGTTGGATTTTGTAGGGATATTATCAGTCTCCCCAAGATTCTGTTCGTTAGGAGTGAAGGAGAGGGAGAGGGAGGCTGTGGAGTTTGGCTGAGTATCTGGATATGCCCTTAACGGTCCCAAAACACAAATATTTAAAAATAACACAGTGGTTTGCTCTGACAGTCGAGTAGTGGAATCTGGAGTATACCTGGGGATTAATATTTCGGCGGATCTGGACAAGGTGGTGGCTAGGAACATAGAACCCATAATTAATAAGGCAAAAAAAGACCTTGATAGACTCCATAACCTCCATCTTTCTATAGTAGGGCGGACTAATGTCATTAAAATGATCCTTTTACCAAAGTTTTTATATCTATTTAGGGCAATCCAACTTGTATTTGAGGCAAAATGGTTTGGTATCCTAGAGCACCTGACAAATAGATTTATATGGGCACATGGCAAGACGAGAAGGGCCTTACGATACATGGCACTCCCTAGAGACCGAGATGGCTGGGCTGTTCCTGATTTTAAAATGTACCATTGGGCAGCAGCTTTGCAGTACATGTCTGGGCTCATAGGGGGAGGTATAGCAGAGACAGAGGATACTTTAGGTTCTATTTCTACATATTCAATATTGTTAGAGGGGGGTGCAGTGAATGTCTTTCTGAAATATACAGATCCTAGCTATTTTAAGAGAACCAAGTTTAAGACCTTGATGGCCGCATATAAGATATGGTCATCAATCAGGAAAAAGAGCGGCCTAGGGAGATTCAATGCATATATTCGGCTGTATGGAAACGATTCCCTCCCTGTGGACATTTTTGCAGACTCTGTCTTTACAGATTGGGGGCGGCGTGGGGTGTTGAAAGTTGGGGATCGTTGGGCACAAATGGAATGCGTCAGTTCTCTGATATCCAGCAGTTGTATGGAGTTGACACAAAGAGTTTTTATAAATATCTACAAGTCAGGAGTTTTTTAATGTCTAAAAAAGGTGGTCCAGCTGGGTTTGGAAAAAATGCAATTATGGAAGTTATAGAAGGTAGGGAATGCTGCACGATTAAAAGATTTTACGCAGAATTGATTGTAAGTAGAGAGGATGACCTAGGAAAATATTAAAGTAAATGGGTTGAGAAACTTGGGGTAGGGCAGGAGAACTTCCACCTCTCATTAGAACTGGCATGGAATATTCTGTGTTCTACTGCACTCCAAGCCCAGCATTATAAAACAATATACTCATTAAACCATACGCCTGCTAAGATTGCGCAATGGGGGGGCACAGCCGGTATCACTTGCCCTCGTTGCAACAGCACAGATGCTGGGATAGTGCATATCTTCGCTACCTGTTTACATTTACAGCCATTGTTGAAGGTTATAGAATCCTTTTTAGGGAGATCACTTGGAATTGAGACTACCCTTACACCGTCAAGGATCGTGTTAGGAGTAGATGGGGAGGGTATAGCTAATTCAGCATGTTATTTTATATTTTTGGCAATGGCAGTGTTACGATTATGCGTCGCCTCAGCATGGCTTGACCAAATACCGCCTACATTCCATCAATGGCTGGCTACATTTCTTTCTGTCTATAACCTTGAGAAGGGGATATATGCAAGGAAGGGTAAAAGGGGAAGAAGATTAGGGCTTAACATATGGGAACCCTTTAATAACTGGAAGGAAAGGTAGGAAACAAGTGGTTTCCTCATGCTTTTATAAACCCCTCATTTCTTCTTTTTCTTTTCGTTATGGTCATATGCTAGGTAGTTATATTATTTCTGGAATATTAATGACCTGTGCCCATACATGTTTATAGTGTTACGCATTACTTTGATTCAGAGTTACCCTTTGTATATATTGCAAGTTGTTTAATTGTTTTTTTCCCTTCTCTTTGTTTATTGTATACTGTGCCCTGCAAAAAAAGGGTAAAACATTTTCAATAAATATATTTTTTTAAAAAGAGAGAGACTAGTAGAGAGTGTTATATTAATAAATACATATTTTTATATAAACACTGTGGTTCTCCTCTCATTTAGTCATTAGGAGGTGATATTCTGGTAAAACAAGCTGCTTTACATTCCTTCAAGATTAAGCCTGAAGGCTGCTCTCCATAGCTACCTCTAGGATAGCTTTCAATAAAGGTTATCTTTGACATCATACATCATAAGCGATGTGTGGACTGGTACAAGGTGCCCACTTTAATTAGTGGCCAGCATATACCAACCCACCTTCTCACAGCAGCTGACAGCGCTCACTGTGGTGTGCACACACTGCTCCCGCAGGCGTGGGGCTCACTCTGCAGGCAGGCTCAGCAGGGTCACAGAGTTCAGAGCAGGTGGCTCCTACATATGCTGCTCCTCTGGGATAAGTAACACAGGTACCTCAGTACTCACTGGTGGGTTGTCATTAGAACCGCCTAAGTTCCAAAGGGTTTGCTCGAAGTCCTCTTAGAAGTGTCCTTAACTTGTAAATTTCCAACCGCGACTTTCCCATTGAGTTGTACGGAGCATGCGTCTTTGTTTACTCACTGCACCCGTCCTCCGTGGGCTCCCTCTGTCACTCCTCTGGGTGGTTCCTTGGGGTCCCAGCGATTCTACGTGCTCTAGGCACTGTGTCTAGTCAAGGCGTTGTTGTTAAACCATTTTTTTTGTATATGGTTTGGTCTCCCTTTGAAGCCCACTGTGTATTGTGCTATTTATGAATGTTCTGTTGGTTCAGCATTGCATGCTTGATGCCCTAGTCTCGTATAGAGACTAGTATAGAGTGTTATATTAATAAATACATATTTTTATATAAACACTGTGTAGTTATCCTCTCATTTAGTCATTTAGGAGGTGATATTCTGGTCAAACAAGCTGCTTTACATTCTTTCAAAATTAAGCCTGAAGGCTGCTTTCCATATCTACCACTAGGATAGCTTTCAATAAAGGTTATCTTTGACCTCATACATCATAAGGGTCACGTGGACTGGTACACTGTGGTTTGCACACACTGCTGCCGCAGGCTTGGGGCTCGCTCTGCAGGCAGGCGCAGCAGGGTCATAGAGTTCAGAGCATGTGACTCCTACAGATGCTGCTTGCTCTGTTATCGAGGTTGGTGGGGGAGAGTCTGCTTTAAAGAAAATCAATCACGCTTGTCAGCAGATACATGCTGGCTTGGCTGTTTTACGCAAACTGGTTAATTTAATGTAGTTTATTTATTTATTTGAAAGGTTTTATAAAGCATGAACAAGACCCAGAACGGGTATCAGAGCTCTGTAGAGAGAGGACAATTAGCGTTGCCATGGGGAGACAGTAAAATTACAATACAACAAAGGTAGCATAGGAAGGACCAGGTGAAAGCCCTACTAGAAGAGGCTGTGCAGTTTAAGCAGAGCACTACACCCCATGAACGATACAGTATATTTTGAATTGAGTACACATTTAAACCACATTAGAGAGAAAGATTGTCAGGCATACATTTCAATACACTACACAAGGTAAAAAAGATTGTCAAGCACTCGAGGGAAGTGATTATCACACGAACATAGAGGCTATTGCTGTTGAAGTTCTTCCAAAGTAGCCATTTGACTTGTTTCTTAAAAGAAGCAGTTGAGGGGCTGGTTCTGATTTCCGTCGGAAGGGCATTCTACATTCTTGGCGCCAGCCCTGAGAAGGTGCGATTGTAGTTCTTTTTTTGTTGAATTTGGGTGGTTTCAGGAGTAGATTATTCGAGCTTCTTAAATTTAGACTGGAACCAGAAATGTCGAGTTTCTTTGCCAGGTTAATGGGGCTATTGTAGTAACAGAGGGTTTTATATATGAAGCCCCATTTAAGTGCTGTGTCCGGGCCCTGGAATTAGGGTTGCCACCTGCCATAGAGAAAAAGAAAAATACTGGGTAATTGTTGCTGTTTTAACAGACTGCAAAGGTCTGGACAAGATACTAAAACAGTACTTTAAACACAATTGTATGTATTCATTTGAACATTAAGTTCCTGTCTTCGTTGAATTTAATTGTAAGTCAGAGATTGTTATTGCAGCACTAGAGAGCTTTTAAAAGAGCTTTCCCCTCATACTTCTTCTCATATATAGTTCTTGGGGAGCCCCTGACTAACATTTATAAAATAAACACAGACAG
This sequence comes from Lissotriton helveticus, assembly GCF_964261635.1. Taxonomy (NCBI): domain Eukaryota; kingdom Metazoa; phylum Chordata; class Amphibia; order Caudata; family Salamandridae; genus Lissotriton; species Lissotriton helveticus. Next base: position 234,233,299 of record NC_136058.1, read on the forward strand.
ACAGCTGATGTTACAGAGGCTTACAGATGGGCCTTTGTATACCAATGTGACATATCTGTTTCTTGGCGAGCTGACAAACCTAACACATTTTATTCTGAATGTTCTGTCTTTATTTACTTTAAATATTAGTCAGGGATCAGTATCATACCTCTAGGTAATAATCAAGTGTGCTTTCTCCTTATATTTCGTTTAATCTATTCTTACTTGTGTTAAGGCTGCGATTGTGATCCCTGACTAATAATAAAAGTAAACAAAGACAGAAAGCTAATGTTCCTTACAAATGATTTGAGACAATGTTATTTACTGTCCTATTTAAGTATTGTCCGGGCCTTTGCAAACAAAAGGCCCATATTTTTCCCTTGGATCGGATGCAACACTACCTGTTAACTGTTTCCCTTCCTTTGTAACTGTTGTTTTAGGTCAAAGCCTTGTGAAAGACTTCTTGTTGGCATTCTGAAATAATAATACATTTCCTGCCTTTAGCCCTTTGTAGCTACAGCCTGTTTTGGGCCACATGTCTGGCTATAACTGACAGACTGTGTGAATTCCCCCCCCCAGATCGTGGGAATAGCAGAGCCTGGACGGCCCACTGGCTTGATGGTAAAGGGTGGACCTAAGCACAGCCCCTTTTAGCCCCTCATAGGCTATGTTCTATTTTCTCACAATAGGCTTATTAACCATGTATTGTCAGTGCAACCAGTTTAGAGCTAGGACAGTAGAGGCAGGACACTCCCAAACCTTCGAAGAAACTTTCAGGAAACTTCACCTACCTTCTAAGAGCAGGGCATCAGGGTCTAAAAATACAGCTCTCAGACCCATTCTTCAGATCACTACTGGACCTGCGGCCGAACTCTCAGAGGACTGCCTGCTGCTGTGAATTGCTGTGCACTCTGCTAGACTGCTGCTGGAACTGGAAAGACTGCTTTGCTGAATGGAGCCTGGCATGATCCCTCAGATGCCAGCCCTGCTGTTGAGCCCAGCTTCTTCACCTGCACCCAGGACTTCCAGATGCCAATCCAAGGGCTAGTTTGTTGGCCTCCTGTTCAGAGTCACAGGAACATAACATGCTCCCACCATCTTGAACACTCACCTGGACCCAGATCGAATGAGTCCTGAGCCCCCAGGAGGTCTCCATCCACTCATGGACCCTTGGTTGTGGTGCTAAAGGTGACCAAATGTCCTTAGTTGGTGCTTTTATCTTGCAGACGCTATTTCGAACCTTAAAGTACAAAAATCATAACTCTGGTTCTACTGATTGGATATTTGCTGTTTAGAAGTCAAATATTTATTTTGCTCTAAATTGGTTTAGCATTTTTCTTGTGTTGTGCTTTCTCTTTGTTACAGCTTGTGTGCTGCATAAATACTTTACACATTGCCTCTAAGTTAAGCCTGACAGCATTTTGTGCCAAGCTTCCGAGGGTTAAACACAGGTTAATTTAGTGACTTATTGTGGTTCTCCCTGCAAGGGACTGTGGTGTTGCCTGACCAGGGCCCACATCCCAGTCAACCAATAACCTGATTTCTCACAGTGCTGATGATCAAGGAAATGGAGACCTTCTCGAGGACTGTCTGCACTGTGTTCTCCTAGTCTCCTGTAAGGAAGTCCAAGCTGAACTAAATTTATTTGGTCGCCTAATGTGAAGCGATCTCCTTTTGGCCATTGAATGTCTAAGCATTTTGCAATTGGTGCACTCTTACATAATTAAGAGTCTGATCCTAAATAAATTGAACATAAGAAACACGAGGAGAATGACTCAATTGCTAAATTCTACTACACAAAAGTATGTGAGTCAAATTATAATATTTTGCTTGCTGCACTGAATGGCACTCTAGGTAAATTTACATTTTTGTGCAAGCTGTTTCTGAAAATTTCTTTGACCACTGTCGAAGCTACACAGTATGTAAGAACAAAAATTGGCCAAATCAAGGTACACTTCTTAGATGACACTATCTTTTGGAGCAAAACAGTAAGAGATCTGATACCTTTGTAGAGGGAAGACCGAGAGTATGAAAGTGAGCTGAATGTGTCTTTCGTTAAACTTCTTTGTGAGCACATGGAAAGAAGGCTCCCTGAAGATTAATTGAAGGAATGGACATGCTTTGATTTCCATGCAGCAGTGACATACTCACATTTTGAATTTGGGACTGAGAATATACAAATACTTGTTATAAAGTACGAAAATGTCTTGGGGCTGGGTGATTTTGAAACACCTGATGATGTTGTTCAGAGTCATCGTGTGGATCTAAATCATAGACATCTGAAGGAAAGTGTATCAGGCCACCTCGATTCACTCAGTTTGCACAATCTGATACACTATGGCACTCCACTGTACGACACTTTACTCCACTGTTCACCATGCCACTCCACTCCACTCTACTCCACTATACTGTATTCCACTGTACAAAACTACACTCTACAATACTGTACTCTATGAATGTGTCTTCCACTATACTCTACTACACTCCCCTTATCATACCTCAACTGAATGGCACTCAACATTATGATTTGAAACACATTGTTAGAAAATTGGTCTCTAGTTGGCAGAGGTATACACCCTCCTAGATGACAATCCTAGTCGGGGTAAGTTATATGTACACCCTAAATTAGCCTGTGCTCACCCTCTGGTATCTTGGCACAGAGCAGTCAGGCTTAACTTAAGAGCCGTGTAAAATATTTGAGCAATACTTCAAACAGTAAAACAATGAAACCACCACACAAACATAATCCACACCAGGTTAGACAAATAGAGCCTAATTTAATTAACAAAACCAGACCAAAATGACAAACATCCAAGCATTAGAACCGTAGTTATGAATTTTTAAAGAATATCTTAACCCTTTAAGTGCTGCCGTCGGCCAACGGTCGTCACGGGCACTACCTCCCCAGTGCTGCGTGCGACCGCTGGACGTCCATTTCAGCACTGGATAATGGACAGCGCAGCACTGGGGAGGTCTATTTACGAAGCTCCCAAGGTGTTAAAATATAGTGGTTAGAAACTTAAGATGCCTACCCCGGATATCTGGTTGCGCTATGTGAGAAGTTGGCCTGATGTGCAGTGGTCACTATTCTAGTGATCACTATATATCAGTCCAAACAACCCTTATTGATGATTGGTTGTAAGTCAACCTTATAGACCAGCTATCCTAGTAGCATGGATACGAGCAGTCTAAGGCTAAGACTCTAGAGGGCGTGTTAAGCCAGCTGTTTTACCATCACATTACCCCTTGAACACCCAGTGAAAGGACACCACACAAGTGTTATGAAAATAAACAATGTATTTATTAGAATCACAACAACCCTGTACTCTTTATGAGGACAGGGTGCTAAGCACACAACAAAACTCTTATGAAAATACTTAAGTTAGCACGTTATACACAAATGCCCGAGGGGCACGAAAAACCATATACTCTAAAAGTGGAATGCGAATTACTAGCAGGTAAGTAACGATTCTCAGAGGCTTTGGGATCGCTAGGACTGGACTACTGAACCTTTAGATTACTAGCAGGAGGCCTAGGGAACTCGGGTGCAGAGTGTGCACTCTCACGAGGGATGCGGGACAAAGTCTATGGAAGCTAGAATTCACAAAGTTAGTGTTCACGGGCGAACCCGACCTGATAGGGAGAAAACGACAGTGGATCCTGACCCTTGGATAGTGAGGCTATGCTGGGGCACCGAAATGCCGAAGTTACCTAGCCCAGGGGCTGCAGCTGCATAGGTCTGAAAAGACGTCGGGAATCCTCGTGCCGGACCAGGAGCCTGGAAGAAGGAAGTTGCTGGCAGGCGACCAGTGAAGAAAAGTTCGATGGATCCAAGCCTGGATCAAGGAAGAAGAAAACCTGAAAGCAGAGGGGACCAAGTTCTTGAATCACTAGCCAGTGATTAAGTGGGCACCAGGATGGCACCGGGCGAAGTCACCGCAGTCAGGTGAGTGGGCGCTGCTGGGCTCTGCAGTCTCTCGGACCAGGAGGCGTTGTCGGCGACCAGGATGGAGGTGCGAGCTGTCCCACGAAGGTTCTTGCTGTCGACGTCGCTGGACCCAGGATTGGGCAACAAGTCTTGGCAAATGCAAGGCCCACGCGGTGGACCTAAAATGGCGTCTTAGCCGGACCAGGAGGGTCCAGGGTACTTCTCCGATGGAGGGAAGCAAGGGCCAGTCTGGAGCAACCAGACTAGCAGCAGTATTGTCATCGGGCGTCGTTCGGAAGGCCACAAGCCAGCGGGCTAGTAGCCAAACAGCGCGGTGAGCAGCAACAAGCAGAAGGTCCCCACGCCGATCGTGGAGATGCTGGGGGGCTGCTCTTCGGTGCTGGAGCTGCTCAGGGTGGGGGCTTCTCGGACCCCAAAGCACTCACCAGGAAATTACTCGGTGGGCTTGCTGTGCAGAAGTCGTGCAGTCTTGGCGATGGCCGGTCCCTCGAGGTCTCGTCGCACCCACGGTTCTCAGCTGTGCTGTAGAGGTGGGTAGAGGTCAGAGGTGCCAGGGAAGCCGGGTCTCGTCGAGCTGGGCAGTCGGATTCCGGAGGAAGGACGTGCAGCAGACCGCAGTGTTCTTGGATGGTGCCTGCGGATGCAGGGTGACTACTCCTTAGCCACAAGGGAGAATCTTGGAGAAGAAATCGTCAAGTCCTTTCGTGGAAAGTGGTATCTTGATTCCAAAGATGATCTGCTTTGGAAGGGGGCCAGTCCCTACCTTTATCTGGGAAAAGGGGGCTGGCACGTGACTAAGTCCTGCCCTAGGGGTGGGACCAGGAGGGGGGTGGTTACACCCACTTCCTTGGCGGGCTTTTCCCCAGCACAGGGTCTGGAGTGTCCCTGGAACTGGTTCAAGCCAGCCTATGCACAGTGAGCACCGGGGTGCCACGTGCAGTCACCTTCCTCTGAAGCCCTGCCTACCTACAATACACAAAATCCTGTCTGGGACGGTGCTGGCACCGCCCCTGGCAGGAAACCCTTTGTCCTTATCTCCTGCTCTGGGAGGACTCCCAGCAGCAGGAGGGCAGACTTGTGTCTCGGTGGCAGCATCCATTTTGTGGATGCTAAGGCTCTGTCTGACTTTAACCGGGGTTAGGGGTTACATACATGTCGTGTCCCTCTAGAAGGGTGGAATGCTAACCCCGTCACCAGAATTGGCGAGGGGTTAGTATTCCAATTCGTATGACACCTTACTCGACATGTTTTGATAAAGCGATAGCAGAGTTGGCATATAACCGCGAGGATTATAATGCACTTAAGAGTATATGGTATGCGATATCATGGAAACGGCTAAGGGATGGATCCTGAAAGCCGCAGACAGGCTCAGCTCATGCGAGAGCACCATCTCACACGATTCCAAGCACTCTGCCTTCAGGATTGTTAAGGCCTGCCATAGGAGTGACTGATAGGAGATCTGTGTGTCCATTTTAGGGTTAGATATAGGTATACTATATCTAAAGCAAAGGGTGATTACACCACCTTGCCCCAGCTGTCAAGCAGCCAGTTGTGTCAGATTTGGATGGCCAGCCAGGGGTGGCATAATACATGCTGCAGCCCCTGGTAGGCCCTGGGTAAACCTATGCCCTGGGTACCTAAGGTACACTGTACAGGGACTGATAAGGTGACTCAGTATCCAATTTAGATATGTACCTAAGGTACATGGAATCCATCTTACAGAGAGAGCAGTAGGTCTGGGGCCCTGAATAGCAGGGTCCCAGGTCAACTAAGTCAGAAAACCAGCAAAACACCAGGCAAAAAGTTGGGGGCAACCATAGTCAGGGATCTACCTTCCTACACGCTACACCTGGGAAAATCTGAAAAATCAGGCTAAGCATGATGGAGCGCAGGTCCGATACAGGAGCCATGCAGTGCATGCTGCAAACAGTACCTTCATGGAGTAAGCATCATAAGCGAGGAGCAAGGTGCGTGGAGTGGTCGAAGGTGATGTGTCAGTGTCGATCCTTAGGACTGTAGGTGATGCTTTTGTTCCGAGTTGCGCAGTTGGGAAATGTGTCAACATCAAACCCCTAAACAATATGTAATCTCGCTTTTGAAAGAATCTTTATGTTTGGACCAATCAACTGAGGAATTGGCCATTGATATCCAGCGTATCCATAGGGATCCTTTTAGAAGAAATCCCCAAAGGTCTAGACCCAGGAAGAGTCTCGTGAATTTTCACACTTACACACTTAAGGAGCTTATCCTCAATTTAGCCCTAAAGCAGAAATCCTTGGCTGGGAAAGGGTTTAACTTTCAGATTTGGTCTGATCTATCTAGGGTTACCCTTGAAAAGCAGTGGGAGTTTGGGAGATGGTTAGATGCATTTAGGAAACTAGGTGCAATGGCGCAACTTACGTTTCCTGCCACGCTGAAAATAATGTATAACAACAAGATGTACAACATCAGATCAGTACAGGCGGCAGATGAGTTGCTTATGGCCTTAGGGAATGATAAAGGGCCTTCTGGTTGAGTACAAGATACAGGCTACTACTATCCTAGTGGTTTTCTTAGCATAGCTGTGTCACAGGAAGTAATATAATAGGAACAAAACAGTAAGTATAGAAAAAATATATATATATATATAATTTAAAAAATATATATAACGTAATGAAAAGAAAAAATACAACACAAATTAATTTAGGCACTATGGAGTCTCTACTTCATAATCTCTAGTTGTCATGATATAGGAACCTAGCAGGAGCTCGGGTAGGGGCGCTTCTTCTGGACTTGTTCCGGATAGATAGAGCAAGGGTTTCCCGAGGGAGGGATGGGTGGGGTAGCTTGGGGCACTGGGGTAAGAGGGGGGGTGGCTAGGGATAAAATTCAACAGTTTCCTCATTTTTCCGATTGGTTCTGTTTAGTTTTAGTATTAAGGAATTTATGTCTAATGAACTAATCTCACAGTTATGGCAGGCTATTGTCAATCTTCTTTTTCTTAATGAGTGGTATGTTGGTGGATGGGTTTGTTTCTCATGAGTAGTCCAAAAATTCTCTCCTGGAATGTTAATGGCATGCGCATCAGACCCAGAGCGGATAAAATTATGCAGCATCTATGTGACTCGGATGCGCAGATCATTATACTCCAGGAGACACATCTGATTGAGACCGAAATGCTTTCTCTAGTTAAGAAAAATAGGTGGATTTATTTCTCGGTAGCTACATCACAAGCTATGAATATTAGGGGAGTGACTATTATCTTTAAGAGACCATTAAAAGCTAGGTTAGTCTCCCAGTTGGTCGACCCAGGTGGCAGATGGGTCATTACCACGGTAACTATTGCTGGGGCTCAAAATACAATCTTGGGTTATTATGGGCCTAACCAGGACGATCCCTCGGTCTTGGAATCCATATTTTCGCATTTATTGTCCTTCCCGGAACCAACCATCCTGGCGGGGGACTTTAACATAGTATTGGATCCTTCTTTGGATAAACCCCCTAACAGTCGGCCTCTAGCTCTTTCTAAGACCAGGGCCTTTTTGCTTAATTGCATGAAGCAATATGGATATATAGATATCTTGAGGGTTAGGTCAGGACAGCTACAGGGCATCTCTTTTCGTAATTACAAGTACCACCACCAGTCGAGAATAGACTTTATATTAATTAGTCACAAACTGGTGGACTCCGTTAACAGTATTTGCTACCTTCCTTCTCATCTATCCGACCACGCAGCAGTATTTATGGAACTTACCGGGTTTCCTAAAGCTTCTCCTAGAATTTGGTCATTTGACCGTTCTCTACTCTCGTCATCAGACGACATTTCCTTTCTTATAACTGAAGCCCAGAACTTTATGTACAGTAATATTGGATCGGCTGCACCTGGAAGTCTATGGGATTCCTTTAAGGCCTTTTTGAGAGGTCTTATTACCAACAAGGTCTCATACCGGAGGAAACAGTATAGAGAGGAAGTTGCTTCCATTGAGGCTGACATAGTTAAAATCCAAGATGATATTGATCTGAATATTGCTTCCTCCGATACTGTTTTACTACCGTTACACAATACGTTGCTCTCCCTAAAGGGTCAGCTGGGCTCAGTTTTAAATCAGAGAATTTTGCAGAAATGGGAAGCTAGTAAAATAGCCCATTTCCAGTATGGTAAAGAAGCTGGGAAATTTTGGCCTGGAAGTCAAAAACTGACCAGTCTGACTATCGATTCTATTACCGCTAATAATGTGAAATTTTCTTCAGATGATGATATCAGAAGAATATTTAGACAATTTTTCCAGACCATCTATCGTGAAGATAAAAAGATCGAACCGGAGCATATTGAGGGTTGGCTGAGAAAAATTTCTCTCCCGCACTTTCTTCTGAACAACGAACATTTCTTGATAGCATCATCACGGAAGGAGAGGTTAGGGCTGCTATCCAAAGTAGTAAGAAGGGAAAGGCTGCAGGACCTGATGGTCTCCCAGGTGAAATCTATAGGGTCCTGAAACAAGAAATAGTACCCTTTCTTACTATTCTATTTAATCAAATTCTGCAGGAAGGTTTACCACCCCCTGTATCTTGGGATAGCGCATCAATCACCCTGATCTTAAAACCAGGGAAGCCAGCCTTGTGTTGTGTCATATAGGCCAATCTCAATACTGAACGTAGATTATAAAATCTTTGCTGCTGTTCTGGCGAAGAGGTTGGGCCTTGTGGCACCTGATATTTTACATGATGATCAGCAGGGGTTTGTCAAGGGCCATGCACTATATGAATTGACGTATGATTTGATAGGCGCTATTTACATGGCAACAACTGACTCCCTCCCTCTGGCTGTTCTCACGCTTGACGCAACCAAGGCCTTCGACAGGGTAAATTGGTTATACCTGTCGGGGGCCTTGGCCAAGTTTAACATCGGTCAGGGCTTCCGTCGAGCAGTCAGACTTCTGTACCAGAACCCTACAGCCCGTGTTTTGGTGAATGGAGAACTATCGGACCCCTTTATCATCACATGGGGGACGCGGCAGGGCTGCCCGCTTTCCCCTCTCCTATTTGATCTATACATAGAACCCTTCACTCAGTGCTTGAGGGAGGATACAAACATCAAATCCTTTAATTATAGGGGATGGGAAATGAAGGTGGCCCTGTACGCGGACGATATTCTGATTTTCTCATCAGAAATACGTACTGCATTTCCAGCAGCTATTAAGTTGGCTCTGGAATTCGGGGAAATCTCCGAATATGAGGTTAACGCCTCTAAAACTGAGATGATGGTTTGGAACAACAATGTCCGTGACATAAACATGCAGTCTAGTCTAAGCTTGCGGTATTTAGGACTCAATATTGTTAAAGACATAAACAAAATTGCTTTAACTAACTTTGCTGCTGTTGCAAAAGATTGTCGCAAACTCATGCGATCATGGTCCCAACTTCCACTATCTTTGTTGGGTAGAGTCAATTTGATTAAGATGACTATTTTACCAAAAGTTTCCTTTTCATTTAACACTATTCCTCTTTATTTTGATCCACCTTTATTAGCAAAATTACAGGGAGAAATTATCTGGGACAAACATATCCCAAGGATCGCATGGAAGAAACTTAGGCAACGCAGGGAGAAAGGAGGGTTAGCAGCTCCAGATCTGCAAATCTCTGCATGGGCGTTCCAACTCTCCCATGCCCGTATGTTATTAAAGATGCCCACAGACTTTGGCATTGGAAGCATGTTTTCAGCTCTGCTTAAAGGGGAAGGAGTAGCTCAGTCAGGTTTCCTGCTTAAATTTGGAGATCCCAAGTTCTTTAAGAAAATCAAACTGAAGGTTTTGCAGGGGATGGCAAAAACTTGGGCTAAATTGAGGATCTCAATAAAGTTGGGGTACTTTTCTAGTAGGTCACCTCTTTGGGGTCCTCCTGGGAGTCCTGGATGGCTGGGAGACAGTTTAGCTGTACCTTTAAGGGATGCAGGGTTGGAGGTTTGGGGTGACCTGTTCATGGAAGCGTGCTTGCTCCCATGGGAATTCTTAAAAAATAAAATTGGGCCAAATCTTTCTAGATTTAAATACATGCAGATTGCTAGCTGGGCCCACTCTTACACCTCCCGGCCCTCCTGTGGGAGTAGATTTCCACTTGGTGGGGGCTGTCATTTGGAGTCCCTACTGTTAGACAAACTTCGGGCCAAAAAGGAGATCTCCTTATGGTATAATCTGATTCAGAATGATGCCGAATTTAAACTACCATAGTTGCTGTGGGGTCCCATCCTTGTTGGTCATATTGTGCAAGATTTGTGGCTTACATCGTGCAAGGTATTGTGGGACATCATTAAGCCTGCTTGGTTACGTAGGAACCATCTTTTCACTCTACACAGAGCTTATTACTCCCCACAAAGGCTGTAAAAATGTTCTCAAGGAAACCCTGTGGCATGTGCCAGGTGTGGCTTAGTAGCTGCCTCTGACGCTCATATGTTTTTCGAATGCCCCTGCTTGGCCTCATTTTGGGACGCTATAAGCAACACACTTACATCCTCGTTGGGTTTTCAAGTGTCGGCAGAGCTCCCCCTTGTAATCTTTGGAGTTATTGATGGCGCCCGGAGCCCGGCCAAAAATCTTCTTTTTTATTCCATCTTATTGGCCAGAAGGGAAATCTGCAAAAAATGGAAAGATCCTACACCACCTTCCCTTAATGATTGGTATGCGTCAGTCTTGCAGGTGTCAAAGCTTGATCCGGTTAGGGCTGGGAACCGAGATAAGAGAGCTTTCTGGTACCTACTGAAATGGGACCATTAAGTTGGCCGGTGTCACAGGGAATACATCAGTTCCAACCTACGCAAACTCTACGCTGCGTAGATTTTCTCAAGGACAGCCAGAAAACCCGCGTCCAAGGGGCCAGGACTCGATTGGCACCACTTGGCTGGGCAGGACACACAGTTGGCAGGGTCCAGTGGCTGTAGCATGGTTGAATGAAGTATTTGATATCCCTAAAACTTCAGAAAAGGAGGCAAGCCAGCAAACCCTTGTAGTCACTTGGTTCTGCTAAAGATGCAGGTCCAGTCCTTCTCACTACCAGGCAAGGAGGCCAGCAGGGCAGGTACAGCAGAGGAGGTTTCCAGCAGGGTCCAGCAGAGTGACAGTACTTTCAGCAACACAGCAGTTCTTCATCTTGGCAAAGTGTCCTCAGGTCCAGAAGTTTACTGAGATGGTGGTGTCAGGGGTTCAGCACTTATACTCAGTTGTGCCTTTGAAGTGGGGGAAAGTTCAATGTGAATCATTTAAGTGCACAAGGACCCTGCCGTTCCCGCCCTGGCTCCAGACTCACTACAGGGGGTATGCAGCTCTTTGTGTGGGACAGCCAAATTCAGGTGCAAGTGTCAACTCCTCCATCCTATGCTGCCCGGGATGCACCATCAGCCTGGTAATGGCACATCAGGATGTGAATGGCCCATCATGCACATCTAAGCTCCCACTGTGTATGGCTGTCTGGAGGGAATGCACAAAGCCCAGCTGTCACCCTGCCCAGACGTGTATTCAGAGACAGGCACAGAATAGTTAAAGTAAGAAAATGCAAACTTTCTAAAAGTGGCAATTTGAAATCCAATGTATGTTTTGAGTTTACATTGTGAGTCCAGAGACACCAAACTCGAAAAATCCATCTATTCCTAATTGGAAATTGCACTAATAGAATGTAATAAGGTAATCCCAATGTTAACCAATGGGATAGAAAGGCCTTGCAGCAGTGAAAAACAAATGTAATCCTTTTTCACTACCAGGACATGTAAAACGTAAAAGTGCATGTCCTACTTTTTAAATACACTGAACCCAGCCATTTAGGATGTCTAGAGCCTATCTTAGGGGTGACATGTGTATTAAAAAGGAAGGTTTGGGCCTGACAAGAGGGTTAACTTGTCAGGACAAAATGACAGTTTAAAACCCCACACACAGGCTCTGCAATTGCAAGTCTGAGATATGTTTAAAGGGCTACTTGAGTGGGTGGCACAGTCAGTGATGCAGGCCAACTAGTAGCCTTAAATTTACAGGCACTGGTCACATGTGGTGCACTATACTAGGGACTTATAAGTAAATGAAATATGCCAATTGTGGATATGCCAATGTTACCATGTTTTAGTGAAAGATCAAATGCACTTTAGCACTGGTAAGCAATGGTAAACGGCCTAGTGTCCTGAAGCCAACAAAAACAATTCAGCAATAAGGCAAGGAGGAAGGCAAAAGGTTTGGGGTTGACCCTGCAAAAAGAGCCAGGCCCAACACACATTTTTTTATTTTTAAAATATTTTTATCAATATAGATATATATTTTTGGGGACCATGTAGAGTTAACAACATGGGTTCTGCCATAGGCTGGAGGCAGGAGGAGATATGAGGGAACTCAGGGACGTCTTGTTATGAAATGAAATGAAAGGTGTTATTGATAAAGCGTGCGGCTACTCCAACAGAGTGTCCCGGCACTGCAGGACCAATTAAAGACAAAGAAATCAGAGTTCACGCCAATCGCACTACAGCAGACATGGGTGTTATGTCAGGAAAAGCCACGTTTTTAACTGTCTCCTGAACGTAAGCAGGTCTTGAACTAACCTAAGATGAAGGGGTAACCTATTCCATAGGCGGGCGGCCAGTGCTTGAAAAGAGCGTCCACCTGCCCGTGAGCGGGAAAATTTAGGAGTAGGTATCAAGGCTTGTCCAGAGGACCTCAAGGTACGATGTGGCACATAATGTTGTACCCGTCTCCTAAGGTAAGCGGCACTGGTGCCGTGAAAGACCCGAAACACCAAGACCAATGTCTTAAACGGTATCCTTCTGCGTATTGGGACCCAGTGCAGAGTTTTTAAATGAGTGAACATGTGTGTTCTGGGTCCCACCTGCAAGCAGTTCAGTAAATATTCTGGAAGACCCAAGTACAGTACATTGACATAGTCAAGCCTGGAGGTGACCAAGGCTTGCACTACTGTCTTCTGGTGCTCAACAGGCAGCAAAGGGAGGACGTTTGTTAGCATTTTCAATATGCCAAAGCACGTACCAACAACAGTCTGAATTTGGGCTTTCATGGTTAAGGTGACATCTAACTTTACCCCTAGGTTTTTCACAACACTAACAGGGGCCGCAGGAGGCAACATGTCACCAGGCCACCAATTAAGCCAAGATTCACAAGGAGGACAGCCAAAGATGATAATCTCTGATTTTTCAGGGTTGCATTTCAGTTGATTGAGCCGCAACCAAGAGAAAACTTTCGACAGACAGACGTTAATCTCCTCACTATTAAAATCACAACCTTTATCACGCAGGAATAGCAGGTGAGTATCATCGGCGTAAGATAATATCTTAGCGCCGTGTGACTCTGCTAAAAGAACAAGAGGGGCCATATATATGTTAAAAAGTGATGGACTCAAAATGGACCCCTGCGGGACCCCATAGGAGGGATGGAGGCCGCAAAAAGGGGGACCAGATTTCTTGATGACAGTCGGTAAGGAGGCAAACTACTTAAGTACCGTGCCCCTGATGCCACAATTAGATAGATTTAGCAAATGCCGGTCATGGGACACAGTATCGAAAGCTGTGGAAAGATCTAAAAGTATCAACACAGCACTTCCTCCACCACCCAGTTGCTCTTTTATGGTTTCATAGACTTCCAGTAAAGCTATTTCAGTACTAAAACCAGACTGACTATCATGGAGAATATGGTTAGCCTCTACATACTCAGTCAGTTGTGAATTGACACATTTCTCCAAGGTTTTTAAGAGAAATGGCAGCAGTGAGATGGGCCTGTAGTTTGCAGCCACTTTGGGGTCGGCAGAAGGCAAGGGGATGATTTTGGCCCTTTTCCATCGGCCAGGAACCAACCCCTGTTGCAATGAGGAGTTCAAAACCAAATTGATCGCACCAGCCGCGGTCGGTAGTGGGAGTACCTGCCGGGCAGTGACGTGGGGAGGGGGAGGGGTTGAGTGGGGGTAGTAAACTATGGATTACGGAGGTATACAGGTAAGTAAACATAAAAATAAATAAAATGAATTTAGTTGCGTGCACTGCATCCCCAAATGCGATGTAGAGCGTGCAACGAAATTTGTTTTATTTATTTATATGTTTACTTACCTGTAAACCTCCGTAATCCGTAGTTTACTACCCCCCACCCTGCCCCTCTCCCTCCCCACGTCACCGTCTGGCAGTTACTCCCACTACCGACCGCATCTGGATCGCAGGATTTAGGATCTCCGCAATCTCCAAGAACATTTTTGCAGGGCACGGATCTGAAGGAGATCCGGACTTCAAAGAGTGCATGATCTTCGGGGATTTCAAGGGAAATAGGCAAGAACTCAGTGAAAGAGTAACTAATGCTAGGGCTGGCCGAACCCACCAGACTTGCCCCATCTTGCATACCAGACGAGGAGGTGGCAAAAGACTGTTGAATGATTTATTATAAAAATGGTCAGCAATGTTATTGTCCCAGATAGACGAGGGGGTGAGCGGCGTACTCACCGTACTCGGAGAGGAAAATTCTTCGACAATCATAAAATAATTCCTTACTCTTATTTCTAGTTCCTTCAATCTTAGAGTAGAAGAAGTGTTTCTTGCCCTCTCGGATATTCTTATGATGGGCTTTCAAAGCCGATTTGTATCTTGCTTTAGCCTCCGGGCAAACTGAATCCTCCACACCGTCTCCAGCCGCTTACACATACTACTACTTTTCCTAAGAGTTTCAGTAAACCAAGGGGCGGAGGTGCGTGGGGATTTGGCCGAGCGAGAAGAAATGGGGGCTAATTTAAGACCCCGATCTTCTAGCCAGTTATGAGGTTCAAGTGAATCATGAAATGGTCGGTTGCAAGGATACACCCCACATAGCCAGCATGCAGGGTCTATGAGGAGGAGCATGCACCAATCCTTTCAAGAATTAGGGGAGCAGTCAATGGGTGGAGTCTCTCATTCAGCATCACTGACACAGTATTCTCAATTTCATTTAGCATCTAGAATTAAACCTCCATCTGACGAATCTGTGCGTCAACATCCTGTGATTCTGGGCAAATCCCAACAAAGTTCAGCTTACAAGTCCCTCCCCTGTGTGTTAGCAGGACAAGAAGATCTCAAAAACTAGGTTTGCTGGTCTAATGTGATACCCGGGGTGGTAGAGCCCTGATCTGAAACAGAATAGGAAATCCACTATCTCAAAATTACATCTAACCCACAGTATTTTACAAGAACAGGAAGTCAGGGAAAATGGAGGCGTTGGTATCATTGAGACAGGTTAAGGGGCCGGTAAGATGCGTGGGGCGGAGAAGTTGACATCTGTGGCCTGCATGTGAAGACTCCCTTCCAGTGCCCCCAGTGCTCACAGCTGTAACAAGATTCAGTGAATCCATCCCTCTATATTTCAGCGCTCTCCACCCTTCAAAATTAAATTCTATTTTCTCTGATTTTGCTTTCAAAACTTCAGTAACTCAGTCTCAATACATTTTACTTCAGCGCACCAGCCACAGAATCCAAAACACATCTTAAAGAAAACAATCTTAAAGGAAAAATGAAGACGAACAATTCATCACAGTGGAATGAATTTTCCACAGCCCAGCTTGCACATTCCAAGACATCGGCTCAACAAGAACACAGAGGCAGTCATTCACAACTTTCTGTGAGAGAGTAAGAGGGAGAGATAGGAAAAACCTGACTGTCTGCCCATGAGAAAGCCAGAAGCAAGCATGCACTCCAACAGACTTCCATGGTCAATGAGGCTCTGCAAAGAAAAAAGCCTGCATTTACTTCTCACTTATTTCCAAAACATTAACCTCGTACAATATGCAATGAGAAATTATGTACTTTAAGCAAGACCACAGAACAAATAGTTACAAATAATAATCATAAAATAGCACACGTTATACAAATACACACAAGAATAATATTTAAAAAATTTAGTTAATTCTTTTCTCTAATGAACTTTCCCTAACTTCTACGGTTGTTAAAATTGTCAGGCAGTGGTTCACTTTACTCCAGGCAGGTGACAGCCCTTTCAGCATCCATTCCTGCATACAGAGTGTGGCAGAAAGGGCAGTGCATTATCTAGTGGTTCCCTATTCCTCTTTGCCTTGTTCATGAAAAATACTCCTAATTTCGTCATTTGCTTAAAATGTTCACGAGTCTCAATAAGGCCAGGTACATGTCTAGTCTGAGAACTGGTCTCACACTCTGCATAATAAATTGAGGATTTGTAAAGCGCTGCAAATCACCCGCGAGGGTCTGAAGGCACCAAATTGTAGCAAGGGGGCGATTAAGTGATTTGCCCAGAATCACAGGATGTTGACACCCTGACTCGAACCTGGTGACCAGCAGCTCTGAAGTCCTATGAAAATGTACTGCCTGTGCTTCAACATGAGACAGTAATTAGAGATCCTGCACTGTCAGGCAGTGATTAGGTTTTCGTCCTTTCCCATTTCCCTACCACTGCACTTCCTATTGCTTACTTTCAAATTAAATCCAGGTCTATCATTCTGAGTATACCATTCCCAATTCTTCAGGTAACTTAATACTTCTGCAGAAGTGGATAAACATGAAATGAGGGTGGGCCCTTCAACTGGGAGGGAGACAAACGTTAAATCCCCTAATCCCAATCTCTTGTTCATTTCTTACAGCTCTCACAATTCTTACACCAGACACTAGGCTGAAAGGGTATCTTCCGGCGATTGTTTGCTGTTTTATGTTTTTTAGGGCCTTTTAGCTGTCTCCTTAAATTGGTTAAACATTTTAAATCATAGGTACCTTCCACCAGAAAGGAATTGTTTCCAACGTCACTAATGAGCCACAGAGACTGCTTCAAATACTTGCATGTGCTTTTTAGGTCGACCCTGGGCAGCACGCATGCACTGTCTGCAAAACCTGATGTATGCAGTTGTCTGAGTGTAATCCCGCCTGCTGATTGCCATTGGTTAACTCCTTTGTTGCTCTTCTTTCCTAACTCCTTATTGTTTGGCGCTCCTGATACATAACTTCCATTGTATTGCAAGGAGCATTAGACAACAACAGTTTGGTTACGCTGTAAGTGTTCACATGCTTCGTTTAGGGACTACTTCTTTTGTTTTGTGCTAGTGATTCACTATCACCATGGCGCCTGGCACGGTACCCGGTTTCATGTTTTTTTTTCCTCATCATGGCACCCGCTTCTCAGGCCGCCATACACATAACCTAAAAATGCACGGGCGCCACATTTTTTATTTTAGTGTGGCGCCCCCTTTCATCATTATTTTTAGCTTGAGCCTAGAGTGAGCATACATGAGCTGCACTGCGAGACTTGTTGTACTGGAGTATGGAATAGAAGCTCCACCCACTCTCCGCCCAGTTTTGTCATTGGCTTGTGTCATTATCCTTCGTAAATGCAGGCTTCTGATTCGTAAATAGGCTTGTTAGTCCCTCTATAGTACCGCCGTGTCTTCTTTTATAACCTCCCATGGCAACTGACCCTTTTACTTCGGTTGTTACACGGTACGTGCTAGTTAGTTTGTAAGCACTATTTTCTTTATTAAGATTCTGTTATTGCTAACATTTAGCACGGCATGTGTGCTTTCGGTTTTCAAGCAGCCGGGACAATGGGAACTGACCTTGTCAGGAATCGGGTCAGGTAGCGCCTACCTTGGCGAGACAACCATGAGTACATATCCCAGGATGCATTGGGCCAGAGGAGAGGCCTTCTATGCAGGCTACGCACGCTTGCAGGCGTACGTAATTCATGTTTCCGGATTTCACTCTCTCGGCTGAGAGAGTCCTGCGGCGGCCTGGGAGCAGCTCTTTGTGGCTTTGTTGTTTCGCACATAGCTGCAGCGAAGAATTCGCGCTGTCACGCCGTCATTAGTGTGCATTGTGGCTTTGATCTTGCTCGGCGGACCCAGAGCATAATGGATTTCCAGAGCGGAATGCGGTGGTGATTCCTAACCACGCATTACCGATTCTGTGTTTCTGGAGGAGTCGCTCCCCCATTGCTTCTATTCAATGTCTAGTCGTTTATGTTTGGCTCGACGAGCCAGGGATCAGTAACTTTTTTGACTATTGAGGGAATAGCAGTTTGCTGGAGTTTTCTTCTTTACTGTTGGAGGAGGAAAAAGAAGATAACGACTTTTCTTTTGTGTTAATTAAGTTTTCTTTTGGAAACTGAATATTTGGGGCTTAGAAACTATTGATTATTATTCTTTGAATTAAGACTCTGCTTCTCTACCATTACATTTTTTTCCTTTTTATTGGACGTCCTTTCATTATCTAAGGTGTTATTAGGAACAGGTATGTAAGGGGTCTGAATGAAGTATACTGTTTGGTGAGGTGTTGTCTTCTGATGTGAATTAATCTGTTGCTTTATGCCTTGTAGAATTGTGTTCATGACGGAAGAGAGATTTCAAATGGTATGAAGAATAAGAGGGGTTTTCATCAGATGATCAAGGTAGAGCAGAGTATCTAGCGAGATCATATGAGAGTAGTTTCCATGCATTCATTTATTTATGGTGTTGTTCTTTGTTTTACAGGTTCCCTTTCCTCGTGGTTCCTTTCTTACCCTTCCCTCACTTGATCACCCTAAAACTCTGTGTTTATATTCAGAGTTGGGGATGTCAGGAGGTGGACCCATTATTGCATCAACTGGATTCCGCAGAGTACTTATCTCAGAAGAAAGAGATTTCTGACAGATTTACGCACCCACTAAATCATTTTCCTCCCGATCCAGGTGTATCAATAATATAGCGTCCATAAAAGATGTCCTTCAGGCTTTAGTATTAGTTCAACAGGAACTGGCCTCTTCCAAAGTAGAAACTGCAGCGTTAAGAGAAAAGGTAGACAAATTAACCAGAAACCCATTTGACGTGTCAACTTCTACCTCACAAATACAGGTCACTGTTCCACCTCCCGTACTACTGGCTAACCCAGAGAGATATGCAGGTGACCCTCAGAAAATACAGGTGTTCCTGACTCAGATAATGCTGCACTTTTCATGCAAACCTGTATCCTTTCCAAACAACCACTCTAGAGTAGCATTTACAATATCTTATTTGGAGGGCAACGCAGCCTATTGGGTCGACCCTTTGGTTAGGAATACCAATCCAGTGTTGTCGGATTGGGCTGCCTTCCGAGCCGAATTTGAGAGAGTATACGATAGAAGAGCGACCACGTTCAGTGCTGATCGTGAATTGTTAGACTTGAAACAAGGGAGAAATGATTTAATAACGGCAGGGACGACTCGGAAGGTAACTGCACGCAAATCTTTCACCTTAATTACTCATGTCGGTTTCTCTCTTGCTGCCCGGAATTATGCACGGAAAAATGCTACTTTAAACAAACATGCCGGTTTTTTACCCTATGCCTGGAATTTCAAGCTGATATCTGTGTGCTTTGTATTTTTCGCGGGCTTTGCGATGGTTACACTCTCCATTGGCTAATACGGCTGGGGCCATAAACTGGAGCCATAAATCGCATCCCTGCCCACAAGATGACCATGAGGCTACATACCAACGAGGGCAGGGATCAGCAAGACAGAGATAAGCCTCTCTCTCTCCTCACCATCTAGCAGCATAGAAGCTGAACTCTATCCTCCCCTTTAAGCAACATGGAAGATGGACTAACTCGACCTACCCAGAGTAGAAAGGGAAACTAAACTCTATAATCACTACAATTTGGCTGCCATTTTAGACTGGCCTCTCTCTCTCTCTCTT
This sequence comes from Lissotriton helveticus, assembly GCF_964261635.1. Classification (NCBI taxonomy): domain Eukaryota; kingdom Metazoa; phylum Chordata; class Amphibia; order Caudata; family Salamandridae; genus Lissotriton; species Lissotriton helveticus. The sequence goes on from NC_136058.1 coordinate 234,252,866, forward strand.
TGTCGGCCATCATGGACTAGTCTTTTTCACGATTTGACCACACTCTAAGAACTGGCCTCTTTAGACTATTTTCAACCAGCGAATGTCTGCCTTTTATTGCAGTATTATACCTCTACTTGATTTTAATGCACCGATCATTAGCTCATCTATTTCTGGCTGCTCTTTAGTCACATTTTTGACTCATTTAGCTCTTTGTTTGCACCTGTACTTGGTTCCAGTTTATCATTAGCATTATACCTCTACTTGTATACTGTACTATTGTTATAAGCTGCACCCATCTCACTTTCTATTGCTGTATTGCTGTACTGCCCTTCCCTGTGCTCAAAGTAATAGCAGCAGACAGAGGACTAATTTCTCTATCTCCCCTAGCGGTTCGGCCATCTTAGACTGTCTATCCTTGGTGACCATCATGGACTAGTCATTCCTCACGTTAAAATGTCTGCCTTACTACAGTGGTACTTTATGTATATATATGCCTAGTTGTATCTTGCACATCTCACTTTTTCTACAACTGTAATGCACCGACGCTACCTCATATATTTACATATGTTTATACGTAAGATTATGATAGGGTGTCTGCCTCTTACGGTGGTATTATATGTCCATACTCCTAATGGTATCCTGCACATCCCACTTTTTCTTCACCTCTATGCACCAATTGCTACCTCATATATTTTGGTTGCTCACTAGTGTCACTTTAGGTCTCATATAATTTTGCTGCAATGGTATTTTGCTACGTATTCAGGTACCTCATTTATTCTTGACTACTCACTATTGTTATACCGCATATAACTTTTGCTGCAACTTTATTTGGCTACTGATTCATGTACCTCATTTATCTTGGAACACCCATGCTGACTACTCGCTAGTGTCACTTTTATCTCAGGTATTTTACCGTCGGCATCGGTATTGCAGACTATTATATCATCAGTATTATACCTATACTTTATTCTGTACATGTTTGTTTGTTTATAACCCACTACGACTTCACTGTAATCCACCGACTAATTGCTCATATAGACCTGCTACATTTAGGTAACCTGCCCCCATTTCAAGTTTTATTCTTGTATGCACCTATTACTACCTCATATACTTTGGCTGCTCATTAATGTCACTGTTGTTCCATGCAACTGGATATTAGTTTATGTGTTTGTATTCTGCTCCTGTATATCTTTATTGTGCACCCTACATCTGTGCAACGTGCACCCACTACAGTTCTTATCCCCGTTTGCACTGATTACTACCGCACACACTTTGGCTACCCACTAGCGTCACCTTCATTCCTTGCAACTGGCGACTACTGGGCACCCTCCCACACCTACCGACTCCTTTACCCCAACATGGAGCTCATCGGCAAGCACACATACAGAATCAACTACCCACCCACACTCACCAAAAAAGCCGCTAAACGCTTCAAGCACAACTTACTGAGGTCCCACCCTGAAACGCCCTTTGCAGACACCTACTTCTCACCGGTCAATGGTGCCGTAAACACCGATATCATCTTCCACACCGCACACAGAGCTCAATGGAGAAAAACGTTCCTCTCTTTACTCACCGTATCTAATTCCAGGAAAAACGCTCATGGCCGAACACTCTCCATCACACCATCCCAACTCTTCCCAGGCAGAACCTCCATCATTATCTATAACAATGGGATTGTCCTAATCCAATCCACAGACAGGAACCTGGAAATACTAGACAACCTGTTCCCCATTTTCTTACAGCACCTATCCAATCCACGGACCCCCTCTCATAGCACTCTCAGTCCGTTCACCCTGGACCTCACAGCCACCAACCATAACGATGCTAACCCAGCTCAGTCACTAAACGACACGCACCTCTCCTCTACCACCGGCACCGTAGTCTTCCACCCACCTACTGCAACCACCTCACACTCCTCAATCACGGACTTAGATCTCTCCCCGACACACATCAACCGCACCCCCTCCCCTGCCACCATCTCCGTGACCTCCATTCATACCACTCCCATTCCTCTCTCCCCTGACATCACAGCCCCCAACAACAACGCCTATAACATACCTCAGCCCCAAAACGACACGCACCTCTCCGTGACCTCCATTCATACCACTCCCATTCCTCTCTCCCCTGACATCACAGCCCCCAACAACAACGCCTCTAACATACCTCAGCCCCAAAACGGCACGCACCTCTCCCCTACCACCGGCACCTTAGTCATGCACCCACCCACGGGTGCGACCTTACACCCCTCAAGCACAGACATAGACCCTTCACCCACATACACCAACCGTACCCCCTCCCCCCTTTCACCAGCCCACATTCCCATTCCCATTCTTTTCACCCATGACACCGCAGCTCCCACCCACAATCCGCCTAACGGAGTTCAGCACCATACCGACATGCACACAGACAAACCCCACCCTTTATACCCCCCATTCTCAGCCCCCATTTCCACCCATTAACTAACCTCACTGATTATGCCTCTATCATTTCAACCCCGCCTCCTCAAAAAAGAACTACATACAATCCCACTCCCCCCCCATTCTCACTCCCCACTTCCCTACTTGCGCCCCCATCACTACTAACATACGCCCAACCTCCACCATGCACTCCCCACCTACCACTAATACCCTCCTCCATACCACCAACAGACACCCTATGCCATCCTCCTCCAATCCTCCACTCCCCACCACCATCACAAATCCCACACTAGACTATGTTACGGCCTCCCTCCTCCAGCTCAAAGAAGACATTCACATCATCAAACAACTACTCTGCACGCATTCCAGTCACTCCTCACCAACCACCCTCCTCAAGCTCAAACAAGACAATCACATCATCAAACAATTACTCTGCACACACCCCAGGCACCCCTCACCCGCCTTCACCAGCACCACCCTTCCTAACAGGACCTCCACCCGGTCGGCTGACTCTCGCACTCAATGCCCCCTGTACTGGACCTCAATCCCTGTTCGCAATCGTGAAAACTGTCCCCATCGCTCCTGCAACACACTATCGGACCTTGACACAGCCACCCTCCTCCGCTCCTATGACCCAGCTCCCCCTAACAACATACCCTCCACCCTCCGCGCCATTCCAAGGATTCAGCCAAATCCCCTTAGACCTACCACGCAAAACAACAGAATTTCTATCCCTAGTAACCTGAGAAAAGTCCCCCTCTCTCTAGAACTCCTTCCCACCCCCGACACACCCCGTCTCAAATGCACCCTCCTCAACTGCAGATCGGCCTCTAGGCACTCCTCTGCAATCGCTGATCTCATCTTATCACTGGACCTTACCTAATCATCATGACTGAAACCTGGCTAACTGAATCTTCTACACCTATATTGGACATACTGGTTCCCCCCAACTACCACATCACTAGACTAGACAGGGTTGGTCAAAAAGGTGGTGGAATCGCATGCATACACAGGAGTAACCTCTCTGTCATGAAAGTAACCTCTCCCTCCCTACCCTCCCCATCCTCCTGTGAATACATCTGCCTCAACATTGTCAGCAAAGGCAAACCGTTATGCTCTCTTCACGGCATTTGCCACCCACCAGGGGTCAACCTTACCTTCTCGCAACAAATCATGGATTTGATCACAACCAATTCAGGGCGACAACTCACTCAAATATACCTTGGTGACTTCAACCTCCACTGGAACGATCATAATGACGCGGTGGTAAATAGTCTTAAAAACTTCCTCGACGCCCTTGACCTCACCCAAATATGCAACAGCCCGACCCATGAGAAAGGCTCTATCATCGACCTCATCATCTCCAAAGAGGAATCTATCCAACTCGATTCTATCCAACCCTGTGACTGGTCTGATCATCATATTGTCACATTCTTCATCAACGAAAAAGTCAAACTTAACACGGTTCAATCATTCAAGCCCAAAGTCTGGAAAAGAGACCTAAAAAAACTCAACCCAAACTCTCTACCCCCCGACAGCTGCAATCTTTTGCTCCCCCCTACTGGCGTTACGGATGTCCAATCCTTGACGGATCACTATCTCAACGCTATGACCTCTATAGTCAATGAAGCTGCACCTATGCAGCTAAAAAGAGCATCCACAAAAATGTCCAATCCTTGGTACGACGGGAGTCTCAATGACGACAGACGGGCCATGCGAATGGCAGAGCGCACCTGGAGATCAGCTCCCTCCGCACTGCACTTAAAAACGCTGAAGAAAAAGAGAAATGCCTACTTCAGGAAAATAAAACGCTCAAAATCAGATTTTTTCAGCCGTCAGCTCGACCAAGCCAAAAATCGTCCGAGAAAGCTGTTTGAGCTAATCAGATCACAATCCAAGGAACAACCCCAACAACTCAGCAATGGGGGCGAAGCACCCTCCTGTGAAGACTTCGCCTCTTTCTTTATCCAAAAAACCCACAACATAAGGAACGATCTCCTCACTGACGTAAGTCTCTACCCCAAACCCCTCTGCACAGCACCCACTGAACCAAAAAACAATGCTACATGGTCATCCTTTGTCACCTACTCGGAAGAAGAAATTGGTAGACTGCTCAGCACCGTGAAACCAGCCAATCACCTCACGGACCCCCTTCCTGCCAACGCTGTCAAAGACCTTACCCCGTCGCTCCTCCCACTCTGGACTAAAATTATCAACAGTTCACTTCAACAAGGGACCATCCCTGACTCCCTCAAAGTTGGACAAGTCACACCTCTACTAAAGAAACCTTCAGCCGACCCCTCTGATCTAAATAATTACCGTCCCATTACCAATATTCCGACTCTTGCCAAATTGTTGGAAAAATGCGCACAAACTCAATTGACTAAACACATTAATCAGTTTGATCTACTCAACCCTCATCAATCAGGATTCAGAGCGGACCACAGTACAGAAACTGCTATGACTCACATAATTGACGACGCCCTCCAAATCCTAGATCAAAACGATACCTGCCTCCTTATCCTTCTTGATCTCTCTTCTGCATTTGACACCGTCAAACACGAGAACTTACTCGATCTATTAAAGACAAGAATGGGTATATCTGGAACTGTACTCAAGTGGTTCACGTCCTTTCTACACAACAGATCGCAGAAATTCAAGAGTAACAACTTGATGTCTGCTCCAATACCGGTATCGCTAGGCGTCCCACAAGGATCCTCCCTATCCCCAACTTTGTTTAATCTAGTTATGGAACCTCTCACCACCTTGCTACAAGCATCCAATGTTCAGTTCCACATGTACGCTGATGACACCCAACTTTATCTCAAACTACAATCACCCAAAGACATTATGCTCTTGAATTCAACGATTAGAAGCACCCAATCATGGCTGGCCGCTAATCATCTTAAACTCCATGCTCTTAAAACAGAGTTCCTCTTGATCTCCCCTCCTGCGAAGATCACTACCACTCAAATCTGGCTTAAACACCTAACCGCACTCAATGTTCATCCCACCATCGTGGACTCGGCAAAATCGCTAGGCATAACACTTGACACCAACCTCAACATGCAGGAACACATCAACAAAGCAACTAAGGGGGCGAACTTCCAGATCAATACATTAAGGAAACTCAAACCCTTCCTTCCAGCCAAAGATTTCCAAACTGCTGTACAAGCTCTAGTCATCCCTCGAATAGATTACGGCAGTATCGCCCTATGCGGTCTCCCCCTAACTACTACGGCGCCCATAAGAGCTTCTCTAAACGCCGCAGCGAGACTCATCACCGGATCAAAAAAACACTCACACATTTCCCCTGACCTGAAAGCCCTGAACTGGCTGCCTTTTGAAGCCAGAATACATCTGAAAATCGCCTGCATGACGCACAAGGCTGTCCACCTGAGCTCACCCGGATACCTCGCCCAGAAGCTGACGATTTCTGGAGGCTCCAGAAACACTAGAGGCACAAACAATCTCTTGCTAAAGCCCCAAAGATTCCGCAAGGAAAAAACGTACAAACGCTCCTTCTCAGGAATGGCACCAAGGATCTGGAACTCACTCCCCCCTGAAATAAGGCTCATCACCTCTACCATACTTTTTAAGAGAGAAGTAAAAGCTATCCTCATGGCTAAATACACTTAATTATTATTGGGGATGTTATTTACAGACGCTGTACCATTCAGTTCCAATGATCTTTTTGTTTTGCATTCTGTATTAATCGTGTTATTGACCTGCCTGTGGGTTTACGCTATCAATTATTTGTACTTGTATCATTATTGATGTATCTGGCTGACTATGCTCCCACATGTACCTCCCCCACCCCAATTGTCATTTAATCACACGTTGTTCCTTTCGGCTGTGAAGCGCTCTGATATCTGCAAAGATCTTGTTCGCGCTATATAAAACTTTCAAAATAAATAAATAAAAATACCGTACGTCCTTCAACCGGTTAGTGGCCGAAGCCGAATGGCGGGAGAAAAGAGAATGTCTGCCTTTTATTAAGGTTTGTGTGATGACATTAATGATGTGTTGGCACAAATCGACCCTCAGCCTAATAATTGTACAGATTTGATTAATTTGACATTGAGATGGATAGTCGGATGTCAGAAAGAGGGGGAGAGAGAAAAAGGGTGGAAAGAGACTGTTATCGGTCTGACAAAAATACCCATAGGGCTATGTTAAGCAATGAGGTGGGGGTGAAGCCAATGGAAATAGGAGACATTAGAACCCCGAGAAGAAAGGGAGAGTCGTAGAGTGCAAGGACTGTTTATGTACTGCGGGAATAGAGGGAATTACATCAGAGACTGCCCCTCCAAACCCAAGTCACCAGGCGCCTGTGTAGGAATAAGAAGTTGGCTGTTTCAGTCACACGCCCAGAGCTAGGAGGACCCGGGGTGACCGGAACAGAATGTGACACAGATAAGTGTTGGAGGATCCCATCTTTATCGACCACTGCATTAAAAGACACCGAATCCCACATCGTGCTCCCTATGAGTCTTAAGTGGAATCACCACCTCCATCAGGTGTTGGTCATGTTGGATTCTGGGGCCACGGGGAATTTCATTGATAGTGGGTTGGTGACAAGCCTTGATTTAGGTAGAGTTCCCAGTGAGACACTGGAAGAGGTATTGGGAGTAGATGGGAAGCCTCTGAAATCTGGTCTCATTACATATCAAACTGAGCCCATAATGTTATCAGTGACGGATGCTACCAGACTGCATGTAAAGGAACTATCCTTGAACATTATGGAGGCCCCACAGTACGAGGTGATATTGGTGATGCCTTGGTTCTGTCATCCTAATCCCGCTATTGATTGGAGGACTAAAACAGTATGGTTTCTATCAGAGGAGTGTCAGAATCATTTTGCTCAGTACAATTTTTCTCAGGCTGATGCATTAACTTACAAATTTTTTGTGGCGACTGCAGCTGAGAAGAAGACGGTGTTACCTTCGCAGTATGAGCAGTTTGCAGTTGTCTTTAGTGAAACTCAGGCAGAAAAGCTTCCCATACACAGGCAATATGATTGCCAGATTGATTCCGGAGCCCAATACTTGCAAACCTGTCCTGCAAGAATGTAATGAATATCCAAATTACAACCTAGCTGTAAGCAGCCCATGCAGGGCTTTTCTTTTCAGATGAGTGAATGGTAGAGGTGTGGCGCAGCGGCCAGGGAGCCAGACTCCGGACCACCAGGTTCTGTTGTAAATAACGAAGTCCTTGAGCCAGGTATAAATACCAAGCTGGATTTAATAAAGCTTAGTTCCAAGTTAGGTTTCAAGTAAATAAGTAAAGATGACAAAAACCCCACCAGGAGCAGCCTCCCTGCTGCTCAGCCTGCATCCACCAACTGCCACTCCACATATCTCCAGTCCCCAAGCATCCCGTGACATCACACACATCCAACATTCCAAACATCATCAAGTACACCAGCACTCACTCTGGCTAAGCAGTAGGGAAGAGACAAGTAAGTATGAACATCATTAAATACATAACATAAGAAGTGATGGAAACAACCCACACTATGCATTCATAAAATAGGAATGATGCAGATAAATGGAAAACATCATTAAATATAAAACATAAGAAAGATAGAAGTATTCCACCAATACATGCATGAAATTATGGAATTGACCAATACGAAAAAATAAATACACTGATAGAGATTAACCCCATCCCCCAATAAATACACTAATAGGGATTAACCCCATCCCCCTCCCTTAGGGAAAACAACACCACGCCAACACACACAGAGGTGAAACAAAACTGGGGCACACACCACCCCATAACTGCGACATAACACCAACCCACAAACTAACCAAACTCGCGACGGTAGGACACTCACCCCCTAAATAAACAACACTGGGGTTCTGACCACCCCACAAACTCTCCACCGTAGGGCACTCACCACCCTAAGATAAACAGTACTGGGGTACTGACCACCCCACAAACTCACCACCGTAGGGCACTAACCACCCTAAAAAATAAAACAACAAGGACTGGGGTACTAACCAACCCACAAACTCACCACCGTAGGGCACTAACCACCCTAAGAACTGGGGTACTCACCACCCCAGAAACTCACCACCGTAGGGCACTAACCACCCTAAAATTGGTACAGAAATGAACTACACTAGTGCACTCAGCACCAACTACTCCACAAATAAATGGGGCACTAACCACTCCAAAATACACAGCACTGGGGCACTCTCCACCCTGCCAACTCACTACTGTAGGGCACTCACCACCCTAAAATAAAGTGCATTGGCCACTAACCACCCCAGGAACTAACAAATCACATCATGACAGGATACACCACCACCATGACCTCCCCAAAGCACAAACTAGAACCTAAAACCCACACACAACACAAAACATGCATTATAATGACCAGCAACATAATGAAATGAAAAGTCCCGTGCTCCGGTGAGCGGTCTCTCACCCGAGGTCTCCAATGCATTAGAAAACGCTGTCCTAAACTTGCCAATAGCTGTAGTATTCCAAACAAGTTGCAAAACACCAGGGAACAGTTAAGATAAAGGATAATTTTGCCGAGTTGCTGACTGGAGAATCACCAGAAATGAAACCAGAGACAACATGTCTATTCCATAAAGATTACTGCCAGATAGCTGCCGAAAGTACATTACTCTCTCACAAGACGCACCGATTATCTCCAAAAGACTTGTAGTCATTGCGCAGAAATATTTCCATGGTGACCGGCAAACCAACATGAATCCGATGTGATTCTCAAAATGGCGGCATGCATCACACGCCGCACCGGGTGGCTCTCGGCACGCCGATGCTTGAAAAACGTGAGAGAGCGGCATTGAAACAGCCAGCCTCCCACGACGTCAGAAGGAGCAGAGAATTCCTCCTAGCGGCGGACACACAAGGTAAATTCCATGCGCATTACATTGCTCGCGCTCTCTTTTAAAAATAGAATGACCGCTGAACTGTGAAATACTGCGCAGTGAAAATAAAATTATTCAGGACAAATTTAATTTCCTGCGCTGGTTGACCACATATCCTAACACAGCAACTGTGTGCCGCCTCCCACAAACTGCAGCAGGCTCAGAAAGCGAACAAATGACTTGGGCTGCGTACAGCAAATGACCCGGGCTGTATGCAGCTCTCCCAAATCCGACCCCCTCAGAAGTCAACAATTGGCTTCACAGCAGCTGCCAGTTCACAAGTACACATCACACAACGTGAGAGCAGGCAATTAACTCACGTTCAGCACACCAAGAGCTCTCTCCCCGTCAGAAACAGAGCACAGCTGACGCCATAAATCAGCTACCTCCAGATTGGATTTCAACAGAGCGCTCTGTCTCATAAGGCACAGAGGCAAAACTGAAAATGCAAGCCAAACAGTCCAAATTCTGCAGCAAGAACTCAAACACCCTGGGCTTGCAGGCTGTCCAGATGGCAAAGGACACTGGTGGGGCTAACCAGGGCGCTTTCTTTTCTTTTGCGTAGTTTCAGTAGTTTCAATATTATTCAGTGGGTTCTTTAAATACACAGTCTCTTCTCTTTTGTAAATTCTTTAATTCTTTCTCTTTTCTGCACGCTGTAGGTTCTTTTTATATAGGCTGTTTCCTGTAGGCTGTAGGTTCTCCAAACGTCGCCAAAAATGTTGTAAATTGACCGCCTGGACCTCGTCCCGAACGGTCGCTCCCCCACGCTCCCTGGCTCCAGCTCGCTATCACTGCTACAGCGCTCACAGCTGAATTCACTTCATTGGAGCACTCGTGATTGGTATCGTAGCTCTGCTGCTCTGCTGCTGCTAAAACTCGTGCGTGTTATTGCTGTAAAATTCATATCGCTTTGTGCAGCATTGAGATTGGGTAGCGCTTTCATTAAATAGCATTGCATTGGGAATTATACTGTGGAATTGCAGCAGTGTTGACTGAATAGCGCTCTCACTGTTTGGTGCAATTATTCATTTTGGGCTTTGTGCTAAGTTTCGTTTTCAATCCCTCCCACCATTTTGTTGTTGTGCTTTCCCCTGGCCCGCCTCCCCGCGACCGCCTCTCACCTGACCCTCCCACCCACGAACACAGGCACAGGGCTCTACACCTCCCTGGCTAATCTGTGACCGCCTGGAACTCGTCCCGAACGGTCGCTCCCCCACGCTCCCTGGCTCCAGCTCGCTATCACTGCTACAGCGCTCACAGCTGAATTCACTTCATTGGAGCACTCGTGATTGGTATCGTAGCTCTGCTGCTCTGCTGCTGCTAAAACTCGTGCGTGTTATTGCTGTAAAATTCATAGCGCTTTGTGCAGCATTGAGATTGGGTAGCGCTTTCATTAAATAGCATTGCATTGGGAATTATACTGTGGAATTGCAGCAGTGTTGACTGAATAGCGCTCTCACTGTTTGGTGCAATTATTCATTTTGGGCTTTGTGCTAAGTTTCGTTTTCAATCCCTCCCACCATTTTGTTGTTGTGCTTTCCCCTGGCCCGCCTCCCCGCGACCGCCTCCCACCTGACCCTCCCACCCACGAACACAGGCACAGGGCTCTACACCTCCCTGGCTAATCTGTGACCGCCTGGACCTCGTCCCGAACGGTCGCTCCCCCACGCTCCCTGGCTCCAGTTCGCTATCACTGCTACAGCGCTCACAGCTGAATTCACTTCATTGGAGCACTCGTGATTGGTATCGTAGCTCTGCTGCTCTGCTGCTGCTAAAACTCGTGCGTGTTATTGCTGTAAAACTCATAGCGCTTTGTGCAGCATTGAGATTGGGTAGCGCTTTCATTAAATAGCATTGCATTGGGAATTATACTGTGGAATAGCAGCAGTGTTGACTGAATAGCGCTCTCACTGTTTGGTGCAATTATTCATTCTGGGCTTTGTGCTAAGTTTCGTTTTCAATCCCTCCCACCATTTTGTTGTTGTGCTTTCCCCTGGCCCGCCTCCCCGCGACCGCCTCCCACCTGACCCTCCCACCCACGAACACAGGCACAGGGCTCTACACCTCCCTGGCTAATCTGTGACCGCCTGGACCTCGTCCCGAACGGTCGCTCCCCCACGCTCCCTGGCTCCAGCTCGCTATCACTGCTACATCGCTCACAGCTGAATTCACTTCATTGGAGCACTCGTGATTGGTATCGTAGCTCTGCTGCTCTGCTGCTGCTAAAACTCGTGCGTGTTATTGCTGTAAAATTCATAGCGCTTTGTGCAGCATTGAGATTGGGTAGCGCTCTCATTAAATAGCATTGCATTGGGAATTATACTGTGGAATTGCAGCAGTGTTGACTGAATAGCGCTCTCACTGTTTGGTGCAATTATTCATTTTGGGCTTTGTGCTAAGTTTCGTTTTCAATCCCTCCCACCATTTTGTTGTTGTGCTTTCCCCTGGCCCGCCTCCCCGCGACCGCCTCCCACCTGACCCTCCCACGCTCCGCCCCCTACACTACCCTTTTAAGTCAGATGTCCCAACGCGCTGCGTCCACGCGCTGCGGCCGCGCCGAAGGTGCGCCAAAGGTAAGCCCGTCTACGCCTGGACCGCGCCCAGCGCCAGACCCCCTGGCCCCCGTACTACCCACTCCACCCGCATTACCTACACCGCCTCCACCCTCTTAGCCCTTAACCCCAGCCGACTCCCCAACTGCGCCCAAGCCGCTCCTGGACACACCCATGGACCCTTCACATGCAACTCCTCAAAGTATGACGGCACCAAGACCAACTCCCCATCCACTAACACCAAACAGAGACCTGACACCAACCACCTTAAATGCATCCTGCTCAACACCCGCTCAGTCCACAGACACGCCATCGACCTCTGGAACCTACTAGACACCATCTCTCCGGACGTCGCCTTCCTAACAGAAACATGGATGAACGCCTCCTCAGCCCCAGACATCACCATTGCCATCCCGGAAGGCTACAAGATCATCCGGAAAGACCGCGCCAAGCAAACAGGAGGAGGCATCGCCATCGTCCATAAAAACTCCATCCGCATCTCAACCAGCTCAGACGTCAACCTCGCTAGCGCCGAGCACCTTCACTTCCAGATCCACACCGACCCCAAGACCACACTCAGAGGCACCCTCCTCTACAGGCCACCAGGACCCCGTGCACAATTCAGTGAAGACATCACTGACTTTATCACCCCACACGCCCTCCCTTCCGAGGACTACATTCTATTGGGAGACCTCAATTTTCACCTGGAAAAAAGCAACGACAGCAACACCACCGCCCTTCTGGACAATCTCGCCAACCTCGGCCTCAAACAACTTGTCAACTCCCCCACTCACCACGCAGGCCACACACTCGACCCTATCTTCACCTCCAGCAAACATATCTCCTTCAGTCACACCACAGCTCTCCATTGGACGGACCACAGTTGCGTTCACTTTATCTACAAAAAGACCACAACCCACAACCATCCTCAACCTATTCTGCGAAGAAACTGGAACAAAATCACCTTCGACCAGATCTCCTCATCGCTTCTTCAAAACCCTCTTGCCCATTCTTCGAACCCCAACCAAGCAGCCATTAACCTCACTCAATGGCTAACCAACAGCGCCGACAACCTAGCTCCCCTGAAAAAACGTCAAATCAAAATAGGCAGCAAAAACGCCCCCTGGTTCAACAATGATCTTAAGAAATCCAAGAAACTCTGTCGCTCCCTTGAGAAGGCCTGGAAAAAAGACCCAAACACCAGCACCAAGGACGCCTTCAAAAACGCCATCCACATACACCACCAACTGATCCGGACTGCCAAGAAAGCCGCTTTCAAAGACCGACTTGACACCAACGCCCACAACAGCAAAGAATTATTCAACATCGTCAAAGAGTTTACCAACCCCAATGCCAACTCCAACGACATCACCCCCTCTCAAGCCCTTTGCGACTCCCTAGCTTCGTTCTTCCACGACAAAATCGCAGACATCCACAACAGCTTCAACAACCAACCCGGAGACCAACCCACCCAACCTTCTGCCGTACCGTCACCCCCCCTGAGCATCCTTAATGACTGGAACACAATCTCCACTGAGGACACCATCCGCCTGATGAACTCCATCCACTCAGGATCCCCCACAGACCCATGCCCTCACCACATCTTCAACAAAGCAGACTCCATCATTGCACCACACCTCCGAGATGTCATCAATTGCTCCCTCACTCCGCCACCTTCCCGGACAGCTGGAAACACGCCGAACTCAGCGCCCTTCTAAAAAAAAACACAGCTGACCCCACCGAACTCAAAAACTACCGCCCCATCTCGCTCCTTCCATTCCCGGCCAAGGTCATCGAGAAAGCTGTCAACAACCAGCTCGCCGCCTTCCTCGAAACCAACAAATCCCTCGACTCTCAGTCCGGCTTCCGAGCCAAACACAGCACTGAGACCGCACTCATCGCAGCAACAGACGACATACGAACCCTTCTGGACAATGGAGACACAGTCGCCCTCATCCTCCTCGACCTCGCCGCAGCCTTCGACACAGTCTGTCATAGCACCCTGCTACAACGCCTCAGAAACATCGGAATCCAAGGAAAAGCACTGGAATGGATCACCTCGTTCCTTTCCGGAAGAACCCAGAGAGTCCGCCTCCCACCATTCAAATCTGAGGCCACTGAAGTCATTTGCGGCGTGCCACAGGGATCCTCACTCAGTCCTACCCTCTTCAACGTATACATGAGCCCCCTCGCGGCCATCGCCCGCCAACATAACCTCAACATCATCTCCTACGCTGATGACACTCAACTGATCCTCTCACTCACCAAAGACCCTAACACCGCCAAAACCAACCTACATAAAGGAATGAGAGAAGTAGCCGAGTGGATGAAGCAGAGCCGTCTGAAACTGAATTCCGACAAAACAGAAGTCCTTATCTTAGGCACCTCCCCCTCCGCCTGGGACGACTCGTGGTGGCCAGAGTCCCTTGGAAAAGCACCCATCCCGACAGACCACGCACGGAACCTGGGCGTCATTCTGGACTCCTCACTCTTGATGACCAGACAAGTCAACACCGTTTCATCATCCTGCTTCAACATTCTTCGCATGCTCAAAAAAACATTTAGCTGGATCCCCACCGAAACTAGAAAAACGGTCACCCACGCACTGGTGACAAGCCGCCTGGACTACGGAAACACCCTATATGCCGGTACCACCGCAAAACTTCAGAAAAAACTCCAACGCATCCAGAACGCATCAGCCAGACTCATACTAGACATCCCGCGTAAAGACCACATTTCTGGTCACCTGAAAAACCTCCACTGGCTCCCCGTCAATAAGAGGATAACATTCCGCCTTCTAACCCACGCACACAAAGCACTTTACGAACCTGGACCCGAATGCCTCAACACACGACTTTCCTTCTACACCCCCTCCCGCCAGCTACGCTCCTCCCACCAAGCCCTTGCTGCTGTACCTCGCATCAACAAAACCACCATGGGAGGAAGATCCTTCTCCTACCTGGCGCCAAAAACCTGGAACTCACTTCCTATTCACCTTCGCCTCACTCAGAACCACCTAACATTCAGAAAGCAACTTAAAACCTGGATATTCGACAAGTAATTCCCCACCCTTCTCCAAGCGCCTTGAGACCCTCTGGGTATGTAGCGCGCTATATAAATTAACTGAATTGAATTGAATTGAATTAAATAACGAAGTCCTTGAGCCAGGTATATATAACAAGCTGGATTTAATAAAGATTACTTCCAATTTAGGTTTCAAGTAAATAAGTAAAGATGACAAAAACCCCACCAGGAGCAGCCTCCCTGCTGCTCAGCCTGCATCCACCAACTGCCACTCCACACATCTCCAGACCCCAAGCATCCTGTGACATCACACACATCCAACATTCCAAACATCATCAAGTACACCAGCACTCACTCTGGCTGAGCAGTAGGGAAGAGACAAGTACGTTATAACAAGTTCATGGTTCGATCGCCAGCAGCAGATTTGCCCAGCACCATGTGACTCTGGGCAATAGCTTGCTTGATCTTCCCAAGGTCCACTAGCGCAGGGCCACCTCTCCGGATGTAGCTGTGCACTTTACAAATGCTGGTATTCCAATGGTTAGGGCCTGTAGTCTTTCTTCTGTGGCTGATTTTGCTAGCTTTTATTAGACGGAAAGCAAGATACAAATTGCAAATCGGGGTGTTGGGGAGTGTCTTTATTCTGAATCTTAGGTGTTGGGGTCTATAACTGTATGAAGACTTGTATACACAATAAATAGAAAAAATAGAAAAAGTTGCCTGGTGATGTCACTATGATGTCGTATGCCCTAGGGATACACTGCAGCACAAGAAGGCACTGGGCCGTATTCACAAAGAGTTCACACAATGCAGCGCAGCAAGTAAGATTGTTGCGCTGCGTGTATGGGACAGAGCAGCACTGCACCATATCTACTTAAAAGTGGCCAGGGCCTGCCCTCTCCCTGCTCTGGCACTCTTGTGGGTCCCTTGCTACACAAAAATTATGCTTTAAGACATTTTTCCTCTTAGTATGTATCTTGCATATTGCAGCACACATGCAATAAGGAAAATACGAGGAGAATTGACAACAATTCTTCTGATGAACGCCTATGGGTGGATGGGTGGGTTCTAGTGTAGGGACAGCCTTGCTGAAGAACATGCTACAGTGACCCTTTCCCAGGACACTACATTGAACCATTGGCGGTGTTTTAGTTGACTGCACATTGCATTCTGGGACTTACAGCTTGATGTTGAAAGTACGTGCTAAAAAACCCAAGCACGTAAGGACTTGCAGGAAGTGCCACATGGCACAGGGCACGTGCTAGTTCTGTATTGATAGTTTTGGTTTTTCCCCCAATAGATTTGTGGAGTTAGCTTAACTATGTGACACTGGCCATTGCCTGCACAATACATACAAACAAACGTTTTTAAAAGGTAGTGTAGCCTAGGTCTATCTAGCAAGTAAATAAAAATATTTGGGATGAACTGATTATTTTTTTTATTGGGTCTCTCAATAACACTTAACTCATCGATTGGATTAAAGGTACTTTCTTTAGCTCGACGATCAGTGTTTTTCTTTTCAATATAGGACAATACTTGTCTCTGAATTTACTATTTGGCAAAGCACAGGATCATCCTACAGGCAAAAAAGGGGAGGCTTTCTCTTACTTTCGCGTTGACTTTGGTAAAAGGCATCTTCTATAGTACCCTGCGTCACCTGGGATGAGATTCCCGAATCTTGAGGATTGCAATCTACTCACCTTTGGGACATGCCTCTGAAACCCTAGCTTGCAGCTAATGCTAAATTTGTGTTTGTATTGGCCACACTTGTCCCCTAATAGGAGTAGAAATTACATATCTTTAATATTGGGTCCATTAATCAGTGCCAGTGCAGAGTTACCTTGCTATCCATAACTGTGGTACAGATATTTCCAATTTTAGGGGTAACAACCACAAGACAAAGACGATAAAAGGAATGATGAACAAAATGAAGACAACGCAGATAAATATTATCATAGTTCATAAACAATTGGAATAAATTACAATCTTTAGTCAATTCCATAGTCGTTAATAATAGGATCATAATAGGATTCCCTAAAAGGAAAAGAGGTGGACTTACGGGAGGATGTATCTTCGTGGCTTGAATTGACAACTCTCTGCCTTTACAATTGGGGAAAACTGCAGTTTACTATCATTCATATATCATGAATGTAAGTGCTTTATAAGAGTTCCCACGTTCTTCTAAACCGCAGTATAAAAATATTGAGCATACTGTGGTTCAGTTATAACACTATTTTATGTACCATGATGCAGTTTAAAAAAAACTGGAAAGCCTAGCTATCTCGCCTGGGTATAATTAAGGTTTACTCTAGATTGCAGGGTTAAGGGATCCCCGTTTTTGTGGAGATGGAGGTCACATGGACAGCTGTGATACCACATGTAAGCGAGGAATCTGCACACGAACATTAGTCATTCTCATGTTTAGGTCACGCCTGGGTGGCGCATGCGCTGCTCTGCGGTGCATGCTGTATTTAAGTATGGACTTAAAGCCCGCCCACTTTCTGCCCATATTTGTCATTGGCTTGTATCATTTTCCTACGTAAATGCTGCCTTGTGATTCCTTAATAGGCTTGTTAGTCCCACCTTGTCTTCATTTGTAACCTCCCATGAAAACTGTCCCTTTTACTTCTGTTGTTACACATACGTCTTATCTAGTCTGTAAGCACTATTTGCTTTACTGAGTTTCTCCTACTGCAGGCACAACATGCTTTCCTGCAACATTCAGCACAACATGCTTTCTTGCAACATTCAGTGTGCCATGCACTAATTCACGGTGCGCTTTTACAAAAAAACTTTTGTTTGTCAACTTGACAAACAAATGCTTGACAAAAAAACGCCCCATATTGCACTTTCACTTTAATAGCAGCTGCAGGCCTTTCTTAAGACACAGCTCGTCTAAAGAAAGGGGCGTGGCCTCTATTAAGATGAAAGCGCAGCATGGTGCGATTGTAAACAACAAGCATTTGCAATGCAATAGGTCTCGCATTTTAGAAACTCTGACCTATTGATATTGTAAATGACAATGCCATTTATTGTTGCAGATTTTTTAAACACATAAGTAAAAGGCATTGTCATTTACAATGCCAATAGCTCAAAAACTCGCAATTGCGAGACCTCTTGCATTGCAAATGCTTGTTTAATTACAGTGCAAGGCACCACGCTTTATGTTTTAGCAAGGCACCCACTTTTATATTTACAACACGGGAGCAGCGCTTTATGTTTGAGAACAGCACCCGCTTTTATAATTAAGAAAACAATGGCTGGGGGGGCGTGTCCAAGATGGCGACCGTGTAGGACGTACTTCCAGTCCCTCCGACGCCGCACCTGCTTTAGCTTTGTCCAGCACCCCTCCGGGACCTGCATAGACGAGCACGCCCTGTGATTTTTGCTCTGGTGCCGGTGGGGAACATATTGAGCCGCCTGCGGACCTCCGCGGCCCTGCCTGGGGGGAGTTCGGTCCCTGGCTGCTTGGAGGCCTGCCGCGTGGCTGGGCCAGTGAAGCCGGGGTCTTGCGTGGCCCTCCGCGGCGGCTGAGGGGACCATTCCGGCTACGACTGCGACAGCCGCTGCCTGTGGCTTTTGGGCGGCGCAGGCGGCGGTTGCTGCCCGCTCTTGCACCGACGGCCTCATTGCTGTTCCCTACGTTGGGCATCCGGGAGTAGGCCGGCGGCACGCTGGCGGTGCCCTGTAACTGAGGCCGGGATTTGGGCTCGGGCCGGGCCGGGCCTGGCGCAGCCACTTCGCCCCATCCCGACGGCCTGCTGGTCGGACTGTGACATAGCGCCGGCGGAGGGTTGGCCTCGATCCTTGCTGCCGGGTACCGGGGCCCATCTTGGTGTCTCTTGCCCCCTGTCGGAGGAGCCTCAGAGAGCTTTGGAGAGCCCGGGACGTGGGAGCTGGGCCTTCGCTCCATCCGGGGCAGAGCCGTGGAGCCGGAGCCTGAGGGAGAGGCCTGCCTGCCTGCCTGCGCGGGGTGCCTGGAGCACCTGCAGCCTACGGAGGCTCCTGCTGGGTGGTGCTGTCCGACCTGGTGACTCGGAGTACCGCCGGGAGCTTGCCCCCGTGCGTGCGCCCTGTGACTACCGGCGCGTGGAGTGGGGCGCGGACCCCGAATGGCTATTGGAGAATTGGCGGTCCTCGGTCGAGGAGAGAGTGGCCCACCTTTCGGACCCCAGTGAAGGGGATCGCCTGAGCCCGTTGCTGCTGCGGTGAGTGCCCGCTGTGCCACGCCTGGATGTGGGATCTGCGGCGCTGCTTGAACCTGGGTATCTCCGACCTGTGTGCCCCTCCGTTTGTGCGGCCTTCGCCCTCTTCCCTGCCTGGACACTGGCCGACTGCCCCCTGGGGTGATTGAGGGAAGCGACTCAGGCGGCACCTGCCTGGTGCGAACAGTTAGCACAATCCTGCCACCTGGGTCCGGAGTGCGGCGAGGGAGTGGCGAACTGCCATTGCTGCCTTCTTGGGGGAGCCGAGTCACTCCCTGCTCCCGCCGGAGGTGGTCCCCCGGGCTGCTCATCACATGGTGAATCTGCTGGCCTTCTGTAGCACCGACGACATCAGGGTGATGGGTTTGCGTTTGGGGGTCCCTCCCCCCCGGCACGCAGCTGGAGAGATCACACACTAGCTTCGCTGTCTAGGGACTCTGCCTTCCCCCAGTCTTGGGGCCTTCGGGAAGCAGCGACGGCTGCGGAGCTTTGGGGGGCTGGCAGCGGACCCTCCGGCGGCGGGACCGTTGAGTTGACACTCCACTTATAGTGACTGCTCAGACGACGTCGAGGCAATGTCCAACAAGGCTCGTAAGGAGAAATCGGGCAAGGACGCCCCCCCGAGGGGGTCTCAGCTGACGGCATCACCCGGCACTAGCGCCTCACCTAAACTAAGGGACGACGAAGCTTCCGCCACTAAAGCCTTCATGCAATTAAGGAAGATATCTCGGAGCTCCGCTCCCAACTCACCTCGGACCTCCGCGAGATGAGGAGGGATGTCGATGACATTGGGGAGCGAGTAGCTACGCTCGAGGACCATGATCTGGGAATGGCTGGCGAGGTGCACCAGCTCCAGCAGGATGTGATCCGCCTCACGGAACAGAACTTAGACCTTCAGGCCCACGCGGAGGACCTGGAAAACAGGTCCCGCCGGAATAACATCCGCATCCGAGCAGTGCCCTGGGATGGAGAAGCTGGATACCTGCGGGGCTATGTGGAGGCCCTTTTCCTGCAGATCTTGGGAGAGGAAGATCTTCGCGAAGTTCGTGTGGACAGGGTCCATAGAGTTGGCCTGCCGAGGAGCGGTGGAGCTCCCCTCCTGACATCCTGGTTTGGGTCCACGACTTCCAATTGAAGGAACGCATACTTCGGAAAGCACGTGGGATTCCCTCATTACAATTTCGGGACCACCATCCTCAGCTGTTCCAAGACTTAGCGGCCTCGACGCTTCAGAAGAGACGCGAATTCCGTCCTGTCACCACCTTTTTGCGCGATCAAAATGTGGCTTACTCTTGGGGCCACCCCTTTCGGCTCATCTACAGATGGCAGAACAGGCTGGTCCAGATTCGATCCCTGCAGGCTGCCAAGGACCTCCTGGGTCTGGAGGACACGGCCCCCTACCCGAGGGGTGGAGGCTCCCCATCGCGGCGGAGACAACGCTCTTCGTCCTGGCAAAGAGTGGACAACGCAACCGCATTGAGGAGACCGGATCCCGCGACCAGTTTGCAGGAGAGGGGAGCAGCGGTTGCTTCTGTGACCACGGTGACGGTGGCCTCATCACAGGGCAGCTCTGGAGCGGCCTGAGCCCGGAGTGGCTGACTAGATGGCATCGGAGGGGCTCCTCCGATTCAGGTACTGTGGGTCCTTATGTACTTTTTGGGAAGACACCCTGGTCCGGGCCACTGGGGGGCCACTGACTGTCACCCAGGCCCCCATTCCCTGAGGGTACCTACAGATTACCAAACCCTGGGTCTGTCGATCCCTCTGACCAGTATGGTGAGACTTTCCTTCGAACTTCTCTATTGCTTCCTTCTGTTCAGATGTTCTTTGGCTGGGGTTGAGGGGTTGGGAGGGGAGGGGATTTGTGGGGGGGCTCTTGTGGGAGGGGGGGGTAGTTGGGGACGGGGGGTACAGTGGTGGTGACCAAGGTGTGTGTATGCAGATGAATGGTAGAGGGTGGTATGCCGTGTTTTTGCCTTCCAGCCTGGCGGGTCTGAGATCATGGGGCGCATGGTGGCCGAGAAGTGAGGGGGGAGGCCCGGAGGGGTGTTGGCTGTCATACGTTCCCCTGGGTTTGACTGTCTGGGGGAGTGCATGTTTGGGTGCATTTGCGCGACGTGACCTTTGGTGGCCTTGGGCAGGAGAGATGGGGAGGTCTCTATACTACATGCGAGTAGCAGGGGGTAGAATCTTAACTGTATAATGTCACTTAATATAGGAACCTGGAACGTGAAGGGTTTGAACTCCCCGCAAAAACTCCAGAAAGTTTGGAAATATGTGCACGATCACCAGCTCGATGTGGTGGGCCTCCAGGAGACCCATTTGGCACGCAAGGATGAACTCCGCCTCAAGCATAAAAACTTCCCCCTTATTTACAGGTCATCGGCTTCCACGAAGCATAGGGGGGTGGCCCTTCTCTTCCGGTCTACCCTGCATTTTCAACCCCTGGGCGTGCGCAGTGATAAGGAGGGTCGTTGGCTCATGGTCAGGGGGCTGTTGTATGATAGAATGTGCACCTTTGTGGTAGTGTATGCTCCGAATGCGGCCCAAAATAGCTTTATCCAAGACCTGCTGCGGAGAGCGGATGATTTTGTGGAGGGTGGCCTTTTTCTGTTGGGGGACTTCAATCTGGTTTGGCACAAGGAAATGGATAGCTCTCACACTCAGAGGTCCGATGCTGGAGTGTTCTCCACTGAAACGCAGTGCCTGATAGGTGAACTGGGGCTGGTGGGTGGATGGCGCTCTCTTCATCCCCAGTCTCGGGACTACACCTTCTTTTCCCACGTCCATCACACTTATTCCCGCCTGGACCATATTCTTTTAAGCCATACCCTTAGAGGAGATGTCCGCGAGGCCTGTATGTTCCCGCTCTCTGTTTCTGACCACAGCCTACTCGTGCTGTGCTTGAGCTGGTTGGCGAGGGGTGACGGTCTGCGAAAGTGGTACTTCCCAGCCTCGCTTGTCCGGGATGAAACCTCCTGTAAGGGGCTGCGTAAGGTCATGCGTGAGTTTTTCGATCTCAACCCCATATCTGACACGTCGATATTCACCACTTGGGATGCCTTTAAGGCATCGATGAGAGGCACTTGCTTGGCCCTCAATGCCAATCTTAATAAACTGAGATGTAAGGAGCGTGAGGAGTTAAAGGGGGAACTCGCTACTCTTGAACAGGCTCATAAACGGAACCCTTCTAGGTTGCCCCTTCGCCCATTGACTGCGGTCAGGGGGAAACTCGGGGCCCACTATAACAACAGGGCGGAGATCACTCTGCTGAAACTTCGACATTTCTCCTATTCCCAGGGGAACAAAGTGGGGAAGCACTTAGCTCGCCAGCTTCGGGATAAGCGTGAGTATATTGGGGGCATCCAAGATGCAGCAGGGACTCTGCACCATCGGGACGAAGTCAAGGCCGATCTCTTCGGACGCTTTTATGCGGAGCTCTATAGGGGGGAGGCCTCTGACCCTGAGAGTCAACGGACCTACCTGGACAGTCTTCCGCTGCCCCGGGTTTCCAAGGAATGGAATGAACTGCTCGCGGCCCCGTTTACTAGAGAGGAAGTCCTGGAGGCTATTAAACACCTGAAGCCACATAAAACACCGGGGCCGGATGGCTATACCGCTCTGTTCTATCAAACTTTCGCTTCGGAGGTGAGCGACTTCCTGGTTTCCCTTTTTAACGCCATGGCGGATGCCGGGGAAACGTCGGGATCGATGGATGAGGCCGTGATCTCTATTATCCCCAAACAGGGGAAGGACCCCTCTAAATGCTCCTCATATCGCCCAATAGCCCTTCTCAATGTCGACGCCAAGTTGTACTCCTCTATCATTGCAGGGCGGCTTCAGGACCTAATGCCGGCGCTCATTCACCCAGATCAATCTGAATTTATTCAGGGTCGCCAGAGAAGAATCATCCACTTGATTGAGAAGGCTCATACGTTCAAGATCCCGGCAGTCCTGGTGGGCCTTGACGCCGAAAAGGCCTTTGACCGAGTGGACTGGGGCTTCCTCTTTCACACCTTGGCCGCCTTCGGCACTCGCGCGGCACCAGGCAGGGCTGCCCCCCTCTCCCCTCTGCTCTTCGCCCTGAGTATTGAGCCGCTAGCACTCGCGGTTCGGGAGCACGAGGAGATACGGGGTCTCCCGTTCACGGGAGAGCAGCACAAGATTACCCTATTCGCTGATGACGTTCTCCTCTCTATTAAGGACCCGGCTCATTCTCTCCCCTACGTCCAGCAGGTTGTGCAGCACTTCGAACACGTGGCCGGCTTCAAAGTCAATTACGACAAATCCTTTTTCCTTAGCCTTACGCTCTCCCCGGAAGAGGTGGACATATTGCGGACCATCACTCCCCTATCGTGGGCCCCCCACTCCATCCTGTACTTGGGGATCCCGCTTACTCCCTCGATTGAGCAATTGTACTCTGCAAACTTTCCCCCGTTACTGGCGCAGACCCGAGCGGACCTTGAGCGCTGGAAGCCCAAGTACATCTCGTGGCTGGGTAGAATCCAAGCACTTAAAATGGTCGTTCTCCCTAAATTCTTATATCTTTTCCAGGCGCTCCCTATACCATTAGAGGTTGACTTCTTCCGGCGTCTCAAGACTCAGATGCTGCGGTTTGTCTGGCAGGGGGGCCGAGCGCGGTTCTCCTTTGCCACTCTCCGTAGACCTCGAGGGGAGGGAGGGGTGGGCCTCCCCGACATGCTCTTATAAAGGCAGCGGTATAAAGGGGTGGGACGGGGGGTGTTCTTTGTTCATTGTTCTTCTAGCGACACTCTCAATGACAATACGGCAAGCGCAGGACATTAACGGCGGGCACATTTCTTTCCGTGTGGCTCTTCTAACTAATTGAGCATCCTCCCCGCTACGACTCTTGGCTTGTAAATCTCCTACGACCTTGGCTGCACCATCTACTGCCTACTGATCTGATCTTCCACACTGAGTAATGTTCGCTCCAATGTCCTTGCCGTCCTGGCCTGGCGGCTTGCCTCTCTGATTGCCCCCTGTGTGGGAAGTTGTGCGGAATTGTCGCTTCTTCTTTTTTCCTGTGTCCTCTCTTCTTAAAAACAAAATAAAGATTTAAAAAAAAAAAACAATAGCTTTAAGTCTTGCAAATGTAAGACTTATTGCTTTCCAAATGCTTGTTTCATACTGGAGGTACATGGCAAGGATGGAGGTCTCTTTAGATTTATGTTTTCTAGCCCTCATTAATTTATCTTCCTTTACGCTTTTAGTCTTGGAAGCACAAAGAGGTGTCTACCAGCCTTGTGCTGAACCTCATCTCAAGGAGGGAGGTAGGATAGAAGGGAATAGGGGGAAGGAAAGATCCTACAGTAGGGTCATTGGAATTATGTGGCAGGAGAGAACAAAGTTATGTGGAAGGGTTGACTAAATTATGCGACATAAGGAGGCATATTTTGTGAAAGTTTTCTTTAATTATTTTTTAATTTTTTACACTTTATAACTTTGTCTGGCCAAAGGTAACACCTTGAGCTCTAATTTAAAACCGAAGCAACAGAAAGGTGACCAACCAACCTTTGTGGAGGAACTTTCCCTTAATAGCAATACATGGTAGCACAGTTTTAGTAACTTTTTATCAGTTTGCGAAAGAAACACATTTTGTTTTAGATAAAAATCTGCAGAATATGCATAAGATGAAGGAATATGTGGCAAATGTGGCAAATCCATAATTATGCGAAAAATGCAGCTGTTGCAAAATCGTAAAATTCCAGTGGCTCTGCATCACAGTCTAGCTGTTCGCGTGGAGGGAGGACAGAAAGTATCTCACACTCAGGCCCACTGCCCTCCTTTCATTCAGAAGTGTTCCGGTCTCTGCCTTGAATATGATGGAAACTGCAGGGCAGCTTAATCAGTGAGCCTCTGTCATATACACCTTCGTCTTTCTAGGGTCTGCGCTGGAATTCTGGCACTTGCACCTTTCATTCCCTTTTCTGTGCTATTTCTAGTTTCCATTTGCTCTGTACCTGGAACTGCGTTCAAACTCTCATAAGTTCTGAGACTTCCCACTTCAACCCAGTCCCTTTTCTTGACGTCAATTTCCAATTATGCAATAACAAGCATTGGCAAAGTCAATCGGTATCGCCTTTATACATTGAGTGATAACCTATTGGATTTGCAAATGCTTGTTTCTACAACCCAAAATAAAACTTTTAAAAAACATTCAAAATGCTAATGCTATGTAACATTTTAGAATAATTCTGTGAATAATCAGCCTGATTCATGTACAATCCGTTTTGCGTGGCCCTAATAGCGAATCATAGCGATTCGCTATTGAGGACACGCAAAACGGCATTCATGTAGGAATTGCTACTTAAATAGCGATTCCTACATGTTCTTTATTTGCGAGTAGCAATTTGCTACTCGCAAATACTCCCCATTCATTCCTATGGGCCAAGAGGCCCATAGGAATGAATGGGGAGTATCCCTCATTTGCGAGTAGCAATTTGCTACTCGCAAATGAGATAGCGATTTTAAGGGTGCCAGGGGTGTCCAAAGGACGCCCTGTAGCACCCCTAAAATGCACATTTGAACAGGTGTTGCGCGCACACATGTCCAAAGGACATGTGTGTGTGCAACATGCAACTTAGAAAAATGCTTTTAAAAGCATTTTTCTGAGTTTCTGCTATTTACCGACAGGTCTGACCTCTCGGTAAATAGCGGCCCCAAAAGTCCAAAATCGCTATTTTGTTTTGTGTCATGAATAGCATTTGAGGAATCTCTATTAGAGATTCCTTAAATGCCATTCCACGCAAATATGCGAATTCTTACATAGCGATTTTTGCATTTGGTATCATGAATACCAAATGCAAAAATCGCACTCGCAAAGGGCCAGATTCTCAGATTCTGGCCCTTTGCGAGTGCAATTTACCTACATGAATCAGGCTGAATGTTCCTCAGGGTTGCTTGAGATTGGGTCCAGCTCTGAACGTTTCTCGGTTGCAGTGTGATGCAGCCAATGGGAGAACCTACTCTGGACGAGATGGTAGTAAAGGAATATGCACTGATATTTGCTCTGTAAAATCACAGTAACAAAGAAGGGAAGCATCTGTGGAGACAACGTAAAATAGTGAGTTAGAGATGGGTGAGCGCCCATAGGACTGAGAAATCCTTTATGCAGAATAGAAAAAGGAGTAGAGCCTCTTATAGGTGGAGAACATGCCCCATGAGCACCAAACCACTAGAGCCCCACCTCCTAGCCCCCAAACTTGTTTGAAGCAAAGCCCTGAAACATCTTATTTGCAAAATGCTGTGCAAGCTGAACCCTAGAGTAACAAGCAGTTAACAGTGGGGGAGGTGTGGCTCAGCAGCCAGAGAGGCTGACTCCAGAGCGCACTCTGGGCACTAGCTCGCTTAATCTCCTCAACGGTCCCCAGCGCCTTGAAATCTTAAGGGTCAATGGGCCCGATGTAGGAACCGTAATTCCGGTCGGTAACGGCCGAAATTACCGAATTTCGGCCGTTACCGACCGGAATTAGGCTTTTGATATGTAGGTAGCTTTATTTCAGATTCGGTAATTTACCGAATTTGTATTTAGGAATTCGGTAAATTACCGAATCTGAAATGTAGGGAGCACTGAAATGAGTGTTTTTCCCATCTTAGAATTCGTTATTTACCACCAACTAGAAGTTGGTGGTAAATAATGAAAACCTTAGAAAAAGCATTATTTTTGCTTTTCCAACAGTGCCATGTTGCAGACATATATGCCCTTAGGGCATGTATGTCTGCAACATGTGCACCCATACACATTTGAGGGGTGCAGCAGGGTGTCAAAGTGACACCCTGCCACCCTTCAGTGTTTCCCCCATTTACCGAATCGGTATTTACCGATTCGGTAATTGACATTCATTCCTATGGGCCACCAGGCCCACAGGAATGAATGGCAATTACCGGATCGGTAAATACCGATTCGGTAATTACCGTAACTTACCGATTCGGTAATTATTTAAGAAACAATACCTACATCCCATTTGCCTGTTCTTAAATACCGAATCGGTATGATTCGGTGTTTAAGAATCGGTAATCTGGGATTACCTACATCGGGCCCAATATGTTCGCGCTTCACAAACATGGATTATTATTATTATTAACATCCCAGGCAAAGCACTGCAGCTAAAAGACCATCCAGCTCAGAGATACAAAGCACTGGGCACACCGCCAGGCTGTGAATTAAGTTAGTGAAATATTATGTCTGGTTGCTTCTCAGTCCCCAAATAAGTGGATTGCTTAGAATGCACACTCAATTCACGTGCTGCGGCTTGGCCTTAATGCATTTAAAGTGTGCTTACTTCACGCCTGGACAACCCAATCTGCAATTCCAAGGCTTTATAACAAAGTACAGTGGCTTGTATCACTATTGGTAAAAGTGAAGTATGTCTGTGGAAGATATCAGCCTGCACTGCTTCAGTGGTGCTTGTGCCACAGTATTAAACCGGTCTCTGACTTTAGAGAGTCAAAAGATCTCATGATCTTGCTCCTAGAGGCTCTCTGGTTGGTAGGTGGCACATGGACAGTGGTCTGAGACTCACTGCAGGCTGGCGTGGCATGCATGTGTTTTGTGAAATGGTGCACATGCATGCCTCGCTCAGGCTTTGGGTAACAGGACCTCCCATTGATGGCAGCGCCCATGGGCTGCATTTGATCTATATTTGTTATTTGCCTCTGTGTCTGCCTCTAGGATAAATAGATAGAGACAGATAGAAAGACATACATAGATGGTAACATACAGGGATGTAGCTGCAAAATATCAACTGAACTGTGCTGCACATCTCCCATGTGCCAATAGTTTGCTGCCGCAGTGAAGTGTTGTCAGTGTGTGTAGTTCTAGAGGCACTCTTATGGTTTGACACCACATGATGACCTTTGACTACCATCATTTCAATTGACTTTGGTGTTCCATTTTACCCTAGCATGAATGTACTCCTGCAAATGCCTTTTTCCCATGAAGATTTAATCTTGCAGTCTTAAAGTCAGAGCTGTCACAGAGTAGAACAGCTCGCCAAGAACATAACTTGTGGGATGTAAGTTTGAAAGCATGAGAGAGAGAGCGAGTGAGAGAGAGAGAGGTGTGGAATATACTTTCTAGTTCAGAAGTTCAGTGTTATGATCAGTGGGACTCAAATGTGCATTGTGTTGTACATTGAGAGATGACTTATGTGATGCTATAGGCAGTGGTGCACAAATATGCATTGTATTGTACATTGGGAAGTATTATCTCTTTCTTACTATTGGCTTTGACATGGCCTCATGTCATCCTGAATTCTGACTCTGTCTTGATCTGCGTGTACAGGCAGACCACCAGACTGCTCAAATTGTTTATCCACCTTCAAGGTTGTTTTGTTTTCTGCTGGATGGAGGCTTTCGTAAGCTTTCTGGGATAATGTGTGGGAAGTGTGCTTGGTGCCTTTCAGAGCAGAGATTATTGTTGCCAGAGAAATGTGTGGTATGTACAGCTCTGTCTCGGAGTCAAAATACAGGGGCCTGGCCAGCTTCTGTCTTGACCTTGACACAGACCAGTACGATCAACTCAGTTTTTGTAAAATAAGAAAGGGGGCGAGGTTTCGCAAACCTTCGCCTTACGTTGAGTAAAAGTTATTAAAGCTGGAGAATGTTGACAGGCAGCTTAGAAGCTCATTTGTGGAGCAGACATGTCATCACAAAAGAACAAAACTTGAGTCCTGGTCACGAGTCCATGCCTGGCTGTCAACTGGCTCCTCCAGCTTGAGTTGGCAAGGATGTTGAGTGAACGACCGATGAGGTGATTTGTTTCTGACTAGTGCCATTGTGATGCGAGGCTGTTTGTGCGTGCATATTCAGTTTCCAGTGGCTGTGGTCATTTGAGGTGTATCCTTTGGGATGTGTGAGTGAGTCTGAGTGCACATCCAAAGTAATCAATTGATGTATTTAGTGTATATAACTTTCTGATTTCTTGCAGGACTTCCATTATTATCTGCTTGTGCATTTTATTATTATTATTCATGGATTCAACAGTTACATTTGCCAAGTGTGGTATTTTGCTTGCATATAAATATATATCTCTATATACATTTGAATGTTGTTAATTTTAGATCTGGGAAAGCCTTTGTGTTAGAGAGCATTGCATAAATAAAACACCAAGCCTTATTTTAAAAAGAGAGTCTTTTATGTGTTTCATTTTATAAAGTGAAACCACTTTTCTAGGTGTTCTTGTGTTATATGTTTCCTGATTTGTCGTGTTTGGGCCATTGTGTGGGAGGGGTATTTTTTGAGGGCGAAGCAAGGCAGTGTGTTTTTTTTTGTGTGTATTTTTTTAGAACACCAAACATTACTGTGAGAAGTGTGCACTCTGGCAGCTGTGTTAAGGTGGTCTGGGATTAAAAGTATGTCACAGAAGCCCAGGGTGGGGGGGGGGGGTCCCTCTTGGGCACCCTCCCCTGAACCAGCCCCCTCCCCAGAACCACTGTGGAAGAGTTAACATTACTCACTGATTTACCGTCAGTAAATTCACTTCCTTTGATCGGGAATTTCCTTGTGTGTGGTGGAAACTTCCATTTTACATGGGATGTCCCAGTGGCTGACCTGCTGCTTTGTTGACCATATGCTATGCTTTGGAAACATTTTGTTTGTAGTGACCCATCTACCCCCTTCATCCCCCACCCAACACCCAAGAAAACAAAAATTCACAGACACGTTCATATTCTGTCAAGATTAAACTATATAATGTGGGACAACAGACTCTCACATCCTTTATGTGGGAGCAAACTGCTCTCTGAATAGATCCAAAATCAAAAGCAGCAAGGAGGAGCCAATAGGAAAGGAAGGGGGCAAAGTCAACATGGGAGGAAAAACAAGCAGCAGAGAGTCGCAGGAGCAACAGAGGAAGTTTCAGGGGAGAAAAATTAAAAAAACGCCAGACTGTAATGGATGGGGAAGCAACAGATGATCTACGGGATGGTGGAAGAAACAGATACCACAAGTACATTGGAGGAAGGTGGTAAATATAGCTCAATCACAGTGCGAACAGCCGATGGGCGCTAATTAAGTTGAATCAACCTGTGCTTGATTCATGCTCCACAGAAAGGAAAGGAAGTTACACTTCACAAGGCTGGCCAATTAGACGGTACCAAAGAAGAGAATCAAAGAAGCCAACGAATGGTAAGCAATGGGCGGGCTGCAAGTCCCTTGTTGTAGCTGTAGTCTCACAAGGAGCACATACGCCATTGCATGCTCAACATAAAGAAAGGACTGCTTGACAGCAACGAGGTGTGAATTACTCAGGCCTATTCAGCACCAGTGATGGAAGTAAATCAGCTGGTGATGTAATCATTACTCTCCACAATCTCTAAATTCACTGAGATAAACGTAAGTTACGTTTCAGCTAAAAACAAGTATTGGTAAAAGCATTAGGTTTTGCCTATGTGATTGATAATATGCTTTTTTTAGTTGTAAGTTGCAGCTTGCTGA
Source organism: Lissotriton helveticus (assembly GCF_964261635.1). Classification (NCBI taxonomy): domain Eukaryota; kingdom Metazoa; phylum Chordata; class Amphibia; order Caudata; family Salamandridae; genus Lissotriton; species Lissotriton helveticus. The sequence goes on from NC_136058.1 coordinate 234,283,414, forward strand.
GTAGTTGCACAATATAAGTTACAGAAAATCTGTTAAAGTGTTATGACCTGTTTATGTACAAAAAGCCAATATTGTGCTGTTACTATTGGTAACTCTCTATCAATTGAAACAATGGTGATAAAGAAAACCAGAAACACTGCTCATAGGGCAGTAAGGAGACACCCTCAATCTGAAGACTTATTGACTAACTACAAAAGCGCACAAATTAATTATAGAGGGGCATGTTGTATTGACAAACAACAGCATTTCCAACATATCTGGTGCTCTCTTCACTATGCAAGTAAGAGCTGAAACACCAGACATTTCTGGGTGCTAGTAAATAGGCAAATAAATGGAAATCTCTGCCTAGGTTCCGCAAACATCTCAGAGCAGGAATGGGTAACATTTCTGGCAGGTCACTTCCAGAGGGATGAGATAAAGCTATGCAGAATGGCTAACACCTGTAGGGAGCATAGGGTGTACCTGCAAAGAACACAGCAACATCCGACTGAAGAACGCTCGATCTCACCTATAAACCTGGGCAAAATATTACCTAAAGCTAGATCGGAGGGAGCTCCAGGCTCAAACGGCCTACCACAAGCCTTGTTTAAAAAGAACATTTGTTTCTGGACTAAGCAGTAAGCTAATCTGTTTAATTACACCATACAGAGTTCAACCATCCCTGACTCCTGGCGTGGTGCGATAATTCAGGCAATTGATAAGACTAGCTCTCGATCAGCCCCAAGTAACTATAGGCTGATAGCCCTAATGGACACTGAGGCAAAGTTCTTTGCCAGTTTGATGCTCCAAGATCTAAAACGCTGAGCTGACTCAAAGGGCCAGATCCCTCCAAAAAACCCGGGGTTTATCAATCAATCAATCAATCAATCAATCAGAGTACTTGTAAAGCGCGCTACTTACGCGTGAGGGTCTCAAGGCGCTGACGGGAGGGGTTGCTGCTACTGCTCGAAGAGCCAGGCCCTGAGGAGTCTTCTGAAGGCGAGTAGGTCTTGGGTCTGCTGTAGGTGGGTAGGGAGGGTGTTCCAGGACTTGGCGGCAAGGTAGGGGAAGGATCTGCTGCCGGAGGTTGTTGGTTGGATGCGGGGGACAGCGGCGAGGGCGAGGGCGAGGCTGGTGGAGCGGAGCTGGCGGGTGGGGGTGTAGAATTGAGTCTGCTGTTCAGGTAGGCTGGTCCGGCGTTGTGGAGTGCTTTGTGTGCGTGGGTGAGGAGCCTGAAGTTTTATGGCTAATATTGGCACACTTTAAACCCGGAACTGGCTTCTAACTATAGGCCCATATCCCCTCTACCATTTTTCTCCAAAACATTGGAAAAATATGTTAATTTGGTGACCTCCACGTTTGTAGAAACCAACAACATACTGCACCAGAGTCAATCTGGTTTCAGACCACATTTCAGCACTGAAACGGAACTCCTCGAAATCTCTGAGTCCTTGACAGGGGCGGCAAAGTCGTGCTGATATTATTGGATTTATCTGCGGCCTTCGATACCGTCCCTCATGACCGACTCCTGCTGAGACTCCAGGAGTCTGGTTTCGGGGGGTTTACCTCTTTTCTATCGGACCGCCAACAAGTTTTTGGGGCTCCGCCATTCTCCGCTCCCATTCCCCCTTTAAAAGTGGGAGTCCCGCAGGGCACTGTTATCAGCCCCACATTGTTTAGCATTTGCATGTCCCCCCTAGCGAATCAGGCTGAATCTCTTTGAGCAAAAATAGTGTCATACCCCGACGACATGCAGCTGCTCTTCACCTGCAATAAGGACATTGATTTCAATGTCAAAGAGATCAACTCCTGTTTATCGGAGGTGTTTTGCCTGGCTCCAACTAAACCAACTAAAATGCAATTCCGATAAATCGGAAATCATGTTCTTTGGCCTAACCCCAAACGATATGTGGCGTAGCCGGTGGCCACAGGACATGCATCCGCCCACCACCTCGGTCCGGTCAGTTACAAACTTGAGGGTGAACCTGGATGACACCCTAAGTACGAAAATCCAGATTCAAGCGGTTGCCGGACAATGTTTTGACTTCATGAAAATGCGGCGTAGGCAGCTGACGCGAACGGTGTCACTACATAAGGACCTATCAGGCTCAGATCGCCCTACTCTGTCACTCCTGAGGCGGAAAGCCGGAAGTTAGGCTTCGTGTGTTTGTTTTAATTTTAAACTTTGTAATCTTTCATTTCTGAGACCTTGCCTTGCAATTGTAAACTTACTTGCACCTTAGAAGTGCTGAATCCACAGGCTCCGCCGATTAGGCGCGGTGTACACACCATTCCCTACCGCTGCGAACACACTCCACACCCACCTCGCAGGCGGGGCGGTGGGGGTGCGGCACAGGCAGCTGACGCGAACGGCATCACTATAAGAACAGGGTGATGCCTCCGCGCAGCGGACGCGGGCAGCGGGCGCGCCTTTTGCGCGCCGAAGGTGTGCCAAAGGTAAGCCCGTCTGCGCCCGTCCACAGCCGGACAGGGCTAGGGGCTAAATCCCCTGTTACATCTCGATAGTCGCGATCCCGGTGAACGCTTGTCACGATTTGCAGATTGACTAACCTTAGTTTGTTCAAATACAGCGGGAGCGATGTCGCAGCTAATTTCTCTCCTCCCTAGATGTGGTACCGCAAGTGAATCTTTAGCTGACCTTCACTTGAGAGGACCCCACCCAGGGAAGGGGAAAAATGGAGAAATAAAATAGAAAAAGGCTGGCAGCCTTACACCATCCACAGGGCTCGACAAGAGGAGAAGCACCACGCCTTATGTCTGTGTACAGGTTCCTGTGTGGAGACACAAAACACCCAGAAATCACTCTCTGTCTCACATGCAAGGCCACCTCTACTTGCCAATCGTTAAGTATTCAAGTACACTTACATGTCTAGGCTCCAGCAAGCATTCCAACTCATCAGGGCAAAAGTAGGAAAAATAAAGTAAACAACAAAAATAGTAGGGAACTGCCCATGAACCCTAAACGGAAAAATATGACAGAAGTCTCTGTGATTCACTCATAGTCAATATAAAACGCTACTTATCTGAAGCGTAGTGTATTCTCTGCGTGTGCAACTCGACCAAACACCGGTCAGCTGCAAAAGTTCCTTGAGAAGAATACTCAGTCCGAACTACTCAACAGCTCCAAGGAAATTCCAAAAGTTCGGTTTAATCCAAAAGCAGGAAGTAGAGCAGAACAAAACAAAAGCACACTGTGCACGCTAGTCCGCCGCTAGCTTCAGTTCCAGGAAATGCGGAAAATCAAATGAGGTAATGGGGGATCTGGATTCGAGTCATCCTTTCACCCGAATAGTCATAACCAAAACAGCGCGTCTCAGCGCGGCTTCAAAGGCGGGTCACAGCGCGTCTCAGCGCGGCTTCAAAGGCGGGTCACAGCGCGTCTCAGCGCAGCTTCCAAGGCGAGTCACAGCGCGTCTCAGCGCGGCTACAAAGGCGGGTCACAGAAGAGCAGGGATTCTCCCGTAGTAGGATATAACGCTCAGCAATGTTGCAACTACACAATAGTGGCTAAACACAGGTGACAAGCACCGAGGGCTTCCACACAGACACAGATATAGAAATGTGAATGACAGAACAAAGGAAAGGGAAAACAGACTAGCCTCCAGGCATTCTGGGACCTGTAGTTTCCCCATAAGTGCCTAAATCGTGACAGAACCCCCTCTCAATGACCGACGTCCCGGCGGTCCACCAGGCTTAGAAGGATATCTGGAATGAAAACGTCTCAATAACCCAGGACAATGTAAGTTAGAGAGAGGTTCCCAAGAGCGCTCCTCAGGTCCGTACCCTTTCCAATCTATCAAATATTGCAAGGCACCCCTCACCCGTCAGGAGTCAAGTACAGCTCTCACTTCATACTCAACATCCCCCTCTATGTCCACCGGCTGCGGTCTGACCATCGGTCTCGTGCCCTGCACATAGGGTTTCATCAGAGATACATGGAACACGGGGTGTATATGCCAGGAAGTAGGTAGTTTTAGTTTCATGGCGACCGGGTTAACTACGGCCATGATGGGATAGGGACCTACGAACTTGGGTTGCAAACGTGTATTCCCTTTAAGCCTCAAATGTTTGGTACTCAACCACACCTTATCGCCCACAGCATAGGCCGGTTCTGGAGTTCTCCTCTTGTCGGCCTGTACTTTGTCACGGTTCCTGGCTGCTGCCAACTGTTCTTTAGCATCATGTAAAACAGAATGAAGATGCTCGTGATGTTGCTGTATAGTGGGATGTGAAGAAGGACATGGATGGTCAAAAGGCAAAGAATTGGGATGATAACCCGTAAGACAGAAGAAAGGGGAGCATCCTAACGAAGAATGAGTGGTGTTATTGTGGGCAAATTCTGCCATCCACAACAACGTTCTCCATTCTTCTCCCTGTTGCAGTGTAAAGCATCTCAGATACTGCTCTAGCGTCTGATTTAGTCTTTCCGTTTTACCATCTGTCTGAGGGTGATAACTTGTTGAGAGTCGCGCATCAATTTTCAAAACCTCACACAAAGCTTTCCAGAATTTGGAGGTGAACTGTGAGCCTCTGTCTGTGATAAGCACAGAAGGAATGCCATGTAAACGTACCACATTCTGCATAAAGGTTAGGGCCAATTCTCCTGATGTGGGTAACTTAGTCAGGGCAATGAAATGACCCATCTTAGTGAGATGGTCAACCACCACTAGAATTGTGTTGTTGCCGAAACTGAGAGGCATTTCCACGATGAAATCCATCGAAACCGTGTGCCATGGGGCTGGAGGTACCGGTATAGAACGCAGTAACCCACTGCTTCGTTGGTGTTGAGCTTTGGCTTGAATGCATATAGGACATTTGGCTACATACTCTTCTATATCTTTCCGGATGTTTTCCCACCAAAAGTACCTCGATGTATTCTGGAGGGTCTTGAGGATTCCTGGATGTCCACTCAAGGAAGAATCATGTGTCCATTGCAAAACTAGATGCTGTGAGTCCTGATCAGGGAGATACAACTGTTTGTCTCTGAAGAGAAGTCTCCCTTTTTGTATTCTTTGTCTGGGTTCATTAGCTATCCAGGAGGGAGCATCAACCAAGGCACTCTTTTCTTCCACATGTCTCAGGAAATCTGTGGGACAGGTTATGGCTGACACAAACGGACTAAATGTCGCTTTGTGAAGAAGAAGGGGAGGTTCTTCAGCTTCCAAAGCCGGCTCCGAAGAGACTGATTCAGGTCTCGATAAAGCATCAGCCTTCCCGTTTTGAGGGCCAGGGCGATATTTGATTACAAAGTCAAAATCCGAGAAAAACAAAGACCACCGTAACTGGCGAGGTGTTAACGCCTTAGCACTTTTCAGGAAAAGAAGATTACGGTGATCTGTAAAGATTTCTACGGTGTGTCTAGCCCCCAGCAGATGATGTCGCCACTCTTCACAAGCCCGTTTGATGGCCAACAACTCCTTGTCTGAGATGCTGTAATTAATCTCGCTGAAGGACAATTTCCTTGAGAAGTAGGCGACGGGATGAAGCTGGCCTGTATCCGGATGTCTTTGGGATAAGATGCCTCCAATAGCGTAATGTGACGCATCTGTTTCCATCACGAAGGGTTGAGCGGCATCTGGATGACGAAGGATGGGTGCGGACACGAAACGGGCCTTCAACGCCTGAAACGCCTGTTCAGCAGGTTCCGTCCATTTGAAGATTACTCCTTTTTTCAATAAATGAGTCAGAGGTTGGATGACAGTAGAAAATCCATGAATGAATCGGCGATAAAAGTTCGCAAAGCCTAAAAAGCTTTGCAAGGCCTTCACACAAGAAGGGGATTCCCATTGTATTATAGCTTGTGTTTTCTTGTGATCCATTCGCAGTCCATCCGGACCAATGATGTACCCTAGAAATTCAACCTCCTTGGTATGGAAGAGGCATTTCTCTAATTTGGCAAAGAGTTTGTGTCGTTGTAGTCTTTCCAAAACTTCCATCACATGCCGAATGTGTTCTTCTCGTGTGGCCGAGTAGATGAGTATATCGTCTATGTAGACGATGCATGACACGTCCAGCAAGCCCCTTAACACCTCATCCATAAAAAATTGAAATGCAGCAGGGGCATTGCACAAGCCAACCGGCATGACCTGGTACTCGTAGAGCCCGTACTTTGTGCGGAAAGCGGTCTTCCATTCATCCCCACAGCGGACCCTCACAAGATGATATGCACCACGCAGGTCAAGCTTGGTAAAGATTTTAGCGTCTTTCAATTGGTCCAATAGGACAGGTATCAGAGGGAGAGGATACCGGTTCTTTCTGGTAATTCTGTTGAGAGCTCTATAATCGATACATGTACGCAAGCCCCCTTCCTTCTTTGGTATAAAGAACAGAGGCGACGAGGCTGGAGAGGAAGAGGGGCGTATGAAACCTGATGCCAATAGTTTCGATAAATATTGTTGCAGATAGGTGTTTTCTGCCTCTGTGAGGGCATATATTCTGCTGCATGGTATATTGGCCCCCGGTTCCAGGTCTATCACACAGTCATATTCCCTGTGGGGGGGTAACTTTTTGGCTTCTTTTTCGTTCAAAACATCCTGGTACTTCCTGTAGACCTCTGGAAGTACAGAGATGGCGTTCACGCTCAAAGTCCTCCCTCCACTCGCTAGAGTGCTTGCAGGAGTTTCCATCCGGATTTCCTCAGAAAAGCAAGGCAGGGCACAATGTTCAGAACAGTAGACAGAACTAAGGGTGATGGTACGAGCAGCCCATTTCACTACAGGGTCATGTAAGGTTAACCACGGCATACCCAGAATTAAGTTGAACTGAGGGGCATCTATCAAATCAAATGAAATGAGTTCGTAATGATTTTGTCCTATTTGCATTAGTAATTGTCGAGTATGGTAACACACCGGTCCTGATGTTAAATCAGACCCATCCACAGCCTTCACAGCTTCAGGTATGTCTTTCTGGATGCATGGGACCCCCAACCTCTTGGCATATTGACGATCAATAAAATTGCCTGTAGCTCCGCTATCCAGCATAGCATGTACCATCACAGGTGTCTCCCCTGGCCACGTGATGGTGACGCATACATTCATATGAGGCACAGCAGGTTGCATAGTGTTTGCGACAGCGTGAGAGACCTCTTTTTCATTATCATGGCTCAAACGAGGGGTCTTGGACTCGTTTGAGCGTTCTCGTTTCCCGAAGTATATACAGGATATTCCAACGCAGAGAGAGTTCTTGCCCCTTTTGTCTTGGCTCTGCAATCTTTGATAAAATGTCCAGGTTTTCCACAATACATGCAGAGTTTCTGATTTCTTCTACGAGTACGTTCTTCTGGACTCAAAGGACCTCGTATCCCTCCTATTTGCATAGGTTCTGTGGTATCTGAGGTAGGAGGGGTTTCTGAGACTGCTCTGGGTTTGGTAGATGGGAAGCGGAACTCATGTCGATATTTGTCGCCTTTCCGTTCTTGTAATCTATGATCCAATTGAACTGTGAGATCTATTAACTCTTCACACGTAGTAGGCAAAGACACCACCTGGGCAAGAACGTCCTTCAATTCTCCTTTCAGTCCTTGGTAAAACAAGGATACTCTCTTTGCTGTTGGCCAATCAGTTTCAACAACAAGACGATTAAATTGTGTGATGTAAGACAGCAGATCTTGTGAGCCTTGTTTAAGCGTAATTAATTCCCTATCTAAGGATAGCATATGTGCCTTACGATCAAACAACTTCCTCATCTCTTCACAAAATTCCTCGAAATCATCTAGAACAGGATCTTTTCTTTCAATCAGAGGAAATGACCAACTAGCTGCATTACCCCCTAGATAGGATAACATGAAAGCCGTTTTGGAATGATCGTCAGGAAAGACAGCGGGTTTGCACATGAAATGTAACCTACACTGTCCCAAAAACGTACTGAATTTTTTAGGCTCCCCTAAAAACCTTTCTGGGGGTGCCAAAGGCAACTGCATAGGTTGTATGACATTAATGGTGGAAGGTCCCTGAGCTCCTTGAGTAACAGAGGATTGGGACTGAAGAGGAGGAGCTAACGTGGCTTCTCTAATGTAATGGGCTCCTCTACCACTAGCGGGACCAGACCGTGCTATCCCTGCTACCTCTTGTCGAAGAGTAGTCATTTCAGTTCTCTTATCATGGTTCTCTACTCTCACTGCATCTACCTCCACTCGTAATGCATTAAGAGTGTCTAGCATAGTAGCCAGGACAGTATTGGTGTCCATCGCTCAGGCCGTAATATACCTTGGGCTTGTCACTCTGTCACGATTTGCAGATTGACTAACCTTAGTTTGTTCAAATACAGCGGGAGCGATGTCGCAGCTAATTTCTCTCCTCCCTAGATGTGGTACCGCAAGTGAATCTGTAGCTGACCTTCACTTGAGAGGACCCCACCCAGGGAAGGGGAAAAATGGAGAAATAAAATAGAAAAAGGCTGGCAGCCTTAAACCATCCACAGGGCTCGACAAGAGGAGAAGCACCATGCCTTATGTCTGTGTACAGGTTCCTGTGTGGAGACACAAAACACACAGAAATCACTCTTTGTCTCACATGCAAGGCCACCTCTACTTGCCAATCGTTAAGTATTCAAGTACACTTACATGTCTAGGCTCCAGCAAGCATTCCAACTCATCAGGGCAAAAGTAGGAAAAATAAAGTAAACAACAAAAATAGTAGGGAACTGCCCATGAACCCTAAACGGAAAAATATGACAGAAGTCTCTGTGATTCACTCATAGTCAATATAAAACGCTACTTATCTGAAGCGTAGTGTATTCTCTGCGTGTGCAACTCGACCAAACACCGGTCAGCTGCAAAAGTTCCTTGAGAAGAATACTCAGTCCGAACTACTCAACAGCTCCAAGGAAATTCCAAAAGTTCGGTTTAATCCAAAAGCAGGAAGTAGAGCAGAACAAAACAAAAGCACACTGTGCACGCTAGTCCGCCGCTAGCTTCAGTTCCAGGAAATGCGGAAAATCAAATGAGGTAATGGGGGATCTGGATTCGAGTCATCCTTTCACCCGAATAGTCATAACCAAAACAGCGCGTCTCAGCGCGGCTTCAAAGGCGGGTCACAGCGCGTCTCAGCGCGGCTTCAAAGGCGGGTCACAGCGCGTCTCAGCGCAGCTTCCAAGGCGAGTCACAGCGCGTCTCAGCGCGGCTTCAAAGGCGGGTCACAGAAGAGCAGGGATTCTCCCGTAGTAGGATATAACGCTCAGCAATGTTGCAACTACACAATAGTGGCTAAACACAGGTGACAAGCACCGAGGGCTTCCACACAGACACAGATATAGAAATGTGAATGACAGAACAAAGGAAAGGGAAAACAGACTAGCCTCCAGGCATTCTGGGACCTGTAGTTTCCCCATAAGTGCCTAAATCGTGACAACGCTTTAGTCTACACCTCAGCTGAACTTCGAGAAATCCGGAGGACGACACTGAGTTCAGGGGGGTGATGCTAATTTGCCCAACTAAGTTTCGGGCACAGCTCGAAGGTCCAGTAGCATGTCGCTGCTGTGCCTTTCAAGGCGATAAACTCTTAAGTCATACTGCATTCAGACATACTCTTGGGTCCACCACGGAGGAGGCGCACACTTTTATTTTATGTAATGTGAGGCCCCTCGCCAAACACCAGTTTGAAATATGGGACATGCAAAACTCCCACTCCCCTGAGATTTGCTTTATGACCGAAACATGGCTGAACTCCACGAATCATCCGACAATTAAAATAGCTACCCCCGAAAATTAAAAATTTCTTCATCTTGACAGGACGGGTAAAACGGGGGGGGGGCATAGCCATTGCCTGCAAACATCATATTAATATCTCATGGTTAAATGTACACATGGATGAGGAGTTGGAAATCGGCATTTTTAAAGTATTGTTCTCAGCCTCAGAGAGCTGGTCGGGAGCATTAGTTTATCAGCCTCCTGGGCAAAAAACAGATTTTACGGACACACTTATAGTATAGATCTGATAGCCACGCACGCCCTGGCAGCAACTAAGTTTTTGGCACTCGGGGACTTTAATTTCCACGGGGAACTCAAGGCCCTGCCAGAACTAAACAAACTCCTCACAGACATGGAGCAGTTGGGCATCCACAAAAGAATACAAGGGCCTACACATAACGGTGGCCACACTCTTGACCTCGTCTTTACCAACATTGAGGCTCTCAAATACGAACTCTCACAGCCCCTTGTCTGGTCGGATCATTCATGATCAAGTTTTCGTCCCTCTTGCCTGTTCAGGATCCCTGCGGCCAGTCCGCAGGAAGATGCCCCATTGTACAGAGGTAGTGGGACAAGCTTACCCCTCAAGCCTTTGAGGAAGCTTCCTGGACCACCGCACAACTAGAAGATCAAGATGTGGACAATATGCTGATAGAATTCAACGAAGGGTGAAGAAAGTGTTGGACACTATTATCCCTATGAAACATAAACCCAGATCCACCCCCAGCCGAATTTCAGCTAAACGGTTTACCCAAGAACTTAGTCAGGAAAAGTCCGCTTGTAAAAAACTGGAAAGACAATGGCGACGCAATAAAACGGGCCAATCTAAACAACTATGTAAATGTGCCCAGGCAACATACCACAGAAACCTTAAGGTTGCACGTTGCGTGTTCATTGCAAACCAAATTGAGCAGTCTAATAATTCTGCCAAGGCCCTATTTGACGTCGTAAAAGACTTTGTGGAACCTACGGTGTGTAAACAGCCGGCTATTGAGTCAAAGGATCTCTGTGACTCATTGGCCGAGTTCTTTCATGAGAAGATCGAAAAAATATATGCTAACTTTCCCATAGACAATCTGGATAGTCTACCGGTCATCGTTAATCCGGACGATGATACTTTAGGGTCCGAGTGCTCCCTCGAACACTTTAGTCCTATTACTCTTCTCGAGACCCAGGAGGCGTTAATTTCTGCCAAATCAGGGTCACCAGCGGACCTCTGCCCTCCTAAAATTTGGGCACTTTTATCTCAGACTTTGGCCCCCACAGTACAGAAGATTTTTAATTGCTCCATCAGGGAAGGGACAATTCCAGCACCTTGGAAGGAAGCTTCTGCGCGCCCCATCTTAAAAAAACCTATGGCCAACCCGTCTGAGTTGTCCAATTTCTGCCCCATTTCCCTGCTCCCTCTTTTGGGTAAAATATTGGAAAGCCTGATTAACAAGCAATTAAATAGCTATTTGGAATCTAACAATATTCTGGACTCCTCACAGTGCGGCTTCCGTCGAGGCTTCAGTACAGAAACGGCCTTGTTATCGGTGACTGACTCCTTGAGAACAATAGTGGACGCGGGGGGTTCAGGGGTCTTGATTCTGCTTGACCTCTACGCGGCCTTTAATACTATATCTCACTCCAGGCTTGCGGAGAGGCTAAGCTCCTGCGGTATCCAGAGACTGGCTCATAAATGGCTATGGAATTTTTTGGCAGACCGCTCCCAAACGGTCATACTGGGACCCCACCAATCAGAGAAAACATCACTAGACAAGGGTGTCCCCCAGGGCTACTGCCTTAGCCCCACTCTTTTTAATATATATATGGCTCCTTTGGCAAAGGTGGTGGAAGCCCTGGGGTTTGAAATAATATCATATGCAGATTTAACATCAGCCAACACCCTGAAGCTGACAGACTCCACTTTGCTACGGGAATTTCGGCAATCTCCGAGTGGATGACCAACAACTGTTTACAGTTAAATCCAAGCAAGACGGAAGTCATGCTTCTTGGGAAGGCCTCAGCAGTATGGTTGAATGATTGGTGGCCGCTACAACTAGGTCCCCCCCAACGCCGAAACCATGTGTCAACAATCTGGGCATAAAATTAAATCAGTCTTTGTCCATGCAAGACCATGTGACCGCAATATCAGGGGCATGCTATTACAGATTAAGATTACTGCGAAAGATCTTGCCGTTCATCCCCATGGAACATTGTAGAACCGTAACCCAGGCCCTAGTTATGAGCCGCATGGACTACGTGAACGCCCTGCTGGTCGAAGTGGGAACCACATCTCTGAAAAAACTACAGGTTATTCAGAATACGGCAGCCAGTCTGGTTTTGAATATGCCAGCCGGCACCCCCTCTCAACCACTGCTGAGAAAATTACACTGGCTTCCGATTAAACAGAGATCCTTCTTTAAAATATGCTGCCTTACCTTCTGTGCGCTTCAGGGTCAGGGGCCACTATATCTCCAGAATAAACTGAAAAGATATGCCCCTACTCGCCCCCTAAAATCTTGCACGCAGCAGTTGCTTCAGGTGCCCCACATTAGACTCCTTAGATACGGAGGCACGGCATTCTCGTATATTGCCCCCAAATATTGGAACAGCCTTCCACTCTCTCTATGAGAAACCCCCTCCTACCTTATTTTCAGAAAACATTTAAAAGCTTTCCTGTACTAAACCCGTCCCTGTTCCTTGTGCGGTCCTCCCTTGGAGTTGATTTAGAGTGAAGCGCCGAGATGCCCCCAGGTGATTTGAGCGCTATATAAAAGCGAATAACATAACATAACATAAATTAGTTTCTGCCCCTTCTCCCGGTCCCCCATAGGAAAACAGTAGTCCAGGCCTTGATCGGATCCAGGCTGGACTATGTAAATATTCTATATATTGGACTACCAGAGTACCTACTCACCCACCTCCAGGTGGTCCAAAACACTGCAGCCACGGCGCTCTTTGCGCCCCTCGTCCTTATCACTAGTAAGCATCCCCGGGTTTCTCCACTCTCGTACTGGAGGTCGATCTTTCCTGGTACAAGTAGCCAAACTTTAGAATTGCATGCCGCTTACTTTAAGACAGATGCACTCTACTCCCCTTCAGGAAGGCCCTTAAAACTTGGTTGTTCCAGCAATAGACCGACGATCTTCTATTGAGTCAGCCTGCCACACTCCCTCAGCACCGGGACACTCAGCCGAGTAGCTGCGAGCTCTACAAATACCCTGGTAACAAAACATAATACTGACCAACCTCCTAGCCTTATCCATTCTCAGTGATGAAGCAAACACTTCTTCTACGTGGTCTTTTGCTGCTTTGTAGATTTCAAAGCAGCTTTTGATCACGTGTCTGGGTTAGGCTCAGGAAGTGGGGAATTCTGACCAAATTACTGGTGTCAATCATCCAGCCCCATACCATCACCTGGATCAGCCCCGGTTCTCACCTATCCAGATAAGTATCGACGTCAAGGGAAGTTAAACAGGGATGTGTGCTAGCTCCCCTGCTTTTTAACCTGTTTCTATCTGACATCTCAGCAGAGTTGGATGTAAAAAGCAGCCACGCTCAGAGGATCGGTGATGCACGGCTCAGCAATCTCCTATATGCCAATGAACTCGCTCTCTTCAGTCTCACGAGAGTCGGACTGCAATGCCTGCTGAATATATTATATAGCTACACCACCACAAACAACTAGGAGGTACACCTAAAGAAAACTCAAGTAGTCATTGTGGTCAGGAAGTTTTATAGAGGTGGTAGTTGGTCGTGCAACAACCTTCAAATTTCAACGGGAAAAACCTATAAATACCTGGGTTTTCACATCGACTCAAGGGGCACTTTACTAAAACATCATAGTCAAATTGCCATGAAAGCCCTGGCTCTCCAAGCCATTCTCTCCAAACTCTCTAAAAGCTGATAGGTCCGTGCTTAACTTCAGTGCTGGAGGTAATTTTGGGCCACAATAGGTCCCACCTTGGCTTACCGCTATGAGATCTCTTTGGGCAAGCTCAGCATTGCACTTAATCAACATGAGACTAAAATCTACAAAAAGGTGCTGCATCTACCAAAAACCTCGTCCACAGCCCAGATTCGTCTTGAGCTTGGTCTTGTAAATTACTCTCTGAAAGCGCCAGGGACCTTCTTAAACCGGGTCACAAGTTGAGGCAGGCTAGAGCCAACTCACTTGAGTCCCTGTTATGGACTGATATCATCTTCAACAACCCGGGTGGGTCAACCCAGGTAAAATAGCATTCAAATCAAGCATTAGGAAGCGAATCCAACTGTTCTCCAGTTTGTCCAACATGCGCATGCGCCAATGTAGGAGGAAGCTGGGTCTAGGAGCTCCAGACCAGGGCTTCCTCATATGACATTATCCTGAGCCCCCGGCACCTCTAATTGTAGCAGAAACGGCAGCGGACCCCCTTCCTGGGTCCGACCTGTGTGCGAAGATAAGGCAGACCGCGGCTAAAAATAGAGATATGCAGAGCCAGGCAGCGTGAGAATTACGAGGTGGCGCTTAAGATGGCGACTGCGGGATCAGACAATCTAAGGAGACCTCGGGACTCCCAGACGAGCAGAGTGAAGCCGCGGGAGCCAGAGAGCCCGGAAGAGCAACCGCCATGACACTGTGCTGCCACCACGTCCACCGTGAATACGATGCCTGATAGCTACGGTACTGGTGCAATGAGGGGCTCAAGATCTGAAGGTAGACCGAGAGGGTAGGAGACCCTGAGGCGCCCCGCCTGAATCCAAAATGGTGGCCGTCCCTCCCATTTTCAGGTATGGTGCGGGGGAACCCCAGAGGCGCCTTGAGGGGGGAAAGCAGTAATAGCAGGGTCCCAGGAAGGATCTTAGCAATCCTTTATAAGGACCCGGATGTGGGGACACACAGGAGTTTTTACTCCTTGCCTGACCTTAAGATGGCCGCTAGGGGAGACTTTTCACCACGAAGAGCTCTGAACCTGGAGTCTGTCCCTTCCTCACCTCTCCTCTCACCATCTTTGTCCCAGTGGACAGCTGGAGAACGTTGCGGAAGGTTCTCCCCAGTAACACCAGGACCGATGTCTCTCCTGACCTTACTTCCCTCCTCCCCCTCCTCCCATTCCCCTACCCCTCTCGAGTCTTGACTTTGGATCACCTCCTGTTCCTCTCTCTATTCTGGTGGAACCTGAAACGCATACAATGCCGATTCCCGGTGAAGCTGCAACGACAGCTATAGGTGAGATTGGCTCTGGCACACAGCCATGGCCATCACCTACCCAGCCGGGCTTCTGACATTTGTCTTGTTTCTTCCCCGCCACTGCTTTTGCTCTTTAATTGTTTTCCCGTTGAGACCTTGCTGTTTGGCTGATGCCCGGCGGAGCTACCTGAGGAGGTAAAGAGGAGATGGACTGTGGCTTCTCCCTCAGTGGTCACCCACCCAGCCGGACTTTGGGCAGAACCTCCTTCGTCTCTCCATTCTATCTAATGCCTAGCCCTTTACCCCACCCCCTTACCCCTTATAAACTCCATTTATTTCGTCTTCTACACTCTTGAAATGTTTTTCTAATAACTTATGTAATGTGTAATTGAAGTAATTTTATAATTTCTGTGGAACCTTATGTAAAGCGCTCTGATACCTCCGGGTCTAGCCGGCGCTATATAAAACGTTTAAAATAATAATTAAATAAATAAATAAATAAAAGAGAGGCTGTAGCCAAACAAAGGCATGCATGGGCAGTAATGAAATCTTATCAGCTTGCCCCTCCTTTGGCTCACCTTGCTTGCACATACTCCTTACACCTAAAATCGAGATTTTTGGGGCTTAGGTTGGGTGAGTGGAACTTTTTGTAACACATACCTCCTTGGTGGAGTTCATCAGGTGAGGTTGTGTGCAGCGGCGGTGGAATCTCTGGAGCACATTGTATGCCTGTGCCCAGCACTGATGGGCTTAAACAGATCAAAGACCTGAGTGGAATAAATGGAGTGTCTGGACCTGTAGGCAGGGCATCATCGCGGCTCTGAACCAAAAGTTCAGTAAACAATAAAGTTAAGAAAATCTACAATGAGAATGGATTTTTTTAAAGTCGAATGAACGAAATATGGAAAAATTGATTCTGTTATCAAAAATACAAGAGACAAAAAAGGATTTACCCGCATTATATCAAAGACACTAGGAACGTATGCTCACACTTAAACCTCAAAATCCCCCCTTTGAAGCTTCTATGGTCCAGACTTTGAGCAGAGTTCCTCCGATAATTGAATGCCGCAGAAAGAATGGATATCGACCTGGAATCCCTGGACCTTTCATTCTGGTTGCAGCTTGGACTATTCTTGTAGGCCATAGCCAAACGAAGGAATTGGCGCTGTTTGCCACCATTTGTAAAAGCTGTCCATTGACTACTAGGAGGGGACAGATTGTGGACAAAACAACCATTGGATATGTCAAGTGTGGTTATGAACCGTTTACGCACAAGACTATCCACATGCGCAGAACTGTGAGTATTCTGCACCGTGCACGTACGACAATGAGAGTTTAAGTGGCGGTAATCCAATACCAAACGATACGAGCCATCTGGCTTGGTCACAGTAAAAAGTGGGTTATTCATCGGAGACACAGACGTTTCAATTACACCTTGATATTCCAATTTTTCAAGGATCTCCGCAACTGAGGCTTTAGCTTCACGCCACATGGGGTATTGGGGTTGAGGCTGTGGCATCGACCGCAAAGAAATCTCAGGTCGAGAGGAAAATTTGTCCCATCCACAGTGAGTACGGTACAATGCCGGCGCAAGCGCCTTAGCCCAATCCTCTGAAAACTGCAGAGCCTGCTCCTTCAGCACTGTGTGCGCGAAAGCGGGGAGGATCACTTCCTCCCCTTGCGGAGCAGCTAAGAAAAAGGAAGGGGGCCAATCGACCTCTGCCAACAAAATATCATAGGTAGTTGTTAGATTTTCCCCAAAAAAACCTTTTATGGTACGTTCTATGTAACCTTCAATTACAAGGACAATTTCATAAAGTCTGACAAGGGGAGCCGCTCTAGTGTCAGCTGTCTCAACTACAACGAAGGAGTCAGTCGCTGTCACCCTCAATAGTGGATGCTGCGCCTCTCGAACAATGGTAATCTCCGCCGCGCTGTCCAGCAGCGTCTGCACCCATGTTAGATTCCGAAGCTGTGTTCTCACTATCTGTGGCATATCTCGCTGTTACCACAGCAACTTTCTTCTTTTGAAACTGGGGCTTTGACGCAGTGCTTCGTCCTGCTTGCCTTTTCCGGCAGCCTTATGAGGCTGCTCACGGCTCTGTTGGACACCTTGACCTCTGCCGCCGCCTTCTCCACCGGTGGCTGTGACCGATGTTTCCTGCAAAGAGCAAAGAGAACGTTGTTCAGGAACCTGAAATCTATCAGGTGACTTAATAGTACTGCGGTCGCGCAACTCATATGTACGTTCAACAGGGGCAGGTGTAGGTGATGCGGGACGGGACCCCTGTTTCTGCTGCTTCCCCTGTTTTTTGTTCTCACTCCAATTTTGTTTCTGAACTTTTGGACGGTCATCTTTATCAGATGACGTTTGTTGAGTTTGCTGCTGCTGTTTTTCTTTCTTAGCGAAAGGCCTAACACCCAAACTATTACGGTCTTATAAGCCTCCTTAATAATTTTCGGTAATTGACGGGGTTTGTCTGCGTCTGGCACATCGCGCAAAGCATTAGAGACCTGGTAACTTACCACATCCCCCTTGACATTTGCAAGGACGAGATCGCGAACCCTATCAAACGCTCCCACGAGTCGCATTCCCAACTCCACAGCCGCCTCTGGTCCGTGTTCATCCTGAACACGCTTGATCACAGAGGGCAAGCCAAAAAGGCATCTCCTCTTTATCCTGGGGATGCTTGCCCATGACTGCATCAACCATGACGGGACTGAGCTTCAGCCCGCCACCGCCAACTGGATGCGCCGCACCACCCGGGAGGTTGTGGGTAATGTAATGAACCAGACCCCTAATAACTGAGACCACAGAGGCATATAGGTGTCTTAGTTGCTGAGCCGATAACTGCCCCGCCTGAGAATGTGGGTGTAAGCAGCTAAAACAGGCCGAGTAGAGCCTGGAATCGACAGCGCCCCTTGTCTGACCGCTGTTATAACGTGAGGGAGGGCGCCATTAAACCAAACAGCATGCTGCCAAGCAGAAATCGGAATTTCCACTGTCCAATATGGAGCGTACGCAGCAGGAGCATCAACAGGGGTGTAAGTATGAAATACACGAGTACCAGCATCTACCGCGGGAAATGTAACCCATGAGTAATACAACTCAAACGGGTATGCCGCGTCAGCTGAAACAACAAAAAACACTGCCTGTCCCTCTAAAGAAACGAGGTATTCCTGCAAGTGATTCCGCACAGCCACACGACTGTGTGCTGGGATATCAACCGCAGCCATATCAAAACAGTAATAGAGAAGTACAATGCAATACAAAAAGGCACAACTGGGTAGCAATTCAAACAGAAAACCGTTTAAAATGTATCAAGCTTGAAGAAACCTATGTAACTATAGGTAAGTTTTAACCGTCACTACTGTCAACCGGAAACAATAGTGAGGGGGTTGTATACTGATATAAGCACTACTCAAGTGTCTCACAATAAGACCACACTTGTTGGCGGCGCCATGTTGCAAGGATTTCTGCTCATACACAGAACTGTGCACAGAGACCTAGGACATTAGTGAATTGTGGTGTATCAGAAACTCACCTTAGTACTTAGAAACCCAAACCAGCTAGCAATCAGTGTCACGTTAGCTCTTCGTCCTATAGCAAAGTAACCAATAATTAGACAACCTAGAACATGCGACTTAAGACCATCTCAGGAATGGTGGGAAGTGAGAACACTCTTTTGTTACACTCTCATGCCAGTCCACAATAGGAGTAAAAAAGAGACACGGTAAGGTTAAAATATTTATTTTAACGACGTGATCTCAAGTACAGTATTTTAGTCAACATAAGCAGACATATGATTAAGAATAATATGGTCAGCATGGTTACAACTCCATAAAATAAAAAAGGAGGAATCATTTTATAATGAAAGTGCAAACAGGTGATACAGCGCCTAGTTTAAACACCCTCCCTATATAAGAACTGTGTATTATTAGCTATAGAAGGTCTCTTGATCTTGTTTTGGGTGACCCCATTACCTTTCCGCTCAGTAAGTGTAAATTACATCTGGATTAGCAAGTCTCTCTGTATCCCTGGAATCTTCCAAGTGTGTGAAATTATGGCAAGTGTGCTATGATAAAGGCGCCAGAATCTCGCTTGGCTCGCAGCTGCCAAAATGTTGTGTCTAGAATGTGTTGCACGGACATGCCGATAAACAGGCTCACATGTTATGATAATCTTGGCGGCTCAGCACTCACTGTACAGACTGGAGGCATGATGTATGTCTAGAGATGTCAAAAAACAAACCTTTTCTCATGTATAGACCTTCGTGAAAGCTAACTTGCAATAACAGCTAAGCAGTGTCGTGTGCAAGAAGCAGAAAAAGGTAAAATGGCGTTTAAACTTCTGATAAGCCATTAAGCCATGCTAACATAACATGCACGCAAAAAGAGGCCCTAAACCATACTACAGTACGCTCCATCTCAGTTTACTACAGGATACCAGGCTATAAAGCCAACAGCCTGCCTCGGAACGATTTCTGCTATAGATAAGCAACATTCTATGTGCACCAATGACTTGTTCTGAAGAGTGCCAGCCAGATCCCCCTGCGGTAGCAACATCCAGTACATTCTTGATTTCCTTAGAGGAAGTCCTTACCATGTTCCGCTGGCCTAACAAACAGACTGGCCAGTTGGTTCTAAGCCTCAGAGCAAATCAACACTCTGTTCTTGCTGGACTGTGAACAGTACGACTTTAGAGTAATTCTGCTTCTGCTCTTATAAGATGGATACCTCGCATTTAGAAGGGATTGTGTACCCAGCATAATATAAATACATAAATGTCATACTTTTTTTCTGGGATGAGAGCATTGAAGCTTACAAAGCTCAATTACTGTTTTTTAAATATTGCAATAAATGTACTTATCAAACAACGTCATCAGTCGTTGCCTGTTCTGATCTTCTTCTCAATCACAATTACATACTTATTAGGATGTTTTTATAGCTCCTACTGTACGCTAGATGCTGGAGATCATGGACTTTGATTTGTAAACTACACCGTGGTTTTAATTGCCAGTGAATACTCGTTTGATTTAATTTCAATCTGCACTTGTATTAAGACCTCTTCTCTTTTAAAAGGCGGCAAGACGCAGGTTGTTGTTTCTGTGTTTTTTTAATACAATCTTTCAATGGAATGTTTTTATTTAATTACATATGTAAGGTTAGTTCATAAAACTGCCACAGAAGAGATACCATGTACTGAGTATGATTATTTGCACATGGATTGGCCTTTCTAGTTGACTACTTTCTGCTTTTAACCAATTACGGCTAGTGCAACCAGCAATTAAAATTTCATACAAAAGGTTTAATTGTTGGGTACTGTACGCTGCTTTTAAGATCCTGGAGATCAAATTAATCTTCTATTCAATTCACTAGTGGTATTATGAGGGTAAGTAATAGCAACATTTTGAAAAATGAAATAAAAGAAGGGAATAATAGAATTGTTTGATGTAATAGAAATATTATGTGTTTAGAGGAATTCGGACAACTTTTGGGCCCGGTACCAGTGCACCTGCTGCACCATTCAAATTATGAGCCTATTGCCTGCAATGTAACTGCACTTATATTTGGTGTTTAGAGGGGTTCCTATAGAGATTTGGGTCCTGGTGTCACTGCCTGCATAGTGTCCATTGAAATCATGACCCTAGTGCCTGCAAGGAAACTACACTTGTGACTGCTTATTTAGTAGCTGAATATAGCGATATTTGCTGTTTATAGGACTTCTGACAACTTTTTACCCCGGTGCCACTGCACCTGCAGCACCATTGAAATCATGACCAAAGTGGCTGCTAGTAATGGCTGCTAGTTAACTGCACTTGTGACTGCCTGTTTAGTATTGAAGTTTAGCAATATTCTGCGTTTAGTGGGGAACCTAGAGCTTTTGGTGCCACTGCACCTGCTGCAACATTCAAATCAAGCCACTTTAACTGCAAGATAACTGCAATTGTCACTGCCTGTATAGTAGTACAATATAGCAAGGTGTTTTGAGGAGGTCATGACAAATTTTGCGCCAGGTGCCACTTCACCTGCTGTATCATTCAAATCATGACCCTGTTGTCTGAAAGATAACTGCACATGTGACTGCCTTTTTAGTAGTAAAATAATGCAATATTAGGTGTTTAGTGGGGTGCCTGGAGCATTTGGTCCTGGTGCTACTGCACCTGTTGCTTCATTCAAACCATTACCCTATTGCCTGCTGTCTTGCACACTAGTCGAATTTAGCAAATATCTGTGTTTAGTGGGGTCCGTAGAGCTTTTGCACCCAGTGCCACTGCACCTGCGGCACAATTCAAACCAAGTCCCTTTTAACTGTAATGTAACTAAAATTGTGACTGCCTCTTTAGTAGTTAAATATAGCAATATTTTATGTTTAGAGGAGTTCTGACAACTTTTGGGCCTGGTGCCACAACACCATTCAAATCATGACCCTGTTATTTGCAAAGTAACTGCACTTGTGGTTATCTGTTTAGGAATAAAATATAGCAATATTAGGTGTTTAGTGGGGTGCAGGGAGCTTTTGATCCTGGTGGTACGCCACCTACTGAACTATTGAAGTCATTACCCTAGTGCTTAGTAGATAACTGCACTTTTGACGGCCTGTTTAGTTGTAAAATATAGCAATATTAGGTGTTTAAAGGATTTCTGACAACTGTTGGGCCTGGTGCCACTCCACCTACTGCACCATTTAAATCATGACACTGATGTCTGCAAGGTACCTGCACTTGTGGCTGTCTGTTTACTAGTAAAACATAGCATAAAGTGCAATGTTTATTACAACATTTAGAATTTGATCATAATGACCACATAGATTAAGTTGAAAAAATCAATCCGATAATGCCTACAAAGTGCAAAGAAAGGTACTGAGGCATGAATAGGAAATGCCACAAACATTCTAAGGATAAAGCGTCTGCTTTACACAACTAAGAAATAAAAATCAAGCATTCCAACATACTGTTAGAAGCTGTCTGCCTTTTCAGTGGGAGGAGATCTTATCTTGACAGAAGAGATCTTTTCTTGACAATAAATGGGGCTCAAGCAGTGCGAGCATCTTTAGTAGAAGCATCGTAAATGCGCACAGCCAGGGAAAGTTAAGAAAAACAAGCATTTACAATGCAACGGTCTCACCTTTGCAAAAGTTAGAGCTATTGGCATTGTAAACGACAACATTTTCATTTATGTGTTGGTTTTGAAAACAGAAAAATAAAAGACATTGTCATTTACAATGCCAATAGCTTAATCGCTCGCAAATGCCACACACAAACACACAGACCCACACACACACAGAGCCCCCCACACACACAGAGCCACACACAGAGCCACACACACACAGAACTACACACACACACACACAGAGCCACACAAACACTCAGAGCCACACACACACACACACACTCAGAGCTACAAACACACTCAGAGCTACACACACACTCAGAGCTACACACACACTCAGAGGTACACACAGAGCCACACACACACTCAGAGCTACACACAGAGCCACACGCGCACACAGAGCTACACACAGAGCCACACACACACTCAGAGCTACACACAGAGCCACACGCAAACACAGAGCCACGCACACACAGAGCCACACACAGAGCTACCACACACAGAGCCACACACACACACAAATACACACACACATTTGTCCCTAATGTTGGAGTTGCCTGCGCACTTGCAGGGCAACTCTGAAAATGGGCACCGGGGAAGGAAGACACGGGCCCCTCAGGGCCCTTTAACAATACTTAGGCCCTTCTCTGGGGCTCTTTACAAAACCTGCCCAAACGTTGGCGCGGCCCACTGAGCGCCCGGGGCGCTCTGACTCTCTCTCTCTGCCCCCCCCGGCTCCCTTGGAACTCACCGGCTGGGGCGGAGGGCTCTGACGTTCTCCCTTGCTTCTCCCGCGGTGGGGGCAGGCACCCGATTTAGGGACGGCGCAGAAACTACAATGGTCAATTGTGGGGGCGTGGCGTACTAGAAACAGAAAAGTCATGTATCTTTACCATTCCCTTGCCCCACAACTCCCACCACATTTTATATTTCTAATGGGCCTCTAAATTTTCAAAATGCGTCAGATTAACTACGTTTAAACATGGCTCTACTCCAGTGTGCACATTGGCAGTGAAAGAGCACAGTAAAAAGACCTTTGGGGAAGGAAGGCGCGAAATACCCCCTGAAGTCAGTAAATCTGACGCGACTGCAGGAGTAAGAGGGTGAACCCTCTACTTGCGTTTGTTAAACACACTTATACATGTATACATAACTGATCTTCAACCAAGACGGTGATTACCGAAGGGAAGCAGAGGTAGCATTTTTTGTGAAATAAAATAATATGATGAAAGTGGGAAAAAAATGAGGAACACTATCCACGCCCACAAACGAGTGCGTCATCAACTTCAAGATGGTGCCGGAGTCCCTCCTCCCCACAGCGACAGGGGAGGCGTCGCCATCTTGATGTGTTTTTAGCACACCGGAGACAAACCAGAAAATAACCGATTTGAAGATCAGTCATATCACACAAGTGAGAGCGTAGACTAGAAAATAAAATTACAGAAATAAAATAAATATACATTTAAACTGAAAACTGGGTATAAACAGAAGTAATACAACTAAGAGGCCGCAGGCCTACAGCGGCCCTTTTGTTATAAGTGCGCGCGCTGTCTTCCTCCGAGGCTTAGCTGCGGCCTCCTCGAGGCCTGTAGCGCGGGGGGTAGGCCTCGACTATTCACCACCTCCCTCCCCTCTTTGCCCGCGCAAATCATTGTCCCTATCAGCCACTTATAGTTCCACAACGGGAAAGGATTCAGGAACGCGCGCCGCCGTTGCCTCGTTACACCTACCTATGGTTGGTCCTCTTCTCCCACTACCTGCCTGGTCCCCTTGTGCAGGCCACTCCGTGACCAGGCCTACTCTCAAAAGTTTCTGTCTTGGTATCCCCGGTTCGTAAAGTGTACTCGCACCGATTGAGAATTCCCCGCTTGGTATTTCTTTTCTTCCGTTTGGCAGAGGGGAGCGGAGGGTGGGTGGGTGAGCCCAGGAGAAGGGAGGGGCCGAGAGTATGCAGCAGCGCTGAGGCGAGAGAGGGCTGGGGGGACAAATCACTCAAGCGGAAGGCCGCAGATTCTCCCGGAGCAGGCCCATGTTTCTTCCGTTGGGCGTAGGGGAGCGTAGGGTGGGGGGGAGAGCTTAGGAGAAGGGAGGGGCCGAGAGTATGCAGCCGCGCTGAGGCGAGAGAGGGCGGGAGGTACAAATCACCCGCCTACTTGAGTTCTTCTCAAGCCCGGGCGAAAGAAAGGAGCCTGGTTCCGGTGGTTAACAAGAAAAGCGAGCACAACCAGGAACTAAGCCCCATCCTTTTCAGAATGGGGGGCGTGTTTTTTTGATTGACTGAAGATGTCACAGAGAGAAAGAATCGAAAAAACACACTCCCAAATCCGAAAAAGTCGCGGCTTAAATTGACAGACAAACCTCTTCTCCAATGGCTGGCCACCGTTTAGGAAGCCAGCCAATGGAGAAGAGGGGCTGGTTTCAGCCCCACTACTAGAAAACATAAAATCTCGCCTACGCTAGCCGAGACCTAAAAAAGTTTCACATAAAAGCGAATTAACACAATAATTCGGCTATGGGAACTGATAAGAGCCCCCTTTAAGATATATTAAATACTTAGAGATTTCACAAGCACAGCACACCTAAAAAGGTCAAACAAACAACAGACGGACCCTTAGTATACAGTGTTGACATCACGCACATTTTGTTTATACATGGTGCCCTGGGTAAACACTTGTGGTAAACATCCTAGGGCAGCAGATCCGGCTGTGCTTGAACCATAGAGCACTGCTCAGGCAGTGTAACTAGGAACTCGCTCTGCCTTTCATCTCAAAATCAAAGCCCCAATCTCTTTACACAGCAGGATGCAACACCAGTGTCAGTAGAGACTTGTGATCCCAGGACAGTGTATGTGAACCTCTGGCTTACACCGAGCAAGTGCCTAGATCAAGAGAAAGCAGCCACAGATTACTAACCCTGCCTTCTACCACCTCGACTAGCATGAGTGCAATAAAAGCAGCTCATTGCAACAGCCATTGTCTGTGACCCATGTACCTGTCTGATCCCATAATCCAGTCAAACGTCATACACATGCAGGTAGTTAGACAATTACTGTCTATCGGACATATGTATCATCCTTTTTTTTAGTCGCAAATGCTGCTATTCGCAAAAAAGCAGCGTTTGCGAAAAAAAAACCAGAAAATGCGATGTATGATGACATTTGCATCGCAAAATTAAGGAATCGCAAAACTTGCGATTCCTCAAGTTTGCGTCAGCATTTAAGGAATCGCAAATTGCGGTTCCTTAAATGCTATGTATGAAGCACCCAAGTTGTGCGATTTCTCATTAAGAAATCTCAAATTACCACCAACTTGAAGTTGGTGGTAATTTGAGATTTCTTTCACAAATGCACTTTTTGGCATTTGTAAAGGTGCCATGTGGCGCACATACATGCCCTTAAGGCATGTATGTGCACCATATGCGTACACATGTTATTTTCAGGGGTGCATCAGTGTGTCCTTATGACACCCTGCACCCTTGAAATTATTCTCAATTTGCGATTCTCAAATTGCGAATCGCAAAATTGCAAATAACTTCCCATTCATTCCTATGGGCCTCCGACCCATAGAAATGAATGGGAAAGTATTCCTTAATTGCGTTTCGCAATTTGCTAATCGCAATTAAGGAACATTAAGAAATCGCTAAAAAAATTGCGATTTTTTTACATACATCCCTATCTGCAATTCTAAAATAGCGATTCCTAAAAAAATCGCTATTTGAGAATCGCAAAGAGGGATTTTCATACATATGCCCCTAAGATGCTTGGACCTGTCCGCTCCGTAACCCAGTCAAAAGTGACACATTGGGACATGCACAGACCCAAACAAACAGAAGTAGACAAAATCCTATATCATTATGTGAAAGCGACAGCAGATGTTCCTGCTTAACTCAAAACCAGATCAGAGGTTTCATACACAAAATAAAAATTACTGTATGAGATACTGCCTCCAGAAATGATACGGCTACAGATGTATTTTTTTACGGGTAATGCATTGGTGTTCATTGGGGTCTTTTCTTTTTTACAGTGTTTACAGTACATTTAGCTGCTACCAGTTGCAACCTTAACTCTTACTAAAAATGTGATTTAACATAAACAGAAAAACACACAGATACAAGTCCAGAGTACATCAGAGTGATTTCATATTTTATTCTGAATTCATTCTTTTCTCAAATTCAGACTATACGTTAAAAACAGAAGATTTTTTTTATTAAGATCAACAAAGACTGACTACAGCACTTTACTTGCTAGAAAATGGACTGAGCAAGGCTCCAATGTTGCATCAATCTTGTTAACGCGGGATTTCTGGTCTATAGTTATTATTCCAGATCCCAATTCAGGTCGACTAAATCGTTGGTACCTGTCATTGAGTAAAAGGCAATCCACTACTAGGTCAATCAAATAAGGACTTACTCCACTCTGAATAACCACTTACTACAAATAAGTTTTAAAAGTTTATTATAAAGCCAAAGTTATCTGGAGATACAAACATCTCAGAATAAGATTCAAAAGATATACGGGAATCAATACAAACAAGAATTCTCTAAATGCTCTTAGTCGACAGAATGATATTACTAAAACAAATTCAAAAAGCATTAAAGTTGCTAGAATCGACACTAGCTGTAGCTTATGCGTCATTAACAGAAAGGAAAAGTTCAGGTTAAACTGTCCCTACACTGGACTAAGTGACATCCCTACTTAACAAGATCTTTACCTAAAAAGGTGTCAGCCGTGGTGACTTCCAAAGAAGATCACACACTTCTCTTAGTCTATGTTGCAAATCGATCTCTTGCAGTTAACCTATCTGCCTACCCATCCGCTCTCTTAGGCTCCTCAGACCATCTGCTCTAACTCCACCCCAGAGTGCTGTCCCTAATACAAAATCACACTTCCAATAGAAACGCCCTTAGAGACGCCCCTCACGTGGTGTTGGTTCTGGCGGCAATTTCCATGCTGGTACTCCTCTGGGTCCATCGTTAGCATTGACCTTGCTTCCCAGGCTCCTCTCGGCTGGACGGTACCCCCCAGGAAATTCCTGAAGCCTCCTACAGGTCTGTGCCAGGCTTCTCTGAACAAAGCCCATTCATCACTTTCCTGATTAAACCCCCTCGCACCTGCAAACAGACACTTTCTCTGTGGGCCCCAAATTCCGGCCTCCACCATATCTCCTAAGTCGTAAACCATGTAACAGGCTCTGTGTCTTGTGCCTAACCTTTCTCTAACGAACCCATGCAGATCAAACGAAATGACTTTATCTATTCAGGCCTACTAGAATTACATGAAACAGGCCTCTGCACTCTGCAAACATTTCACTTTCTTCAGTTTAAACAGTATTCTAACTATAACACATTGATTAAATGAAACACTTCTATAAAACATATATTTCAGTTCTATGATCAATAATACTTTGCATTACAACAACATTAGATCCATATTGTGTGGAAATGCATCAGCTTCTTGTATTCTCTGTGAACTGCCATGTGGCCTACACATTTCTACGTTTAGCAGAATTACATTTTCCCTTACAACAGCCACATAACATGGGATTTCAACATCATTTTAACGTCACTACACAATTCTATATTAGCTTTTCAGACTAGTATATGTATTATTATTCTAATTAAACACTCATATATATTTGCCACTCTATATATTTCACACTCTTATATCATTTCTACTAGACTGATGCAACGTGCTTGTAAATATGATGCACTTCTAAAATTTTTCTTAATTTGCGCTCTCTCAATCTCGAGTTGTCAAATGTTAGAGGCTCATTTAAAACTACTTAAGAGCTCTGACACTGACGTTCGTGATATCAAATAATCTAGTGAAAGCTGAAGCGCACGCACAGATCATCAAGTCACAGAACGGGAAGACAAATGCACTGCAAGACATCATCAGTCCGGCGCTTATGACGTAACATGATAAACCAATGAAATTAGTCAGTAGTCGGCAGAATAGCTATTTAAAATGCACAGGACATTGCTTTCTCCAGTGGATAAAAATACCAGGGCAGAAGGAGCACACCACTGTACTTCACACCTCTCCGCATGGCACACTTCCAGTCCTATCTTCTTGGAATTCAACCTGCTAAATAAAGCGCCAGATGGAACGTTTGTCAGAGTACACATCTGGCAACGTAGAGAACAATCTCACCGTGAGGAGGGGCGGGGCCTTAAAGGGGGCAAGGCCTCGTGCCCAGAAGTACCTCCGAGGCACTTTTGAGCACCGCCTCACCCCCAAGTCCCCTCCTCCCAAAAAATAACAAGCATTGGCATAGCCAATAGGTCTCGCCTTTGTGTTTAGACAGAGCTATTGGCTTTGTTGTGCAGCATGTTGAAAACGTATAGGTCATAATAAAGTAATAAAGTGTTATAACTATTTCTGTCACCTTATATTAACTGAAAAAACATTATATACAACTGAAGTATTATAATAAAAACCAAAATTAATACACAAAATGTGTTCTAGCTTATTTGTTTATGCAATGCTGTCAATTTTTCCTTGCTTGGTATAATACATTTTTGTTATAGTTTTCATTGTTAGCTGTGGGATTTAAACAACGGGAGGGTGGATGTTGTGAAATAGTATTTTAATTAGATAGGAGTAGTGGAGAGTTATTTGTGGAGAATTAATAGATGTCAAATTTTTATGGCCAACTGAAGTGGTGTGGAGTGATGCTGAGGTGGTTGTGAGTAGTGGCGGAGGTGATGCTCAGGTGATCCGGAATGATATTGAGGTGATGCAGAAGTGGTGGTACGCTGGTTCCGAGGTGATGCTTATGTCATGCTGAATGATACATAGGTGGGACTGAGTGATGCTGAGGTGGTGCTAAGTGATGAAAAAATGGGAATGTTAAAAATGTACGGTCCATTTTTAAGCTGTGTACTGTGCAATGGGGAAAGGAAGCACGCATCACAGCTGTGCACTGTGCAGAGATGTCAAAGGTAGCAGGAACCACAGCTGCGCAGAGGTGTGAAAGGAAGCGCGCCCCACAGTGCTGAAAAAAGGTAAATGTTAAAAGGTGCAGTAAATTTTTTAAGCTGTGCACTGTGCAGAGTGGTGAAAGGAAGCACGCACCACAGCTGTGCAATGTGCAATAAGGTGAAAGGAAGCATGCACCACAGCTGTGCACTGGGGTGAAAGGAGGCACACACCACATAACTGCACTGTGCAGTGTTGTGAAAGGACGCACATGCCACTACTGTGCAGTGGTGTGAAAGGAAGCACTCGCAACAGCTGTGTACTGTATAATGGGGGAAAGGAAGCACGCACCACAGCTGTCAGTGTGCAGAGATGTCAAATGTAGCACGCACCACAGCTGCGCAGAGATGTGAAAGGAAGCAGACACTACGGTGATGAAAAAACGCGAATGTTTAAAGATGCAGTCCATTTTGAAGCTGTGTACTGTGCAATGGGGGTAAAGGAAGCATGCACAAAAGCTGTTCACTGTAGAGATATGTCAAAGGTAGCATGCACCACAGCTGCGCAGAGGTATTATTTAGTAGCCAGTGCCAGCAAGCACGCACAAAAGCAATTGCTAATAATTAAGTGCCCAAGTGTGTACCGGCAAACACCGGCTCAAATTAAGCCCCCAGCAGGGGCTTGCAGTACGTCCCTGGATCGAGCGAGCCCCAAGAGCCTGGACTACTACACACACTAACACACTCAAAGGAGCTGTAATACCAGGGGCGCCTGGGACGCAGCGGGTGATCTGTAGGCCTCCTGTAGAGTGAAATGTGCTGGCTTTCTGAACTGACCCCGTGTGCGGGCCTCCCACGGAAAACTCTTTATTTAATAATATTCCGAAAAACAAAACATCTTTTAATGCTCTGTGTACTTTATTTCATATAGTAGGCACCTTGTTGGAGGTTTGGATGGTTTTGGCATATCAATATAATCAGTGTGGCTGAAAAATAAAATAACAGTGGCAGCGTGGGCCTGTTAAGGGTATTAACGTTCCTGCAGATGAACAGAGCCAAAACACTTACATCTGTTTCACCAATCTTTGGGAGGAGACAGTGGGAGGGAGAGAGGGGAAGAGTGAAGGGGCGGGTGAAGAGCCAGTGAAGGGAGATAAATTGCAGAAATAAGAAACAGTACACCGACTGTTTACTGTAGAGCCTCTGTTGGAAGTGTGGGAAGGGCGGTGGGTCTGCCTCCTGTTACAGTGGCAGTACTGGTATGCTTCCTGTCTGGGCAACACAGGGGCACAAATGTTGCTGCTGCTGATTTAAAAACTAACAAATAGTGTAATAAAGGGCAATAATATCAATGCCAAAGTTGCTAGGAATAATAATAATACTATCATACTGTCACAACAGCTTGTGACAGAGGAGTTTGTCTCTCGGCCGGGGTGGAGAGGACGCGTCTTGTAAGGAAAGCTGCAAGATCCAGTGCCTTGGTGCTTCTGTCAGGGCACTTTATAATCCAGTTTATGGCAGTGGGGCCTACCCCTCGGCCGGGGTGGAGGGGACGCACCTTGTAAGAAAAGCTACGAGGACCAGTGATTTCACAAATGCTAAGATCGGAAACCTGGGCATCTGTGTGTGAAATTTGTTTATTAAACAGAAAACGAGAGAACCACGTGGGTGTGATAAAGGGGCACGTGTAGTGCAGTGAAGGAAACACGCACCACAGCTGTGCACTGTGCAATAAGGTGAAAGGAAGCACGCACTACAGCTCTGCGCTGGAGTGAAAGGAGGCACACACCACATATCTGCGCTGTGCAGTGTTGTGAAAGGAAGAACTCGCCACAACGATGTACTGTGGAATGGGGGAAAGGAAGCACGCATCACAGCTGTGCACTGTGCAGAGATGTCAAAGGTAGCACGCACCAAAGCTGCGCATAGATGCGGTAGGATATTTAACAACAAGGGGTGGTGATGGACAGAGTTTCTGAATTAAGCAGAATACTCTCACCCAGTCAAGAGATCAGGGCTAGATCCAACACCGTTTTTTAGCTCACTGCACCATCCCAGTTCAGAACCTGGCTATATGCAAATTAGTCTGTTCCTGTCCCAGTGCATGATGGGAACAGGGCAAACCAAACTACCAAGCCAATTCTTACACTGGGAAGGAAACAAGCTTCCGGGGACCGGTTTCTGGCATCAGGATTCAAGCAAGCCGGGCCGAAGAGGCTGAAATGCCAGAAACCGGTCCCCGGTAGCTTGTCTCCTTTCTGGTGAAGAATTGGCTTGGTAGTTTGGTCTGCCCTGTTCCCATGATGCACTGGGCCAGGGACAGACTAATTTGCATATAGCCAGGTTCTGAGCTGGGATGGGGCAGTGAGATAAATAACGGTGATGGATCAAGCCCTGATCTTTGGACTGGGTAAGAGTGGTCTGCTTAATACAGACACTCTGTTCATCACCACCCCCTTTTCTGAATCGTAGATGCGGTAGGAAACACGCACCACTGTGATGAAAAAACGTGAATGTTAAAAGGTGAGGTCCATTTTTAAGTTGCATACTGTGCAATAGAGGGAAAGGAAACAGGCACCACAGCTGTGCACTGTGCAGCGATGTGAAAGGTGTGTTTATTCTGAACAAGGGAACCCGCAAGGTAGGAAGGACCCTGGGTATCAACTAGTTATTTAGAACAATTGGTCCTTCAAACAATTATAAGTCAAGAACAATGAATATAGACCAGGATCAGTACTATATTGATTCACTATGTCCAGCCGAAAATATGGATTTAATATTTTGGAAAGTGAATATTTAAGATTAAGACAGAGAGTAATAGAGTGGGACACAATCCTGTATCCTTCAAGGAGAGAACATAAAGACATTCACAAATAAACAAACATTTTTCAGGCAAAACAGAAGAGCTTATCGCCGATACAAAATAGTGAGGGCAACCTTTTTAAGAAGTAGATAATATTGCACAGGCTTCAACACATGGGTTTAACATGCATATTGTCAAAAGAGTCGACGACGTTTCGATCTATAACGAGATACATAGATCATCATCAGGACGAGAGTTATTGGCACGCCTGAAAAATTGCACTGCCTGTAATTAGAAGAACGGGGAGGGAGGCAGGAAGCAAGGCATCAGAATTATGCAAGGGTAAGTGTAGAAGAATTGAGACGTGCAACCTCAATGGATAAAAACATACTTATAGACGGTACAATTTACAGCAACCAGTGGAGGCATCCTAGTTGTGCATTTCCTTCAAGAGGAACTAACAGGCATACAATAGTGCGAAAACCAACTTGTAGGCGGTAGGATTTACAACAACGATTAGCGGAGGCAGCCTTGTTTGTGCATTTTAAATTTAAATGAAAGTGGAATGGCCGGCATAGATAAGTGCGAAAATAAAGGAAAGAAAGGAGAGGTGGTTGAAAAGGCACAGAGGGACCTGCATAAACACGGTTGGCTGTCGTGGTGTGTGGGAAGTCATTCACTCATAATTGGCCTAAGCTAACTATAAGGCTAGGTGACGTTGTGCCTAGAAGAGAAGAAGTGACTAGGTTGGTGGATAAAATGCCCATGTGCGGGCACGCGAAGAGCAGATAATTGAGGCCCCGGGCTACTGGGCTGAGTTGTGGATATCAAGGAATATGAGCCGGATGCCACACCTAGTTGGCGAGTGTCAGGTCGGAGGGTCCAAGGGTTATAGGCGTATAAAGTACGCACTGAGGGGAAAAGGGGATGAGACCATTAGTGTTGTGGGCTGGGGGTGCGGGTTATTGAGCAAGTATTTATGAGAAAGTGACTCGGGCTTACCTAATTTTTTACGAATATGGTTGGGACCCATTTCAAATAACATAATCATGTTCAGCCACAGTGGATTACATCGGCGCCTGTCGACGGTAGGACGGTGACGTGGCGGTCAGCGGCCCGATAGTTTCAGGCTGTGGGTCTATATTGGAACCGCTTGGCCAATTTGTGGATGTCTTTATTAAAGAATTTGTACCCCAAAAACAATGCTATATCGGGGACAGTTTGACGATAATAAACATGGTAGAACATCATCCCTTTAACCAAACCACTGACCTGTTGTGCACACTGGATATCGAAACTCTGTACACTAACATACCTCAGGCCCTAGCCCTTACAGTGATTCAAAACACCCTGGACTCCAGACCCATACCACACGCCACACTATTCATACTACAACTGCTTGAGCTAAGCCTCACCAGAAACTTTTTCACCTTTGACAACAAGTTTTACCAGCAGGTTAAGGGTACATCAATGGGGGCTGTTTTTGCCCCCAATCTGGCCATTCTCTTCATGGGTTTCCTGAAGACAACCATTATCCTGTCACCCCAGAACCCCTTAATTTCTGGCGTCACATTGTGGTGCCGTTACATCGATGATGTACTTTTAATTTGGCATAATATCGAGGCTACACTACGTCAATTTTTGCATTGGCTTAATAACAATTGCCTGGGCCTACAGTTAACCCTATCGCTAGATCAGTCTTCCATTCCCTTTCTGGATCTAACTATATATCACTCAAACGGTGAACTTCTGACTAGACTCTACAGAAAGCCCACTGAGCGCAACACACTGCTGAGATATGAGAGCAACCATTCAAGGACGTTACGAGATTCATTACCCTACTCCCAGTTTTTACACATCAGGCGTAACTGATACACCAAGGACGATTACTTCCTGGAAGCTTCTGTTCTATCCAACAAACTTAAGTCCCGAGGCTATCCGAGACGGCTGGTCCGGAATGCCCAAAAACACGCTTGGTATTGCCCCAGGGAAGTCTTGCTGTCACCAAAACCCAACACAAACACAAACAAGAAAGTTTGCGTCACAACCTTCTCAATGGACTTTAACCCTAGTCGCAAATCGATTCTCAAACATTGGCCCACACTTAAAGCAGGCACTCTGAACATAGACCGCCCCTTGTTTGCCTTTCGAAAAAAACGCAAACTAAAGGACCACCTGGTACGAGCAGCACTTCCCAATGTGACACCTCCCCTTACACTAGACACACACTGGGGTTTGACACCATTGGTAGCGCATGCAAAATGTGGGAACTGCAATATGTGTAACTTCACCATGGAAGGCAAAACCTTCACCTTTGACAATGTTATCAATTCAAGCACTTTTTCAAACTGCTACAATTGCAATGTCATCTATTTGATTCAATGCCCGTGCCAGAAAAACTACATCGGACAGACCACACAAAAGATCAAAACGCGTATCGGACAACACCGCTGTAGGATTTGCTGCAACACCCCCAATGCGCCACTGGTCGAACACTTCAACCTTGCAGGCCACAAGGACGATGAGATCAAATGGACTGTGCTTAAGACTGTGAGACTTCCAGCAAGAGGGCCCGACCTTGCACAGCTTTTGAATAAAGAGGAACTGAAACTCATTATTTGCTTGGATAATATCAGAAATGGTCTCAACAGAAATGAAGAGTGGAAAACCTTGATTTAATTTGCCACCCTTTTCCTCCAAGGTTACTGACTAATCTATTCTGTCCATGTCTCAGGTGTACCTTTTCTCCTCAGCAAGAGGACTGATCAAATGTGCCCTTTGGTTTTAAAGATTTCACTGTAATCACCT
Source organism: Lissotriton helveticus (assembly GCF_964261635.1). Classification (NCBI taxonomy): domain Eukaryota; kingdom Metazoa; phylum Chordata; class Amphibia; order Caudata; family Salamandridae; genus Lissotriton; species Lissotriton helveticus. The sequence goes on from NC_136058.1 coordinate 234,317,896, forward strand.
TGTCATGTCACAATTGAACCTGTGTAACTTGGTTGCATCCTAGTAACGGTCTTTTCAAAATCCCATGTCTCAAATGCACCGTGTCACTTGCCTCGCCCAGTCTCACTTAGTATGACTGCTAGTATTATCTATTCACGCGCGTTTGCATATGTCACGGTTTCAATGTATATTTATTTATTCTTCCAAGTCACAATTCAACCATGTCACTTGTCTGCATCCAAATGATGGTTTTCTTTATTTCAAATCACAATGGAACCTCGTAACATACATTGCCCCGTCTCACCCAGTATGATTGACAGTATTATCCATAACAAGGGAACTATGCAGTATAACATCGAACATATACCAAGTGCGCATTCACATGCCACATACTATTTCTTCCACTCACCCAACATGGCTGCCCAATCGGCCAACATGTTATGGGTTAACGTCGCACCATATCACACACACGGTCACATGACCAAAACTGCACATTTGTAGCCGCCCACCCGCGAACTGCAACCACCATCGATCCCAGCACCAGCTATTCCGCTCCGTAGCTCCTGACAGCACTTACGGTAAGAAAGTCCCTGTGGTTCCCTCGGGCACCTACCAGTGACCCATGCCACATATCCTTTGACCCAGTTTTTTAATTTGAGGCATCCCTTGTGATTAGTAAGACGTCGCCATTAACCCTGATTAAGCCACTGACCACCACGAACGACATCCTACCCTCGACAGGCGCCGATGTAATCCACTGTGGCTGAGCATGATTATGGTATTTGAAATGGGTCCCAACCTTATTTGTGAAAATTAGGTAAGCCCGAGTTACTTTCTCGTAAATACTTGATCAATAACCCACACCCTCAGCACAACACTAAAGGTCGTGTCCCCTTTTTCCTCAGTGCGTCCTCTATACCCCATAACCCTTGGACCCTCCGACCCAACACTCGCCAACTAGGTGAGGAATCCGGCTCATATTCCTTGAAATCCACAACTCGGCCCAGTAACCCGGGGCCTCAATTATCTGCTCTTCGCGTGCCCGCACATCGGCATTTTATCCACTGAACTAGTCACTTCTTCTCTTCTAGGCACAACGTCACCTAGCCTTATTGTTAGCTTAGGCCAATTATGAGTGAATGACTTCCCACACACCACAACAGTCAACCGTGTTTATGCAGTTCCCTCTGTGCCTTCACAACCACCTCTCCTTTCTTTCCTTTATTTTCGGACTTATCTATGCCGGTCATTCCACCTTTAGGAAAAGTTAAAATGCACAAACAAGGCTGCCTCCGCTAATTGTTATTGTAAATCCTACCGCCTACAAGTTTGTTTTCGCACTATTGTATGCCTGTTAGTTCCTCTTGAAGGAAATGCACAAGTAGGATGCCTCCAATGGTTTCTGTAAATTGTACCATCCATAAGTATGTTTTTATCCATGGAGGTCGCACGCGTCAATTCTTCTACCCTTACCCTTGCATAATTCTGATGCCTTGCTTCCTGCCTCCCTCCCCGTTCTTCTAATTGCAGCCAGTGCAATTTTTCAGGCGTGCCAATAACTCTCGTCCTGATGATGATCTATGTATTCCGTTATAGATCGAAACGTCGTCGACTCTTTAGACAATATGCATGTTACACCCATGTGTTAAAGCCTGTGCAATATGGTCTACTTCTTAAAAAGCTTGCCCTCACTATTTTGTATCAGCGCTAAGCTCTTCTGTTTTGCCTGAAAAATGTTTGTTTATTTGTGAATGTCTTTCTGTTCTCTCCTTGAAGGATACAGGATTGTGTCCCACTCTATTACTCTCTGTCTTAATCTTAAATACTCACTTTTTGAAAATATTAAATCCATATGTTTGGCTGGACATAGTGAATCAATATAGTACTGATCCTGGTCTATATTCATTGTTCTTGACTTATAATTGTTTGAAGGACCAATTGTTCTAAATAACGAGATGTGAAAGGTAGCACACACCACAGCTAAGCAGAGGCATTATTTAGCAGCCTGTGCCAGCAAGCACGCACAAAAAGCAAGTTCTAATAATTAAGTGCCCATGTGCGCGCCGGCAGACACCGGCTCAAATGAAGCCCCCAAAAAGGGCCTGCGTTATGCCTCTGGATCGAGCGAGCACCAAAAGCAATGTGGGGAAAGGAAACACGCACCACAGCTGTGCACTATGCAGAGATGTCAAAGGTAGCACGCACCACAGCAGTGCAGAGGCGCGAAAGGAAGTGCGACCACGGTGATGAAAAAACGCTAATGTTAAAAGGTGCAGAACCGAAAAATAGGCGACTATAGAGGTCAACTACAGAGTACAGCAAATGTCTTGACAATAACATACTAATACAAAGATAACAATACAGAAAGAGAGTGTTGACATAGATTAAATGCGAGTGCTGGAAAGAGAAGCTCGTACTCTTGTGGTGGTGGAGTCTGTCCCTTGGTCGGGAACTCGCCTTGTTAGTATTTTATTGTCATGAATGCAAGTGTTGGAAAAGAAGCGCTCACTCTTGTGGCGGTGGAATCTGTCCCTATGGCCGGGATGGAGGGGACGTGCCTTGTAAGGAAAGCTGCAAGGTCTTGAAATGAAACATGCTCCACAACAGATGGCACGCTGCCCGCCGCTTCCCACTCCCGATAGCTAAACGCTGTTGGAGTAAACATTTTCAGAAAAGGTGGGACATTCACCCGCCTTTGGCCAATTGCGTGCTTTCATTTTTGAAAGTCATACAGAAAGGCCAATAGCATGTGTGGAAAATCGAACACCACACGCACGAGTCTGCCGAAAATCTGAAGTGCTTCCAAGAAGCCTTCTCCTAGAACAGCGCATGCGGGCTACACTAGGCTCGACCTAAAAGAGCATGCTGCGTCTGGTGGCGATGCCCTGAGGTGCTTTCACACACCGTAATGACTTCAGCAGTTGAAAGTCTCAGAAAACGAGCTGGAAAACCACTATTTAAAGTGTTTTTTATTTTGCTTTCCCTGCAACCGTGTGATATCGGCTCTTCACCGGGAGTCCGTGTGATGGGAGCCGATATCATGTGACACCCGGTGCATGGCACCGTGGGAGTTGGCAGGTCTGCAGATTTGCAGAGGATCAAAGAGGTGAAACAAAACCTCTAAACAATAAGGCTGGACTGCATTATCAGTGCAAGTGCACCAGTCATTTTGATAATTCAGTGATGAGGTTTGCCAGATATATGAGCGCCAAATTGCATCACATTCCTGGAGTCATTCGAAGCTTATAAATCTAAAACTGTGAAAGGTAAAGTACAGTACCAATAGCAGCAGCCACGTATTTGCAAAGCAGCACCACATGTTTTTGTGTCTTAAACATTGTGTACTTGATGTTACACAGATTACCTTTTGATTCCCAAACTTTTTACGAACGTCAAAGTGCACTAGCCACCACTCCCCTTCTCCACTGTACTGCTACTCAACATTTGTAGAATATGCTGGTGCCCCATGAGTGGCCTCACAGTCCACAAGATTGGCCACATCAAGATGAAAGTCCAGGTGAATGTGTACTTCAGAGACACAGACCGAGATTAACTGTAAATCAACGACAGGGTTTAGGCCCAAATTCACCTTCTACGGCTCTAGCGCACATGCGCATTGACCTTGTTTCCACTCAGAAGCAGTTCTATAGTGAAACTAACACAAGGATCACAGACTGCAAAATATTCATGATTCACACAGCAAACTTGGAAGGCTTCGAGATTGTAATCTCAGCTAAATACATTTTTACTGTTTAAATAAACTGTCCAGTGAAACTGGCAACCTGTGTTGTCTGGAGAAAATTGATACAACAGTGTTTTCCCTCCAAAACAATTGTGAGGCAAGATCGTTGGTTAGCGATAACAGCCCAAAGTATATGTTTTTCACACTTTTTGAACTGTGCTGCACCAACTCTTTTCAAATGTGGCATCTGCTTGGGTCGCATGATGTCAGAGCTAAAACATGAATACTTCAGAAAGGCCATTGCTTCAATCAATCAATTAGGGGTTTATAAAGCGTGCTACTGCTAAGTGCAGAAACCTAATGCAAAAAGCCTCCTAAACCAGGAGTTATTAGGAAGACAGTTTTTCTTCCTAATTTTTTGCACTTTTTTCACTTTTCCTTTTTCACTTGCACGTCCCTAGGTAAGGGTGGGCCTTAGTGTGCCCATACCGCCAGGGTTTATTACACTTATAAAGTCCTGATAAATGCCTGGTAACTTTACACCGTTTCAGAGGCAGAAACATGTTGACTGACAATTAAGGAAATAACCACACAATTAAATGTGGACTGCTTTCCTACACACTATTTTATTAATATGTTCTAAGTGATCACATAATAAATCATTTTTTGATACACTGAAGACATTTTTAATCTTCTCACCACTAATTGTTATTTTTCACTGCACACCTTGAACTCACAAATCCTGCTCCGCAGTAAATCTGGCGTTGAAGCACACTAAAGAGGCACTCGGCCTCTTTAGTGGGGCCCGATGATGAAGCATTTCATCACCAGGTGGTGAGTGAGGGCTTTCTTAAACGTCCTAAGTGAGGCCGTCTCTTTCCCCCCCTTCGTTGCTCCTCCGTGCGGTCTCTTTGATATTCTGAGTGACTTCTGACAAGAATGCCTCACAGAGTTAGGTCTATGACCAAGATAGAGTCAGTCATACCTGGCTATATTTTGTGACTGGTGAGATTGGGAACTGACATCTGTGTTAAAAGAGGAACAGAAAACAAGCAAAACAAGTGCTGTAGAGCAAGCAGCTGGTAGCGGGAGAGGGAGGGGGGAAGAAATAAATAACTAGCGAAGCTTTCAGCAAAATGCCCCTATGCTAAACCGGAGGAGGAAGGAGGGGTCATCACACGCTGTTACATTAAAAGGGTAACAGTTTCCTTCAGGCTAACCTTGCATCGGAAGCTGTTTGAAATGCGTAAACACCTTGGGCCTTATTTATGAGAAATTACACATCGCTGCGTGAAAGCAGTGATGCGTCATTTCTCAGTGCGCACTCCTTGCAACATACCTGATGCGTCATATTTAATGTATGTAGCATCATGTTGCAAGGAGTTACAGATTCGTCAGTATTTCTGGCGTATCTGTAAGCTCAAAAGTGACGCATTGCTGGAGTGTGTCACAAAAGTGATGCAACTCCAGCAATGCGTCCTTTCACATGGGGCAAGCCCCATGTGGAAGTGCCTGTGTCAGTCTTACGCCTGCTGTGAGGCAGGCGCAAGATTTTTATGCAACGGCGTCCTAGATGTGATGCAGTGAAATCTCATAGATTTCACTGCGTTACTTATACGAGGCTTTAGGTAGAGAAACGCCCCCCCTGCATACATTATACCTGACACAGGTATAATGTAGCGCAGGGGTTTACAAAGTTACGCATCTGCTTAGATTCGTCACTTTGTAAATAGTGCGCAATAGGAGGCATGTTTTACGCCGCCGAAGGTCACAAAAAGTGACGCATTGGAAGCGCAAAACTGATGCAAGGCCCCTTGTTGCTAACAGAGAGAAGGGTGAGTGCATGCTCCAAGGTGTCTGTGGTGCTGTGAACGACTTGTATTGCTTTTCGACATGTTTTCAAAGACGTCAGTGCTGGAATAAACCAGACACCAGACTGAAGGAGGGAGGAAGGGCCATCACATGCTAATACAGGAGGCAGCGTGACAGCACTTCAACGTAGTATAATGGGCAACAAAAATGTTCTCTCACTGCAATTGCTGGGGAGGAACTAAGCACACAAAGGAGGGACATTTAGAAATATGCACCAATAAAAAGTAAACATGTCTAAGCTAGTAAGAGCTGGGTGCTGAGCCGCTCCGTCCTTCTAGTTCCAATTCACAGAAACCTCTCTTACCTCACTTAGCACACCTGGATTGTGAAAGAGAAGGGGTCCAGTTCCAGCACATACAGCAGTCGAGAGCAATTTGAAGGTCACAGTATCAGTCCTGTCAAATAAATCAACCTCCATACTTTACAATTTAGGGAGAACAGAATGAGAAGCCCACTAAGAGGGATTCCCTTGGCAGTTACCAAAAAATGTGGCTCAACGGGAGCTGGAATGCCCTTCATTTATGCACTATGAATGGAGCTTACTAAGGAAAACAAGCATTTACAATGCAATGGTCTTGGCATTGTTAAAGTTAGAACTATTGGCATTGCTCATGACATTATTTTTATTTATGTTTTGGTTTTTAAAACATAAATAAATGGCATTTTGTCATTTACAATGCCAATAATTAATCACTCGCAAATGCATGACCTATTGCATTTACACCAACATAGAGCCACACACACAAAGCCACCCACACACACATACAAAGTCACCCACACAGTCATTCACATAGAGCCACCCACACACACAGAGCCACCCTCACATAGAGCCACCTTGTGCAGTGCCTGTTATCTGTGGGTGTCACTCCTATAGCATTGGTGCACTGCCTGTTCTCTGTGGGTGTCACTCCCACAGCATTGGTGCAGTGCCTGTTCTCTATGGATGTCATTCCTATAGCACTGGTGCAGTGCCTGTCCCCAATGGGTGTCACTATCATAGCATTGGTGCAGTGCCTGGTCTCTATGGGTGTCACTCCCATTGCACTGGTGCAGTGCCTGTTCTATATGGGTGTCACTCTCACATCATTGGTGCAGTGCCTGTTCTATATGGGTGTCATTCCTATAACATTGGTGCAGTGCCTGTTCCCTATGGGTGTCACTATCATAGCATTGGTGCAGTACCTGTTCTCTATGGGTGTCATTCCCATTGCACTGGTGCAGTGCCTGTTCCCTATGGGTGTCACTATCATAGCATTGGTGCAGTGCCTGTTCTCTATGGGTGTCACTCCCATTGAACTAGTGCAGTGCCTGTTCTTTATGGGTGTCACTCTCATAGTATTTGTGCAGTGCCTGTTCTCTATGGGTGTCATTCCCATTGTACTGGTGCAGTGCCTGTTCTCTATGGGTGTCATTCCTATAGCATTGGTGCAGTGCCTGTTCCCTATGGTTGTCACTGTCATAGCATTGGTGCAGTGCCTGTGATCTATGAGTGTCACTCCCATTGCACTGGTGCAGTGCCTGTTCTCTGTGGGTGTCACTCCCATAGCATTGGTGCAGTGCCTGTTCTCTATGGGTTTCACTCTCACAGCATTGGTGCAGTGCCTGTTCTCTATGGGTGTCATTCCTATAGCATTGGTGCAGTGCCTGTTCCCTATGGGTGTCACTATCATAGCATTGGTGCAGTGCCTGTTCTCTATGGGTGTCATTCAGATTGCACTGGTGCAGTGTCTGTTCCCTATGGGTGTCACTCTCACAGCATTGGTGCAGTGCCTGTCCTCTATGAGTGTCATTCCTATAGCATTGGTGCAGTGCCGATTCCCTATGGGTGTCACTATCATAGCATTGGTGCAGTGCCTGTTCTCTATGGGTGTCATTCCCATTGCACTTGTGCAGTGCCTGTTCCCTATGGGTGTCACTATCATAGCATTGGTGTAGTGCCTGTTCCCTATGGGTGTCACTATCATAGCATTGGTGCAGTGCCTGTTTTCTATGGGTGTCACTCCCATTGCACTGGTGCAGTGCCTGTTCTCTGTGGGTGTCACTCACATAGCATTGGTGCACTGCCTGTTCTCTGTGGGTGTCACTCTCACAGCATTGGTGCAGTGCCTGTTCTCTATGGGTGTCATTCATATAGCACTGGTGCAGTGCCTGTTCCCTATGGGTGTCACTATCATAGCATTGGTGCAGTGCCTGTTCTCTATGGGTGTCATTCAGATTGCACTGGTGCAGTGTCTGTTCCCTATGGGTGTCACTCTCACAGCATTGGTGCAGTGCCTGTCCTCTATGAGTGTCATTCCTATAGCATTGGTGCAGTGCCGATTCCCTATGGGTGTCACTATCATAGCATTGGTGCAGTGCCTGTTCTCTATGGGTGTCATTCCCATTGCACTTGTGCAGTGCCTGTTCCCTATGGGTGTCACTATCATAGCATTGGTGTAGTGCCTGTTCCCTATGGGTGTCACTATCATAGCATTGGTGCAGTGCCTGTTTTCTATGGGTGTCACTCCCATTGCACTGGTGCAGTGCCTGTTCTCTGTGGGTGTCACTCTCACAGCATTGGTGCAGTGCCTGTTCTCTATGGGTGTCATTCATATAGCACTGGTGCAGTGCCTGTTCCCTATGGGTGTCACTATCATAGCATTGGTGCAGTGCCTGTTCTCTATGGGTGTCACTTCCATTGCACTGGTGCAGTGCCTGTTCTCTGTGGGTGTCACTCCCATTGCACTGGTGCAGTGCCTGTTCTCTGTGGGTGTCACTCCCATTGCACTGCTGCAGTGCCTGTTCTCTGTGGGTGTCATTCCTATAGCATTGGTGCAGTGCCTGATCCCTATGGGTGTCACTCCCATTGCACTGGTGCATTGCCTGTTCTCTGTGGGTGTCACTCCCATTGCACATAGCATTGGTGCAGTGCCTGTTCTCTATGGGTAAGCAACTACGGGGTGGCTCTAATCAGCAAGGCTGAGCCAGGCTAGCAAGAAACAAAAGAAAGGTGCCAGTGCTGATGTGGATAATTTAATAAAGCAAATGACCTAACAGAACTTGAAGAAACAATCAAGAACGGGAGTTACTACTTAATAGTTTTTTATTTTGACATTGTTAGATAAACGGAATACTTATACTTTTTTTCATTTTTATAAAACAGGGCAACATATTCAAAAAGGACACACAGGAATAGGGGGAAACTAGCTGCTATTCATCAATCATACAGTGTTTCAAGTATATCACAGACATTCAAAACACATTCACACCACTCAGAAGGAGGGACTGTAAAGAGCATAAACTACAATCTTAAAATATATACAATCACTACTACAAAAGAAACAAAAAGCCACAGTCTGCGGCTGCAGTTTTTTCACAAAATGGAAAAACAATTAGTTTTTTAATGTACAATCCAGATCTAAAAGAAACTTTTACAACTAAGAAGGCTTGGTATTGTACTAGCGACTAGGAGAAAATACATTGGATGGTCCTGTCGCTCTCGCAGACACAGTATGGCAAGAGCCTACGCGTTTCGAATCCCGCTGGTTTTCATGGGATTCTCTTCAGGGCCTTATGTAGTATCTATACAATAAAGATAAAAGAAGGGAGAGGAAAAAAAGACAGATTAAGGACATCGCTTTGCAGAGTTTAGTGACACAGGGTAAAGAGACCAAACATCAGGAAACATGGCAAAGTGCCGACACACATCTTCCACATCTTACCACTAAGTGAAGATGCCAGTAATGGAAGGGAGTCCAGAGGAATCACGAACTCAGTTGTCTGTAACTAAAATTGGAGAGGCATATATTGCAGTCAAACAAGTTTGAGAGTTGGTAGTTAAATTCCATTGATGATCTGTATAACTACTTGCCTGATAGGTACACTGTGCAGATCTTTATCTTTGGAATAGGGGCCACGTTGAAATCTCAATGCAAAAACAAGACTGGATTGAAAAGATTCTACCTGTTTAAAAGAAGGAAGTCTTTAGACTACGCTCAACTAGTCATTAGATGCAATGACAACGTTTCAAGTCCTGCTTACCAGAGAAAAGGGGGAATCGTAGGTGGTGCTCCAGATGGCCGAGTGAGTTTATTCGTTTTAAAGTAACTGTCTGCAAAATTTGAAAAAACGGAAATTATTCAACCGCACAGCGAGGAGTGTTTGTTAAGGTAGCACGGCAGCGGACTATTACCTCAACCAAACTGGGTCCAACACGAAAACTGATTGGAAGGTGCCCAAATGATGGAGCGGATTAAGAATCTGGGAAAAAGATGAAAAAACCGTTTTAAAGTCGGATCAAACATCAACAAGTGTTATGAAAAAATGGCTGCCAAGTTTTTTAAGCTTACCGCTTTTGATAAAATACAGGCGGAGTGGCAGGTAAACAAGAAACCAATATTGATTTGCCTGAAATAAAGATGAAGATAAAATTTACGGGCGGCGGTGGGCAAAAGTTGCCTTAACACTATGAAAATATGTAAAGAATAAGACTCACCGCCTAATGTATGGACGAGGGCTCTACAAAGTTAGAGCTTCACAAGCGAGTCAAAATTTCTTTTATAAGTAACTGAAAAATAAGAAAGTCCAAATTGGCAATATGCTATTGCAAAAAACAGATTTGGAGGGCGAGTTGAAAAAATAAATAAAGAGGGGCCAACTTACTTCAAAAGTGAAAACGACCGTCTGACCGCTCGCGTTCTAAACGGCACTGCTCCCCGGCGCATGCGTATGGCAGACCGGGAGACGCTGCCACAAGATTTTATAGTGAGAGAAGGCGCGCTATGGAAGTGAAAGCCAAGGACCGGACTGGACTCATACCGGAGCCTCTGGCGGGTCAAAAAAGGACAGTATACTAAAGTTCGTCTGGCATGGGGGCGGATACTCAATTGGACCGTAGTTTTAGCCATAGAGGAAACAAGACACGGAAAGTTCGAAACGGAGCGCTATTACTGAAGAAGTCTGGCTAAACATGCCAGGGAGGTAGAGCCAACCATGGCAGAATGTAAAGGTAACCTGGCAATGTATACAATTACCTGGTATATAAATAAAGATCAAACGTAGTACAACTCATCAGGTCAGGCTGACATGGGTATAAACAAAGAGCAACCAGCTTGTACATCACGGAATCTATAATGAAAACAGCACCTGGAGGTAAAAGGGCGGCATATATACCATGATGACATGTGCACGACAAAGAGTCTAAAGACTATATGGTGCACATGTTTTTCAGAGCCAAACAGGCCTCCCAATTCAACTTCTGTAGTCACAATTTGAAAATTTCGCTCAGTTCATTGAGACCGGACGTGGCTGTGTCAAATTTGACGATGAGGTGGGCCTCTCTTTTGGACAATTGTAAATTCATGTCACCTCCACGAGGATCCTTTTCGATTCGCGATATTACCGTCCATCTAAGGTCACTGATCTTATGTTGCATTTGTGTCCAATGCTGAACCAAAGGTGCATTTTCAACCTTGTTTCTTAGTCTTGATTTATGTTGAGAGATGCGTTGACGCACCTCTTGGTTGGTTTTTCCTATGTACAGGAGTTGACAAGGGCATATTATGCCATATACAACAAACTTAGTCTTACAATTGCTAAATGAGTTGTGTTTCCAAGAGATTGCATTGTGTTGGAAAAGGGAACCTTCAACTGTGGACTCACAACAAAGGCAGGTTCCACATTTGTGGTTTTTCCGTCACCGGGGGCATTCCCATCATTTGGCGTAATGTAGGCGGTTTGGGTGCTGGCATTGCCGCACGGACAATGTGGTTGGCAATATTGTTTTCTTTCTTGAACGTGAACAAAGGAAAGTCTTTTAGATTTTCATCAAGGTTCTTAACTAGATGCCAATTTTGCTTTATGACCCGTTTGAGCTGGTTTGCATTGGGACAAAAGGTAGTGACACATACCTGTCGCTTTACCTCAGGTTTGACTTTCCGTTCTAATAGTGTTTCTCGTGGGGTCCACTGGGCTCGCTTCTTACAATTCCTCACTAACTTCTTAGGGTAACCCCTGTCACAAAGCTTTGATACCAATTTGTCAGTATGGTAATGGAAATCTTCGTTGTACGTACAGTTTCGGCGGACCCGCAGAAACTGTCCGTAAGGGAGATTTTCTTTGAGGCTTCGGGGATGGTTACTATCAAACCTTGGGGATTTATTTCGGTCAGTGGGTTTGGTAAACAACGTGGTGGCCAGTTTACCTTCTTTCGGAAAGACCTCAACGTCAAGAGATGAAATTCTACTCGTGGACTGAGTCAAACTGAATTTTATATCAGCGGTCCTAGAGTTTAACCATTGATGGAATAGGCACAAGGTGTCACTGTCTCCTGTCCATCTCATGAACACATCGTCAATAAATCGCAGCCATGTTCCGATATATTGATGGAAAGGATTGTTGTTATGTATATAGTTGTTTTAATACATTGACATGAAGAGCACTGCCAATTCCGGCGCAAAGGGGCAGCCCATGGCTACCCCTTTTACTTGGAAGTAGAATTCCCTATTGAAACAGAAGTAATTCTTCTTCAATGCAAATGAAGCAAGATCTAGCAGAAATTTGGTTGGTACTCGCGTTGGGCGGGGTCTCGAGTCCAAAAAATGGGACAATACCGCAACTGCTTCATCCTAAGGAATCTGTGTGTACAGCGATGTCACATCTAAGGTTACTAAAATGTCCCTGTGTTCACAGTAGTTGACATTTGACACCTTGTTGATGAAGTCAGTAGTGTCTCGTAGATAAGTCACAACCTGGCACATAAATTCCTTTAAAAAACAGTCCACGTATTTGGCAATGGGCTCAAGCAGAGAACCACATCCTGCCACGATGGGTCTGCCCGGCGGTTGATTTGGATTTTTGTGAATTTTTGGTAATACATAGAATATCGGGGTCTTTGGATGTTTAATTTTCAAGTATTACAGTTCTTTGGGGCCTACAAAGCCTTGGTCGAATCCTTCCTGTATTATCACAAAGAGTTCATTTTGGAGGTCGGTGGTGGGATCTTTGCCTATCTTGCGATAGCAACTGGGATCATCAAGTTGCTTCATCACTTCAGTGGTGTAATCATTGATGTCCCACACCACTATCGCACCGCCTTTGTCGGCCTGCTTGACTATTACAGGGGACGCCTTGCTGAAAGCACTCTGTTGGAACCTACTTGCTTTGCCTGTCAGCTTGTGAGCGAGTGGGACGCCTTGCTGAAAGCACTTTGTTTGGAACCTACTTGCTTTGCCTGTCAGCTTACAGCTCGCGGAACCCGCTCCGCGGGTCCCGCATCGCGCTGGGTGATCTGCAGCAGCTTTGACTTTGGAGGGTCAGCTGAGGGAGATTATCGACGGGGCTGCGAGCGGCGTGCGCTCACGGAGGGACTTCAATTCCCAGGAGCGCCCGCCAGCCCGGAGGAGCAACACCTGGGCCGCTCTCCCCGACCCCTCCCACCCTTCCACCGATCACTTATCAGCAGCACTCTCTTGTGAGTGAGTGGGACGCCTTGCTGAAAGCACTCTGTTGGAACCTACTTGCTTTGCCTGTCAGCTTGTGAGCGAGTGGGACGCCTTGCTGAAAGCACTTTGTTTGGAACCTACTTGCTTTGCCTGTCAGCTTACAGCTCGCGGAACCCGCTCCGCGGGTCCCGCATCGCGCTGGGTGATCTGCAGCAGCTTTGACTTTGGAGGGTCAGCTGAGGGAGATTATCGACGGGGCTGCGAGCGGCGTGCGCTCACGGAGGGACTTCAATTCCCAGGAGCGCCCGCCAGCCCGGAGGAGCAACACCTGGGCCGCTCTCCCCGACCCCTCCCACCCTTCCACCGATCACTTATCAGCAGCACTCTCTTGTGAGTGAGTGGGACGCCTTGCTGAAAGCACTCTGTTGGAACCTACTTGCTTTGCCTGTCAGCTTGTGAGCGAGTGGGACGCCTTGCTGAAAGCACTTTGTTTTGAACCTACTTGCTTTGCCTGTCAGCTTACAGCTCGCGGAACCCGCTCCGCGGGTCCCGCATCGCGCTGGGTGATCTGCAGCAGCTTTGACTTTGGAGGGTCAGCTGAGGGAGATTATCGACGGGGCTGCGAGCGGCGTGCGCTGACGGAGGGACTTCAATTCCCAGGAGCGCCCGCCAGCCCGGAGGAGCAACACCTGGGCCGCTCTCCCCGACCCCTCCCACCCTTCCACCGATCACTTATCAGCAGCACTCTCTTGTGAGTGAGTGGGACGCCTTGCTGAAAGCACTCTGTTGGAACCTACTTGCTTTGCCTGTCAGCTTGTGAGCGAGTGGGACGCCTTGCTGAAAGCACTTTGTTTGGAACCTACTTGCTTTGCCTGTCAGCTTACAGCTCGCGGAACCCGCTCCGCGGGTCCCGCATCGCGCTGGGTGATCTGCAGCAGCTTTGACTTTGGAGGGTCAGCTGAGGGAGATTATCGACGGGGCTGCGAGCGGCGTGCGCTCACGGAGGGACTTCAATTCCCAGGAGCGCCCGCCAGCCCGGAGGAGCAACACCTGGGCCGCTCTCCCCGACCCCTCCCACCCCTTCCACCTTTGAAAGTCCTATATAAAGCCAATACCACTCCCGCAGCGCGGGTGAGCGCGCGGGAGAAGCCCGGGACAAGGGCGGGACCGTCTGTGGCCGTCCGGGGCCGCTGGAGGCCGGGCTGGGCTACCCCTCTTACATTTTATTGTTGAAGCAAAGGTACTGTGTTGATCAAGGTTAATCCTTGTCTATTTTGCTTACTGACACTGACTGTTCCGATTCCCCTGATTTAGGAAAAGGTCTAGAATGTGCTAACCTTAATTAATGTAGGCTTTTGTAGACTAACTGAAACTGTTTTATATTGTATAGCTTTGTAGCGCTTTCTTACATAATAGTTCTGTTATTTGTGTGTCCTAGTTTGGCTAATATTTAGTAGACTGTTGAGTGCTATTTCTGACCATTGTTAGCATTGTGAAGTATACAGATATGCCTAGGAAATCGGCCGTTATGACATTAGAACCACTCAATACCTTAGATTCCTTTTTAGTCCAATTGGTGAAGAAAAAAAATACGGAGAGAAGGGAATCTTTAGGCTTGAGTCAATCCCCAATTTTACGACCATTAAGCCCTCCCCTGGATGCACAATCGTCTGGGACTCGGTCCCCTGATCCTGTAATACTGATCCCTGACATGAATTCCCAAGCTAATAGCAATGCGATAGATCATTCCGACCTGCTAATCGATCTTTCACTGCATGAAGGGTCTGATGTCGAGCAGCAGCATAATATTTTAGCGGAAGCCCTGCCATCACCGTCGCCTGTTGGCCGACCAGTAAGAAATTGTAGAAGGTCCCAAGCTAAACGTGGGGCTAAGCAGACAGGAAAGAAAAAGGGTTCCCCACCACCTAGACACAAAGACAACAATGTGGTGCAGCAGAACCCAGATGAGTTTAGGCAAATCATCGACGATGACCTATTTAATAGGATTTCGGAAATGATAGACATTAAAATTAGGACCATCATTAAGCCGCTCATTGGGAAGATAGATAAATTAACTGCAGAAGTTAAAAAGATGGGAGGGTCACAAAACAAGGTGGCAAGTGATTTGGCGAACCTAGCCTCCCACGTTATTAAATCAGTGACCACAGTGGAGGTGGGTACGGGCCCTGATATTTCTCATAATAGTGGTACTCACGATACTGAGGGCCAAGAACAGCCCACTTTGGTAGGGCAGTCACTCCCATTAACTGACTCAGGCCAGGATATTATAAGAGAGCCAATAACTTTAGCTCCTGCTGCTTTAGCACCATTGAACTTAGGGGAGGATTCAACACACTTTATCATGGCAGCCTCACCTTTAGTCCTAGTATTAGCAAATGTCCCTGTACTACCATCTGAGCAAAAGGAAACTGCCCAAGGTCTAAAAGATAAAGCTCTACACTGGCTTTCTACCAACATGCATATGGCACCACAGGGTGTTGATCAGCTAGCAAGGGAAATTGTCATGACGAGGAGGGTACCCTGGGTTGGGAATAACCAAAAGAAATTCAAAGGGGATTGTGTAGTTCTAAATTTCGCTAGTGCAGAGACACTCCCTAACATCCTTACCAATATCTTCCCTCCTCAGCGTAGAAGCGGCTCTATAATTCCGCTTACCTTGAAAAAATTTTATCCTAAAAATCAGATTGGATCTTCCCCTAGCTTGCCAAGGATCAGAAGACAGACAAGAGTTACCCATTGGGGTGGGGAAAACAGATTTAGATTTAATAATGATCGCCCACATTTAATTACTAGCCTGGGGACAGGGCAATATAATTTCCCGATTGGGCAAAGGGCTAGAACCCCGGGTCCAAATTGGTATAACATAAATAGGTGGGGAGTAAGTACCCCAGGATTTGATAATGGTGGATATGGTCATGGCCTTATGGCCAGGCCGGGTAATGAACAATTCTTGATGCGCCCCAATACCCCACAACCTGCGTGGAATACAGTAGCGAATGGTTGGGGCCAGACAGCCACCCCATTTGATTGGGGGTTTGGTACAGGGAACAGGTACGGTGTGCTGTCCAACTTAAATGATTGCGACTGACAGATAGAGGGCATGACCTCAGGGGAAAATGATTCTGACCAGCAACAAGAACGGAATAACTTACTTGTTAACAGTTTGGATCCTAACGAGTTCATCCCCCTGATAGGGCAGGGAGAACAAATTACATCTAGTTATATTCACCCTCCTATGTCATATCTGACTGAGCATTGTGTGATTCGGCACATTGTAGGTGTTGAGCCTCAGAGACCACCGGTAGGTGGCTTGGATGACTCAACTCATCCAATGTGCAATAATGCAGGGATTTTGGCAGGGTATTCGGAGCCTATGCCAGCTGGAGCCCCGTGCAAATTGATAAGTTGGAATATAGCAGGGTTAAATGGTAAGCGTCAGGATAAGTTGTGGTCAAACTTTGTTTTAGGTCACCACATTATTGCGCTCCAGGAAACCTGGGACACCTCTGTAAACCTCTGGTGGGATGGGTTCTTAAGCTTTACCAAACCTGCTGTCTCCAGTCGCATGGGGAGGGCTAAGGGAGGCCTGTTGATCTTGTTCTCACTAGATTTAAAGGGTACTTTCAGGGAGATTAGTACTAATTCTCCAAATATTTTGATGGTTGAAAGAGTGACTACTAATAATATTAGCAGAACTATTTTTGTAAATTTTTATAATTCAGCGAATTGCGACTATAGAGGTCAAAATATCACTGGATTAGATAACATTTTAAATTTAGCCAGTCAAAATACTAAGTTAGATACTGAATACATTGTATTAGGTGATTTTAATATACACCCATGTAACCTGTTTTGTATGAAAAACGGCATGGAAAGGGATGATGGAATAGAGGGACCCCATTTTGAACATACGATAGAGGGTGAGGAATTGGAAGATCTACTTGCTAATTTTGATCTTCACGAACCAGATGGGGGCACTAGATTGCCAACCTTTACTGGTATTGCCCAAGGCACAACTATAGATTATATATTTATATCTGTGGGAATTCTAAATCGGGTAATTTCTTATCGTACAGTTCAATCACACTTCAGTGACCATAACCCAGTTGAATTAGAAGTAGCGTGGGGAGGTCATATGGGTTCTTTGCCGGTTCCACTTAGTTCTGGCCTCCACTTGAAGACTGCTGACCAAGGCAGACGCCTGAAATGGGCTAAGGTGGTACCGGATGAATTTTATGCTGATAACTATGCTAAAATTAGGGATAATGTGGAGATTTGTAAAAATCCACGTGCCCAGGGACAAGAAATCGTTGTCGCATTTGAAGGTATATGTGGGCAGGTCTCACAGGATCTCATAGCCAAGACAAAAAAAGGAACCCCAGGGGCTAAGCGCTGGTTTGATTCAGCCTGCTCTAAAGTGCATAGATCATTGCTGTTAGCCCTTAAAAATACTCCAAGGATTAAAAGCGAGATTAGCAGACTAAGGAAGATCTACAAGTTAGCTGTTAAAAACCGGAAAGACACTATTAAGCAAGAGGCCTGGGATAATCTCATTTCGGTAGCAGTTTTGAAAGATAGTAAAAAATTTTGGGAGATCATCAAGCAGCCCTTTTTTACGGATGACAGCAATGATCCTATGGATTGTGTTGTCTCCGAGGATAAATGGCTGTTACATTTTAAAAATGTTTATGGGGACACAGTTGATGCAATGTATGATGTCCCGCTGAAAACTTCAGCTATCCTCCCCATCTTTTTTGATCGAAATGAGGTGGAAAAAGCTATTTTGGCCACCAAAAAGCATAAAGCACCGGGCCCTGATGGCGTGCCCGCCGACTTCTTTCAGTATTCACCAAAACTCTGGGCGGAAGTATTGGCAAATGTGTTTAATGCCGTTAATGGTGGACTAGCACCTGCTTCCTGGGATAATTCTACTATTGTTCCAATTTTTAAAAAGGGCTCGCGGGACGACCCAGCCTGTTATAGACCTATATCACTTCTTGACTCCTCAGTGAAAATCTTGGGTAGAGTTCTTTTAGCAAGGTTGAAGGAAAATGTAGAGCAGTGTGGCGGGTTGGCCGAAATCCAATATGGTTTTAGGGAAAGAAAGGGCACTATTGAACAGTGTGTCAACTTACATTTGCTCATTTCTAAATATACTGTAGCCAAGGAGGGGTCCGTATATCTTGCGTTTATGGACCTTTCCTCGGCTTTTGATCTTGTCAATAGGTCGAAGTTGTGGGCTGTTTTGCTGGAGCTGGGTATTGATGAGGCCCTGGTCTCTTTTATAGCTGCCCTGCATCAAGAACTCTCCTCTAATGTACGCATGACAAATGAGGGAAGGTGTACCACTTCATTTAGGTCACTGAGGGGGGTGCGGCAGGGTTGCATCCTAGCCCCTCTGCTCTTCACCATCTATATTAATGGTCTGGGTGCACACCTGTGTGGGATGGAGGCCGATGTCCCGCGTGTGGTGGCAATTAAGATCCCGGCGCTCCTATACGCGGATGACGCCGTGCTGATTGCCCGCACGGGTGTTGGCCTCCAGTGCCTTTTGAATGCATTTGGCTCGTTTATGGAGAAATTAGATCTTAAAATAAATGTGGCCAAGTCACATACAATGGTGGTGGGCCTAGAGTGTCGCAAGAAGAAAAGCAAAACATTTACATGCAGGGGGGACACTGTCTCGAGGGTATCTACATTTCCCTATTTGGGTGTTTTGTTTGACCAGAAAGGGTCCTGGGGGCCGCAGGTAAGAGCTAAGAGGTTGGCTGTTATCAGATCATCTTCTGCGCTCCTGGGATTTGCTGGTAGGCTGGGGGCTAGGCCTATGGAAGCTATATTACAAATTTATAATAGCAAATCCGTAGCCATCGCTTTATATGGTTCCGCATTGTGGGGCTATGTAAATCTGGAACCAATCCAAAAAGCGGAAAATAGATTTATTAGATCCCTACTTTCTGTCCCCCAGTCGACCCCGACGTATTCAATTCACAAAGAAGTGGGCCTACAATTTCTTTCCGACAAGTTGAGCATGGCCCCTTTGATTCTCTGGTTGAAAATGTGGATGAATGAAGATCTCCCACTGAATCATAAGATTATGTCAGACGTGCTGTCCTTGGATAGATCTAAGAAGATTCCTTGGGTGGCTTATTTGAGCAAGGCTTTTTCGGACATTGGGCGGCCAGATCTTTTTTCCTCTCCCGAGAATATTAGGTTTCAAGATATTGATTTTGTTAAAAAGTCATTCCTCGAAAGGAAAGAAGCATGTCGCGAAGAATGTGAACTGATAAAACCGGCAGTAAGGGCCCACAGCTTATTGGTTAATTCACCATCACTTGCTCCATACCTTGGCTTTGTCACAATTCCCTTCCACAGGTTTCTTTTAATTAAATTTAGGCTTAATCTGTTACATTTTTATTTGGGTTCTTTTAAAAATTGGCAGAAACCAGAATTGGCTCCTCCCTGTAGTTGTGATCAGTTTTCAGTGCAGGACACGATGCATTTTATTATGTTTTGCGGGTTGTTTTCAGAACCACGAAAAAAATATTTGTTGCCCATACTTAAAAAGGCTGGCTTCACTCAAGTGAGACCAGCCATGCTCTATTTACAACTATTACCCAACCCGTATGTTACTTTTTGCATCGCCAGTTTTTTGGTAGCTGCTTCAAGGGCGAAAGTCGCCTGTCAGGATTAGTTTTATAGAAAAGTCTGTTTTATTTTTTATTTCTATGTATAAATGATATGTTTTTAGTGTAGATCAAACTGCTTTTTATGTAATGTTCGCTTTCTTTTTATTATGTAACTAGGACAGTCTTATACGAATTGTATTGTATCTTTCTTTTTTCCTCTTTTCACTTTGTATGGCTTTTGAGTAAGCCGAATAAAGTTATTTTGACTTTTGACTTGACTTGACTATTACAGAGGTGTCATTTTTTAAGTTGTTTAATGCAGTTATCTGCTTTTTAGTGGTATTGAATTTCACAAACTTCTTTTGTTTTTCCATGGCTGAAATGGCAGAGAGGACGCTTTTCTCAAAGGTTATAAGTTATTTCGGAATTTTATTTGACGGAGGACAGAAAGTGGATTTGTTTCTTAAGCCAGTAACTTCCGTTGGGTTTTGAATCGGAGAGCCGCTAAAGAAGAGGGTGAGTCGAAGTTTTCTACAAAATTCAATGAACTCAGATTTCATTTGAGCAAAATCGGTTCTTTTCGATGGGACAAATGATAAACCCATAGCCAAGATACTTTCTTCTTCCTGTGTGAGTATCTTTTTTGAAAGATTGAAGATAGGTGGCGTTTTCAGTTCTTGTAATGCTGACGCCGTGTTTTCATTTCCCATGGGATTGTGTATCTCACCCTGCCTCTGGGACGCGTCTGACCTCTCCCTAAAAAAGGAGGGTTGGATGATTGATTCTGTTGTTGTTGGTTAGTGTTCCAGTTATTCCGATTTCTATTTGGGCAGTTATAGTTTCCAATGGTGTCACTGTCCGTCCCTGACGATGAAGTATCAGAGAAAGAAAGGAACTGTTTTCTTGACCTACCCTGGTTGTCTGAAAGGAAGCGGCGTGATTCTGCTTTTGAGTAAAAATCCACCTGAAGGTATGGATAGATGTTTTCCAATGAGAAGCTTTTTTTATCTTTCTCAAATTGGTTACTTTTTTGTGCTATAGTGAAATCTTTAAACTCTTCGATCTCTTTCGCTACCTTATCTAGTAATGCTTTAGCATCTGCTATGGTAGGATTAATGCTAATTTCAGCCTCTAATTTAGCAATTTCTGCAAGTTCCTCCTTGGAAATTCTTATCGCAGTTTCAACAGTTAGGACCATAAGGTCTCTGCTGCATTTGGTTTCTATTAAAGAAAAACCTTTTTTTTAAATTGGGTCCTCTGTAAAGATTACTGGTATATTTTTTATCTGTAACCCACCTGGAATGGTGCCTTCTCTGAGGTGTTGTAATAAGAAATGCCCGTGGAGGTCTGTCCTGATTTGTTTCTTTTTTAGACGGAGCAGCTTCTCAGCCTCATTGGACGATGTCGCTGTCTCACTCAGGGTAACTGACGAGAATATGGGAGGGTCACTAAGCAAGTTCCTGATGTGGTCTTCGGTATATGCAAAAGTGTCCTTTTCTGCCATTACACAAAAGACAGAACAAAAGAAAAGAAGAGTTTAGAGTGAAATAATAACAAGAACACATAAGATTCACAGTGTAACAATTCACTGCTTATCATAAAAAAGGGGGTGAATTAATTAACCTTTGCTCCAACGATAAAGCGAACAACATACCTCGCGGGCCAGCGCCCGCTATTATAACGAGAAAGCAACTACGGGGTGGCTCTAATCAGCAAGGCTGAGCAAGGCTAGCAAGAAACAAAAGAAAGGTGCCAGTGCTGATGTGGATAATTTAATAAAGCAAATGACCTAACAGAACTTGAAGAAACAATCAAGAACGGGAGTTACTACTTAATAGTTTTTTATTTTGACATTGTTAGATAAACGGAATACTTATACTTTTTTTCATTTTTATAAAACAGGGCAACATATTCAAAAAGGACACACAGGAATAGGGGGAAACTAGCTGCTATTCATCAATCATACAGTGTTTCAAGTATACCACATACATTCAAAACACATTCACACCACTCAGAAGGAGGGACTGTAAAGAGCATAAACTACAATCTTAAAATATATACAATCTCTACTACAAAAGAAACAAAAAGCCACAGTCTGCGGCTGCAGTTTTTTCACAAAATGGAAAAACAATTAGTTTTTTAAAGTACAATCCAGGTTAGATCTAAAAGAAACTTTTACAACTAAGAAGGCTTGGTATTGTACTAGCGACTAGGAGAAAATAAAGTAAAGTAAAGTAAAGTCCACATTTGTAAAGCGCACAATCACCCGTAAGGGTCTCTAGGCGCTGGGGGCCGTCGGGAAGATTAAGCGAGCTATTGCCCAGAGTCACATGGTGCTGGGCTAACCTGCCGCCGGAGCCGGGGATCGAACCGTGGTCCCCAGATTCCAGCGTCAGTCGCCCTGGCCGCGGCGCCACACCTCTAAATTGGATGGTCCCGTCGCTCTCGCAGACACAGTATGGCAAGAGCCTACGCGTTTCGAATCCCGCTGGTTTTCATGGGATTCTCTTCAGGGCCTTATGTAGTATCTATACAATAAAGATAAAAGAAGGGAGAGGAAAAAAAGGCAGATTAAGGACATCGCTTTGCAGAGTTTAGTGACACAGGGTAAAGAGACCAAACATCAGGAAACATGGCAAAGTGCCGACACACATCTTCCACATCTTACCACTAAGTGAAGATGCCAGTAATGGAAGGGAGTCCAGAGGAATCACGAACTCAGTTGTCTGTAACTAAAATTGGAGAGGCATATATTGCAGTCAAACAAGTTTGAGAGTTGGTAGTGAAAGTTCCATTGATGATCTGTATAACTACTTGCCTGATAGGTACACTGTGCAGATCTTTATCTTTGGAATAGGGGCCACGTTGAAATCTCAATGCAAAAACAAGACTGGATTGAAAAGATTCTACCTGTTTAAAAGAAGGAAGTCCTTAGACTATGCTCAACTAGTCATTAGATGGAATGACAACGTTTCAAGTCCTGCTTACCAGAGAAAAGGGGGAATCGTTGGTGGTGCTCCAGATGGCCGAGTGAGTTTATTCGTTTTAAAGTAACTGTCTGCAAAATTTGAAAAAAAGGAAATTATTCAACCGCACAGCGAGGAGTGTTTGTTAAGGTAGCACGGCAGCGGACTATTACCTCAACCAAACTGGGTCCAACACGAAAACTGATTGGAAGGTGCCCAAACGATGGAGCGGATTAAGAATCTGGGAAAAAGATGAAAAAACCGTTTTAAAGTCGGATCAAACATCAACAAGTGTTATGAAAAAATGGCTGCCAAGTTTTTTAAGCTTACCGCTTTTGATAAAATACAGGCGGAGTGGCAGGTAAACAAGAAACCAATATTGATTTGCCTGAAATAAAGATGAAGATAAAATTTACGGGCGGCGGTGGGCAAAAGTTGCCTTAACACTATGAAAATATGTAAAGAATAAGACTCACCGCCTAATGTATGGACGAGGGCTCTACAAAGTTAGAGCTTCACAAGCGAGTCAAAATTTCTTTTATAAGTAACTGAAAAATAAGAAAGTCCAAATTGGCAATATGCTATTGCAAAAAACAGATTTGGGGGGCGAGTTGAAAAAAATAAATAAAGAGGGGCCAACTTACTTCAAAAGTGAAAACGACCGTCTGACCGCTCGCGTTCTAAACGGCACTGCTCCCCGGCGCATGCGTATGGCAGACCGGGAGACGCTGCCACAAGATTTTATAGTGAGAGAAGGCGCGCTATGGAAGTGAAAGCCAAGGACTGGACTGGACTCATACCGGAGCCTCTGGCGGGTCAAAAAAGGACAGTATACTAAAGTTCGTCTGGCATGGGGGCGGATACTCAATTGGACCGTAGTTTTAGCCATAGAGGAAACAAGACACGGAAAGTTCGAAACGGAGCGCTATTACTGAAGAAGTCTGGCTAAACATGCCAGGGAGGTAGAGCCAACCATGGCAGAATGTAAAGGTAACCTGGCAATGTATACAATTACCTGGTATATAAATAAAGATCAAACGTAGTACAACTCATCAGGTCAGGCTGACATGGGTATAAACAAAGAGCAACCAGCTTGTACATCACGGAATCTATAATGAAAACAGCACCTGGAGGTAAAAGGGCGGCATATATACCATGATGACATGTGCACGACAAAGAGTCTAAAGACTATATGGTGCACATGTTTTTCAGAGCCAAACAGGCCTCCCAATTCAACTTCTGTAGTCACAATTTGAAAATTTCGCTCAGTTCATTGAGACCGGACGTGGCTGTGTCAAATTTGACGATGAGGTGGGCCTCTCTTTTGGACAATTGTAAATTCATGTCACCTCCACGAGGATCCCTTTCGATTCGCGATATTACCGTCCATCTAAAGTCACTGGTCATGATTCCTCTGGACTCCCTTCCATTACTGGCATCTTCACTTAGTGGTAAGATGTGGAAGATGTGTGTCTGCACTTTGCCATGTTTCCTGATGTTTGGTCTCTTTACCCTGTGTCACTAAACTCTGCAAAGCGGTGTCCTTAATCTGT
Source organism: Lissotriton helveticus (assembly GCF_964261635.1). NCBI lineage: Eukaryota > Metazoa > Chordata > Amphibia > Caudata > Salamandridae > Lissotriton > Lissotriton helveticus. Next base: position 234,342,019 of record NC_136058.1, read on the forward strand.
CTTTTTTTCCTCTCCCTTCTTTTATCTTTATTGTATAGATACTACATAAGGCCCTGAAGAGAATCCCATGAAAACCAGCGGGATTCGAAACGCGTAGGCTCTTGCCATACTGTGTCTGCGAGAGCGACAGGACCATCCAATTTATTTTCTCCTAGTCGCTAGTACAATACCAAGCCTTCTTAGTTGTAAAAGTTTCTTTTAGATCTAACCTGGATTGTACTTTAAAAAACTAATTGTTTTTCCATTTTGTGAAAAAACTGCAGCCGCAGACTGTGGCTTTTTGTTTCTTTTGTAGTAGAGATTGTATATATTTTAAGATTGTAGTTTATGCTCTTTACAGTCCCTCCTTCTGAGTGGTGTGAATGTGTTTTGAATGTCTGTGATATACTTGAAACACTGTATGATTGATGAATAGCAGCTAGTTTCCCCCTATTCCTGTGTGTCCTTTTTGAATATGTTGCCCTGTTTTATAAAAATGAAAAAAAGTATAAGTATTCCGTTTATCTAACAATGTCAAAATAAAAAACTATTAAGTAGTAACTCCCGTTCTTGATTGTTTCTTCAAGTTCTGTTAGGTCATTTGCTTTATTAAATTATCCACATCAGCACTGGCACCTTTCTTTTGTTTCTTGTTCTCTATGGGTGTCACTCCCATTGCACTGGTGCAGTGCCTGTTCTCTGTGGGTGTCACTCCCATTGCACTGGTGCAGTGCCTGTTCTCTATGGGTGTCACTCCCCAAGTACAAAAGTTTGCGGTATGGCTTCGAGTGTTGTGCTGATATGATTAACACGGTCTCAGTGCGCTAGCCACATGAAGTGGAAGAGCTTCATAGAGCAGGCAGCAAAGAATGGTGCACGCGCGCCCAGCATCTGGCTTCAATTACCGAGGCCCCTGACAGCTGGTAATTGATGAATTATAGCCTTCTTCTGCGCGTCTCCGCACGGAATATGCAGGAAGTGGAGAAACTCTACAGACTATGGCCTATTGCGTGCTGCCTTGTAAAAACACAGTCATGAGATGGCCAATTAACATGCAGCTGCCATAAATAACGAACAGAATTCACGCGCTTCTCTGGAATGTCTAGGTTACCTTGTCGGACCGCTCTCTATAGGACTCTGAAGCCACACCCACTTCGTGGGATGTAGGCCGAGCCCTAAAAAGGGATACAGAAACCCAAGCCAGAAACTACTGCTCCACTGGAGGATGTGTTGCTATTAGTGATGGCCTTCAACCCTTTCACTCTCTTTCTTTCGCTCCACAAAAACCTTTGGCTGAAGCCATGATGGGCAGAGTTATTTTCTGTAAAAAGAAGATGTGCTTCCACCACCCCATACAATGCTACAAGGACTACTGAGGGCATGAAATGCAGAACAGAAATCACACTTAACCACTTCTGAGGTAAGAACCATTAAATATAGCATCACAAAAATAATCTGCATACACTTTTTTTGCTGTGTTAACATAATGGGGAAACAACCTTTAAACCGCAACTTTTACAATGCACTACCATTACAACAAAACTTTTACAACGCTAGATCCATTATATCGCATGCCATTACAACGCAACCATTACATCGCATGACACTACAACGCATACCATTACAACGCATGTCATTACAACGCAGTCATTACAAAGCATACCATTACAACGCATACCATCACAACAGATAGTACCCTTACACTATCCAAAACGTACCCTACTGACATGTTCATGGCTGACATCTGTAAAAGAGGGATTGAGTAAGCCTCTATCTAGTACAGTGCATGTCATTTTCAGCAATAACCAAAGTATACCAATGAGTAGTTTACGACGCACACTTCTAAGTAACACACCATGATGTAAGAATTACACTATGGTGTAATGTGGAAAATAGTGCAGACACTTACCTGGGGTGGTGCTGTAGATGTGTCAATAGTCCTCTCTCCAGCCATTGCCTCAGATGCAAGAGGAGATTCAATGACCTCCAGAGGTGTTGGTAAAGGCAGTGTTAGGAGACACACTACAATTCCAGCTAATTCTTGCTCCTTAGTCCTAAAATGCATGAAGTACACACTTGTCCTTATTTCATTGATGCTGCAACTGGTTACATCCTGCAGTTTTTTCCCCTCTATGAGGGCCATTTTCAGTCCTGTTGTCATTTTAACAAAAATGTTGGTACAAAGATGTCCTCTGGGAATATTTATTGCCCACACCTTAGCTTTCACTGATACTCAAAGTCACATTCATTCAGGTCCCTTAATCACAATCCCCCCAAACTTTGCATATGTTACGTATTGGCACAAACACTTGAAATTGATGAAAATATTGGTTGGAATTTATTAAAACAATTTGATTCTCAAGATATTACACATTAAAAACAATTTTATCACAAAAAGTAGAAAAAAAGCAATTTACAATACACTCGATATAAAAACCAATTTTCTATATAGCGGTGTGTGATCCATTGCGGTGGTTTCTTCTATTCGGGCTCCCTTGAGCCTTTTAAGCTGACGAGCTTCTGGAGACGCACCTGCGAAGCCTGTTAGGCAACGAGGTCTGTGACGGTTACTTGGCGGCCTTCTTCTCCACCCCAGATACGTTCTCTACTGATGAGGGAAGATATCCCGAAACCCGGGCCATGTCTCAGGTCTAGAGATTCTTGTGAACAACAAGTATATACTTGCACCTACTCAGGTGAACCACTCACAAACTTTACAGTCATTCTTCGAACTTCACGCACTTCATGTACCAGAGTGCCTAGGGGCGATCCGGAGGAGGTGCTAGCGGTGTGCGATCTATTGCGGTGGTTTCTTCTATTCGGGCTCCCTTGAGCCTTTTAAGCTGACGAGCTTCTGGAGACGCACCTGCAAAGCCTATTAGGCAACGAGGCCTGTGACGGTTACTTGGCGGCCTTCTTCTCTACCCCAGATACGTTCTCTACTGATGAGGGAAGATATCCAGAAACCCGGGCCATGTCTCGGGTCTAGAGATTCTTGGGAACAACAAGTACATACTTGCACCTACTCAGGTGAACCACTCACGAACTTTACAGTCATTCTTCGAACTTCACACGTTCTCTACTGATGAGGGAAGATATCCCGAAACCCGGGCCATGTCTCGGGTCTAGAGATTCTTGGGAACAACAATTACATACTTACACCTACTCAGGTGAACCTTACAGTCTTCGAACTTCACGCACTTCATGTACCAGAGTGCCTAGGGGCGATCCAGAGGAGGGGCTAGCGGTGTGCGATCCATTGCGGTGGTTTCTTCCACAAACTTTATGTTGTTTTCTGAAAGTATTCTAAACTGCATTTGACATTACTCAAAGTAGTTAAGCGGTTAGGTTCTGCATGCATAGATCATCATATCGGATAATAGACTTTAGACAAACTTTTTATATTATGTGTTGCATGCAAACCACATATATTCACAAACACATGCAGATGCAGAGTGCTACCCATCTGTAAAAGATATATCGAATATGGTATTGTAGATGATGTGAGATTTTCAGTTTAGAAGACCATATAGTAAACGTTGTTCATTTATGTTTTTTAAGACGGAATGCATGAGAAAAGTCAATACCAGGTCCAAGAGAGGGTCCAATGCAGTGTTGTGTGTTTTTCCTTATTCCCTTTTGTCTCTGTGTTCTCAGGAGTGGCTTTTTATTCTCCACAGAGTACAAGGTAAGTGACACAGAGCAGCATCAAAGTCCAGATATCCCTGCATTGGAACAGTGAGTCTCTCACAAACGTATCATAGAAACAGTTTTTGATTGCACTCACTTTTCTCTATGATGGAACGCCCATATGAATGATTCTCGGCAGTGATTTCTTTGTAAAATAACTTTTCTCTGTTCATGTTAATATTACAATCCCGGTGTTGCGCTACCATTTCAATATTTCCTCCAGGCTGTACTCTATAAACTCCCAAAATGACCTCCTTTTAAAAATCTTATTGTAGTTACCCAAAAATACAGTCACTCAGTTAATCCATCAAGGAAGTAGAATTGTTTTTCAGGAAAGCTTAGTTAAATTAGAGTTAATAAAATAGAAAGTAAAGCACCCTCTTACCAAAGTGTGGGTTGACAGTCCATATAGTGTTTAAAATATCATCACAAATGTACTTCTCTGACAGTTGAAACTGCTCTCTAGCCTTTTAGGTATGATGCCCTTCAATATACATTTTCTGTGCTGATTATAAGTTGAGTGGCAACGAATTCCCATGTGGAACTCCGCTCCACTTAATTATAAGTGGTCCAGTGTTCCTTCACCTGTATTTCCAGGTGCAGAACAACAAGATCTACCTGTAGCAGTGGAAAAGCCCAACCATTAAAACCACATTGGGAATGGGCTGCAGTGCAGCATGGTCTCCACCTGACCCTTGAACAAGACATGGAGGAGCATGTGGCACTCCCACCTTCCAGGTAATATACTGCCTCTCCATCATCCAGCCTCCTCTCATTCCACAGGATTTAACTTGCAATACGTAGATATATGTGCAGAAATATTAGGCAGTCAAAGAAACTCCACCAGTCTGGAATTTGTTCACATGTATTCAAATAACTAGTAACCGGGGCCTTAGTGGTGCAAAGTCACCTCGTCGCACTGAAATACACACCAACAGTGTATGGAATTGGTAGTTATAAGGAACGAACCATTAACAACTGTAAGAACAGGAACCAGTGTGCACGAGGTGGGTCAAAATGCCACTTCCGTTCGCCAGCAGAGGTGCCCCCACTGAGGTCAGCTGTAGCATTTCTGTAGATGCTCCAAACTTATTGAAGTAGTCTGACCCAGGGTGGTGTGGAGTGGAAAAACGATGGATTTGGGCCCAGATCTTTGGACTGGGGTGAATGTGTGACATTGATCCACATTCTGTCCATCATTGTTGTGTTTGCAGTTACCAAACTTATTGAAGCCCTCTCTCATGCTTTTTCTTTCAGGCTGCCCTTCCCCAAAATATTTTTGCACCTCATGTCTTACATACTACTGGGTGTCAATTTGCTTGACCCAGACAGATTCATTGTTCATAATCGTGTGCAGCCATTAGCAAATGATCATCCTCAGTGATTGTCAAGATGCCAGATCCTAGAGTGATCCTTCCAGCAAGAACAGCGATCTTATGGTCTGGAACGAGGGTCCAGTGTGTCTTGCTTCTTGTTGATGTTTCTATCCACTCCCATGCTTGCTCAGGTGATGAGAAGAACAGTGAGCAGGTGCCATTCACCACTTGCAATATTGCTGGGAACAGAGCATGTAATTCAATGTCATGTTTCTTAACTTAGTTTTCACTATCACAGAGGATTTCCTTTATTTCTGTACTTGCTGAGAGTCATCTGGAATCAGAAATACTGTAGCATGTTTGAACTGTATGAGACCCATCCATCTTACAGCAGACAATGTGACAACCCTGTACCTAAAGTTCAACAGCTTGCATACTGCCAACCCTGGAGGTGCCACCTGCTCTAAGGACTTTTTGAATGGAGAAGAATTTTGTCTGGCCTCCTGGCTTAATTTTTTGTAGCATTGATTCCAACATAAACAGCTCTGTGCTTTGTTTCCCAGATCTCTCCAGAAAGCCCACAATGATGATATCACTTTTTCAAGAGATTACATCAGTCTATTCTGCTCGTGCTTTTAGTTTCTTTGTGTTTGCAGCTCTGCTACTACTTTTTGTACTTGCACAATACCTTTGAAGACGTCTCTAGATCTGTGACTCTGTCAATGTATTTTTGGATCTCTCCTCTCACCAGGTGAGAGCTATTGGGACACAGGTTAAATTCTATTTTCCGTTGAGGATGCTGTGTGCCTTATCATAGTAAGAGCTTCACTTAGTGTGGAATATTGTTATTCCCTCACCCCCCCCCCCCCCAAGAGGTTCGCGACACTTCACTCACTTTCCACTTAACTGCAACTCTTTTCACACTTTTGTTTTCCTTCATATTTAGTTGGCCAGCGCTTGTTTGCCAATTTTATCTTACATCATCTTACCCTTTATTCTGCTGTTCCTTGAGTATTTCAGGATACTGCATTCCTCTCCTGCCACCCGACTCCCCCAGCCTTCTCACGTCTCAGGAAGGGAGATGGTTTGCAGTAAAATGAGTGTGCACATTGACAGCGTGTTCTCTATAGGTGCTAATATTATGCATAAAGGGTCTGTAGTGCATTAACTCCCCCACACACAGACCACTTTAGACACCCTTCCACTATTTGCCAAAGACAGTGCTGTTCAGTTATGATTTTCAACCTTTCACTTCTGTGTACTGAAAGTAGTTATTTCCTTCACAGTGACAGTAATCGGAATAATTGGAGCAAACTAATCTCTAATCTGCTGTATAGTGTTGTCAGTTCCAGATTCTGGAGCTTAAAATGCAGTTTAACTTATCATGGCTCAGTCTGTCTCTGGACAGCGGGGTTCTGTGGTACTGTCCTACCTTCGTACCAGGTCACTTTCTGTGAATTCTTCATGGCAACCCGCCCTACACTTTTCACACCTATCTATTTCATTTCAAGCTAATTCCTACCTCCCCATCCATGGCAACAAGCCATGTTCCTGCAATCTGGAGGCATCTGGACCCAGGTCCGTCTCTGACCCTCGGTCAGCAATTTCCATCTCTCGTGTCACAAGGCAGCTCTATGCTTCTCCTTGGCTTGGACGACTCGGCGTCAGCACTTGGAGTCTTCATCGACTGTGCTTGCTTCCTTTTGTTAGGCTGCCTCCTAGTACTCTTCAGTGGCATCTGTTTGCGTCTTCTTTCAATCAGGCCTTCATTGTCTCAGCAACTTTTTTTCGTGCATCTCTCTCGCAATTGTCAATTCTTCAGTGGCTCTGGGACACCTTTCAATAAGTTGTATATTGTCCCCAAAATTGTTTTCAATTCAGGATTACAATCGAATAGGCAAGGCTTCTGAGCAGCGAGACATATGTTGTCCTCACGTAGCAAGCTTTTTAATTTGTATCACTAGTTCCCTTTGTGGGTGATGTTCCTATAAGATTTAAATAAGACCTAGTTATAGCTATTCGCTGTACTCACTGGCTTTGACAATATCTACTTTTATAACTGGCATGGCAGGCATTGCATGAGACGTTGCAAAGACCCGAATCCAGGACTCGTGTCCGCCAGTCTGCAGACTGATCTCCCGCCTGCTCCAGTTGGTGAACTGCAATCTTTTCCCCAGTCTCTCTTTCAGGAGCACAGCTCACAATAAGAACAACAACAGAGCTTGTGCTGTTAATACTACAGGCATATTAGTAGCTGGTACTCTGCAGTCAGGCACAATTTCTGGGTTGCATTTGTAGGAGGCTGGCTCAGTATATAGTGTCCACGTATGGTGAGGCACTGTGCACTGAATCCAGGCAACCCTTAGTGATAGTGTTTAGGTCCCTGTTAACCATAGGTCTCAAGGGGTAGTCGTGGAGAACAACTAGGGCGTATTCAGGAGGGTGTAAAGCGAGTGTATATACCACATAGTCAGTCAGCAAGCTTTCACACAAGAAAGAACCACACAAGTGTTGGCAAAAATATAGTAGTATTTATTATCACAACACTAAAACGAACTTAGTATATCTCCAACCCGCAGATATCAAATGCACATCAAAAATACTATAAAAACAGGTAAGTAGCATAGAAAAACATAGAGGCCCCGATGGAGCACATGGGTTTGGAACCGTATCCTATGCTGACGATACCCAAATCCTTATCACCATCAACCAAAACCCTGATGATATAAAAAGAAGGTTCAAAAACTGTATGGTCAGTATACAAGAATGGATGACCAGGAATTACCTTATGATGAACGCTGGAAAGACTGAGGTCATGCTTTTCGGCAAAGCCAACCAAATTTGGTCATCAGACTGGTGGTCAGTCTCCCTTGGTCCGTGTCCAGTCCCCAAGCCCTTTGTCAGGAATCTTGGAGTAATCATAGACGATAAGCTAACCATGTCGGAACACATCAGGAAAACAGTGGGAAATAGCTACGGCCAAATGTGCAGTCTGAGGAAGATTTTTAATGGATCCCACTTTCAGCACGTATGCCCCTAGTCCAAGGACTCATTGTAAATAGGATAGATTATGGAAATGCCCTTTTTTCAGCTATCAACGTAACACTACTGAATAGACTACAAGTCCTCCAGAACACTGCTGCTAGGCTGGTACTAGATCTACCCCCTCGTACCCCTTCAGCCGCCTGCCTCAAGACTCTGCACTGGCTACCTATACACACACGCATAAAGTTTAAATTATGCTGCCTAGTTCATAAAGCTGTAAATGGTCAGGGACCTGTTTATCTCGAACATAAGCTCAAGGCCCATGTCCCAAGCAGAACGCTGCGTTCTTCCAGCAAAGCCCTTCTCTCTGTACCCAGAGTTCGAACAGTCAGAAATGGAGACAGAGCCTTCAGTAAAATTGCCCCAGAAGCCTGGAACTCTCTCCCCATTCAGTTGAGGTTAGAGCCTGATCAACGTGAAATTTCGAAGACAGCTAAAAACCTGGCTCTTCTAGCCAGTTGAGCCCTCCTACTTCCTGGATTTGTTGGTCATGAGGTTCCTTCGCCTGCTAGCGCTCTGAGACCTTCGGGTGATTTATGCGCGATACAAATGAAATAAAATGGAAATGGAAATGGGGGGCAAACCATGTACTAAGAAAGTGGTATGTGAGGTGAGAACCAAGTCATGACGAATACGCAAGGATGGAGAAGCCCAAGGGAAGGAACCACCAATGGTGAGTAGATAGGGCCCCCATGACGCCCGGGTGCAGAGTGGTAACACAATGTCAGGCATTCACAGGATAACACAGGGTAAGTCGCGGTTAGGATTTTCTTATTTCAGGACCCTTCCCAAAGGACTCGGAGGAGATCAATTGGATCAGGGAAGGTTGGAGAGCCACCTCACTCATGGATACCCAGGGAGCCAGGATATCTACACCAGAGAGCTCAGGTGCATAGGTGTGATCAGGGGTGTAACACAGGCCCAAGCAGCCTCCGCGGTGCGGGGGGCCTCTGGCTCCAAGGGGCTTCCTCGGCGCTGCACTGTGGCCGGAGAGCTCCTGATTGAGCCTGGAGGGGGCCCCTCCAAGTACCGTGCAGGGAGGCCCCCTCACTTTTTGTTACGCCAGTGGGTGTGATGTGGTATTGGAACCGCCTGTTGAAGCCAATGGAGGATCTCGGAAGTCCGGCAGCTACAGCGACTCGTGGACCAGGACGTTGATACCCAATGTCGATTTTGGATGAGGAGTACCTTAAAGCAGACCACCTGAAGGTGCCCAGGAGGCGTAGGACCACAATGCCCCCTCTTGTGAGAGGTACTTGCTGCAGCACAACTGTCTTGATGAAGCAGCTGTGGAGCCAAGGTGACGATGCAGGAGCACATGAGCTGTCCACAAGCTGGCCCATGACGGATGAGGAATGCAGGAAGGTCAGTGGCCGGCAGGACCACCAACATGCCTTGGCAACTGTAACAGTCGGGTTTAAAGGAAAAAGATGCTTTGTCGCAGACCAGCAAGGTCTGTGGGACAAAGCCAGCAAGCGTAAGTCAGGGATGGCCCCCAGCATTCAGGAGAGCCAGAGGGAATCATTGGAGTCCCCTCGAGGACCCTCTGGCAGCAGGCACAGGGAGTCACAGGGAAGCCTCAGTAGCCCACAGGAGATGGAGGCTCACGGTGCAAATGATGCAGGCAGGACTTTTTTCTTGGGGCTAGACGATGCTGAAGGCTGGGGATTCTTGGAGTTTGAAGATCATGCATGAGTAGAGTCAACCAGCCTTGGCAACGGCAGACAGGCACAGTGCACAGGGAGGTGGTTCAAGTCTGCTGGAGAGGAATTACAGTCTCCCAAGTTGCATGGAACACTGGTCAGGCCTCTGTGGAGCCCACAACCCACCACCTTTGTTGCAGTGCCGGGACATGTCTGTGGAACAACAGGATGAGCAAACCGGTCATCGACGTAGAGGTACCTGTGGATGTAGGGGAGTAACTCATTCACTCCAAGGAAGATTCCTTCTTGCTTAGATGCACGGTTATGGAGTTGCAGAAACTTGAAGAGCATGGTGACAAAGTCGCAGGAATCTTTCGGCCAAGAGCAGTCTTGTCTTTGGTCCTGGCTCGAAGAAGCAGCAGGCTTCCAGTGTCCATCAGCAGAAGAGTCTTTAGATGATCCTCAGAAGACTGGCAGTCGGTTCTTGAAGATGATGTCCAGATAAATCTAAGGACTCACCCTCAGTGGAGCCCTTACATAACCCTAAAAGGGGGTGTCAGGGACACTACTCAGCTAGCCTAGCCAGTCAGATGTCCCCAGGGGCCAAGTTTCAACATGGCAGAATCAAGTGGCTACCTGGAGGAGCTTTACACACCTCCCTAGGGAGGAGTTGGACAGGGGAGTGGACACTCCCCTGTCATTTGTGTAGTTTTGTGCCAGAGCGAGAGCCAAGGACTCCTGAACTGGGCAAAACTAGTTTATGCAAGGAGGGCACCAAATGTAGTCTGGTGGTGCTCGGAAGCACCCCCACCCTACCTAATTCTAAAGGAGAGGTGGTCATACCTCCCCTTCAAAGGCAATCCTTTGTTCAGCTTCCCCTGCCTGAGTTAGGCTTATCAGCAGGGGGCAGAACAGTGCCTGAGACCGGTAGCAGTGCAGGCGGGCTGTCAGACCCGGTAAGTCTACACAGGTAGGTATCGGGGGTCCTCTAAGGAGCCCCCCAGTACATGGTATCATGCAACTAACACTGGAATCGGTGTAGTTGAATAATTCCAACATGTTTGATACCAGCCATTATGTAGTTGGACATCTCAACTTGCCGGTGTCCACTACATATCTTAACATAGCCGCCCGCACTTACAAAGTCCAGGGAATGGAGTCCGGGTTTGTAGGGGTACTGCTGCTTGTGCAGGGGTTACCCACACACTTAGAACCATGCACCCTGCTCTTGGACTGAAGGCCTACCTTAGGGGTGACGTATAGGTTTAAAGTGCAGTAACCAGGATATAAGGAAAACCTATATCTTAAATGAAAACTGTATGCACCATTTAATGCAGACTGCAATGGCAGCTCTGCAGACACCATTTGCATGAACTCCTATGGGTGGCATAATACATGCTGCAGCCCATGGGAGACCCCTGGTGTACCAATGCTTTGGGTACCTCAGTACCATATACTAGGGGCTTACAGTGGTACCCCAGTATGCAAATTGTGGGGTGTACAAAGTACTTCCCAGTAAATTTAGAGTAGAAAGCACTGCCACTGGGGTCTCTGTTCGCAGTATCGCAGTGAACAACAGTCAAAACACCAGACACAAACTGGGGGCATCTATGCCAGAAAGATCCTACTTTCCAGTAGCTATGCCACCCAAGAATGCTTTAGTGACATGACAAAATATGGAAGAGTTGCAGGAGCTTGGTTGTTGACAGACTTTATTTTGTATATTTGAAGGACGTCATCTATCCATTAAACATAAAAAAATTCAAGAAGTGATACATTATCGTGTAATGACTATGTATTTTGTGGCCTTATGTTGCTGCATGCTGCTGGTTTTTTAGCAGGCTATACTGCCATTTTATAGTTTTTATCTAGGAAGACTTGCAATTTTTGCTCATCACTATTTAAAACAATGCCATTTTCATTGGGCTCCTCCGGTCAGAGGCGGAGGAGCGCCAAACCACTGTGGAAAAAAAGAAAAGAAAATGACAATAATGCAACATTATTATCATTTTATTTTTCCACTGAGGGAGGTTTACGGGGTGGGGCAGGGTAGGGCTGTTGTCACAGCCAGCAGGGGAGGACTGGTTGGGGCACTTAAGAGTGCATGACGGTTTGGCTGGCGGTCTTGGGCTGGCCAAACAGTCATGCACACTTTGCATGTTCTCCACCGGCTGTATTGTATAGCCTGTGTGGAGAACATGCACAGGCTCATAGTTCCCATCTGAGCACCAAACCACGACGCTCAGACCAATCATGATGGTGACAGCAGCGTCGTGATTGGCTCAGAGGAGCCTGTGTGTGCTTCCTGCTTCCGGCAGGAACAGAAGAGGATGGAGGAGAGGCAGCGGCTGGCAGTCAGGTAAGTAATTTTATTGAGTTTCTTCCACCTGCCCATTTTATTGATTTTCTACCCTTCCTCCCCCAGTACTTTTCGCTGGCAGCCGCTACTGGTGTCTAACATAGTGTCTTGTATGTCACACTGGATAAAAAAGAGAATGTTATCTTCTATTGAAAAATATTGCATGACTTACTGTAAATGTAAATGTAAATGTGTTGGACTTGTAAAGCGCACAGCTGCCCGTGAGCGTCCCGGCGCTTGCTTAGGGAACCCGTCCTGGTATTCCCCTGAGAGAAACCCCGGCAGGGTGACCACAAGGTGAAAGCCAGGCATCCCGCCGCGAGGGGCCGTAGTGGAGATTAAGCAAGCTATTGCCCAGAGTCGCAGAGTGTGACCCCGTGAGTTGAGTAGGCACCAGAGCGAGAATTGTCGAGTCCGTGGAATTTTGAGCCCGAGACCCGCCGAGGCGGGGAAACGAACCCTGGTCCACGGTCGATCTCAGCTTCCGGGTCTGCCGCCTCTAACCACTGAGCCACGCTTCTCCACTGATATGCGTCACAAAGGTTTTGAAGTTTGTAGTCATGTTTGAATGCTGGCTTAAAAGAGTGTAGCACTTGGGCATGAGCTACTCCTGCGCTGTTACTAATCCATCATGCAGTGAATCAATCACCCATCCACTGACTCCATTTCACACTCAACGTACCGCACAACCACACACACAACCTAACAATGAAGGAAGAAACACGTTCTCTTAGAAAATATCCAGACCCGTTGTATTATAGAATAGCATAAACGATTACATTAAATGACATCAAATTACAAAAGAACATAGGTGTGTCTTGGGGCAGCAAGGGTGCTGTAAGAAATATGCAGACAATTGAGGACTCAATAATGTTTAAGAATCATTTATTTTACAGAAAACCTTTTAGTTTACAGACTTTGCAAAAAAACTATTCTATCTGCCCTAAAAAAACGAAAGAGGGCACATTACGGATGGACGAAAATGACATAATTTACAATTAAACGTGGTAGCTTTCGATGCGGAGATAAAACGGCTTTCAAAGTCCTTTAAATCTGAAAAGTTAACAGAACTCTTAGATTAAAGCAGCTCTTATGGTAGAGAGAAGGCATATTTCTTCTTTGAATCATGCAGAGGTATATCGTTGCAAATCCTAAATTACATACAATAATTATGTCTAGATCTAATAATAAAGTTCCCCTGAAATTGCCCAGTATTGATGATGGCCACCCACTGCATTTAAATGAATGGATCACAATATAATGTCCCTCAAAGAAAAGTTAAAATATCAGCATGTGTGAAAGAATCAAAGGAGACCACAAGACTAAGCAAATTTTACCAATGTGCAGTGATTAGCTTAAGCCGCTGGTTGCTGGCGGGGGCCACAGGCACTCATTTTTGGGGACCGGTTCTTATTTTTTTCTCATATAATATTTACCGAGAGAATGAGAGGGAAAAACACACAAATAAGAAAGGGCGCGATAATAATGAGGTAAAGGGGCAATGCCTGTTGGTGGATTAAAGAGGACTGTGGTGGATTAAAGACTACGGAGCCTTGGTATTCGGCACGCTGACCCTGATTAGCGCAGACCGTATACTCCTTAGCAGAGCTTTGGGTTCAAACTAAGCACTTTCAACATAATAGACATACTCTCCCCGAGGGTCAGTATAAAGTTTATAAAGATGAAAAGTTCTGACCAGAAGACCGGAGTGAGGAGAGGGAGGTACAAAGAAAGTCGATGGAATTTCTAAGGAGTACTGGGAAGGGAAATGAGGATTCTGGGATAGGCATGGAAGTTAGTGGGGGAGGATGTGTAGTTAAAATGTTTATAAGGTGGTAATGTCCGACCATTTTTATTAGAACCATTAAAAATGTTAAAAACTAAAATCCCTCTTCGGGTGGCCATCAGCTGATAAATCATTTACTTAAAAAAACACAAGCAGATCACAAAGGACCTGATTTAGAGTTTGGCAGGTGAGCACTCCATCACAATAGTGACAAAATAACCTATCCGTCTTATTTCAAGACCACTATGCTAAAATGCACTGTAAAAGGCAGATGGGATATCCATTACACTTGTGAAGGAGTACCCATCCACCAAACTGTAAATCAAGCCTTAAATCTGGTTTTCAAACGTATAATGTAGAAAAGTGTTACATTACTGCTGTAATGAAATTATGAGTGTTACATTGTAACTATTCAGGCCTGCAAACAAATACAAGTTTGCTTTCTATCATCTTTAGGTTAAAGTAAAACTTATATTACAAGCTGTATGTCCAAGTCCTATTTCTGCTTTGGATGATCCACCACGTTTCCAGACATATAGAAATAAGGGCGGCGAGAACAGGGAGGAATGCAACAGAAATGTATACATCCGAGCTTCAAGTAATTTTCTTTAAGTACAGGTGTATTCCATTCTTAGATTTCAGGACTAGCTGAGGTAGTGTAATAGGAGGTTTTGTTCCATCAGGTGAAAGTTCAAAATGGAGTAAGGTCAGTGCCACAGCTACTTTCATCTCATTCATGGCAAACGTCTGCCCAATGCAGTTCCTGTACATGGAGAGATAAAAATCTATTACTTGGAAAATATTGTCCATTTGAGGTCCACAGTAGTTACATGTTTCTGTGATTCCCTGCTATACTCCTGTTAGACAAAGAGAGGGATGGCTGGGTGACAAACGCGCACAGTTGTGAAACAATAACACCAGTCCAAGTAGTTATAGCTCAAAGGATAAGGTAACGGCCATCCACCGTTCACCAGATGGTATACAAAACCATACCATTAAATCAAACAAACAATATGTCCTGAGCTCATTCTCCCATTAACAAAGTCCTAAATCACAAGATGATCTTCTCATCTTCTTTTTATTTCACAGCACTTTTCTCAAAAAGCAGCAACGAGAAAGGCCAGCTTATTTAAACATAAATATAAAATGCCCGCGCTTAAGTTGGCGCGAGTCGGAAACACAATGCATAGCGCCAAGTGAATACGAGAGCGAAGAAAACATTTGACCCATGGAAAGGAAGAACGATAATATAGAGCGTCTCCCCCACCTGTAACTTGCCCTTAAGATTCCTTAATTTAAATTCTATATTATAGAGCACACCAACACACAAAATAATCTCAAACTAATCGGAGCATAAATTCATATCACGAGTAATCGGGCTTACCAGCACTACCAGCATGGCTTGTTACGGCAATGTCTGCGATGTGGCGTCTAGCAACGTCGCCTTCTTGAGTTGGGCAATAAATACTGTTTAGTCCGCTAATTTGAGGAAGGACTAAAACTACCAATAGTTAAAAAGCGCCATCTTAAAGTGGTTTACGAAATGATCAAAATATAAGTTTTAACACTACTATCAAAGCGAAATATTGTTTAATCTATTTTTACTTAAAGGCTTTTCCACAATTATTGTGTATCGTAAACAGCCACGATAGACGGCAGTCAATCGTAAAATATGGTAGAACCAGTATTGATTCTAGTGAAGCAGCAAATATGATTTACGGTCAAAGCACAAATGAATAGAAGACACCATTACACATTTGAAATAAGTATGATTGCCTTAGGGTGTTGAGGAGTTGACAACGTTTTGATCCATACATTGAATTGAGGATCATCATTAGGACATTAGGTTACATGGCTGAGTAATTGCCAACTGCAAGAGAATGATGGCCTGCAGTGGGGCGGTAAACGGATTTCCAAACGGGTCTAATAGCTCGTTAACCTAAACGATAATAAGTAGGGATCCGCGATAATAGGCAGGGATCTACGAGTGTGGTCACTGGAACCGGCGTTCCAAGGGTTTGGCGGGAGATTAGATTACACCGGAACCCGTTCTGAACAAGCCGCCACTGAGCTGTTCACAAAGAGGCATGTACTACCCACGCCTCACCAAACCCTTCGAACGCCGGTTCGAATGACCGCACTCATCTGTTCCTCGTTGATCCATGCCTATTATAGCATAGGGGTCTGACTTCGGCATGCTTCCAGGTGTCGGGAAATTTTGCAGTGGTGATAGAGGTGTTGAGTAGGGTGGTGACTTTCTGGCAGATCTTTTGGTTTTCCAAGGTTGAAGATGTAGTGTTGGTTACGGTGGTGGCATATCTGTCTAGGAAGTCCGTAGGTGTGGTTTGGGGTTCGAAGTTTCAGTATATGGTTGCAATTTTGTCGTGTTGAAGTGAGGGAGGTTGTTGCACAGCTCCTGTTAGGGTGTGATGTTGTTTCGCTAGCAGCCGGGTTGGAGAATTCCTTAACAATGTTAAAGAGTTCCATTGAATTGTTGGTGCGGTTTTGATGCCCTCAGCAGGTGGTGGTAGACATTGAGGGAGGTCTTGAAGGCTGCCCTGTCGGAGGTGTCCTTGCTTGTGTGCCATCTCCTCTCCAACTGTTTGCTGTCTCGTTTCGCTGGAGGCTTTTCTCTGGATGTTGCTCTTTATGGGGACGATGCTGTCTGCACAATTGGTGATCCAGATGTTGACGTTTTTCACTCCCTGTTTGAGGTTGGTGGAGGTAACAGGGTTGAAGGTGTTGATGGTGTTCTCCCAGCTGGTCTGTGAGATTTTGTTCCACCTCCAGTGTGGGGCGTTGGTCATCTTGGGGGGGGGCAGTGCGGGGGTTGGAGATGCTTAAGTGGATGCTGGAGTGATTGGTCTATGTGAGTTCTGTGACATGGCTGTATTTAGGTCAACTAGGAAGATGCAGTCTTTGAAGTCTAGGGCTAGGGGCGCAATGAAGACTGCAATGGTGTTGCTGAAGGAGGAGTGTGGGCCTGGGGGCCGGTTTTCGAGGTTGCCTCTGACGGTTGTCTTGCCATCCGTGTGTAGCTTGAAGTTGCAATGTGGTGGTGGTGTTGTTGGTTGTGTTGGTACATTGTTTTATCTCTTTGTGTATGATGGCTGTTCCTCCTTCTAGCTTGTTGCTGAGGTCCTGGTAAGTGATTCTATATCCATCGGGGATCGTTGTGGCAATGACTGGGGTGGATGTGGAGCTGAGCCAGGTTTGAGTGAGGAAGATGATGTTAGGTGCGAGGGTGGCGATGAGGTCCCATAATCAGTGGAATGCTTGCATAACAAGAGTGTTGAGAAGGGCGCATGCAAGTTGGTATTTTTGTTCAGGTGGTGTCTGTGTAGTGTTTGGGGTGGTGCTGGTAAGTGAGCCGGTGTGTGTGCGCAGTGGCAGGTGAAGTGACAGTGGGTGCAGGTGAAAGGTCCTACCGTGGAGCGCGTGCCGGTGCAAAGGCAGTGTTTGTTGCGGTGTCGGTGGTCAAGGATGTAGAGCTCAGTGATGGTGTATCTTTGGGGGTGGGACGGCCAAGGGTCGTGGCACTAGATGCAGTCACGCTGCAGCCTGCATTAAGAAGGACCTGGGGTGGACAGGGCTTCTGTTGGTGGGAAGAACGTAAGTGGGAAAACCCCAGTGGGCAGCTGCTTTGTCACTGGATCAGTCAGGAACAAGGAGGAACTGGAGGCCACAGGCAAGTGGCGAGCTAGGAATCCAGGTGCCTACTGTACAACTTGAATCTAAATATATTTTGGATGTAGATACTAGAACCCCCAAGGGTCTAAATTGTGACAAAGAAATGTAAATATATTTGGGCGAATAATTTAACATCCCCTTTCCCTCACTATTCGTAGTTAGCAGGTTAGTGGTACCTAGAGTCTGTTTTGGGGAATTAATTTTTAATTTAGGAATCACAGCTGTCTCTTATTATGTATATCAACATTTACCAATGTTCGTTGATTTTAAAAAGTATGTTTTGTTTTATGTTTATGTTCACTCAGAGTGGAGTCTATCTACGGAAGCTGTCTGGCCTGGTATGTGTGAGCGGTAGTCAAATGCCTTGGGGCTGGACTCTTTCTCCAACTCTATTCCTCCGGGTCCGAAAGGAACTTAAAGCTTATTTTCAAAATTTTCTATATATTCTTCTACTCTACTCTATTTTTCTCCGTTCTTCTTTTGATATGATTTCAGGGGGAATACAAGGAAATATACAGTATATAGTATAGTTTTAACTCCTTGATGAACATTGACCTACTCTTGGGGATACATACCTTGTGTTGTTAGGTGAACTTTTGCCCACTGGGGCACTATGAAGGTGAAAATTCAGAGTTGGTTGCCTCTTATGACTCCCTGGGCATTTCGGGTCAGGTTGCACTGTCCTTTCTATCAGAGGTGGTTAATGTCAATTAGATACAGACACCATGCCCACTGGGGCTCAACTGACGGTTGGAGTGTTCTTACAGATGTACACTATTTACTAATTAACTGGACAGATTAACATGAATTATTGTTATAGTCTTATAGGATTAACCAATGGCATTACTTTTTATGACTCCACATTGCAGAATATATGCTAAGAATTACGGCAAAGTTGGTTGACATCATTCAAGCCGCTGTTTACGATTGCATCAAACTATCGATTGTTGTAGGTTAATCCTAATCTATTGTCAGCAACTCACCACTAAACATTATCGGTTATTTATTAATTAATTAATTTAACATGATTTGCCATCATTTATGCACTTAAACAGTAGCCGGTAACAAAACTTGCCCACTACCCATGGTGATTCCAAAATGCGTTGGTCTGAATTTTGGCATGTTTGCACGAATAAACTAAACATTATACTTCGGAGTTATTTATGCACCACAGTGAGTGTTTCCAAAGGTTGGCAGCGATCGGAAGATGATCTTATAGATATATGAATGTATGTAGGAAATGCACTGGTTCTACTCTGTCACTTGGGCTAATTGATGGCTATTGAATTCATAGACTTTGCTGTCAAACTTGCATTCCGAAGTACTGTTCCTCTAGCCTTCGGGCATGCTTGAGTAGGAGCAGCATACATGCAAGCAGGGGAGTTGCTTGGACTGCAATGTAGAGTTGCTCCACTGTTATTGCTCAGAAGTGTTGATGCATAAAAATTCATAAAAAAGCAGTTGTATGTGGTGGAGGCTGGTTAGTGAAGCAGCAAGTGGTCAATATATAGTGGTGAAAGAGCAGCCAACTAGTTCATTGATTGTGTTTCACAGCTACAGGAACAACCAGAGGAAATATAAAGGACTTCCATTCATAAGCTTCACACTCTGTGATGACATCTCAAACAATAGATTTAAACAGGAGCTCATAAACATGGTGTGTATTTTAAGGGAACAGTCTGCGGATGTGTGACAAACTAATCTCTAACATTGTGACATTTAACTAGTTCTAAATGTTAGTAGGGGAAGGAGACTGCAAGTGTAAAAGATGACGGCAGCCCCAAAACTCAACTATGTACCCGCAATATTGCCACTGGATATTAAAAACTAGAGTCATGCAAAAGATAACAAAGTAGACCAGAACCCATCTGAAAAGTTGAGACAGACTTCGAGCTGTATGTCCAAATTTCAGGAGCTTTTAGACAAAACAAAATTGGAACTTTTTTCTCCTTCCATCGACTCAGCAGCAATATACCCCAAACCAATGTGAACGCAATTGAAAAATCATTGAACAAACGTCTTGCACAGCCTACCAATGATCTAAACACAGTTTATGGAAAACTATTCATAATTAGCAAATCAACTTTAAAAATAAAATATCTATGGCACAGATGAACAAGTTACTTACCTTCGGTAACGCTTTTTCTGGTAGATACAGTATCTGCCTGTGGATTCCTCACCTTGTGAATATCCCCCTTGCGTCAGCAACGTTCGGAAAACTCTTTGTAGCACGCCGGCGTGGACGACGTCATAGGAGCACGGCATCGCGCGCGACTCCGTCTGACATCACCGACTCCTTATAAGACCCACGTCGGAGTAATGACGTCAGTTCTGCCCTTTTTTCCATGCCTTCGAGGCACCCGGACGGACCAACGACAGTAAATTTACATATATACAGTGTACACAGTACATACAAATCAAAACCGCACACAAAGTGCATAGCAAAGGTATCAAGAACCAGAAATATCAATACGTAAAACCTGGTATAGCAGAGCGGACAACGGGGAGGCGGGTGGGTCAGTGAGGAATCCACAGGCAGATACTTTATCTACCAGAAAAAGCGTTACCGAAGGTAAGTAACTTGTTCTTCTGATAGATACCTGCCTTGTGGATTCCTCACCTTGTGAATAGAGTCCCACAGCAGTCCCCACTCCCAGAGGAGGGTGTCCACTCTGCTATACCAGGAAATCTTGGAGGACAGAGCGCGCAAAGTGGCCGTCCCTCCTCACCTCGGTATCCAAGCAGTAGTGCTTCGCGAAAGTGTGGAGGGAGGCCCAAGTCGCGGCTCTGCAAATGTCCTCAACAGGAACACCTCTAGTCAAAGCGGAAGTTGCAGACTTTACTCTAGTTGAATGAGCTCTAATACCCTCAGGAGTGTCCTTACCCGCCAGAGAGTAGCAAATTTTGATGCACAGGATTATCCATCTGGAAAGTGTGCGCTTGTGCAACGCTCTGCCCTTCTTGCAGCCAGCAAAACCCACGAAGAGCTGATCGTCAATACGATAGTCTTTAGTCCTATCAAGATAGAAACTAACTGCTCTCTTTGGGTCCAAGCGATGAGTCCTTTCCTCCTCCTTGGAAGGGTGAGGGGGAGGATAAAAGGTAGGAAGAGTAATGGATTGCCCTAGATGGAAGGGAGTTACCACCTTAGGAAGAAAAGCAGCCCTGGTCCTGAGAACCATTCTTTCAGCATAAATGGTCAAGAACGGGGGCTTAGAACTAAGAGCCTGAAGCTCACTTACCCTCCTTGCCGAGGTAATTGCAACCAAGAAGACCGTTTTAAAAGATAGAAGCCTCATGGGACACTTGTGCAAGGGTTCGAAGGGAGAACCCATCAAATAGGTTAATACAAGATTCAAATCCCAATGAGGAACAACAAAAGGAGAAGGAGGGAACTTATTAGTGAGACCCTTCAAAAATCTTAAAACCACTGGAGACTTAAAAAGAGAAGGCTGATCCAGCAAACAGAGAAATGCCGATAAAGCTGAAAGACACCCCTTGACCGTGGCAACAGCAAATCCTTGCTGCGCCAGAGAAAGTGCAAACTGCAAAATGTCAGACAAATGAGCCTTCACAGGGTCAACATCCCTCTCCCTACACCAAGAGACAAATTTAGACCACCTATATGAATAGATGGACTTAGTGGAGTCACGCCTGGCAGAAAGAATGACATCCACCACATCGTGAGGGAGAGAAAAGGAATTCAAGTTGCCCCGTTCAACTCCAGGCATGAAGGTGTAATGTTCGGAGGTGGGGGTGTAGAACTTGCCCCTCCATCTGAGAGAGGAGGCCTGCCCTGAAAGGGAGACGGAGCGGCGGGTAAGAGGAGAGGTGGACAAGGTCCGTGTACCACACCCTTCTTGGCCAATCCGGGGCGACCAATATGACTTGGGCCCGGTCCTGGCATATCTTCCTCAGAACCCGAGGAATTAAGGGTATGGGAGGAAACGCGTAAAGGAGTTGATCTTGTGGGACACCCCCGCGCCGCACGGCCACCAGCTGCTGCGTGTGCCCCCTCGCTGTGCCTAGCTGCCTCGCTGCCGTCTGACCCTGCTGCCGTCCGTTTTGTTTTATTTTGCCAAACATTTGTGCCTGTATTTGTTTTCTAATCTCTCTCCCGTGTTAAGCTTGTTTTTTCAATCATTTGTGCTTGTCTGCATTTCTTAGCCTTTTTCCCCGTGTTAAGCTTGTTTTTTCAATCATTTGTGCTTGTCTGCATTTCTTAGCCTTTTTCCCCGTGTTAAGCTTGTTTTTTCAATCATTTGTGCTTGTCTACATTTCTTAGCCTTTTTCCCCGTGTTAAGCTTGTTTTTTCAATCATTTGTGCTTGTCTGCATTTCTTAGCCTTTTTCCCCGTGTTAAGCTTGTTTTTTCAATCATTTGTGCTTGTCTACATCTCGTAAGTCTTCTTCCCGTGTTAGCGCGATTTGTTTCCCATCTGTAATCACTGCCCGCTCTGTTTCCCGCCTCCCTCGCCGCCCCCGCTTCCCGCCACTACCGCCGACCCCGCCCCTTTTTTCCTTCCGTTCCCTCCCCGCTCCCGCCTCCCAGCTGCTCCGCCCACCCGCGCACTTGGCCTTATATGGCGACCGTGCGACACAGGTGAGTGTGACCCACTTGTGGGACACCCCCGCGCCGCACGGCCACCAGCTGCTGCGTGTGCCCCCTCGCTGTGCCTAGCTGCCTCGCTGCCGTCTGACCCTGCTGCCGTCCGTTTTGTTTTCTTTTGCCAAACATTTGTGCCTGTATTTGTTTTCTAATCTCTCTCCCGTGTTAAGCTTGTTTTTTCAATCATTTGTGCTTGTCTGTATTTCTTAGCCTTTT
This sequence comes from Lissotriton helveticus, assembly GCF_964261635.1. Lineage (NCBI taxonomy): Eukaryota > Metazoa > Chordata > Amphibia > Caudata > Salamandridae > Lissotriton > Lissotriton helveticus. Next base: position 234,364,351 of record NC_136058.1, read on the forward strand.
TCCCCGTGTTAAGCTTGTTTTTTCAATCATTTGTGCTTGTCTGCATTTCTTAGCCTTTTTCCCCGTGTTAAGCTTGTTTTTTCAATCATTTGTGCTTGTCTGCATTTCTTAGCCTTTTTTCCCCGTGTTAAGCTTGTTTTTTTCAATCATTTGTGCTTGTCTACATCTCTTAGTCTTCTTCCCGTGTTAGCGCGATTTGTTTCCCATCTGTAATCACTGCCCGCTTTGTTTCCCGCCTCCCTCGCCGCCCCCGCTTCCCGCCACTACCGCCGACCCCGCCCCTTTTTTTCCTTCCGTTCCCTCCCCGCTCCCGCCTCCCAGCTGCTCCGCCCACCCGCGCACTTGGCCTTATATGGCGACCGTGCGACACAGGTGAGTGTGACCCACATGTGGGACACCCCCGCGCCGCACGGCCACCAGCTGCTGCGTGTGCCCCCTCGCTGTGCCTAGCTGCCTCGCTGCCGTCTGACCCTGCTGCCGTCCGTTTTGTTTTCTTTTGCCAAACATTTGTGCCTGTATTTGTTTTCTAATCTCTCTCCCGTGTTAAGCTTGGTTTTTCAATCATTTGTGCTTGTCTGCATTTCTTAGCCTTTTTCCCCGTGTTAAGCTTGTTTTTTCAATCATTTGTGCTTGTCTACATTTCTTAGCCTTTTTCCCCGTGTTAAGCTTGTTTTTTCAATCATTTGTGCTTGTCTGCATTTCTTAGCCTTTTTCCCCGTGTTAAGCTTGTTTTTTCAATCATTTGTGCTTGTCTACATCTCTTAGTCTTCTTCCCGTGTTAGCGCGATTTGTTTCCCATCTGTAATCACTGCCCGCTCTGTTTCCCGCCTCCCTCGCCGCCCCCGCTTCCCGCCACTACCGCCGACCCCGCCCCTTTTTTTCCTTCCGTTCCCTCCCCGCTCCCGCCTCCCAGCTGCTCCGCCCACCCGCGCACTTCGCCTTATATGGCGACCGTGCGAACGCGCAGCGTTGACGCGCAGCGGGCGCGCCGATTGTGCGCCGAAGGCGCGCCACAGGTAAGCCCGTCTGCGCCCGTCCGCGCCTGGACCGCGCCCAGTGCCAGGACCCCTGGCCCCAACCGACGGAAGCCGACCCGACGAGTCTACAACGCGGCCGACCTGATCGCCCTCAACACCGGCCGCATCCCAGGATGTCATCAAGCCGCCCCGAAGTACACCCACGGACTCTTCAGCTGCCACGCCTGCAAGTTCACCTGCATCCGGACACACCCTGCACCAGCACTCACCAAGCCGAACACCAGCAGCAGCCACCTCAAGTGCATCCTGCTCAACACCCGCTCCGTCCACAGACACGCCGTAGAACTCTGGAACCTCCTCGACACCACCGCCCCGGACGTTGCCTTCCTCACCGAGACCTGGATGAACGCCTCCTCGGCTCCCGACATCGCCATCGCCATCCCGGAGGGCTACAAGATCATCCGGAGGGACCGCACCGCCAACCAGACGGGAGGAGGCATCACCATCATCCACAGAGACACCATCCGCATCGCGACCAACACCGACGACACCCTAACCACCGCTGAACACCTGCACTTCCAGATCCACACCAACCCGAAGACCACCCTCAGAGGCACCCTGATCTACCGACCCCCGGGGCCACGCACACGATTCAGCGAGGACATCGCCGACTTCGTCAGCCCGCATGCCCTCCCCTCCGCCGACTACATCCTCCTGGGGGACCTCAACTTCCACCTGGAGAACAACAACGACCGCAACACCACCAGCCTGATCGACAACCTCGCCAACCTCGGACTCAAGCAACTGGTGACCACCCCCACCCACCTCGCCGGACACACACTCGACGCCGTCTTCTCATCCAGCAACGACGTCACCTTCAGCAACGCAACAGGACTCCACTGGACGGACCACAGCTGCGTCCACTTCACCTTCAAAAGATCGGCGACCCACCACCACCAGCAACAGGTTGCCCGAAGAAGCTGGAACAAGATCACAGCCGACCAGCTCACCGCCTCCCTGAGCCAGCACCCTCCCGCCAGCTCAGCGAACCCCGGCCAGGCCGCCGACAACCTCACGAAGTGGATCAGCAACTGCGCGGACAAACTCGCCCCCCTGAGGACCCCACCCAGCAGACCCTGCAGCAGAAAAACACCATGGTTCACCGACGAACTCAAGAGCTCCAAGAAGAACTGCCGAGCCCTCGAGAAAGCCTGGAGAAGGGAGCCAACCACGGACAACATGACCACCCTCAAGCTCGCCACCCGGAAACACCACCAACTGATCCGCGCCACCAAGAAAAATACATACAAGGATCGGCTGGACAACAACGCACACAACTGCAAGGAACTCTTCAACATCGTGAAAGAGCTCTCCAACCCCAACGCCGGAAGCAATGACATCACCCCGTCACAAGACCTCTGCAACTCCCTCGCCTTCTACTTCCACAACAAGATCGCGGACATACACAACAGCTTCAGCAACCAACCAACGCAAGCCACAACCGCAACAACGCCACCCACCACCACCCTCCGCACCTGGACTCCGATCAACACCGAAGACACCATCCGCACAATGAACTCCATCCACTCCGGATCTCCGACTGACCCCTGCCCTCACCACGTCTTCAACAAGGCCGACGCTGTCATCGCACCCCACCTGCGGGACATCATCAACACTTCCTTCGACACCGCCACCTTCCCTGAGAGCTGGAAGCACGCCGAACTCAGCGCTCTTCTCAAGAAACCCACAGCAGACCCCACCGACCTCAAGAACTACCGTCCCATCTCGCTCCTCCCGTTCCCGGCCAAAGTCATCGAGAAGACCGTCAACAAACAGCTGGCAGCCTTCCTCGAGACGAACGGATCCCTCGACCCCTCACAGTCGGGCTTCCGGGCGAACCACAGCACCGAGACCGCCCTCATCGCTGCCACCGATGACATACGAACTCTGATGGACAACGGAGAAACAGCGGCCCTCATCCTCCTAGACCTCTCCGCGGCCTTCGACACTGTCTGCCACCGCACACTAGTACAGCGCCTTGGCAACATCGGAATCCAGGACAAGGCACTGGAATGGATCATCTCCTTCCTCGACGGAAGAACACAGAGAGTCCGCCTACCACCGTACAAGTCAGAGGCCACCGAAGTCATCTGCGGCGTCCCTCAAGGATCCTCACTGAGCCCCACCCTCTTCAACGTCTACATGAGCCCCCTCGCGGCCATCGCACGCCAACACAACCTCAACATAATCTCCTACGCCGACGACACCCAGCTGATCCTCTCCCTGACCAACGACCCCGCCACCGCCAGAGCCAACCTGCACGAAGGGATGAGAAAGGTAGCCGAATGGATGACGACCAGCCGCCTGAAACTGAACTCGGACAAGACGGAGGTCCTCATCCTGGGCGCCTCGCCCTCCGCCTGGGACGACTCCTGGTGGCCCTCCGCCCTGGGCACCGCACCCAAACCAACGGACCACGCACGTAACCTGGGCTTCATCCTGGACTCCTCCCTCTCCATGACCAGACAAGTAAACGCCGTCTCCTCGTCTTGCTTCAACATCTTGCGCATGCTACGCAAGATCTTCCGGTGGATCCCCACCGACACGAGGAAGACGGTCACCCAGGCCCTCGTCACCAGCCGACTGGACTACGGCAACGCCCTCTACGCCGGTACCACCGCCAAGCTCCAGAAGAGACTCCAGCGGATTCAGAACGCCTCGGCCAGGCTCATCCTCGACATCCCCCGACGCAACCACATCTCCGGACACCTGAGAGATCTGCATTGGCTCCCGGTCAACAAGAGAATCACCTTCCGTCTCCTCACCCACGCACACAAAGCCCTACACGACCAAGGCCCGAGCTACCTCAACAACCGGATCAACTTCTACACTCCCAAGCGCCTCCTCAGATCAACCAGCCACGCCCTCGCCGCCGTCCCCCGCATCCGAAGAGCGACAACAGGAGGAAGGTCCTTCTCCTACCTGGCCGCCAAGACCTGGAACTCACTCCCGACCGACCTACGCCTGACCCAAGACCACCTCTCCTTCAGGAAGAAGCTCAAGACCTGGCTGTTCGAGCAGTAACGGCACCCCCCTCCCAACCCAGCGCCTTGAGACCCTACGGGTGAGTAGTGCGCTCTACAAATGACCTGATTGATTGATTGATTGATTGATCTCCCCAACTCAACTGAAACGCGTCCCCCAAGGCTCCTTGCATCGGATACTGGAGACTGCAGAATGACAGGCAGTGAGCATTCTCGCGAGTGGCGAACAGGTCCACCCGAGGAGTCCCCCACATCTGAAAGATGTCGTGAACAACCTCCGGGTGAAGCCTCCACTCGTGGTCGGCAGAGAACTGCCGACTGAGAACGTCTGCACGATTGTTCAGAACTCCGACAGATGATTTGCCATCAGACAAATCTGATGGTCCTGAACCCAGGACCAGAGACGCAGAGCCTCTCTGCAGAGACACTACGACCCCACTCCTCCCTGCTTGTTGATATACCACATCGCGGTCGTGTTGTCCGTCAGGACTTGAACCGACTGACCGCGAAGGGAAGGGAGGTAGGCCTTGAGCGCCAGACATTTCGCCCGCAACTCTAGAAGGTTGATATGAAGCAACCTTTCCTCCGGAGACCAAAGACCTTTGATCTCCAGATCCCCCAGATGAGCACCCCACCCGAGAGTGGATGCATCCGTTATCACTGTGGCAACCGATGGAGGTAGATGGAAAGGCTTTCCCCGAGACAGATTGCCCTCCACGCTCCACCATGACAGATCCGCTGCAGTTTCTCTGGAGATCCTCACTGACTCCCCGAGATCTCCGTTGTGCTGATACCACTGCCAGCGGAGGCACCACTGGAGTGCCCTCGTGTGCCAGCGTGCATGGTTGACCAAAACAATGCAAGAAGCCATCAGACCGAGCAGATGAAGGACCTTCAGGACTGGAACAACCGCTCCATTGTAGAATAAAGGAATCATTGCCTGTATGTCGCGAATCCTTTGAGGTGGAGGGAATGCACGACATACAGTAGTGCCCAGTACCGCACCTATGAACAGGTTGCGCTGGGAGGGCACCAGGTGAGAGCACCTTCTCTGGTGACTCTGCTTTGATCAGCCAGTCGTCCAGATAGGGGAACACAGGAATCCCCGACCTTCTGAGATGCGCAGCCACCACTGCCATTACCTTGGTGAAAACTCGAGGCGCAGTAGTAAGTCCAAACGGAAGGACCGCAAACTGGTAGTGCTGCGATCCCACCGTAAAACGGAGATACTTTCTGTGCGACTTCAGAATGGGGATGTGAAAATACGCATCCTGCAAGTCGATCGACACCATCCAGTCTTATTCCAACAGCGCTTGAAGAACCTGTGCAAGTGTGAGCATTTTGAACTTCTCCTGCTTGAGATAGAGGTTCAAAATCCTGAGGTCCAGGATTGGACGTAACCTGCCATCCTTCTTGGGGATCAGGAAATACCGGGAGTAGCACCCCTGACCCCTTTCCTGCTCTGCAACCACCTCTATCGCACCTTTTCGGAACAGTGCCAGGACTTCTTCCTGTAGGAGAAGCAGGTGGTCCTCCGAACAATAACCTTGGCAAGGAGAGTAATTGGGAGGGAACTCCTGAAAAGGAAGTGCATACCCATTTTCTACGAGATTGAGAACCCAAAGATCTGATGTAACCGATTCCCAATCCCGTAGAAAATGAGTAAGCCGACCCCCTACCGGACCCGCATGATCCGGAATGGCGGATCTAGGGCTGCTTTGCTGCTGAGGGTGGGGGTTGATTGTTAGAGGAGGAAGTAGAGGAGGAGGAGGCTAGGCGTCCACGAGCACGACCCCTTTGTTTACCTCTGTATGATCTATACAAAGGGTTCTGCTGCTGCTGCTGCTGCTGCTGCTGCTGCTGCTGCTGGCCTTGTTTATAGGGACGAAAAGTGGATCTACCAAATCCCCTAAACTTCCTAGTGGCAGAACCTCTAGCCTGAAGACCCAAAGACCTTGCCGTTGCCCGGCTATCTTTGAACTTCTCCAAGGCTACATCCGCTTTTTTCCCAAAGAGGCCTGTTCCGTCAAATGGCAAGTCCATTAACGTAGATTGTACATCTGCCGAAAAATCTGAAGATTTCAGCCATGTGGCCCTTCTGGTGGCAACAGTAGAGCCCATACTCCTGGCAACAGAGTCCGCCGTGTCCATGCCACTCTGAATAACCAAGCGGGCTGCAGCCTGAGTATCAGAGACTACCTCATTGAAGTTCTTTCTGTCTTCCTCTGGAAGCTTAGATGACAACTGTTTCACAGAGTCCATCAATGCATGAATATATCTCCCTAGCAGGCAAGTAGCATTGGTAGATTTTAGAGCCATGCTACCCCAGGAGAAAATCTTTTTTGCAGACTGGTCCAATTTTTTAGAGTCCTTATCTGCTGGCACCTGAGGAAAAGAACCCGCAGACCTGTTGGAACAAGCGGCCTGCACAACCAGACTCTCCGGAGAAGGATGTGAAGAGAGAAACTCAGGGTCACCAGGTGCCACCCTGTAACGTCTTGCCACCGACCTGGAAACCGCAGGAGCAGTCAAAGGTCTCTTCCAGACCTCCATTATTGGCTCAGTCAAAGCCTCAGTGAAAGGAAGCATAGGCTCTATAATAGATGAAGGTGAGTGTAAAACCTCCGTGAGGATGTTAGGCTTGTACTCAACAGTAGGCAAAGTCAGATTGAGCAGATCCGCAGCCTTTCTAATAACAACATGGTAGGGTGCCACGTCCTTAGATGGTGCATCAGAAACTGAAGGCAAACCCCACTCAGGAGAGAGTTCCAGGCCAATAGCACCATGCAGGTCCTCAAAACAGTCCCCTTGATCCAGAAGTTCTCCTTCCTCTACTTCAGGATCTTCATACTCCTTTTCCTCCAAGAGGCGCTGAGCCCTGTGCCTCGACCACTCCAAGCGAACCGAAGTCGACAGATCCGGTAAAGACTCCGACGGAGTCGGAACCGGCGTCGAACGAGGAGCGGCGGCAGCTGAAGGACGAGACTCACGAACCGGCGTGGCACCTCGATCCAACTCACGAGGTCGTTCCGGAGTCGGCGAAGCCGTGTACGGAGTCGACGACACCGAGCCAAGGTGTATAAGGCGCCGGCATGAACGGCATAAAAGGAGCCGGAGCGTAAGCTTGAGGGACGCCCAAGTTATAAGACAATGGACCCATGGGACCAGCCGGTGCACCAGTGGGGTACATTGCTCTCGCATAAACACCAACATAGCGTTAAGGAAATGCGAGGGGTCCTGCCCAGGACCAGGAAAGGGAGGGTACAAACCCATCGGCCGCTCCGAAGGAGGCTGCTCCGGCATCGGTTCATCCTGGCCCTCTTGATTCTCAGGGTCTTCCACCGGAGTCGGAGCCCGAGGAACCTCCTCATCTCCTTCATGCTCTGAAGAATGGTGTGACTCCGGATCCGGTTCTTGCTCCGGAACCGGGGAACCTCCAAGAGAATGCAAAGGAGAAGGAGACACGAAGTCTTTATGATATTTTCGAGACTTCCTCTTCGAATCCGAAGACTCCTTGCCAGAGTGATGTCTAGAGCTATGCTTCCACCTCTTGTGCTTCTTTTTCGAGGAGCCCGAAGCATGACCCGAAGCCGACTTGGATCCGGACCTCGACCTCTCTCTGGACCTCGACCTCACTCTGGACCTCGATCTCGAAGCCGATCTCGACCTCGATCGCGACTTCTGTCTCGACCTCGAACGTCTGGACGTCGACCTCGAAGACCTTCCAGCCTCTCTTCCTTTCACCTTTGCAAGTAGAAGCTTAGCCTCCCGCTCTCGTAAAGCCTTAGGGTTAATCTTGAAGCAGGATCGAGAGTTTTTAACATCATGGTCCGATCCAAGACACCACAAACAATCGTCATGCGGATCGGTAATTGACATCATTTGGGCACACGATCCGCACTGCTTGAACCCCGTCTTCCTCGACGACATCCTCGGCGAAGAAGAAACACTCAACAGAGAAACAGTAACACAAAATAGTAACAAGTTACTATCTGAATCACAGAAGATCCCAGAAACAGTTAGCGTCGACGACGCGGAAAAAAGGGAACTGACGTCATCACGCCGACGTGGGTCTTATAAGGAGTCGGTGACATCAGACGGAGTCGCGCGCGAGGCCGTGCTCCTATGACGTCGTCCACGCCGGCGTGCTACAAAGAATTTTCCGAACGTTGCTGACGCAAGGGGGATATTCACAAGTTGAGGAATACACAAGGCAGATGTATCTATCAGAATACTCCGTAAGGGAATAAACATTTCAACCCTTTGACATTGCTTCCTACAATATTGCCTTCGCAAACACACACACATGCGGGTGCATAACCCCACACACGGATACGTGTGCATACACACAAACACACATATCATGTACATTTATGAGGGAGTTGTGCTGTTTCTTGTCCGATAGTTGTGCACACATCTCTTTTATATACCTATGTATATACTACTTCAGGTGCCATAAAATCTGAATTCTAACATTTTCATCCCTGAACGTATAATTTAAAGAATCTGGCAAAATCTTGAACATCTGGTTTTATGTTCAAGAAGTGTTAACACTAAGAAACCTTAGGCATGTTTATTATATAATTTAAAAAAACAGGATATTTAACAAGTTGATGTGTCAGCTTAAAGGACGTTTCATTTTTTCAACAGTTTGGCATACTGCCACACAGAAGAGCACTTTGATTCCTTTGAAATGTATATGTACAGCACTTTGTTGTGATTTAGGTAGAAGATTCCCCTAAATGCAGATATGCAATGAACACTCTTCTGCTACTTTTACCATGCTAGATTCGCAAATTAGAAATTGGAAAAAACTAGATATCATTGCCCTCAATACTTTTCTGGACACCCATAGACCCTGTTCCTTGCAACAAGCAAATCCCCTATCATCCTCAGTGCACAAGTGGCTTTTAGATTCCATCAACACCTGTCTACCTCTCACTAATAAAAGAACACATAACCATCAACCACCTGCACCTTGGTTCAACGAGTCACTGAAATCCGAAAAAGCTAGCTGCAAAGTCATGGAACGAAAGTGGAGAAAGAAGTACACTTCTGAATCCAAATCTGACTACAAAAACACCTTATAAATATCATAAACTCTGCAAATTAGCTCGAGCAGACTATGTCTCCACCACCATCTCGGAAGCTTTAAACTGTTCCAAGACTCTCTTCAATACAGTTAAGGGACTCGCTGTCCGGCAACTACCGTCCTATATCATTACTACCTGCTTTTTCAAAAATCTTGGAAAGGCATATCCATACTGTAGGAGAGTAGGGTCTGCAATCCTATGATCACCCAGATTTTCATGTAGGAGAGTAGGGTCTGCAATCCTATGATCACCCAGATTTTTGCTTTTTGCTGCACTGGTTTACGACTTTCCCTGGCTGTGGGCCTGCTAATCAGACCCACAGCCTAGCTGTTCTCTCTATCCAAATTGTACTCAGGTACTGAATTGGCACTGGGCCCTCTCTAAGTCCCTGTACCCAGGGCTGAGGTACCCAGAAGTCTCCCAGGGGCTGAAGCATGTATTATGCCACCCCTGGGCTGACTAACTAAACTGACACAACTGGCTGCACGACAGCTGGGGCAAGGTGGTGTACTCACCCTTTGCTTTAGATATAGTATACCTATATCTAACCCTAAAATGGACACACAGATCTCCTATCAGTCACTCCTATGGCAGGCCTTAACAATCCTGAAGGCAGAGTGCTTGGAATCGTGTGAGATGGTGCTCTGGCATGAGCTGAGCCTGTCTGCGGCTTTCGGGATCCATCCCTTAGCCGTTTCCATGATATCGCATACCATATACTCTTAAGTGCATTATAATCCTCGCGGTTATATGCCAACTCTGGTATCGCTTTATCAAAGCATGTCGAGTAAGGTGTCATACGAATTGGAATACTAACCCCTCGCCAATTCTGGCGACGGGGTTAGCATTCCACCCTTCTAGAGGGACACGACATGTATGTAACCCCTAACCCCGGTTAAAGTCAAACAGAGCCTCAGCTCCACAAAATGGATGCTGCCACCGAGACACAAGTCTGCCCTCCTGCTGCTGGGAGTCCTCCCAGAGCAGGAGATAAGGACAAAGGGTTTCCTGCCAGGGGCGGTGCCAGCACCGTCCCAGACAGGGTTTTGTGTATTGTAGGTAGGCAGGGCTTTAGAGGAAGGTGACTGCACGTGGCACCCCGGTGCTCACTGTGCATAGGCTGGCTGGAACCAGTTCCAGGGTCACTCCAGACCCTGTGCTGGGGAAAAGCCCGCCAAGGAAGTGGGTGTAACCACCCCCCTCCTAGTCCCACCCCTAGGGCAGGACTTAGTCGCGTGCCAGCCCCTTTTTACAGGATAAAGGTAGGAACTGGCCCCCTTCCAAATCAGATCATCTTTGAATCCTGAAACTACTTTCCACGAAAGGAACTCAAGACTTCTTCCTAAGATTTCTCCCTTGTGACTAAGGAGTAGTCACCCTGCATCCGCAGGCACCAACTTAAGAACACTGCGGTCTGCTGCACGTCTCTCCTCCGGATCAAGACTGCCCAGCTCGACGAGAACCGGCTTCCCTGGCACCTCTGACCTCTACCTACATCATCAGTCACGCTGAGATTCGTGGGTGTGACGAGACCTCGAGGGACCGGCCATCTTCAAGACTGCACGACTTCTTTCCAGCAAGCCCGCCGAGTAATTTCCTGGTGATTGCTTTGGGGTCCGAGAAGCCCCGACCCTGAGCAGCTCCAGCACCGAAGTGCAGCCTCCCAGCATCTCCACGATCTGCGTGGGGCCCTTCTGCTTTTTGCTGCTCACCGCGTTGTTTGGCTACTAGCCCGCTGGCTTGTGGCCTTCTGAACGACGCCCGACGACATTTCTGCTGCTGGTCTGGTTGCTCCAGGCTGGCCCTTGCTCCCTTCCAAAAGAGGAGCACCCCGGACCCTCCTGGTCCACTCAAGACGCCATTTTGAGTCCACCGCGTGGGCTTGAATTAGCCAAGGCTTGTTGCCCAATCCTGGGTAACTTCGACGCCGACAGCTTCATCCATCGTGGGACAGCTCGCCTCTCCATCCTGGTCGCCGACAACGCCTCCTGGTCCGTGAGATCTGCAGAGCCAGCGTCGCCCACTCACCTAGTCGAGGTGACTTCGCCCGGTGCCATCCTGGTGCCAACTTAATCACTGGCTAGTGATTCAAGAACTTGGTCCCCTCTGCTTTCAGGTTTTCTTCCTCCTTGATCCAGGCTTGGATCCATCGAACTTTTCTTCACTGGTCGCCTGCCAGCAACTTCCTTCTTCCAGGCTCCTGGTCCGGCAACGAGATTCCCGACGTCTTTTCAGACCTATGCAGCTGCAGCCCCTGGGCTAGGTAACTTCGGCACTTCGGTGTCCCAGCATAGCCTCACTATCCTAGGGTCAGGATCCACTGTCGTTTTCTTCCTACCAGGTCGGGTTCGCCCGTGAACACTAACTTTGCCTTTACTAGCTCCCATAGACTTTGTCCCGCATACCGCGTGAGGGTGCACACTCTGCACCCGAGTCCCCTAGGTCTCCTAGAAGTAATCTAACGATTCTATAGTCAAGTCCTAGCGAGTCCAAAGCCTATTAGTACTGTACTTACCTGCTAGTAATTTCGCATTCCACTTTTTAAGTATATGGTTTTTCGTGCCCCTCGGGCATTTGTGTATAACGTGCTAACTTAAGTATTTTCATAAGAGTTTTGTTGTGTGCTTAGCACCCTGTCCTCATAAAGAGTACAGGATTGTTGTGATTCTAATAAATACACTGTTTATTTTCATAACACTTGTGTGGTGTCCTTTCACTGGGTGTTCAAGGGGTAATGTGATGGTAAAACAGCTGGCTTAACACGCCCTCTAGAGTCTTAGCCTTAGACTGCTCGTATCCATGCTACTAGGATAGCTGGTCTATAAGGTTGACTTACAACCAATCATCAATAAGGGCTGTTTGGACTGATATATAGTGATCACTAGAATAGTGAACACTGCACATCAGGCCAACTTCTCACACATACACATTTATCTCAGTTTGTGACAGCCCACGGACATCTTCATCCTTCTCAGTCAGTTTTTAGAGCAGGCTTGTTCACCGAAACCACCTTACTAGGGGTAACGGAAAGCATACGTCACCACCTTGATAAGTGAGACACTGTGGATCTCATTTTATTAGACCTGAGCGCCACCTTTGACACGGTGTCTCAAGCCGTGTTAATCAATACTCTCAAGTCACTTGGCATCGGTGGTTCCGCTCTGGGCTGGCTCATTGCTTTCCTTTGCAACCGCACCTTTCAGGTTTTCTCACGTACAGCCTGCTCAGGAGTCCATTCCTTCGCTCACAGAGTGACGCAGGGTTCCATCCTCAGCCCCCTGTTATTTAATCTATATGTAAGACTTTAGCTGATGTTGCTGAGAAAGCAGGGCTTTCCCTTTTCTCTTACGCTGAGGATTAACAAATAACTTTTTCCCTTTCCTCACACAATACAAATGCTCCTTCTTCTCTTAAAACTGGCCTAAACAAAATAGCATCTTGGATGCAACAACATTTCCTCAAGCCTAATGGAGAAAAAACTGAGGTATTGTTATTGGGCAAAAACAAAGATCTCTGGGACCCTCATCACTAGCCCTGTGAAATGGGAAATCTTCCCTCTCCTTCCCCCCAAGTCAGGAATCTGAGCATCACGATTGATGATTCACTCAATATGCACCCCCAAACAAACAGTTAAAGTTGCAGGAACTTGCTTCGCCATTCTCAAATGGTTGAAAAAAATCTGTTGGATGCTACCAGAATCTACCCGGAAAACCATGGTCAATGCCTTAATAACATCAAGCCTTGACTACGGAAATGTACTATATGTAGGTTCAAACAAAACTGTAGTCCACAGACTACAGATGATGCAAAATGCAGCGGTTGGACTCCTGTGTGGAGTCCGGAAGGCCACTTCATCTCCACCTATCGATGTAATCTACATTGGCTCAGGGTGGAAAACCGGGTAAAATTCAAGGCACTGAGCTATATGCATAAAATCAAAACGGGAATGCCCCTCGTCATCTTCAATCCCTGGTCAGTCCCTATTTTCCCTCCTGAAACCTTCCCTCTGCCACTTAAGGGAGGTTTATCATCCCTAAATTCCAATTAGCTCGAATGGGCGGAAGGTCTTTTTCTTATCTTGGTCCCTCACTCTGGAACACATTACCCACAGCACTCCGTAACGAGACTGACTACGCTCAGTTCAGCAAGTCCTTAAAAACATGGCTTTTTGACAGATAATCTGCCTCTCCTGTTCTATCTAAGCCCTGGATTTGCTCCGTGCACCGGGAAACCCTTTTTGGGTAGCTGTTGCGCATTACAAATTTAATTACTAACACATGAAATTCATGACATGTCCCAAAAGGGAGGTATTCGCTCTGGTCGCAAGTGAAATTTAAGAGATGATTAGATTTTACTTTCTTCACTGCTGGGGCTTTCATATTATGTTCATATTATAGTACTGGATAGGCACATGCTTTTTATAATCCTGACAATGTTATATGTGCCACGCACCAATAGCGGCTGGTGTGCAGGTGAAGTGGTGCGGCATGGTGGGTGTGGGGGAGATGACGGACGATAGGGAAGTGGGGGGTAGGGAGGGAAAATGGATAATAAATTAACATTTAAAATTTTAAAAAAACCGTATCATTCGCCTACTGCCCGACACTCTTTTCCTTGTCCTTGTTGCAGCAGGGGGTCCCAACCTCCCCTGTGGCCAATCCTGAAGCTGCTTTCATGTTTCAAAGCAGCGTCAAGATTGGCCTGAGTACTGGGAATTTGCGCTCCCAGTGAGACTGGGAGCTTGTGTTTTGCTGTCTCCAACCGAGCAACCCAGCTGGGTTGGAGACAGCTCAGTGCACATGTTGGTTTGGACGGCCTAAGACAACCGGCCAAACAGACATGCATGTGTGTGCGTTTTAAGTAGCACTCGAAGAAAAGAAGAATTAAAAAGGGCACGCATGGGGGTTTGTGGTGTGAGCAGAACAAGATGGCGGCCGAGGCTTAGCTCTCCCACTACTCCCAGAATATACGGACGTTTTTTCAACAGTTTGAAAGCGTATTCACGATGCACGGTGAGCAGCGGAGGTGTCAGAATAACGCAGGAGCGGCAGGATCTTTCTCTGTTTCTATGATCTTTTTCTAATTGGTTCGTACTATCTTTTTTCAGACCGAATAATATGAATAATCTTCATATTGTCTCCTGGAATAATAAAGGTCTTTGCAATTCCACTATAGAACAAGCATTTGCAATGCAATAGTTCTCTTATTTGCAAGAGTTTAAGCTACTGGCGTAGTAAATGCCAATACCTTTTAGTTATCTCTTTTGATAAGTAACACATAAATAAAAGGCATTGTCATTTACAATGCCAATAGCTCAAACAGTTGTAAATGCGAGACCTATTTCACTACAAAGAAGCGGCCACCATTGTCCCGGACTGCTTGGAAAGTGAAAGCACGCATGGCGCACTGAAAGTTGTAGGAAAGCATGCTGTGGCTGCAGTTGTCGAAACTCATTAAAGAAAATAGTGCTTACAGACTAAATAAGACATACCGTGTAAATACAGAAGTAACAGGCCAGTCCTCATAGGAGGTTACAAATGAAGACAAGGCGCTAATAAGGAGGGACTAACAAGCCTATTAACGAATCAGAAGCCAGCATTTACAAAGGACAATGACACAAGCCAATGACAAATATGGGCAGCAAGTGGGTGGGGCTTCAAGTCCATACTCTAATACAGCATGCCTCCCAGAGCAGATCATGCACTGCCCAAGCTCGACCTAAAAACAGAAGATGTCAAGTCGAAGTAAGATGTTCATGGGGGTAGGAAGTGTTCAGGGATGTGGGAGGGGTTACTTTACATTTGTTAGGGCATTGTGAGGCGATATTAGTTTATACAGCAAGAAGCCGAAGGGTGTTATTACTTTACAAACAACTTGCTCATGAATAAAGCAGCCTTTTGACAACAAATCGGAGCTTGTGGTCAATTTTCTTCCGAGTTCCCTTCCTTGATAAGGTGTGATCGTCTCTTATCGTCATATCACATTGCTTATTTGTAGGGAATGGGGGAGAGCAGCGACAGGTATCGAGAGGAGAGACGGAGCCCACATGTGACAGAGCCCACACGTGACAGAGCCCATGATGCACACATGTGACTGACAGAACCCACATGTGACAGAGCCAACTTGTGACAGAGCCCACATGTGACAGAGTCCACATGTGTCAGAGCCCACATATGACAGAGCCCACATTTGACACACGTGACAGAGCCCACACATGACAAAGCCTACATGTACCATAGCTCAGCACCGGCGCTACTAAGATGCAAAGCCATGGGGCACAATGCACAGCTTTCTAACCAGCAAGGACATCAACTTTACCTGCAGAACAAGGTGATGCCTCCAAAATCACCTTATATCAATCAAGACCAACCCCTAACTAATATAATAATGGAAAGAGGACGTATGAGGTCCTAGGTTTGGACACAGAGGGAATCACCTAAAATAGCCTGCCCTGCCTTGCTGCTTGTCTTTAAGTCGAAATTTGCACTAAAAGGTACTTGGCTGAAGCAGATCCCCGCTGCCTTCCCTTACACAGAAGCATACTAAACTGACATTTTTTGAGCCATCGCAGCATGTGACTGTAGCCAGGGCCACTGCAATTATGCGATTGTGCGGCTGCAGCGCTTTTTGCATAATTAAGGATTTGCAACATAATCCGTCATCTGCTGCATAATCTGCAGATTTGAACAAAAACACATTTGTTTTCCAGCTCACCCGGTTCAAAACGTACTAAGACATATAGTGACATGTTACCGCGCAATGGAAGAAACTTTGCAAGGGTTGCCTGGTCTCCTTCCTGTTCGCTTATTGCTGTACTTGCATATTAAACTGGTGCTAATGAGGTGTAACCAATGCCCAGACAGTGGTAACAAGTTTAATAATGGCAAAATAATGAAGTACTACCTTTACAGAATGCCCTGCATGGCGCCGCATAATTTACTCAGCCATACCACAAAATGTGACCCTCCCCTGCCCCAGAATTCCAGTAGCACTGCTGTAGGCTTGGCGCTATACAATGCTTTCTTGTTTGCGTAACATAGCACAGCAACAACAGTAAACCTGGCGTAGAGAGAGATGGAAAGTACAGAAAGTAAGGGGGATGGCAGGGGGGGGTGAATGAGGGCAGGAGGGAGAGAGAGAGAGAGATGTAGAAGAAGGGTTCAGAATGCTGCTAAGATGGGGGGGGATACTCGGGTGTCAGGGGGTAGGAAGCTGTTAATCGTGTTACAGGGCCGACCCTCGCTAACCTTTTCTTTGTTTACTTTTTGGTACCAGCACAATGAAGCTCCTCGGAGAGTATGCGCGCGTTGTAAGCAATAAATGATCTGATGCAGATTAAGTAAGGGAAGGGGCTCGACTGAGGGCAATGGAAAGGAAGGACAAAGCAAGGGAGAGCAACAGGGAGCAGAAAGTAGGGGAAGAGATATAGCAGTGGAGGGGGAAGGCAGTAATGGCAAGGAGGGTTAGAAGATGAAGAGAGGCAGGCAGGAGGAGGGGAGAGCAAGAGTTGAAAGGGAGAGAGGGAGGAGGAGGACACGGTTAGAGGCACAGAGTCGTCCTTATTAGTTGTCGATTATGGGGTTTGTTTCCCCAGCGAGCTAATGCGCCACGTGGCGCTATACTTTGATAAAAGCGCTACCCAGTAACTATGAATAAACTGTCTGGCATGACATGAAAATGAATCCAACTGGTTCTAAAAAAAACTAGTAAGAAAGGGAACAGAAAGTCAGTCGGTTATTAACAAGGAACACAAATGGAATCTCCTGCTACACATAACAAAAAAATAGTGTTATTGTTCTATTTCACTTTTTTTTCTCTGTTCTTTGGAATGACATACTAACCGTAATTTACCTATGGTAGAAGTCAACATCAACATGATGAACGACTCATTCATTCATTCAATAAGCTTTATTCGATTAAAACAAAGCAACCATAAAAGCACAATACATGATCAAAATACATCAGTGACAATTGATAACAAGCATTAGAAATGCAATCGGGCTCGGATTTATTTGAGTTTGAGCTAATGGCATTGTAAATGCCAATGTATTGTTGCTATGTGTTATGGAGTGTGTTCATGTGGTGTGTACTGCCAGTGATCTCCTTGTGAGTGTGAGAATATTGCACCGTTACTGCCTGTGATGTCCTTCTTGTGAGTGTGAGAAGCTTGCACCTCTGCTGCCTGTGGTCTCCTTGTGAGTGTAAGAAGCTTGCACTGCTGCTGCCTGTGATGTCGTTCTTGTGAGTGTGAGAAGCTTGCACCGCTGCTGCTTGTGATGTCCTTCTTGTGAGTGGGAGAAGCTTGCACCTCAGCTGCCTGTGGACTCCTTGTGAGTGTAAGAAGCTTGCACAGCTGCTGCCTGTGATGTCCTTCTTGTGAGTGGGAGAAGATTGGACCTCAGCTGCCTGTGGTCTCCTTGTGAGTGTAAGAAGCTTGCAAAGCTGCTGCCTGTGATGTCCTACTCACTACTCTACTCTACTCACTACTCTACTCACTACTCTGCACTCACTACTCACTACTCTACTCACTACTCTACTCACTACTCTACTCACTACTCTGCACTCACTACTCACTACTCTACTCACTACTCTACTCACTACTCTGCACTCACTACTCACTACTCTACTCACTACTCACTACTCTACTCACTACTCACTACTCTACTCACTACTCACTACTCTACTCACTACTCTCTACTCTACTCACTACTCTGCACTGACTACTCACTACTCTACTCACTACTCTCCACTCACTACTCTACTCACTACTCACTACTCTACTCACTACTTTCTACTCACTACTCTACTCACTACTCTGCTCACTACTCTACTCACAACTCACTTCTCTACTCACTACTCTGCACTCACTACTTTACTCACTACTCTACTCACCTCACTACTCTACTCACTACTCTACTCACTACTCACTACTCTCCACTCACTACTCTACTCACTTCTCACTACTCTACTCACTACTTTCTACTCACTACTCTACTCACTACTCACTACTCTACTCACTACTCTACTCACTACTCACTTCTCTACTCACTACTCTGCACTCACTACTTTACTCACTACTCTACTCTACTCACCTCACTACTCTACTCACTACTCTATTCACTACTCACTACTCTACTCACTACTCTGCACTTACTACTCACTACTCTATTCACTACTCACTACTCTATTCACTACTCACTACTCTACTCACTACTCACTACTCACTACTCACTACTCTACTCACTACTCTACTCACTACATGAAAGGCATAACCAACATTGCAGTGTTGGTCCTCCAAACTCAAAAGTTCTTTCTCATGTAGCATTGCTGTGTGCCCACTGTTTAACCCATGTGTTTCTTTTAGGCTATGGACGTCTCTGACAGTGGCTACCTATTAGTTAAATATTTGGATATTAAGTTATTTGACAATCCCCTATGTTGCAGGACTGCCTTTACGCTTCGACTGAATCCCCACGTTACTGGAGCAATGCCTTAATTACATGGATTTTAGCATGCACGCTGACATCTGCAGGCCCTTCAATACAGAGTGTACTTCCAAAAACTGAAGCCGCAGAAATACCGCAGGAAAAATATTTCTTTTGAAAGTAAAGACAAATAGCCCATAGCTTTCCTTTCTGAATGAACATTCTCCTTGTAGCATTTATGCCAGAATTTGTCTCGCACAGTGACATGCCCAAATTAAAACCTCAGAATCAGCGGGAGTTTCTTTAATAAATCAAGGATGACTACAATAAATCAAAATTAACAAAAGTGTAAAGTGGCTGCACAGAAATTCCCTCACTTATGCACACAGAGAGGCCGACACACGTACAAGCATCAATGCGTAGATACCATCCCGACATGCGCAAAGTCAACCTACATACAGGTGTTCATGCACACAGACAACACAAGGGGCGCACACACCTGCATAAATGCCACGTGGCCCCATTTCATGTGACATCTTCAGTCAGTCCTTATTTCTTGGACGACCACATTACTTGTGCTGTGATTTTTAAAATTGGACTTCATTTTTAAAGTTTTAATTTCCCAAGAAAGACAATAATATCGTTTACCGAATTTACTTTGTTTAACCGACCTTCCATATAGATCAAACCTCGTTTGTTCCACGCAAAGCAGCAAACTCACGCAAAGACACACATTTACCTAGCAGGTCTGACATCACGCGGCAAACAAAGCAAATAATACATGGCCTCATGAGGATTAATTCTCACCTGCCTCCACGGGTTTGTTTTAACTAGGCAACAGGTGTTCCTACATTTTGAAACACGTTAAACGTCCCATTCCGGATAACGCAGGGCACAGGAGTGAAAGTCAAGACCCACCCGCCCTTCCCCGCACATTCCGTCCATCACTTACAGATCCAATCACTATGTAAGAGAACCGGTCGAAACCCAACTGGTTTGTAGGAAGTCTATAGGTGGAGTTAGCCAGGTGCCGCTCAGCAGGCGCACTCGTGCTGCGCGCTGCATGGTACCGGGTGCAGGCAGAGAGGTCTTCGAAGCTCGAGCAAACACTCATGCGAAGAAGCGCGCATCGTTTCTAGAAGGGAGCAGAAACAGACCTCCAAAGCGCAAGCGCAACACAGATATACTAAAACAAAAGAGCCTCACCTCTTAATTTCTCAGCCATCTTGCAGAGTCCGTTACTACTATTGCATCACACGCTCCGCGCACTGAAGGAGGTGCCCAGCCCGCGTCCCATTATAGTTTGCACCCTCACGCACTGCACCGCGTTATTTGTATGTTTGTGACTGGGTGTCCGCACCTTCAATCGGAGACAAGAGGAGTTTACCGTGGTAGGCGGAAAGAAATAGGTTTAAATATAGTGTCTGCATTACCGGGCATATTTACTTCCCAAACTCGTCATGAGATGGTCACCGTAACCTGAATGAAAATTACGACAGAAGACGTTGCATATACGACTAGCTCAAAATCAACATCAGCAGCAGAAATGCAGACATCGCCTGAGGACACTCGCTATGCCTGTGTGCACGTGAGGAGGACGCGCGCCCGACAAACGCACTGCTCTATGGTGAACGCGCGCACACCATCTGGAATGCATTACACGGCCACCCTGACAGCTCCTAATTAAAATTAATGCACTGCCGAGCACGTAACCGCAGACAAAATGGCCAAAATGGCGCCCGACAATTACAACTGCCCAATCGCATCAACACTACTAAAAATACATCACCGCGAGGACCAATCACCATTCAGATAAAAAAAAAAAAACACGCGCACTAAGGAATGTGTCTTTCCCGAGCCCTAAAGAAACTTTTTTTTCTTTCTGTACTAATAGGATCTCGGAGCTCCGCCCCGAGCCCTAAAAAAGATCAGCATCAATTAAAATTATCTAATTTCATGAAAACATCATTCGATTCTCAGTGAAGTAAACTTAAAATAAATGGCACCACATCAGTTCTCTTAGTGTAAACAGTAAACTCATAGCATCATTTCATAGACAGTTGTTTGGCATAAACAGTTTTTAGTGGCAAGATCCAAAACACGTAGACTTAGAAAGTACAAAGTGCTCAGTTAGTGTAGCCATCCCCAGTCTTGGGGGACTGGATGATTTCATTAAAACATCATACTCTTCCTAGCATTGATTGAGCTTAAAACAAATGTTGCAGCATAAAAACAAATCTCAGGTTCTCTTAGCGTAAACGGTAGGGTCATAGCAGCATTAGTGGTTTTAGCATCATATTTTTTAAACAGTGGATTAAGATAAGCAATTCTAAAAGTCAAATACAAATCACATAAAAGTAAAAAGTGCAAGGTACTCTGCTTACTATGCCCATCACAGGGGCATGGGGAGACAGGGTGCGGTTTCATTGTAGGGAACGCTACTAAATGGTGCGCAAGGCCTAACCTCATTCTTGTCAAGACATAACGGTGGGAGAGTCTCGTGACAAGTGATAGATAAGTTTGGAAGCCATCAGTATCTATATGCAGATGGTAAAGATGGTATGTGGCTTGCTTCCCTACTGTTTTCAGCCTGCATTTGTTCTTATGACACAGGAAGGTGCTCTTTATCTCCTGTTTGGACAATCCTGATACTTCATTTGGATTTTCCAGGATTGTTTGATTGAATAAGACTCCAAAGGTATTAGCTAAATATTTGAGCCAGGGGATCTTCAAACAGTTATCCATTCGCAGGCAGTCGTTAATGATAGACTTAGTAAAAACAGTCTCCTCCTTTAACCATATGGATCTCCATAACAGTAGGGGTCTCAATGCAATTAAATCTGCCAGATAATTAAGACCCGCTTGACAGTGAATGAGTTCAGAGGAAGCTGAAGACGGCAGGCATAAAAGCTTTTTTAAAAAGGAATTTTCTTCCGTTTGCAAGTCATAACTTGGGTGGTGTCCCCATACCCCAGCCCCATAAAGTGCAACAGAGGTACATCTTGCGTTATAAATATTGACCATGTCTTTAATGCGACGATCCTCCAATTTAGATGCAATTTGCGGTTCCATTTCCCATCACAGGAGAAAGATAACCCTAGATAGCAAAAATTATCTACGTTGTGCACTTTATTACCATCAATAAAAAAGGTTTTCATACTCTTGAGTTTCGGACCGCATACCATTGTGAATGTTTTCGCCTTATTGATCATCAGCTTCCTCTTACTAATAAAAACCGCAAACCCATTGATTAACCTCTGGAGGCCTACCGGCGTTCTGGATAAAAGCACAGTGTCGTCTGCGTAAAGCAGGACTGGGACTTCCTTGCCCTCCACTAGTGGGGAATCCGCCTGTATCAATTTAAGTGCTGTGTCCACTTTGTTAATAAATAGAGAAAAAAGCAATGATGCTAGGACGCAGCCTTGGCGGATACTGCGTTTTACATTACAATTAGGGGTGCATTCGCCCATTTGGCCGTACCGAACAGCCTGGATAAAAAATATATAATGGGTTTCGGGGCACCAAGATTAAGTAAAACTGGCCATAGAATTGCATGCTCCACTAAATCAAAAGCGCTGCTAAGATCAATAAAACATAAAAAGAGCCTTCCCTGTTTAGCACGTGTGTATTTTCCAACAAAAAGCTCTAGGTTGATACACTGTTCTAACGTGCCTAGCCCCTTTCTAAAACCATATTGCCTGGGCCAAAATACCATGCTCCAGGTCCCTCTCCTCTAGTCTTATTATTACTGAGGAGTCAAGTAGGAAAATGGGCCGATAGTTTTTGGCCTCAGATTTGTTGCCCTTTTTATAGATTGGGATAATAACAGATTCCCCCCATGTAGACGGAGAGCCCTCTGTTACTGCAGCATTAAAAACACGTTAATATAGTTCTGGGAAGGAATCACTTTTAAGGAATTTAGAGTTCACAGTATCCCAAAACAACTTATTATTAAATGTATCTGCCGCTTGTGCAAGGTTATCCCATGCCTCCTGTTGGAGCTCTCTCTTTCTACGTTTTAAATTAGATTTATATTCTAATCTTAGGTCATGTACTAATGCCTTATCCCTGGGTCTGTTGGAAAGCGCTTGTTTCAGCTGGTTCAAGGAGATGGTGCAAGAATGATTAAACCAACCCCTGACCTGCATGTGTTTCCTACGTGGTGACGCGGTAAATAATTTTGAGATTGAATTGTTAATTTGACTAAAATTAGTCAAGATCTTATCTGGTTCGGTCTCAACCATTAAACTGTCTTCAATCTCTTTTCCACAAACCTGAACAATGTTTTTGTTATTTCACCTGAGTTGGTACCCTTCCATCTAATTCTGGTGCCGCTTGGGCGGCACGGGGCAATATTATCAATGACCGTACAGTGCTCTACTGTTTTGTTCCCCCATACAAGCAGTGGCATAATAATACAATTGTGGTCACTCAACGACAAATCAACAATCCACGGGATAGAACATAGTTTCACAATATTGGCAGAAACGATTACATGGTCAATAGTGCTATATGCTGTTCTTGCGGTAAAAGTTGGAATCTCCATCCCACACCCATCCCTTGCACATTGCATGATGTCGAGATCAAATTCTGCCAAAAAAGCATTTAGGGTATCACCGTATGCGATGTGTGGGAAGTGTATGCAGTCGTCCCCTTCATCATTTTGAAACCCGCAAGCTTTTGTCATAGACAAAGGGCAGATTGGAGTATTAAAATCTCCGATCCATACAATATCCAAATTAGTATTATCCACAATAGCCAAGTTATCAAGTTCCAGCTTCAATTCCGTAACTACATTATGGAGGGTAGAGTCAAATATATTTTCATATAAATTGATCAGCAGGACACCCTGGCCATCCCTGTGGTGTAGCCAAAGTAGCTGCGAATGGTGCCCTATATTGATATTTCTTTTGACCCTCAGGGGCGAATTATTTTTTTAAAGTATTAACAACCCTACCTTTGCTCTACCAGATGGCGAAGGAGTTGCTGGTAAATAATAAGAAGTGAACCCTTCAAAATAAACAATATCAGTACTCCAGGTTTCCTGTAAGCAAACTATATTGTGTAAATTAATAAACTCCTTCGAGCCTAACATATCCTTCTTCCTTGCTGTTCCGGCTGTTCCAGGTGAGAATGGAAGCTGAGGGGTTTCCTGGGCAATTGAAAGGTAGATCGCTAGTACCACTACCTTTTCTGCTACTGGCACTGACAGCTCCCTCACTAAATTCTCGAGGCAATATAGGGAGAATTGGATTAACTGCTGTTCTATGTCCTGTGTTGAACTCCTACATTTGCAACTTCATGCTTTCCTAAATGAGAAGACATATTTTTCTCACATGATGGATCTTTAAACATGGTAAAAACATCCATGACCTTATTATACACACTTTCTGTAGGATACCCTGCGCCCGTCGGCCTAGTACCACCCTGCTCCCCCTGAGGCAGACGAGCTGTGACCTGTCAATCATTAATATCTTGTGTGCTAAGAGTTGAACATCTACTGAATGTAGATAAACCAAAGTGTGGCTGCGGGATAACTACTGGTTTAGTTCTACATAAATCCTGATCCCCTCCTACATTGGGTGAAGGTCTTAGATGTCTGTAAAAGAAACCGAGGGGCAGGATAGAGGCAATACGGTCTTTATACGGATAGGAAGCTGCTCTTTCAAGGGAGGTTCGGGCCCAAATGGGATTCTTAAAATTGATAATTATGCAATCCCCACGCAATGTTTTTCTTGAAGGCCTGATCCAGTTCACTCTCCTGGTCAAGAGTATCTGATCAGCATGACCCACTAGAAAGTCACAGTTTTGGTTTAACCAATGCACCACTTTATTGTTTAAGGTGTCATACTTTTCTTTTTGGCCCGTCTCTAGTGGTGGTACATTAACCAAAACTGCCACATATGGACAGCATTCTGGTGGTAAATTAACCGGCAGGTCAGTTTGCCCCACTTGCTCCTACCCCTCCTTGAGTTTATTGGGGGCCTTTATTGACTCTTGGCTTAAAGGCCTGTCCCCTCTGCTAAGGCATGCATGACTACTCTGTGACCCTTTCTGTCTGTCACCTTTTGGAATCGTATTGGCAGCTATCGTGAGTACTTGGTGGATAGTACCTCGGCCTTCGCCAGTCCTGTTAAGGCTATACGAGTTGATTATAATGCTAGATGTTGTATTTACTATAGCATTAGTGTTATTTATTTATTTTATTTATTTATTTTGAAATTTTTATTGCGCAACAATTACCCTGAGGTGTCTCGGCGCATATGTGGGCTAGCAGGACCGCAACAATAAAGTTCACTGATTGAACAACCATGTCTTTAAGAGCTTCCGGAAGCTCATCAAGTTGGGGGCATTTTTGATACTTAGTGGTAGAAGGTTCCAAAGTTTTGGTGTGGCAACCAGAAAGCGTCTGTCTCCCCAAGTTGCCGTTCTCGTGCGAGGTACTGGTAGGAGGCAAGTGTTAGCAGATCTCAGCAGCCTTTTGGGAATGTACAGCTGAAATGCCTCAGTCAGAAACTTGGGTCCGACGCCATGCACTGCCTTGTAGGCAATGCAGAGGGCCTTGAATTTAATTCGGCTCTCTATTCTGAGCCAATGAAGCTGGCGAATGGCAGAGGTAGTAGGCTGGCGGCGAGGAATGTCTACGAGAATTCTAGCAGCCGCGTTCTGTATAGACTGTAGCTTAGACAGCACAAGTTTCTGGGTATTGAGAAAAAGGGCATTTCCGTAATCGATTTTGGAAAATACCAAGGTGGTAACTAGGGTCTTCCCAGCTGAGGTGGGGAGGTAAGGCAGCAATTTCTTAATTTTCTTTAAAATGAAGAAAGCAGAGGAGACAACCTTGTTGACATGAAGGTTGAATGTCAGCTTGCTGTCGAAGATGACTCCCAAATTCCTCGCCTTTTCCACTGGGACAGGTGGAGAACCCAGCTGGTTGGGCCACCAGATGGAGTACCATTCTGGGGAGGAATTGCCAAAGGTCATAACCTCGGTTTTATCCGAGTTAAGCCTTAGGCAATTGGAGGACATCCACATACTAACAGCAAGCATAGCCTCCTGGAAATTGGCTGCCACCGCTGTGCCGTTCTTATGGATCGCCAGCACCAGTTGGGTGTCGTCTGCGTAAGATGTTAATCGCACCCCATGGGCCTTTATTACCCTTGCTAAGTCCGTTACGTAGATGTTAAATAACGTGGGACTTAGCGAGGAGCCCTGTGGTACTCCACATGGTAATGCAGAGACGGAAGAGTAGTAATTACCCAGCTTGACTGTCTGGGTACGGTCGGCCAGGAAGGATGAAATAAGATCTCTAGCCGAACCGTTTATCCCCAAAGCTGTGACACGGTCGACCAAAATAGCATGGTCGACCGCGTCAAATGCTGCGGACAGATCCAGAAGAATCAGGATGGCCGCACCTCCCTGGTCCATAATGGCTCTAATTTCATCTGAAGCTTTTATTAGAGCGGTCTCCGTTCCATGTCCTTTCCTAAAGCCAAACTGCGTTTCGTCTAAGAGTTGGTGAATATCGACGAACTCTGAGAGTTGTTTATTCATCAGAGCTTCGCAAATTTTGGCGGGAAAGGGGAGACAGGCAATGGGTCTGTAGCTGACCACGTCGGAGGGATCCAGGGAGGGCTTCTTCAAAAGAGGCTTAATCACTGCCTTCT
This sequence comes from Lissotriton helveticus, assembly GCF_964261635.1. Lineage (NCBI taxonomy): Eukaryota > Metazoa > Chordata > Amphibia > Caudata > Salamandridae > Lissotriton > Lissotriton helveticus. The sequence goes on from NC_136058.1 coordinate 234,390,557, forward strand.
TCCACGGGGCTGGATAACAGCCGGTTTGAAAGGCAGTGTTACTGATTTCCATAAGTGGGTGAGAAATCACCTGACTTAAATTAGCCATCACTGAAGGAGGACATGGATCCAAAGGAGATCCAGACTTGGTGATGGAGATGAGTCTGCTAATTTGGTCTTCTGTGGTGGCGGCAAATGAGGAAAGGGGGGCATGGTTAATATGGGGTATTTCCTTACTGCTGACAGTGGATCTAGTCCCTGCATCCCTGCCAAAAGATGCGTAGATATCTGCCACTTTAGTGATAAAGAAAGTGGACAACGCATTACAGAAAGGCTGGGAGGGTTCAACTCCAAAACCCGACGGAGGAGTAGATAGGGAGGTGACCACTGAGAACAATTCTCTGGCCGAGTTACTGGCATTATCTATTTGGGTCGAGAAAAAAATCGTTTTCTGAGCAATAATAGCCTTTTTATATATAGTTAAGGCATCTTTGTAGGATTGCTTAGCTATGGGGCAATAGGATTTCCTCCAGCGTCTTTCTAAATTCCTACAATGTTGTCGATGAAGTCTAAGCTCTTCTGTATACCACACCGCCGATGGCAGTCTTCTGTTAGGTCGGATAGACTTTTCCGGGGCTACTTGATCAGCAGCATTCCTGATCCAATCTTGGAAATCGGAAGCAGAAAGGACAAGGTTAGATCCTATGGTCGGGGAGGATAATGTCAAGATATCTGCCATCTGAGGGATATCAGCATTCTTCCAAGCACGAATTCCTTCCCTGCTGGGTGGTCTGGAAAAGGGAGGGTTAACTGGCCGAGTGTCAATACCAAAGATAATAGCCCTGTGATCAGTCCAGGTAAGGGGTAAAATATCTAGTATAGTGATGAGAGAGTTATTGGTGAACACACCATCTAATGTGTGTCCCGCCTGGTGAGTAGTTCCCTTTACCAATTGTTGAAGTCCTAGAGTTAGGAAGTCAGCAGTAAGTTGGAAGGTATCATGATTTCCCTGTTCTTCCAAAGGGAAGTTAAAATCTCCCAGTATCGTGTAGTCAGTGGAGCCTATGGTATAGTCATTTAGCTCAGAGAGGGAACCAAGGAAGCAGTTCCGAGGTCCAGGAGGTCGGTATAACAGAATACCTTTGAAGGTTTGTTTACAATTAATGTTGATTGCAAAAATTGCCACTTCACATTTAGTGGATAGAATGGGGTCAAGCGTAGTGTGGTACTGATTCTTGTAAATTATAGCGAGTCCTCCCCCTCTTCCTATTTGTCTGTCATGTCTCACGACGCTATAGCCATCAGGGGTAGCCTGACAGAAGTCTGGTCCCGAACCCGCATCTCCCCAGGTTTCGGTGGCGAAGAGGAAGTCAAGATCGTGAGTAATGATAAACTCACTGATATCCAGACTGTGGCATGGGAGGGAGCGCGTGTTAATGAGCGCTGCTCGACAGCCCCGAGAGGGAGTAATAGTCGTATTGGAGGGGGCATCAGGAACTGATAAATCAGACAGAAGTGGAGGCGGTAATTGATATTGGCATCCAGAACACGGGGCGGGATTAATACCCACAGCGGTAGAGGGAGGCAAGGGGATGCAATGGTGGCTAACATATCCCGGATTAAGCAGTCTGAGTTGATTTGAGGAATAGCGCACTAAGGGGCCAGGGGTCATGGTCCTGGGCCGTGTCCGGCCGCGGACGGGCGCAGACGGGCTTGGCTTAGGCGCGGCTTCGGCGCGCGTCCGGCGCGCCCGCTGCGCCAGCCCGCTGCGCCGTCTGATCATTGTGCTAATTATAAAGAGTGTGAGGAGGGCGGGAGGCCGGCGCGACTAGAGCGCAGCCCCAGCCACACCAAAGATGGCGCCCACCGACGCTTGCAGCCGGTTCAGTAAACGGCTGGGCGAGGCAGGGAACAGAGAGAAATGGCGTGTGAAGGGGTGTCAGTGTGCCTCGTTACATTCCCCTTTTAACTAAATGATTTACAGCCCCCCAGCAGCAAAATAGTTACACAATTTAAAATGTTTTAAAAATGAATTCAGGCAACGTGATAAAAGCAGCAAAGAAAAATGCCCGGTCTCAGCTAGCTCGCAGCCCCAGCGCTCTCGACCAGGGAGAGCTCAGAAAGGCAGCGAAGTGAGTTCCAGGCCAAGCTAAATAGCTAAGGAGGGCGGGAGGCCGGCGCGACTAGAGCGCAGCCCCAGCCACACCAAAGATGGCTCCCACCGACGCTTGCAGCCGGTTCAGTAAACGGCTGGGCGAGGCAGGGAACAGAGAGCAGTGGCGTGTGAAGGGGTGTCAGTGTGCCTCGTTACATTGCCCTTTTAACTAAATGATTTACAGCCCCCCAGCAGCAAAATAGTTACACAATTTAAAATGTTTTTAAAATGAATTCAGGCAACGTGATAAAAGCAGCAAAGAAAATGCTCGGTCTCAGCTAGCTCGCAGCCCCAGCGCTCTCGACCAGGGAGAGCTCAGAAAGGCAGCGAAGCGAGTTCCAGGCCAAGCTAAATAGCTAAGGAGGGCGGGAGGCCGGCGCGACTAGAGCGCAGCCCCAGCCACACCAAAGATGGCGCCCACCGACGCTTGCAGCCGGTTCAGTAAACGGCTGGGCGAGGCAGGGAACAGAGAGCAGTGGCGTGTGAAGGGGTATCAGTGTGCCTCGTTACATTCCCCTTTTAACTAAATGATTTACAGCCCCCCAGCAGCAAAATAGTTACACAATTTAAAATGTTTTAAAAATGAATTCAGGCAACGTGATAAAAGCAGCAAAGAAAAATTCTCGGTCTCAGCTAGCTCGCAGCCCCAGCGCTCTCGACCAGGGAGAGCTCAGAAAGGCCTGTTAGTTAGGCCTGAATCGAGACGCTCATTAGGTCCACCCTGTGATTCATTTACCTTCTCCCTTGTGTATGCACTGACATGATTTAATGTATTACTGAGTTTGATGACTTCTCCATTAAGTTTATCTATTTTATTAAACAATGGTTTAAATAAAAAAAAAAAAATGTTGTAACAAATTTTATTGGCTGAAGACACATAATCTTGCACAGCTCTGAAAGCCAGATGCAGCTGCCACCATGGTTAAACAGTATCAATTTCAGCATTTTACATTTAATCATTGAATGATTTAAGGAAAAGAACAGAGGAAATTAACTAATCCCCCCCACCCCACTAATCCCACCCCGAGCGCCACTGCTAGCTCGACTCGCTACAAGTGAAATATATACAGTGCCTGCCATGTACACTTAGTCACCATGCTTAGGTTCAGTAGGTAAAAGCCGTCAAAGAGTGTCAAAGAGTTGGGGGGGCAGTGTCCTCTGGCGGTGGGTCCAACTCCAGGCCCCGATAGACCGCCCACCTTTTCCATATTTTGAAGTGCTTCCGGGGACAGCCCCTCGCCACAAACACTGGTTGTTCAAGCCCCATAGAAAAGTCCAATCCATTCTTCCATGCCGCGAGGGGCGGGGCACGGGGCGCCTTCCAAGCCCTTGCAATGGCCCTTTTCGCCAATGTTAATCCTAGCAAGAGCAGGTGTCGCTTGTATCGATTGCCCCCCACCCCAGCCATAACGTGAAGCAGGATAAGTTTAGGGTCCCTTTGGAGCTCCCAGGCCAGAACTTCCTCGAGACATCTAATGACCCCACTCCAAAATCTCTGTAATGCCCCACAGTCCCACACTGTATGTAGCAACGTGCCCACTTCCCTTCTGCAACGCAAGCATTCTGGAGAAGGCACCATACCCGCCCGCCACAGTCGCTGTCTGGTAAAGTATGTACGGTGCAGGTATCTGAACTGGATGAGTCGCAGGCGTGTGGATATCGCTGACCCCCTAGGACTCTCAAGGGCCTCTACCCAGTCCTCCTCATCTAACTCCCCAACATCCTGTTCCCATAAGGTCCTGAGTTTTGTCAAGTCGGAGGAGCTATGCCGCACTAGTGTTTGGTAGATACGAGACACCTTCTTGTCGGGCAGTTCTCCCATAAATAACTTGGCTTCAAGTGGGCTAAACTCCGGGAGTTGTTCCAGACCCGCCAGGTACGGCAGAAGAGTGTGACGGAACTGAAGATATCTGAAGAACTGTGTACGGGGCATGTCGAATTCTTTCTGTAGTGTTTCAAGGTCTTAAGAACACATCCAGCCATAACATCACCCAGGGTGGAAATGCCAATCGCATCCCATCCCCGGAAGCCCACCAGGGTGGTTAGCTGAGGCAGTCTACCGTTATGCCACAGCGGGGTTTCCTGGGTGAGTGTGTTCCACCAGCCCGTTCGACGCAGGGCTTGCCTCCACACTCGGAAAACTGCTTGGGTGACGGGCCTTTCTAAGTGGAGCCGAATATAGAAGCGTGTGAAGGGATGCAGTTCCCATTAGGGCCCTCTCCACCGCATACGCCGGGTCTCCTCTGTCGGCGTACCACCAATCATTTAGTACGAGCAGGTGGGACACCTGGTAGTATGAAAGCACATCCGACGTGGCCAACCCTCCTGTATATGTGGATAAGAAACACGTTCGTAAGGCTACTTGCGCCACTCCTCCCCCCCACAAGAATCCACTCAGCGCAGAGTTAAGGCGCTGAAACCAACGAGGCGGAATCTCATGCGGATGGTTCTGTAGCTGATACAACAGGCGCGGGAGCGCCACCATCTTAAAAATGGCAGAGCGCCCCGCTATGGACAGTGGCATCCTAGACCATATGTTCAGGTCCTCACGCGTGCGGTCCCACACCGGGTTAAGGTTCCGCTCACGAGAGAGAGCCGCGTCCTCAGACAAGAACACTCCCAGGTATTTCATCCCGTCAGTAACGAGCCGAATACCCGCTGCCCAGACCCCTACCTCCTGTGGGCCTCCCAACATCCACAGCGTGGATTTGCTCGGATTCATATAGAGGCCCGTCGTCTCGCCGAATATCTGTAGTATGCGTATCAGCCGCGGTCCCGAGCGATCCAGGTCGGTGAGGAAGAACAACACGTCGTCGGCGTATAGCGCGATCCTATCTGCATGACCCGCCGCCCAATGGAATCCTTTAAGCTGGGCGTGGATGCGAACCCACGCCGCGAGAGGCTCCATAGCGAGCACGAATAGGTACGGGGAGAGGGGACATCCCTGCCGCGTTCCACGCCGGATCGGAAACGAGCGAGACACCCCTCCACCCACTCGCACTGCGGCTGTTAGGTCAGTGTACAGAAGACGTATATACGCCAGAAAGCGCGGGCCGAGGTTGAGATGACCCAATAGGGCGAATAGATACGTCCAGCTCAGGGAATCAAATGCCCTGTCCATGTCCGCCAGCAACAATGCCGCCCGCTCCCCCTTGCGCCCCCAAGCAGATATCGCGACCTGGGCCCTTCTTATGTTATGGCGAGTAGCCCGCTGCGGCATAAAGCCTGCCTGGTCAGGATGGACCAGGTCCGTAATGTACGGCTTAAGCCTATTGGCCAGGGCCTTGGCCAGTATCTTTGCCTCTGTATTGAGAAGTGAGATGGGGCGATATGACACATGATACTTAGGGGGCCTCCCGGGTTTGAGGAAGACCACCACCTCTGCATGTCGCCAGTCCGGGGAGAGAATCCCGCGCTCGCACGCCTCTTCGACCACCGGTCGAAAGTAGGGACCTAGTTGCGTCCCAAACCGCCGGAAGAATTCGATGGGAAACCCGTTTGGGCCCGGTGCCTTGCCCGGATTCAGCTCACCCAGCGCCGTCGCCAATTCCTCGGTCGTCAAGGGTTGATCTAAGAGGTCGCGTGCCTCATCTGTGACGGCCTTCGGCGGAAGGTCATCAATGAAGCGCTGGACCATCTCAGGCTCTCCCGGGGTGCGTATAATGCCTCAAAGTAGTCTGCGAAACTCTCAGCTAGCGCTGACGGCTCCAGGAGGAGCGTGTCGCCGGGGCCCGTCATTCGGGGCAGCGGATGGGCGTGCATGACACCTTGACATACGCGGTGCAACAGTCTACAGGACTTGTCGCCACATTGGTAGATCCGACTGCGTGTAGCTAGCCAGGCCTGCCTCGCCTCGTCTAGCAGCACGGCAGAATACTGCTGTTGAGCCAGTGCCAGCTGCCCTCTGGCGGGACCTCCTCCATCCTCTCGACCCCTGCGCTCCAACGCTTCCAACTCCGCCTCGCGACGCACCAGGTCCGCGCGCTTCTCCCGACGAGCCGCCGTACACCATGAGATGTCTACCCCCCGTATCGTGGGCTTCAGGGCCTCCCAAAGGAGTGCTGGGGAGTCAACTGTACCTACATTGGCCGTGAAGAAGTGATCTATCTCCATAGTAATATGTGCACGATAAGTGTCCTGCATCAGATGCCAGGTCAACATGCGCCACCGGAATGGCTGCCTGGCCCGCTCCGCATCCAGCGTGAGGAGCACAGGCGAGTGGTCAGAGAGTGCCCGCGGCAGGATTTCTGCCGACTGCACTCTACCGGCCAGGTCCCGTGGGACAAAGATATAATCCAGTCTAGAGAAGGAGTCACGCGATGTGGAGAAACGTGTAGTCGTGTCTACTCCCGTGTTTGTACCTCCAGGTGTCCACCCAGTCAAGACCCAAGACCAGCGCCCGCAACTTGGTGGTCGTACCCCCTTCCCCCTCGGAGTTTCGGAATGTAGCTGGGTTCCGCCATCTGTCATAAAGTCTATCCATGACATCATTCCAGTCCCTCCCCACAATGGACAGGGCTGTCGGCATGTCTTCCCAGAGGGACGTGAGCTTCTCTACCAATGACCACTGCAACGGCGGCGGGGCATACACGCTGCCAAGGACAACAGACTCTCCCCCAATCTCTCCCTGCACCAATACATACCTGCAATGTGTGTCCGACCATGTGCGTTTGTGAGTGAAGGGAATTCTACGATGGACAAGAACTGCCACCCCCCTAGAGCCCCTGGTGAACCCTGAATGGTATGTGTGTGTGTACCCAAAACGCTGGAGGCACAAAGCATTTGTACCTAGCAGGTGCGTTTCTTGTAAGAGTATGATGTCCTCCCCAGTTCTCTTGGCATGTTTAAGGACTGCCCCCCGTTTCACCTTATCCAGCACCCCATGCACATTCCAACTCAAAATACGCATCTGGCCCAAGGCTAGCCGCCCTCCCTCTTCAGTGTGAGACATTGGATCGCAACAACAAACTGAAATTCTGTAACTATACACAGCATGCACATTTTAAAGCAAGCAGCGAGCAGCAATGTCGGCGCAAACAAGACCTCCCCCCTCCAACCCTCAACCCCAAACACAACCCCACACCCCTCCCTACACCTCTCAAACGTGGAAGCACCTGTCGCGGTCGGCAAAAGGCCTGGTCCCCAACGGGGGACCAATATCTTACCCTCCCAATGGATTCCCCAGCTGCAGCCCATAGAAACTAGGCTGTCGCTCCCTCCCTCCCAACGGACTGGGTGTGACTCCCAGCCTGAGTAACGATGCACCTGATCATCTTCACTAGATAGGAGGAAATAGCCGGATCATGTCCCATGACAGTCAAGGCACCTTCTCCTGTCTCTCCCTCGTGGGGGTGCCCCCACGGGAGGCCGATCCAGAGCGCGAGCCACGGCTCGCACGCGATCTCCCACGTCGCCATCTCTGACTTCTCAGCCCTGTCCTAGCAACGCCACTCGATGAGGAATCCGATTCTCCGCCCCTCGCCGTGTTGACTCGGATCTTTACTGTTTCATCGGTCCACTGAAAAACCTCCTCAGGGGTGTCAAAAAATAATGTGCGGTCCATGTATGTGACCCTCAGACTTGCTGGATAAAGCAATGCGTATTGTATCTTGAGGCCTCGAAGCCGGGCTTTAGCTGCAGTGAACGACTGGCGCTGTTGCTGCACCAGCCGAGTGTAGTCCGGAAAAATTAGGATATTAGCATTCTCGTGAGTCAGCGTACCCTTCAGTAGTGCCTGCCGCAGGATGGTGTCACGGTCGTGCGCCAACCGGGGGTTTCTGTGTAAGCGCTCGATGGGCCCTCTCTACTACGAAGCATCGTGAGAGAGCGTTCTCCGGGAGCCAGCTCTCCAGCCACTGAGCCAGGAATTGTTCTGTGTCTTTACCCTCGCAATTTTCCAGGAAGCCCACAAAGCGAAGGTTGCTCCTCCGGGCACGCCCCTCCGCGTCCTCGACCCTCATGGCTAGGCTCTTTTGCGTCCTCTCTAGGGCCAGGATTCTTTTCTTCATGGCAGACACATCTCCCTCGACCTCCGTGACGTGCGTCTCCGTCCCCGTAATACGCTCTACTGCATTCCGCAGGTCCTGGCGGAGTAGCATGACATCGGACCCGAGCCCCGATCTTTGCATCCAGGGCGTCTCTTGACTGTGTGATCGCCGCCAACAGTGCTGCATTGTCCGGCACCGGAGTCTGTGAGCCCCCCGGGCCAACCGCCTCCGTGAACTTGTCAATGGGCCCCTGCTTGCTCTAGCTGCCCCCAGCTCCTCCGCGTGTCATGTTGAAAAGAGGTCTTGTGGGGATGTGCAGTGTTTCTGTTGGGCTAGGGACCCCGGCACAGTCTTAGCAATGGAAGGCAGGGATGTCGGTGTCGACCAAGCATTCGCCCTGGGCGGGGGCCCCCCCTCCTGTCCAGCTGCCACCAGCACCCTGCGGTTATGGGTCAAGTCCCAGGCCAGGCTCCCAGGCCAGCAGATCAATGCGGGCTCCTGCTCAGGCGGCTGCGCCGACTACTGTGTGGGCCGGGGCCCGAACCGACCCCCGGGGGCCCGGAGCGCCGAGCGTCCCCGACTCACCACTGCACGGCTGAAGCAATGCTGCGTCGTCACTCCGTTCCTTCTGCGCTGTCTGCCACGGGTCTCAGGTGATCTGCATGGGTCCAATAGGGCCGTGTCGTTGTCTGGCGCCGATCTGCGCTGGGCCCACACACCTGTCGGGGCTCACAACCAAGTGTCGGCCGCCACTTCCAGTCACCCAGCGGTCCCGGTCGCCGGGCGGGCTTCACCACAAGCTCAACAAGTGTAGGGGCAGTCCCCAACCAGGCCCCCAGGCCGACGGGAAGGACTTCGCGCCCAGTGGCGCTGTCACTGATCCCACGGATCACGCCCCGACGTGGACTCTGTGCGTTGTGTGGGCCAGGGCCCCCGGGGGCCCAAATTGCCCCGCTCCCCCTGTATGGTTCAGGCTCTCATGCTGGCCGACCTCGGAGGTGCAATCTGCTGGGCCCACTCACCGGCCGATCTCGGCAAATAATGGCGGCTGCCTCTGTCGGCCCCCCTCCTGGTCCCGCCCACAGCGCCTGTCGTCGGATGCCTCAGCTCATCTCCGCTGCCGTCCGGGAGAGGCTGTAACCTTGCGCTGTGTCTGGCTATCCAGGGCCAGACGACCACGCTTTCGCCCGCCGCCGCAGCCCACAGTCGCAGTCGGCCGGGTGCCTCCAAAATCGAGGCCCCGGCTCCGTAGGCCTCACTGGTCGCTTCCGGGCCGCTCCACACCCCCGGGCCGCGCCGCGGGTCCCGGTGTCGGTCCGCCGCCTCTGTTGTCACCGGAGGCTGCCCTCCCGACCAAGGAGGATATTTGCCGCCAGTAGCGCCGTAGGTGATGATCAGGCCCAGGATATGCAGCAGGATATTCGGTCGGCTGGTCGGAGCTCTCGCTCTACACAACCGCCATGCTCGCCAGTCAAGCCACGCCCCCTTAAATTCAATTTGTTTGTGTTAAAAGAGCTACAATATAATTAACTTGCTCATCAGACATAAGGTCAGACATAAGGTTTGAGTCAGGGATTTTCTCGGCTACCTTACTAGTAGGATTCGAAGGGGGGCCATTTTTATTAGTTTTACTATTAGTCCCAGGTTTAACTTGCACTTTCCTGCAATTCCTTTTCCTTTTTAGGGTTGGTGGGCCACTAAGTGATGGTGATCACGGAGCCTCAATTTGCAATAGTAGGTCTTGATCGAGAGCAGGGGTCACCGGGTTCACAAGGGGGATACATTCTTGGACATTATTCATGGTGGCCTCTACCTCCGGGACTTGTGTGTCCTCTAACCCAGTGCCCACTCCTAATGATAGGCGGCCTGATATGTTGCTGGACCCCTGGGTAGAGAGCCATCCACTCTCCTGGGCCTGCAAAAATGCACGTCCTGGTCGAGGTGCTAGGTCTCCACCCCCAGGATGGGCAAGGGAAGCTTCAAAGGCATGCAGCCTTTGTGAACTTCTCCAGGCCACTTGCTGTACTCAGCAAACTGGCCCCCACCAGTTCTGACCCCCACTCTGGCGGGAAGACTTTCGGGGAAACCCTCAGTGAGGAAAGGGGCTGTGCCAGGCTGTGCCAACTCCACCCCTCAGGTGGGAGAGGCGAGGTGAAGCACAACTCCGGGCTCTGGCCATCTTGAGGATGGGTAGCCCTGCCCAATCAGAGAGAGGCTCCTGCCCCCCTACCACAGGAGAGGAGCAGGATAGGGAGTGTACTCACCCCAGGAGAGGGACCTATTGGTCCCAGCCCTTGCCCTACCTGTAACGCCCCTAAATTTAGTATTTAGGGTACACCTTGAACCTTCCTTCCTCAGATCCCGATTCGAAAACAAGAAAGAAGATCAAGAAGAAGAAGACCCGCCGTGCAGCTGCTAACAAGAGGACGACACCAACTGACTTGGCCCCAGCCCTACAGGCCTGTTGATCCTTGAACCTGCTCCTGCTAAATCCTGGCGACTCCTGCGGACAGCAACCTCGAAATCCCCGGAGGACCTGCCTGCCTTGAACCTCCTAAAGACTGGGACTCCCATGAGCAGAGGTTCTGCTCAACCAGCAACACCCCTGGTGTAAATGTAAATGTAAATGTATTGCGACTTATATAGCGCACGTATCACCCAAAGGTATCAAGGCGCTTGCTTAGGGAACCCGTCCTGGTATTCCCCTGTGAGATACCCCGGCAGGGTATCCACAAGGTGAAAGCCAGGCATCCCGCCGCGAGGGGCCGTAGTGGAGATTAAGCAAGCTATTGCCCAGAGTCGCAGAGTGTGACCCCGTGAGTCGAGTAGGCACCGGAGCGAGAATTGTCGAGTCCGTGGAATTTTGAGCCCGAGACCCGCCGAGGCGGGGAATCGAACCCTGGTCCACGGCCGATCTCAGCTTCTGGGTCTGCCGCCTCTAACCACTGAGCCACGCTTCTCCACCTGGTGCAAGCCAGGAACCGCAAATCCAGCACACTCTGCACCCGCTGAGCCCGGCCTGTGCCTGAGTGAACAAAGACCCTGAGGACGTCCCCCCAGCGATTCTGACCTGGAATCCAGTGCCTAAGGACCCTCCTCGACGACCCAGACGATGCCTGCAGCCTCAGAACAAGGGACCCCTCCAACCGCGACCAGCAGAGGGTAAGATTTAACGATGTCAAAGACCCCCCTGCACACGGCGCCCCCTGTGCCCAACTCCGGGGTGCCTACCTATCCTCCAAGATCCCAAATTACCTCTCGAAGTGTTCGTCACTCCTGAAGCATCTCCGTCCCAGAGCCTGCAGCCTTTGTTCACTTTCCAAGATCTCCACTGAATAACATTGAGCACCCGATGCCTCAAAAGCACCCTGCACCCAGCCGCCCGAGTGCCCCTGGCAGTGCAACCTTGGTCCTAACCTACTTCCCCATTTGCCCTGAGCAAGTGACCAGGAACCCAGCTCCCACAGCAGCGTGGCCTGCTTGCCAGCAGCCACCAACCGAAGTCCCACTGCCTCTCATTGGATAACATTGGGCCAACTACCTCTGCACCCGGCTGCCCCTGTGCCGCTGAGGGTGAACCAACTGTACCTACCTGACCCTGGGGGACCCTTGAGTCTATGCCCAGAATCTTAACTCTGCCAGTCCAGTACTTACCCAAAAGCCGATAACTCACTTTCCTTCCATAGGATAATATTCACCTAAAATCAGCCGAACAACGAATTCCGATTTACTCACCTGTTATCAGGAGAGAACATTGTGCTGCATCTTTTTCGCCCAGCACTGACCCTGAAAAGTAATTTTAACCGTGCTTACCAGTAACTTGAATTTCCTTCCGTAGGAATCCATTGTATGATTTTCATCAGAAAAGTTTCTACGTGTCGATTTATAGAAACTACAAATATTCCTTAGAAATCGCCTGTATGACTTGAACGCATTCTTTTAACTGTTTACAGGAGATGTACCAGGGCTGGATCCAGGATCCAACCCTGAGTAAGAAAAAGGCATCAAAACACTATTTACCTGCTAAGTAAATTTTAAAATACAATAATATTCCTTAAACATCACTACTGTAACCAAAACGCTTTTACTTAGCTGCGGGAAAAGTCCCAGGACTGAATCTAGGATCCAGTCCTGTGGCTAGAAAAGTAATCTACAAAGTAATCAATTGCATTTAACTCGAAATCTCCATTGAGCTCAATGTTGCATTGTGTTTGAAATTGTGTTGCTTATTGCAACAACTGTAACTATTGTAATCAAAAAGTCTATTGCCTAATTGAAAAGTATTTAACTACAGTACCTCATTCTGAGAAAGTATATTTTTGATACCTCGTTGATTCTAAAATAAAACAACTATATCTTTTGATACACAACAATTGGCCTAGAGTTCAGTTCTTGAGTGTGTGAGACCATTTGCTGACTGAGTGTGTACAACAAATGCTTTACACTGTCCTCTGATACTGCATTACTGGCCGACCAAGCTACCACTTTAGAGAGTAAGGTTCTATCTAACTTTACCCTCTGCCAAACCTCTGGGGACTGTGGAATTTGTGCACACTGTACCTTACTTTGGTCCAGTATATACAGAGCCACTTTCTTACATATATCCCTAACAATATGCTAACAAACTTTAAGGAAACAATACTTTCTAAGGGGTTAGTTGATGCATGGAGGTCTTTCAATACTAAAAACATGGAATGCATATTATATTTTTCTGCACACCAATTCAAATTTAGGATTCATTATATATTTGTAACACGTAATATTCTACAATCTTTGCCACAGGCTAAAATTGGGTCCATCCTAGTCTCACATCATAATTCAAATGAATGTTTTGATACAAATTGGAATACTAGTGCTGGAACTGGCCCTTTTTGTAGGGTTATCCCCAAACTTTTTGCTTCTTCCTCCCTTATTTTTCCTGACCTGTGGTTGTTGGCAATAGGACTCTGGGCACTTTACTACTGCTGATCAGTGCTACAGTGCATATGCTCTCTGTGTAAATTGTTATTGTAATTGGTTATCCATGATTGGCATATTTGTATCACCAAGAAGTCCCTAGTAAAATGCACTGAGTGTGGCAGGGCTGGTGATTCAAATGCTACTAGTGGGCCTGCAGCACTGATTGTGCCACCCACATGAGTAGCCCTGAAATGGTGCTCAGGCCTGCCACTGCAGTGCCTGTGTGCAGTCTGTAGACTGCCATGTCAACCTGGCCAGTGTCCCCACTGACCAGGCCTAACCCTTCCCTTTCTGTACACATTGGACACCTCTATGGAAGGCCCAAGGTATCCCCCTGGGCAGGGTGCAGTGTATGTGAAAGGTAGAGTATGTAGCCATTTTCGTTTTTCACTATTGTAAGGCTATCTTGCCCATAGGCTATCATGGGGAATGCAGTGTACAGTGGTTACCTGCATATCTTCCCATAGGAGCAAGATAGGATATAAAAATCTGGTATCCCTGAACTCAGAATTTAATAACACATCTTTTAGGAAAGGTGGTTTTTAAATCCTGTGTTTGAGAACAGCACCTGTTTGTGAATTGACTGTCTGGTTTGTGAGTGGCAGGTGCTGGGTGGCTCCCAGAGGCTGAGTGGGCAATCCCTTGGCTGAATAGCTCCATCTGCATCTAGAGTGGTGGGAGGGGGGGCACCTGGGCCTGAATGGGGCTGTGCCTGCCTTCCACAATGCTGGCTCCACCTCCTGCTGGACAGCTGACGACCCTGCCCCTCTCTCTGAAAGGAAAGGAGAGGCCAGGAAAACAAAATTCTCAAGGGACACCCAGAACTGGTTCAGACCGGGCACAGAGCCCTCCTGCGCAAAGGGAACAAAGACTTTTAGGAGTATAAGTATAGGGCCCCAGACTACAGAAAATTAGATCATCCTGGAATCAAGAAGGAACCTCTGCCAAGGAGAAAGCTGGAAGACTGAAGAAGGACTGTGCTTCTGTGTGTTTGTTGGCTGACCTGCAGTTGCCTTGCTGCCAAAGAGAGGGGAAGGACTTTACTTTGTGCTGTGTCCCCTTGCTTGAAAAGATCTCCAAGGGCCTGAATTGAGCTGGCTCCCTGTTAAGAAGTCCCAGGAACAAAAGGACTTCACCCCCAGCTTCCCTGAACTCTACTGAGAGAGTTTTGTCCTTCCTAGAGTGATTGAGCCAGTTGTGGTGCCTCTGGAAGTTGAACCTGTGTTTAGGAAGCTGGGAAAAGAAGATACTAAAGACTATCTGCAAAGTTTCACATATCGCTCGCTTGCGGAGCGCATCCCCGTCAGTGCGAGGAAATTCCCGCTGCCGCGAAAATCGAGAAGAACGCAGCGCCTGTTGCCGCTGCAAGAACCAATGCATCCTTCGCTTGTGGAACACATCACTCCGGTGCGGGAAGAGTACCATCGCTGCGAGTATCGTCGTAGAGCCTATCGTCACTGGGTGAGATCGTCGCCCCGCTTGCTTGCCGACCGCATCACGCTGCTGCGAGAGTCGTCGCAGAGCCATCGCATCGAGGGGCCGCGAGAGAAGATCGCCGCTGCGCATCGCCGCTGCACCTGGGATCGTCGCCGTCTCGAAGATCGCCGCATCGTATCTTTTGCGAGACGCTTCCTACGAAACCTGCGCAACGGAATCTATACATGGTATCGCCTCCCTCCCAATACAGACCGGATTCGTTGCAACACGCCCGCTGCATCCAGCGGGGTTGTCGCATCGCCTCCCCAGGGTCTCAGGAGTGACGCATTTCTTGTTTTTCAATGCTGCAGCTATCACTTGGAAATTTTGTCGCATCTAAAGGTACTGTTGGCTAAAACGTGACGCAACTGTGGATTATTTTAACGCAACCTTAAGAACTCTTTTGAAACCATATTCTTGAACTGTGTATGTTGGATTTTTGTCGTTTTGGTCTTGTTTAGTTTAGATTAAATACTTCTATTTTTCTAAACTGTTGTGGAGTCCATTTGTGGTGTTTTCACTGTGTTACTGTGAGTGTTGGTACAAATACTTTACAGATTGCCTTTGATAAGCCTGACTGCTCGTGCCAAGCTACCAAGGGGGTGAGCAGGGGTTAGGGGTATCTAAAGAGTGTATCCTCCTTACCCTGACTAGAAGCAAGGGTCCCTATTTGGACAGTGGTACCTACCTCTGCCAACCAGAGACCCCCAGATCTAACATTGTTGGTCAGCAGTGGGATTTGAACTTGTATTTGTACTTGACCCACAGTGATTGGTGTACATCACTAGTTTAGTGCAGACCACTATGCAACTACATACTGTGCTTTGTTTTGGTTCTATTTTTGTTCGTAACCCTGAAAATATCCACGCATCATGTCTCAGAATGGTAAACCAGCAAGTGAGGTTGAAGAACTGTAGTTTGATATTGAAATGTTAAGTGATTACAAAGTAGGTCAACTCAAGCAGGAGCTTTGGATGTCCCCTGAAGCTCCGCTCCAAGAAGGAGGAGCTATGGAAGGCCTTAAGGGCCTGGTGGGAGACCAAAGAGGCTGGGGAGACAGATGATGCAGAGGTGGATGAGGATGCACAAGGGGATGGTTTCAGGTCACAGGATCTGCCTGTGTCCAGAGCAGCCTCCAGCAACCATTCAGATAGAAGTTTTTCCCCAGAGGAGTTGGAGGAAAACCAAAGGGTTAGAGATCATGAGTTGGAGCTTATGAAAATGAAAATGAAAATGAAGCACTTGGAAGTAGAGAAAGAGGCATAGGAGAGCAAGAATGCTCGGGCCCTGGAAGAATTGAAATTGACCTTAGCCCATGAATTGAGAATGAGGGAGCATGATTTGGAGCTCGAGAGGCTTGAGGCCATGAGTGTCTCAGCTGAAGAAGAAACATGGGTAGCTCTAGAGGTGAGCTTTACTTAGTTGGAGGTGGAGTCCAGCTCAGATGGTGGCAACAAGATCGTAGTTTCCAGTGCTGAGAGAAAGGTACAAACACCCAGAGATGTGGCACCTGACTTGAGGGAGGGGGTTGACATTCACCACGGGGTTCAGGTTTATGAGGTAGCTCCAGTGGTGTGCAGTGTCCTTGAAGTAGATTGGGAGACTGACACAGGGGATCATATTCCTAGTGATGGGAGGGATACTCTACTGACTCTAGATGAGAGTACAGGGATAGGGGTTCCCCCATGTTAGAAACCTTGGTGTGTGAGTGTGAAGACCAGCCAGAAGAGTGTGGGTTGTGTGACAGAGACAGTAGGACACTGTCTTGCCAATCTCAGGAGAGTGGTGTGAGGTACTTGTGTGAGGCACTGGAGGGTGAGGCAAATGGTAGCTTGGTTAACAACTGTGGGGGGCTGTGTGATTCATTTTTTGGAGAGCATATTTTAAGTCCCTGTTTTCCAGAGCTATGTCAACACCCGGTGGAGTGTGAGTTCTCTGATCCCAGGGAGCTTGCGCAGGAGGTAGATCTCTTGGTGGAGTCCAGAGAGTCTGAAGAGGCATTGGGGAGTGATCCCAAAAGGAGTGGCCCAGATATCTTCCAGACCTGTGAGGTGGAAGGGGTTCAGTGTAGCCCAGTTAGGTCCCAGTGTAGTGGGAGGGGTGTAGGGGCTCATGTCCTGTCTCAGTGGAGAGGGAGTGAGTGTGGGACTGCGTGTCCCAAGGTGCCCGAAACCCAGTCTCAGGGCCTGGAGGGTTCCTTAAGGGAACACCAGGTTGGGGGCCTAGATGGTGCTAGTAGGCCATTTGAGGAGGATCTCCTAGTGTCTGGGAAATGGGGAGTGCCTGTAACCAGGCCTCCATCCGTTCTGGTGTCTGGCAGTGCCACTCCAGTTGGGAGGGTGCAGAAGTCCAGACTGAGGGCTGAGAGGGGGAAGGAGTCCCCGGTGGGAGAACCAGTGGGTCAGGGGCCAGCCAGAAGGGCTGAGTCACCGGTGAGTGACCATGGTAACCTCACTTCTGTCCGGGGGGATCTTCCTGCACTGTCAGATGGACAGGGGTCGGGAGATCTGCGCCAGGCAGACTGTCACATGACACCTGAGTTGTGTGTCACCCTCGGGGGGCATATGTGCTCCCAATGAAGTCCTGGTGCGCCGGGCAAGTGCCCAACCACAGGTACTGGTCCCTAGGTTGGGAAGCCAGGTTCCGGATCTGCCTGACCTGGAAGGAAGGACATCTGTAACTAGCAACAGGAGCCAAATGAAGATGGGCTGGAAATGGGTGAAACTTCTATTCCATACCTCAATACAGCATGCCTCGCAGAGCAGCGCATGCGCTGCCCAGGCTCGACTTGAAAAAGGCAATAGACAGTATACAGACTTGTAGAATCTAGGCTGCTTTCCTGATTTTTACACTCAATTATATACTCTAGAATCCTCACCATCATAAAAGGTGTTAGGTGACTTTGTTAACTCTATTCCAAATATGAATGATCAATCAATTGATCTTTCTTCATTGGAAAAAGATATCTCAGTCGCTGAAATCACAACGGCTCTCACCAAACTACTTAAAGATAAGGCTCCTGGCCCAGATGGTTCTTCAGTGGAATTCTATTCCCAATTTTCTACGATACTTATCCTTGCAGGAGGCTATGGTTTATCTGGTCCCCAAAAAAGACAAAAATGTGACTGTTCGTGGGAGTTATAGACCTATTTCACTAATCAACGCTGATTTGGACTTAAGCAATCAGGATTTGTGAAAGCCAGCTATATTACTGATAATTTCACAACGATTTTGAATATTCACTTAGCCCCAAAAACGAACACTCCTGTTGCAGCTATAACTCTTGATTATGAGAATGCATCTGACCGTGTTAATTAGACTTTATAATTTGAGCTTTCGAATTTTATGGCTTTGGTCCAGAAATCTTAAAATATATTTGTTTACTTTATTACCCACTGAAAACATCTATTTTTGTTAATGGCCATACAATCCTCATATTTTAACTTACAAAGAGGTACTCGAAAAAGCTGTCCATCATCTCCATTGCTTTTCATTTTTTCTCTGGAACCTTTTTTGGCGAAGATATTTAGCTCAGGCATCTTTTTAGGTAACAAAGACATTGAGGATAAATTCACTGCCTATGCTGACGATGTCCTTCTTTTTGTTTCTGATCTACAACATACCAGTCCCAAATGTTTTAATTTACTAAAGGAATACTCGGCAGTCTCCGGATATAAATTAAGTATTGACAAATCAGAAGTTTTCCCTTCTAATAAACATTGTCAGAAAGTGATTGTTCCGAGACACTGGCTAAATTTACTTGGACTCCTACACACAAATATATGACGTTACAATGCATGCAACTACAACGCATGCTTTTACAACGCAGTCTTAACATCGCAACTACCATTACATTGCATGATTTTACAATGCATGCCATTACAACGCATTTAAAAAACTACAAATACAACACATTCCATTACAACGCATACCATTACAACACATAATACTTTTAGGGTGACAGTGGGGTAAGTGTTGGATAGTGTAGGGATAAAAAATACTATTCCCACTCCAGTGAGTGCAACAGTAGGGAAAGTGTTGGATGGTGTAGTAGTAAAAATTACTATTCCCATGTACCCCAAAATCCATAACCACCCTAATACTAAAAAAATCTCCATTACTTACCTTATAATGCATTGTAATGGCATGCGTTGAAATGGTATGCGTTCTCATGGCATGCGTTGTAGTGACGTGTTGTAATGGCATGCATTGTAATGGCATGCGTGCAAAGGCAGTTGCGTTGTAAAGGTAGTTTGTTGTAATGACTGCACTGTAATGGATGTTTCCCCTACACACATCCAATGTTTAGGTATTTTGTATTCTAACTCCATATGAGACACCATTACTGTAAACATTGCTACAGTTAAACAAAAAGACTTACTCGGTCTGAAAATAAGTCCCCTCTCTTTTTTATCATGGTGCTTTTTCCTGACCTTTTTCTATCATGGTGGGCTGAGGCAGGGCCGGCTTTAGGGCAGTGCGACTGGTGCGGCCGCACTGGCCGCTGACCTGTGGAGGGGGGCGCTGACCTCAGGGGGGCGCTGTGTTTAGCAATAACTTATGATTGGAGAGATGAGTGGCACCATTGCCTGGTGGTAGTGACAGAATTCAAGGAGGCGGTCATAGGGTGTTGGTGGCGCCAAAATTATTCTCGCACCGGGCGCCATCGTGCTAAAGCCGGACCTGGGCTGAGGAGGTCAAGAATTATGTGGCTGAAATTACAAACTGCAAGGAGCTATTCAATGTTAGCCACTCCACCCTGATGCAAGTTCTGCTCCAATCCTTTTGTAAAGCATATCTCAGTACAATTTACGGTAGCGGTGGATGCCGCTGTAGGTTTATGGGTGTGGGTGTACTTATGCACCTAATCCCTTTCTGCATTACCTTGTAACTTTCTGATTTGAACAGGAAAGACGTAGTCCTTACTCTAGACTTATTTCACCAGCATTCCTTCAAAACTGATTTCGCAGCAGGCTTTTGTCTTGCTGTTCTAATGCCATTCAGGCAGTGCTTCCTCTAATGAAAACCCAGCTTTGTTTGTGTGATAACGACATTAAATCATTATTTGAACTTACCTTGAACCTGCAGCAAAGGGCAGGAACGCATGTGAATGTCTTTGGGATGCATTCTCAGGTGAAAATCTCATTGGATCAAACACCTGACAAACAAAAAGAAGCCGTAGTCATAAAAACAAGAAATCTAGGCTGCTGAATTTCTTTAAATAAATTTGCAACTGGTTGAACTGACACAAATGGAGTATTCCATGCCATTCTTGCCACGGAGCTGGCTTATCTCATTGGTACACCTTTGGTAAACAGCAATTCATCTTTTGACATTTATCAGTCGAGTCAGACAGTACACCGTGTGAATTAGATTAAGCACGTGTGCTATGTTTTCTTAACCCAACACTTCATTGAAAAGTAAACACTAGCTATGAAAACATTCAAAAAGCAAGGTAGATGAAAGTGATTTACATTTTTACAGACACTCTTGTTTGGAAAGCAGACTCTAAAAAAGTAGTGAGCATCTGCACAAAAAGTAAAACAAGTAACTTTTTCAAGACAAAACTTGAGCAATCAAAGCATTTCAAAAGTCCTCGCCACCCAATGACCATAAGTAATGCAGGAAAAGTAAAGGTGCACAAAATTGCAGTTTTTGGTCACCTTTTTAAAGTGAAAAGTGCAAAAAAGTGCTAAATGGTGGTGGCATCCACACTTCGCTAAGTGCCCCTGAATGTGTTAAGAGAAATTTCCACACTTCATAAATTGCGAATTATGATTTTTTTTTATGTTTTCAATCCATTCATATGCCCTCCTGCCAAGTCACCCATGTAATTTGTGACTGCATCCGCCAGTTCTGGCTTTTTAGCTACAGTAGTAGTTTTACTTTTCCCATAATTATTAGAGTGGGCATACGGACCCAGCACAACATAACATCAGAACGCCTGTAAAAAGATCCTGTATTCCTCAGTACCTGGCTACGTATGCAATGCACAAAACAATGGTTCTTAAGGAAACACATCATAAAAACATTGATTCTTTCTCAACAAGAGTGTGGAATAACCTCCGCCCTTAAAGCAGTTTAACTCAGACAAACAACAAGAAGCCCAACATGTATGAGATAATTCAATTGTAATGTATCAAAGAGGTCATGTTGATATAGGCATGTATACAGAATAAACCACAAGGGCTGAGGTGTTCATAGAAGCAAATGCATATTGACGGCTCAGTGCTTATTAGTTATTAAAAAAGCAAAACACAAAGTCACAAAGCTAGCTCAGTTACACTTGAGGTCAAGAATGGTTGTCTGTAAGTTTTGAAAAACATCAGGGTGACTTTCCAATGTAGAATTACACCCAGTTGGTTTTGAATCCAAAATATAGCAGTTCAATTGTCTTATATTGTTGTTGTTTTGACCCCCTAATAATGAATGACTTCAATAGGGTCTTCTTCAGGATAGTGATATAGATGCACTAAGATCAACATGGAAAATATACTTGGAAAGTGTGTCTGTCCAGCAGTCGGGGAGCCTCATTCCATATATCTTGAAGTTGTAGCCTATAGCAAGGAGTTGTAGCATCCCCGATGCTAAAACTCACCAAGAAGAACCAGGTGTTAAATCCCGGCTATGCATTGCAACTCTCAATTGAAATATAGGTGTTCGTGAAAACAAGTGTTGTACTAGTGTTAGGGCATATCGGGGATGTTGCAAAACACTTAATGAGGTGGCTATTTTGGATTTAAGACTTCCACTCACGTCCTGCCATAAGCATTAACAAGCATTGGCATAGCCAATAGGTCTCGCCTTTGGGACCTTATAAGTGTTTAGCCAAAGCTATTGGCACATGTGGAGGAAGGTTGCACTGGAGGCAAAAGCACACGTAAAGCACCAGGCACGGGAAGATGGGTACTTGTGGAGCAATGGTACAAGTAAACTCATGTAAGACAAGCTTCATAGATATTATTGACAGACACTCCTGTGTAGACAGAAAGGGTGCTATGCAGCTGCACCAAGGAGTTCCCGAACCAGTGTGTTTTCATAAGATAATTGTACGACAGAAAAGAGGCGTGTTCCTGAACTACCTTCATGCATTGTGGGAGTTGTAGTTTTGATTACGTTACTGGAATTTGAATAGCGCTTAGAAACATTGGACTATCACCCATAACACTTTCATTCTGGGCACACGCTAGTAAGGTACTCTTAAGGCCATTAGTTGTGGGCTATGCTTGCTCATCATTTGCTGTCTGTGGTTAGTCAACAGGCTTAGTATTACAGCGCCACGAGCATGTGCTAGGCGTCGGGCAGGCTGTGGGACCCCGCCCTTGGTTAATGATCTTTCCCCCATACAGATTGTCGAAAACTCCTTTCTTAAATACATTTTAGCTGTACCGAAAAGTACTTCAGGATGTGTCTGCCATGCCGAACTGGGTATACAGTATATTTCTGACTCTATTAGGATAGCGCCTGTGCTATTATGGCACAGGTTGTGGACAAAACCACAGACTAATTTAAACAGAGACATCCTTTCAGACATATTGAAATTGGAAGGAGCCATGAAGATTCCCTTGCTGAGATATGTGCATAACTTTTTTAAAGACATGGGCCAGTTACATTACTATACGAATCCCTCTTCTATTGAAGCAGTTTCCAGAAAGGATTTGAGAAGAGAGTGTTTAATGCTGCTTGATACCCAGAGAATGACGGTAGAGATCCTAAAGCCCTCTGTCCTTCATCATCAATTAATTTTAACAACTTTTAATATTCATCCCTATTTGTCTTTCGTCCCAGGAGCATACGATAGATTTTTATTAACTCATTTTAGGCTGGGAACGTTCCATAGTTTAGTTACTTTCCCTGTCATGAATGATTGGTCACATGATCTTCAACTTTGCCCTTGTGATTCCATTTCCACCCAATCCACGATTCATGTTATTTTATTTTGCAAGTTTTATTCTAGTGATAGGCAGATGTATATAGTCCGTTTTCTGAGGAGTTCTGGACTACGACAATGCCGCCCGGCACTGTTACTTTTACAGTATTAGCCGATGCAAACTCTGTTCTGAGAATTTTATCCTTTTTGAAAAAAGTGCTCCACCAAAGGAAATTTATGATTAGCTGAATGCTTATTTTGCACGGTAAAATGATACATTTTAGGATTTAAACTGTAACTTCTTTTTTAACTTCATTATGTATCATGTTTTTACTATGGTCTTTATGAATTAGTGGTATTAATTGCTAGTATGCTTTTATGATTGCTTCTACAATCGAATAAAGCTTTCTTGAACTTGAACTTGAATGAGTGATTTACTCACGCAGTATAATCTCCAGTGCCTTAGATAATGTCATCGACTTTCACTTAAAATCGACACCCTCAGTGAGACACGGCCAGAATCTGCGTGCGTCAAGAGGGTATGCCAGCTGACTTCATAGACACAGGGTGTGGAGGGGTGGGGAGGGCAGGGAGGGAGGGCCGGATGTGGGAGAGCGAGAGCAGTGTGAAGACCGGGAAAAAGGCTAATGAGAGAGTGTTATGCAGAGACCCCGAGACCGGAAAAGAGGGCGCAGAATGGAGGCGTAGGGGGTACTTAGAGGAAGAGAGC
Source organism: Lissotriton helveticus (assembly GCF_964261635.1). Classification (NCBI taxonomy): domain Eukaryota; kingdom Metazoa; phylum Chordata; class Amphibia; order Caudata; family Salamandridae; genus Lissotriton; species Lissotriton helveticus. The sequence goes on from NC_136058.1 coordinate 234,413,713, forward strand.
AGAGAAAAACAAGCACGGCCGCCATGTAGGTTTGCATGAGAGTACAACAGGTTTGGTCTCAGGTTGTGTAGCGCTTAGTATTGAAGCGCCACGAGCCTGGGCCAATAATTATCAGCAAAATTCAGCTCACTGACCCACCCAACAATCTTTAAAAGGGGACTGCCCTGCATGCAGTAGTCACCCACAGTTAGCACAAGGCTAACAGGTCTCTACCTCACTGCAAAGGCGATCACTGTGCAGAAACACTGTGCACAATAACCCTTGCACCGTGCCCATTCCGTGAAAGACATACGTATGCCCCCCGCCCGCCTACCCTCATCACAATAAAGTTAGCCAACAATACGTGTATCTGTTGTGGTCGTTGTTGGCCGCAGTTTTATTAGGATTGTACACATGCTGGTTATACATTTGTCATTTGCGAACTGTCGTAGGTTGGTCATAAATCATACATGTCATAAACCATCCTGGGCCGCTTCTGGGCCGATACTCTTGTGGTATATATCAGTTCGTAAATGGCACACCAAAACTAGTTCCTTTTGTTAGTCCTTGGTAGTCCTCTTTGTTGGTTATTTCTGGGATCACCATTCGGTTGATCACCTACGACCTCTGCGTGTAGTGGAGGGTAGCTTCTCTCTCTGGAGTTCGGCCCCCAGCTCGCTACCTTTTGCGCCCTGCCGTCCGGCCAGGTCTGGGCCGCGAGCGCCGTCTCCTTTTGCAACTCCTCTCCTTGGCGCGGCCACCTCACCCTGCCGTGCGGCATCCAAAATTGAGTGGCCCTCATCCTACACACCGCCCGTCGGTGTGTCTCCTTAGCCAATCCTTGTACCAATTTCCGCCGAACAACCTTGCCCCTATCCAGCCCTGCGACACTGCTGTTCCCTAGGTGTGGGTCTGCAGAACTCCGTCGGTGCGCCGCTCTCCCTGCTCCCCGAAGTTAGGAGCTACCTGGGCGAGCGGCGACTTATATTTGCCAATTCTACCACCTTGGTGCTCAGGTGGCGCCCCCTGATTGGGGGGTTCATACCTAGCGCTACCTGCCCATTGGTCACCTTTTGGCGCCATCGGGCGCTCTCCTTTTGGCGGGAGGCATCCCCCTCTGGTTTGCTTCTGGGCGCTTTAAAGCGCCCAGAACTGTTTTTTTCACTGGAGGGCACGGCGTGGGTTATGGCGCCGGCCCCTGAGTTTCCCCCCCCCCCCCCTTCGGGGGGGTGAGGCGGCCTCTGCAAAAGTGGTCCCAGGCCCTAACAATTACGGGAGCATCAGAGTCGCTTCCACAGGTCACATCATTTTTACAAACTTTCACACGTATTGATCAGACCGAAACACAGTTGATAGCACTCATCCCAGGAAATTCACTTGCAAGAGACATCTTCCCCCTTCACTGAAGCGTTGACAATAAGCATTTAATGGAGGCGGCTCTTCGGGGATCTCCAGACAGAGCAGGGAAGCTGGAAGCAGATACTGAGGGCAGGCTCCCCTTCAAAGACCTCTGCCCACGCCGCCACATTACAACAAATCATAAGAAACAAAACAAACAAAAATATATCCTTTTCTCTTTTCTTTAAAACATGCACACGTTCAGCTCAAGCACCGGCACCCAGGAAGCCTCTCCGCTTGTGATTACTGGTGTTTAAGAAAATGTTAAATACAGTTAATGCAATAATAATCTCCTTTGGTGATACAAAATGCAATATTTGCAGGCAGCTATCAAGCTCTTGTACACAGAGAGCCAGCGCAAACAGCCTGTTAGTGGGGGAGGACGAGCCCAGTAGTTACTGTTTTGTGTGGATTTTGACGCGGAGGCTTGCGCAGAAACGGTGTAAGGCTTATTTTCTCAACAGTCTAGTGGCGGGCGGCAGATGGCCACGTGAACCGATCCAGCATTGGTTAAGAGAGAACTCCAGCAGCACTACTATTGATTTATGGGGACCCCTGCTTACCCAGGGAGGGGGAACTGTTGACAGAGACAGGTACCCACTACTGTCCTTGTGCAACGTAACTGGTGCTCATGTAAAGCGCTCCGATACCCTCGGGTCGAGTTGGTGCTATGTAAAACTGCAGCCAAAAAACGCTACCACAGTCTTGTGAATCGCATCTCGTGTGGCAACTCTCAGAATACATACGTTTTGCCCTGCTTGCATCTCGTTGCCACTCAGACCTCCTGCTTTAGCACTTCGAATGTTTGAGTCACTATGTTAGGTGCTGTTCATGCTGTAGCTAGTCTACACGTGTGTGAATAAATTACACAATGCACCCTACTTTAGTTGCACGATTCTAGGAGTGGCAAGCTACAAGGGCAGCTTTACGTCAGACAGGGAAAGATTTCCATTTCCCTGCATCCCCCCACAAATTCTATAATATGGGTAGTAGGGGTGCAAAATTTGGGAGATAAACTAAAAGATACAGTGCAAACAGGTCCTCCCTGTTTGTCATAAAGCTACTCGGCTTCGACTTTTCTCGTCAGAGTAAAATTTTTATGATTGTTCCCAGATAAGCAGCCCCATAAAGTGAAACGGAAGACGAAAGAGGGGCCATCACACGCTAGACAGTGTGATGGCCAAACCAACAAGTCATAATGTTGAAGAATTCATAAGGAAACAGGAGTTTCAGCCGCTATAATAGACTAAAACGCAGTCCACAAGGTGCAAATGAGGGACAACACCCTGAAAGAGTTAAGTGGCCACTTTTCGAATGTTGATTGCTCCGATTAGGTATATTCACTGAACTCCAGACCCTACTGACGGCCCTCTCTGATGCCCCCTCCTCTGCCCTGTGGTCCTCTCTGGCAACTTCACACCACATAACCGGCCAATACCGCAGCTTGAGCCAAATATCAGCGCTTTGTGGTCATTAGGAGGCGTAAGCGCTACACAAATGATTTGTATTTTTGGCATGTTCGAAGAGAGATGACAAGTTTGTGCTAAAGAAGGAAAAGATTGTGGCTGGCTGAAGGGGGGGGGGGCTTTATTTCTTGTTCACAACAACGAGTGGCTGCCGGTGTCCGTACCAGCCGGGTGCCTTGCATTGAGATGTTGTGCACGGCATGCCTATGAAGAGAGGCAGATCACCTGGGTGTATACACGCATGAGATTTCATAGCTCCTCTGCCTACCCGGATCACTATGTGACAGCTTAACTACAGCGCTTTGAAGCACCTGCTTTGCAAGCCGAGCTATATAATTGAGTGATATGCACATACAAATGGTGTATGTGCTCTGTGGGTTACCATGGCCTCAGCAAGTAGATAGTGAGAGGTAGATGCCAATGTGCTCGTTATGTTTGATTTTTTTTGAGTCGCAAGTCAAGGGCGACAACTAGTTCCATTCTTTAGGACGGACCTTACACATCGTTTAAGTTTGTTTACAAAGCTGCGAAGACAGGTCGGCCCTGTTTCTCTGGAATATATAGCACCTTCCTTGTGACTCGGAGCAGTTCTGAACAGATGACACCAAAATGTCAGGCGAGATTCTGTGGATGCATTATCATGGCTGAAGAGGAGGCGCCGGTGCCGCGCGCTGCTGTCAATGTCCTCTGTCAAGTCCCCTGCGTGCCCTTCTGTGCTTACAGGAGCTACACCAAGGGCAGCTGAAATTATGCGACAAGGATCAGGCAAAAATTATGCGGCAAGAAAAGGCAACATAAAAGACGTAATGCCGCACATTTGGATATTACTTCATAATGTTGTCATGTCTACACATGTTAACACCAGATATGCAAGGTTTCACTTTATTAGTACCCGTTAAACTTCGGCATGCAGCAAAAAGCAACTGTAAGGCCAGTCAACCTTTGTCAAGGGCCACGTTTTAATAACTCTTAATCCGTTTGAGCCAATATTTTAGTGGTTGTTAAAATAAGCAAATTATGCAGCAGATAACAGTATGTGGCAATTACAGTAAATCCACAATTATGAGGAAAACATTGCGCCCAAAGAACAGCCTACTTCCAGTGCCCCTGGCTGCACCTCCCTTGAATGTCGTAGCACGGACAAGCACAGGTGACGTTCAGCTGCAGAGGCAGAATTTTGTTTCTTTTCTAGCACTTTAAATTTTTGGCGGAAAGTGAAGCGAGGCTGGCGCTGAAGTATTTGTGACAGAGCCGCACAAAACTGGGATTAGGCCCAGGTCTCCGTGCTTCGACCCCCTGTCTCAGGCCCCTCCCCCTTGCTTGAATCAATGTTGTACTGTTCCTTGGAACATTAATAATCGTTAGCAGTGCTTGCTTTAGGCAGAACGTTTTCAGAATTAGGATCATGCGTAAATATTTTATCGTTCACGAAAGTTTTAACATTATTAACAAATGCTGATGAGCGAAGTGAAAAACTAATGGAATCAGGCACGTCTCTTTCTGTCTCAGCCCACTCCTGGAAGAAGTACAAAGGAGCCAGGGGAGGTGAAGAAAGGGGTAGGGGATGAGGCTTTTGCAAGCGCGGCACCGCGAAGCACATCAAAAACAACCTTTGAAATGTGACCCGAAGCAGATGGCACAATGCGTGCCTCTGCTCGTAACTGCAAGATGTAGGCGTCAACACTCTTAGAAAAGGTGGGACAAAAAGCCGCCTTTGGCCAATTGCGTGCGAAAGCCACATGCAAAGGCCAATGAAACGTTACTCCTTCGAGCACGAGCTTGCGCGAATTCCAGAGTGATTCCAAGAAGCCGATTCCTAGAGCAGCGCATGCGCTGCACTAGGCTCGACCTAACAAGAAGCCGATTCCTAGAGCAGCGCATGCCCTGCACTAGGCTAGACCTAACAAGAAGCCGATTCCTAGAGCAGCGCATGCGCTGCACTAGTCTTGACCTAAAAATGCCCTTTGCAGTAAAAAAATAATAACAAAACACATTGTTAACTGTATAGATTGCATGTAATAAGCAAATAACTGAATGTGACAAAAAGTGTGATTCAGTGTAATTTTAAAGAATAAAATAGTCCCTCATGCATTGCAATAAAACCCCTTCCAAGGACGGGGAATGATACAGCACACAGTCAATAGTATGAATGAGCTGACTGAAATATTTTGCCTGAGGAGTATCACCTAATGCGCTCCTAAGTTTCATCACTTAGTGCTCCTCTGATGTTTATCTCCCGGGCACCAATCACTCAGTGCTCTCCTAGTGCGCATTACACTACGCTCCCCTTATGCACAGTACCACATGGCCCTCTGCTGCACATCTCTCAGTGCTCCTTAAGGCCTATTCTGCACAGGAATATGTATGTCTGCTGTCTTTGAAAATGTATGCATTTGTCTTTTGTACTTCGTGAAAAGTTACCTGTGCAGGTGTGTTGGTCTGTGTGAATATGTAGATGGTGCATATGTGCAGCTAAGTGCAAATTCTGGTGTATGCCTACGTGTGCATGCGATATAGAAAAGCCAAATCTAATGACTTTGTCAATGCTTGCTATCACTGTGATACTCCTGAACAAAAGGCTAATGAGTTCTTTTTATCTGAACAATTATTGTATTACAGTTAAATACTGACTTAGTTGGCTATGTTAGAATTGTTATGTTTGTTAGTGAAAGCACACACTATAAACAGCCCCACATTTAAGGAAAGATCCACAACAAGAAGATCAACAAGACTAAAGGGTGGAGCTCAAGTGGTCTCATATACATCACTCAGGGAAAAGGTGGAAAAGGCAGCTCTTCCTTGAAGTATTACTTGAGGCTGAGTCAGTTTCCAAAATTCAGCCAGGTCTTCCATTCAAGAAGCAGGCAGTGCATAACCATTCATGGCTGAAGAATAAGAGGTGAAGAGAAGGAAAACCTTACATGCGGAACAAGGCTGTGGGAGGATGAGACAGAGTGAGGGGAAAGGGAAATTATAAGCAGCATGAGGAATGCAGACATCACATGACTGAAACAGACATAATAGAAACCTTTGGTAAATGAGTGGGAGTAAGAGAGGGGGATCAAAATGAAAAAGGGATTATTGATTAAAACAAAGAGTGGGGCATGAAATAGGATGCAACAAAAATTAAGTGGGGAGTAGGAGAACTACAATTTTTCAGTACTCAAAATGTCTAATAGGTTAATCTCAACATGGTGTGATGCGTGTACCAAAGAAATGTGCTGCGTGAAATGTTAGGTAGTGTGTATTGTGCATTATTGGACTACCATCAGAAAACATAAGGCTTTATTTGGAGTTTGGCATACCGAATACTCTTTCAAAACATGGCATAGATCCCATCCACCATATTACAAATGCCATAGCCTACAATGCCCTTGTAGTACAGCGGACGGAATATCTGCCATGTTTGTGAGGGAGTATTCCATCACCGAACTCTAAGGAAGCCCATAATCTTTAAAATAATCTCTTATCGCTGCAGCGAGGAACATGAGTTACTCATCCCAGACAATAGCTTGGGACATCTGCTGTGAGGGGTCTGTCTATGGTAAAGAGAGATCTATGGCTGGGCATACTGTGAGGGTGATAACGTTGGGGTAGTACCCAGGAAGAATGGGGCAGAGTAGGCGAACTGCAGTGCCCTTAACCCTGATCCTGAGCTGGTGAGTCCAGACGTATTTCTGGGAGTGCTTGGTTTATGCTGCAGACTGTCTGTGTGGTTTTGCACTGCCTTTCCTAGCCACCTACTGGTCCGTGGGTTCAGCAGTGGAGAAGATTAGCTATGCTTGTTGCTCAAGTCTACATATTCAGCCTACACCCATCTCTGGGTATTTTGTATTTTCATCAATTTTTGCCTATATTTTATTTGTGATTCTCTATTTTGCTATTGCATTTAAGGAATCGCAAATTGCGATTCCTTAAATGCAATGTAGGAAGCACTGAAAAATTGCGATTTGGCCTTAAGGAATCACTAATTACCACAAACTTCAAGTTGGTGGTAATTTGCGATTTCTTTAAAAAATGCACCTTTTTGCATTTTTCAAAGTGCCATGTTGTGCACATACATGCCCTTAGGGCATGTATGTGCACCACATGTGCACACATACATATTTCAGGGGTGCAACAGGTTGCCCTTTTGACACCCTGGCACCCTTGAAATTCCATTCTCAATTTGTGATACTCTAATTGCGAATTGCAAATTGAGACTCTCTTCCCATAGGAATGAATGGTAGGGTATTCCTTAATTGCGATTCGCAATTTGCAAATTGCAATTAAGGAAGGCTAAGGAATCGCAAAATATTTGGGAATTTTTTATTACATCCCATTTTGCGATTCTCAAATATCGATTCTGTAAATATCACTATTTGAGAATCGCAATAACGGTATTTGATACATATGCCTCTATGTCTGCAGTGCAATGCACTACACTTGCTAGATCTGCATACCCTAAAAAGTGTTTCGTTGTGTGAATACAGCCTATTACATAATTAGATGGTCCCAGGAGGGACCGTTTTGGTGTCTAAAGCCAATGGGGGTTAGTGTGTGTGTCTTTGAGATAGTCAGCCGTCTATGTCAGATCTGAGTTACTGAATTTCTAGTATACATGTTTCTGCATGTGCGCCTGTGTGTATTTGTTGTCTGTGTATATATATGTCTTTATGCAGTATGTCCATTGGCCTGGGAACCTACATGTGTGTTGTCTGCTTGTGTTTCCACCCACACTCACTACAACAAAGATCACATTCACCTGAAATAAATTATACTTATTGACTTTGTCAAGCTATTTTGTGTTTTTTTGCAAGTGCCCACCAGCTCAAAGCATACTGCTACAATGCTGCACTCTCATTTTAGTGAATGTAGCAATCCACACACACCTTATTATTATTTTACTGTTCCAAATTAGCGACTGACCTTCATGGATTGGTAAAATATTAATTATGAAAAAAACATTCCATGACAGATGTCCGTGTGTATGCTTACATGTGCAACCACAGTCAGACATCTGTGAATTGTTTTTGTAAAACGTTAACTGTAATCATTACAAAATGGCCGTCCATACGTGTCCAAGCATGAAGGCCATCTGCAATTTCAATAGTCTATATTGCTTTAGAGTTCCACGATTGCTGTTTCAAAGCATTGATCACCTTGGATCAGTACACACTGCTAAAGGTTTCAAAAACATTCAAAGATTGCGATCTGAGCATGTGCAACTGCCAGGCAGCTCTCTTTGAATTGTTCAGGATTCTTCATTGTTCACTAATGTCTGCCAGAACCAGCAACACAAGCATTTGCAAAGCCAAGGCCAGACTGCTAGGCTTTACCTTACAATGAAACCTACACCTTTAAAGGGGTATGGACCATTCCCCATTAAAACATTTGAATGTTGAGCGCTCCATTGAAGACAATGGAGTGCTCTGGGCTGCTAATGGCTGGTAGAAGCCCGAAGCATCAACATTCCAATGTTTGTCTACAGCTGTTGCTGTGAAAAAAACCCTCATGGATATCCCCTTAGGCTCCGTGAGGGGAATGTTCTAATAGCCTTAGAGCCCTCCGTAGTGGGCTTGGTACATTAAAGGCCCACTCCCTTCTAAAAGGCTCTCGCCCATGGCTCGGGACTTTAACACTGGAGCAGTCCTTTAATGGCGGGTAGAGCCCGCTACGGGGTGCTCTAAGGCTATAATAGACAATAGAAGCTAGCTCAAAAGACTACCTGGTCATTTATAGCTAAAACCCATCCTTGATCGACTTTTGCATATAACAGTGTTCTTCACAATATTCATAATTCTAAATAAACTAAGGGAGAGGATCTTAATAGGGGAAAGCACACACAACGTTATATCTGCGTACCATGCTTCTGGACTAACATCCAGTTTATCAACGCAAATGTACCACAAAACTATTTACCTCTGGATCCGTCCACACACTGGGGTTTCTGTGAAGGCAATACATGCTTATAGCTGCCAAACAGCCTGTGAAAAACAGAAGGGAAAGAGGCAATTCACATTTCTCGTAAAAACTTGTAAAGTCTGCTATCAATATATGCTGTAAATACCATTAAAAGCCTCTGTAACAAAGTAGTAATACACCTTGACTTGATTTCACAGAATTGTACATGTAGTATTTCAAGTTGTTTTTATATAGCACATAGCTACCCGAACGGGCCTTACAGTGCTTACTGCAACAACATTTCTGGAAAACCTACATGACTCTTATAGCAAGATCCCCTACTTCAGAAGTTTTCTGAAGACTTCTGAATGCTGACTTCTGAGGGGAGAAGGGAAGGAGTTCCAGAGATTGGAAAAAAGATGTGCAAAGCTGCGGTTGCCACTTCTCACTCTTTTGACTTTGGGCACTGACATGAACCCTTGTCTGCTTGACTAAAGGGACCTCACTGGAACGTAGAAGGTAAGTTCCGGGTGATGATTGGTCTTTTTCCATGGAAGGCCCAATGTGCGATGCAGAGAGCCTTAAAAAGAATTCTCTTATGAACTGGAATTCAGTGAATGGCTGCTAAGGCTAGTCTGGCTGATTGCTGCTTAGGTATTTTGTGAAGGACTCTGGCTGCTGTGTTCTGGACCACTTGGACACTTTTTAGCACGTATTTTGGACTCCCTAACTAAAGGGAGTTTCCATAATCTAGAAGTGAGTTTATGAGATCCAGCACCACTATTCTCCTCGTGGACTGTGGTAGCATGTGTTAGAACTTTGTGAGGGATCCCAGAATGCCAAAACATGATCCCAACAACTTTAGACTTGCGTTTCCATCATCATTTTATCAGTCAGTCAGTCAGTCAAAATACACTTTATTCGATTTTTGTTAAAATCATAAAAGGCAGGAATAAATACATACATTTAAAACATTGTTAAAACATTTTAAAAATACCCACAATACATTTATTTTACACAGCATCCTTAAAAAGGTCACTTAGTTAAACACCGTAATGTAAAAAAAAAAAAAAAAAAGGAAAGTTAAAATTAATATATAGAGGTTCACTTTAGTTTAAAACAATACAGTTCTCGGGATTCTTTTGTTTTTTCCTCTATAAGCGGCTGTTAGAAAACTAGCAACACAGAAAGTGACATGTGCGTCTGGTAACCGCTGAAGAAAAAGCTGAAGAAAAATCATCATTTTATCATATATCCAGAATCCTAGACTTTTTACTGCTTGTGCAGGTTTAGATAATTCTCCAAGTTGCTCTGGCCATACCAGTTCCCTCCACCTTGGCATATAGTTTCCTATCACAATAACCTCTGTTTTATCGCCATTGAGTTTCAAACTGGTTGTAGACGACATCCAGTCTGTAACATCCTTGAGGCATAAATTGAGTTGGGTGGAGGTTCAGTTGACACCAGGAGTGAGTGCCATGATCAATTGAGTGTCATCAGCATATGACACTAAGGCCAGTCCATGTGACCATACGATTTCAACTAGGGGGCGTACGTACATATTAAAAAGTGTAGGGCTTAGAGATGAGCCCTGTTGCACTCCGCATTGTAAAGGATGGACGGTTGAAAAGAATGGGCCTATTAACAGTGACATCTAAAGCAGGATTCTGGGAAATAGAATAATGCATATTGTAAGGAAATGCTTCTTTGTGTATGGTCACCCCATGTTTTTCGATTGATGCTGTCTGTTTTTCCACTCTGGCAGGACACTGAAGACTGCTAACCAGAACTCAGTGCCAGCGCCCTGACACTAAAGTGTATGTCAAATTGGCTATACTCAATTGGAAATAGCTAACTTACCTGTAAGTCACCAGCAAATGGTACCCTGGTACCTAGACCAAGTAGATTAGAGGGGTATCCCAGTGCTTGCAGCACTGATTATGTCACTTTGGAGGTCCCCGAGTAAAGCAGGTCCGCCACTGCAGACTGGTATAGCAGTTGTGCACTACTAGCCTGACTACCTCTTACCCTGGACATCTGTGTAAGTCACCCCTCTTGGAGGCCAACTGAGCCCTAATGAGCCATATAGCACAGGCAGGACATCTACATTGCACGTTCTGACAGTAAAAAACATGTAAAACAACCACTTTTACTGTGAGAAGACTTGGTTGCCCAATTGGCGAGTACAGGGTTACAAGCTGACCCCTCAGCTGTGCTAACAGCTGAACGTGAGACCAAAGTGGGCAATCAACGGTATCAAATGAGTTGTTACATTAGACTCGACTTGTATCTCAAGTCAATATTAATTTAATGTGCTACAGTGTGCAGCTTTAGCTAATCTGCCCCTTTGTTGCCTTTAAAACTCCTGTGCCTTATTAGGCACACATGGAGCCGGCTCCACGAGACAGCATTCTACCCTTCTGGAGAGGCATGCCAACCACTCTAAGGAAGAAGAACAATAAGAGATTGCAGGCCAGGGAGGTGATACTTCCCTCCTGCAGGAAGCCACATGAGAGTTAGCCCCAAAAGGCAGGCTTCAAATGTGAAGCTGCCTTTTGTAGGGCCGATGTGTTACACCATGATGGAGGGCTGCCCCACTGTTGATGTAGTGAAAATATATATTAACATAGATTTGAAACATCACCTTAATAAATCAATTAGTCCAAGTTATTCATATTATTGACATATTAGTGTTCATATTCAATGACAGCACAAATATCTGCATATTTATAAAATGGTGCTCCAAAAGAAGAGAAAGAAGAGTGCTCAAAAAGGGTGCTCTAGTGAGGGTTGTAGAAAAAGGAAACGCGATGTACAATATATACATCAAAACTGATAGTGACCTATCCAGCCACTTTAAAGGCTAAATATGAAAATAACATAGTATCCTAATGGCACAGTAAATCAATTGCTGTTGTCTGTACGTGAGAAACCAAAAAAGACTGTTGACGTTTCGACCCCTGTAATGTGTGAAGGGAATTTTATCCTTTGAATGGGGTCTTAATCAGGACATGTGGAGACACCCTTCAAATCACTTAGACGAATCTGATGGTGGTATTCGGGAATGTGGGCCTGTAAGCTCCCGAGTCATGAAGGCGAGCACAAAAGTGTCAAAGCGTGTTGATGGCAAGTTCTAGATGAGAGTCGAATGTCAGGGTTAATCAAACATTGCCCAACTGAATGAATCCCAAAAACGGGTTGATATAAAAAATAAATACGAGTGGAACGTTCGGTTTAGTCAATTATACCGTTGTGGACTGTATCCTTATGCGATCTGCACACAGCGGCAAGATTGCATAAGGATACAGTCCATGGTGGAATAATTGACTAAACCTAACGTTCCACTCGTATTATTTTTATATCATAGCATTTTTTTTATTAACCCTGAAGTTCCACTCTCATCTAGGACTTACCATCAACACGCTTTGAGTCTTTTGTGATTGCCTCCATGACACAGGAGACTACGGGCCCACATTTTCGAATACCGCCACTTTATTCGTCTAGGGGGTTTGAAGGGTGGCTCTGCTTTTTTACACAAACCGTGTGAAGAGAACAGAGTAATTGTGCACTAATGCTCAAGTTCACTTTCTTCCTTGTAGATATATACAGAATAATGGATAAACAACAACAGCTCACCTTCTGGATATGTCCGGCCATCGAAGAAGGTGATTGGTTTGCTGAGCTGTCGAGCGATCCCCGGTACCGGAGGATAGAGGCGGAGGCCTTCCTTGATGCACATTGTGGTGTAGGTCATCTTGCCAAGGTCATCCCTGAAAACAGACAAGGGTTTATTATACACTACAACAAGCAACATAGCCTCAAAACACAGAAACCAAATGCTATCCCAGCAAGCAAACGCCTTTCTGAATGCCTAGAAATGTGGCTGACACCTATTGCATCTCCATGTATTCCTGATCTGGGGGGACATTTGAAAGTCACCATTTTCTCAACACAACACCTCGCCTTAGCGGATGGATACTGTCTAGCATGCACAGCTCTGTGTCTACAGGAACCACAGCTATACCACCTAGGCCAAACTTTTAACGTTTCAAGATTTTGTTGTTGACGGAGCACAAAAAAATCTCAAGACCTGCTCCGTCACAATTCTAGGTTATCACAAGCGTCGCAGAGAAGGGACATTCTTTTTTGGGCTGCACTAAACCTTTCATGCACTGAATGTGTAATGTAAATACGGTGCTCATGTACAGCGCTCCAATACCTTCGGGTCGAGTTCGCGCTATATAAAATATGCAAATTTGTTTTTTAAACGGCCTCTGTTGCTGGATGTAACCATCAGCCTAGGTCCTGCCAGCAGAAGGGGGGCTCAGGAGAAAGCAGTAACAGGAGATCCTTTCCCCGGAAGGCTAGAGGGATTGGTTTTAGGTAGAGAGGGACCTGTCATCATGATCTATTTTTTACCAATTCTTTAAAATATGCATCCTGTGGTCTTTGGTTCTGCCCAAACGAGTATTTCACTGTCACCTCATGATAATGGCTGTTTGGTGTCTGGGACTATTTTACATCTTACAAACACACTGAATGATAACACCTTTCATTCTTTATCTCATAGATGAATTGTATACAGAAAGCAATCGTTTCTGTACTCCTTATGCTTATTGTTTCCGGCGTTGCAGTACTTTGTCGATTTATTTCTTTTTGCGCCGATGTAAACCCAAAGAGACGTTGAAACCTGCTCATGTTTTGGCTTTCATTTTGGTTTCGTCCTTTTCTTTTTTGTGCACGTCTTTCTTTTGCGTTCATTTTCTTTTCCCCTTTCTCATCTCCTTGAGTTTCTGGTGCTTGTCTAAATGTTGTTATCTTGTGCTTCTCCTTGATAAACTCTGGATTCTCCATGTGTACAATTGGACGGGTTCTTTGTCTCTTGTGTCCCCTCCACTGCCGGGTCAGCCTTGTTTACCTTCGGCACTTCTAGTTTTGAACTAGACAGCGTATCGTTCCTTCGCTTGTCCTGCCGGTATGTTTCAAGGAGAGTCACCCACTCATCCTTGTCAAGATATGAGGACTGATCGAACTCTTCTGGCTCTTCCATGGTTCTTAGTTGTGGGGTCTCTGGCTTAATGTGCATAAACTCTGAACCTGGTTTTCCCTTTGAGCTTTCATCTGGTTCAAATATGTTCTTTACCTTGTCCCCTTCGTCCACTTGTGTGTCTATTTTGGCCCCCGGCTGTAAGATTCCTTTGGGGTTATCTAATTCACGTATTCTTAGTATGCTTAATGGCTCAGTTGTGACACAATTTCCCTCGTCATGTTTGAAACGGTAAGAGAGACTGGGTGTTGACGCATTTGGAGCTGTTGCTGTTGCTGTTACTGGCGCTCTTACACTGTCAAGGTTGACACTGAGATCGCTTGGTGCTTCCTTGCTGGCTTCCCCAGTTTCCCTTTCTCCCGTTCACTCTTTCTCCATCTTTTTCTCCGTCCATCCATCTCCATCCATCTCTCTCCCTCTTGATGTCCCTACGTGTCCTCCAGTCTCTTCCAGTGTCTTGGAGCTTTGGCTAGCGGCGTGTAGTTGGCCATGTAGAGCTACGATTCGGCTAGCTGGCCCTAGAGATTCCGCAATACCGCCCTTGTTCCTTTCTTTCTTTTCACTGCTCCATTGGCAAAAGGGCCGAAGGGGGGTTTGTAGGCCCGTTGTTGCTGTAGAACTTGAGAGCAGTGTGTCACCCGCATTTTTTAGGAAACAAAATTTGGTGTCAATTTTTGTCTGGAAGAGGCGATTTGTTTGACGTTTTCCTTTGGACATAGTTTCTCTTATTGGTTTTGTGACTGGTGTTATGTCAATTATTGATCCCTCTTCTGTCCTGCCGTTCTTATCTTCGCCTGCGGTTCACCCACATAACCTCCTAGAGTTTTCAAATTTCTTTTCCTCCTGCTTGCATTCTTAATGAGTGCGGGCCAGCCACGCACGCGTCCTGACCTCATGGTTTTTCGGATATATATTTCCCTTGTGGGTCCTCTCCTTTAGTTTTGTCTGATTTAAATTTTGTTTCGATGTTAATCCTTTGTGAGAAGACCAATCCTTTGGATTTCTCCTGTGGCCTTGGTCTATCCCGGAAATCTGATTTTGGCTTCTTCGGCTTCTTTCGCCATCTTTGGCTGCGGTCCTTGATTGGGCTTTTGGCAAGTGTCCTGATATCCTAAAGTCCTGGTTCCCTTGTGCCACTGCTTGCCTCTCCTATGTGGGCAGGCTTCGCTCCCCCAGACGGTGCTCGCTGCCCCTGCCCCTGCCTCTGCCAGATCCAGGTGCAAAGTGGAGTAAGTGGATCTTGCTCGATATCCTCATGTGGTAATTTCTGCAGGATGCTGCACTCTCACACGTGTGCTCTTGCCCGCTCCTGCCCGCCTGTGCCCCCACTGTCCACTGACCACGAGCCCCATTTAGTCCATGTGTCTTTGAGTTAGCAAGGGGCTCGGAAGGGCTGGGTGCTGTGTGCTGTTGTTACCACAGTGTCATGGTGCGGTGCGGTACACTTTGCAGTGTGCTTACTTCGAAGCCTCAATCCTCACTCCTCACTCACAGGCTGAGCGCCATGCCTCGCCGCGCCCACCGCCCTCCTTCCTTCTCCCGTAGAGACAGCTGACCGCCAGCCGCTTCAGCTGGCAGTCTGCTCATCAACCAGCAAGCGCGGCCGCAGCCTCAAGAGTTCCCCTGCAACGCGGTGTGGTAGGTAGGGCGCACAGCGATGGCACAGCTCTCAGCAGGCGGGTGGGCTCTCTGACGCTCTGGGGCTCTGGGGCTCTACAGCTCCCAGTTCCCTGAGCCCCAGACTCCAGGGCTCGCCGCACCCTGCACAGCTTCACAAGAATCACCAATGAGTCACCAATGAATCGTCAGGGGCTTCCCGCCGCCGCCACCTCTGCCGCCGTCATTATTCCGTTCTTACTTGGCTGACTGCTACCAGTTGTCTCAGCCAGCAGCTGCAGCCTTGGTGTCGAAAGCTGTGGCCCGTCTGTAGTGACAAAAAGCGAAGGGCTTTCCGATTGATTCCTGTGGCAACCTCTCTCGGTGTGCCGCCCAACGTTCACAGCGTTCGCATCCACGGCCGTTCCACTCTCCAACTCCTCTGCTCCTCGCAGTGTGGCCCTTCAGCTGAACAGAAAACGCGGCAATGGATTTTACTTCCAGCAGCAGATCGTCCGAGAATTCAGGCTTGGATAAGTGAGCAGTTTCATGAGTATTTGCGCTACAAAGAGGAACCAGACAGGGCTGCCCACTGTCCTCCCTGCTCTTTGCCCTTGCCCTTGAACCCCTGGCGGCTTGGGTAAGGCAAAACCCACTGATTTGGTGCATTGCAATAGGGGAGGAATGGGAAGAACGCATATCCCTATAGGCTGACAATGTCCTGTTATACGTCAGAAAACCAAGGCAATCCGTAGACAGAATACTCCAAATTTTCCGAATCTATGGGGACTATTTAGTATATCGGATAAATTGGGACAAATCACTACTTTTCCATTTAGCAGGAGGCATCCCGGATCTCACAACGTGGTATACAGTAACAATCGAGACTGAAGGTTTCAAGTATTTAGGGATAAACATAACTAGAAACCCACAAGAATTCTACCATAGGAACACCGAAAGACAGCTGATCAGATTCGGGGCTGATGTTGAACGATGGAAAACCCTTCCACTCACATTAATGGGCTGAGCGGCTCTATTTAAGAAGATGACACTCCCCAGACTGCAAAATACCCCTCATGAGCTCCCAGATTCATTCTTTCAGCCAATCGAGACTGGGCTGAGAGCCCTACGCTGGAGTGGAGGTACCCCATGCATGGCCCTAAGAAAATTGCAAAGAGGAGTTTATGAGGGGGGACTAGCAGACATTAAAATGTACTACTGGGCCTCACAGCTGGTGTGCGTTAATGACTGGGTGTTTACGGACAGAACGGGCCAACAGGGTAGAAAGAGTGGCCCAGAGGATACTAATCACTCCTAAACGGCAAGGGAGGGAATAAGGATCTCCCGACACATACATGAACAGTAGTACGGGCATGGCAGGCAGCTACTTCACATCTGGGTTGGGAGGGGAAGTTGACAGAAATGACTACACTCTGGGACAGCAAAAAACTTCTTAAAGTGGGCAGACTATCTGCTTTAGTAGGTGGTAGCTGCTGGGCCTAGACAGGCTGAGGGGATGTATGGAGAGGCCAAGCATTTATCACATTCACAGTTGTGCAACATGAATATAAAATGTGTCAAAGTGAATGGTTGTGATATCTCTAGTTGGAACACACCCTTAAGAACTATATTCGTGAAGGGACAACTTTGCCAGAAGCAACCACGCTAGAAGACAGACTACTGACAGACCCTCTGACAGACAGAGCTATTTCAAATAAATACAAGAAAATCCTCACTAACTCACCTGACAATCTGGGGCATTGAGAAGCCAATGGGTTATTGACCTAGGGAAACTAGATGAGGAAGAATGGACAGAATCTAAACAGAGACTGAGAGAGGTAGCTATTCAAGCTAGGTTCAGACTGATTCAACTAAAGATCCTACACAGGGTATACCAGCCCGAACCACACTGCATCGCATGGGATGCACCGAAAATAGTCAATGCCACAGAAAACATGGACAGGAGGGTTCCTTCTTTCACTTGTTATGGGTCTGTCCAGTGATACAAGTGTATTGGAAAGGAATCGGAAAATAATGGTGATGGTATTTGGGGGTTAAGGTCTCAATTGACCCCAAATGGTTCCCATTGGCGATATCGAGTGTAGAAGCATGGCCCACATACACAAAGCAATGGCTGAAATTGGCTGCAGTGATTGCCAAACGCAACACAGACAAACACTGGGGGCGACTGCCCCACCTAAAGTGACAGACTGGATGTCTGATCTTGATTGGTGTCAGCAAGCCGAGCACACGAACTAACTATGCCGGGGGGTGCCCGAAGAAATAGGAAAAGTTTGGGGATCCTGGCATACATTCTGAGGTATCTAGTAGATAGGTGAAGAAGGGGGAGAGTAATAAAGGGGTCTATGAACAAGGATTCTGTGTAATTGATTATTTGAGAATGCTACGGTGGACAATAATATGATCGTATATCCAATATAATCTGTAAACTTGAACCAATAGTATGTAACTGCAACGTTGATTTTATTGCACAATCAATTAATAAAAAGAATGTTTAAAAAAAAAAGATATATATATATATATATATATATATTATTTAGGACTGTAAATGCAAGCCAGGCGCAGTCCGTAATTTGTAAGAGAATGAATGCTGGTGCCTAAAGCTTTGCGCAGAAGCCAGCGGTCGGCGTTATTAAATGTCAGTGCATCGAACACCAACTCTGCGTAGTCTTGATTCCAACTCATGCCTCTTTAATCCACTACCTGTTACTCCATACCCCTTTATCTCACTCTTGCTGGTTCCTGCTTTCTCCTTTTGTGACAGTTTGTCTCTCTTTTTCTGTCTTTCATTTTGTGTGTGTTCCCTCTCTCTCCCTCTCGATAAATATCTGATGCATAAAAAATAAGTGCTGGTGGCCCCCACCGGCAACCACTGGGCCAAATTAAGCACTCACCAGACCTATTGGCTTTGCCAATGACAATGCTTGTTCTCTGTGTCCGGGCCCATAACAGCATTAACTGCAGAGGGCAGCACACACCCCACTCTCCTGCCAAAAGGAGCATGTGCATCGCTTCCTCTGGCCATACTTAGATCCTCCACAATATTCCTTATCCGGGGAGCAACCAACTGCTTAGGTAGATGTTTTGGAATCTTATGTGTACTCCTCCTGACAGCTTAATGTGCTGGTCTAGAGGACTATCGCTTCGCAGACATGTGGGACCATGAAGGGGCAACCCATTGCTGCAGCTCCTGAGACCCTTAAGTAACTGAGGATATGGCATAAAATCAATTCTTGACATAAATACTCCTCGTCTCATCACTTTTTCTATCTGAACCCTTTTACATCATGGCCACTTAGGATCACCCTCGAATTATAGTAACTGAGAAAAACCCTATCCTTAAACAGAGGCTGAAGGATTACAAAAAAGGATTAGAATTCTACCTATTCCTGATGTATGCTCTTCAGGATTTCAGAACAAAAACAGCACAATAGAGTTTGGGCATATATGTATGAAGCCCATTTCCCGTTCGCGACCGGGCTGATTCTCGTGCTCATTTCAGGGGTCCCACAGGGTGTTCTTATGACACCTTATGGCACCTTTGCACCCTCGAAATTGCATTTGCAATTTGAGAGTACCTAATGGGTCATAGGCCCATAGGCATTGGATTGGAAACCATTCCGATTTGCGCCACATGTGCACACATGCTCATTTCAGGGGTGCCACAGGGTGTCCTTTTGACACCTTTGCAACCTTGAAATTGCATTCGCAATTTGCGAGTAACTAATGGGTCATAGGCCCATAGGAAATGAATGGGAATTGCGAGTCGCAATTAAGGAATGCCAAGGAATCGCAAAATATTTGTGAATTTTTAATTACATCCCACTGCAATTCTCAAATAGCGATTTTCCAAAAATCGCTATTTGAAAATCGCGATAACAGTATTTGATACATATACCGCCTTATGTGCTAACAATTTTGCAGTCACCAAGCCTGCGAGTCGCTAAATAATACGTCGTACGACAGCAAAAGGGTGTATTTATATGCACAAAAAACACTCTCCGAGTCCGAAAAGCATTAGGGAGTCACCGATTAACTTTTGCCACCCCTTCCGAATTTCAAATAAGAGGGGTAAATAGAGGGCCACTTCCTTCACATTTGTGATTTGGATTGGAATGTATAAATCTTTAGTTACCGCAGTTGCTGTCTCAAACCACTGGAGATTTACCATTCTCCAAAATGGGAGGGGAGGGGGCTGATTTGTAGAAGAAAAGATGACCACTTGGAACTCCTTTTCTTTTGTGAGACATGTTGCGTGGCGTCGGGGGAAGAAGGCAGTAGTTCGGGTACCCACTGCATGCTCCCGCAGATGGCATTCATCTCAAGGGAACTTTTATTTTTAAATCACCCGATGTTCCTTTAAAAAATAACATTCACTTGGAAAGAATACGAATGCAAGGGCAGAGTATGCTGTCTCCCACAAGCCTCTGTACCTACATTTGCTAGGATTTGCTAAGGGTCACGCATGCCTCTTACCTCATTAATATTAATTAAGCTGTAGGTTTTGCAACCTCTGTGAATCCACATTTTGCAATGTGGGAGATTGGTAATTTAGTTGCATAACAAAATGAAGCCCTGGTGGCAAACCAGTAGGAGTGCAAATTACGCAAGTTCGTTTGCGAAATGGGATTAGTATATTGGGACATAAATCCGTACCTTTCAGTTAAATTCAGGAAAAGCTGAGATTATCCTGTGTGGTGAGGCCCAACAGGTTTGGTCAGCCGACTGGTGGCATGAACAACTTGGCTCGGCGCCAATACCCAAACTGGTAGTTAAGACCCTAGGTGTCTGTTTAGATGAAACCCTACACATGGAAGAGTAGGTTCTGTCTACTGTGGGTATTTGCTTCCACATGATGCGCCTGTTAAAGAAGGCTCTTCCTTTTCTTCCTCTCTCTGCGAGGAAAAAAATGTTGCAGGCGCTCATTGCAATTAGCTTAGATTAGATTATTGCTACGCTTTACTTGCTTCTGCAAATGAGACTTTACTTTTAAAACTTCAAGTTGTACAAAACACAGTCGCCTGTCTCATTTGCAATCTCCCCTCTGGCACCGCTTACACTCCTCTTCTGAGATCTTTGCATTGGTTGCCTGTAAGGAAGAGAATAGTTTTCAAAACCTGCTGCCTTACTCACAAGTGGCAGAAGGAAAGTCCCTAAGTACCTCAACCAGAAGCTTAAACGTTACAGCCCAGTTAGGACTTCGAGATCCAGCGAAAAAGCCTTGTTCACTGCCCCTCGCATCAGAAAGGCTGGAGCAGGAACACGTCTTTTTCCTTTTTGGCTCCCTCTCACTGGAACGAATACCTTATGACATTCGTACGTGCTTAGATTATTGCATATTCGGAAAGATGCTCAAGACAGTGCTTTTCTAACTCTGAGGCTTCCCGTCGGTGATTTTGCTTCAGTCCCCTGATACCCTTACCAGGGTGATTCATTAGCGATATTAAATCACTTTAACATTATATTCAGCATAACATACATAATCAGCGCTTACACAAACATTGTGTTAGAGGATGTGAACACAAAGTCTCAAGATAGATGTTTCTTCCTGGGAGTCCACTCCTATTTTTTATATTTTGGCTAGGTTTGAGGGGCTCCTAATGAAAGGGCCCACTAATTTGAAATACTGGTGCAACCCAAGGACAGGAGAGATGAAAAACTGGCCCCTTCTCTCCATAGTGTCAATAGGGCATGCCTCACAGAGCCAAATGGAAGGACACCAACAAAGCCACATTCAAGGGGTGGCTGAACTGGGTGACATTTCTCAGAGGGGCGGACAACACTGCATTGAGACACACACCATGGAAGAACCCCAACCGAGGGATGTGGTCAACACTAGACAACTTCCTTAGTCCATACAAACCCCCATAAACAACAGAATACGCCTCCTATGAGGATCCGGTGGTCTATCACTAAACAACTGACCAACACTTCTATTTTTTTCAATTTTTGTACCAACTTGATTCGCATCCAATCGCTAAAACCTATATGTTCAATGTTATATGTACGCAAGACTGTGGGGCAGACAAGCGAAGAATGTATGACAAATCACTCATTCACAATCGAACACAGTCACCACTGCAAGCCGCAGATCCCTATCTGTACGCCCGTGTACTTGATATTTGTTATATGTCGCATCGTATTTGGTAATATGTAAATACCAATAAAAATAAATTTAAAAAAATGTCGGTTGCACACATGCCAACGTGTGGTATGAGCTAAAACTCCACCAAAACTATTCATTCAAACCATCCTAAAAAATCTACACATTTATCAAACTTAAACACAGATTAAAGAAACACAATTTAGCTTCCATCCAAGAAGATTTACTGTACCAGCAACTACGTTTCCAACACACAATATTTCACCCAACAATTTATGGAGGCAGTAGAGTGTCTCTCTGCAGAGTTTCTACTGCCAGGTTCTTTTTCACAAATTCGCTTTTCACTTTTGCGGAGGCCCTCTATCAATGTGAAGCCATTGTAGTCAACTAAGAAAGGAGAAGATTAGACTGGATGAGTCTCAGAAGCTGCTCAACATTTTCCATTGCCAAGAGGTTGAGCTTCACCACTTAGCCAATATATTTCCTATGAAATAAGTTTGAACAGTGTTTATTTTAGTTCTGCCTTCGTACAATCACCTTGATGTATATTTCATGCTTTGGAATCAGTTTTTGATACGGTAACATGTCACAATATATAACCGTACAGCAATAAACATTAACAGTAGCAAATCTAAAAGGTAATGAAGAAGAGAGTACCGAAGTACATAGGAGAAGTCCAATGGTTAAGATAAATGACCAGTAATAAAGTAATAAAAAGGTCAAAGTTCCGTTTGTTGTATTTATTCTTCCCACAGAAATTCCCATTCTTTGCAACAAGACGTAAAATCCAATACAGAAGGCAGCCGGCACGTGTTTTGTCATAGAGACTTTTTCAAGGCTGCAAAACTATATATTTGACATTCTATACAGTTGATACGATGACACAGGGATAAAAAGTTAATCTATTCTGTAACCTTCACCAGATAAGCTGTAAACAAGAGATGGTTTGTACAGGAAAATGCCCAACAAATATAGCAGTGCGTGAAAAGTAGAAAGCCCAAAAAAGGTAATAGGGTATGAACTATACAAACACAATGTGCACAATGTAAAATAAAGTAGAGCAGCCCTTGACCCCTGATCTTGTGCACCACTCCCCCTGGCTGATGCTTAGCACTGTCATCTCAAGGACTACGCCTCGGTCCCAGACAGCAAATACATCCTCTGGTTTAATTCTGCCTACTGCGGCTTCATTTCTCCTACCCAATTTTAGTATCTGCTGGTGGTGTTGCTGTAGTCTTGTAGTCTGTAGTGGGTGATCTTTATTGGTGGTATTATTGTAGTGTTTGCTGGTTGGTGTAGGTGTTGGGCATTTGTGGCGTCTTTTTACAGGGATACTCTGCCTTTACTGATTTTGTTTGTATCTCCCATTGTTTTCCTGCTTCCGCCTTCTCACTGGTTCCTTCGCTCCCACTGGTTCCCACCCTCCCACCTCCCTGCCAGCCCCTCCCACCTTCCAGGACTACTTATGGAGGTAGCTGTATGGCTGCACAGCAGAGGCGCGCAGTGTGTGCGCCGCTGGCACACCAAAGGCAAACCCAGCTGCGCCCAGCACCAGGAACCCTGGCTCTTCAACACTAAGAAGATACACCACAGCCGACCTCCGAGCCCTGGACACCGGTCGCATCAACAACAATCTCTGCTGCAGCACATCCCCACGATCCACTGAAGGAGCATTCTGTCGATACTACCGCCTCACCATCAGCTATGAAGGGACAAACGCAACCAGCAACACACATAGACACAGACCCCGCTACATCGACTGTGACCATCACCACGTCACTTAAATGCATACTACTCAACACACATTCTCTCGGGAAGCACATCACAGAAATCTGGGACACAATCCTCTCTCACCCCGGACGTCATCTTCATTACAGAAGCTTGGCTTCACCCCGCATCCGCACCAGACATCACCACCACATCCCTAGAGGTTACAAGTTAAGGCAACAGGATCGAACTAACCAACACGGCAGCGGAAATGCTATCATCTACAGGGACACCATCCGCTGCAGAACATCCCCTTATGACCCAACACCGGTAATAAAACACCTAACATTCCAACTCCACACAGACAGGAGAAATAGAATCAGACGTACCCTTGCCTACAGATTACCAGGACCACTCCCCCGCTTCTGCAACACCATACCAGAAATCATCGTCCTCACAATTGACTCATAGCGTTTCATCGTCCTAGAGGACCATCAACGAGAGCCGGAGCGTGTTCCAGAAGTCAATACTGCCGCGGAGACCCCTCAGTATCCTCCCCATATTGTGTTGGTAGAAAACTTCCCTATCCCTACTGATCCAGATCCCGAGGTAGCGTAATACATCGAACACCCACAGAAGCCTAAACTCTGGGAGTGGAACTCTAGCCCTCTCAGCCTCGGACCCGACCGGATATAGTTGAAATTTGGTGTTATTGACATGAAGTCCCAAGGCCTCTGCAAACTGACCCAAGGTTGCCAGCAGTAGTGGAAGCGAGTGTGTCGGCTCCCTTAAATACACCAGCGCGTCATCCGCATACAGTTATACTATATGTTCCCGGGCCCCAATTTGAATACCCCGCCCCTGGAGGACCCTACGGAGGCGGCATGCCAGCGGCTCCATTGCCAGGGCGAACAGCAAGGGGGAGAGCGTACACCCCTGTCGTGTCCCCCTGGCTATCGGTAGTGTATCTGAGACATAGCATCCCGTGCGGACCCTCGCCACCTGCTGGGTGTATAGAAGTCTTACCCAATTTACAAACCCTTCACCGATCCCTATTTTTAGGAGCACCCGCCACAGATATTCCAACCTGAGAGAGTCGAACGTCTGTTCGAAATCGAGGAATACCAGAGTACTCTGTACAGCCCTGCCCTCTAGCGATTGCATGACATGGGCAAGACAGCGGATATTCCACAGAGCGTTTCTGCCTAGGATAAAACCAGACTGGTCGTCATGGACCAGTTGCTTAAGGTAGGGGAGTACTCTGTTGGCTAGGACTTGACTGATGATCTTAAGGTCGACTTTAAGCATTGAGATCGGTCTATAAGAGGCGGGTATTAAGGGATCCTTCCCCGGCTTGAGGGTCATCACTATCAGCGCTTCACGCATGGAGGCAGGTAAAATGCCTGACTCACCGGCCTTGTTAACAATGTCCAGGAGCCTAGGGACTAGGACTCCCCCAAACTCTTTGTACAACTCCGCTGCAATGCCATCCATTCCAGGGGATCTAGCTGCTCTCAGATGAGCAATTGCCGCTCTCACCTCCTCCCCTCTTAAAGGCTCCCCCAGGGATTCCTGACTATCCGGGTCAAGGCAGGGTAGCTCCATCTCAGTAAAGTAGGCCTCTAAAGTCTGCGAGGGAACGTTAGACTTGGGCTCAGAATATATTTTCTGGAGGTGCACGGTGAACACTGAATTAATTTAATGCTGAGTGTAAACCAGTCGACCCCCATCGGTTTGTAGGGCTAATATCGGGAGAGGTAGTGTCTCAGCCCTAATCAAATGCGCCAGTAGGCGCCGGGCTTTGCCTCCTTCAAAGTACCATTGACTCCTGCTTATAATCCTATTGTACCTGCCCAATGTCTCCCATATCTCCCCTATCTTTTGTCGCTGTGCCGTCCATTTGGCCGGCCCTTCTGGATCTGTGGGAAGGGCTGTCTCTAGGGTCCTCTGTGGACATCCAGATCCCCGCAGCACCACTTTCATTGCGTCCCACTCAAACACCCTGGAGCTCGCAGTATTCCAGTTCTGCTCAAAATAACCTTCCAACCCAGCCGCAATCGTCTCTTTATAAACCGGGTCTGTCAAAGCCTCAGTGTTAAGTCTCCACAACAAAATTTTGGAGCGCAGGCGGCCCAAAGAGTAGGCCACCAGCAGGGGGAAGTAATCAGATAGGTATCTGGCCAGGTACTGTGTCTCCAGAACCCTCCCTGCTGCCGTTTCCTGTATGAAGCAGTAGTCCAGTCTGCTGTACGTGTTGGCTGCCGGCGTAAAACAGGAGTAAACCCGAATATCAGGGTTGCGGTGCCGCCAAATATCCAGCAAGTGATAATTACTGATCAACTGGTGCAGGGCTCCCCGCATTTTGGGCTTCGCATCCACCTTGGGGGGCTGTCTATCCCATTCCCCATCTAAGGCGCAATTAAATTCCCCAGCTACAATGAGTTCCACGTCCGGCGCCAGGTCCAGTGCCAGTCAGGAATTCCCTGTCGTCAATGTTTGGAGCATAAATGTTTACTAAACACAAGTGTCTCCCGTCCAGTGTCCCCTCCATCACCACATACCTCCCGTCGGCGTCAGGACTACTTTTTAAAACCTTAAAGGGGACTCCAGGTGCCACCCATTTAAGTGCCCCCCTGGCAAACCCCGAGTAAGAGGTTGCAAAGAACTGGCCCGCCACCACGGCTGGACATACTTCAGGCAATCCCCCTAAAGATGCGTCTCTTGGAGAAAGGCCACGCTTATCTTGTACCGCCTAAGGTATGTAGCTATTTGGATCCTTTTGATCCTGTTATTGAGCCCCCTAAAATTCCACGTTATCATTTTATAGGCCTGCTGATCACCTGCCATAGGAATAGAAGCTTGGCTAACCGCAACAACAGATGCAGGAGCGGGAAGAACCGCAATGGATAGTGCTGGGAACCCCTCCGTCTCCCCCTATTGCTCCCATGACCTCTGGTGACCCGGTATAGAACATTCCCCTAATAGAACAATAACTTACAACCACGTGAAACTTCTCCCCCCCTCCACCCTCAGGCAGTAGAACCTCATTTGCACAGCCCAACCTTGGCCTGAGAACTCAGGACTCCGCCCCACAGCCACCACCCTCCCCTAAAAACCCCCTGCAACAATGCAAGCAACACTAACAAGCTACAGAAAAAAAATCTCAGTCCTTGTTGTCCAACCCAACTGCTCGGTCCTGCTTAGCCCCGCCCGACCAACAGTCTAGCAGGGCCACCACAGCACACCACATTCGGGATACCGAACACCCCAACAGCTACGGTCCCACCCCCCGGCACTGTCCCGTAATAACCCCTGAAAGGAGAGCCCCCTTCTGGCCATCCATGGTAGAGGCAGAGCTCCGTAGCATTGAAGTCCGCCCTCACAGCGACCAATATCACCCCAACAACCGTCCTTTCCCCTCACCAGCAGTCCCCATACTTGCAGCTTTTGCATCTTATGAGCCTTCAACCAATAGGTCATCAGTGCCATCCGGTTCCGATTGTGTTTCTTGGACTAGGTACAGTGGGGAAAACTGGTTTTGTGTCGGTACACCCCTTGTCTCCTCCCTCCGGGTGCAATCTGGTCCCACCAGGATGCACCCTCCGCCTGGCT
Organism: Lissotriton helveticus; assembly: GCF_964261635.1. NCBI lineage: Eukaryota > Metazoa > Chordata > Amphibia > Caudata > Salamandridae > Lissotriton > Lissotriton helveticus. The sequence goes on from NC_136058.1 coordinate 234,440,525, forward strand.
CCCCCTGTGACCGAGACCGTTGTCCTCCAGTACGGCGATGCTGATTATGTTGTCGGCCACTCCGTCTCCTCTGTTCCCGCCATCCGTGTTGTTGATCCGGCCCTTCCATGCCCATCGATTCCATCCAGTCCGTGGCTTTTTGTGGGGCATTGAAGAAATGGACCCTGTCTGCATACTGTACTCTGAAAACATTAGACTGTACTTAATATTAAGATCCCGCAGCCTCCGTTTGACCCTGAGGAAGTCGTTCCGCAAGTCTTGCACCTTTTTGGTGTAGTCCGGATAGATATAGATCTCTTGGTATTCGAACTTGGGGGGACCATTCTTGCGGATGTACTGCAGGATCATGTCCTGGTCTCGGAAATTGAACAAGCGAGCTATCAGAATCCTAGGCGGCGACACCGGTTTCAGGGGGGGGATCAAGGGAGCGGTGGGCCCATTCCACCGCAAACATCTTGGACAGCCGAAGACCCGGGAGGGCATAACCGATCCATTCTTCCAGAAATAGGTCCGCCGCCGGACCCTCCGCCTTCTCCGGAAAGCCCAAAAAGCGAAGGTTGTTTCTCATCGAGCCCCCGGTCCTCCAGGTGGGAGGTGTGCTCCCTGAGTGCGGACACCGTCGCTTGTAGGTGTTGGACCTCTGTCCGCAAGGAGGTCAGGTCCCTGTCCGTGGTTGTGACTCGATCCGACACCTTCCGTAGGTCCAGGCGCAAGTGATTAATGTCCATGGCTATACCCTCCATCTTCGACTCCAACGCCGCTTGTGAGTCTCGAATGGCTTTCAGGATATCCGCTTTGTCTTGGGCCACCAACCTCTGTGGCGGTCCCTGCTCAGGGTTCGGTCTAATGCGCTACAACGACTGTGGCCTGGCAACGTATACTGCATGATCTTGTTTGTTTGTGCACCCCTCAGGGGCCTATCCTTCCCCATGTCCAGTGCAGGCGTGTCAGGGTAGGTTTCGGGGTTCTTCCACTCTGCCACCCCGGGCCCAGATAGCCAGCACCAGTCAATCCGGGCCCACAAGGTGTGTATGTGGGTCTCCAACTGCTACTTAGTGTACCAGACGGCTGTGCGACCCCTGAGGGAACAACCCACAACGCTCCCCACGGTAGGTCTCAAGGCTAGCACAAGCCCTCACAGGGGTTGCCGTCCAGCAGTCTGCTCACCGTGCACTCTAGGTGACCGTTGCACCAATCTTCAGGGCGGTCCCCACCATCTAAGGCTGTCTCTGGAGTATGTGCGCCCGTAGGGAGAGTCCCAATTCCTACGTCCAGTGGCCCGCTCACCTTGATCACTCAGGGCCTCTATTCGTTCCCCCCTGGCAGGCACACAGCGGAAATCTTGCCTCGCGGAGTGCCCCCCGGGCGTCCCCGGCCGGACCAGGTCTATTCTGTTCAGGCGGCACATCGCTCCAACTATCAGGCCCCCTCTGGAGCACCCCTCTGCTTCAGGCCTGCAGCGGTATCATAAGCAAGGCCCTGCAGGAGCAGGGCGCCGTCTTCACTGTAAATGGGGCCCACATGTGTGTCCAGGCAATTTCGGCTGCAAAGTCCACTCCCGCAGCTACTGGCCGCACCCTCTAGAGCTCAGTCGAAATAGAGGCCTACCTCGGTCTTCCCAAGGCCCCGAGGTCACTTTGTCTCCATCCCCGGGGACCTCAGCAGACTGCAGCAGGCAGGCACCTGTGGGTACGCAGCTCCAGCCCAGCGTCCCTCGGGGAGACTTCTCAAGGAGCCTCTATCCACCCTCACAGCGCAAATCTCTGCGGCGAGGCAGACCCGGAATAGGTGTCTGGAGGCAGGCTGACAGACCGGCACGGCCCCGCCGCCATTTTGCGTGGTGGGCGGCCGCCGCCGTAGCAGGAAAGGCAATCCGTTTACCCAGTCCGCTAGCAGGCGGATCTTCGCTCAGTGGAGGTACCCGGACTGGAGGGGTTCTGACCCCCTCTAGTACAGAAATGGGCACAGCCCCGCCAGGATAGCTGTAGGATTCGGCCTTATGGGGCAGGAGCTGCGCTGACCAGCGTCTAGCTCGCCATGCGTCCAGGCCACACTCCCCTTATAAGTAATTAGTTCTGTTGCATGGCTAAGAACTTATAAGGTCCCAAAGGCGAGACCTAGTCGCTATGCCAATGCTTGTTTGAATTTTGTAAAGGACGAGATAGTTCTGATATCTGCTGGAATGGAGTTCCAGATTTTGGGCACATTTCTGGCGAAGGAGCGTGCAGCGTTTTTTTGTTTGCGTGTTTTCATAGGGATGAGAAGTAGGGTATTGGAGCTCCTGAGGTTTCTTGTCTGACCAGCCCTCTTGAGTTTGGCAGCCAGGCAGTCAGGTTTTCCTGTGTGCAGAGCTTTGTGCGTGAGGCATGCAGTTCTGAAGCTGGCAGGCAGTTCGACTGGGAGCCATTTTAGTTCTCTGAATGTTGGTGAAATATGAGCATATTTCCTAATTCCAATGACCATTCTGGCTGCTGCGTTGAGAGTTATTTTGAGGGGAGCTAGGTGAGATTTTGTTGTACCAGGGAGAGTTGCATTCCCATAGTCGAGTCTGGATAGCACCAGTGATTGGGTGGCTTGTTTGAGGTCTTTGGTTGGGATGAATGGTTTAATTTTGTTAAGTAGCTTCAGATTGAGGAGGGCACTCTTTGCAGAGTTTTTAATGTGTTTTGCCACGTCGAGTTTTGGGTCTAAGGTGATTCCTTATGATTTAACGGAGTTTGCCTAAGTGAGATTACCATTTAGAGCATCCATAGCTTTTAGCCATTCTGCAATTTGAGGGTTCTCTTCTTTGTTGGAGATGAGGAGGATCTCAGTTGTGTCTTGATTGAGTTTTAAGTGATTAACAGCCTGATTCATGAAGCAAAATTGCACTCGCAAAGGGCAAGATTCTCAGAATCTTGCCTTTTGCGAGTGCAATTTTGGCATTTGGGATTCACAATCCCAAATGCATAAATCGCTAATTAAGAATTAGCAAATATGTGAGGATTAGCATTTAAGGAATCTCTATTAGAGATTCCTTAAATGCTATTCATGACACTGGCAAAAATTGCGATTTAGCAAAATTGGGCCGCTATTTACCGAGAGGTCAGACCTCTCGGTAAATAGCAAAAACATAGAAAAATGCTTTTAAAAGCATTTATCTAAGTTGCATGTTGCACACACACATGTCCTTTGGACATGTGTGTGCGCAACACCTGTTCAAATGTGAATTTTAGGGGTGCTACAGGGTGTCCTTTGGACACCCCTGGCACCCTTAAAATCGCTATCTGATTTGCGAGTAGCAAATTGCTACTCGCAAATAAGGGATACTCCCCATTCATTCCTATGGGCCTTTTGGCCCATAGGAATGAATGGGGAGTTATTCCTTTTTTTGCGAGTAGCAAATTGCTACTCGCAAATAGAGAACATGTAGGAATCGCTATTGATTTAGCAATTCCTACATGAATGCCGTTTTGCGTGTCCTCAATAGCGAGTCGCTATGATTCGCTATTAGGGCCACGCAAAACGGCCCGTACATGAATCAGGCTGTTAGAGACAGCCAATGTTGGATTTCTTTTAGAGTGTCATTTAGTCTGTGAATGTCATCTATGGAGGAGTTTTCTAGATAGATCTGGGCGTCATCTGCATATAGGTGGAAAGAGATGTCGGCATTTTTAAGTATGGTAGTGAGGAATTCCAAGTATATTTTGAACAGTTGTGGTGAGAGCACTGAGCCTTGGCGGATGCCCCTGCTGATGGGGTGTAGGTCGGAAGTAAAGTTTTTGATGTTTATCCTTTGGCAGCGGCTGTGTAAGACGGCAGACAACCAGCGTAGGACCACCTCATCAGCACCTTCCCTTTCTTGTAAAGCCTTGATGAGTAGTTGGTGATCAACCATGTCAAAGGCTGCTGAGAGGTCCAGGAGAATGAGTAGGTACATTTATCGGTATCGAGGGATTTGTAGATATCATCTTTGATGTTAAGGATCGCGGTCTCGGTGCTATCGCCTTTTCTGAAACCCGATTGGTGGGGATCAAGAAGGTTGATGTTGTCCATGTATTGCATCAGTTGTAAGTGGACGCATTTTTCGAGGATTTTGGATAGGAGGGGGAGATTGGAGACAGGTCTGAAGTTATTCAGGTCCATGGAGTCAAGGCCTTTTTTTTTCAGTAGTGGCGTGACTTGGCCAACTTTGAGGCATTCAGGTATGATGCCGGTTCTCAGGGAGCTGTTCCTGATCTTGCACCAGAACGTTCATTGACGCATCTGTGGTGTTGGGGCGTGGATCGTCGTTCCTTCGCCTTTTTTGCCTATCCTGTGGATGGCAACAGCGCGATTTTGGCTTGTTCCCCTTTGTGCGTGATCCGGTGAGTCTACGTTTTCAGAGGGGTGTGCAGGGGGGGGCAACAGGGATTTTCACAGTGTAGGTGATTCCAGTGCTTGGGAGCTCAGTCTCAGTGCTCCTTCCCAGCGGCCATCTTATATTAAGCAGTTGTGTCACTCGTGCGCCACACAACCAGGCACAAGAGCGGTACAACTCTTAAATTAGATTTATCAAGCCACGCAAGACCACATTGCGTGGCTCTGCATGGCTTAAAAAATCTAAAGTAATGCAACGCAAATCGCTGCATTGTGCTAGTCTGCCCCAGATAAGTGTGGCAGGGTATGCTCAGAGGTGAGTCCCTTGCTCACTTTGCCACTAGATTCAAGCAAGCCGGGCTGAAGACGGCTGGAATGCCAGAAACCGGTCCTCGGAAGCTTGTTTCCGGTCCAGGGAAGACATGGCTTGGCAGTTTGGGCTGGACTGTTCCCATGAGGCACAGGGTCAGACTGATTTGCATATAGCCATGTCTGAACTGGGGAGGCAGAGTGGGCTAAAGAACGGTGATGGATTAAACCCAGATCTTTTGACTGGGTGTGAGTGTTTGATTGATTCAGATGCTCCGTCCATCACCACCCCCTTTTGTACCGCCCCAGAAAGGCATTCCATGGGTGAAGTGTGGGTGTTCCCACGCATCCACCCACGCATCCACTGATCGATTTTGGTAGACCTGGGAATGCCTCAAAATGCTCCGCCTCCCTAGGTGAGGCATAACAAGGAGAAATATCTTTATTTCTCCTAGTTACTTCCTCTTTCTATGTGTAGTGAAATTTGCAACAGACAAAGAAAGAGGGACATACCTCAGAGTATTGTTTTGTGCAGGGAGAGACACCTTTCTGGATAAAACCAATTCTTCTTACAACGTAGGCACACTTGCACAATTGGCCGTAATATATAAAATACGGCACATTCCTGCTCTTTCTCTATCACGCAGCACAGAGCTGCAAGGTGACTTGTTGAGCTGCGAAATATTTTCAAAAATATGCCCCATAAAATATATGCTGATTGTTTAATATTATTTCTTCATGTGGAAAAAGAAAACAATAATCGTACACTAGAATGTTATGTTAGAATGCTATGTTAGAATGAGCTAATGAAAATACCAAAGTTGGGGCATATAATATAGCTTGTTGTATAACAGCTATAGTTCGATGCAAATAAGGAAGTGCTTCTACAGGGCCCAAAGGGTGGATATCCTACCAAACCCAAAAGATATTTAGGAATACAATTCACCTAGAATTAGGATGAGTTAAACTACCTCCTTCTACTAAGGAATGGTAAGAGACGATTGGAAAGATGGAAGTAGCATCAGTTAGAATGTCAATACTTTCACTTACCTTTTTTCAGTTTTATCCTGTAAACTAAAGGAACATTTGTCTAAACAGCCTGGTAGGTATGGTATCAAGCTTGATCTGGACCAATAAGCATTTTCCTTACAGCCTTCCGAACTTGTTATTAGGGGAGGGAGGGGGGGGGTTAGCTCGCTATAATGTTAGGCTTTAAAAGCTAACATCGTTTGTGCATTCACTTCTTGGTTCATTTATATCCCCATGAATAGATACATTCGATATTTACATTTTAGAATTTTTGGTCTCAAATGAAGGATGATCTGAATGCCTCAACAGCCTTAAAAGTAATATACAAGGCGGTAATGGGAATTGATGATAGGAGAAAGGGTTTTTAAAAATGTTTTAATATTCCTATGGTACATGCGGAGAGAAAACCTTAAAAAAGTAGAGACAAGCATTTGCAATGCAATAGGTCTCGCATTATTAAAGTTTGAGCTAGTGGTGTGGCATTATTTTGAATTATTATTGCATAACTTTAATAATGCATGACCTATTGCATTGCAAATGCTTGTTTAAAAATAGGAATCACTTCCACCCACTTCCAGGAATCTGGGATCCTCCTCCCACTTGCAACGTCATTGGCCAGCGCAAGAATATATGTTGCCCATTTTCCCTGTCAGATTGAACGAGACCTAAAAAGAAAGAAACTATGACCTACAGAAAGACAGAACAACCAGTCAGATGGAATGGAAGGAGAGTCTAAATGATCGTTGAGGACACCATCCGATTTATATTACTTCTAGGGTTCAAAGGTAGAAGACCTATTTTAAACACAATGCTGTTATTGATGGCTTTCTGCATTTCTGGGCCCTAAAACTTCCAAAGAGGCTTACACTGTTGCACTGAATCCACCACTGTTCTCACTTTCAGCTATTTGAACCCCTTCCATGTGCACCTCAAATAAACCTGCAAATCACTGACCCCTGGAGATGAATATTTAGGTCTTGCTCTAAAGTGTTGCTTGAAATTGGTTTTGGAGAACTGCAATTAGGATGTTCTAGTAAAGGGATTGTATTTTAGTCCAGGCCTGTACCAGATTGCGACAGTTCACTATTTACAAGGCGTTGGGGCTAAGTTAGAATTCCTACACCTGGAGGTTATTTTTCAACCAGGAAGTTGCACATAAAGTAAAATAATTGATGGTTAATTTTTTGTCGCCAGGAGTATGCTTTCCACTCTCTTAGTTCGAGCGGGTGATAGACCTGGTTCGGGTGGCCTGTGACAATAGGGTTGAATATCAACTCTTCCATTGACTGTGCAAACTGCCATTGCCTGTGGATAGACAAGAAGTAGTCTGCAAAACTTCAAAGAGCAGACCCAAGGCATATGAGCAGCAGCATATCTCATGTAGAGACCATGTCTGTAACTCCTTGCGAAAAGTGTCATGGCTAACAATGGGTGTCAGAATACAAGTTTCTTTTTAGCTCCTCTTAAATCACTTTTCTAAATGCTACTGCAAATTTTCTACCTACTCACTCTTAGGCTGCTTCCAGAATTGTGACCGATATATAGCATTGAGAACCATTAATGCTTTATATACATGCTTTCTTCTAAAATGTAAATAACAGTATGCATTTAAAACCTCATACTTTTAATTCATTTCGGTTTTAAAGTTAGTTTAATTTGTTGTACTATTTTGTGTGCTGTTACTTTCTAAGGTTCTCCAATTATCTTTTACATCTGGCTTACGCCACATACAATTCACAATTTCAATGCATATATCTGATTTTCCGATCGTGGACAATTTAAGCCTGTTGTTTAAGAGACAAAAACATTTGCTTAATTTTCATGGAGCCAAAACTCTAATGACCTTAATTCAAAATCTTTCTCCAAGATCGGTCGCAAGGCTGTGGTGCCATCTCCAGAACTGGCTCTTAGAGCACCATGTCTGAATTTATAGATACTTAAGTCCCATCTGTTTTCATTCAGCATTTGCCCCTTGAATTCCATGCTGGCAGTTGGCTGCAGTACAACACCGAGAGATAGCAAGTAGATAGTCGAGCTGAGCTACATTAATGTCTACATTTTAGAACTAGTTTTTATATTACACAGGGCTTTGGTGCATGGATATGAATGTATGTGCTGTACAGTAAAGCTTGGATAAATATCACTATACTTTTTCACTTTTCGGGATCCGATCCTCGAAATTTACCCTACATCCTGAAGACATGTTCATAAAGAGGCATGTGTAAATAAATGTGATTGAGTATGCTAGGCCATCTAGCAAAATTGTTCTCGTTACCGAGCTCATTCTGGGCCAAAAGCATGACAGCTTTGGCATTCCAACAATGATGTACCATAACTTTTATCAAAGTAGGTTGAGGGCTCACTTGCTTCTTAAAGGACGATTTTGCAGCAAGTCCCAAAGCACATTGGGATATCCTCCACTAAAGAAACAATGTGGGACACTTCTTGAGGGTGATGAAGGGGTAGGTAAAACAAACTCGGATGTTTTTCTTCTCACTGGGCGGTCCCTTTTAGAGGGAGAAACATCACAAACATATTTTGCCTCAGAAAACCTAACCCCTAATTTAATTCTCTTTATTGTGAAACATCCATGGGCTTGGGCTGAAGTATATGTATACAGCGTCACAGAAAGCCCAAAGATGTGCGTCAGTATTAGTTAACAGGACAAAAAAGAGTATTACATTTCAGAAGTCATTCAGGCTAATGGGTGCCGTGGGCCACTGTATTCGAGGGGTATGACCCCCTCCCCCCATCCCCCTTCAGTACATGAGGCCTGGTTTAGGAAGGCAGAGATGTGGGTTGCTGGGCTTATTCTCCCCTCCAAGAGCAGACCAGTCAATTCAATTCATAAACTTTATTCGACAATTAAGTCATAAAAGCAGTACATAAAAATACACATTTTCCAATATATACAATTTCATTAAAATGTATACAATAAATATTTTAAAAAAGATTAAACTACAAAAGACTATTGTCGAATGTCTTATATCCAGTCCAGGGTAATATTACACAAAGCTCAATTAAAAGGATACATCCCCTCTACTTACAACTAATTTGAGTAGATGAGTATTAAATTCTCTGTTTACTGCCGTAACTGTTTTAACCGAATTACCCATGCCCATTTTAGAAACTTAGCCACAGCTATAGCAATTGGAAGACTGGGGTCTTTTTTATTCCAGTTTTAGCCAACCAACTCCCAAAGACATTGAACCAATTACCTTTATCATTATTTTTACCTTCAACCACTGATCCTAGCAACTGATTTTTGCCATTGATATGTTTCTTCCAAAAATTTCTTGTTCCTTTATTTGTTATTTTTCTTGTTACACACCTCATATATCTGATTTCGCTCTTTTTTTCGGTTTTTCCCCCATCCACCCCCCCCCCCGCTGGATTCCCCCCCCTACCCAACCCTCCCCCATTGCACCCAAAAAAGGGCTGATAGACTCCATAAGAGTCTATTGTGATGGAATTGTGCCACCTGACCGGAATTCACTTAAATCAAGAAACTTTTTTTTTTCCCTCTTGCAGATTTCTGTGGGGAAACTAGCAAAAGGAACCCACTCTGACATCCAGCAATAAAATACGAAATTATACAGCACCACAGAATTCCTTATTTCAGCTCTAGCCACCTGCCACCTGCCCCATTTCCCCATTGCTTCCTACAAGTCCCACCTCCCCCCATCAATACCTGGCCAATAATAGTGGCGTTTCTCATCTGATTCCCATCAAAGCTATTTCCAACTATTTCAAGCTATCTAAATACTCCTTTGCTTTAATTTCAGAGGAAAAAAATCTCTTTTGACCCCCATAAATTATCTAAAGCTTAGCAGGATTGTTGAGGTAGGCCTGTGCTTTCTTTTCCTGAAAAGGCTTTATCATTTGATGAAGGCGCCATCTCCTCTCAACCGTCACATGACAAAAGTCCGGGCGGACAAAATAGGAGACTGAGTCCCTAGTGCGGCGCGCTTCTGGTCTAGCCTTCTCAAAGATAGCCAGCCTCAAAAGAAAGTTACTGAGGTATATCAAAATGGCACGAGGATAGCTCCCTGATTGTGCGGCAGGCTTCAAGGTCAGTGGGACACGATGTGCCCGTTGGATCTCCAAGTCCCAGTTCCAGTGAGCTAATTCAGGCAGGGTATCCTTGAAGAGTTGGATCATGTAGGAGCGGATGTCATCCCCCTCCACTGCCTCCGGGACACCTAGTACGCGCAAGTTGTTTCTGCGTATACATCCCCTCTATTTACAACTAATTTGAGTAGATGAGTATTAAATTATCTTTTTACTGCCGTAACTGTTTTAACCGAATTACCCATGCCCATTTTAGAAACTTAGCCACAGCTATCGTAATTTGAAGACTGGGGTCAGTACATAAAATTCTTAATGCCTCTTCATGTCTGCGGGTGCCAATCAATTTACAAGTAGGTTTCACCCACATTGATCTAGAAGCAGCATATAGGGGACAAAAAAACAGAAGATGACTTATAGACTCTTGTTCGTCCCTGCACCTAGGGCATTTATCATTGTCGTTTTCTCCTGCACATTTCGCTGTGAATGACCTTGTTGGAAGGGTGCCTACTCTAAGTTGGAAATAGAGTTTGCGGTCATACTGCTTCTCTATGGCGGCCCAATATAATTCCAGCTTCGGTTGAGGCTTGAATTCCAGAAAACGACCTGTTAGATATAAAGAAAGACCCTTTGTACATGCTTTTGAATTGACCATCTCCCAATACTTCGCCTTCAAGATTTTTTTAGAAGGGAATATCGCATTTGCGGGGTCATCCCCAAATTCTCCCATTCCCAGGCTGACTAACAGGGACCTAATGGCCTTCAGCCAGTGTATTTTATGGGAGGGATCTTTAGCAATAATTTCCTTTAGGCCCCCCGCGTGGTCCATATCCTACGCCAATACAGTAGCGGTCGTAAGGAAGCAAGATCTTGGACAGCTTTTTTTCCCAGATCCCACATTAATGGTGTCAGGGGGTACTTTGCGGAACGCTAGTTGCTTTTCTCAAAAATTCATTTTCCGCTAGCGTCAAATTTCTTAGATTTTCAAACCCCCAAAGTTCAGCTCCATAAAGGGCCGAACTTAACACCTTCATCCCGTATATCTCTAGTAATGGGCTAATAGGTTTTGATACTGAGGTGTTAAACCTTTTCAGAAGAATACCGGCCTGCTGGTGATGTTTTAATTCTGCAAGATCTAATTGGCTAGTCCATCCCAGATCTCTCTGGAGGGTGACCCCCAGATATGTGAAGGCGTCAACCCGCTCTAGCGGCGATTTATTCATGTATATGCTCCCTCTGAAAGGTTTAACAAACCTAGTCCGTTTATGATCAGGAAGGACCAGGAACTTTGTTTTCGCGGTATTTATTTCTAAGCCCCGGTCCGAGCAAAAATCTTCAAAACGCCGCAGTGCACATTGGAGCCCACTTGGCGTTTTTGAGATTATCAAGGTGTCGTCCGCGAACATGAGGATCGGAACTCGCTTACCAGACATCACAGGGGCATCGGTCGGGACCAGGGAGAGGAAATCAGCCACCCCGTTCACGAAGAGCAAGAACAAGGTAGGCGCCATGACGCAACCTTGCCTCACTCCCCGCTCAACAGGGAAGGATTCCGTGACCTCGCCCTGACGTCCCCACCGAACCCGGGCGAGCGTGTCCTCATGTAAGCGAACGATCAAACTCAACAACCCATGGGCCATCCCTAGCTCACCCAGGACTTGCCACAACTTATTACGTGGGACCAGGTCAAAAGCCGCCCTTAGGTCAACAAATACGGCATACAAAGTGCCTTTCTCCAAAAGCACAGTGCGCCAGTATAGAATAATGAACCGAAAGACCTGATCTATCGTACTGGTCCTGGGTCGAAAGCCAGCCTGGAAGTGACTCAAGATGTTATCTTCATCCATCCAGGTCTGGATTTTTCCCAATACCAGAAGGCCCATAATTTTTTGGATGGAGGCCTATAATTGCCTGCTGACGACTTGTCCCCTTTTTAGGTCTCGTTGCAAAAAGCGCGCGAAACGCGCTCTCGCTGAGAGCCTATAGCTGTCAGTTCAGCAGACTTCAGCCAACAAGGACTGGAGACAGGAGCTGGCCACGCGCAGCATTGAAACAGCATGGCAGAGTCATGGCAGAGTCGGATTACGACGAGCGCCTTAGGATTTGGTCACGCGCGCGCGTGAGCTTCTTAAGTTTCGGTTTCGTTTTTACCTCGGAGACCCGGTGTGAAGAGGAGCATGGCAGCGGGGAGTTGGGGAAGAGCGTCAGCGCCCGCGGAGGAACCACGACGAGCAGCAACGGAGGCGGAGGAAGGGGTAATGCTTGTTTTGTAAATCCAATCACAGCGTCAATAAATCAGCATGCTTCTGTTTTTGTCTTCCCTTAAATAGTGGCTTGCCCGTTAGGTATTTCCTTTCATTTAGTTGTCGCATTTTCTGTCGAGTTTTCGGCCCCCGGCATGAGAAGCAGCAGCACCCGCTGCACGGAGAGGAGTCCCGCCCGCGGTAGCATTAATAGCGGCTGCATGGTGCAGCCGCCTGGCCTCGCCGCCATCTGTGATACTCTGGGGGCTGGGCTGCCGCGCGCCCTTTCTCCCCCCCCCACCCACCCACCAGGGACCCGGCCGCGGGGGGGCTTCATCTGCAGACCTTCGCGCTCGCGGACAGGCGAGAGTGCGCGGTGTGTGCTGAAACGGATTCCTCCATCGGACCCCAAGCGGAGGTACAGTACCTATTTAATGATTTATTTTTAAAAAACGTAACAGGAGTATTTACCTTTAATGGGCAGGTGACCTCTCTGTGCACCCAAAATTCCCTGTAAAATTGAGTAGGTGAGCTGGAATTATATAATCGCTTTAACAGATTACATTACTGAAGCCAAAAACATATGCCTGGGAATGTTTGCCGGGAGGATCACCTCACACATTTTGAAAAGTTGTCATATTATAAAAAGCAAAGGTACAGAAGTGAGTGATGCGTGTAATTTAGAGGGTGCCAGCAGTTGGTCGTCTGGGGACGTGAAGAGGAGCGGCCCTGGTTGTTGCCGTTAGACTGGGATGTGCGGATTTTGCACGGACGCTTGGGGTCAGGCGGGGCCCTGACCTGGAGTTTGAAGGGATTTGTCCGTCTTTGACCCTAAGGGAGAGGCTGTGCGGTTCCTTGGAGTGAAGTGTGCCCCCGACATGTTCAGCGGCGTTGGTGCTGGGTCGCAGATGCTTGAACTAGATAGGCGGCCAGACCCAGGGTGTTTTAAGCTGTATACAGCGCGCACCCATACTCGCGTTTAAAGCACTCTTGTCCCGAGAGATCTCTCTGTATACTTTGCAGCAGTGCTGGAGGCCGACGGGCGCTTGGAGTTGCCCTTTCGTCACCTTAAACTCAACTAATAAAGCGTATTTTACTGAATGTGTGAATCTTCGTAAGTCTATACTGTCAAGCGATTTATTTTCACTACTGATGAGATGGTGGGTTGGTGTGCCTGCTGCAAACACACGTGTGACTTGGTTCAAGGGGGCCACATGTAGCATTTTATTTTGCTGTTGTTGATTGAATATCGTTAAATAATCGCTGCGCTTGCGTTTAAGCGCTACACAAAACCGTGATTCATGCCACTTATAAACACGGGCGTGTGCCCTGTGGGCCAGGGCAGAGCGAGGCCTTCTCGCTCCTTCTGTCACCCCTGGCGCACCTCTTTAACAATGCATGACATCGCTGGCAGGCAGCTCTGTGCCTACGTTGGCATCACACCTGCCTTGGCACGTGTGTTAGCCGGAATGGGTATCGAGAGATGTGCAGGGGTTATAAAATCAAAGGACACACACTGTCGGCTTTATACTAAGTACCTTCTGGCAGCTTTATCAGCTGTTAATCTTTTAAAATGGCGGCGGGGCCCACCCCTCGAACAAAAAGGCAATTCTCATTTTGATTCCGTCAAATAACTGAATGCACAGCCGCCAAGGGCCTCCCCGGGAGACGAAGATGCTCTTTTCAGATGCAGATGTCCACCTATATATACCTTAACTGTGGCTTTAAACCCGTTTCCAGGCGTTCTTAATTTGGCCAGTTTATGAGACAAAGGAAATGAAGAAGGGTGAATCTGTATGCCCAGGATCACACAGTGTGGTAAATCCGGAAACACAGCTAGAAATGTTAGTCACAAAACCACATCTCCACTCAGGCGTTTTGAAGTTTCTTGCTCTTAGCATCTTAATTATCCTCATTTCGTCGCCCCTTTCTTCCCCCAAAAATTAAAATACGCGGTAGTGGCCAGGGGCGTCGTGTATATATATATATATATATATATATATATATATATATATATATATATATATATATATATATATATATATATATATATATATATATATATATATATATATATATATATATATATATATATATATATATATATATATATATATATATATATATATATATATATATATATATATATATATATATATATATATATATATATATATATATATATATATATATATATATATATATATATATATATATATATATATATATATATATATATATATATATATATATAATAATATTACTATGTCTAATAACTTTGGCGTTTGTGGACGGAATTGGCTGAAATTTTCAGGAAAATGGCACATTTTGTTTCTGAGCAGCCCCTGAAGATTTTGGGGGGGTTCGTCAAGGGGGGGCCGAGAAAAAAGGGGGGTCCCAAAACGCGTTTTTCCCATGTTAATTTCCATAGGGCGGTTGGCCTCACTTTTAGCCCGAACGGCTGAATGGATTTGCACGAATCTTGGCAAAATTGTAGGGACTGGTAGCCCGATGTGCCTTTTGTAGGTCTCAATATATGTGCTCCAGTGGATTTTGAGAAATTAACGTTTAAAAAAAGATATATATCTGTAACAGCGGACCGGGCAGCGCCCCAGGACGCGTACTTTTCGCGCAACGGAGCTTTGTGAAGCGAAGCTGATTGGTTCTCCGGCGTCTGTCAACATTCCAAACAGTCCGTAGCGGCCGCCATCTTGTCTCTCGGTAGGATCGAGAGACAAGAGGAGGCCAAAGCGAAGGGGCAAATGACCATAAGGGGGCATAGTACATTGTCGCTGACCCCCTAGGTTTGATGTGGAGGTTTTAAAAGGGCCCCGCGGGGCAAAAAAAAATAAAAATAATAATAATCGAACAGCTGAATGGATTTGCACGAAACTTGGCAAAATTGTAGGGACTGGTAGCCCGATGTGCCTTTGCTAGATCTCAATATATGTGCTCCAGTGGATTTTGAGAAATTAACGTTCAAAAAAAGATATATATCTGTAACAGCGCACCGCTTCGCGTACTTTTCGCGTTACGGAGCTTTGCGAAGCGAAGCTGATTGGCTCTCCGGTGTCTGTAAACATTCCAAACAGTCCGTAGCGGCCGCCATCTTGTCTCTCGGTAGGATCGAACAGCTGAATGGATTTGCACGAAACTTGGCAAAATTGTAGGGACTGGTAGCCCGATGTGCCTTTGCTAGGTCTCAATATATGTGCTTCAGTGCATTTTGAGAAATTAACGATCAAAAACAAGATATATATCTGTAACAGCGCTCCGCTTCGCGGAGATAAAATTATATGTGTATTACCTAGCTGTTGCTAACACCAGTTAGCGACGGCTAGTAGAAGATAGCGACCATCTTGGGCCCCACTTTGCATGTGAGTGATATTTATCACTAATGACATGCAAAGTGGGCATGCCAAGATGTTAGCGACTGGAAACAGTCGCTAACATCGCTATCTCCTATTATCAACTTTTGGAAATATTCGAGATAAGCGCGAATATCTCCAAAAGCTACCACCTGCCCTGAGCAGTTCTTAGCCATGTTATCCAATGGGAGGTGGATAACATGGCTAAGAGCATTAGCTCGGTAGTGCATGAATATCGCTGAGTTTTCAGCGATATTAATGCATTGCGGTCGTTTTTTATCGTATTTCCGATAAACCTTGATAATAGCAAGGTTTATCTGCGATAATTTCTGACGGTAAAAAAATCGTTGCTAAGCATCGTTAGGGATAAATATCGCTTAACTTTGGTAATATGCCCCAACGTCTGTTAACGTTCGATTCGAAGGAAATCAGGAAGTGTTGAAAAACATTGTCTGCGCCATCTTGTCTTTTTTCAAATGCCACACTTTTGTCGTGCACGGCAGCCATTTTAGATGCCTTGACCAGACCCACTCTGTGCACGCTGTCGATCCTTAGCATGGCTCCCCACCCTCGCAAGCATCTCCCCCAGGCAGTGGTCACCCCCGCTCTCTGTCTTATGCATGGGTAATAAACCTCCCCCCATCTGCGCTGCTCTTCCCTGAGAATCACACCCTGTGCCCGCCCGACACCTCCCTTTCGCCCTATTCACTACCGCACCCTCTGACACTCCTTTTCCTCTGTGTCCGATTGTCCAGGCTGGTCCTAGGGTATCAGCTAGCCCTGCAGATGTAGTTTATGGCCACAGCTGTAAAGAATCACCCCTCTTCAAAGGAGTTATAGTAGATCAAGGCCCACACTCGATGAGATCCGTCACAGCAGAAGCGTTGCTATTATCTGAAAAACATCCTGTATTGTGATTGGGGAGGGGACCGAGCCTGAAGCGGAAGATTCCAGGGATGACTCTTTGTACATCAAAGTTTTTACAATTATGTGTCACATTAAAAATATATAGCACTCCGACAAAGTAGTAAGATTATAAAACTTTAATAATTTATAAATATATACAAGAAAACAAAAATAGTAATAACATATAAACATTTTTAGGGAAAAACAACGAAGTAGCGGTCGGCTGTGCGAATAGTCCCAACGCAGCACAACGTCCAGATTTCCGGCGTGGGGCGTCGCGGGGGGTGGGTCATCAGTAGCAAACTGTTGTGCGAATAGTTCCAAGGCAGCAGAACGCGCTGAAATCTAGATGACACGAAAGTGATGTCTAGTAAGTTGCCACCCAGCAAATAACGGCATGGGGCGTCGCGGGGGGTGGGTCATCAGTAGCAAACTGTTGCGCGAATAGTTCCAAGGCA
Organism: Lissotriton helveticus; assembly: GCF_964261635.1. Lineage (NCBI taxonomy): Eukaryota > Metazoa > Chordata > Amphibia > Caudata > Salamandridae > Lissotriton > Lissotriton helveticus. Next base: position 234,457,244 of record NC_136058.1, read on the forward strand.
GCAGAACGATGGCACCAAGGTGATGTCCAGTAAGTTGCCGCACTGGTTTTGGTATCCTACAATGCTGCTCCGAATAACGGCGTGGGGCGCCCCGGGGGAGGCGGCGTGAACGGGCCTCTCCAGGTGGAGTGTCATCTGTTGTAGTGGGGCGCCCCTTTACCGTTTCAGTTGCCATTCCGTCCGTTTTTGGTCCACTGTGTCAAAAGCCGCAATTCAGCTGAGTTGCGCCCACTCTTGCGGTGCAGCGATAGGCGGCTGTCACAGGACTCTCAAAATGGCGGCAGGCTCTTTCCTTTTTGGGCCTGGTCCACTGAAATGGCCCTGGGACACCTTGGAAATCGGACGCTTGTCTGCTAGGTCTTGGACCCCATTCTCGAAAGCGTCCCCTCCGCCTTGAGAATTCATCAAAAGTTTTGGGGGCTCCGACTCCTGCAGGCTTCTGGTGGGGAGCGGCTGCCATGATTGCTCGCGGAATGACCACGACTGAGCTACGAGATGGTGGTGCTCTCATGCTGACGCCAGCTTCAGTCTGAAACATCCAGAAACAAGGTGGGGCTTTCATCGTTTGGGGAAAAAAAAAAAGTTTTCATCCAATGAAAAGTGTTGTTTTTAGGTCACATGATCAAGCCTTCCATCATTAGGAAACCAAAAGTAAAATGAACCAATGAAAAGTTTTATAAACAAGTCACATGACCTGTTATGCGGCATAGGGTGTAAAATGCGGAGAAAATACGTTGGCACGTGAGGCGGCGTCAGTAGCGGACCGATGTGCGAATAGGCCGAAGGCAATACAACGCGCCAAGGTCCGGATGGCACCGAGGTGGTGTCATAGTTGAGAGTTCTGAGCAGCGGTTGTAACACTGTCTGAAGCTTATTTGCAGCTGCTGCAGCTTCACTACGCGCCAAGATCCGGATGGCACCGAGGTGGTGTCTAGTAAGGTGCACTGGTGTGGCCATCATACAATGCTGAAAGTCGGCGTGGGGCGCCCCGTTGGCCTGTGAGTTTGCGTCAGTAGCGGACCGATGTGCGAATAGGCCGAAGGCAGCACAACGCGCCAAGATCCGGATGGCACCGAGGTGGTGTCTAGTAAGTTGCCGCACTGGTGTGGCCATCCAACAATGCTGAAAGTCGGCGTGGGGCGCCCCGTTGGCCTGTGAGTTTGTGTCAGTAGCGGACCGATGTGCGAATAGGCCGAAGGCAGCACAACGCGCCAAGATCCGGATGGCACCGAGGTGGTGTCTAGTAAGTTGCCGCACTGGTGTGGCCATCCTACAATGCTGAAAGTCGGCGTGGGGCGCCCCGTTGGCCTGTGAGATGGCGTCAGTAGCGGACCGATGTGTGAATGGGGCCGAAGGCAGCGCAACAATATTTTCGGAATAGAAGACACCACTAGGCGCTGAGATGCCAAGATCCGGATGGCACCGAGGTGGTGTGTAGCAAGCTGCCGCACTGGTGTGGCCATCCTACAATGCTGAAAGTCGGCGTGGGGCGCCCCGTTGGCCTGTGAGTTTGCGTCAGTAGCGGACCGATGTGCGAATAGGCCGAAGGCAGCACAACGCGCCAAGATCCGGATGGCACCGAGGTGGTGTCTAGTAAGTTGTCGCACTTCTGTGGCCATCCTACAATGTTGAAAGTCGGCGTGGGGCGCCCCGTTGGCCTGTGAGATGGCGTCAGTAGCGGACCGATGTGCGAATGGGGCCAAAGGCAGCGCAACAATATTTTCTGATTTGAAGACACCACAAGGCGCTGAGATGCCAAGATCCGGATGGCACCGAGGTGGTGTCTAGCAAGTTGTGGCACTGGTGTGGCCATCGTACAATGGTAAAAGTCGGCGTGGGGCGCCCTGTTGGCCTGTGAGATGGTGTCAGTAGCGGACTGATGTGTGAATGGGGCCAAAGGCAGCGCAACAATATTTTCTGACTGACACCACAAGGCGCTGAGATGCCAAGATCCGGATGGCACCGAGGTGATGTCTAAGTTGCGGACTGATGTGCGAATGGGGCCAAAGGCAGCGTAACAATATTTTCTGTGTGGAAGATACCACTAGGCGTTGAGATGCCAAGATTCGGATGGCACCGAGGTGATGTCTAGCAAGTTGGTGTGGTCATCCTACAATGCTGAAACTCGGCGTGGGTCACCCCATTAGCCTGTGAGATGGCGTCAGTAGCGGACCAATGTGCGAATAGGCCGAAGGCAGCACAACGCGCCAAGATCCGGATGTCACCGTGGTGGTTTCATAGTTGAGAGGCACTTCATCTGCAGTGGGGCGCCGAGATCCGGATGGCACCGAGGTGATGTCTAGCAAGTTGCTGTACTGGTGTGGTCATCCTACAATGCTGAAATGTAGTGGGGCGCCCATTTACCGTTTCAGTTGCCATTCAGCTGAGTTTCGGCTGCTCTTGATGCTACAGCGACAGGCGGCTGCAAGAGGACTCTCAAAATGGCGGCCTGTTCTTTGGATTTGGGCCTGGTCCACTAAAATGGCCCTGGGACACCTTAGAACTCGGACGCTCGATTTTTTTTTCCTTTCCTGTACATGCAAAAAAAGGTAAATGCCCGGTACGTTACACGCTTCATCTGCCACGATGAACTCTCCAGAGGAACCGAAAAAAAATATAGTTGTGGTAACTATACCATGCATCGTCATATGGAGAGGTGGCACCAATTAATTATAGTGCTGCATAAAAGAGAGATTTGGAGGAGAACCCCTGACCTGCTAGTACATTCATCAAAGAAGTGGCACTGAGAGCTTCAGAGGCAAGGGAAACGGTCCCAAATATTTAGAAGAACTTTGGAAAGATTAAAATGACATGTTTAGATTGTGGTAAATTAATTTCATGTGGACAGATGAGTGTTACTCTAATAAATACAGCATATGAACATCATCATAGTCTATGGTTGGTAGAGACATTTTGACTATATCCTGGACCTGCCCGTCCTCGCCCAAAATGGCGCCGGAATAAATGGGACTCGTAACTCCTTGTTGTGTACTGGTTGCAGAACCTTGAAATCACGAGATACGTATGCAGTTTTGAAGCACATGGCGGGCGGGGACGAGAATTGATTGAATATTTCGACATCCCTATTGATATTAAGTTCTGATGTGTTATTGATTACTGTACTGTTGAAAATTCGAATTAACGTCACCCATGGTACTTGCCCGCAAATGTATATCTAGATAATTTTATTGTAACTGGCCCTGTCGTATTTTAATTATAAAATGTACGTCCACCGATTCCGTAACTGTTAGACACCTTAGTTCTTGCAACCTAATGGCCCGCCCGTTACGTTCCTCTACAGTGTAAATGTCTATTCATCATATACGATTACAGTTTGCTCCGTGGCAGGCCCACGTGGTTATAGGCTCGTATTTGTATAATGAAATTTTCACAATAAAGGTTTTTAAAAGAAAACATGGTAGTAGTATATACATTGGTAAAGTTTTTAATAATAGTCACTGTTTTAGAATCATTAAAAGGCAAGTGAAATAAAGCAGACCAATTACATGAAGGGTAAAAGGTATAATACGAAGGAACGCAGTAAAGATAAATGGTCAAGGGCTGTTGTGTTTTCTATTCCTGCAACATAAAGTGATCGATAAGAATCTCATATTCAGGCGTATCGGCGACTAAGACAGCAGGTCGACCCTCTTTTGCTCAACGGCTCCGTCATGGGACGAAGAAACGCTCTTTTTCTCGAAAAAAGAATATATTTTACTTGCAGGACAGTTGTAAAATTTCCGGGAAAGTACATTAGCCTGGAACATTATAACATATATTTAAGAAAAAATAATGTTCGGAAGTAATTAAAAGCGTAATTTTTAGGTGATAGGACCAAGGCTTTCATCATTAGAATAAGAAAAGTAAAATGAACCAATGAAAAGTTTTATTAACAAGTCACATGACTTGTTATGCTTACGTTACGCGCTGCGCGTCCCGGATGACTTCCGGATGCGCTAACGCGGCGCGTCATATGACGCATTACGCGACAACGCAGGTCCAGAATATAGTCAAAATGTCTCCACCAACCAGCGGTCGAAACACAACCCCTTTCAGCAGGCTAAATAGTTCTGTTAAATGACAACAGAAGGGACAGGCAACAAGAACCATCAGTCAAAGAGGGGAGGGCTAGTTCTTCTCTACCGGGTTACATTGGGGCGCTACCGGAACTGATCGAATTGGTAGTCTACAGTGTTTCTGGATGTTTCAGACTGAAGCTGGGGTTAGCATGAGAGCACCACCATTTCGTAGCTCCGTTGTGGCCATTCCGCAACCAATCATGGCAGCCGCTCTTTATCGTTATTTTGGGCGGGGTGGGTGGCGGAGCCGAGCTGTTTTGCAGCCATCATTGTGTGGAGTTCAGTTCATCTCACTAGTTTTGTATTTGTCATGAGGGGTTGTTCCTAATGTTTCTATTTTAGCGAGGTCAAAAAGAGATCCCAGTAGTGGCCTACTGATTTTACTCGATTCCTTTTCTTTTTTTTTACACGATTTTTCGTTATCTGCAAAGACTAAACAGAGTATTGCGACTCTGTGTTTGTTTGTAAATAGAGAATGAACCAAAGAGAACTAATTCTAAAACAGTAAATACTTGGATAACAATCAATCAAATGGAGAGAGAAGCAGGCACGACGGATTACAACGGGGGCAAAGGCCTGCGTTAACTACCTTTCACTATCTGCAAAGAGAGAGTACTCCTAATAGAAATGAGGGGGGGGGGCACCATTCAAAGCAGATCAGTGTGCATAAACACGAAAATGTTTTCACTTACCACGTACTTGACATTCGACAGCTTATGATATTTGCTATTAAAAAACCATTGAAATTCACTGAAAAAACCATAGGTTATAGACCATATATAGTTAGGAATTAGCATTTACTAAACCTTGAAAATTCACTGAAAAAACCATAGGTTATAGACCATATATAGTTAGGAATTAGCATTTAAAAAACCTTATTTTACTCACACAAAACCATTGAAATTCCATATATAGTTAGTTGCACTAACTATATATTGCGCACCCGCAATCCACTGCTGATGATGTCACATATTACATCATTCATGACATGGTCAGTGACATCACTGATGACATCACTGATGACATCTCAAATGACATCACTGATGACATCACTGATTACATCTCATTTGACATCACTGATGATATCATTCATGTGATTATACGATGCACCTCCTCACACTCTAATATAACCTTAATATAACCTAGGTCTGCACACACATCCACTCATTCACCCATACAATCACTCATACATACAGTCACTCATCAATACAGTACTATCATATGCACGTATACACCTATAGAGACACTCAGACACTTTCACTCATCCATGGAGTTTCTCACACACCTAGTCAGTCATGCAAAGAATCAATCACACTCCCATTTCCTCATCTATACAGTTATACACACAAGACCTTACTTATTCAAACATATACTAACACATACTTACTCTCTTAAACAATCACTGATACAAGTACACATTGATCCATACAGCCACTTGCATAATCACTGGCTCTCATGTATAGGCATTTATATATACCAACTCTCACATGCACTGTGTTTTACATATGTACTTACTTGGACATGTAGCACTGAGATATACATTCACTCACCAACACACCAATGCACACAGTAAACCGCCCATACAGCTGTTTCCCCACCTCCCAGGCACCCACACACAGACACAGTCTCATATACAAATACTTGGGCAACCAATCAATGACCCATATAGCCACTCATATAGCTACTGATCAACACATACAGCATCTTACACAACAGCAGACATACTGATGCACACATTCAGACAGTTTAGTCACTAACCCATGCATTCAGTAAGACACATTTAATCACTCACTCACTCATACAGTCAGTCACGCACCTACTAAATCCTTCATCCAGACACTTATACATCTACTCATTCTTCAATATGTAAAACATATTTAAACTTTACAGAAACACACAGTCACTGGATGATGTCATCAGTGATGTAATTTGAGATGTCATCAGTGATGTCATCAGTGATGTCACTGACCATGTCATGAATGATGTAATATGTGACATCATCAGCAGTGGATTGCGGGTGCGCAATATATAGTTAGTGCAACTAACTATATATGGAATTTCAATGGTTTTGTGTGAGTAAAATAAGGTTTTTTAAATGCTAATTCCTAACTATATATGGTCTATAACCTATGGTTTTTTCAGTGAATATATATATATATATATATATATATATATATATATATATATATATATATATATATATGTATATATATATATATATATATATATATATATATATATATATATATATATATATATATATATATATATATATCCAACTCCACACCTCCACCGAAGCAAAAGTCAAGAGACCAACAGCTGGGGAACAGTTTGGAAACGGCTTTATTCACACACAGGGGTAAGTATCGGTCCTCCATCATCCCCACTCGGCGAATGCATTTTGGCGTATTGTCTGCCTTCCTCAGCGCCTGGGATGCAAATGATTCAGGAAGGTTCGTATGGCGCAGGTATTTATTCCAACTCTTCCTGATAGGTCGCTCAGTGTCCCGCTCCTTAAAGGTATATGCCTAAGCGCTAACAGCCCTGGTAGTTCGTTGCTTGTCTTAACTCCTACCAGTCCCAGGATGCATTATTCATCTTTGTGTCTGGAGGCTGTTGCCTGGGGCAGGTCCACAAAATAGCTGAGGGGAACCTTCCTTATTCCCATGTGCATGAAACACGCCGCCTCCTTATGTCCCCATACCGCTTCACCCTGCTGACAACGGGAACTTTTTGGACGGGGGCAAGGCAGAAATCAAACCTTACCCAATGTGAGGCTGAAATGACCCCTACACCGCCATAACAAGTCCCGAACCGGCAGGGGGGCTCTGGTGATTCCGGTAACCCGGATTGAATCCGTTTTCTCCAGCTGTCCAGAACCAACTTTACAAAGCGGGGGCCTCTTGGCGCGTTGCTGGAACCCACGCTGAAATATCCAACTCCACACCTCCACCGAAGAAAAAGTGAAGAGACCAACAGCTGGGGAACAGTTTGGAAACGGCTCTATTCACACACAGGGGTAAGTATCGGTCCTCCATCATCCCCACTCGGCGAATGTATTTCGGCGTATTGTCTGCCTTCCTCAGCGCCTGGGATGCAAATGATTCAGGAAGGTTCGTATGGCGCAGGTATTTATTCCAACTCTTCCTGATAGGTCGCTCAGTGTCCCGCTCCTTAAATATATATATATTACCTACTGGCGGTCGCCAGTAGGTAGTTATAGTTAGGATCGTTTTCCATAGGAAATCCGCAACATTCTATTGGGAATAACTTTGGCGCCGAATGAGGGATCTGCCTGTAATTTTCCTTAACTTTGCCTCGCTGCGCTCGCTCCTTCCCTGAAAGTTTTGGGGGGATCCGTCAAGCGGGGGCCAAGATAAAAGGGGGGTCCCAACCAAAACGTGTTTTCCCCATGTTAATTTCCATAGGGCGGTTGGACTCACTTTTAGCCCGAACGGCTGAATGGATTTCCACCAAACTTGGCAAAATTGTAGGGACTGGTACCCCGATGTGCAAATTTGAGAAAAAGGGAGTGTGTGCTCCTTGAAAGGTCAAAAGTGTACTTTTTTGGATAAATATCCGTTCTTTCAAATTTCCATATGGAGGACAGGACTACTTTAAATTGCAGTGTGACGTCTTTATTATTTTTTTGTGAAACATGGACAGCCGACACGTGTTTCGCCCCCTATTGGCGAGTTGCGCCGGGGCTTTCTCAAGGCTGTAGACAAAGATAGATGAAATGTTTTAGGCACAACGAGATAGCATTTGACCCCAAAAACCGACAGAGAAACCACCTAGAGTGAAGAGTGGTTGATGTGTTTTCGATGCAAGAGGGCGATTGAAGCCCAATATTTTGGTTTTTAATATATTTGCATCAGAGCTCTCTTATGGTTATGCGTTATATAGATCGTGAGGGAAAAGTGTGTCATACCACAAGAGACGTGGTTATAGTTGCAGTTACAGATTCATAAATAGTTATAAATAGATCCAAATGGAAGATAAGTGCAAAGGATAAAAAATATATAAATGGGACCTTGAAGGAAGTGATTTAGAGAGAGTCCAGAAAAGTGTGCTTTCACAAGTGCCACAGATCTACCGAGCACTTATTATCCTCTAGCGGCACAAAGAGAAAATGTGCAAGGGTCCCAAGCAAAAGTAATAAAGTAAAGTGAAACAATAGATAAAGACATGATAGACAATATGCAACGGTCATACCTATTTATACAAGTGCAGCGTATAATGCAGTTGTTTTCATATTTTCAAATATCCAAAGACAAGAGTTTCAATACTCGCAGGACAACATTCTTCTGTAAGTTCTGATAAACATTATCGGAACATTCATGGAACAGATACTCGACAATCCCTGGTTGAACACTTTCTGAAATACCATGGCAACCGTTTGACTTTTGCTTTTGTGGGCATAAAAAGACTAAAAATACCGAAACGAGGGGGTGACTTGGACTTACTCCTACGCAGAGAAGAGAGCTCACTGATCATAGGAATGGAAACGGTGACAAAGGGCCTGAACCAGGAATATGAATGGCATCACTGGCTTTGAACCCTCTATGTTTCTGGCACCAGACAATGTATGGTGTCAACGTATATAGTCATATATTACCAACAATCATGTGACAGGAATAGCGACACTTTGCCCTTAAAAGTTCACTCTTCGGTTATTATCTTATTATGCAGTACAATTACAGCAATGATCAGTGCTCTTTGTGCTCCTGCAGAACTAATTTGCTCACAAATGAATGTCTGTCCTGCATTGCACAAAAAATATGTGTGCTATTGGTTATTGTACAACATTGTGAATAATGTCCAAAAAACAGCATTTTAACCTGGTCTTGACTATGATGTTAAATTGTGCACATTCGCTTTTCCTTGCCCCCTACACGTAGGTCGTTTTACCATTCTTCCCAGCTCTTCGTTATTATTAATCCTCGATGCCTGGATTCGTTCCTACTGAAGCCATGGCAACACCTCTGCTCCACAGGATAGGCAGAACTAATTTAATAACGAACATTACATATTCTGTAGAATACAAATATTAACTAAGACGTGTAGGTTTTAGACACAGGGGACCTTTTGATTAGACTCTGTGCATCTTTTCTGCGTAGTACCACAGATAGATGCTGACAGTCTATATTCCGCCATTTGTAAACATAAGAGACTAACACCCTTTACAAATGGCGACCTTATTGCACGATGTCGATCTGGAACAAACACGTTAAAGTGCCATACCAGGTCTTAATCTATAAGTTCTATCAAAAAACATTACTTATAAAACTTGTGGAGTACCACTCAGCCGGTTATGGGGGTTTTTCTACACAGAAGTAAAGCTGACCATTAGCACTTGATGTGCCTGCCATACTTCCGGGTAACCTGCTTTAACTTCCGATTGGTAATAGACAACGGGCAAAACAGGATTTAACCCATGTACGCATCGAATGCTGAGAGCCGCGAGCAGGGACCGAACTGCCCCCTTCACCCGTAAACCTTCTGCTGTAAGTAAAATGCCCATTGTGGGACCGCCTGTTCGTTGATTTTGTGAACAGTCGCTTTGTTATTAATTTATTCCGTATGCTTATGCGACTCTGCAATGACTCCAGCTTTTCCCAATTAACAAACACCCCCTTGACTACATAGTCGCCTAAAACGATGTGGGTGCCCCGTGACTCTCTATATCTATTGGCATAATGAAACGGGCGCGCACTTGACAACATACGCGGTCCGCCAACAGTTTTGGGTCATTTTCCTGATTCTCTGTTGATCCTTGTTCTCCGCCTAAATTTAGGATTTTTTAAAACAATCAACTTCGAATAAAAAGACCCATGTGAAACTATCGACTTTTTATAAAAACATTTTAAACCATTAATGCAAATCGGATATACTATATCCGATGAAAGACATTTTGGACAATTTGTATACCTTATACACGCCTGGTCATACCGCACCCGACTCTCTCTAAATCACTTCCTTCAAGGTCCCATTTATATATTTTTTATCCTTTGCACTTATCTTCCATTTGGATCTATTTATAACTATTTATGAATCCGTAACTGCAACTATAACCACGCCTCTTGTGGTATGACACACTTTTCCCTCACGATCTATATAACGCATAACCATAAGAGAGCTTTGATGCAAATATATTAAAAACAAAAATATTGGGCTTCAATCGCCCTCTTGCATCGAAAACACATCAACCACTCTTCACTCTAGGTGGTTTCTCTGTCGGTTCTTGGGGTCAAATGCTATCTCGTTGTGCCTAAAACATTTCATCTATCTTTGTCTACAGCCTTGAGAAAGCCCCGGCGCAACTCGCCAATAGGGGGCGAAACACGTGTCGGCTGTCCATGTTTCACAACAAAATAATAAAGACGTCACACTGCAATTTAAAGTAGTCCTGTCCTCCATATGGAAATTTGAAAGAACGGATATTTATCCAAAAAAGTACACTTTTGACCTTTCAAGGAGCACACACTCCCTTTTTCTCAAATTTGCTTTCTCTTATGAAGCTCAAGAGGTCCAGAGCTTCGAGTGTGTTTCCATCCACTTATAAAACCAGCTTACTAAGCGTTGTTTAGCCTTGGAATCCTTGGACCTTTCCTGTTTTGTCAGTAACTCGAATGTATGTATTCTCAAGGTCTAAACAACTAATTTGTCATCAATCAGCAAACCAGTACTAACGAAGTATACCATTGGGATACGATAACGCCTAATAGACAATGTCATCATATAATACTAGACGTGACAGACGGAACAATAGATTGGAAGAAGCATTTGACCCCACAGGTGCAACCATCAGTCGAACACCAAGTACAACCAACCTAATGTCGGCAACAAGTACTTTCCAAGCTTTGGAAAAAGTTGCGAAAAAGGAAACCTCAAAATGGTGGGAGGGAGCATCCCTCAAAAAATACTTGGAACACAATTTAATTCCTCGCGGATTACGCATCTTGATTTTTCCCCCCATAGAAACCACAGCCCCTGAAAAACTGCAACTATGGGAAGAAAATCTTCGAACAGCATCTAACAACATGACCCGACAATTAATAGATATAGCACAGGAAGAATATGAAAGTAACAAAAAAGAAGTTGACACCTTATCAAAAAGAATCGAGGATTCAAATTGGGGCGAGATCACAACAAAGAATTATGAGATTCTAAATAAATTTCTAGATGAATTTGAGGAGGATATAATCCAACGAAAAAACCGCAAATTCAGACGTGACCTCAACAAGGGAGGGTGTACACTTTTGCACAAAAGTATGACAACATCAATACCTCCACAACGAGCAGTACCACTAGTGACCTTAATCAAACTCCCTCATCATCTGAGGCTGGCTCAGTAGAAAACGTAACCATATCTACAAATATGCGACCGCAGGTACATTTTCGGGAGGAGGTTCAGCGACAGCGCCTAGGGAATATACAATGTGGTACAAAAGGGGGTGGTGATGGACGGAGCATCTGAATCAATCAAACACTCACACCCAGTCAAAAGATCTGGGTTTAATCCATCACCGTTCTTTAGCCCACTCTGCCACCCCAGTTCAGACATGGCTATATGCAAATCAGTCTGACCCTGTGCCTCATGGGAACAGTCCAGCCCGAACTGCCAAGCCATGTCTTCCCTGGACCGGAAACAAGCTTCCGAGGACCGGTTTCTGGCTTCTGGTTTCTGTTCCCATGATGCACTGGGCCAGGGACAGACTAATTTGCATATAGCCAGGTTCTGAGCTGGGATGGGGCAGTGAGATAAATAACGGTGATGGATCAAGCCCTGATCTTTGGACTGGGTAAGAGTGGTCTGCTTAATTCAGACACTCTGTTCATCACCACCCCCTTTTCTGTATCGTTTTTGGCCACTATAGGTGTGGCAGGGTATACTCAGACATGAGTCCCTTTCTCACTGCTCCATCAGGATTCAAGCAAGCCGGGCCGAAGAGGCTGAAATGCCAGAAACCGGTCCCCGGTAGCTTGTCTCCTTTCTGGTGAAGAATTGGCTTGGTAGTTTGGTCTGCCCTGTTCCCATGATGCACTGGGCCAGGGACAGACTAATTTGCATATAGCCAGGTTCTGAGCTGGGATGGGGCAGTGAGATAAATAACGGTGATGGATCAAGCCCTGATCTTTGGACTGGGTAAGAGTGGTCTGCTTAATTCAGACACTCTGTTCATCACCACCCCCTTTTCTGTATCGTTTTTGGCCACTATAGGTGTGGCAGGGTATACTCAGACATGAGTCCCTTTCTCACTGCTCCATCAGGATTCAAGCAAGCCGGGCCGAAGAGGCTGAAATGCCAGAAACCGGTCCCCGGTAGCTTGTCTCCTTTCTGGTGAAGAATTGGCTTGGTAGTTTGGTCTGCCCTGTTCCCATGATGCACTGGGCCAGGGACAGACTAATTTGCATATAGCCAGGTTCTGAGCTGGGATGGGGCAGTGAGATAAATAACGGTGATGGATCAAGCCCTGATCTTTGGACTGGGTAAGAGTGGTCTGCTTAATTCAGACACTCTGTTCATCACCACCCCCTTTTCTGTATCGTTTTTGGCCACTATAGGTGTGGCAGGGTATACTCAGACATGAGTCCCTTTCTCACTGCTCCATCAGGATTCAAGCAAGCCGGGCCGAAGAGGCTGAAATGCCAGAAACCGGTCCCCGGTAGCTTGTCTCCTTTCTGGTGAAGAATTGGCTTGGTAGTTTGGTCTGCCCTGTTCCCATGATGCACTGGGCCAGGGACAGACTAATTTGCATATAGCCAGGTTCTGAGCTGGGATGGGGCAGTGAGATAAATAACGGTGATGGATCAAGCCCTGATCTTTGGACTGGGTAAGAGTGGTCTGCTTAATTCAGACACTCTGTTCATCACCACCCCCTTTTCTGTATCGTTTTTGGCCACTATAGGTGTGGCAGGGTATACTCAGACATGAGTCCCTTTCTCACTGCTCCATCAGGATTCAAGCATGCCGGGCCGAAGAGGCTGAAATGCCAGAAACCGGTCCCCGGTAGCTTGTCTCCTTTCTGGTGAAGAATTGGCTTGGTAGTTTGGTCTGCCCTGTTCCCATGATGCACTGGGCCAGGGACAGACTAATTTGCATATAGCCAGGTTCTGAGCTGGGATGGGGCAGTGAGATAAATAACGGTGATGGATCAAGCCCTGATCTTTGGACTGGGTAAGAGTGGTCTGCTTAATTCAGACACTCTGTTCATCACCACCCCCTTTTCTGTATCGTTTTTGGCCACTATAGGTGTGGCAGGGTATACTCAGACATGAGTCCCTTTCTCACTGCTCCATCAGGATTCAAGCAAGCCGGGCCGAAGAGGCTGAAATGCCAGAAACCGGTCCCCGGTAGCTTGTCTCCTTTCTGGTGAAGAATTGGCTTGGTAGTTTGGTCTGCCCTGTTCCCATGATGCACTGGGCCAGGGACAGACTAATTTGCATATAGCCAGGTTCTGAGCTGGGATGGGGCAGTGAGATAAATAACGGTGATGGATCAAGCCCTGATCTTTGGACTGGGTAAGAGTGGTCTGCTTAATTCAGACACTCTGTTCATCACCACCCCCTTTTCTGTATCGTTTTTGGCCACTATAGGTGTGGCAGGGTATACTCAGACATGAGTCCCTTTCTCACTGCTCCATCAGGATTCAAGCAAGCCGGGCCGAAGAGGCTGAAATGCCAGAAACCGGTCCCCGGTAGCTTGTCTCCTTTCTGGTGAAGAATTGGCTTGGTAGTTTGGTCTGCCCTGTTCCCATGATGCACTGGGCCAGGGACAGACTAATTTGCATATAGCCAGGTTCTGAGCTGGGATGGGGCAGTGAGATAAATAACGGTGATGGATCAAGCCCTGATCTTTGGACTGGGTAAGAGTGGTCTGCTTAATTCAGACACTCTGTTCATCACCACCCCCTTTTCTGTATCGTTTTTGGCCACTATAGGTGTGGCAGGGTATACTCAGACATGAGTCCCTTTCTCACTGCTCCATCAGGATTCAAGCAAGCCGGGCCGAAGAGGCTGAAATGCCAGAAACCGGTCCCCGGTAGCTTGTCTCCTTTCTGGTGAAGAATTGGCTTGGTAGTTTGGTCTGCCCTGTTCCCATGATGCACTGGGCCAGGGACAGACTAATTTGCATATAGCCAGGTTCTGAGCTGGGATGGGGCAGTGAGATAAATAACGGTGATGGATCAAGCCCTGATCTTTGGACTGGGTAAGAGTGGTCTGCTTAATTCAGACACTCTGTTCATCACCACCCCCTTTTCTGTATCGTTTTTGGCCACTATAGGTGTGGCAGGGTATACTCAGACATGAGTCCCTTTCTCACTGCTCCATCAGGATTCAAGCAAGCCGGGCCGAAGAGGCTGAAATGCCAGAAACCGGTCCCCGGTAGCTTGTCTCCTTTCTGGTGAAGAATTGGCTTGGTAGTTTGGTCTGCCCTGTTCCCATGATGCACTGGGCCAGGGACAGACCAATTTGCATATAGCCAGGTTCTGAGCTGGGATGGGGCAGTGAGATAAATAACGGTGATGGATCAAGCCCTGATCTTTGGACTGGGTAAGAGTGGTCTGCTTAATTCAGACACTCTGTTCATCACCACCCCCTTTTCTGTATCGTTTTTGGCCACTATAGGTGTGGCAGGGTATACTCAGACATGAGTCCCTTTCTCACTGCTCCATCAGGATTCAAGCAAGCCGGGCCGAAGAGGCTGAAATGCCAGAAACCGGTCCCCGGTAGCTTGTCTCCTTTCTGGTGAAGAATTGGCTTGGTAGTTTGGTCTGCCCTGTTCCCATGATGCACTGGGCCAGGGACAGACTAATTTGCATATAGCCAGGTTCTGAGCTGGGATGGGGCAGTGAGATAAATAACGGTGATGGATCAAGCCCTGATCTTTGGACTGGGTAAGAGTGGTCTGCTTAATTCAGACACTCTGTTCATCACCACCCCCTTTTCTGTATCGTTTTTGGCCACTATAGGTGTGGCAGGGTATACTCAGACATGAGTCCCTTTCTCACTGCTCCATCAGGATTCAAGCAAGCCGGGCCGAAGAGGCTGAAATGCCAGAAACCGGTCCCCGGTAGCTTGTCTCCTTTCTGGTGAAGAATTGGCTTGGTAGTTTGGTCTGCCCTGTTCCCATGATGCACTGGGCCAGGGACAGACTAATTTGCATATAGCCAGGTTCTGAGCTGGGATGGGGCAGTGAGATAAATAACGGTGATGGATCAAGCCCTGATCTTTGGACTGGGTAAGAGTGGTCTGCTTAATTCAGACACTCTGTTCATCACCACCCCCTTTTCTGTATCGTTTTTGGCCACTATAGGTGTGGCAGGGTATACTCAGACATGAGTCCCTTTCTCACTGCTCCATCAGGATTCAAGCAAGCCGGGCCGAAGAGGCTGAAATGCCAGAAACCGGTCCCCGGTAGCTTGTCTCCTTTCTGGTGAAGAATTGGCTTGGTAGTTTGGTCTGCCCTGTTCCCATGATGCACTGGGCCAGGGACAGACTAATTTGCATATAGCCAGGTTCTGAGCTGGGATGGGGCAGTGAGATAAATAACGGTGATGGATCAAGCCCTGATCTTTGGACTGGGTAAGAGTGGTCTGCTTAATTCAGACACTCTGTTCATCACCACCCCCTTTTCTGTATCGTAGGGAATATACAAGACAATCGGCCACGACCTCCAAACCTGGGAACACCAAAACCAAGTACGCCAGGTGTCCAAACCAGAGCAAGGAAAAGGGAACAACATCTAACGAAAACATAACCAACAATTTGGTACTTAATCTATCCACAACTACTTTGATGGAAACACACAACCAAATTCTTAACAAAGGACTATCTTTCTGTCCAACTGCTCAATGGGATTTGGTAAAAACAAAAATTGATCTTTTTAAGTTTACAAGAAAATTAAAACTGCATTCTTTTTTCACCGACAACCCCAGAAGGCATCACACTACAAATTGCGATAATCAAACTAGCGATCTGTCTGCACAAGACCAGGAAAACAGCAATCTCCTACTACATTTATCTACAGATGATGTACCAGATGATTTGGAATCACTTACGACAACTGCAGAGGAACTGGGCATTGATATTTTTCATTCTAAACCCAATCCACTGAAGAAGAAATCGAGGTTCACACCGTCATTACCACCTGGCAACTCGATTGACATATTCTTCAACAAAGTGACTGAAGATCTAAATAAGGAATTTGACAAATATAAAGCTAAGCAGAAATATATTCCGAAAAATATAACTGCCAAAGAAAGACTAGCCTTGACTGAATTGCGACAAAATGAAGATTTGATAATTAAGGACGCTGACAAGGGGGGGAACCTTGTCATCCTAAACACCTTGGACTACCTATTGGAAGCACAACTACAATTGGAAGACAGCACATGCTACCAGATTCTAGAATGCAATCCCACCCAGCAGATCCAAAACTATCTGGTTTACTTGACCTATGGCAAGAAAAGGGCCTACTAAACCTTGAAGAAAAAAACCTGCTGTATGTCAAAAATCTAATTGTACCAACAATGTATCTATTACCTAAGGTGCACAAGCCAGGCAGAATACCCAAAAGTAGACCCATCATTGGCGGCATTGATTCCGTCTGCTCGAATTTGGGAGCATTTATTGATGCAGAACTACAACCTTTAATGAGAGCCCTTCCGTCCTTCATTAGGGACACGAAAGATGTAGTGCAAAAACTGAAGAACATAACATGGCAGGAAGACTATTTCCTAACTGCAATTGACATCACCAGTCTATATACCTCGATAAAACACACAGATGGTATAGCTGCTACCAGAAAATATCTGCAAACTCGATCAGTCCACCTAACAGCGCGTAACAGAATGGTACTTGACTTCTTGGAATTTTGCCTTTTCAACAACTATTTCCTCTTTGATGGCAAGTACTATTTACAACTTCGGGGGACTGCTATGGGGGCAAAATTTGCACCTCCATACGCCTACCTCTTGATGGGAGCGGTGGAGCAACACTGGCTTTGGCAGGAAAGATCGGAAGACATTACAGATAACATAATAATGTGGGGTCGTTACATAGATGACATTTTAATGATATGGCAAGGAACAGAGAACAAACTTAGATCATTCATCAAGTCTATGTCACCAAACCAGTGGGAAATTGAAATCACCTACAATATCTCGAAAACTGAAATAGAATTTTTGGATCTATCGATTTATGTTGCAGATAACCTTCTACATACTAAAATCCATAGAAAGCCCAGTTCTGCAAACTCCATCCTTCACGCCACAAGCAGTCACCCTGCCCATACCATCACAAACATTCCTGGAGGAGAGTATAGACGAGCTCGTATGAACTGTAGTTCATTGGAAGATTATGTATCACACTCAGACAAAATAACTCACACATAGGTCGTTTTACCATTCTTCCCAGCTCTTCGTTATTATTAATCCTCGATGCCTGGATTCGTTCCTACTAAAGCCATGGCAACACCTCTGCTCCACAGGATAGGCAGAACTAATTTAATAACGAACATTACATATTCTGTAGAATACAAATATTAACTAAGACGTGTAGGTTTTAGACACAGGGGACCTTTTGATTAGACTCTGTGCATCTTTTCTGCGTAGTACCACAGATAGATGCTGACAGTCTATATTCCGCCATTTGTAAACATAAGAGACTAACACCCTTTACAAATGGCAACCTTATTGCACGATGTCGATCTGGAACAAACACGTTAAAGTGCCATACCAGGTCTTAATCTATAAGTTCTATCAAAAAACATTACTTATAAAACTTGTGCAGTAACACTCAGCCGGTTATGGGTGTTTTTCTACACAGAAGTAAAGCTGACCATTAGCACTTGATGTGCCTGCTATACTTCCGGGTAACTTGCTTTAACTTCCGGTTGGTAATAGACAACGGGCAAAACGGGATTTAACCCATGTACGTATCGAATGCTGAGAGCCGCGAGCAGGGACCGAACTGCCCCCTTCACCCTTAAACCTTCTGCTGTAAGTAAAATGCCCATTGTGGGACCGCCTGTTCGTTGATTTTGTGAACAGTCGCTTTATTATTAATTTATTCCGTATGCTTATGCGACTCTGCAATGATTCCAGCTTTTCCCAATTAACAAACACCCCCTTGACTACATAGTCGCCTAAAATGATGTGGGTGCCCCGTGACTCTCTATAGCTATTGGCATAATAAAACGGGCGCGCACTTGACAACATACGCGATCCGCCAACAGTTTTGGGTCATTCTCCTGATTCTCTGTTGAACCTTGTTCTCCGCCTAAATTTAGACTTTTTTAAAACAATCAACTTCGAATAAAAAGACCCATGTGAAACTATCGACTTTTTATAAAAACATTTTAAACCATTAATGCAAATCGGATATACTATATCCGAGGAAAGACATTTTGGACTATTTGTATACCTTATACACGCCTGGTCATACCGCACCCGGAGCAAAAACGATACACGTGAATTTTGCGGATAACCTTTCCTTCCATTCAATAGCAATCAAACGCCATGCAGTTACACAATATGTTAAGTTGCATGCATTATCTTGAAAAGACACAGGTTTAAATACATGAATCTTTGTTTCACCTGTACCTTATTTATTCTCTCACTATATGCATGTCTTTTAAATATGCTTTTGTACAAAATTGCATGCACTGTTTAAATTGCTATAGTGGTAAACATCAGGCTATAAAAAATCTGTATCTTTTATCAGAACTTACAGAAGAATGTTGTACTGTGAGTATTGAAACTCTTGTCTTTGGATATTTGAAAATATGAAAACAACTGCATTATACGCTGCACTTGTATAAATAGGTATGACCGTTGCATATTGTCTATCATGTCTTTATCTATTGTTTCACTTTACTTTATTACTTTTGCTTGGGACCCTTGCACATTTTCTCTTTGTGTCGCTAGAGGATAATAAGTGCTCGGTAGATCTGTGGCACTTGTGAAAGCACACTTTTCTGGACTCTCTCTAAATCACTTCCTTCAAGGTCCCATTTATATATTTTTTATCCTTTGCACTTATCTTCCATTTGGATCTATTTATAACTATTTATGAATCTGTAACTGCAACTATAACCACGCCTCTTGTGGTATGACACACTTTTCCCTCACGATATATATAACGCATAACCATAAGAGAGCTCTGATGCAAATATATTAAAAACAAAAATATTGGGCTTCAATCGCCCTCTTGCATCGAAAACACATCAACCACTCTTCACTCTAGGTGGTTTCTCTGTCGGTTCTTGGGGTCAAATGCTATCTCGTTGTGCCTAAAACATTTCATCTATCTTTGTCTACAGCCTTAAGAAAGCCCCGGCGCAACTCGTGTCGGCTGTCCATGTTTCACAACAAAATAATAAAGACGTCACACTGCAATTTAAAGTAGTCCTGTCCTCCATATGGAAATTTGAAAGAACGGATATTTATCCAAAAAAGTACACTTTTGACCTTTCAAGGAGCACACACTCCCTTTTTCTCAAATTTGCTTTCTCTTATGAAGCTCAAGAGGTCCAGAGCTTCGAGTGTGTTTCCATCCACTTATAAAACCAGCTTACTAAGCGTTGTTTAGCCTTGGAATCCTTGGACCTTTCCTGTTTTGTCAGTAACTGGTACCCCGATGTGCCTTTGCTATGTCTCAAGATATATGCTCCAGTGGTTTTTACGAAAATTAACTTTGAAAAATATATATTGGGCTATATATATGTTAGAGCCCAAATGTAGCCCAATGTAGCCCAAAGATGGCCACCAGAGACAAAAAACCCAAATGTAGCCCAAATATCAGCCAGATGTAGCCCACCTATAGCCTAATGACAGAATGTCCCAGAGTGTTCTAAAGAACAACTAGAGCTCTAACAGTCTTACTTATGACAAAAGTATGGCACACCTGAAGTCATCTTGATTGGAATAAAGTGTTAACACTTTATACATTTAATTTGAAAAGGAACAAAATGAGGGGTTTCATTTTGCCATAGAAATGTTATATATATATATATATATATATATATATATATATATATATATATATATATACACATATATATATATATATATTTTCACAGAAAAAAACATAGGTTTCACACCAGTTATAGTTAGGAATTAGCATTTAAAAAACCTATTAAATTCACTGAAAAAACCATAGGTTTCACACCAGTTATAGTTAGGTGGAAATTTTACTCGCATAAAACCATTGAAATTCCCACGTTATAGTTAGTTGGACTCACTATAACTTGCGCGTGCAATGCACTGCTGATGACGTCACATATTACATCACTCATGACATGGTCAGTGACATCACTCATGACATCACTGATGACATCTCAAATGACATCACTGATGACATCATCCAGTGAATGTGTATCTTTTTGAAAAATAAATATTTTTTATATATGTATATCTAAAGGTTGATGGAAGAATAAATGGGTAAATAAATGTCTAAATGGATGTTTTTTTGTGTAAAATTGATTGGTTAACTGACTTATTAAATGTATCTTAGTGAATACATATATTAGCGAGTAATGTTTAAATATTTCAATATCTGTATCTGTGTCTCACTTTGTGTATAAGTGGCTGCATGGGTTGGTGAGTAGCTACATGAGTGTGTATATGGGTTATTAGTTGTTTTTTTGAGTATCAGTATCAGTGTCTGTATGGTTCGGTGGGGGATATTACTTAGAGCACAAATGCATGAATGAGTGACTCACTATTTGTATGTATTTTGAAGACAGCATGTGTGCAAGACTGTATGGGTGGATGATTGTGTGTATGGGTGGGTTAGTAAGTATGTGTTTTTATAATTGATTGTTTAAGAGAGTAAATATGTTTCCGTTTCTGTAGAAGTATGTGTAGTGGTGTGTATATAGCAGTATAATCAAGTAAATGGTTTTTTGATAGTTTATTTGCATGTGTGAATTTGTGTGTGAGTAACTATATGGATGAGTATTAGTGTGTAACAGGATGTATAGGTGTATGAGTACATATGATGAATAAGTACATGCATGAGTGACTATATAGAACTGTTGGTGGATGAGTGGATGTGTATGTAGATGTTGGAATTACCTAATAAGTTGTTGTAATTGGTATTGGTTTCTCCTTTTTTAAGAAAATGTTAGTTTCTATTTTTGAATGTGTGTGTCAAAGGTTATTTTATGCTGATAGGAGGTCTGCCACTTTGTCACAAGGATGTTGTCATCAGTGATGTCATTTGAGATGTCATCAGTGATGTCATGAGTGATGTCACTGACCATGTCATGAGTGATGTAATATGTGACGTCATCAGCAGTGCATTGCACGCGCAAGTTATAGTGAGTCTAACTAACTGTAACGTGGGAATTTCAATGGTTTTATGCGAGTAAAATTTCCACCTAACTATAACTGGTGTGAAACCTATCGTTTTTTTCAGTGAATATATATATATATATATATATATATATATATATATATATATATATATATATATATATATATAAAATCAGAGTTAGTCTAGCAATAAGAGTGTGCACATATGTGCACACTCTTTATTGCTAGACTAACTGTGATTATATATATATATATATATATATATATATATATATATATATATATATATATATTCTCTCCACCAAGGTTGCCCTATGGAGCCACCACACAAGGAAGGGTTACCGCACACGACGCCACAGGTGATCGGCTGTCAGCATGTAGAAATCCTTCACAGCAGCCATACGCGTTTCGCCTTTACAGCTTGTTCACTGGCCAAATGATGAGATGTGAGCTTTGAACATTTTGAACACCAATTTTATTGAAGAGTCCCGCCCAAGTGGGCGTTACCACAGGCATGCTGGTAGTAGTAGTCCTGATATGCCTGAAGACTCGGCAGTTCGTTAAAGCAAGTGCGCTGACAATCCATCATTTAAAATAGTAATCCCGGTTGGGCAGAAGGTAATTGCAGCATGATGTACAGCTTCCCAATATAGACCTGTGGCTCAGGCCCCCTCCTTTCCATACGAGTGTTAATGGTTCCAACACCCAGGATCCGCTGAAAGCGGCGGGGCAGCTCCGCGACCGGCACGGCCGCTCAAAATTCTCTCCACCAAGGTTGCCCTATGGAGCCACCACACAAGGAAGGGTTACCGCACACGACGCCACAGGTGATCGGCTGTCAGCATGTAGAAATCCTTCACAGCAGCCATACGCGTTTCGCCTTTACAGCTTGTTCACTGGCCAAATGATGAGATGTGAGCTTTGAACATTTTGAACACCAATTTTATTGAAGAGTCCCGCCCAAGTGGGCGTTACCACAGGCATGCTGGTAGTAGTAGTCCTGATATGCCTGAAGACTCGGCAGTTCGTTAAATCTATATGTATATATATATTCACAAACAGTTTGTCTAGCAAGAAGAGTACAGACAGTTTATGGGTTATTTCAAAGTGATTGTATTCTTTGTCTGCTACGACACGTTTTGGCTGCTTTACACCGCCTTGCCTTTTTTAATTTTTTTATTAAGATAAACAAGAAAATACAAAAAAAACATTGCATTGGGAATACTTCAACATCAATATAGCAGTGCTCGGAGCAGAAGAAGACCCGCCGACAGGATAAAACAGAATTTGCAAAAACTGGGGATCAAGGGGAGTCCAGAGTGTCCAGATCAGTTCGTCTGGCCGGGGGAACACAAATATCTCCCCGGTAAACATTCTACGGCCCCCATATCTTCGTCCATTTTTCGGGGCAGCCCCTAGCAACATACACCGCTCGTTCTCGAAACATACACCAGTCAAGGTCCTGGGCCCATTTAGCGCGCTGCGGCGGGAGAGCGGCTCCCCACAACTATATTGCGCTTGGCAATCATACACGCCAGGGTAACCCATTGCTTGAGATTTTGATTAAGATCTGTGGGTTCCCAAACATTCAAGAGGCACCTACGCGCCTCCAATCGCACTTCACAACCCAGGACATCCCGTAGAATATCATGTATGTCGTGCCAATAGGCCTGCACTCTATCACAGTGCCACAGTATGTGAAAAAATGTTGCGACCTCTCCACAGCCTTTCTTGCACTTGCCAGTCGTACTCCATCCCATCTTCACCATCCCGGGACCCGTAACATAGGATCTATGTAGAATCTTCAATTGCACCAAGCGCAACCTCATCTGGACAGCCACTACCTTGGGAGAGGACACAGCCTCTACCCAGTCCTCATCATCCAATTCTATGCCATCGGCAACCCAAGCCTCCCGCAGAGACCCGAGCGGGTCACCCATGTGGTTAATCAGTTTGCGGTACATTAGAGAGATGGTTTTCTCGGGCAGGTGCCCATCCAACACACGATCCTCAAGGGGGGAGGCTTCGGGGAGGGGATCTCCCGGCGAAACATGGGACAAAAGGGCATGTCTGACCTGCAGGTAGCGGAAGTGCTCATTGGCATGTAGGTTGTGACTCTGCTGGAGTGCTTCGAAAGTCAATATCTCCTCCCTCCCCCAGACATCTTTAATCCGACTAAGTCCGATCAACTCCCACTTATCGAAGCCCTTGGATGTACACAAATTGCCCAGCTTGGCAGAGCTAAAGAGAGGGGTCGCGAGGGTCAACCTACCCTCCCATCCCAGACTTCTATTAGCCGCATGCCAAACCTTCACCGCATGCAAGGTGGGCCCGTGAGGGAAAACCGTCCCGGTCGATTATATAGGGTCCGAAGGAAATCTCCCCCGGGGGACTGACTACGATCCATTGCATACCCAAGGTCCCCCGGCAGGCCATAAACTATCTGATCAATAGCCGCCAACTGGGAGGCCCAATAGTATTTCTGTAAATCGGGAAGCCCAATGCCGCCATCGTACCAGGCCAGGGTAAGTTTGGAGTAAGCGATACGGGACCTGCCACCCCAAAGGAGGAGCCTCTGGAGCGCTTCAATCTCCTTAAAGTATTTGACTGGCACTGGGTCCATAGCATTCTGGAGAACGTATAAAAAGCGCGGAAGAGCCAACATTTTTAAAAGAACCGCTCTACCCAGAAGCGACAAAGGCAATGACCTCCAACGTTCAACCTCAGCGCGCAATCTGACCAATGGTGGCAGTAAATTCTCAGTATACCTAGTCCTAGAGTCCAAGGCAACATAGATCCCTAAATAAACAAAACCGTTGGTGGCCACTTGAAGAGGACAGTCCTGCGGGACCACCGGCGGATCTCCGGACAACACCAACAATACTAATTTAGACCAATTAATCGCAAAGCCCGAGAAGTCACCGAACACTCTGAGTATGTCTAGAAAGACATCCAAGGAGGACCTGGGCTTGGAGAGATAAAGTAGGATGTCATCAGCATAGAGGGAGATTTTATCCTCCCAGTCAGGGGACCACCTCAATCCACGTATCATTCGTTCCCATCTAATCCAAGCTTCCAAGGGTTCCAGTGCCAGAGCGAACCGAAGGGGAGACAACGGGCACCCTGTCTCGTCCCCCTCTCCAATTCGAAATCGCTAGATTGACAATTATTCACGACCACACGGGCCAAGGGAGCGGTATAAAGCAGGCGCACCCATGCGATAAACTCAGGTCCAAAGCCCAGTTTCTCCAAGACCGCAAAGAGATACAACCATTCAATCCGATCAAAGGCCATAGTGGCATCAAGCGACACCAACACAGCGGGTTGCGACAAATCACGGGCTCTACCCAAAACGCCATGCAAACGCCGAAGATTGAGCGCGGTGTTACGGCGCGGCATGAAGCCAGACTGATCAGGATGCACCAAAGTGGATATCACCTATATTAATCTGGTCGCCAACAATTTAGCCAATATCTTGGGCTCCGCATTAAGCAGGGAGATGGGTCTATATGAGGAGGGGGAGGCGCGGGGCTTACCAGACTTGTGTATCACAACAACATTGGCGATACGCTGATCGTAAGGGAGGATGCCAACCTTCTTACTTTGGACAAACAAGGCTCTCAAATATGGCGCTATTTTGTGGGCATTCATTTTATAGAGTTCAATGGGAATACCATTGGGGCCAGTAGCCTTCCCGGAATTAATGCTCCTAATGGCCCTCCCGATTTCGTCATCGGTGATAGCCGAATCCATATAGTTCCGATCAACCTCAGATAACCGAGGCATAATAATATCCTTAATCATCTCTGCATGTTCAGGGCTGTCATGAGTGTCTGAAGAAGAATAGATATTACCATAGTATGTGCCAAAGGCATCCGCAATCAACTGAGGGTCTGTCAGAATTTCCGAATCATTACCATCAAGCTCAGGGACCATCCGGGATGCGCGATCACCCCGCTCCAGCCACGCAATAAGTTTACCGGCCTTATCTCCATGTTCATAGATCCTACTCTGGACCTCATTATGTTGCGTTACTGCCGACTCCCTAGACAACCCACGATACTCATCTTGCTTAAGACGCAGCAGATGCCGATTCTCATCAGTAGCATCATCAGCGGCTCGTTGTCCCAATCGGATAACCTCAGCCTCAGCCGCAGTGACCTCAGCCAACCGCCTCTTCTTCTTACCCCCAATAAGAGACAACGCTTCACCACGCAAGACCGCCTTATAGGCCTCCCACAACGTCTGAGCCGAGTCCACCGATCCCTGATTGTGCTGGAAATAGCGCTCGGAAGCCCCGCATAGTTCCTTCTTAATAACCGGGTCCCGGAGATGCCAAGCATTAATGGGTGCAACTCTACCAACCAAAGGTTGTCCCAGCTCCACGCGGACCAAAACCGGAGAATGATTGGATATACCCCTACCCAGGTGACGAGCCTCCCTCACAGTATCAACCATCGCAGCGGGCAATAGGATGTAGTCGAGGCGTGACATAGACCCATGCGCCGCCGAGAGATGCGTATAACTCTTAAGTGTAGGATTTAAAAGGTGCCAAGAATCAACTAGACCCAAAGAATCCAAGAAGTCAGAAAGCCACTGACGGCCGGGGGGGAGCGATCTCGGCGGAACACGGTCCATGCCCCCCTCTAAAACAGTATTGAAATCGCCCCCCAGGAACAGGAGACCAAGCGGGAACAAGAAAAAAACCTTAGCAAGATCTTTAAAGGTGTCAGATTGGAGGGCCGGGGGAATATAAACAGAAAGGAAAGTGACAGCTTTACCCCCGATTCTACCAGAGACTCCCACATATCTGCCCCGTTGGTCTGACCAGACAGCCTGAACTTCAAACGGAAGGGCCCTCCTCACCAAAATCCCAACACCCCGAGATCCTGACGTGAACCCGGCGTGTGCGATCAATTTATAGCCCCCTCTATGAAGGGCCATGCAACGATTACCCACGAGATGGGTCTCTTGCAGGGGGAACACATCTGGCGAGTGACGCCTAATGAACTGACTGACCATACACCTCTTGATTTTGTCACCCAGCCCATTAACATTCCAACTCAT
Source organism: Lissotriton helveticus (assembly GCF_964261635.1). NCBI lineage: Eukaryota > Metazoa > Chordata > Amphibia > Caudata > Salamandridae > Lissotriton > Lissotriton helveticus. The sequence continues at coordinate 234,483,714 of NC_136058.1, forward strand.
CACCCGAATCCCCGATCCCAGACCGTGGCTAGCCATTCACTCCACCCCTTCGCACACACTCACAACAGTCAACACCCAATGCAATGCGAAACGAAACCAAAAACAGGAAACAGGAAACAGAGACAACCCCCCTCCCCAACACCAAAGACCGGCCCCCACCCTGCACCCCTTCATCAGGACTACGCCCCAACCCCAACTCGCAGTGTGCCTGTCGCCCCGCCCAACAATGGTTACTAAAAGTAGGAAGAGGAGGCGCCTGCCGCGCAGTCTCCGGACCCATTCCCATCGAAAATGTCCCAAGGAACAAACTATTGGTCACACTTGTTACTGTTACACGTTAATGAAGGACATACCCACCCCCCCATAAGGTCTAAAACAAGTAGTCACTTCAAGGCAGAAATGTCTCATTTCGAGCCCTGTAGACCTTCCTCAGCGGCCTGCTGCTGTTCTTTGGTGTCACCAGGCCTCACAGTGTCCAACCAGTCCGATGCCATCTCCGCGTTCTCAAAAAACCAAGTACGCTCATTCACCTCAACTCGTAGCTTAGCCGGGTACAACATAGAGTATTTAATCCCTTTATCACGCAGCCTTCGTTTAACATGGAGGAAATTCTGGCGCAGTCTCTGTACCGTTTGTGTGAAGTCTGGAAAGAAGGACACGGCAACGTTATCATATCGGAGCGGGCCGTCCGTCCACGATGCCTGTAAGACGGCGTCCCGGTCCCGAAAGTTCAGAACCCTCGCAATCAATGGCCGCGGTGAAGCACCCACTTTCGGCAGTCCGCCCGGCACTCTGTGTGCCCTTTCCACAGTGAAGAATTTGCTCAGTCCCTTAGGCTTTAGATGGTTGAGGATCAGGTCCTCGACTAAGAGATCTGGCGTGCGAGATTCCGCATTTTCAGGGACACCCAAAATACAGACGTTGTTGCGACGGTTACTGCCCTCATATTCGTCGAGTAGCCGTTTAGTCTCCGCTCGTGCCATTTGTAGAGCCCGGACCTCTCTCTGGAGCTCAGCGGTATCATCAACCAGGCTCGATGTCTTAAGGTCGAGGGACTTTACTTTCTCACTGGTTTTTGCATGATCTGTGCGCAGTAGGTTAACGTCAATCTTAACCGAGTCCAATTTAGAGTCAAGCGCATCCATTCTGGCCACCATAGATGTTTCAATTCTAGTAACGACTGCCATGATGTCTTGCAAAGTCGGTTCAGAGCCGATGGTCGGGGAGGTGGCCCTGGTCGCAGGAGGCTGTTTCTGTTCGCTGGGAGATCCCTTCGGGAGAGTGTATCTATCCAACTTATTGGATTGGACCAACCTCTGGGCCCTGGCACCCTTGGCAGGAGGTTTCTCAGGATCCCCTCTCGCGGCCATGACGGGTGCACAACCAGGACTCGGGCGGGCCCGGCAACCAGCGAACCAGGAGGCACCTCCACCCACACGTCACACGTCCCCAACACTCCGGACCACAGGCTATGAGTAGCCGGGCTGGCCGGGGAAAATACAAAGTATGCGTTCGGGAGGGGGGCACCACTTCCGGTAGACACTGCCGCTGTTGTCGCATTGGGTCTCGGCCACTTCTGACACCAGAGTCCACTGTCTAGAGGACAGGAAGGCCCAAAACTTCAAACGACGATGTAGGGGGGTAGAAAGGCACTCCTCAAACCGCAGTTGGACGAGTGAGCAGCGATACTATTCCCACATCTAATTCTGTCCTCGGGACTCAGGATAAGTGACAGGATAGACGAACGGAGGAACGGGGCTCACGGAGCTACGCGATCACGCGGCCATCTTGGTCCCGTGCTAGGCTCCTCCACCGCCTTGCCTTTTAATGTATGCTGATAACGTTGTTATATTTGATTTACCCCAATTGAGCTGCAGTGCAATATGGAGGCTCTTTTTAATTACACAGAGAAACATTTTTTAAGAATAAATATTTCAAAAACATAAATGATTTAGGGGAAGGTATCCACCGCCCTATCTATCACCCTCACGCTATCCACCGCCCTCACTCTATCCACCGCCCTATCTATCACACTCACTCTATCCACCGCCCTCACTCTATCCAACGCCCTATCACCCTCACTCTATTCAACGCCCTCACTATCCACCTCCCTATCTATCACCCTCACTCTATCCACTGCCCTCACTCTATCCACTGCCCTATCTATCACCCTCACTGTATCCACCGCCCTATTTATCACCCTCACTCTATCCACCGCCCTCACTCTATCCACTGCCCTATCTATCACCCTCACTCCATCTATCTGTCTGTCTATCGCCCTCCCTCACTCTATTTATCGCCCTCCCTCACTCTATCTATCGCCCTCCCTCACTCTATCTATCGCCCTCCCTCACTCTATCTATCGCCCTCCCTCACTCTATCTATCGCCCTCCCTCACTCTGTCTATCGCCCTCCCTCACTCTATCTATCGCATCACCAACATTTTCACTCAGGGCCACCACAACATCACTCAGCGCCACCACAGCATCAATCTGTGCAACCATTCAACAACAACTGGTTCAAATCTGTTCTCTCAATGTTTCAAGCTTTATTACAAATGTCACAAAAAGATGTTAATATTTCACTTCTGTTCTTGGATTTTCGTCACAATAAAATACACTGAACATAATCTTCACAAAAGTTATTTACAAAAGTTTAAGCTATTGCCATTTATTAATTACAATAACTTTTATTTAAGGATTAATTATTAAAAAAAAATAAAAGCCATTGTTATTTGTAATATCAATACATCTAAGTCACGTAAATACAACACATATTGCATTACAAATGCTATAGGTGTCACATTTGCCAAAGCTAAAACTATTGGAATTGTAAATAACAAAGCTATTAATTTAGCTATTTTCAAAACCAACACATAAATACAAAATTTGCCATTTACAATACCAATAGCTCAAACTTTCCTAATGCGAGACCTATTGCATTGCAAATGCTTGTTTATAAACAGGCACTATTTCGGCACCTTTCCAAGATTGAGGGACATCCATCCCTTGAGCTATGGCATTTGCAAGATACATAATGTACAGCCGCCATCTATTTTTATCATTTAGGAATAGGTCAGCGGGGACGCAATCCATACCTGGGGCGCGTCCCTAAGTCACTACAGTTACAGTGAAGGCGGCCTCCTTCTAAAAGGTATCTACATAAATCCCCTCGCTATTGCCGACTTCACTTTTAGCGTATTGTGGCTCAAAGTAATCAACCCATGAGCTTTGGGCAACATTATTCTGTGGGCTCTCACGATGCCCACCCCAGTCCCATTTAAAAAGATTCCAAAAGGTTTTTGGATTCTTAGACACGCATGCCACCTTAAGGTCCTGCCACCTACTCTCTTCCCATGCTTTTTTGGCAATATACTGTTTATGCCTATAATTTGCTCGTGCCACCTTGACTTTACTAGGATCTTTAGTTTTTAATGCTTGGCCCAGCTCCCCCCTGGCTTGTCTGCAGGTACCATTATACCAACTCTCCGCTTTTCGAGTTCGGACTCTATTACCTAGGCTAGGTTTACAAAAGTATGTTTTTAGTTTTGTAAAAAAGTTATCATGGGCTTCCATAAAAGGTTTATACAGTGACCCATGCGTTATATCCACCTCCATAATTGCCAGCACACCATCCAAGTCTAACTCAATATCAGTCATAGTATTCTGATGCTCTGCAACATGACACCACTTAAGGTGGCGCTCATCATTTGTTATAACTAATTCAGGGGGTATAAATCCCCGGGTCATTTCATCCACTTTATCTAGGCCCAGACTGAACAGCGCAGTCAGGGGGTTGTGGTCACTCTCGATGCGGGGTATTACCTCCATATCAACAAGAGTGTACCACAGCTTAAGGGGAACAAGTAAGTAATCTATATTACTTGCCCTAACACCATTATCAAAAGTTTTCTTACCCATCCTGTCCGACAATGTTCGACCATTAGCAGCCCTCAACTTATACCCCATGCAGAGACCCTTCAGCTGAATTGCGGCCTCTGTCCATTTACTTATAGGTTTAATATCCAGTTGGGGGACTCCCCACCTACAGTCTTCATCCTCTGTTAGGTTCAGATCATCGAGTCCAATTGGTTCGAAAGTGGTATTAAAACCTCCTGCAATTAGTGGCAGTACATTAGCTGGGATGGTCTCAATCAACACTTCCACAGCTGTTACAACGTCAGATTTCCTACCTCCTGGTTGGCCCCTGGCATAAACATTAAAAATATCAATTTTTAAATTTGATGGGAAGCTAAGTCTCACGGCAAGAATGTCACTATTTGTCACAGGGAGAAGTTGGGTATTACACTTAAGTCTCTGCCTAACCCAAACCACTAATCCGCCAATAGGACGGCCCGGATGCCTTTTAACTGCAGGGACAAAAAAATTCAAATAGCCCACTTTAAACACAGGTTCAACCACCCAAGTCTCCTGAAAAAGACAGATGTCAAATTTATCAATAAATTCCATAAAATGTGGTGAGTCAAGTTTGGGACCCACAACCGCCACATTCCAGGAAATAAAGCATGTCTGGCATACTGGCCCCTCAGATCTGAGAACAAGTTCTCCCGACACAGGAGATAACGGAGGGGCTTGGTTTACAAAATTCTGTTTTACCAATGATAACTCCATTCTAGCCACCTCTTCAGTGCCTACACATGCTATGTTTTCCAGACCAGTCACTTGACCCTTATTCAGATAATAGCAGCCTTCCTCACTGACATGGAAAATTATTCCCCACACCTTTGAATAAGAGCCCATGCAATAGATTAGCCTTTCAGTTAGATTCTGTTATGGTAGTCTGTGAATTTCAATATTCCAAGTCATTGATTATGCCCATGTTGGAACTATTTCTGTACCGCCCATTCCTCTTACATAAAGCACAGGTGTCGCACTGTGATGACATCATTTAGTGTTTACCGGTTTCAGGGCCTCTGTCAGAGGTGTCATCAGCAGTGCGTCTGGAATTTCTGACTAGATTGTGCTGGGGTGTCGAGGAACAGGTTTATTCGCCAACAGTAAAAACATCTGGTGAAGACATTTTACAGCGGGGGTGGGAAGGAGTGTCTCGGGAGCTTTATAATCAGACACTCAGGTTTAATTCCTGGATGGAGCGGGGGCAGGAGGTGTCACTTTCTTGTTAAAAATGACTGAATGATGTTTACAGGACAGCAGTTGGACAGGTGCGGGTGAAGTCTTGTTCCGTGCAAGTGTGGAGAAGCAGGACCGAGGGCAGCAAGTCCTGTTCTGGGACTGGATCTGGTGTAAATGCCAGGCCTACGGGTGATTGTTGCTCTGCTTTCTCATATAGTGTGCTTCAGACACTGCTGTGGCCTTGAGCACTGTGGGTAGCACTGGTTGTGTTGGGGGAAGGGGAGGAGGTCACATTGGAGTACTTTGACGTCCATGGTCCACTCTTTTGATTGATTGCAGCTGTGCTTGGTGTGCGGGCTGCTATGAGCTAGCGCATTTCGCGTCAAGGTGGCTGGTAGCCATTGTGCTTCAAGTGCAGGTGACCGTGATCAGGTGCACGCTGCGAGCTAGTGCACGTGATGTTCAAGTGGCGTTGAGGTAGCGCTCTTTGCCTGCAGGTGGCTGGTTGCCAGAGCGTTTCAGAAGGCGACTGTGTCCTGGAGCCTTTCCCGTGTGGGTGTCTGTCAGCAGAAGCGCTTCGTGTGCAGGTGACTGAGCTGGTGCAGGTAGCTGGTAGCTGGAGCACTTTACGTGCACGTGAGCGTGAGCTGTTTCACTTCATGTGCAGCCGGCTATTAGCAGGAGAGCTTGAGCTTCATGTGCGGGTGTGAGCTGGAGTACTTTACGTGCAGGTGGCTGATAGCAGGACCGCCTCACATGCAGGTGTGAGCTGGAGCACTTTATGTGCAGGTGGCTGATAGCAGGACCGCCTCACGTGCAGGTGTGAGCTGGAGCACTTTACGTGCAGGTGGCTGATAGCTGGACCGCTTAACTTGCATGCGGCTTGAAGATGGTGCATTTCATGCAGCGGACTGTTTCACATTTGGGACTGCGCTGTGACTAGTAGAAACAAGACGCAGTAGGCGTGTGCAGGAATCTGAGCGGTCATTGGTAGAAGTTCCCTCTGGACCTGTGCGAGTGGTGACTGCACGTGTATGCTCCTTCGCGGCTCAAGTGCTGTAGGGTGTGCTCACCTGTGGTAACCTACGACGGTGCGTATTCTGGGACCGTGCAATAATTACTAGGCCTTCGTAGTGTGGGTCTGTGCAAGAAACCGGAAGCAGTTCCTCAAGCTGTATTTGTGCACATTGCATGGATTACTGGTTGTACCCGACTTTTAAAGGTGAGTGGGGCAGTTGCACCTCTGTGCTTCGAAGGAAGGTGGGGGCAGGTGTCTACTCACCTGCTATCTCCAATAATTCATGCTGGCTGCCCGCACCAATGCCAAACGAGAAGGAAGAACCAAACGGCAGAGAAAGCGATTGCTTTCGCTTTTGCAATCGCTTCAAAAACAAAGAAGCCTGTGAGTGGTGCACGAGCGTGCAGGCCACTGCGAGCCATGGCCTATTGGTGTCTATTACGCGCACCAATCGCGTAATAGACACCAATAGGCCATGGGCAGAGCAATGCGCCTGCCTCTGGACAATTGCTTGCAGTCTTTTATAAAAAGACGCATGCTATGGCCAATCGCGTAGCACAAAAGGAATCGCACATGCACAAGCGTGTACGATTCCTAGGGCAGCTTCAATACCCCATTTTTCACCTACTAAATGTCTCTGCTGCGCGATCACTGCTGCGCAGTGCACCGCTAGGCGCGAGACCTAAAAAACTCCCCCTCTCAATGTGCTTACACTAGAGAAAAGCAAGATTTTAGCATGAACTGTGTATGCATTTCTTACAAGGGTCGCATTTAAAATTCTAGAAGGGATTGAAGTGGGTATACGTGAACAAGCATTGGTATATGCATTAGGTTTTGCCTATGTGATTAATAATATTTTTTGGGGTAAGTTTTAAGTAGGTGAGCAGTTGTACAATATAAGTTAAAGAAACTCTGTAAAAGTGTTTGACTTGTTTTTTGAGAAAGGTTATATTGTGCAATATGTTGTGGTCATATAAAGTGGTCCTGTAACTTCAGGTGCTATATAAAACTGACCCTGAAATTAAATTGAGAAAAGCAGGTTTAAATGGTTAGAAGATTAGTTACCTGTGTGCTTGTAGGACGTAACTGGTGGTAATATAAGGTGCACCTGTACCTTTGGGTGATGGTGGCCCTATATAAAACGGACCCCAAAATAAAATAGTGAAAAGCAGTTTTGTATGCGGAGGCGATTTGGGGCTTGTGGGGAATCTATGTAACAATGTTAGTGAATTTGTCTACTATATTCTATTTGAGCAAGGCAAATTATAAGTAGATTTTGAAAAGTGGTGCATAATATATATTGTTGGGTGCAAGCTACCTTTTATTAGCTGAGTATGGCAAACTGAAAGTGTGTTGGATGAGTGATGTGAGGACTGTCCATTGTACACTAAATGTGGAGTGAGTCAGGTTTTTGGCTCTGCAGCTAGAAATGCTTTGTGAAAAAGCCTCAGGCATTTGGCTTCATTTAAATGTTTCTTTCCATCCTGTTTTGTGCCCAAGACCCTGCTTAAGAACACGACTGCTGAGCCCCCAAGAGATGGGCCTGGACGTTGTAGGCATTCTCAACACATGTGCAAGGCAATAGAGGTTGTGTGCAATACTGCATTCAGCAGTGCTACACTATCGCTGTAGAATTACAGCCACTATGAAGTCTTCAAGTCATTGTGCAATGCTGCAGTCAATGTGCACTGCTGCATACACTCAATAGTCCAACGGCCATTTTGCAATGTGCGCTGTTTCCGCTAAAGTCACTGTGCAATTCTAAAATCGGTGCACTCTTCTAAACTCACAGATGGCAGCCAGCAGCAGGCTGAGTAGGGCCAGGGCTCGAGCAACCATGGCAGAGACGGCGACACAGGTAAGCGCAGTGGGGAGGGGTGGGAGGGGGGTGAAGCCGATAGTGTAGGTATAATTAAATAAAGAATTAATACCTATTCCATCATCTGTCGGCTTCAACCAGCCACGCTCTATCCCACCACCTCACAATTCTTACCTGGGCCGGCTACCACTGGTCCATGGTGGTTGCTTGTGCACGGTGTAAATGCTGCTGCCGAATGGCACTGAGTGCAAAACATTGTGGCTTTTAAACACTCTTTTCTTTTACCTGGGAATCAACAGCAGGAATTTGTTAAAGGAACGGACTGATCCTGAAGACACTCGTCTGTGAAGGCTTGATGGCTAATGTGTTTACGAATGGCTGAAGGCAGAGCCGTTTCGTCAAAAGACTTTGAGAGGCAGCGAGTGTGTGTGTGTTGGGTGGGGTGGGAGGGAAAAACGTGAGAGACGACAGAAAGTAACAAGGATAAGCGACCCGGAAGTATTTAAAGACAGAGAAGAATTCAGCGCTTGTTAAGTAGCCATGCATGCTACCATGTAAAAATTCTTCCTTCCAATACATCTGCAAAAGCACAGTTTCAATGAGTGCAGCCAGGGAAAGTAAACAAAATGTGCAAGAAAAAATCTTGAAATGCATAAAAAAAAGTTCCACACAAAAGCAGATGAACACAGCACTTAGGCTCCGGGAACTGATAAGAGCTCCCTTTTAAAATATATTAAATACAAGAGATTTCACAGGCAAAACCTAAAAAAGGATGGTATCAGAAAGAGCGGAAAGTGCGGTGCAGAATGAGGGAACAGAGGTGCAGAAAGAGACCAGAGAGGTGCAGAAAGAGGTACAAGGGGTGTAGAAAGGGACAAGAGATGCAGAAATGTACAAGAGAGGTGCAGAAAGAAGCAAGAGCAGTGCTGAAAGAACCAACAGATTTTCAGAAAGAGGCAAGAGGGGTGCAGAAAGAGGCAAGAGTAGCACAGAAAGAAGCAAAAGAGGTACAGAAGGAGGCAAGTGAACTGCAGAAAATGGCAGTAAAAGTGCTGAAAGAGGCAAGAGAAGTGCAGAAGGAGGCAAGAGAGGTGCAGAAACAGGCAGAAGAGGTGTACAAAGAGGGAACAAGGGTTACAGAAAGAGGCAACAGAGGTGTAAAAAAACAGCAAGTGAGTTGCAGAAAAAGGCAGGAGTTATGCAGAAAGAGGCAAGAGAAGTGCAGTAAGAAGAAACAGGTACAGAAGGAGGCACGAGAACTACAGAAGGAGGCAAGAGAGTTGCAGAAACAGGGAAGAAAGGTGCAGAAAGAGGGGTGCAGAAAGAGGCAAGAAAGGTGAAGGAACAAGCAAAAGAGGTGCAGAAAGAAGAGTGCAGAAAGAGGCAAGAGAGGTGCAGAAAGAGGCAAGAGAGGTGCAGAAAGAGGGAAGAAGGGTGCATAAAGAAGCAAGAGAGCTGCAGAAAGAGGCAAGAGAAGAGCAACAGAGGTAAGAGAGGTACTGAAACAGGCAGAAGATATGCACAAAGAGGGAACAGGGGTGCAGAAAAAGATAAAAGAACAGCAGAAAGAGGCAAGAGAGGTGCAGGAAAAGGCAAGAGAGGTGCACAAAGAGGGGCGCAGAAAGATGCAAGAAAGGTACAGAAAGGGAAGAGGGGTGCAGAAAGAAGCAAGGGGGGGCAGAAAGAAGCAAGAGAGGTGCAGAAAGAGTCAAGAGAGGTGCAGACAGAGGCAAGAGAAGTGCAAAAGAGGCAAGAGAGGTGGAGAAACAGGTGAAATATGTGCACAAAGAGGGAACAGGATTGGAGATAGAGGTGACAGAGGTGTAGAAAGAAGCAAGAGAAGTGCAGAAAGAGGCAGGTGAGGTGCAGAAAGATGCAAGAGAGGTTAGGAAAGAGGCAAAAGACACGCAGAAAGAGGAAAGAGGGGTGCAGAAACAGGCAAGAGGTTTGCAAAAAGAGGCAAGAGAAGTGCAGAAAGAAGCAACAGGGGTACATAAGGAGACAAGAGAACTACAGATGGAGGCACGGAAGGTTCAGAAAGAGGAAAGAGGGGTGCAGAAAGAGGCAAGAGGGGTGAAGAAACAAGCACGAGAGCTGCAGATAAATCAAGAGAATTGCAGAAAGAAACAGAGATGCAGAAAGAGGCAGAAGAACAGCAGAAAGAGGCAAGAGAGGTGCACAAAGCGGGGTGCAGAAAACAGCATGAAAGGTGCAGAATGAGGGAACGGGGTGCAAAAAGAGGCAAGAGTGGTACAAAAAGAGTGAAAAGGGGTGCAGAAAGAGGCAGGGGTGCAGGAAGAACCAACACATGTGCAGAAGGAGGCAAGAGAGGTGGGTGCAGAAAGAGGCAGGAAAAGTACAGAAAGAAGCAATAGAGGTGCAGAAGGAGGCAAAAGAAATGGAGAAAGAGGCAAGAGAGGTGCAGAAAGAGGCAAGAGAAGTGCAAAAGAGGCAAGAGAGGTGCAGAAAGAGGCAGGCGACGTGCATAAAGAGCGAACAGGGGAGCAGAAAGAGGCAACAGAGGTGTAGAAAGAAGCAAGAACAGTGGAGAAAGAGTAAAGTGAGGTGCAGAAAGACGCAAGAGAAGTGGAGAAAGAGGCAAGTGACATGCAGAAAGAGGCAAGTGAGGTGCAGAAAGAGGCAAGAGAAGTGCAGAAAGAAGGGAAAGCGGTACAGAAAGAGGCAAGGGAACTGCATAAAAAGGCAAGAGAGGTGCAGAAAGAGAAAAGAGTGGTGCAGAAAGAAGAAAGAGGGGTGCAGAAAGAAGCAAGTGGGGTCCAGGAAGAGGCAACAGAGGTGTAGAAACACAGAAGATGAGTGCAGAAAGAGACAACAGGAGTACAGAAAGAGACAACAGGTGTGGGGAAAGAGGCAAGAGAGGTGCAGAAAGAAGTAAGAGAAGTGATGAAAGAGGCAAGGGAGGTGCAGAAAGAGGCAAATGAGGTACACAAGCATTGAAGAGAGGGGTGCAGAGACTGGTAAGAGAAGTGCAGAAAGAAGCAACAGAGGTGCAGAAGGGGCAAAAGAAGTGCAGAAAGAGAGTTGTAGAAATAGGCAAGAGGTGCATAAAGAGGAAACAGGGGTGCAGAAAGAGGCAAGAGAGGTGCAGAAAGAGGCAAGAGAGGTGCAGAAACAGGCAAGAGAGATGCATAAAGAAGCAAGATGGGTGCAAAAATAAGAAGAACTGCAGAAAGAAGCAACAGAAGTGCAGACAGAGGCAAGTGAAGTGCAAATGAAGCAAAAGAGGTACAGCAAGAGACGACAGAAGTATAGAGAAGGGCAAGAGAGGTGCACAAAGAAGCAAGAGAGGTGCAGAAAGCAATGGAAGTGCAGAAAAAAGAAACAGGTACAGAAAGAGGTAAGAGAAGGGCAGAAAGAGGCAAGAGAGGTACAGAAAGAGGGAAGAGGGATGCAGAAAGTGGCAAGAGTGGTACTGAAAGAAGCAAGTGAGGTGCAGAAATAAGCAAGTGAGTTGCAGAAAGAGGCAACAGAGGTGCAGAAATAGGCAAGAGAAGTACAGAAAGAGGCAAGAGAATTTCAGAAAGAAGCAACAGAGGTGTAGAGAGAAGCATGTGAGGTGCAGAAAGAGGCAAGAGAGGTACAGAAAGAGGGAAGATGAGTGTTGAAACATGCAACAGGGGTTCAGAAAGAAACAAGAGAGATGCAGAAAGGAACAACAGAAGTGCTGAAAGAGGGAACAGGGTTGCAGACAAAGGCAAGAGAGGTACAGAAAGAGGAAAGAGAGATGCTGAAAGATGCCAGTGAGGTGCAGAAAGAGGCAAGAGAAGTACAGAGAGAGGCAAGGGAGCTGCAGAAGGAGGCAAGAGAGGTACAGAAAGAGGGAAGATGGCGCAGAAAGATGTAAGAGAAGTGCAGAAAGAGGCAAGAGAAGTGGTGAAAAAGAGAAGAAGGGTGCAGAAGAAGCAAGAGAGGTGCAGAAAGGGGCAGGAGGGGTGAGGAAAGAGGCAAGAGAGGAGCAGAAAGAGGGAAGAAGAGTGCAGAAAGAGGCAACAGGGGTACAGAGAGAAGCAAGAGAGGTGCGGAAAGATGGAAGAGAAGTGCAGAAAGAGGCAAGGGAGGTGCAGAAAGAGGCAAGAGAAGTGCAAAAGAGGCAAGAGAGGTGCAGAAAGAGGTAGACGGCGTGCATAAAGAGCGAACAGGTGAGCAGAAAGAGGCAACAGAGGTGTAGAAAGAAGCAAGAACAGTGCAGAAAGAGTAAAGTGAGGTGCAGAAAGACGCAAGAGGAGTGGAGAAAGAGGCAAGTGAAATGCAGCAAGAGGCAAGAGAAGTGCAGAAAGAAGGAATAGAGGTACAGAAAGAAGGAATGGAACTGCATAAAAAGGCAAGAGGGGTGCAGAAAGAGAAAAGAGTGGTACAGAAAGAAGCAAGAGGGGTGCAGAAAGAAGCAAGTGGGGTCTAGGAAGAGGCAAGAGAGGTGTAGAAAGACAGAAGATGAGTGCAGAAAGAGACAACAGGAGTACAGAAAGAGACAACAGGCATGGGGAAAGAGGCAAGAGAGGTGCAGAAAGAAGTAAGAGAAGTGATGAAAGAGGCAAGGGAGGTGCAGAAAGAGGCAAATGAGGTACACAAGCATGCAAGAGGGGTGCAGAGACTGGTAAGAGAAGTGCAGAAAGAAGAAACAGAGGTGCAGAAGGGGCAAGAGAAGTGCAGAAAGAGAGTTGTAGAAATAGGCAAGAGGTGCATAAAGAGGAAACAGGGGTGCAGAAAGAGGCAAGAGAGGTGCAGAAACAGGCAAGAGAGATGCATAAAGAAGCAAGATAGGTGCAAAAATAAGAAGTGCATAAAGAAGCAACAGAAGTGCATACAGAGGCAAGAGAAGTGCAAATGAAGCAAAAGAGGTACAGCAAGAGACGACAGAAGTATAGAGAAGGGCAAGAGAGGTGCACAAAGAAGCAAGAGAGGTTCAGAAAGCAATGGAAGTGCAGAAAAAAAGAAACAGGTACAGAAAGAGGTAAAAGAAGGGCAGAAAGAGGCAAGAGAAGGGCAGAAAGAGGCAAGAGAGGTACAGAAAGAAGGAAGAGGGATGCAAAAAGAGGCAAGAGCGGTACAGAAAGAAGCAAGAGTGGTGCAGAAATAAGAAAGTGAGTTGCAGAAAGAGGCAACAGAGGTGCAGAAATAGGCAAGAGAAATACAGAAAGAGGCAAGAGAATTTCAGAAAGAAGCAACAGAGGTGTAGAGAGAAGCACGTGAGGTGCAGAAAGAGGGAAGACGAGTGTCGAAACATGCAACAGGGGTTCAGAAAGAAACAAGAGAGATGCAGAAAGAAACAACAGAGGTGCTGAAAGAGGGAACAGGTTGCAGACAAAGGCAAGAGAGGTACAGAAAGAGGAAAGAGAGATGCTGAAAGAGGCCAGTGAGGTGCAGAAAGAGGCAAGAGAAGTACAGAGAGAGGCAAGGGAGCTGCAGAAAGAGGCAAGAGAGGTACAGAAAGAGGGAAGACAGCGCAGAAAGATGTAAGAGAAGTGCAGAAAGAGGCAAGAGAAGTGGTGAAAAAGAGAAGAAGGGTGCAGAAAGAAGCAAGAGAGGTGCAGAAAGAGGCAGGAGGGGTGAGGAAAGAGGTAAGAGAGGAGCAGAAAGAGGGAAGAAGAGTGCAGAAAGAGGCAACAGGGGTAAAGAGAGAAGCAAGAGAGGTGCGGAAAGATGGAAGAGAAGTGCAGAAAGAGGCAAGAGAGGTGCAGAAAGAGGCAAGAGAGGTGCAGAAAGAGGGAGGAGGGGGCTGAACAAGGCAAGAGGGGTGCAGAAAGAGGTAAGAAGGGTACAGAAAAATGCTAGAGAGGTACAGAAAGAAGCACCACCGGCGCAGAAGGAGGCAAGAGAATTGCAGAGAGGCAAGAGAGTTGAAGAAACAGGCAAAAGAGATACAGAATGAGAGAACAGTGGTGCAGAAAGAGGCAAGAGAGGTGCAGAAAGAGGCAAGAGAGGTGCAGAAAGAGGGAAGAGGGGTGTAGAAAGAGGCAAGAGTGATACACACATTTACAATAGAGGTGCAGAAAGAAGCAAGAGCAGTGCAGAAGAACCAACAGACATGCAGAAAGAGGCAAGAGGGGTACAGAAAGAGGCAGGAGAACTACAGAAAGAAGCAAAAGAAGCACAGAAAGAAGCAAGAGAACTTCAGAAAAAGGATAGAGAGGTGTAGAAAGAGGCAAGAGAAGTACAGAAAGAGGCATGAGAAGTGCAGAAAGAGGCAAGAAATGAGCAGAAAGACGCAAGAGTAGTGCAGAAAGAGGCAGAAGAGGTGCACAAAGAGGGAACAGGGGTGCAGAAAAAGGCAACAGAGGTGTAGAAAGAAGCAAGAGAAGTGCAGAAAGAGGCAAGTGAGGTGCAGAGAGGCAATAGGTGTGCAGCAAGAGGGGTGAAGAAACAAGCAAGAGAGCTGTGGATAAAATCAAGAGAATTGCAGAAAGAAACAACAGGGGTGCAGAAAGAAACAACAGGGGTGCAGAATGAGGCAAGGGAGGTGCACAGAGGGATGCAGAAAGAGGCAAGTGGGGTGCATAATGAGGGAACAGGGATGCAGAAATTTGCAAGAGAGGTGCAGAAAGAAGCAAGAGCAGTGTACAAAGAACCAACAGACATGCAGAAAGAGGCAAGAGGGGTGCAGAAAAGGCAAGAAAAGTAAAGAATAAAGCAAAGGAGGTGCAGAAGGAGGCAGGAGAACTGCAGAAAATGGCAAGAAAAGTGCAGAAAGAGGCAGGCAAGAGAGGTGCAGAAACAGGCAGAAGAGGTGCACAAAGAGGGAACAGGGGTTTCAGAAAGAGGCAACAGAGGTGTAGGAAGAAGCAAGAGAAGTGCAGAAAAGAGGCACGTGAGGTGCAGAAAGGCGCAAGTGAGGTGCAGAAAAGCACAAGTGAGGTGTAGAAAGAGGCAAGAGGTGTGCAGAAAGAGGCAAGAGAAGTGCAGAAAGAAGAAACAGAGGTAGAGAAGGAGGCATGTGAACTACAGAAGGAGGCAAAATAGGTGCAGAAACTGGGAAGAAAGGTGCAGAAAGAGGGGTGCAGAAATAGGCAAGAGGGGTGAAGGAACAAGCAGGAGAGCTGCTGAAAAAATCAAGAGAAGTCCAGAAAGAAACAACGGAGGTACAGAAAAATACAAGAGAACAGCAGAAAGAGGCAAGAGAGGTGCTGGAAGAGGCCAGAGAGGTGCACAAAGAGGGGTGCAGAAAAAGGCAAGAGAGGTGCAGGAAGAGGGTTGCAGAAAGAAGCAATAGAGATGCAGAAGGAGGCAAGAGAGGTGCAGACAGGTAAGAGAAGTGCAAAAGAGGCAAGAGAGGTGCAGAAACAGGCAGAAGATGTGCACAAAGAGGGAACAGGGGTACAGATAGAGGCAACAGAGGTGTAGAAAGAAGCAAGAGAAGTGGTGAAAGAGGCAAGTGAGGTGCGGAAAGAAGCAAGAGAGTTGCAGAAAGAGGAAAAAGGGGTGCAGAAAGATGCAAGAGAAGTGCAGAAAGAAGTACATAAGGAGGCAAGAGAACTACAGAAGGAGGCAAGAGAGTTGCAGAAACAGGCAAGAAAGGTGTAGAAAAAGGAAAGAGGGGTGCAGAAAGAAGCAAGATGGGTAAAGAAACAAACAAGAGAGCTGTGGATAAAATCAAGAGAATTGCAGAAAGAAACAACAGAGGAGCAGAAAGAGGCAAGAGAAGTGCAGAAAGAAGCAATAGGGGTACAGAAGGATGCAAGAGAACTACAGAAGGAGGCAAGAGAGTTGCAGAAACAGGCCATAAAGGTATAGAAAGAGGAAAGAGGGTTGCAGAAAGAAGCAAGAGGGGTGAAGAAACAAGCAAGAGAGCTGTGGATACAATCAAGTGAATTGCAGAAAAAACAACAGAGGTGCGGAAAGAGGCAAGAGATAGTATAAAGAGGCAAGAGAGATGAGGAAGGGGCAAGAGTGGTGCACAAAGAGGGGTGCAGAAAAAGGAAAGTGCGGGGCAGAAAGAGGTAAAAGAGGTGCCGAAAGGGGCAAGAGGGATGCAGAAAGTTGCAAGAGAGGTGCAGAAAGAAGCAAGAGCAGTGCGGAAAGAACCAACAGATGTGCAGAAAGAGGCAAGAGTGGTGCAGAACGAGGCAAGAGAAGTACAGAAAGCAGCAAAAGAGGTACAGAAGGAGGCAAGTGAACTGCAGAAAATGGCAGAAAAAGTGCTGAAAGAGGCAAGAGAAATGCAGAAGGAGGCAAAAGAGGTGCAGAAACAGACAGAAGAGGTGCACAAAGAGGGAACAGGGGTTACAGAAAGAGGCAACAGAGGTGCAGAAAGAGGCAAGAGTTATGCAGAAAGAGGCAAGAGAAGTGCAGAAAGAAGAAACAGAGGTACAGAAGGAGGCACGAGAACAACAGAAGGAGGCAGAAACAGGGAAGAAAGGTGCAGAAAGAGGGGTGCAGAAAGAGGCAAGAGGGGTGAAGGAACAAGCAAAAGAGGTGCAGAAAGAGGAGTGCAGAAAGAGGCAAGAGATGTGCAGAAAGGGGGAAGAGGAGTGCAGAAAGAAGCAAGAGAGGTGCAGCAAGAGGTAAGAGAAGTGCAACAGAGGCAAGAGAGGTACAGAAACAGGCAGAAGATGTGCACAAAGAGGGAACAGGGGTGCAGAGAAAGACAAAAGAACAGCAGAAAGAGGCAAGCGAGGTGCAGGAAAAGGCAAGAGAGGTGCACAAAGAGGGGCGCAGAAAGATGCAAGAAAGGTGCAGAACAGAGAAGAGGGGTGCAGAAAGAAGCAAGAGGGTGCAGAAAGAAGCAAGAGAGGTGCAGACAGAGGCAAGAGAAGTGCAAAAGAGGCAAGAGAGGTGGAGAAACAGGCGGAATATGTGCACAAAGAGGGAACCGAATTGCAGATAGAGGTAACAGAGGTGTAGAAAGAAGCAAGAGTAGTGCAGAAAGAGGCCGGTGAGGTGCAGAAAGATGCAAGAGGGGTTAGGAAAGAGGCAAAAGACATGCAGAAAGAGGCAAGAGGGGTGCAGAAACAGGCAAGAGGTTTGCAAAAAGAGGCAAGAGAAGTGCAGAAAGAAGCAACAGAGGTACAGAAGGAGGCAAGAGAACAACAGATGGAGGCACGAAAGGTGCAGAAAGAGGGGTGCAGAAAGAGGCAAGAGGGGTGAAGAAACAAGCAAGAGAGCTGCAGATAAAACCAAGAGAATTGCAGAAATAAACAGAGATGCAGAAAGAGGCAAAAGAACAGCAGAAAGAGGCAAGAGATGTGCAGGAAGAGGCAAGAGAGGTACAGAAAGCGGGGTGCAGAAAGCAGCAAGAGGGGTGCAGAATGAGGGAACGGGGTGCAAAAAGAGGCAAGAGTAGTAAAAAAGAGGCAGAGATGCAGGAAGAAACAACACATGTGCAGACGGAGGCAAGAGAGGTGCAGAAAGAGGCAAGAAAAGTACAGAAAGAAGCAATAGAGGTGCAGAAGGAGGCAAAAGAACTGGAGAAATTGGCAGGAGAGGTGCAGAAAGAGGCAAGAGAAGTGCAGAAAGAGGCAAGAAAAGTGCAAAAGAGGCAAGAGAGGTGCAGAAACAGGCAGACAACGTGCATAAAGAGCGAACAGGGGAGCAGAAAGAGGCAACAGAGGTGTAGAAAGAAGCAAGAAAAGTGCAGAAAGAGTAACGCGAGGGGCAGAAAAGACGCAAGAGAAGTGGAGAAAGAGGCAAGCGACATGCAGAAAGAGGCAAGTGAGGTGCAGAAAGAGGCAAGAGAAGTGCAGAAAGAAGCAACAGAGGTACAGAAGAAGGCAGAGAACTAAAGAAGGAGGTAAGAGAGTTGCAGAGACAGGTAAGAAAGGTGCAGAAAGAAGAGGGGTGCAGAAAAAGGCAAGAAGGGTGAAGAAACAGGCGAGTTGCAGAAATAATCAAGAAAAGTGCCCAAAGAAAAGACAGAGGTGCAGAAAGAGGCAAGAGAACAGCAGAAAGCAACAATAGAGGTTCAGGCAGAGGCAATTGAGGTGCACAAAGAGGGTTACAGAAAGAGGCAAGAGGGGTGCAGAAAGAGGGAAGAGGGGTGTAGAAAGAAGCAGTAGAGGTGCAGAAAGAGGCAAGAGAGGTACAGACAGAGGCAAGAGAAGCGCAAAAGAGGCAAGAGAGATGCAAAAAGGGGCAGAAGAGGTGCACAAAGAGGGAACAGGGGAGCAGAAGGAGGCCACAGAGGTATAGAAAGAATGAAGAGAAGTGCAGAAAGAAGCAACAGAGGTACAGAAGGAGGCAAGAGAACTACAATAGGAGGGACGAGAGTTGCAGAAATAGGCAAGATACAGAAAGAGGGGAGCAGAAAGAGGCATGAGGGTGAAGAAACGAGCAAGAGAGCTTCAGATAAATTCAAGAGAATTGCAGAACGAAACAAGAGAGGTGCAGGAAGAGGAAAGAGGTGCAGAAAGAAGTAAGAGAGGTGCAGAAAGAGGCAAAATATTGGCAGAAAGAAGAAAGAGGTGTGCAGAAAGAAGCAAGGGAAGTGCAGAAAGAAGTAAGCAAGTTGGAGAAAGAGGCAAGAGAAGTGCAAAAAGAGCAAAAAGAGAGGTGGAGAAAGAGGCTAGTGAAGTGCAAACAGACGTTGCCGAAAGAGGCAAGAGAAGTGCAGAAAGAAGGAACAGAGGTGCCGAAAGAGGCAAGAGAGGTGCAGAAGAAAGAAGCAAGAGAGGTGGAGAAAGAAGTAAGGTGCAGAAGGCAGAAGAGATGGGCAGAAAGGGGCAAAAGAAGTGCGGAAAGATGCAAGAGTGGTTTGTGCACTATTATAACCAATTTAACACCCACAATTAGCAATAAGTAACAGGTGACCATTCCAGGTTTGTGAAGGGCCTTCCACCACGCTGTAACTCGTCGCTTCATTTTTGGTAACGTTTGAGCCGTTTGAGCAAGGTTTTTTTGTTCAAGTCTGCAGTTTATGCAGATTATGTGGCAAATGAGGAAAATGAATAATTATGCAAAAATCGGTGCAGCCAAACAATCAAATAATTCCAGTGGCCCTACTCATACCTCTAACTAGGTCCAGAAGTGCTCCTCAGTGGTTCCTTCTTTTTTTTGTCTCATTGAGTTTATAGTTTAGCTTCTATGGAATCAAGGAAGACTAAACCTGAGGTTGCCACTCCACAACACAGACTACCATACCACATAATTGCACTCTATAACACATATTCCCACTCTACATAATTACTATATGCTAAATAACACATGCTTTCTATCTACATAAATTCACTGCACAACATACCACATAATTCCACTACACACAACGTAATCCACTTTACTCCCAAAAACATTAGTAAAAAACTTTTACATTTACGCCAATAGCTCTAACTCTCGCAAATGCGAGACCTATTACATTGCAAATGCTTCTTTAACTAGTAGTCACATTTGCAGAGTGGTGGAGAAAGGGGGCTGGGCCTCCGACTGGCGCTCAGGAATTCCGCTGCGTAGGACCTACAGGAGGTACCAGGAGGGCTTCTTGGCCCCCAAAGTCCCTCAGGAGTAAAGTGGACTTCAACTCCAAACCATTAGTGTGTCAGCTGGCACATTTACAGAGTGGTCCAGAAAGGGGGCGTGGCCTCAGAAGACCTCTTAGCAATCCCACTGTGTGGGACTTACTAGAGGTACCAGGACGGGCTGTTGACCCCCAAGGACAACCTTGGGGCCAACTACCCCTCTTATTACCTCCAGTAAATCCCACACAGCAGGATTGCTAAATTCTCATAGCAGGCCATGCCCCCACCACTCTGAAAATGCACTCCATGGCGCGCTCTTGGATGGAGATTGAAGTCCCCTTCGCTACTGGGGGCCCTTAGGGGTCAACTAACCTATCTGTTACCTCCAGTAAGCCCCACACAGAGGGATTGCTGAGAGGTGGACACAGGCCATGCCCCCTTTCTCCACCACTATGTAAACGTGCTTCCTGGTGCGCTCTTGGCTGCCAACAGTTCCTGGTTCGAAGTTTTGGCAACCAATCAGAGTCAAGCTTGGGATCGGGAGGGCTCGCTGATCCACCGCGGTCACCAAGATACTAATATTTAAAAAATATATGAATTTATCAGGAATCACTGAACAGAATTACACCATTTAAAGCAAAGAGCTTCCTGTCTGCAATATTTGATGTAATTTCGTTATGCAGTTCGGGCTGTGGATGTGACAAAAGTTTCCCATGGAAATTAACATGGAGAAAACATATTTTGGGATCCCCCTTTTTTCTCTGCCCCTGCTTGACGAATCACCCCGAAACTTTCGAAACAGGAGTTGAATGGAGTGCCTCATTAGTTTTGAACATTTCAGAAAGATTCATCAAACAGCGCCAAAGATATTGGCAAAAGAAAAAACGCTTCTTGAATAGAAACAAGGTCCTAACTATAACTACCTACTGGTGACCTCCAGCAGGTAATATATACAAATAAATACGTATATATACTTATATATATATATATATTCAAGAAACGAGTCTGATGTTCCGATTGTAGAAAAAACTAGAGTAGACCCAATTCTTGTGCTGATTCAGTGTTTAACTAGTGTACACCATGCCGTCATGGCGCATTTCGGCCGATCAACAGCCTTGATCACATGACAGAGCCTGGGGGTGGAGGTTCCCCTTTTAAAGTGACTGTGCAAGAAAAGCAGCTATAGACATAGAAAACATACTTCATTGCTTTCTACAAAACATGCGTACATGCATTAATCTGATTTGGCATCAATACTCATTGGTATCTAGATTAAGAACAATATTTCATCAGTGCAGCTAAAATCCAATCATATATGATTTAATACTTGTATATATATGTCGTTTTAACCCTGTGCTGTATCACAACCTTTTTTCTAAATTTGTTTCAATCTTGTGTGTCTATTTATGCACTGAATGGTCTGTTATTTATTGCATTTGCACTTTAATATTCATCACTAGAGTATTATTATCAATTTTATGCAATCTTGACCTTCATATATGAGTAACGCTTGTAACCATGCACAATAGTTAAAGATTACGAGAGGTTGAGTTTCTCTGGGATTCTGACCATGGTGCAAACTAAGCGAGACAGTTCGTTACAAGATCCTGTTTGTGGCAGCGGGGCTCTTGTGGAGCATCACTTTAGGCATATATTTATCCCCCCACTACATGATAGGTACGGTCTATTTGGATTTCAAATGTATAGTCAAATATGAGCAAAACCACTACGGTCGCTCCTAATTTTTCACATTTATTGTTTACCCTTGGCCCTACTATGATTTGAATAGTGGCCGTGTGAAAGGAGGTCATACCTCTTTTTAATTATTTATTTGTAACAATTTTTTAACACTTGACACTTACACTATTTTTTATTTTTTATTTCATTAGCCTCTCTTTTTATCAGCTTATTTAGTATACAATGTCTTTATGATCAGGAAAATGCATTGTTAAGTAATTGACCACTATGGTGTTATTCATTAATTATGTGTATGAATTTAATGGGCAGTAGAATGCTTACTCTGCTATTTAGAAAAAGTATTTCTTTTACATGCATTTCTTCTGATCTTAGCAGTATATTGTTTAGTTTCATTGTATGCTGCTATTGGCTTAGTAGGGAGGAGGGTATTCTGTGATGCTATATCAACAAAAAAAGGGTCCTAGCGTGTCATGTGATCAAGGTTGTGGCAACACGTCCGAAACGCGTCATGCTGATCCCCACAAAATAAAATTGCACTAATTGAACTTGCAGCACGGTGTGGTCTGTACCTGTGTTTCGGAAGATTTGGAGTAATGGGATTGTGATTTTTTATATATATATATGTGATCAAGGTCAGTTCATCCGACCGAAACGTGTAATGACTTTGTAAGTGAGCAGGAATAAAGATTCTCACGCCAAATCCAAGTGGAGTTCGGGCCTTCTTCATAGCCGTTGGGAGGTTGAGGAAGGAAATCCAGTTTGAATGAATATATATATATATGTATATATATGTATATATACATATATATATATATTCACTGAAAAAACCATAGGTTATAGACCATATATAGTTAGGAATTAGCATTTACAAAACCTTATTTTACTCACACAAAACCATTGAAATTCCATATATAGTTAGTTGCACTAACTATATATCGCGCATCCGCAATCCACTGCTGATGATGTCACATATTACATCATTCATGACATGGTCAGTGACATCACTGATGACATCACTGATGACATCTCAAATGACATCACTGATGACAACATCCAGTGACTGTATGTTTCTGTAAAGTTAAAATATGTTTTACATATTGAAGAATAGGTAGATGTATAAGTGTCTGAATGAAGGTTTTAGTAGGTGCGTGGTTGACTGTATGAGTGAGTGATTAAATGCGTCCTACTGAATGCATAGGTTAGTGACTAAACTGTGTGAAAGTTTGCATCAGTATGTCTGTTGTTGTGCAAGCTGCTGCATGTGTTGATCAGTAGCTATATGAGTGGCTATATGGGTTATTGATTGGTTGGCCAAGTATTTGTATGGGAGACTGAGTGTGTGTGGGGCTGGTTGGGAGGTGTGTGACTCTGTGCAGATCAATGTGTACTTGTATCAGTGATTGTATAAGAGAGTAAGTATGTGTTAGTATATGTTTGAAAATGTAAGGTGCTCTATGTTTAACTGTATAGATTAGAAAATGGAGGTGTGATTGATTCTTTGCATGACTGACTAGGTGTGTGAGTAACTCCATGGATGAGCAACAGAGTGTAAATGTCTGTATAGGTGTATGAGTGCATATGATAGTGTTGTAAAGATGAGTGATTGTATGTATGAATGATTGTATGGATGAATGAGTGAATGTGTGTGTAGACGTAGGAATCAGTGAGTGCGTATGTAGTAACTAGTATTGGTGTGTCAATGGTTTCAAAAATTATACTCTGTATTTAACACTGGTTGTAACAGAGGTTATATTAAAATGTGAGGAGATGCATTGTATTGTCACATGAATGATATCATCAGTGATGTGGTCATTGATGTCAAATGAGATGTCATCAGTGATGTCATTTGAGATGTCATCAGTGATGTCACTGACCATGTCATGAATGATGTAATATGTGACATCATCAGCAGTGGATTGCGGATGCGCGATATATAGTTAGTGCAACTAACTATATATGGAATTTCAATGGTTTTGTGTGAGTAAAATAAGGTTTTGTAAATGCTAATTCCTAACTATATATGGTCTATAACCTATGGTTTTTTCAGTGAATTTTCAAGGTTTTGTAAATGCTAATTCCTAACTATATATGGTCTATAACCTATGTTTTTTTCAGTGAATTTCATTGGTTTTTTAACAGCTAATATCTGTAGCTGTAAAATGTATTCTTCTTTAAATCCAAAAATATATTTTATATGTTTATGAATAATTTTTTTTTTAAATATTTTTTTTTCTTCGTTCCCGCTTCGCGAATCGGGAAGCTTCCCGTTAGCTGACCTTGATGCCGCGAAATAGACCGCGAGCCGGTAAACGTTTCTTTACCGCAAGTGCCGCGTTAGAAAACAACATCGTGACGCCTCCCGTCCGCATGACGTTTCACGTTGTCGCGTGATACGTCATATGACGTGCTACGTTAGCGAACTGGTACGCGAAGCGAGTCGCAAAGCGCAGGTTTCTGGAAGCAAACCGGGAGGCCCTGCAAAGCGCTTAACGTAAACACAGCAGGTCATGTGACTTGGTAATAACACTTTTCATTGGTTCATTTCACTTTTGGTTTCCTAATGATGTAAGACTAGGTCATATAATCTAAAATGAACACTTTTCATTGGTTGAGAACTCTTGTTTTTCCCAAATGATGAAAATCCCTCCTTCTTTCCTCACTCTGACTTTCATCATTGTGAGAGAAAGACCCTTTGTGATCACTGAGCAATGGCTTCTTTAGTAGCTTCAGCTGGTGCTTCCCCACCACCTCCACCACCTCCAAGGAAGAGTGGACCACCTGCTCAAGTTATAATTCAACAAGAAGAGGAAGAAGAGGAACAGAACGACGAGCACGAAGAGAGGCAGTTTTTGCCTGAGGAGCCCAGGACGTCTCACCGGAAAGAAAACTTCATTTGGCAATTTTTTTAAATTCCCAAAGGTCAGAAAAAAGTAAATGCAAGATACGTAACTTGCCTTATATGTCAAGATAGACTGTCCAGAGGAACCGAGAAAAAATACAGTTTCGGAAACTACACAATGCATCGCCATATGACTAGGTGGCATCCTAACAACTACAGTGCTGCACAGTTTCGGAACGACCTAGATAATCTCCCTATTATGGCCAGAAGATCTGTTGTACCGGAAGTAACGGGACCAGAGGGCAGGGAGATGGTGCCAAATATACAAATGAGATTTGGTGAAGTAAAACACATCTGCGTATTTTGCGATGGATTCATTTGCTACGGAGAAAGAAGCATCACTCTGATCAACAGAGCTATTGACTATCATATGCAAGTTTGTACGAAACGCCCAAAATAATAAATACTTTTTTTTTGTTTTGTTGCTCCTGTTGAGCCCTTTACAATGAATCGTTTTCATTGCCCCCTCCAAGAAAACCCCAAAAAAATATAAAACTGTTCAGAAAAATTCAAAAAAAGTAAAAAAATGTTCAGAAAAAAAAAAAAAGTTCTTTTCAGAACTACCTCCCCGTTATTAAAAAATTGGTACAATATTTGGAACTGTGCCAACCTCTATTTCTCTTAGTTCGCTTCCCAGTTCGCTCGCCGGTACGCGAACCGGAAGCGAACAAAAAACAGTAAGTATAAGGGAAGGAAACAGACACTTATGTTAAAAGAAAGACAGCTATAGGGGAGTAAACTAGAGATACTATTACCCGTAATCCACTGCTGATGATGTCACATTTTACATCATTCATGACATGCTCAGTGACATCATCAGCAGAGGATTGTGGGTTTTTTGGCAACGTGCCTTATCCACGGTTTAATAACGCTGCCTTTTGCTTTATATAAGTTTTCAAATTGTATGAAATATATACCAATAGGTCGTTATGAACCTTTAGGTAGTGCTTTTCTTCATGAGGTCTGGTCGCTTCCATACACATACAGATGTTTCAAAGATGATCAAGAAGTTTATCTGAATGGAGAGGAATGCACTGAGACGCCAGATCATTCACTAATGTGTAGGCACATACAGTTACACGGTTCATGCAACAAACACCGACCAAATATGGCTTGCGTGTTGCAAGGCACGCCAGTTCCTGCTATCAACCCCACGTTCAAGTTGTTGGAAAATGGTAGTTATTTGATGCTCAATAATGAAGATTGTTCTGGGTTAATTAAAAGTATTCCTTTTATCGTAACAGTAAGTGAACGGGTTATTTGCTGCAGAAATGTTCTATTTCCTCCCACACATGAACATAGGGAGTTTTCAATCTGGCCACAAATACCAACCTTGGGAGCAGATTTCAACGGCATGGCAAGAATAAGAGCTCTTTTGTCTCAGAGAGAGGTGGCCTTGAGTTCGGCCCGTGAAACTTTCGTGCTTCACATAGCGAACACCCGTACAGAGGTGCAGACCCTTTTCAATTCAGATTTGCCTTTCAATTTCAGCAAGATGGTTCGGACTATCTTTAACGCATCCTCCACAAAGGCCCTGGCGCACTTTTTTAAAGTTGTTACCAGTGGTCTCGTGACTTCATTTGAGAAAATCTTTGGAGTCATCCCTGCTTTCTTTCATTCTATTTTCTCCACTCTGCTTCGTGGATTGCCATTTTTACTTGCATTACCAGCGGACGCTCTTGTGCTTTTTTACATTTTTAAATATGGATGTCCCTCCTATGCAACCTCCCGCCCTGCAGCTGCTGACACTGTTCCGCAATCGCATGCTAGAATATTATGGCACAATGCCGTTGGCGATATTAAGCACGGCATATGGATTATCTTTTCGATTCTCCTACTTCACCTGTGTCCAGCCTGTATTTCACTGCCTGACCTGTGATTTCGATTGGGCCATTGATTTGTGTCTCTGCGGACCGGTTTCTCCTGACGTCGACTTTAATCAGCTGATGACTCCTATCATTACTCACGAGTTGGTTTGTCCTGGCGAAAGGATTATGGCTGTGGCATTGATGCATGGACTAATTGGTCCCTGGAATTTACTGGCGGCAGCACAGTCTTTCTTGGAACAGAGCTTTCTTGAAAACCCACCGAGCTGTCCTCTGATGGTGATAGAGGATCCGGTGCTGGGAGAGCGCGTATGTTCTTTTCCGCTTTTAAATTGGATGGCTGAACTGTTTTCGGATGAAGACGGTGACTTCCTATTGGAGGCTGTTGCAGCTTATTTTGCATACACAGTTATGTCATAGACCTTTTTCATGTTTGATATGCTGAGTACTAGCATTTCATTGACAATTCATTGACTTATTTGTCAAGTTTTTATTATTTACCTTGCCTATTGGCTTAAGACTCGATAAAGTACTTGGCTGTTTTATTTTTCTTTAGCATTAAATTTTCCTAGTTTTTAATGCTTTACCTTGCGGACCGTCCACATATAAACTTGCAATCTGCTCTCATGAGATGGCACTTCTATTATCTTATTCAGTTCGTTTCCGGATCATGGGGAGGTGTCATCTAGGTCCTGGATATCTTTACACCGTGTTAAGTTAGCATGGGCTCATTACCGGTTTAAACGCCATTTTTCCTTTTTTGCAACTTCTGCACACGACACTTAGTTGTTGCTTTAGCTTTCAACCTAGTAGTTCATCGTGGTTTACATGAGAATAATATGTTATTGCTCTACTATCTGCTTTGCTTGTTAAACTATATCTGTACAGCGAGTGCTAAAGTTTCAAGAACAACACGATACAGAATTGTTATGAGGTCTGATCTCCACGACTTCATACTCATAACATAAGTGCAACTTCTGCCAATTCTGGGCATGAGGCGGGTTTTATATTGCTTTGCCGAACACACATACACAACACTTGATGCGGTTCACATGAAGAGAGAGCTGGTGTATGCTGATGTGATTCCTTCAAATCTAAGACACTAAAGTATGGGCACGCCCTAAACCAACACAAAGAGACCTTCTTAGCAAATAATATAATATGTGTATTAGGGAGGGTGAGATATAAGCAGCCGCGGGCCGTGGAGGGAGTTACGGTGAGGCAGGGAGGCGGGGAGGGGGAGAAGCAGGGTGGAGCCCTCTCCACCCTGCCCCTCCCCCTCCCCGCCTCCCTGCCCCACCGTAACTCCCTCCACGGCCCGCGGCTGCTTATAAGTGTTGCTAACTCTTATTCATTTACAGCATGTTAACATACTATCACCATTCGCTTTTTATGTACTAGTAACTATGCTGGTAATTTTGCTACTGATAATATGTGTACTTGTATTCTCCACCCTGCTTCTCCCCCTCCCCGCCTCCCTGCCTCACCGTAACTCCCTCCACGGCCCGCGGCTGCTTATAAGTGTTGCTAACTCTTATTCATTTACAGCATGTTAACATACTATCACCATTCGCTTTTTATGTACTAGTAACTATGCTGGTAATTTTGCTACTGATAATATGTGTACTTGTATTATCTAAGATACTACGCCTGAGAAGACGGCATTAGTAAATAAACATTTCAAATACACATGTGTTCTTCTTAACTCCATGTTCTGGTTTCTAAGAAATATATAACGACCGACTGTTCATGAGTTCCACGTATCCTGAGGTACTATAAGTTCATATTCTGGATTGTCTAAACATTGAGAGTTTGTTATATCCAATGTGACACTGTACCTAGTTTGCTAAGGGGTTTTTGATTACTAACGTGAGTTTTGGGACACCCTAATTCGCCGAGGTTCCAATCCTCTGTCCACAGTTCTGTGTGAGAACAGAAACCCTGCGACAGGGGCACCCCCGAACCTTGCTGGAGCTTCATCACACTTGCGATACAACTCCAGCAATGCGCCACCTTTACGGCACAGATACATCACGCATCTGTGCTGTTTTTGCCCCATGATGCGCCGCATTGTAAATGCAGCACACCATAGGTGACGGAACAGCGGCACAGAATGACTAACACATCCCTGGTGATGCGCCAGTCATCATAAATCTATCCCTATGCTTCTTATCTTGTTAGAGATGAACCGCCATATGTATCATCAAAGTTTTTTGCATTTCCTAAATAGCGAACTTTAAGGAATAAATAGCGATTCTTTACCATTCCTAGTTTGCGATTAGCTATTTGCTAATTACAAATTACCCATTAATTTCCTTCATTTCCATAGGGCGGTTGGACTCACTTTTAGCTCGAACGGCTGAATGGATTTCCACGAAACTTGGCAAAATTGTAGGGACTGGTAGCCCGATGTGCCTTTGCTATGTCTCAAGATATATGCTCCAGTGGTTTTTACGAAAATTAACTTTGAAAAATATATATTGGGCTACATTGGCCTATATATATGTTGGAGCCCAAATGTAGCCCAATGTAGCCCAATGAAGCCCAATGTAGCCCAATGTAGCCCAATGTAGCCCAAAGATGGCCGCCAGAGACAAAAAAAACAAATGTAGCCCAAATGTCAGCCAGATGTAGCCCAACTATAGCCCAGTGACAGAATGACCAATCAGCTTCGCAAACCTCCGTTACGCGAAGCGGAGCGCTGTTACAGATATATATCTTTTTTTGAACGTTAATTTCTCAAAATCCACTGGAGCACATATATTGAGACCTAGCAAAGGCACATCGGGCTACCAGTCCCTAATATTTTGCCAAGTTTCGTGCAAATCCATTCAGCCGTTCGATTATTATTATTATTATTTTTTTTTGCCCCGCGGGGCCCTTTTAAAACCTCCACATCAAACCTAGGGGGTCAGCGAGGATCTACTATGCCCCCTTATGGTTATTTCCCCCTTTGTTTTGGCCTCCTCTTGTCTCTCGATCCTACCGAGAGACAAGATGGCGGCCGCTACGGACTTTTTGGAATGTTGACAGACGCCAGAGAACCAATCAGCTTCGCTTCACAAAGCTCCGTTGCGCGAAAAGTACGCGTCCTGGGACGCTGCCCGGTCCGCTGTTACAGATATATATCTTTTTATAAACGTTAATTTCTCAAAATCCACTGGAGCACATATATTGAGACCTACAAAAGGCACATCGGGCTACCAGACCCTACAATTTTGCCAAGTTTCGTGCAAATCCATTCAGCCGTTCGGGCTAAAAGTGAGGCCAACCGCCCTATGGAAAACTCAATGTTAAAAACACGTTTTGGGACCCCCCTTTTTTCTCGGCCCCCCCTTGACGAACCCCCCCCAAATTTTCAAGGGCTGCTCAGAAACAAAATGTGCCATTTTCCTGAAAATTTCAGCCAATTCCAAGTTATTAGACATAGAATTTTCAAAAATCCCATAGAGAAAAAATCCTAACTATATATACCTACTGGCGACCGCCAGTAGGTAATATATATATATACATATATATATATAACGAAACCGTTATTCACCACACCTTTTCAAAAGAATAACGAGAGTAAGCCCAAGTTTTGTGCTGATTCTTCGGTGATTTATTGTGCAATTACACCAGCCATCCGTCATAACGCGTTTCACCTCCCAAACGAGGCTTGATATATATATATAAATCCAAACTTCGCTTGTCGACGTCCCACTTTCTTTTTAGAACACAAACGAATGCAAACTCCCTACTTCTGGTGCAAATCAAAGATTTATTGTAGCCCTTACACCACCGACATGACGTGTTTCGGCCTGAAAAGGCCTTGATTACGTGATGCGTCTGCAGAGTTACTTCTGATATTTAAAGTGCTAACAGGTAGATTCATCAAAGTCCCGTTTTGCGAGACTGTAATAGCGATTCATAAGTAATCGCTATTAAGGACTTGCAAAACGGGATTCATGTAGGAATTGCAAAAAATATTGCGATTCCTACATCTTCCTTATTTGCGATTAGCAAATTGCTAATCGCAAATAAGGAATAACTTCCCATTCATTCCTATGGGCCTACAGGCCCATAGGAATGAATGGGAAGTTATTCCTTATTTGCGATTAGCAATTTGCTAATCGCAAATAAGGATGCGATTTGAAGGGTGCCAGGGGTGTCCAAAGGACACCCTGTAGCACCCCTGAAATGCAAATTTACACAGGCGTTGCGCACACACATGTCCAAAGGACATGTGTGTGTGTAACATGCAACTGAGAAAAATGCACTAAAGTGCTTTTTTATATTTTTTCGCTATTTACCACGATGAGGAAAATTGAATTTTGCCCTGCTATGTGTCCCTACGTGTTCCCCAGCATGTAATATATGTGCATGAGTAATATGCATATTTCCCTCCATGACCGAATAAAGACGCATTTACAGTTGCGTCCAACGTTATTATGTCAGTTATCCAGTCCTCCGTGAAAGCAACGTGAATTAGGCTTTTAGGCCTATGTTGCCAACGTCTTTACATTGTGCACGTTAAATCATCGAGTTGCACCCGTTTCTAGGCCTCACAGGGCCCGGACACCAGATTCAGGCCTCAAGTCTCCTGAACCACTCCGAGAGATGCAGCCCCGCCCGCATCCCTGACCCTTCACTCACTTCCTGCCAAGCAGCGCGGTGCCCGGCTCGGCCTAGCCTGCCTGCCAAGAATATGTTATGCCTACAGTTATCTGTTCAGCTCCCCGGCTTCACATTCCTAGCTAACGAACTGCATAAACATCTCCATCCACAGTCTAGTCTTCCTGTCTCCATGCAAGTGAATTACTGAGTTAATATCCATAGAAGATCCATAACACACGCAATACATGAAGAAATATATGCATGCACTAGCATTAGTGACAAGTAGCCTTTGCCCTGATGACTTTTAGATTCAAGCAACATGTACTCCAAACACTAGATATCAGATACGCTATAGGTACAGGTCGTTCTGACATCCCAGACTTTAGTCTCCTCTTCTAGTGCTAGAAGTCAGAGCCCCCAGCTCTCCCCAGTTACACGTCATGACTCGTTTGCGCGCACCAGTAGGTTAAAGGTTCCAGCTGCCCATGAAACCCCCCTCCATGTGTCCACCCACTTATGACACTTCTGTGACGTCTACATCACATGTTTCCATGCATGCCCTGTGCACGCCTTCTTTTCACGCCCATATGTTCTTATCTTTCGTTTGTCACTTGTTACGCCTACTGTATTCAATGCAACTGTATGGTTTTACTATATATATTGTATGCTGTTAATAAAATGTTGAGATCGAGGTCGAGATTTGTCCCTTCCTGAGCCTTAGCAGGTGATGGAACCCGATGTCCATTGGCTCGAGCCACTTAATTAAAGCCCGTATGACTCAGATACCACGGACTTCTGCCTCTTATTTATTGAGCTATCCTTTTTAGTTAATGCATAGAAAAATAGTACCGGTATTTATTTATTTATTTACCACATAATGGCAGCCCGAATAGGGACGAGCCCCTTCCCCACGCGCCGGCGATGTAACGCAGGCCCCCTGACCCTTCTACAGCCGTGACGGACCCCTACTGTGCACCTGCAGGTTTTCCTGCTTAGTCTCCCTCAGGCCCACGGAGAAGACGGAGACTGCGGTCCGGCATCCAGACGAGGCGGTGAGGAATGCGGCGAGTCCCGACCAGAGCCCAAGCCGAGAGAGCAAGGTCCGAGGTATCCTGAGGCCCACCTGTTTCCGAAGTCCGAGGCGCATGCGTAGTGCGTAGCAGTAACCAGACGTTGTAGCAGTCCAGTCCAGTCCGAGGCCTTCAGTTTTGCTTCCCGGTGAGTACCATTGCTGGGGACGCATCTAGACGGGTTCATTAATTTGTGCCCGGTCCGACGGGTTTGGGTACACAGATCCGGTCCGACGTGTTCACCTAGGTGGATACGGTATGACGTGTCTCTTTAGGAGACCGGTATGTTCTGTACTGTTTTAGCAGTGCATCCAGTAATTCCAGTAATTCTGTTTTTCTAGTCTAAACTCTCGAGAATTCCAGTATTATGTTTTCGATGTATTATGTTTTCAATGTGCTAGGTAGTATCTGTTTGAACTGTTTTAATGTGTTCTGATGTCGTGGTATGAATGATTTGTTCGCTATTTCATTACTGTGTTCATTGTGTATTGTGTTCAAGTTCAAGTACGTTCAAATATGCCTCTGTTTTCAAAGTTACGTCAGATAGGAACCAGAAAAGCATTACTCGAAGAATCAGTTCCTGTCCCTCCTAGGGACAGTCCCGGACATTTCATGTATCATAAACATGGCTTAGATGCCATACTGTATCTAGACTTATGGGTGGATTATACCAAGGATCTCGAAGAGAAATATAGATGGCCTGTTTCAGGCACTTGGGATGCCGAGTGCATCATGAGAGTAGAGGAAGCATTATGGAAAAAGAAAGCCAGACAATCCCAGAAAGATGCCATAGAATTGTGGCGTAAAGAATCGCATAAAAGAACAGGAAAAGAATTCAGGAAAGCAGAACTAAGTAGGGAATCCTCAGAAAAAGCCCAAGAAAGGGAATTACTAGAAGAAGGTGAACAAGTTAGAGCAGAACAGTCCGACAGACAAAGGAATGCCCTTATTAAAGGCATGACCCCGGAAACACCCTGTAATTTACCGCCACCATTGGTCCCGACTAAGTTACGTCATAAACCGACCGCAGCTGAAATTTTCCTTTCTTCCTATTTAGACGATACTGTCCCAGAATATGCAAATCCGGATCCTACCCCGCATGTTCAACCTCAAAACCCTGTTAATAACGTAATTCCTGTTCCTCCAGTCATTGGTCCCGGGAATCCTTTTAATCCGCCGGTACCCCAGGACCAACCCACATTACGTATGCCTACTTTACCAGTCACATTACCAGCAGCTGCACATCCAGTATTAATTGACGATTCTGGTTCAGGAGGAGCAGGGGGAGGTATTCCTGTCACCCCGCCTCAAACAAAAAGAATGACGCTAAGAGATGCAGCATTACAGCGTACGCCAAAAGTGGCTACATACGCAGCCCTCAAACATTACCTTACTGATTGTAGATATGATCCAGTGCCAGGCGAAGATAGGATGATATTATATTCCGTACGTTTACGACGAGTTGCAAACTTTTTGGCTACCATGCCAGATATGAAGGAACATCTAGACAGAATATATCATTTCATCAGAACAGGGGAAAAACCAGAAAGTATTCACGAGGCTATGGCACACAGGAAAGTGGAGATCCAAAGTATGATTTTACAGTTTTTGATAAATTGTTTAATAAGAGAACAAGATCATCCTGATAAAGACAAAGACGAGATGAAGGTCCTGACAAGATAGAGTGACAATATAGCGGAAGGAAAACACAGTAAACAAAATTGTATAGAAACCATGTACAGAAAGATTCGTAAAGAAATTCTAGACATACACGAAAGGGAGAAAGCAATGAGAGTAACCGAGAAAGAGAACGACACTTCAGACGAAGATATAGACACCGAGAATCCAAACAGAATAGCGTATGTAGGTAGGACGAGACCTTTTGACAGACACACACGCCTAGAATGCAAGAAAAGTTTTCTTCCTCCCGTACCAGAACAGTGTTCTCTTGAGCATTTATTCCAAGCTACCGATAGAGTTCTGAAACAGAGAATAGGTTATAGTGTGCTTAGTACCATGCATGAACAGGAACTAGCCCGGTCAGCAGTCCAATGGACTAGTGATTCTACCACATTTCCAGACGAAATAGTGGCCCAAACGTTTCTGAAACTTTCTCCAGACCAACAGCGATTGGTGGGTATGTACATGATCCAGCACCTCATTACACTGTACGAAAGTCAGCATTCTGATCCAGGTCCCTTATATAATGTACTGGACGAGTTACTCCCAAACAAATGGAAAGGCCTAGGTACCGATTTGATTAATGTCATTTTAGAGCAACGCCACAAATACAGAACGTTCCTGACTCCGCATTTTGTTCCTGTTCCACCCCCAGTAGGGAAGACATTTTACATAGACAGACAGAATCCTTTGCGAGAAGTGCATCCTGTTAAGGGAACGGGGGGTGAGCTCGAACGAGTATTTGTTTACACCCCTTTAACGAAAATAGAACTATTGGAAATGAAAAAGTTAGTGCCCTGTCACGATAAAGATCCAGCAGGGTTCCACCGTGAATTAAAAGACATGCTCCGTATGGGAGAATACACGTATCCCGATATCATTAAAATGTTAAAGGTCCTGTTGCCTGCGGGCATATATGAAAAACTCAAAGAAAAAGAATGGGAGGTGGGAGAGAAAAAGATTGACTGGACAGCATTAGAGAATGAAGATAACACCCGAGTTCCTGGTACCGGTCTCGGGGAAAAAGCCAAAGCATTGCCCGAATTGTTAATACAAGTCTTGCCAAGATTATTAAGCACGAAAAAGGAAGACTGGGATGCCATCTCAGCCTGTAAACAGAAACAAGACGAAGACACTAGTGATTTCTATTCCAGATTTGAGAAATGTTTCATTATTAATAGCGGCTTGAAAACAAGTAGTGAGTCGTATCCACATCTCTTTGTTACCAAATTAGTTGAGAATTCTTTACCACAAGTTAAAAATCGAGTACTGAAAGTCGAGAGTACCTGGCAAGCTAATACCCCGTCCCAAATGTTACAGATGTTACAGTACCACCAGAACCGAATCAGGGAAGAGCAAGAACACGAAAGGAGACGTATGAAAGACACGAAAATGAAAGTATTAGTGGCACAGTCTGTTCCAGCAGATAGTCAGAAGAAGGGTACGAATCAAACTAGTCATTCTGCAGCTCCCGTTAAAGGGACATGCAATTATTGTAAACAGCCAGGTCACTATATAAACGAATGTGCAGTTCTGAAACACAACATAGCCACTGGTAAGACGAAAGAGAGACCGCGTCCTCCTAGACAGGAATATGTTCCGCAGAATACGCAACCACCACAGAACGCACCACAGACAGTAACAGTACCGCAGCCTATAGCTGCCACACAACACGTTACACAACAGATGTATCAGTATGCACAGTCAGATTATCCAGAATATCAGCAATATTCATGAAACAGCCTAGAGAGGGAGGTTGGCTTGCCTCTCATCGAGGTTCCTGTAGATCAAGAGGGTCCCTATGTACATAGTCAGGTATTAGGGAAAGACAGAAAGTTTCTGATTGATACAGGGGCAAGTAGGACTACCATCAGTCATGACGAGGTTCCAGGGGCTCCTCTCTCAGGCTCAAGAAATGTTTCCCTGGGATTTTCAGGAAAGCCTATTGTTAATGAAATATCGAAACCAGTTTCCCTAGAAGTTGGTCCATTGTCCCGAACTACAGACTTGTTACTTACGAAATCATGTCCTGAAAACTTACTTGGTATTAAAACATTGAAAGAATTAGGTGCCGTAATTTGTTGCTCTCCGGAAGGAGTGAGATTGTTTTTACGTGATTTTAAAGGACATTATGTGTCAAGAGATTTTGATCCAAGATTACTGAATGTACCACAGCATTTATGGGCGCAAGGTCCAACTGATGTAGGTTGTATGCACATTACACCATATCGTGTCACTCTGAAACAAGGTGTTGTATTACCCCGAATTCGACAATACAAGTTACCACCTGAGGCTGTAGCAGCCTTATCGAAAATCATTGACGAGCTCATTGCTCAAGGAGTGGTTGTAGAAACTGACTCCAATATATGTAATTCCCCGATCATCCCGATTCTTAAACGTACTGACCCAAATGCACCTCCAGTTTATCGATTAGTAATTGACCTTCGAGAACTTAATAAATGTATCATACCCCAGTATCCAGTAGTTCCAGATATCTCTTCCCTATTGACTGCCATTGATTCCGAAGCTACGTTCTTCACTGTTATTGATCTCAAGAACGCTTTCTTTAGTGTCCCCATCCATCCAGACAGCCAGTTCCTTTTCGGATTCTGTTTAAATGGAAGAAGCTATAAATTCACACGTGCACCTCAAGGGTTCACAGAAAGTCCTAGTATTTACAGTCAAGCACTTAAACGACAACTAGACAGTATTCACATGCCAACTGACACTGCCCTGCTCCAGTATGTTGATGATCTATTGATCACAGCCCGTACGGAACGTGACTGCGAACGTGCATCACTGACGGTCTTGTATTTTCTGGCAGATATGGGGCACAAGGTGTCCCTTCGAAATTGCAATTCTGTGTCCAGCAAGTGGTATACCTTGGACACTTGCTGTCCAAGAGGGGTAGACAGTTGACACCTGACCGTATCCAGTTAATTGCACATCTTCCACAGCCCAAGACACAGAAGGAGGTACGAGCTTTTATCGGCCTCACTTCTTACTGCAGACAATGGATCCCTCTGTACGCATATCTAGCCAAACCACTGATACAGTTAACAACACAGGAGGCAGCGACATCGACTGTCCTCCCTTGGACCCAGGAACATACACTTGTTTTCAACGAGTTAAAGAAAGCTTTATGCCAAGCACCTGTCTTAGCGACACCAAACTATAGTAAGCCTTTTACGCTTTTTGTCACTGAGCGTGATGGTACAGCATTATCTGTTCTCACACAGGATCAAGCAGGACAACACAAGCCTTGTGCTTATTTTTCTAGCACATTAGATCCAGTAGCCCAGGCTTTGCCTGCGTGCCTCAAATCAGTTGCCGCCACAGCTTTAGCTATTAGACAAAGTGATTCCATAGTGTTAGGACACTCCCTGACAGTACAGGTTCCACACTCCGTGGAAGTTCTTTTAAACCGAACACAGACTCAGCACTTGACAATTGCACGATTAACAGGATATGAACTGACATTGTTCCAGCCACACATAGAAATCAGACGCTGCAACATATTAAATCCTGCTACACTGTTACCCTCGACTGTTCCAACTCCTGTAACACATGACTGTGTGGAAGTTATTAACACTATGACGAAGCCAAGACAAGACTTGACGGACATTGCATTACCTGATCCAGACCTGACACTTTATGTGGATGGTTCATGTATGAGAACAAGTACTGGAGAGTTAGTGGCTGCATATGCAGTGACTACTGAAACTAAAGTCATAGAAACACATCGTATTGACACCCTGTCTGCTCAAGCAGCAGAGCTCATCGCTCTGACCCAAGCCTGCATACGAGCCAAGAACCTGAAAGTAAACATATATACAGATTCACGTTATGCATTCGGAGTCGTTCACGACTTTGGAGTCCTCTGGCAAGAAAGAGGTTTTATGACCTCTCATGGAGCCAAGATTCAGCATGGCCCCCTCATTCAAGCTCTGTTAGAAGCAATACATTTACCGACAGCTATCGCCATTATGAAGTGCAAGGCACATACGAAAGCCACTGACACTATTTCCCAGGGTAACGATCTGGCAGATCGAACAGCCAAGCTTACAGCTCAGACTCCAGACATTCCAGTTAACATGACAAAGACAGACGTTCCAGTCCCGACGACTTGTATGACGGTTAAGGACCCTACACAAGACGTACTAGACATACAGACACATGCTACCCTAGACGAAATCAAGAAATGGTCTGAACAAGGAGGGGTCCTGACAGATCAGGGATGGTTGACGAAGGGAAAAGCCACATGGTTTCTCCCCGACTCTATGGTTCAAGTCATTATTAACACAGCACATAGTCCAGCACATTTAGGAGAAAAAGCCATGTTAGACAGCATCCAGAACCTCTGGTTTAACAAGCATTTACTAGCAGCAGCGAAGCAGAAAGTGCGTACCTGCATGATCTGTTGTCAGTTCAATCCAGGTAAAGGTGTTCCCGTGGAACAAGGTGGATTCCATCCTCCTGACCACCCTTTTGAAGTCCTCCAGATGGATTATATCCAGATGGACCGATGTCGAGGTTTCAAGTATGTCCTCGTAGTTGTATGCGCTTTATCCAGATGGACAGAAGCATATCCAGTCCCAGATTATACTGCCGCGACCACTGCCAAGCAGTTGGTTCGTGAGTTCTTCCCTCGCTATGGTTTGCCCCGGGTCGTATATTCAGACAACGGACAGCCATTCTCATCCGAACTTATGAAACAGGTATCACTTCTGTTAGGGTACCAGTGGAAATTCCATTGCGTACGACATCCCGAGGCAGCTGGCCTCGTCGAGAGACACAATCAAACTCTGAAAATACGAATAGCGAAGGTCTGTGCAGAAAAAGGTGTAGATTGGATGGTAGCCCTGCCGGTTGCCCTCTTCTATATGAGAATGGTCGCTCACTCCCGATCTGGTTTGTCACCCTACGAAGTAGTGTTCGGTCGTCCCCCAAACATGTGGGGTACACCTATGCCACGTAAAATCACCGATGTTGACAGTAATATGCTGACAGATTACCTAGCTTCCTTGATGTCTGCACTACTCT
Organism: Lissotriton helveticus; assembly: GCF_964261635.1. Lineage (NCBI taxonomy): Eukaryota > Metazoa > Chordata > Amphibia > Caudata > Salamandridae > Lissotriton > Lissotriton helveticus. The sequence continues at coordinate 234,521,858 of NC_136058.1, forward strand.
CTTGTCGTTCACAGGTCGCGGCTGCCTTTCCAGACAACACCCAGGGGAAACCGCACGAGGTCGTTCCTGGTGATCTTGTTTTGATCCGCAACTTCGATCGTTCAAGCCCTCTGAAGCCCCGCTGGAAGGAGCCAAAACTCGTTCTGATGACTACGAGGACCGCCGTAAAGCTAGAAGGACGTAAAGGCTGGCTCCACTCCAGTCACATCAAGCGTTTCCATGGACTGCGTCCAAAGACTTTTTTCAAGAACTGCCCCGATACTGACTCTAAACTTCCCCTGTTAGAGAAAACTCCGCAGCAGGAGTATAAACTGAAGTTGAGGTCTAGTAAGTCAGACAGCGTTTAATTGTTTAAGTCCCCCTCGGGTGAAGCGGTTAGACAGGTTCCTGACATGTATGAGATAGACCCACATAGTGAGAGAGATAGACGAAACTCCAAGAAAATGAAATACTGTAAAAGTTTGCGAAGCAGATGCATTGTTACGTTATTGTTTATGTTATTTCTGAGTCTTACGATCACATGTATAAGTTATATGCTACATGTATTTTTTCCTCCTCTTGATTCACATTCACACCTTTCCTCTAATGATACTGTAGAGCACACATTTAGTGAACTACCCCCTCACGAGTTATCCTATCGACTTGCAATGCGCAACAATACTTTTATTCGTATGTTACACTATTCGCACCAGACCAGCAATGCCACTAATTGCTGGGTGTGTGGTCGACTCCCACCTTACCGGACAGTGAAGGGAGTTCTGCCACTCTTTCCCTATCCGTTTTCACACAATGGCTCGTGTGGAGCATGGTTTACATTGACGTCATCTTTAGACGATAAGTCCACAACTTCCCTTCTGAATACAGTTATGAATGAAACATGTTTCCCAGACAAGGAAGGTCTTTCCCATAGGACAGTGTTAGATCTAGAAAATGAAGTATATGATCTAGGTAATTTCTCCTCTAACCTCATGGTTTTGAATGTTCAGTCCGAGACCACTCCAGACTTGCCTTCTATAACAGTTCTACCAGTGAAAGGCGAATTATGTGTCAGAAAGAATGGTTCAGTACACCTAGGACACAGTGATTGTACTACTGTGGTCGAGTATAGTGACAGTGGGAAGTCTACTTTCAAAGCCTCACGTCATTCTTATTTTATATGTGGTCAGACCGCTTATGTACGTTTGCCCCTAGATTGGGATGGAACATGTTACATTGCATTCCTACTGCCGCCAGTTTTCCTAGCCCCATCTGATTATCACAGAAATACACATCTAGTACACGTTAGACATAGAAGGGAGATCGAGTCCCCAATTGTCGATCAGACTGAAACTGCATTAGAACAGTATACAGATTTCAATAAAGGTTTCTTCTTCTTCATAGGTCCTATCCAGAATAGTAAATTAATACGCAGGTTAACCAGAACCCTTGAAGCAGTAGTGAATGAGACTACTTCCGCCCTAGGTAACTTAACAGAAGAGCAGTCTGCTATGAGATTTGTTGTTCTTCAGAACCGCCTTGTCCTTGACGTCATACTGGCCGATAGGGGCGTAGCTTGTAGAGTCATCGGATCTAGTTGTTGCGTTTTCATTCCTAATAACGCACCGTCTGTGTATTCAGCAATAACTAGACTTCATAAAATAGCTCATCAGCTACACCAGAATCCAGGCACTTGGACTTGGTCCGGCTGGCTCTGGAGTGTAATATCTGCATGGGGATGGAAAGTACTGTCATTCCTAGGAGTAGTAGTAATGATCATATTCAGTTGTTGTCTCTGTTTACAATGTGGCCCTGCGATTTGCGGCTTGTGCGCTACATCTTGTATTCCACGTCCACGATCCCATTCCCAAATGAAGAAAGACGAGCAAATGATGCTGTATGAACAGATAGATGGTCTTATGAATATTGATGTTTCCTGAAGGAAACGTAGGGAACAAGGAGGGAATGAGGAAAATTGAATTTTGCCCTGCTATGTGTCCCTACGTGTTCCCCAGCATGTAATATATGTGCATGAGTAATATGCATATTTCCCTCCATGACCGAATAAAGACGCATTTACAGTTGCGTCCAACGTTATTATGTCAGTTATCCAGTCCTCCGTGAAAGCAACGTGAATTAGGCTTTTAGGCCTATGTTGCCAACGTCTTTACATTGTGCACGTTAAATCATCGAGTTGCACCCGTTTCTAGGCCTCACAGGGACCGGACACCAGATTCAGGCCTCAAGTCTCCTGAACCACTCCGAGAGATGCAGCCCCGCCCGCATCCCTGACCCTTCACTCACTTCCTGCCAAGCAGCGCGGTGCCCGGCTCGGCCTAGCCTGCCTGCCAAGAATATGTTATGCCTACAGTTATCTGTTCAGCTCCCCGGCTTCACATTCCTAGCTAACGAACTGCATAAACATCTCCATCCACAGTCTAGTCTTCCTGTCTCCATACAAGTGAATTACTGAGTTAATATCCATAGAAGATCCATAACACACGCAATACATGAAGAAATATATGCATGCACTAGCCTTAGTGACAAGTAGCCTTTGCCCTGATGACTTTTAGATTCAAGCAACATGTACTCCAAACACTAGATATCAGATACGCTATAGGTACAGGTCGTTCTGACATCCCAGACTTTAGTCTCCTCTTCTAGTGCTAGAAGTCAGAGCCCCCAGCTCTCCCCAGTTACACGTCATGACTCGTTTGCGCGCACCAGTAGGTTAAAGGTTCCAGCTGCCCATGAAACCCCCTCCATGTGTCCACCCACTTATGACACTTCTGTGACGTCTACATCACATGTTTCCGTGCATGCCCTGTGCACGCCTTCTTTTCACGCCCATATGTTCTTATCTTTCGTTTGTCACTTGTTACGCCTACTGTATTCAATGCAACTGTATGGTTTTACTATATATATTGTATGCTGTTAATAAAATGTTGAGATCGAGGTCGAGATTTGTCCCTTCCTGAGCCTTAGCAGGTGATGGAACCCGATGTCCATTGGCTCGAGCCACTTAATTAAAGCCCGTATGACTCAGATACCACGGACTTCTGCCTCTTATTTATTGAGCTATCCTTTTTAGTTAATGCATAGAAAAATAGTACCGGTATTTATTTATTTATTTACCACAACGAAGTCAGACTTCGTGGTAAATAGCGGCCAAATATTGCGAATTCACAATTTAAAATTGGTTAATGAATTGCATTTAAGGAATCTCAAATAGAGATTCCTTAAATACAATTCCTCGCAAATATGCGATTTCGCAAATAGCGATTTTTGCATTTGGGACGATGAATCTCAAATGCAAAAATTGCGCTCGCAAAGGGCCAGATTCGCAGTTGATGAATCTACCTGTAAGTTCCTACACATGTGACATAAAATTTTCATAGAGATAGAAGAGATACGTTTTATACGTGCATTGCACAAAACAGCTAATAAAATTACATTTCCAAATTTGTTAAAAATTCTAAAATATACAATGTAACTGTTTAAATACCATTTGTACCCGTCAAGTGCTGTTAGCACTGTATTTATACTGCACTTAAATGCGCGTGTACACATACCAAAGTTTTGACAGATTTTATGTGCACCACAATCAAGGTATTGTGCATTTGGCATAGCTGCTCCTCTTTACAGAGCAGTGAACCATCATGTTGTTGTTTGAATAATTGGTTCATCATGTTTTTTCACTCATATGATAGTACATATAGCCTCAGTGGGTCAGTGGGTCTATAGTCCCTAATTAAATGAGTAATTGAAACAGTTAATCGGCTAACATTTATACATTTATACAAAACGTAAAGCTGTGCAATATAACTGTTTAAAAAAAAACTTTATACATGTCAAATCCTTTAACCTTGTAATCTGCACTGCACTTAACTGCGCGTGTACACGGGTAATTTTGGTATATTTATAGCATGCAACAAGATTAAGGGACTATACCTTAGAGGAGCTACCCCGATTTTTTGAGCAGTGACCCCTCACTTTGTTGTTTATATAACAGAGTCATGGTCATCTATACAGCCCCAGTGGGCCTGTTCTTCCTCTCTTCTATACTCCTTCTATACATTGCTGAATGCTGAGCCTAAAATACTGGCAAAGTTGTTGGCGACGAGATGGGCCACAGTTATCACTGCCTTGATACATCCGGATCAGTCTGGCTTCATGCCACGTCGAAATACGGCCCTTAATCTGCGGTGGCTACACAGGGTGCTAGATAGGACCCGGACGATTCAGGAACCGGTGGTTTTGGTATCTTTGGATGCCACCATGGCGTTCGATAGGGTTGAGTGGCCATATTTATTTGCTGTATTGGGGAAGCTGGGTTTCGGTCCGGAATTTATGGGTTGGGTACACCTCCTGTATGCTCAGCCTTTGGCGAGGGTGGTCGTGAACAATCGCAAGTCTGTTGACTTTCTCCTTGACAGGGGTACGAGGCAGGGTTGTCCCCTGTCCCCGCTCTTGTTTGCTTTGGCCTTGGAGCCCCTGGCGGCATGGGTTCGGTGGGACCGTGAGATCCGCGGCCTGCGGTGGACGCTGGAATGGGAGGACAAATTCTCACTATATGCTGATGATATGCTGATGATATCCTGCTTTATCTCACCAACCCAAGAGGATCTCTCATATGCTTTTTAGACATGCTTGCCATTTTCGGGAGGTACTCTGGCTTTGCTATAAACTGGTCGCAGTCAGTGCTCTTGGTTCTTAAGGGTGATCCTCCGGTTCTTTCACAGAATTGCCCGATACAGATTGAGCCGATTGGATTTAGGTACCTTGGCATTTATGTTACCTCGATCTGAAACTACGGTATGCTAATAATCTTGGCCCCTCTTTGACGAGATTTAAAGGAGATGTGGCGCGCTGGAAAGCGCACCCTGCCCTCGCTCCGGGGTAGGGTAGTGCTTTTTAAGAAGATGGCTCTCCCTCGATTTTTGTACGTGCTCCAGAACTCGATGGATTCGTTACCCGCATCCTACATTAGGGAGATAGAGGCCCTCCAGAGGCAGCTTCTTTGGGACGGCAGGCCCCGTATAGCGTTTTCTAAGCTCACTCTCCCCTGGTATGACGGGGGGATAGGCCTGCCAGACTTACGAAAATATTACTGGACCTCTCAACTGGCTGGGGTGAACCATGCAATATAAGGGCCCCCCCCCCCCGGGACCCGGGGTATGCTATGGATCGCTGGCAGGTTCCGGGCGGGGAGTTCACTAGAGCGCTGTATGCAAGACCACGTCGGTTTCCCCTCGCGGGACCAACGGCACACACAGTACAGGTGTGGCACGCAGCAAACGGGCACCTCAAGTGGGAGGGGCGACTCACACTAGCTACCCTGTTGTGGAACTCGGAGAAGTTGGGGAGCCTATGGAAATCTAGGGGGTTTGACAAGTGAGATCTCATCAGGATTACGCATATAAAAGATGTATGGGGGAAAGACACAGTTCTCTCATTCAGTAAACTTCAGCAACAATACCATCTCTATGACTGGGAACATTACAATTACCCGCAGATCAGGAATGCCCTACTGGCAAACATGCCCAGGGGCACGTCGCTTCCCGACGCATCCCCTCTCGAAGACCGAGTGTTGGACGGCCATCTCCCTGAGAAGACAATCTCATTAATATATAGGAACCTTATCAATCATATGGAGGATCCGCTGACCCTCTTAAGAACGCACTGGGGTGAGGACGGGAAAGAATTGGACGATGAAGACTGGCGGGAGGCGATCTCCTCTCCACGGGTGGTAGCGATACAGATGAGGCTTCAATTAGTACAGCTAAAGATTCTTCACAGGTCATATGTCACAGGGCCCGTCTAGTCCGTGTGGGTCTCTCGGAGGGCGGGGAATGTAGGAGGGGTTGCGGGGAGCTCAGAACGTTCATGCATATGCTGTGGCATTGTTCTGGGGTGCAGGCATAAAGGGAGAAGATCCACGATACGCTGCGGGACGTCCTGGGTGTGGAGATACGGCCAGAGGCACGTAGGTGTATTTAGAACGGTTGGGAGCCCGCGGACCTGACCGCATATGGGTAGCAATGGGTAAGGCTGGCTTGCATGATAACTAAACGGAATATCACACAGTTATGGGGTGCTGGCCAGCCGCCTCGGGTCGAGAAGTGGAAGGAGGACCTGGATTGGTGCATGTTCAGGGAGAGGTCTGTAAATGTGGCTAGGGGGTGTCCAGCGAAGTGGAGGAGGGTCTGGGAGGTTTGGAATCACTACCGTGGAGATGTATGTGAGCCCCCGATGTGCTCCGAGGGTGTGGAGGCACAAGTGTCCCCTTGATCCGTTATCTAAATTCTGTGAGTATTACCTTGCATGTATGGAAATGTATTCATGTAACCTGCAAGAACTGCCAATGTCACCTGATGTTTTTCTTTGATGTTTTGTTAATAAAAAGAATCTTTAAAAAAAACACCAGTACTAGGAGCTACACATTATTGCCACAAGTTATTAATTTCAATTACTGGTGCACATGCAACGGACTGCCAGTTTCTCCATTCTCTCTACTATTGGATTCTACGTGCGGTAAAAAATATAACTTATGACTATCTATAATTTTCATTCTATATACTTTTACAAACGCATTTCACAGTACTTTGACTGCATTATTATCCTCATACTATGTCTGGAGGAGGTAGTTTACACCAGCAGCCCCCTACATTTCCAGATAACCCTGGCAATCCCAAACTGGAGTGGAAACATTGGGTTAAAGTATTTAAAAACTATTTGGTATCTACAGATGGCGTGGATTATAGTCCAATAAGAAAACAATCAGTTCTGTATGGTTGTTTAGGCACTGTAGGACAAAACGTTTTTGACAACCTTCCCTTAATACCTGCTCCTGCTGGGGGCCTAATGTTGTCTTGGAACGTTTTAAACTTTATTCCAGGAAACAATCCCTTGATGAAAGTATAAAACAATATGTAGCTAGCAGTTGTTGTTGTTTTGAAAATGCCACTGATCAATACTTAAGGGATCAGATTGTACTCAGTTGTTTTTCTAAAAAAGTACAAGAACAACTTTTATGCTGTACTATTCCTACCCTAGATCAAACTGTTAAAATCACTCAAAGTATGGAACGTTCTGTTTCTTCCTTTAAAGCCCTAACACAAGCATCCTCTGCAATCACTCCAACTAACAATATCAGTGGCGGTGCGTCCATTGGGGCGGTGGGGTGTTGCCCCACTAGCCACATGGCCCCATTCAACTGTAGTTCATAACAATAATTACATTAATAAAAGAACGACAAAAGAAGTCTTTTGTAGTTCTTTTATTAATGTAGTAAGTTAAATAACACTCGCCGCTCCACTCACGGCACTGGCAGTCAGCAGCTGATTGAAGGGGCAGGGCTGGCTGTGGCAGCGGGTTGAGTGACAGCTGCACTTAGTAAGCGCTGCTGTAATAGTGCGCATGCTCGATTTGGGCTGGTCATTTTTATGACCAACCCCGAACATGCGCATTACAGCCAACCTACTACCATACTTGAACCAGGAGACCGAGGGGGGTCGGGACCGAGAGGCCGAGGGTTGCTTGAATGCAGCAGCTCACCATGCTCTAGCCAATCCTGGCACTGCTAATGCAGCGTCTGGATTGGCAGAGACACCGCGCAGCCTGAGCCTGAGCATTTTTGGCATTTGCTGTGTGGGTGGGTGGCACTGGATGCTGTGCCGCAATGTGATTGGATTTGGCCATCGTGATTTGGACGGGACCGCGCAGGCTCCGTCACCGCACCAGTGCCGGCGCCCGCATGAGCCTGCTGGGAAAGCCGCTCGCTTACAGTACTTCGCAGAGCTGCCACCAGAACATCAAGCACCACAAGCTGCAGAACTACCTATACTACGTGTTGGAGAGACCCCGCACCTGGGCTTTCATCTACCACGTCTTCGTGTGAGTACCGGTCCTCTAGGCGCTATGTGGTAGAATTTTGCTGAACTGTGGTGGGACTTCTGTACTTCAGAGAGGCACACAAGTTCCCCGTGCGGTGTTTATGCTTACAATATCTGCCTTTACTGTACAGTGCGTCTCCTTTCACAGTAGTACCTGAGTGTCTTTATCTCCAAGTGCAGCTCTTGCAATGTTTTAATTTTACAATATGGTGTTTGCGGTGTTACACTCTACCTGCTTGTCTTTGATGTATCTTACTTGGGAATATGGTGCCTTTTCCTCGGCCGTTAGGTGTGACTCCGTTCGGCTTACTATGAAATGTACCGAAGGTCTCTGTCTTATGCTTGCTTTTAGCAGTGGGTGCTGCCTTGCAGTACTCAGGAGATATCAATGCTTAAAGTATCCTCCCTGACCGTATAACGCCTCTTCATTTTCCGTTTACCTCGCGGTAGTTGTGCTGATTGTGAGAAGCCAACTTTAACTATATAGTGCTTGTCTTTAACCGTTATGTGTGACTCCGTTCAACTCGCCGTACAACCCCAGGCACTTTGAAATGTATAAGTTTGCAGTGCGGTGGTTGCCTTTTTCAAATTGTCTCTACTTTGTATCACGTGTTGTATGTCTTTATCGGGTCTTTCTTAAAATGTGCATACAGTGAGTCTGACTTTATTGTGCGCTGTGAGGCAGCTCAAAGGACCATTCTGGGGAGCATGCTGTGTGAAAGGTGCCTCCGCACCACGCACATGCTCTGGATGCAGAGAACAAAGTTGTAGGTAGTGTATATGCTGGTGGATTATTGTCACATGCAGTGAGTGCATGGCGTACCATGGGCTTCGTTTGTCGATTGGTGTCATGTTTAAAAAAAAGTGCAGAATTACGAAGAAAGTACCCTAAATACCACGATGGAGACACAAAGTATTCTCTGTGTGCGCAGCCAGCAGCAGGTTCCACTACCAGAGGGAAGTTGGAGCCTGGCCAGGGAGAGATGCAGTGGACCTGCTGCCTGCTGCTGCCTCTTTCAGTCGCGCACTGGCGGGATGAGGGTGTAATGTGCATGTTGGGGTAGGAGAGCTTTCCGTGTTGAGTGAGAAGTGTACGCGGCCCGTGAGTGCCACGGTCGGTGTCTGGCGTGTGCCTGCGCAAAGTGAGGGAATTGGACCCAGTGGTAATTCCTACATTTTAATTCCTCTAGGCAGTACTGCTGTAGTGTGCTGTTATCTCATCTCTACCCACCCCTACCTAGGGCTCTGCATAGGTTTACTGTCAGCACTTTTCATTTAAGCATAGATTAATACTGTGGCTTAGTTCTTTGAAATACAGCTCATAGATCTAATTACATTTGGTTTTGCATTGTCATCTGCTAGCTTAATATGATGCAAAAAGCCAGTTATGTAAAGTATTTGCACGTACACATAATCAGTTCTTTGTAAGCATTAAACCCATTCATATAGTCGGTCGGGTAAATATGATACAAACAAAAACAATCATGTAACAAAGTGGAAGACTGGTCAGGCCTCAGCGTGCAGTAATTGTCTCATTGTTAATGTTCATTCTCCCCTCAGGAGGCATGGGCATATACATTGTTGTGATGTTTACTTTACCTTACATTTTTTTCAGTTAATATTTAAGAGAATAATGAAGGCTGGAGCAAGAAAAGCACTCGTGTTGTGGCTGTGTTTCTATTTCTATTTCATTTCGGGCTCTCCTTTCAGCTTTCACCGACCATCAATGAGGTTTAAATCCAGGGGTATGGATGTGATACAGGGTATGGTATGCTGTGGTTAAAATTTGCTCGAAAATGCAAAATTTTTCCACTCTTTTTTCAACCACCTTTAGGTTGTTCGCTCGCTACGCTCGCTCGCTACGGTGCAGTATGACAATCATTTTACGCCTCACCAGTTAAAAAAGTCACCAGCCACCACTGAACAATACTAATAGCACAGATGTTAACAGAGTAATAAGGTTAACAGAACAAAGGCTTGTTATAGATGTGGTTCTTTTCTACCACTTAGGAAACAACACTAGCTGTCCTGCTATGGGGAAGAGATGCAGTAAATGCAGAAAATTAGGTCATTTCATAAAAGTATGTAGGAGTCTTGCTTCTAGTGCAGTTAGAGTTAATTGTGTGCCTGATGTCTGTCAACAAGTTATTTATGAACATGAAGAATGTGTTAACAAGATTTTAGCCTTAGAGACCAAGCCTACTAATGATTCTACCGTTCTTGCTCAACACGATACAGAAAATGTTGCTAAGTAAAATGGTCCATTTTGTAAAGTCTCCATTGGTACCGTAAACCTACAACTTATGGTGGACTCAGGTTCACCTGTGACTATGATTTCTAAAGACACTTTTAAAGTGCTGTGGGGTGATAAGCTACTGAAAACTCTTGACATTAAAGCAGTAGCTTATGGTGAGTCAGAAATTCTCATTAAAGGATATTTTGAGGATGCATTGGAATTTTCTGGCAGGTCCATTGCCACAAAGATCCATGTAGCCGTCAATGGATGTAATATCATGGGTTGGAAAGACCAGGGAAGACTGGGTATCATTTTAAGACCAAGTACTACTATACCAGTTATGATTGTTGAGAGCACTTATTCAGACATTGATGTAATTTTGCAAAAATATCCTCAAGTTTTTTCTGACAAAATTGGTACAGTTATGGATTTTGAACATGAGATTGTATTGAAACCAGGTGCCACTCCTGTAAAACATAAAGTTAGAGACGTTCCTCTTTCCATTAGACAAGATCTGAGGTTACACTTAGACCAGTTGTGTGCAGATAAAATAATTGAGCCTGTAGATTCTGCTGAATGGGTCAGTGATGTGGTTATCGCAAAAAAAAGGATGGAAAACCCATTTGTCTGCTGACTTGCGATCTCTGAATAAGAACATTTTAGGTGACTGCTACCCCCTTCCTAAAATTAATGAGCTAATTTCGACTCTAGATGGGGCTACCATTTTTAGCAATCTACATCTCAGAGCGGCATATCACCAAGTCAGGCTCAAAGAAGAATCTCAAGCCTTTTGTTCCTTTATTACACCCTTTTAAGTACCTACGCATGCTGTTCGGTCATGCAACAGAGGCAAGCGTATTTCAAAAGCTAATGTATTCCTTATTCAAAGTTGTGCAAGGAGTTTTAGCGTTCCAAGACAACATACTAATTTTCGCAAAAAAGTGCAACTTTCTTACTGACAATGTGGAATATCTAGGTCACAACATAAAAGCACAAGGCATCAAGCCTAAGGAGGATCTTGTCAAGGCCTTGAAAGAGGTACCATCCCACTCTAACAAGGATAAGTTGAGATCCTTCTTGGGGATGAGCGATTACTATTCCAGATTTGTAAGTGGGTATGTTATCTTAATGGAACCTCTAGAGAAAATGCTAAGAAAAAAAGAGAGTTTTTATTGGGGCACCGAAGAACAGAATGTACTCCAAGAAATAAAGAAAATCCTTTCCAGAGTCCCTGCAATTAAATCTTATGTAAGTGGACATAAATGTATCATAACTGTGGATGCAAGTGCTGTAGGTCTTGGTGCTTTTTTGTGTCAAAAAGATGGTTCATCAGAAACCACAGTTGCTTTTGCTTCCAGAGTTTCGCTTCTGCACCATCGAGAGAGAAGCTCTCGCTTGATCATGGGCCATTGCTAAGTTTAAAACGTATGTTCGTGGGACTGCTTTCACCCTATGCACAGATCACAAGCCTCTTATGTATCTTTTGGGAGACAAAGGGTCATCTTGTGCTTCCTCAAGACTTATCAGAATCCTTTCTAAGTTACAAGAGTATAATTTTGATGTTAAATATATTTACGGCGCTACCAAATTCCAGGGCTGATTGCCGATCTCATTTGAACATTTCTTCAGATGACGCTCATAATTTCGATTTATTCGAGAATTAATATATTGTTGCTAATCTAGATTTAATGCATTTGTGTATTGGCTCTGTTTCTGAAAATGAATGGATTACTGTAACCAGAATACTGGTTTAAGCAGAGTTAAAGAATATGTTCATTTAGGTTGGCCCCATGTTAAGAATTTTAAAGGTGATCTGTTTGTATTTTGTCAACTTGCAAAGCAATTCACTATTGAAAATGACATTTTCATGCGAGGTGACAAAATTGTAGTTCCCAGTCAACTTCATTCCAAAGTTCTGGCACTAGGCCACAAAGGTCATCTGGGAGCCACTGCTCCCAAAAAACTTTCAGGTGTTAATTCTGGTGGCCCTACATGGATTCTGAGGTTGTAAAATGTGTTGACAATTGCCAAGAATGTGTCTTGTCTAACAAGCACTGGAAATCTCATAACACTCCTTTGGTTACCACACCTTTACCCCATGGTCCCTGGTGCAAGCTTGCGCTTGATTTAGCTGGGCCAGTGGTATCCTTACCTTTGAAAAGATGTACATAAGTGTTATTGTAGATTACTTTTCTAAGTGGATCTATTATGATTTCTTACAAGAGCCATCCACACAAGATATCATCAATTTTTGGAGAGAATTTTTTCTTTGGAAGGGCACCCAGATAATCTAGTTACTGACAATGGTCTTCAATTAATATCAGAAACGATGGAAACATTTTAAATGAAAGAAACACCACAATATTCCCCTATATTCGCCTAGCTCCAATGGGGCTGTTAAGAGAGCAAATAGAATGATTAAAGAGGGTATTCAAACTGCTCTCACTTGCAACAAAGATGTTGCCAAGATTCATCAAGATAAAATGTTGGCGTATCATAACACCCCAAACAGTGTTACTGGAGTTTCTCCGTTTGCACTGTTATGAGGTAGACAAGCTCATTCTGGGTTATGTCCCACGTGGCTCGAGTATAAAGCACAAAATAGATTTGATGATGTGGTGAATCTCAAACAAGTAGAGGATAGAGTTTTAAAATCGCAAGCAAAAACTAAGATATTGCATGGTAACAGGAGGAATGTTTGTACACCTCACATCGTGGTTGGGTCATGAGAAATATGAATTCTATGAGATCAAAAGTGGACTTCAAATTTAATGGTCCTTTCAAAGTATCCCAAGTTGCTCGTTGATCTGTACTTTTGGATGATGGAAGATGGTGCTCCATCAAAAATGTCATTCTGCTGAATGATTCACACTGCAAAATTGTTAAAGGTAAATTTACAACAAAAACGTTGTAACGCAATGCTCTGTTTCTACCACTCCTGGGTTCTTGTGTTCATGATTGGAAAATGATTCAGCCTGGTGTTCCCCATTCACAAGCTTCTGTTGTAGGTAATCAACATACTGCTGATCACTGTATTGGTCCTCATATGAATCCAAGTGTCATGACTGGTCCTTCTGGAACACATTCTTCTAATGATAGTATCACTACTAGAAGTGGTAGAATGTAAAAAAAAAACATTTTATCTGCAGGAATTTACCATGTAAATTTGTATAATATATATATATATATATATATTTTCTCTTTTGTTTTTGGGGGAAAAGGGAGAAGTGTTATATGCTAACTTGTTATAGCAGGCAATAGTTATCTTTTGTATGCCCGCATCCTTAAAGCACAGCTCCCGCATCCTTAAAGCGCAGCTCCACGTTTTGCTTATCTCGGTTGCTAAATGAGACTGTTGTGAACACATTCAGCAATGGAGCTGTGTACACAGAGTTCACTGACGGATGGGCTCCACTGTGTTAACTGGTTATGGAATACATTTCTATTTCTCTTCAAACACTAGCGTGCCTCTGTGGATTATTCTCCCAATACAACATATATGTTATCTTATTAAGAACAGGACAGCATGGTGAGCAAAATAACTATGGATTTAACCCAGATCTCTTGACTGGGGGTGAATGTATGATTTATTCAGCATTCAGTCCAGCATTTGTTTGCGTAGCACGCTACAGAAGTCTGGCCAGCTATAAACCCTCTGGGGAGTAGGTAAGGTGCAGAACCTAGGCTACTGTTGGGATCTGGAGCCCCATGTGTGGTGAAAAGAGACTTCATACCCAAGAGGTAGCGTTGGGCACTGGCTCATGGTTGCAGTGGCTGGGCTTCTGGGGAATGCAGATAAGAGTCAGAAGTGAACCCAGGCAGAAGCTCAGATTCCATTCCTTGGAGAATGTGTAAGCTATAGAGCAGGAAAAGAGGGTGATGTGCTGTGAGTTGGAATTAGACCAGTGGATTCCAATATGGCCGACAAACATGCACACTGCATTGCCAGAATTAAAAAGGTCCGCGAGTGGTCCAGGCGAGGACACAGAGCGTGCATGTCAGGCTTCTATGATAGAATGGTTGTAAAAGCTGTGGAGACCAGCACCATCAGCCAGACTTACCATGATGGTAAGACTTACCATGATGGTAGGCAGCAGGAGGAGCAGACTGAAAGAACAGCAGAGAAACAGAGTGCACCCCAATTTTGCCGGCATGCTCTATCCAAGTTCGGCTTGTGTGCTGAATGGAGCAATCAATTTCTATTTAAGTCACACCACAGTAAAGAAATAATCAATGAGAACTACCACAGTAAAGAAATAATCAATGAGAACTACTTGGAAATGATCGCCAGTGTACGAGTTCATGGAAACATCTCTAACCCAGGCTTCACAATGTCAAACATTGTATCAACAATACAAAAATGCTGAAACCAGCAATTAAGTACCATATTTGTCTTATCAGTGCATGTCACTATATTGGTTAAAATATTCAAGATATTAGCAGCATAAACTGCAGATAAAAAAATTCAAACGTTCAAATACGAGCACTCACCATTCCACAATGTCTCGGTCCCTTAAAATCCCTTTTATTTCTTCTCTGCATTTGTCCTGGTGGTCTGGGTTCTTGGCCATGCAGTACAGAATCCAGGAGACCCCACTGGCTGTCGTGTCGTGGCCCTCAAACATAAAGGTGTCCACCTCAGCGCGCAAGTCTTCATCAGATAATCCTTCTCCATTTTCATCCTGTTGGAGTATAGATAATAAAATGTGTTTTGTCTAGTACAGCACTTTTCTATGTAACAAAATCCCAAAGAAGGTTAGCAAAGTAATAGTGTAAATATAAGTGGGGTTTTCTCATGCATGGCAGCTAATACAGGATACAGCCAAAGCTAAAAATATAGGGAATAAATAAGGCAGCCTTTTTAAAAATAAAAAACGTCCCCACATGCATGAATTTTTTTTTTATCTAGGACCGCCATGGCTGACAGCTACCAGTAAAGACTGCGAACATGTTGTGTTATCATATTCTCTTTTTGGAGCGAGGCATATATGTATGTTACATTCTGCTCACAGATTCCAGTCCATGACATTCGTTTGCCAGAAGTCTTGGTGTGGAAGCTGTGCTGCCTGGCTCCTACCTGTTCTCACCTGTATTCCTATATAAACATCTTTAAGTGATCTACTTTGGTGACTCCTTCACTTCCCAACAGAACAGCTATTAATATCTGACTTTCAGCACTAAAGAAAAGTGAAAAAGGGAGAATGAGATGTGAGAGGTTGGCAGAAATAAATTTCAGAGGAGAGTACAAGGGTGCAGAGATTGACTGAATTACAGGGAAAATGAGGTACAGTGAGATTGAGTCTAGGACAGACAGAGGTAAACTAAAAACCTGATGTAAAGAGTGAAATAAAGTGGCAAGTTAAGAGATAAAAAAGCACATACAGCCTAGGTAGAGGTAGGAATGAGAGGCAGAGGTGAGAGAAGGGGGGAGTTAGTGGTGTAAGTGGTGTAAGTGAGCAGAGGTCAATCAGAGAAGAACAGGTAGGGTGAGTGACAGTAGCGAGAGGTGTATAGGTCTAGAGGAGTGAGAGGAAGACCGGAACAAAGGACAGTAGACAATAACATGTACAAGAAGAGGTTTAAGGTAGATGTGTGGCTGATAGTGAGAGTTTAGGGGAAATGAGGTAGGTGGACCAGACATATACAGCCATTTTGCAATTGCAACCTGTGAAATTTGCAAAGTCACCAGATTTGCAAATGCAATTTTTTTGTTGCTATTTCCATTTTGCAAATGGTAGAATACTTTACAACTCACAAAATGGGTTATGAGTTACATTTCTAATGGCGATTGGAAAGGGGCAGCATCCTCTCTTAATCGAGGGTCACTATGGTATGTATCAATGGTTTGGGACTGCAGCTTCGGTCATACAATGTTGATCAGTTACTGATACACCAAAGATGCTGACAATTGATTTGTAAGGGGACTCTTGTGAGGAAACCTCACGGGAAGGAGGTGTGGGCGACTCCTTCTGATATGATGATTGTGAGGCATTGAGCCCCACAGCAGGATACACGTATTTTGCTTGAGGGGGAATTTGATTGTGTTTTCACTAATTATTTTACCTGTTGTTTTTAGACTTGTTTATTTGAAATGATCATGAGATGTGCTTTTAATAATGCTTTTTATGTTTGTAACCTGCTTTTATGGCTGTGTTTCACTGTATAATAAAACAATTATATAAAATAAAGTATTATCTGATCTCACTGCTCCTACTGATGTAGTCCCAAACGTGAATCATTATTCTTTAAATGCAGCACCAGGCTGCTTCTGAAAAAAATATTTCAGTTGGGAATGCAAACACATTGACCTTCCTAATTGATTTGGCAGGTCGTTCTGAGACAAACTGTAACTGGACTGGACATTTTGCAACATCACAGATTAGTACATTGTTTGCATCACAAAATCAGATATAGGTCACAAATAGTCAGTGCACAATTTGCGACGACTTTGTGTACTGCTTTTAGTGCATTGGGCCCAGGGTGAGATAAAGAGAGCTAGCTGTGAGAGAGGAATTGAGAGATAAGGCTGAGAAGATACAGAAAAAGATAAGGTATGACCATGAAAAATATCTTGGGATGGAGCTACATACAGAGAGAGAAAGTGACTTGATGGAAAATTGAACTGGATCCCAAGGACTGGTACAACACAAATGGTGAAGAGCCACCACTGAGGTAATTCTGTCAATAAACTTCATGTGTGGTTATCCTTCGCTGCCCCCTTTCCACTCTTCAATTGTATTTGAGATCCAGGGAGATACTTCAATGTGGGACTAACATTATTACACGGTAATACAACAAATTTACATAATAGGGGTAGAAAATGAGAAAAAAATGTTTTAAAAGCTATATAAGGATTTTCGCATTTAAATGCAAGTTGTCACTTTTAGCATTTTAACATGTGGAAACTGCACTTTAAATTTCTGTATTATAATTTAGAAGCAACTCATTACACTAAATGAGTGTCAAAGAGAGAAATTTGTACTAAACTGATTACTGCACATTTTGGGCGGCGCTACAGCCATCAGAATGTGAATGGCCTGATTCACAGAACTAACTTAAGACAAAATCCTAAACTTACTACCATTTTGGTATTCACAGAAGGCACTTACTCATTTTGGTATTCACAGAAGTTAGGAGTCCTAAAGTTAGGATTTTTCTCAGTTTAGGAGTATTAAAGTTAGGACTCCTAACTTTAGGACTCCTAAATGCCTTCTGTGATTACCGAAGGTCTTAAAGTTAGGATTTTTCTCCGTTTAGGAGTAGTAAAGTTAGGAGTCCTAACTTTACTATTCCTAAACTGAGAAAAATCCTAACTTTAAGTCTTTTGATATTCACAGAAGGCATTTAGGAGTCCTAAAGTTAGGACTCTTAACTTCTGTGAATACCGAAATGAGTAAGTGCCTTCTGTGAATACCAAAATGGTAGTAAGTTTGTCTTACGTTAGTTCTGTGAATCAGGCCCGAAGCCTTTCTGCTGCCCCCAGGTTACAGAGTCTCTGTGTACCACTGCTTACAGAGTTATTTTTGCCAGTACATCTTACACAGTTTCTACAGCGCCACTTGTTTAATACCAGTTAAAGCGACCCAATCACAGTCACTCACCAGGGTCCAGACCAGCAGGTGAAGGTTACTATATGTATATAATGTTTATTGGATGGGCAACTGTGTTAGTGGGTAATATCCATCAATTTGCACAATTGAATGTTGAATGACAGACTTGTCCTGAGTTAGGTGCATACACATATGCCAGTGCCCTAGGATTTGGCACAGAAACCATATGTTAATTATGTTTACTGATACTTCCTGGGAATGGTTGTTATTACTATTTATTACTTAAGCTAACTCATAGTGTCATTCTATGAGAATAGTAGGAATGATGGGAGTTAGAGGATTCTCATCAGAAGTCAATAGGGTTTTTAGGACTTATCATAGGATTCACATCACCCATGAAAACTGTACCAAACTTGGCTGCAAAGGAATTGTGGTTGTTGATGTATGCCCCTCACCTCACTCTTGTGTTTGAACAGCATCCTCCTCTTCATTTGCATCTATTTATTTCTGTTCTGATAGGGTGAAAACTTACGCCTCAAAGGGAGGCCCCTGATTGATATGGCAGGATTCTCCCTATAGGTGTGCAGGCACCTGGATGGCCACCACAGCATTTCTCTTCATATCTTATTACTTCAGTCTGATGGTTGCCACAGCACACCCATTATATATCGTGTGAATAGCAAAACGGACAAGCTGCAAAATATTCTCATTATTTGTAAACAAATTAATTCATTGGTCCCACAGGATCATAATCATACAGGACATGTACACTGATCAGATTCACCAGCATAGTTTTTACATAAGCTAAATAATAGGTCTCACAAGAGTCGAATGGGGGTAGTTGCTAATGGACACCATGTATGTTTTGCTATACGTGGATATTCTCTAAAGGGTATCACAGGAGTCCTGTCACATGTTTTTTAATGTTTGTGTTGATATCTTCATTGAAATACAATGTAAAGGAGCCTTGTCACATGTTGATAGTCTATCGTTGGGTACCAAAGGAGTCTTGTCACGAGCGGGTAGATAGGCTTTTGCGGACATTAGAGAAGTCATGCCATAAGTGGGCAGACTCTAGTAGATATCGTAGTGTCGTGAGACTATGTGCATTAGGACCCTAGTAGTTCTGGGTGGAATCAACAAGAAATTAAGTAACGGCTTATTAATGGTTATGACGTAATGAGAGTGCAGTGTGTGATTGTACACTGAGGAATAAAGAAGTACAATCCAGAGCTCTGTGTGTGGTATATTTACTTTGCATTCTCCTGCACTGGGAAGACCACTACAGATACTACGGAGGCTGCCATAAGTGAATAGTCTATAGACTAACAAAAGGGAGAGTAAGGGATCGTGTTCACTTTAAGGAGAGTTCGCTTCAATTCCTCCGGAGTCGGAGGTATTGTCCATATTGGAGGTTTTCCCTAAGTGGACGAGGATGGAAACTCTCATATCTCAAAAGGTTGTTTTTAGCTGTAGGTTTGAAGTGGGTTTTCGTAACCAAGTGTTCTTCTTCCCTGTTGATCTCAATGTCCAGAAAGATCATTTTGTCCCTATCATGACAGTGTGTGAACCGCAGGTGTGGATCACGGGTGTTGATCCATGTTATGAATTCCATGAGTGCTTCTTATGGGCCTTGCCAGATTGCCAGGATATCGTCAATATACCTACGCCAGAATTTGATGTGGGTAGCATAGTGTTTCTGCTCAAAATCATACACGTATAGACCTGCCACACTGGGGGCAAAAACACTGCCCATGGACGTGCCCCCTGTTTGGAGGTATAGTGATCCCTCATACTCAAAGTAATTTCTCTTAAGGGCAAGAGTGGCACATTCCAGTATGAATGTCTTTGGTGTTTGGTGTTCCCGGGTAGCTTCCTCCAGAGTTTTTTTGAGTACAGTTATGGTGGCATCCTGTGGTATGCTTGTATAGAGGCTCTCTATATCAAAACTCACAAGGATGGTGTCTGTCTCCATTTTGATCTCCTTCAGGAGTACAAGTAGGCTTTTTGTATCTTTCAGGTATGTTGAGGTACCTTGCACTATGGTTTTGAGGAAGAAATCACAGAACCTAGATAATGGTTCTAGTAGTGAGCCTATCCCTGAGACGATAGGTCTGCCTGGTGGGGGGATTTTGCCTTTGTGCATTTTAGAGACTACGTAGAAATATGGGGTTTTGCCTTCAGTTTTACACAGGTAGTCTGCCTCCTGTTTAGAAATCTTGCCAGCGGCTTCAGCTGTCTCCACAAGTTGTGTGATTTCAATTTTTAGGTCTTCAGTGGGATCAGATTGGAGAGGTTGATAATTCCTCGTATCTCCTAGTAGTCTCCTGCGTTCGGTGTGATAATCCGATTTGTCCATTAGTACAAGGCCTCCGCCTTTGTCTGCAGGTTTGATTATGATGGTGTCATCTGATTTGAGGTTAGATATAGCCTTGTTCTCTGCTCTACTGTTATTCTGGAATTGCTTGGTAACTGTCATTGATTCAATGTCATTAAACACCGCTTGCTCAAAGGTGTTAATTTCGACTGGAGTTGTATGAGGCGGTGGTACAAATGTGGATTTTATTCTTAGTCCAGTCTCATTGGGTACTTCATCATTTGTGTTGGTGTCATGTTTCTCAAAAAATGCCTTTAATTGGAGTTTCCTAAAGAATGATGCCAATTCACAATGCAGTTTTAATTTGTCAAGAATCGCTGTTGGTACAAAGCCGAGTCCTTTGTTAAGGACCCCCGTTTCCGTCTCAGTGAGTGCCCTTGATGACAGATTGGTTACTAGTTCTTCGCATTGCTTGGTCCTGCTTTGTTCATTCCCGTTTTGCTCCTGGTGTAGCTGCCCACTGAGTCTTCCTCCTCCCATTGGACATTGTTCCCTTGTTTTTTGCGTCCTCTTCCGCGCCTGCCTCTGTTGGAAAAAGGAGGACGGAATTGGTTTTGTTGGAAGGGGTATTGTTGGAATGGTGGTTGCCATCCGTACATCGGGAATTGGTGAGGTGGTTGGAAAGGATCTTGAAAAAGGGCTTGGCTATATTGTGGCCATTGGTAGTGTCCTCTGTAGCCTCCTCTCTGTCTTTGTCTTGGGGTCGCGTTCCCGGATCCTCCACTGTTGTTGGAGGAGTTGGAGGTATTACTTGAGGCATCGGAGTCAGGGTCTGGTTTTGCGGATGCTTTATAATCTGGGTCTGAATAAGGGTATGCCTTTACAAAGGAAAATCTTTTGAGATCCTTTTGGAATGTTGATACTTTTTGTTACGTAAGGTGATCTCTATATTCATTAATTTCTTTGTTAAGGTCGTCCAGTTTCTTCTTGTACCCTGTAATACTGGCTTTGATTTGTGATTCGGTGACTTGTATCTCTATCTGGATTTTTTCAGATAGGCGTAATGCGGTTTTTAGGATCAGCATAATCCAGTCATGTGTACAGTGCCACGCGATAAGGGCCCAATCCTTTCTGAACTCTGGGTCGTCCAGGAAAATGCGCGGGGCATTGGTAACTAGTGGTCCCTTAGGTGCCATATTGTTAATTACATACTCTTTGAGTATTGTCCCGTGTAATATAGTTCTTATTCGGTTGCGCTTCATTTCAGACAGTTTATCCCAGTCTGAAGTTTGGGAAATGGTGTTGCTGATGTTAGCATCTGCAAAAACTGTTAGGTTGCTCATGATGGAGTCTATCTCCTCCATTGAGTAGGATAAGCCTTGGTTTTCTGCAATGTTTTCCGTGTGTGTCCTATTGTAATACGGGTACAGTTACTATGTGTGGACTCCCGCAGACTAACAAAAGGGAGAGTAAGGGATCGTGTTCACTTTAAGTGAATGGAGAGTACTCCTGTTCCCCTGTGGAAGGACTAAATAAACAAAGAGAGGATTACCACCATTAAACAATCAAGAGAGTTCCTAATGGGGTGGTTGACTGACAAAAGGAAAGAAATGTATGCTTTTGTTAAAAACCCCTCACTCACCAGCCTAGTGGTGACATGCTTCATCATTGGGGTCCACCCTGGCGGCCTAGCGTCACCAGGGTGTGCTACAACACCTGAAATACAGTGGAGCAGGTTGTGAGTGTAAGTGCAGAAAAAAATGTGTTAAAAATTGTCCTGGTTTAACTTAGTGAGAAGATACATTTTATTTACAAGCAACTGGACAATATTAAAAAAGGTGAGGCGAGATACTGTGAGGGTAATTAAGGCCAAAAGTATCTCTATATGTGTGCTGGTCTACATGTTTCAACCATAGAAGGAATGTACCAGGTTTTCATCAGGACCGTAAAAAACAGGGAACTGGACGGTATGTGCCCCCTAAAAGGCACACCCAATCCTAATTCCTTGTGACCAATAAATAGCAAAAATCGCTAAATGGTGAGAAACTCTAACCTCAGTGGGTGAGTAAGGAAAGTAAAAGTCAAAAGACCTGTGGGAAGAAAGGGGAGAAACAGACATCAATCAGACGTGAACAATGTTACATAACTGTTACGTTGTGCCGTGTCGTGTTTCTATGTCTTCATGCTTCATGCCACTCTCATTAGGAAAATAGTGTTGGTATCTTGGTGAAATTATAACGGTGTTATAAGGCCCACTGGGGGCATGCTGTATTTAAATACCAAAGAGGACGAGAGGTCAAGAGTGGGTGGTGGCACAAAAAAGGCTGTGAGGCAGGTGAATAGTAGAGTAACAGTTAGCTGAGATATTCCCATCAAACCACCCTATGTTGGCGGAATCTCATCATATGGGATAGTTGTGGAGACACCCGACTCTACCGCCCAAACCATCAGCTGATGATGCGGGAGTGGATGAAGATAGTACACTCATGCCAAACTGCTGCTCTTAAGGTAGTGATGGAAGTGTACGTGCAGTGCTATAGTGAAGAGATTAAAATTAGCGACCCAGACAGAACTATTTTATTAAAAGAAGTCTGAGTGTTAATGTTAAAAACACGCCAGGTAGTTGAAACTAATGACTACACTATGGCGCTGTGCAGGTGGTCAACATGTTTCAGCCTAGAGGACGTCTCGTCAGGCTTTCGTCAGGACCAAGTCGGTAAGCTACTGCCACTAAAGTGCAAAGAATTACAAAAAGTGATAAGAGAATAAAGAATTGCAAATTCAGAAATGCGAAAAAATACCATGAACTTGGAGCCCCAATGTCCATGCGTAAGAAGAATGTTCTTATACAATCCACACTCTGTGAGGAGGTAGACCTCACCTCGCCCGGCAACCGCTCGGGGATATGAGGCCCCGCTCTGTCCGTCGGTACCTCTCTCAGGCGTCTATATCTGAATTTGCAATTCTTTATTCTCGCTAATTTTAATCTCTTCACTATAGCACTGCACGTACACTTCCATCACTACCTTAAGAGCAGCAGTTTGGCATGAGAGTACTATCTTCATCCACTCCAGCATCATCAGCTGATGGTTTGGGCGGTAGAGTCGGGTGTCTCCACAACTATCCCATATGATGAGATTCCGCCAACATAGGGTGGTTTGATGGAAATATCTCAGCCAACTGTTACTCTACTATTCACCTGCCTCACAGCCTTTTTTGTGCCACCACCCACTCTTGACCTCTCATCCTCTTTGGTATTTAAATGGTTATTTTAGGAGATGGGATGACAGGTCTTTAAATATATCTCCTCTGACCCTTCTTACATTCTTGTTTTTTCGGCATGCTGTATTGCCAAATCACGCATACTTATCAAGAGGTGCGTGCTCAGTGGCAGCGTGCTCAGTGGCATCTACTTAATTTATTCAATCACGCACACTCATAGTAAATTTATAGTGGCGTGGTATAACACTCTCGCATATCTACTTATAACACCGTTATAATTTCACCAAGATACCAACACTATTTTCCTAATGAGAGTGGCATGAAGCATGAATACATAGAAACACGACACGGCACAACGTAACAGGCATGTAACATTGTTCACGTCTGATTGATGTCTGTTTCTCTCCTTTCTATCCTATCGTCTCAGGGATAGGCTCACTACTAGAACCATTATCTAGGTTCTGTGATTTCTTCCTCAAAACCATAGTGCAAGGTACCTCAACATACCTGAAAGATACAAAAAGCCTACTTGTACTCCTAAAGGAGATCAAAATGGAGACAGACACCATCCTTGTGAGTTTTGATATAGAGAGCCTCTATACAAGCATACCACAGGATGCCACAATAACTGTACTCAAAGAAACTCTGGACGAGGCTACCTGGGAACACCTAACACCAAAGACATTCATACTGGAATGTGCCACTCTTGCCCTTAAGAGAAATTACTTTGAGTATGAGGGATCACTATACCTCCAAACAGGGGGCACGCCCCCAGTGTGGCAGGGCTATACATGTATGATTTTGAGCAGAAACACATCCTATCAGATGCCAACCCCTATGCTACACACATCAAATTCTGGCGTAGGTATATTGACGATATCCTGGCAATCTGGCAAGGCCTAATCACACATTGCTCAACTCCCAAAGAGGGAGAGAGAGGGGGTCCTAGGGAGAATATTTAAAGACCCAACAGTTTTAATCCCCAATCCTACTGATAAATAACACAAGAAAACTGATGGTCTGAATACAAACAAAGGAAGGTATGTGTAACCATAAACACAGAACAGAAATAAGCAAAACAACCCACATTAAATGTTTCATCAGTCTAGCTGTGAGTGGAAATGAAAAGTTGATAGAGCCATTACGACTTCATGTCAGGAGAAACCCTGAGGAGGGCAGAAGAAGAAGGATTTCCATCAACTGCCCTTGGTGGCCAGTGTCATCATTTGGAAAACCAAAGGCGCCCTGGCAAGGCCCACAAGAAGCACTCATGGAATTCATAAAATGGATCAACACCCGTGATCCACACCTGCGGTTCACACACTGTCATGATAGGGACAAAATGATCTTCCTGGACATTGATATCAACAGGGAAGAAGAACATTTGGTTACGAAGCCCCACTTCAAACCTACAGCTAAAAACAACCTTTTGAGATATGAGAGTTTCCATCCTCGTTCACTTAGGGAAAACCTCCCATATGGACAATACCTCAGACTCCGGAGGAATTGTAGCGAACTAGCAGACTACAAAAATCAAGCGGAGGACCTCACCAAAAAACTGTAACTACGGGGGTACCCCTCCAAAATTGTGAACAAATGCCAGAAAAGGGCAAGAAATCAACCCAAGGATGCCCTACTGGAAGAAAAGACAAACGAAAAGGTGGCAACACCACTCACATGCGTTACCACCTACAACGCTATATCCAACCAAGTCAGCAGAAGCATCAACAGACACTGGTCAATACTTAACTCTGGAAACTTTAAATGGGACAAACCCCTTTTTTCATACAGAAAAGGGCAGAGCCTAAAAGACAGCCTGAGACAACAACCACCAATGCAAACCCCAGCTTAACACAAATTTGGGGGCTCCCCCCAGTGACAGGACACTCCAGGTGTGGTGACTGTAGCGTATGCCACCTTACTGAAAACACCAAAACCCTCAACCTGGAGGAAGGCAAAATCTGGGAACAGCGGTCACACACCAATTGTAACAGCACCAATGTGGTGTACATGATCAAGTGTATCTGTGGCAAACCCTATATAGGCATGACAACGGCAAAGTGAAGCAACGTATCAGCGAACATCGGAGCACGATACGCTGCAAGAAAAACATCACAAAACTCAGAGACCACTTCTTGGCGGCACAGCACACACCTAATGACATGCAATGGACAGTGATAGAACAGATACAACCAGGTCCAAATTCACAGAACCGCTTGTTTGAAAAAGAACAACACTAGATCTACAGACTTTCGACACATAAGACAGGCCTGAATGACAATATCCCTTGGGCTAACGTATTAAAGTGAGTACCCCCAGTCTCTGATCACTATAAGAATACCGGTTGTTCCGCTCATATCACTTCCCACTTGGGTAGACCCGGCAATCAATATAGGCACTATGATAACAATGATTCACAATGTGCACACCGTAGACGCGCTCACAACTGCGCGCAGATCATCTTACTATACGATCCCATTTGGCCATCACACACGGCTGATAGACCACAACACCTTCTGTGTTGCTTGGGCTTGATATAGATGAACAGTTGAAAGCTGGCACGCTACTCCGTGCAATCTAACGAACATCTCTGCCTATGATTCAGCGTCATTTCGTGACCATCACATCAGCCCTTTTCCCACAATACGGCCCTGGGCTCCCTATCACCAGCGTAATAGACTGTAAACACGAGTTGCCCCGGCAACACCAACGTGACAGGCATCTATTCTGGCCGAACTCGGCACCCGTAGAAAGCTGCAGATACTATTTGCCCCGGCTACACTCACGTGACAGGCACGCAACCCCGCCCTCCCCGGAAGCCGGCTCGTTACATTTACTCACACGAGACACACAGGCATTATAGCGGGGCAACGGAGCAGTGATGTAGGTAACCGGCGTTTTACACCGCGAGATAACTGTAAGTAGAGTAGCCTTGCCTTTCAGGTTCACATACCGACGCCATTACGGAGCACGAAATCTACCGCGACCCGCGGCTGATCACTATCGGTAACCCTGCACGTAACAATTGACTCCATGTATTTACAGAATACGTTTCAGAAGTGGTGAAAAATCAACGGACATACACGGACTTACTAACACATAACGTAGAAAACACACAAACAAATTGTGGTTGGAGGTGGACGGCTTACTCCTATTTGAGTGTCTTTTGCATCGGAGGACAGGGAGTGCCTCCGATGCAAAAGACACTCAAATAGGAGTAAGCCGTCCACCTCCAACCACAATTTGTTTGTGTGTTTTCTACGTTATGTGTTAGTAAGTCCGTGTATGTCCGTTGATTTTTTACGGGTAATCTATGCACAAATAAAACCCCTCGCGACCACAATAGTAGATATGCGAGAGTGTTATACCACGCCACTATAAATTTACTGTGAGTGCGCGTGATTGAATAAATGAAGTAGATGCCACTGAGCACGCTGCCACTGAGCACGCACCTCTTGATAAGTATGCGTGATTTGGCAATACAGCATGCCCCCAGTGGGCCTTATAACACCGTTATAATTTCACCAAGATACCAACACTATTTTCCTAATGAGAGTGGCATGAAGCATGAAGACATAGAAACACGGCACGGCACAACGTAACAGGCATGTAACATTGTTCACGTCTCATTGATGTCCGTTTCTCTCCTTTCTTCCCACAGGTCTTTTGACTTTTATTTTCATTACTCACCCACTGAGGTTAGAGTTTTTCACCATTTAGCGATTTTTGCTATTTATTGGTCACAAGGAATTAGGATTGGGTGTGCCTTTTAGGGGGCACATACCGTCCAGTTCCCTGTTTTTTACGGTCCTGATGAAAACCTGGTACATTCCTTCTTTGGTTGAAACATGTAGACCAGCACACATATAGAGATACTTTTGGCCTTAATTACCCTCACAGTATCTCGCCTCACCTTTTTTAATATTGTCCAGTTGCTTGTAAACAAAATGTATCTTCCCACTAAGTTAAACCAGGACAATTTTTAACACATTTTTTTCTGCACTTACACTCACAACCTGCTCCACTGTATTTCAGGTGTTGTAGCACACCCTGGTGACGCTAGGCCGCCAGGGTGGACCCCAATGATGAAGCATGTCACCACTAGGCTGGTGAGTGAGGGGTTTTTAACAAAAGGATACATTTCTTTCCTTTTGTCAGTCAACCACCTCATTAGGAACTCTCTTGATTTTTTAATGGTGGTACTCCTCTCTTTGTTTATTTATATAAGCGAATAGTCTTCAGTGGGAACCATGCAGGGTTTGTCCTATTGATGAAGCAAAGCTTCGCATATTTTGCGGCTTGCCGAAGTCAAGAACCTCGTTTATGTATAACAAGGTAATCAATGTACGTCTTACTAACATTTATATTAAGTTTGAGTAAAGTTTATGACGCTTGCCTATGTGTATTCCTAACTATTTTAATCCGTGTTTATAAAATGGCCGCTGCTTGTATTTAGTTACTGCGCATGCGTCAGCCACACTCACGTGTCCTGACGCGTCTGCAGAAGTGGAGGGAAAGTTATGCGCATGCGTAATTCATAGCTGTGCTTATCATGTGGTACTGCTCGTGCCACTGCTCTTGTGACTGTATCAATGTGGCTAACATTTAAACGCAATAGTTTTATTTCTTGATGATGAGTTAAAAGTACAAATCCTGTGATGTGTTTTCATAATGACATTACTATGTATTAATTTGTTTTTCGCTTACTTTTTATGTACCGCGGGGAATGGGGTTTGTCTGTACCGAGAACCATTTTGGAGGTCCTTCTGCGCCTGCGCGACTTGCCGAGGCATAGCAGACCTTGACTGATGGAACACAGCCAGTTGGCAGTGATGAGCAAGATGCTCCTGAGAAACGACCCGAAAACTCGGCTGAACCAATCATATGTTCTCACAGAGCAACATTGTTAAAGTTGCCATTGTATTTCTGCACCAGTTCTCATGAGAACCCCAATCTAGTTAGGCGGTACCCTATTATGCAAATGTAGGCTTGAAACTCTATGTCGTGATTGGTGTGTTACCCAAATCCTACCTTAGGACCAATCGAAATTGAGGGATTCTGACACTTTGCAACATTGGGGGGTGGTACACTGTCCCCAAACTGTATATTTACCCTGGGTTCACCTAGTGAACCGTCCGACTTGTCTGGTTTAGCTGACCTGTCACTGACCCAACGCACTCAATAGGTGACTGAAGATACAGAGCGCTGCAAAGCACTCTGTCCGAATTTGACCATAGACTGAGGTTCTACTGAACCTTAAAGTGCTGGCGAAGCACTTAGCTGGGAGTTCGCTGACCCAATCGGGGTCTTGATCGATAGCTGCAGAGGGGGTGGAGCGCAGGCGTTGCTTCCGAACTGTGGGTTCCGGTCCTGTCCTGAAGAGGTCCTGTCCTGAGGGTTTGCTGTCCTGTCCTGAAGGTCCTGTCCTGATTCCTATTCCGAGGGTATCCTGTTTTGTCCTGGGTGTCCATTCTGCACCTGCTGTCCTTTGAGGGGTATCCTTCCTTGAGGGTTTCCTGTCCTTAACTGACCCGTGGCCAGGGTTTGGTTTCCACACCTTTCTAGGTAAATATTGCTCTGAAAACTCTTAAAATCTTGCACCTTCTGAATTTCTAACTTTTGCTTTAATAAAGTTCATCATTGCATATGTTATATTTTCCATGCCTTTCCGCAACTATTGAAAGTCAATTACGTATTTTCATAAGTTTGTTCCTATGTCTTCTCACTTGTTAGAAATTATATTTTGCATTGCAGTTTGTCATTTTCTGATATGGTCTAGAACTTCATTGCCTAGACTGTTCAAAGGCCCCTTTACTTTAAGTGAAGCGTGTTACTCATTGTAGGCCCTCCTATAGTTACCCACACTTAGTCTGCCCATGTTTAGATAATACTGAATTGCATAGTATTTTTCTCGTTACATTTTATCAGTACTTCAATGATTACTCTGTCATTATTTCTTTATAGCTATATAATTTACGTTATCTTGGTTATTGATTGTCTTTTTTTACTGTACCTCATGCAAGAAAATAATGAACTTTAGATAAACATTTTTAAACTTCCAGTTGTCCGTGGTCATTTAAACAGTATTTTGAATGTTGTTGGTTGGGTTTGGATTTGTTGCCTTTCTTTACAGCTAGCTCCCTGATTCATTGTGGTCATTAGGTACCCGCATCGGGGAATGGTAAGTCGGGTGCACTGAAAATAATAGTAGGGAACACACACACACAACTTGGTAGAGCTCGTGAAGTCACCTGATCGAGGTATATGGTGATTTTGAAAAGTATATGGGCCCTGAAGCCGGAAACGGCGAAAACTATTGGTCGGGTGGCCTCGCGCGCTCTATCAGTTTTCTGGTAGCTAGAGGATGGTTAGGGACTAGTTGAGAGTAAGGCAGGGATTAGTTGGACTAGTTGAGTCGGAAGCTGCTAGTATATTGATGCTGCTAGAAGAGCGGCTGTTCTAAGAGACCTGATCATTCTCTTGTGAATACGCTGCTGAAACTCATTAATTTTTGCATTGTTATTATTCTTGTTCTTATATTGTTATATGTACTAATCCATGCATTTGTAAACCGTATCGTTTCATGTTGTCCGAACTCCCCGGGGAATTGAAAGGGCAAGTGGTGAATAGAATCCATTGTCCTGAGGTCACAGGCTCGAGGAAAGTTAGGTGCAGGTTAGGATAACCGGGAAGCACTAACTAGGGTTTTTCTGAATACATGTGTGAATAAATGACAGTAACGGGGTTCATTGGCAAAATTCCCATAGTGGCGTAACCTAGTAAGGGTCACATCGGAAGAGTAGCAGGTTCCTCGGAGCTAGCGTGAAAGCAGAGGGGTCCGCTGAGAAACCTTAAACTCGGAATATATCCCGGAAAGAAGTGGATGAGTTTAGGGGAATAACAGGTTCACCGATGCTAGAGTGAAGGGTAGGCGGAAGAGATCTGCCCGCAGCGAGTGAAAAGTAAATGGAAGTAGTTTACTTGCAGTAAAACAATTCTTTCTCTGTCTAGACACTTGAGCACTGTGGCGAATGTGTATTTGTTGTAAAATAACCAAGCACTGAGCACTTTAAAAGAAAGAAAGTTTCCGTTACCTTGTGAAGGGAGGGGGTCAGCCGCGAAGCGTCTCTGACGTCACTCTGTGCCGCGCTGGGATTGGTAGAAGCAGCGGGCGGGTAGCGGAGCTGAGTTTGTAAAGGAGGGGTGAGCGCCGGAGCGTGGGAACTGTCTCACGAAGGGGCCGCGCACCCATTGGCGGAGCTTATTTAGTGTCGCGCACCCATTGGTTGCACGAATTTCTGAAGCGCGTTCTGATTGGAGGTAGTTTGTAAACAAAGTTTAGCGTAGAAGTCGTATGTGGCACTCGCAGACTACAGGAACTCGACCTGATCCAAGGCACCTAGGGTTTGAAAGGGATCAGTGGAAGACTAATAGATACGATATTATGTACGGAACAAAGAGAAAAATGTCCCTTGTAAGTATGGTGAAAAATTATTTTAAAACGGACAAACCGATTAAATCTAGAGAAGGTGTTCTTGTCCCACCACCCAATACTCCCGCCTCATTCATGATGTTTGACCGAGGGTACAATACCTGTGTGTGGTTGGAGAATTGGGTGAAGTACACAAAAGATGACGGAGTATTGGCTTTTCCGTTAGATGGTACTTTCAATGGTAGGATCTTATTTAATTTAAGAACCCGAATGAATGAACTGCATCCCAGGCCAAGACTAACGCAGTATGAGGCATTAGAGGAATGGGAGATTGAGGCTTTTGAAAGAGAAAGACCCCGAATGGACAAGGGTTTGACCAAGTGGTACCCCAGGCAGAAACAGGAGTCCAGGGATAAAAGGATGAAACAGTGGAGGCAGAGCATGATTGTTGAGGGTCTGTTCCCCATGATGCCGGCATGTCATAACCCTGCAGCAGGTGAGAAAAGTACTGAAAAATGTAAGCATTGGGGGGCCCCGGGGGAATCAGATGATGAATTGATAGATGACATTTGTACCAGAAGTCCGCCACCTTATAATGAGGGAACCCGACCTTCCAGTGTAGGAGATGCTCCCCGACGCCACTTCCTCAAGGAAGAAGACAGGTCCCTAGGACTGGGAGGGGGTGGTCAAGGGTTACCCTATTTTGAGAAACCAGAACCGACGGAAACAAGGGATATATATCCCAAAGTGCCCGTAAGTCAGGAAGAAAAATACTCACGTACAAAAATGTTCCTTCCCAGACCCCTGTATGAAAAAGAAGAAAAACCATTGAATTCAGGATTGCCTTTTGTTCAGCCTCCATATGAGGAAGAACGCAGGTCCTTTAACACTGGAACTTTATTCCCGAAACCAAATTATGGTGGAGGACCAAGTGAAACGCATCCTACTGCCCCGAGTTTTACTCCTCCGTTGACCCCACAGATATTACATGACACAACTTTAAGAAGGATACTAGTGGAAAAGGAGCAAGAGGCTCTAACTAGACAAAGGACAGAAATAATTCAGAAAATCTCCCAGTTAAATACCAGTCCTGAGGCATTGACTATTCCAGTAACTATTGGACCGGTGGTCCCGTTATACGGAAATGGTCAGGGAAATCCGATTACTCCAGTTATGACCCCAGTCATGGCACCCCCGAGACAGGAACCGATAATCATAGATGATCAGTCCAGTGAGTGCGAGTCTGAAGTTGCGTTCTTGGACTTGCCAAACAAACCGACCGGAAAGGGAATGCAGCAGAGGCATAACCCTTTTAATGCGAAAGAGATTAAATTAGAATCAGCAACAGGTACTAGGAATGTCTCTCTGGTAACTCCGGATGAAATTGAGAGTTGGAGTCGTGAATTAGAGAAACAGACTCCGCAAACGAAACCTTTAGACCTCTACAAGCTGAGGGTAGAAATAGAAGAGTTAATGGCAGGAAATGTGGGGTTGGATCGATTGAACACTTACTCTGAAGAAGAATTGTCGTTCATATGTAAAAGCTTTACAAGGAACACCAGAGTGCTCTACGAAAAACTGACCGAAACAGCAGTTAGTATGGGGGTAGATATCTCAAAATCCAAGCCCTTACAAAAACCGTACAGAGCAGACTTCTCAGACAAAGATATAGAGCACCTGAATGTGGCAGGAAAAAAGTTGCAGATTAAAGAATTAATGGGGGTACTGCAGAAATGGGGAGATGTGGAAAGATGGAGAAGCAGGTGGGCGAAAAAGAGGGAAGAGGCTCGCTCCCGACAAGTGACTCCTGAATTTGCTTTAAGGGAGGTAGAAAAACCTGAGCAGTTATGCCCCATGCGCGAAGTTCCAGGAGGGAAATATGTGCATGTCCCCTGGTCTAGACAGGATATTGTGTCCTTCACGAACGATTTTCCAAAATTACGAGAGAAACCAGTTGACTGGTACAGGCAGGTGGAGAGGTTCGTGAAGGTACAGAAATGTCTGTGGAAAGACCTGGATGGGTTTTTCGACATTGTGGTTCCAGTAGATTTATGGACCCAGTGTAAAATAGCCATAGACTGGCCTAGTGAGGAGTACCCAAGAAATAAGGAAACAGGGGAGCCATCAAAGGATGTCATGCGAAAATATGAGCAGGTAATTCAGCATTTGAAAGAAAAGGTGCCCGCAAAGGAAACTGATTGGACAAAAATAGATAGAACAACACAGGAAAGGGACGAGACAGTGCACTCCTTCTATGAGAGGTTATTGCAGGTATTTAAAACATACAGTGGTATTGATAACATCGATTTGAAGGACATGACACACTTTATTTACAGGTTTGTAAATGGGTTAAGACCTGAAATTTGTCAGTG
The DNA here is from genome assembly GCF_964261635.1 of Lissotriton helveticus. Classification (NCBI taxonomy): domain Eukaryota; kingdom Metazoa; phylum Chordata; class Amphibia; order Caudata; family Salamandridae; genus Lissotriton; species Lissotriton helveticus. The sequence goes on from NC_136058.1 coordinate 234,554,858, forward strand.
GATAAAAGATAATAAAATCTGTTGGCATACAAAGAAGATGGATGAGGTCCTGCGGTACGCTAAGTACTGCGAGGACGAGATGGCAGAAAAGAAAAAGGCCCTTAAGGAAAAAGTAATGTGGGCTCAGGTGAAGCTCGCAGAACAGCAGGAAAAACAATTGAGTAACATGGTTAAAAATGCTGAGAACAAAAGTCCTGGGGGAGGGGGTGGAGGAAAGCCCCGGCCCAAATTTAGTAGGGAAGAGGCTATGAAGAAATTTCCCTGCCATCAGTGCGGCGAAATTGGACACTGGCGAAACGAGTGTCCCCAATTATTAGATGATAATGCAAAAACTCCTGATTTAACTCCACAGACGCAGAAAGAAAGACCAAGAAAGACTCAACCCCAGGTAAAAACAGTCCAGGTGCCTCGAGCACCCAAGCAGGTATACAGGGGAAGACAGGCAGAGGGTGAGGAGATAGAAGTTTGGGAAAGCGGGGAGAACAGAAATACAGCAACTTCGCAGTATCTGCTAAATGATACCTTCCTTTGTAATGATCAGGACTGACGGGGCCTGAGAGGGGAGGACGAGGAGTGCGTACTTGGCGCTTCCTTGCCGGTAGACCAGACTGGACCATACATTGAAGGAAAGGTTGACGGAAATGATGTCACCTTTCTGTTGGACACTTGCGCTACCCGTTCTACTGTAAGAACAGTGGACGTTCCAAACCTACCCCTCTCGGGAGAAAATATCCAAGTAGTGGGTGTATCTAATCAATTGATTAGTACTCCTGTTACCGAACCAATGGAGATTTCAATTGGAAATTTTAAACAGATGCATAGATTTGTCGTCTGTGACACCAGTCCAGTGAATCTACTGGGTCGTGATTTGCTGTGCAAAATGAACTGTACCATCTTTTGCACACCAAAGGGTGTTGAAATACAGACCCCAGATGAAGATGGCATTTATAAACTATTGTTACTTAGACCTGACTCAGAAATTAAAAGATTGACCCTGCAGGACTTGCCCCAAGAACTCCAGGAAGCAGTAAAGCCAGAGGTGTGGGATTTCACTGGAAAAGATGTGGGGTTGATGAAAGATGTGGACCCCATACAGATAGCCATCAAGGACAATGCAGTATATCCTAACACTAGGCCCTACCGAATGAATGCTGAAGTGAAAGCAGGTGTCACTCTGGAAATTCAAAAATTATTAGAAGGAGACATCATACAGGAAGTAATGAGCAGCCCATGCAACTCACCGATTATGGGCATCAAGAAGCCTAGCGGCAAGTATAGGGTAGTGCAGGACCTAAGAAAGGTAAACAAAATTGTAGTTCCTTGCTGCCCTATTGTCCCGAACCCAGCAGTGATATTGTACCAGATTCCTTGGGATGCCGAGTGGTTCACTGTGATTGATTTATGTCATGCATTCTTTTCGATACCCCTGCACCCCGACAGCAAATTTCTTTTCTCATTTGCCTTCGAAGGTCACGTGTATTGCTGGAACAGGGTCCCTCAAGGGTATACAGAGAGCCCCTCTATCTTTAATCAGATCTTGAAAAAATGTCTAGAGACTTTGATCTTACCTGGGAATTCGGTCTTAGTGCAGTACATAGACGACCTTCTACTGGCGTCTAAAAGTCATAGGGACTGTGTAGTTGACACCATTGCCCTCCTAAATCATCTGTGTGAGAAAGGGCATAAAGTGGCCCCTGACAAACTACAGTTCTGTGCGAAATCAGTGAAATATCTAGGACACCAGATAGAAAAGGGTGTCAGAAAAGTCACATCAGAAAGAGTGAGAATAATTCAAAAGATGCAGTTGCCCCGTACTCAAAAAGATGTCAGAATGTTCCTGGGTGTACTAGGCTACTGTAGGCAGTGGATTCTGGGATTTGCAGCCTTAGCCAGGCCTTTGATAAAAATGACCACGAGAGGAATGCCAGATATTGTAGAGTGGGACGATGAAAGCCTAATGGCTTTCACAAGACTGAAAAACTGTCTGTGTACAGCCCCTGCGCTGGGAATGCCAGATTATTCCAAAGAATTTGCCTTATTCTGTGACACTCGCGATAATTGCGCATTGTCAGTCCTGACTCAAGAACATGGCACGACCAGAAGGCCTGTGGCCTATTTCTCTGCCACTTTGGACCCAGTAGCTGCTGGGTTGCCAGGCTGTCTGAAAGCAGTAGCTGCTACCTGTGCAAGTTTGGAACAAAGTGAGTCCATAGTCATGGGACATCCTGTGACTGTGTATGTTTCACATGGAGTGGTAATTCTATTGACCAGAACTAAAACACAGTATCTCACCCCTAGTCGGCTGACTAAATACGAGAGGATTCTTGTGGGTGCAGCAAATGTAAGCATTGTTAGGTGCGGTATTCTGAACCCTGCCACTTTACTCCCCGACTCCCTGGAAATGGAAGGGGGGGATGATGATGAACATGATTGCATTGACCTAACGGAGTTCAATACTAAACCACGCCCAGACATAAAGGAAACGCCATTGCCTGTGCATGACAAGGAATTATTTGTGGATGGTTCCTGTCTAAGACCTGAACTAGGAGGCCTGAGTGCTGCCTATGCTGTAGTCTCCTTAACCAAAATTGAAGAAGCAGGTTACCTATATAACATCAAGTCTGCACAAGTAGCCGAATTAATTGCTATGATAAAAGCTTGCAAAATTGGGAAGAACTTACGCATAACAGTGTATACTGACAGTCAGTACTGTTATGGAGTTGTGCATGACTTTGGCCAATTGTGGCTACAGAGGGAATTCATGACTTCCTCAGGTACACCCATTCGGAATGCAAAGGTTGTTCATGACCTTTTAGAGGCCATCCAGTTGCCCAAAGAACTGGCAGTGGTAAAATGTGCTGCTCATAAAAAGAGCATGGACAAAGTATCACTGGGAAACGATTATGCTGATCGAGTGGCCCAATGGTGCGCCAAAGATCGGTATATTGTAAATCCAAAACGAGGGGGGCCAGGAACCAGCTGCCAGCTTCAGGTGTTTGAAGAAGTGCCTACATGGGATGAAGTGAGAGAATGGCAGGAATCGGCTCCTTGGCAAGAAAGAGAGAAATGGAAGGAGGATGGGTGTAGACCGAGACGTGTGGATGGTGTGATTTTGGGCCCAACTGGTATGCCTGTGTTACCCCGACACTTGCTTGGCACAATGGCAAGATTAATACACGAAGGATCACACATTGGTAGGGATGCCATGATTCTGGTATTTCAACAGACTTGGTACAGTAAAAAGTTCAGGAAGGTAGCAGAGTCCCTCTGCCAGAGGTGCCTGTCATGTCAACAGATGAACCCAGGCAAGAGGACAATGGTTGAACTGAGCAAGATTGGGAGATCAGGGGGTCCCTTTGTAAGGATACAGATTGATTTCATCACCATGCCCCGTTGTGAAGGGAAGCGATATGTCCTTGTCATTGTTTGCGTATTTTCAAAATGGGTAGAAGCTTACCCTACTCCCCAAAGTGACGCATTGACAGTAGCGAAGTGTTTACTAAAAGAACTGATACCTAGATTCGGGATACCATACATTATTGAATCAGATAAGGGTGGACATTTCCAGAATGAAATACTGGCTGAACTCTGTAAGGCCTTTGGAATAAGGCAGAAACTGCATTGTGCATACCACCCAGAGGCTTCTGGAATAGTGGAACAAGTAAATGGAACTATCAAAAACAGACTAGCAAAACTGACAAATGCTACTGGCATGACCTGGGTGAAGGCCCTGCCTCTGGTCCTGATGGGACTGAGAAGTGTTCCTGACCGCAAGACAGGCCTAAGTCCCCATGAAATCATTATGGGAAGAGTGATGAGACAAGCATGGGTGCCAGGAAGCAAACTGTTGAGTATTACTGATGATTTGGTGCTTGAATACTGCAGAAGATTGGGTGACCAAGTGCGTTCTATCTCTCGCCAGATTGGAGACGACGGCATCCTCAATCCAACGACTCCTCTCCACAGCTTGGTTCCAGGAGACTGGGTCAAAATAAAGAAGCACACTCGATCAAATTGTCTGGCACCAAGGTGGGGAAAGAAACGCCAAGTAATCCTGGTAACAACCACTGCAGTGAAGGTCGCAGGTGTTCCCCAGTGGATCCACGCTGGACACACCCAGAAGGTATTACCAGACAAAGAATTTGCAGAAGAAGGGCAACCAGCAGAGGACCCTGCAGGAGCCAGTCCAGAAGCAGCTGACAACGAGCAGCCCAGCACCAGTCAGGTTGCAGGAACAGCAGACGTTGGCCCAGGAGTAGTTGACTACGAACTGCCAAGAATCCAGCCTGCTGAAGAGGTCCAGGAAACTGAGCCAGGAGTAGCTGAAGACGAGCTGCCAAGCATATGGCCAGAAGAATGGATACCGATGATTGATCTGACCGAAGATCCCATCAGAACAAGAGAACGACTTTGTGAAGGTAGAGAGTGGATTAGCCAGGAAAAGCAAGGCACAGGCGAAGAACCTCAGCCGCTTGAGATTCACATCAAAACTGAGGAAGGAGAAGGTCAGACAGGGACAGAACAGGTGTTCGATACACCACCGCTAACACCTGATGCAGATAAGGGAGAGACTAGAAATAGAGTGATAGTTCGAGCAGAAAAAAATCAAGAGATCGAAGTGCTTGAACAGGATCAGAGAGGGTTAGAAGAACGGGTTCAGGAAACAGAAACAGAAACAGAGACAATCGAAAGCCAAAAACAAAATATTCCTGAACAAGGCCAGATTAGCAACCAGGCAGAAGACTTTGATGCTAGCCCGGGAACTAGCCAGATAGGGGAAGTAGAAGAAGAAAGTGGAGAAGAATTGCCACAAGATAAAGAGAACAAGAGAATAAGAGAAGAAAGTGAAGTCCAAGTACCGACTAAGAGGCTAAAGAAAAGAAACAACCTTGAGCCTAGGTTTGTAAAAAGATTGAGGCTAAGGATAAAGACAGTGGAAGAAAAACGTGCAGAAGCAAGAAGAAGTGCTCGGATAGCAGAGCAAGAAGAAAACTCTTCCAAAAGAAGGAGTGAACGAATAAAAAGACAAAACAAAAAGTACAAGTCTCCTGAATGGACACTGGTTTTGGAAGAACTTGAAGATCTTGATATAACTGACGTGAGCGACGGAGAGCCCGTCCCTGAGTACTCAGCTGAAGAAGAAGACGAACCACCGTGAATTTGCACAAAGTAAGCTAGTTGTGTAAAGCCAAAAAGAGGGGTCGAGAAACTCCTTCTGAGCCAAAATGTCTGATTCAACAGTGAATGGTAGACCTAGTTGCAGCCGTTTTAAGACGTGTTGCAAGGTGTGTATATGTAGTGTAGTAGTACTGATAGTCATCTGGATAGGACTAACAATTTTCATTCCCTTTGCTGTAAGTAAAGATACTAACATTGTCCCTACTGAAACTGTAAATACTGACAGTGAGGAGTTGACAACACAGAGTGTAGCAAGACATGAGAGAGCACTGAGACAAACAAAACGAGACTTAGAAGCATCAGATGAGGGAGGACTACATTATCATGGAATTAAGAACAGGACACACTTAAATGTTTTTGCAAACTTGTTAATACACTATGTAGAGACTATGGAAATTGAAGATTGCTATGTCTGCATGAAGCTACCTACTTCTGTGGCTGAAGGCGTGACATACCATCACCTGCCATTGACATATGGAATCTCCTGTAGCATTTTAGCTAGTTTATTTTACAAAAGAGGACCATTACAGTACTATTACTCTAATAATGACGTGATCTTTTCTGAACTTCCGATACGTGGGAACTTGAATCCTGTACATACCAAAAGTGACACCATAAGATATATGGGCGACTACTTTCTGACTATAGGTAACATTGACATAGCAGACGCACACAGAGATAACTTGACTTGTTCTTTGCGTGAGCAGGAAAAGATGTTCCTGAACATGGCAGAGAAAAGAAGAATTAAAATTCAAAAGAAGGCTAATGACGAAAGTCAGAAAAAGCCAAAGTGGGCAGAGAACATGGAAGGCACCTCATCTGGTGGAGCGGGTCCTGCTCTGTTGCTGGATTTTGAAAAGAAAGGCAAGCTATGTCTTCACCGCGAGAAGACTAGCTATTATAATAATGTTTTCATTGGTTCCAGTGAATGTGAACATAATTACAAGGTAATTGGAGGTTGGGGTTTCAAAAATGGGTCAGAGCCTGTGTTTCCTGGAATTTATTTTATTTGTGGGGACAAGGCTTATTTCAAATTGCCGGATCACTGGTATGGAAGCTGCTACTTTGGCATTGTCTTCCCGAAAATATACCATGTGAATGGGAAAGCTGGAAGCAATGAAGATACTAATGGCTTAGTGCGTAGTAAAAGAGAAAGTATAGGTGAAATTATGGGTAGTATTTTCAGTGCACTGATACCTGGAGTGGGAGTGGTTCTGAACACTCACAGAATTTGCAAATTGTCTACTATAGTGGATGTGCTGTCTACTGAAACAGCTCATGGATTTCTGCTGGTCAATACTGAAATGGTTGCGATCAGATCAATGGTTTTGCAGAATCGACTTGCTCTTGACACCTTATTAGCGAAAGAGGGCGGAGTCTGCCGGATGTTGAAGGCGCAACATTGTTGCACTTATATTCCGGATAAAAGTGTACAGATCAAAAGATATGTGAAAAACATTACTAATTTGACAAAGGAACTCAAACCACTCGAGGTTGATAGTGCCTGGAAGAGACTGGTAGATGGTCTCTCAAATGTAGGTCATTGGCTTGCTAGCATAGGTAAAAGCTTATTGTTCAAAATACTGATGCCAATTGGTATTATAGGTCTTATTATACTTTTCATTTTCTTGTGCTGTAAATACCGCAAGCGCACCAAAAAGCACGAGGTAAATGCAAGAGGAGTGAAACGAAGTGTGGATGAGATTGAATTAGAGGAAGTGAATGACCAGATATACAAAAAGGTGAAGACTTCTCACCCTACTAGAACTGAAAGAGAAAAGTTAGAACGATTGCTGGAAGAAATAGAACTTTATAAAGTGTGAAAGAAAGTTGGCATCTGGTTCCATTATATTTTGTGATGATAGTAAATATCATCAAAGAGGGGATTGATGAAGCAAAGCTTCGCATATTTTGCGGCTTGCCGAAGTCAAGAACCTCGTTTATGTATAACAAGGTAATCAATGTACGTCTTACTAACATTTATATTAAGTTTGAGTAAAGTTTATGACGCTTGCCTATGTGTATTCCTAACTATTTTAATCCGTGTTTATAAAATGGCCGCTGCTTGTATTTAGTTACTGCGCATGCGTCAGCCACACTCACGTGTCCTGACGCGTCTGCAGAAGTGGAGGGAAAGTTATGCGCATGCGTAATTCATAGCTGTGCTTATCATGTGGTACTGCTCGTGCCACTGCTCTTGTGACTGTATCAATGTGGCTAACATTTAAACGCAATAGTTTTATTTCTTGATGATGAGTTAAAAGTACAAATCCTGTGATGTGTTTTCATAATGACATTACTATGTATTAATTTGTTTTTCGCTTACTTTTTATGTACCGCGGGGAATGGGGTTTGTCTGTACCGAGAACCATTTTGGAGGTCCTTCTGCGCCTGCGCGACTTGCCGAGGCATAGCAGACCTTGACTGATGGAACACAGCCAGTTGGCAGTGATGAGCAAGATGCTCCTGAGAAACGACCCGAAAACTCGGCTGAACCAATCATATGTTCTCACAGAGCAACATTGTTAAAGTTGCCATTGTATTTCTGCACCAGTTCTCATGAGAACCCCAATCTAGTTAGGCGGTACCCTATTATGCAAATGTAGGCTTGAAACTCTATGTCGTGATTGGTGTGTTACCCAAATCCTACCTTAGGACCAATCGAAATTGAGGGATTCTGACACTTTGCAACATTGGGGGGTGGTACACTGTCCCCAAACTGTATATTTACCCTGGGTTCACCTAGTGAACCGTCCGACTTGTCTGGTTTAGCTGACCTGTCACTGACCCAACGCACTCAATAGGTGACTGAAGATACAGAGCGCTGCAAAGCACTCTGTCCGAATTTGACCATAGACTGAGGTTCTACTGAACCTTAAAGTGCTGGCGAAGCACTTAGCTGGGAGTTCGCTGACCCAATCGGGGTCTTGATCGATAGCTGCAAAGCGGGTGGAGCGCAGGCGTTGCTTCCGAACTGTGGGTTCCGGTCCTGTCCTGAAGAGGTCCTGTCCTGAGGGTTTGCTGTCCTGTCCTGAGGGTCCTGTCCTGATTCCTATTCCGAGGGTATCCTGTTTTGTCCTGGGTGTCCATTCTGCACCTGCTGTCCTTTGAGGGGTATCCTTCCTTGAGGGTTTCCTGTCCTTAACTGACCCGTGGCCAGGGTTTGGTTTCCACACCTTTCTAGGTAAATATTGCTCTGAAAACTCTTAAAATCTTGCACCTTCTGAATTTCTAACTTTTGCTTTAATAAAGTTCATCATTGCATATGTTATATTTTCCATGCCTTTCCGCAACTATTGAAAGTCAATTACGTATTTTCATAAGTTTGTTCCTATGTCTTCTCACTTGTTAGAAATTATATTTTGCATTGCAGTTTGTCATTTTCTGATATGGTCTAGAACTTCATTGCCTAGACTGTTCAAAGGCCCCTTTACTTTAAGTGAAGCGTGTTACTCATTGTAGGCCCTCCTATAGTTACCCACACTTAGTCTGCCCATGTTTAGATAATACTGAATTGCATAGTATTTTTCTCGTTACATTTTATCAGTACTTCAATGATTACTCTGTCATTATTTCTTTATAGCTATATAATTTACGTTATCTTGGTTATTGATTGTCTTATTTTACTGTACCTCATGCAAGAAAATAATGAACTTTAGATAAACATTTTTAAACTTCCAGTTGTCCGTGGTCATTTAAACAGTATTTTGAATGTTGTTGGTTGGGTTTGGATTTGTTGCCTTTCTTTACAGCTAGCTCCCTGATTCATTGTGGTCATTAGGTACCCGCATCGGGGAATGGTAAGTCGGGTGCACTGAAAATAATAGTAGGGAACACACACACACAACTTGGTAGAGCTCGTGAAGTCACCTGATCGAGGTATATGGTGATTTTGAAAAGTATATGGGCCCTGAAGCCGGAAACGGCGAAAACTATTGGTCGGGTGGCCTCGCGCGCTCTATCACTATGTCCTCCACTGGGCATTACATAGGAGCCTTGTCTTAAGTATATAGGCTTTATTGGTCACCACAATAGACTTGTCATATTCAGACACCAGAAACGTCTTGTCATAGGTGGAACAGTCTCTTGTGAATACCACAGAAATGTGTCATATGTGACTACTCTCTAGTGGGCACAAAAGGGATCATGTTGTATGCTGATTGTCTGGTGTGGACACCAGAGGAGACCTCTCGTAAACAAGTACTCTTGTGGGTACATCAGATAACTCTTTTCATAATTGGGCAGACTCTAACAGACATCTGGAAAACCTTGTCAGGAGTATAAAGGCTCTAATGGATACCGCGGCCTTCGTGGAGTACCCGTTTACCACAGGAGTCTTGTCATAAGCAGCCGTGCTATAGTGGATACCAGAGAACTCGAATCATACATTGATAGTCTCTAGAGAACACCACAGGAGTGTTGTCATAAGCAGGTATACTTTTGTGGGTACTAAGGCATACTTCTGTGGGTACTTGAGAAGTCTTGTTATACAGGGATAGTTTCTAGTGAACAGCACAGGGGACTTTTCATAAGCAGGTATACTTCTTTGGGTACTAGTGAAGTCTTGTCAAAAGCAAGTATACTTCTGTGGGTAATAGAGAAGTCTTGTCATAAGCAGACGTGCTAAAGTGGATACCAGAGAAGTCTTGTCATACATAGATAGCCTCTAGTGAACACCACAGGATTCGTCATATGCTGATAGTCTTCTATGGACACATAGCAGGTAGGTGTCTGTGGACAGCAGAAAAGCCTTGTTACAAGTGGACAGAATCTAGTTGATGTTACAGCTGTCTTGTCATATGAGGATTGTCTTTAATGGAAACTGCGAGAGCATTCCCATAAGTAAATAGGCTCCAGAGCTAATACATCTTGTCCTGTCATCTAAGGGTCAATTTTGTGGGATTAGATTGTTCAATTGGTCTCTGTGATTACTGCTACAGATATGTCAAGTTTCACATATCTCGGACACAATGACACAATTCAGTGACTCAACCACAAGCCTTAAATCAAAAGGAAAAGTCATAAAGAGGAGAAGCATGATGCCAGAATGTGCAATTACTTAACTATGCTTATTTTATTATAAGGACATATTCTGTGCAGCTCAGTTTTATCTAGCTTGTCTCCTTCACAGCCTGGCTCTCTTTTTTTCTTTCCCTGTCTCTCTCTCAATCTCTAACTCTATTTCTTTATTCCTCCCTCTCTCTCTCTCTCTCTTTCTCTCTACCACCCTTACTCTTTTGGCATTAAAAAAAGAAAAAATAAATATGTAAATTTCGCCTACTAAAAAGCCATAGATTGAAAATACATGAAAACACGCTGAGTGATGGCTCTATGAAAGAGAAGGATGGGAAAGGCCTTAATCACAAAGAGAAGCCTGTGAGTACAATAATGGTGATTTTATGGAGTATAATGGCGCCAAAGGTGCCGCATACTAACAAGCTATCAGGAGAGGTGATCAGATAGGGATTTGGGGGAAAAGAGTTAAGAGGAAGGTCAAATTTTGGGGCAAGGGTAAACAATAGGATGGTGAAGGAGTAAAGGACGTGCCCTGCATTGGAGTAGAACAAAAAGGAAATTGTATGGTTTCAGAAACCCCAAATAGCAAACAAAAAAGACGGCCGGAACAGGAAACAAACATGGGCCATCTTCCCAGCCTTGTGAGCAAAACCATGATAATAACAAATGGGTAAGTCACGCACAAAATAACAGAAAAAATATAATATTTTATATCAACATTAATGCCTTTTGTACTAGAACTTGCGCATTTTTAAAACATCATCACCTCTACTTTTTTGTTACTACTTTTGCACTCTACCTTATTTCAGTCAATCCCTAGTACAGCTACCATCCTCTTTAACATGTGGATATTGAATATCGACTCCAAGGCTGAATTTGACAAAAATATTATGGTCGAGATATCATCACTAGAAAAATATTGTGGACCATAATATCAAGGGTAAGAATATTTTTCTATATTTGTTAACAATATTGATGTTTACAATATAATACACTATGACATTATTCAATCCTTTTGTAGTACATTATATATCAAAATAAATGCTACATTATTATTGAATTTTCATAATTTCTATAGGATTTGTAAATTTTTTGAGGTTGTTGGAGGATTGGTTGAGTAGTGTGTTATTAAAACTATTAATTTAAAATATAATGAATATGCTACTTACCAGTATGCATCTGTTCTTGGCATGTAGGGCTGCTGACATTCATATCTATAGCATAGATCGCCGCCTAGTGTTGGGTCCGGATGATTGCACCTTGTTGTCCTGGAAGAGTCTTCGAAGTATCACGAGATAGGTGGCTCCTCCCCTGGACTACAGTGCGCATGGGCATCGACTCCATCCTTAGATTGTTTTTAGCCATTGTGGCAAAGATGGAGTGCAATAGTGTAAACGATGACCATGTGTAAGAGTAAGTGTAAGAAGAAGAAGTCTGCAACCGCTACGGGCGCCGGGGAGGAGGGCGGGCGATATGAATGTCAGCAGCCCTACATGCCAAGAACAGATGCATACTGGTAAGTAGCATATTCAGTTCTAGGCATGTGGGCTGCTGAATTCATATCTATAGCATAGAATACATAGCAGTCCCTCCATTAACGGCGGCTGCCCGTGCCAGTTGCAGAAGCTTGAAAAAGTGTTCTAAGAACAGCCTGCCCTACAGCTGCCTGCTGCTTGGAATGTACGTCTACACAGTAATGCTTAGTGAACGTATGTGGTGTAGACCATGTGGCTGCTCTACATATGTCTTCCAAAGGAATATTGCCTAGGAACGCCATGGAGGCCCCCAACTTGCGAGTGGAGTGGGCCCTGGGGGGGACCGTTAAAGTGTGCTTAGCTTTGTGATAGCAAATTTGAATGCACTTAACGATCCATCTGGCAATTCCTGCTTTGGAAATGGGGTTGCCTTTGTGCTGGGCTGAGAAGGCAACAAAGAGCTGTTGTGTCTTTCTGAAATCTTTTGTTCTGTCAATGTAGTACATTAACGCTCTTTTGACATCAAGAGTGTGGAGCATTCTTTCTGCTACTGTTTCAGGGTTTGGAAAGAATGCGGGCAGTTCTATGGTTTGGTTGATATGAAACTGCGACACCACTTTTGGAAGAAACTTAGGGTTAGTGCGCAGCACAACCCTGTTGGAATGAATCTGAATAAATGGCTCTTGTACAGTGAGCGCCTGCAGCTCACTGACTCTCCGCAGAGAAGTAATGGCGATGAGAAAAGCCACTTTCCATGTTAAGAATTGAATCTCACAGGAATGGAGAGGCTCAAAAGGTGGGCCCATCAACCTGGTGAGGACCAAGTTGAGGTTCCATACAGGAGCTGGCGGGGTCCTGGGAGGGATGACGCGCTTCAGGCCTTCCAGGAAAGCTTTAATGGCAGGCACTCTAAAAACAGAGAGATGCTGCCTGTTTTGAAGATAAGCCGCTATGGCGGATAAGTGTATCCGAATGGAAGCATATGCTAGATTGCATTTGTAAAGATGTAACAAATAGCAGATGATATTAGGCATGGATGCATCTAGCGGGTTGATATTGTGGTCAGTACAGTAAATGACAAACCGCTTCCATTTCGCTGCATAGCAAGCTCGGGTAGTGGGCTTTCGTGCCTCCCGGATGATGTCCATGCATTCAGGGGGCAGATTAAGGTAGCCAAACTCTAAGACTTCAGGAGCCAGATCGCCAGGTTGAGCTGTTGCGGGTCTGGATGCTGAATGTCGCCATGGTTCTGCGTCAAGAGCCTGGGTGTGAGGCGCAGTCTTTGATGCGGTACCACGGAGAGTTCTAGAAACGTGGTGTACCATGGTTGGCGTGCCCACGTTGGAGCAACCAGGATGAGCGTCATCGAGTGTTGCTGGAGCTTTCTTGCCACCAGCTGGATTAGAGGTGCTGGGGGAAAAGCGTACGCAAATCTGCCTGACTAGTTCATCCATATCGCATTGCCCTGCGACTGTGGATGAGGGAACCTGGCGGCAAAGTTTCGGCATTTTGCGTTTTCCTTTGTGGCAAACAGGTCTATCTCTGGATGACCCCACTGCTGGAAGTACGGGCGGAGTACTGATGGATGTAACTCCCACTCGTGCATGTGGTGGCTGTATCTGCTGAGCAGATCCGCCATCTGATTGTCCTTGTCCGGGAGGTGTTCCACCATGAGGAAGATGTTCCTCTGAATGGCCCACTTCCACATGCTCTGAGCCAGATGAGACAACTGTGGAGAGTGTGTACCTCCCTGCTTCTGGATGTAGTACATGGCTGTCATGTTGTCCGTCCGGATCAACACGACTTTGTTGCACAGATGTACTTTGAAGGACTTCAGTGCCAAGAAGATTGCCATCAGTTCTAGGTAGTTGATGTGCATCTTCTGTTGCTGCGTTGTCCATAGTCCCTGCACCGTGTAGTGGAGCACATGAGCTCCCCACCCTTGAAGAGATGCGTCCGTCGTCAGGATAATCTGTGGCACCGGCTCTTGAAACGGTCGGCCCTTGCAAAGGTTGTGTGGATTCCACCAATGCAGAGAGCTGGATGCCCGACCGGTCACCAACACTAGGTCTTTCAATTGCCCGTGAGCCTGATTCCACTGACGTGCCAAGCACTCTTGGAGCGGACGCATATGAAGTCTGGCGTGTGGGACTATGAAGATGCAGGAGGCCATCATGCCTATCAACTGCATCAACACTCTGGCAGGAAGAGAGTGTTGTGGTCTGAACTTTAGGATCAGCGACTGCATGTTGCTTATCCTCACTGGATTTGGCTGAGCCGTAGCCGCCAAAGTGTCTATCGTCGCGCCCAAATACTGCCGCACATGTGCTGGCTGAAGGTGCGACTTTGGATAGTTGAGCGAGAACCCCAGACTGTGCAGAAGGTGAATGGTGTGGGACATGTCGGCCGCGCACTGCTGGGCCGACTTTGCTTGAACAAGCCAGTCGTCCAGGTAAGGATAGACATGGACGTTCTGTCTCCTGAGGTGCGCCGCCACTGTCGCCAGACATTTTGTAAACACTCTGGGGGCAGTGGTCACCCCAAAAGGAAGGACTTTGAATTGGTAATGCTTGTTTTGAATGGTGAACCTGAGGTATTTCCTGTGGGAGGGGTGGAGTGGGATGTGAAAGTACGCATCCTTGAGGTCCAAGGTTGCGAGAAAATCTCCCTGGTTCAGCAAAGGAAGAACTTGTTGCAGTGTCAACATGTGGAAATGCTCTGAGAGGATGTACCGATTCAAGGGCCGTAGGTCTAGAATCGGTCTGAGCGTGCCGTCCTTTTTTGGAATCAAGAAGTACAGGGAATATACCCCTGTGCCTTCTTCCTCCACTGGCACAAGCTCTATTGTGCCTTTTTGCAGCATGTCCAGAACTTCCTGCTGCAATAAGTGCAAATGCTCTCGTGACATAGGACGGTGTCTTGGGGGCATGTTGGGTGGAGTGCCTGTCAGCTCTAAACAATAGCCGAACTGGATAAGTTGCTTGACCCACCTGTCTGTGGTGATGGACTTCCACACGGACAGGAACCGCTGGAGTCTCCCCCCGACCGGTATTGTGTGGTCGGGGGGCAGTGACCGGGAGTCACTGCTTGTTGGTGGCAGAGGAACGGGAACTGTTGTTGCCTCTGCCCTTGGAGCTGTTGCCCTGGTATCCTCCTCTACTCTGTTTGGGGTAGGATGACTGCGCCCCGCTTTTGTTGAACTGCGTCTGCTGTGACATTTCTCCCCTGGTAACACCTCGATTCCCTGAGCGACGAAAAGTGTTCCCACGAAACTGCTGCGACTGTAGAGCCCCCATGGACTTGGCGGTCTCAGTATCCTTTTTAATTTTCTCCAGTGTGGTGTCGACCTCAGGACCAAACAGCCTGTCTGGGTTGACCGGTTGGTTGAGGATGGTTGTCTGTATCTCGGGCTTGAAGCCGGAGATTCGGAGCCTAGCCTGCCACCTCAACATCACGCTAGTATTGATCGCCCTTGCCGCTGTACCCGCGACGTCAAGGGCGCACTTGATAGCAGCGTTGGAAATGAGTTTGCCCTCTTGTACCAGCATCTCAGCCCCCTCCTTGTACTGCTCTGGCAGGTGTTGCAACAGGGTCTCTAGGGTGTCATAATGTGCCCTGTCGTATCTGGCCAACAGCACCTGTGTGTTTGAAATGCGCCAGATGTTGGCCGCCTGTGCTGCCACCCTCTTCCCCGACGCCTCCAGCACTTTTGACTCTTTGTCCGGGGGAGGAGCTTCACCCGTGGTTTGAGAGTTAGCTCGTTTGCGAGCATTAGAGACCACCAAAGAGTCCAGTGGCAATTGGCCCCTTATGTATGCTGGATCGCCAGGTGCCGGTCTGTATTTCTTCTCAATACGAGGGTTAACAACCCTTGATCTTGTGGGCTCCTTAAAAATGTCCGCAGCATGCCGTAGGACCCGCTTTAACATGGGAAGAGTTTTCACAGTTTTTTCTGCCGTGGAGAAAGTGTCAAAAAGAAAGTCTGCTTCCACAGGGTCAGCGTGCATATCAACGTCATGGTTCTTAGCTGCCCTCTCTATCAAAGCATGAAATGCCGTTGAATCCTCGGTGGGAGATGTTTTGACGTTAAACACCTGTGGGTGAAGGGTCGCCTGCTGATTCCCTTGATCCCCAGTGTCCACCCACGAGTCTTGTTGCTCATCAGGCTCAGTGTGGGTTGGGAAATTATATTCCTCATCCTGCTGTTCCCCATCTTCTCCATCCGAATAGGTGGGTGATGGTGTTGCCCCCCTTGCAGGGTGTTGAATCCTGGGTTCAACCAGTACAGGAGTGTCCTCCACAGGCCTTTTGCGTTTCAGGGGAATCCTAAAAGACTCCAAGGGCTTTGACGCCGTAAGCTTCCGCTTTAGAAGCGTCAGCTTCCCAGTGTCTGCGTCGATGAACTGCTCCGACTGCTCCGACAAAGAGAGTTGGTGACACGTTAGACCCCCAGCCGGGGGAGCCGACGTCGACCTCTCTGGGTCCTTGGGCACCGACCGCGGTGCAAAGGCCTTCGGCGCCACCTTAGGTGGTAGCGTGAAAAGGATTGGTGTGGAAGCTTGTGGCGTTGGGACAGCCTTCTTCGCTGCGGAAGGGACCTTCGGTTCCGACGCGGAAGCTCTGTCCTTAATACGTTGTAGTGAGTCCGCGACCTGCTTCGTGAACGAAGCTGACGGCTTCGTCGATCCGACCGATGTCCTCGGGCCACCCCCAGAGGAAGACTCGGGCATCGGCCCCTTCTGAGTGTCCGAGCGAGGTGCCGGAGCATCCGTCTGCGGAGCACTGCGATCCCCGACCACAGTAGCGGACGTGGACGCCGACGACTTTGCCTCGACAACCTTGACTTTTGGCGTCGTCGCGCCAGACTTCGGCTCCGCGCCCTTGGCAGCCGTTGTGTCGACAGGCCTCTTGGACTTCGGCTCGACGGCCTTGGCGAGAACGGCCTCACCCGTCTTCTTGGGCTTCGGGTCGACCGCTGTGCTCGTCTTCTTGGGCCTCGGCTCGACCGCCGTGCTCGACGCCAAATCTACGGTCTTTGGTGAGCTTGGCTCCTTGACCACTTTCGTCGCCATCGAGGGTGCGACACTTTTCTTCGGCTTCGAGGCCTCCGAAGACGACGGCGGTGGAGCAGACGTCTTCGGTTTCGATGGTGTGTCGGCCATTTTAGTTGTTGTTGACACCGAAAGTTTCGGTTTCGGTTTCGATTTAGTTAATGGCGGCTCTGCCGAAGCGACCGTGGCCGGGCCGGAAGGCGGGGCCGTGGACATTGGAGTAGGGTCTATGGTAAGGCCATGTGGCGATCCTTCGACCGAGCCTTATTAAATGTTCTAACGGGGTATAGCTCTTCCTCCGAGCTATCTTCCATGGCCCCGTAGGCCTCTTCGTCGTCCCCTACCTCCTCGACGAGTTCCTCCACGTCTTGGCCCTCGGCGTCCGCTTCATAGTCGGACTCGACGACCACCGAAGGAGGCGAAACCTGAAGATGGACATGCTGCTCGTCCGCTTCCTCATTGACGAAGATGTCCACTGGTGCTGGGGCCGATCGCCGGGCCTCGAGGCGCACCGCGCGCCGAAGCTTGATGGTTTTCTTCGACCGAAACCTGGAACAGGCCATGCAGTTGGCCTCGTTGTGGTCCGGCGACAGGCATTTGTTGCATACCGGGTGGACGTCGATGTGTGGGTATTTGGATCCACACACCGGACCGAATTTGAACGGGCTTCGTTCCATGCCGTCGAAGTCTTGCCACGTCGACTGGGCCTCGATCCTCGAAGTTTCACGACTCACGGGATATCCG
Organism: Lissotriton helveticus; assembly: GCF_964261635.1. Taxonomy (NCBI): domain Eukaryota; kingdom Metazoa; phylum Chordata; class Amphibia; order Caudata; family Salamandridae; genus Lissotriton; species Lissotriton helveticus. The sequence goes on from NC_136058.1 coordinate 234,572,322, forward strand.
AACTTGAAGAGTTGGATGAAGTGAGGCACCGAACGCGAACAATACCGACGGGTCAGAGAAGGCCGTTTGGCCTCGAAAAACGAAGTTTCTATCGATTCCGAACCGGAGTTCACGAAACACATCCGAACCCAATGGCGGAAAAAAACAATCTAAGGATGGAGTCGATGCCCATGCGCACTGTAGTCCAGGGGAGGAGCCACCTATCTCGTGATACTTCGAAGACTCTTCCAGGACAACAAGGTGCAATCATCCGGACCCAACACTAGGCGGCGATCTATGCTATAGATATGAATTCAGCAGCCCACATGCCTCGAACCTTTGATAACCGTGATATGTGTTATCAATGTTTAATGTTATTCACAAGACAAAATTGCAAGTATCACAAAACCAGGATTAGAGGAAGGATTCTTAGGACCTAAAGAATTTGAATTTTTAAATAAAAAATCACCAAGGACCCCAGTCCTTTATTTCTTACCTAAAATCCACAAGAATGAGCGCACACCACCTGGCCGACCAATTGTATCGGGGTGCGATTCTGCACTTGAACCGGTCTCTAAATATATAGATTTTTTTCTAAAACCATTTTTACCACAGGTAAAATCGTATCTCAGGGACACCACCGATTTTATCAATAGGATGGAGGGACAATCATTCAATAAAGATACTCACTTGATGGTGACCCTTGATGTTAACTCTCTCTACACCCAAATACCTCAGGATGAGGCATTGGAGGTTTTAGAGATTTATCTTGACCAACGCGAAAGACCGCACAGAGTCCCCACCTCATTCATCTTATCACTTGCTGAGATCACGTTACGCAGTAATTATTTCACATTTGAAAATGCGTACTTTGTCCAAATTAAGGGCATCGCCATGGGCTGCCCTTATGCTCCTGAGATGGCGGTACTTTACATGGCCCAGTATGAACAACGGTTCATATATAACAACAACCCATTTGGTGGCCATATAAGTCAATGGCTTAGATACATTGATGACGTCTGGCTCCTATGGCAAGGAGACCAGACGGAACTTGACCAGTTCTACAATTGGCTAAATTCTCGGCACAGAGACATCAGTTTCTCCATTGAATCAAGTAAAAGCAAAATGACTTTTTTGGACATCACAGTTGGCGTCCGCGATGACATCCTCACAACCACCTTACACAAAAAAAACACAGACAGGAATACCATCCTTCATTTCAAAAGCTCGCATCCACGATTTTTGAAGGAAAACCTCCCCTTTGGGCAGTTGCTCAGAATAAGGAGAAATTGCGCTGACATCTCAGATTTTGAACAACATGCTACAAATTTTTGCGCAGAGATGGCTGTCAGGGGTTACCCCAAAAAACTTCTTAAGCACTCGAAAAAACGTGCCAGATTCACTCCTAGGGAGAATCTGCTTCAGAAAAAAGATAAAAATGACACAAATGAATTGGTGTGTGTCACGACTTTTGGACCACACACAAATCAGTTCAAACGCATAATTCTGAAGAATTGGCATTTATTGGAGGACTTGGAACATCCCCTAAAGAAACCCATTTTCGCCATGCGCAAAAATAAGAGCATTGGGCAACATCTGATCAGGGCAGATAGTTACATCCCCAAACCAAAAAGTGACTTGATATCACAGTGGAACCTCAAACCAATAAGCGGGCACCACAAATGTGGCAATTGTGTGTCGTGTTCGACAACCCTGGAAGGCAACACATTTGACCATGATGGGGTCAGATGGAAACATGAAATGTTCACAAATTGCCGAACCAAGAATGTCATCTACGCTGTGGTATGTCCCTGCAACAAAGTGTACATAGGAAAAACGAGTCAAGCAGTTAATGTACGAATCACACAACACCGTTCCAGGTTGAAGAAAAAGGTGACCTCTGCACCTATGGTGGAACATTTCCTGAATAAAAACCATGGTGAAAATGATTTCAGATGGACGGTCCTCACATGGGTGGACCCAAAACAATGTTCACAAGACATTGAGGCTGCACTTTTACGCAAAGAGGCGTACCTCATTATGAAGTTCAATAGCGTAAATAATGGGCTCAATGTATTGAGTGAAGTAACAAGAATATAAGTGGCTCCATTGTCCTAATTTGTCCCTTTCAATAGAAGACTACATGTCCCACAACCCCCAGCGGTATGAATCATAGCAATCCTTGATCCTGATTCGCTGGGTTTTGCATGTGACCATTGGGTGGCTTTTCATCAACACTAATGCGGTAGCGTTCCGCCTTCTCTGCCCCTCTCTTTGGGAATACACCGCGGCAAATCAAGCACGCACGGTGAGTTCCGCTTTTGCCCTTCTACTCCTCGGGCGCATACACATGCTTCTGCCCACGTCGTGGGTTTCATAATAACGCTTGTTCCGTTATTTATTCAGGATTCAAGCTGATATTGAGCCACATTGTTGCTCCCCCTACAAGCAAGTCAAAACGCTAGGAGGGCCAAACATTTTGGATTCCTTCGGCATTCATTCCCAGCGAATCAACCACAAAGTAAGCTTTGCTAGTTCACTCTGGGCATTTTAAATTCAAATATGCGACGTGTTTTCTAAATATATACATCCCTTTGTTGTTTGCAGCAATTTCAAGGGACAGATTATCATTGGAATTCAGCTCCTTGACCTCGAGTCCTCCACACACCGGATTCGAAGGTAACTTTTGTTTTGGTACATCTCTTCCTCTTGGTCCACTAAGTTGCGCCATCCGGCAGCCACACAGCAGTCACTGACTTTAGCCATGTCACTCCCTTGCAGGTTGACTACCACAGTGCCTGATGACTCGGTTTGAGTTTGGAAATAACTTTTGGTGACCAACTATCACTGGTCGCATGAGGTATGTTGCACCCTCGGGTGCATTCACTTGGGAACAAGCTTTTTAATTTATCATGAAAGGCTCAGCCTTCTAAACTCGCCTCCCCTTCTCTTTTCCCCCAAACAGTATCGGCGGATACATTTCCACGCCCTGATGAGAATCCGACGATTCTTTCATTGGATTTCGAAACGCGTCGGCAAAAAGCTATTTGTGACAACAAGTCACTGTCTTGTCTTAATTCAGTTTTGGTTTCCTGCGCTCACGGAAAATGGTTCCTTGATAAATAGTTAGCGACAGGAATTGTGATTGAATATACAAGTCGCAAATTTCTTTCATATTATTCCATATGACTGCATGATACTGTTACACTTGTGAATTTGTAAATAGCTTTGCATCACTTGTTAATTCATTTGCACTTATCTTTGATGTTTATTTTTGCACACAATGTTTTCTCTTGCTTTTCCCTGGCAAAATTGATGTTTGCTCAATGTACAGTTGACTATGTATCTTTCCTTGTTCTTCCTTAAAAATTTGAATGCATAAAAGCCTAAAATGCAAATGACATTATTGTCAGAGTTTACTAATTAATGTGGTTTTCTCTGTATGGTTCATTAATGTGCACACAATCGTGCTCATAAGAGGCATAGGTAAACCCCCTTCTTGGCATAGATATGAATTCAGCAGCCCACATGCCTCGAACCTTTGATAACCGTGATGTGTGTTATCAATGTTTAATGTTATTCATTTTATTTTGTACATTAAATTATTAGCTTATAAAATATCGTTTTTAAGGTATCTTAATTTTGAGTTTGTGCTGTTGGCTTATTGGGTGGATAGTGTTTCATTTGAATGATATATCAACTAATACGAAAGGAATACTTTTAAAATTGGTATACTTTTATTTCAGAATTAAAAATAATTTATAAAAATAACTGTGGTTCATTTAATTGTAGATGTAATTTTAGATTATAGATTGCAAAATAGGAGATGTTTTAGGGGGGTTTGGATGGGTAGTTTATTATTATTATAAGGAATAATAACTTTCATAAATAATGTGGTATATTATTGATATTATTTATATTTTTAAATTAGTATTGTAAATTTGATAATTTTCACTGATGGAATATATTTTGGGAATCATTGATTAAGCTAATATTTATGTTTTAAAGTTAACTTTCATTCAATTAAAACATAACTTCGTAATTTTATTTTAGTGAGTATTATTACTTTACATTTGACAAATAACATTTTTATTTACAAATATATTAGAACATCTGTGTTGATAGTTATGCTTATCGTTGCCACTACTGGCTTCTCCTGTTCACTGTTTCCGTTATTCTAGTGTTAGGCACTTGGTTCCTCAGGATATACCCTTGTTGCTTTGTTCCACATCACGGCCTGTGAAGGGATTGCTGAGTATCACATAAGCAATGAGGGAATTCTCTGATCAGCCTTTTGGCTGTGTTGCTGAGTTTCTTCTAATTATATGCACTTTTCACACTTTATCTGGGACTAGGAGAGACAACCTTTACAACGCAACTTTTACTAGGCAGTGCCATTACGGCGCAACTTTTACAACGCAAACCATTACAACGCATTGCGCTGGGGGGCGCTCTAGGATAGGGAATAGGTTTAATTTACTATCCAACACCTTCCCTACTATCCACGGGGACTGGAGTTGGAATAGTAAATTAAACAATTCACTATCCAGCGCCCCAAAGCACTATGCGTTGTAAAGGCATGCGTTGTGAAAACCGCGTTGTAAAGGCATGCGTTGTGAAAGCATGCGTTGTGATGTCATACATCCGGGACTAGAGTTAGAATAGTAATTACGACCCTACAAATATATGCTCTTTCCCTAATCTTATGAGGACGGAAGTTAGAATAATAAACTCCCTCAAATACATGCAATTTTCCGGAGTAAATCCGACCACAGTAAGTTTATGGACTTTCCCCAATAGCTGAGCAACTAGAGTTAGAATGATAAATCTGAACACCCATTTATGTGCACCTTCCCAAATTGTATGAATTCTCACCAATTTTTGTTTTGCTGGAATTAGAATAGTAAATGTCTCCTCCCCCACACACACAAATATGTTAATGATCCCACATTTGGATAGGACTGTAGTTAGAATAGTAATTCTGATCCCCACAATCAGATTTGTGGACTTTTTCCAATATTTGCGGTACTTGCGTTAGAATGGTTTATTTAAAACACCCCAAATAGAGTCACTTCCTCAGAGAAAACACTCTTCCCAAATTTATTTTAGGGTGGAGTTAGATCAGTAAACATACCCCAAATGTATACACTCTCCACAATTTCTATTTTGCTGAAGTTAGAATACTAATGCCCCCCACACCCCCCAATTTTCCCAAATGTTGTTAGGACTGTAGTAAGAATAGTAATTCCGACCCCTACTCTCAAATTTGTGGGCTTTCTCCAATTTTTTGGGTACCTGTGTTAGAATGATTACTTAAAACACGCCAATTATATGCACTTCCTCAGTGAAAACACAGAAGCACTTGCTGTTGCTTGTCAGTGTTCTAAACCTGGAGTGGAATAGTGTCTACTTGAGGATTAGCGCACTGACTGATTTTTAGGTGGTATCTGGAGCGAATGCTAAATGAGCATGTGAAACAGGGTCAGGTCAATAAGCAAGCATTACTCAAATATGTCAGATAAAATAAACTTTAGCCCAACAGAGTCAGCATGACTACCCAATCCTGGGTGGTTGAGCTAGTCCTAAGAACAGGCTTTGACCAGTATACTGGGGCTGCTACCCAAGTGTCATGACTCATGGGAAGAACAAGTGAGAGTCTGATAAACTGTGTAAAGGAACAACCTTCGTAAGCAGAAAGAGAGGAACTCTAGAGTTTTGGAATCTGTGGAGGCACCGTCATGGGTGGCTGGGGCTGAGATGCAGGACCCGGGACTTACAGATCAGGCAGACAATCAAAGTAGCAGAAGGACTGTATACTGGCTAATTTAAGCAGCCAGGTAGTAGAAAAAGTTGTCTCCTAACCGCTAAGTTGTATGGCTCCGGCATGCTCACTTCCTATACAGAGAATGGTGTTTCTCTACATCTTTGTTTTGTTCCTTCTTCCCCCCATGTTTCCCTTCACCATGCCTTTATATGGAGAAGCCACCTTACAGCTTCACCTACAGCCTCTCATTGCTTTTTTTGCGGCAACCACCACTTGTCAGCATCTCCAGGTACTCGTGAGCTTGGGGTAGGTCTCCACGTACTTTCTGGGATTGTTACCTGCAGTCCGTTACAAAGCATCAGTCAGACTAGATGTCCGAGTGGAGAGTGTAGTCCCTTTAACAAACATGTTTAGGAGTGAGCACGAGCAAGAGATGCATATTCATGTAACTACTATGAGACAAACCACCTACTACAGAGTGTTTTTCTATCTTTCCTATCCTGTTGCTCCCCTTAATGGAGAGTGGTGGACTTGCCATTTCCTTTCCAAGACTCCTTGCAAGATTCCCATGAGATGAGAGCCAATGAATAGCAGCAAATGGAAGTGTTCCAACAACAGATAAAACAGATGCACAAAGACAATCTAAAAAAGGGTTTCCAGGTGTGAACTAACACAAGAGAAGAGAAAAGGGGATAAAATGTTGGCTGCATGACCCATACAAAAGCAGATTGCCAATAGAGCTATGAATCATTGGCGGGAAGACCTATGTGTAGTGTGGGTAAATATGCTCTACCACTATAGTGCCGAAAGTACATTTGCCAATCTGTCTGTGCGCACCCATTCCGTGATTAGAGGTCTAAGGGGCATGTGTATTAAAAACCTGTTTTGCAAGTTACTTAATAAAGATTTTTCGTGATTCGCTATTAAGGACTCGCAAAATGCAATGTATGTAGGAATCACAATATTAATTGCGATTTCTTAATATTCCTTAATTGCGGATCGCAAATTGCGATTCGCAATTAAGGAATACCTTCCCATTCATTCCTATGGGCCTGGAGGCCCATAGGAATGAATCGGAAGACATTCACAATTTGGGAGTACCCATTAGGTACTCGGAAATTGCGAATGCAATTTCAAGGGTGCAAGGGTGTCAAAAGGACACCCTGTTGCACCCCTGAAATATGTATGTGCGCCACATCGCACTTTGGCACTCATGGAAGTCTGAGCTGTGAGTTAAACCCCTTCTTAACCCCCCTTAGCCCCTGCTTACCCCTCCCTAAATTCCTCAAATTATGCTGTTAGTATTTCACATTTTCCAGCAACTCCCCGACCCCCCCCATATGTACTGCAAAAGGTAAGAGTATTTGTGTGGAGATCTCTGCAATTAGGGAAGACATTTCTACAAGAAAAGATAGGAGAAGTGGACAAGGAGGTCTCTGTAAGTAGGTTTTTTAATAGAATTTTGTAGTACGTCAGTAGTACTACTGCTGTACTGCTTAAAGATACCACAAAGTGTAGTACGGGCCTCAGAGAGGTTTTTTCATGGTAGTAGTCTAATTAAAATGGATCCTCATGTCATACCCCAAAGTGGTCCCAGCCTATATAATCTCCTTAACAAGTGGTGTACAAAGGTGATATGAGCCCGACCTGTCCTACGCCCCATCTCCAAACCTAACCAGTGCTACACTCAAGTCCTGAGCAAAGTAAACCCTTCACCTCCCACAGCTTTACCTATTTCTTACATGACATGATATGATATATCATTACATTAAGCGGCCCTGGTAGCAACTCTTGTAGCAAAAAGAAAAATAATATAGCATTCAGAATTATTGGATTTGTTCCCACTGCGAGCGATTGATTTACCGCTGCAGAAGTTTGTCTCTATCTATTGTTAACCCAGAGCCACCCACGAGCCCTTTTCTTTTGACTGCACAGCGGAGTAGCCCTGCTGTTGTCCCGAATGCTCTTCTCAGCCTTGTCCTAATGAAGACCCCACCGTGAGGACTGAATTAACCCTCCTTTCTGGGGGTCGAAACGTTGACAACACACACTTTCATTGCAAGCTCTGATGACAGATTCCTCTAAAAAGTGGATGTTCAATAGAGTTATGTGTACACCCAGGAACAATTGACCTGTGTTAGGCCGGAAAGGATCTATACTATGTACAACTGATGTATATATGTTACAACACCTTTTCCCTGTCCTACACTCACACGTTCATCACTTGTTTCCCAACCCTCCCTGTTCTCCCCAGCACTGTAAATACGTATCGCACTGTTATAGGCTTAAGCAACTGTGTTGCCAATAACAAATGCTTTGACTTAGAATCGCATTAGATGTTTATGATCCAAGAATTAAATTGGATTTATCCATTAAAAGAAAAGAAAGGGTGGTGAATGCTATATTATTTTGTTTTTCGCTACAAGAGTTGCTACCGCGACTACTTACTTATTGTACTGCAATACTGACCCAGGTCGGGTAGTTTTTTGTGGGTTACCCCTTTAATACTCAACATGATATGATATATGACATGATTTGATGATATATGAGGCATGTATAAAGTGCACTATCACTCAAGATGGAGCATCCTGGCGCTAGCTCAGCAAAAGGCATAGTAAACCATCACCTTACACAGAAGAGGGTAGTATTTGAACCCGAACGAAGATAAGTGAACCAAAGAAATCAGTAGGTTAGATGCTTGCAGGAATCATCGGAAAGAGAAAAAAGCCAGGTGTTGAGAAGTTTCTAGAATTCCGTTTCAGTGTTGGTAAATCTGAATGGGACTATAAGCTGATTCCAGATTTTGGACCCCAGAAGAGAGAGAGAATGTCCACCCTTTGTTTTGTGTCTGAAAACAGGGTTGTCTAGCAAATTAAGGTTGCAGAATCTCAAAGTTCTTGAAGGCTTGTAGTGTTTAAAACACTCAAAAAGATATAATAGGGCCCAGCGGTGGAAGGCTATTAAGACCAAAGTCAGAGACTTAAAAATAATCAGTTTATGGACCCGAAGCCAATGCTGTTTCCAAAGTCCCTGAGAAACTCAGCTATTGCATCAAAGTTTCAAAACCAGTCTGACTGCAGCATTTTGGACCACTTGAGGTTTAAGTAATAGAGGTTTGGAAATTCTGAGATATAAGCTATTGCAGTAGTCTAATTGTGAAGTGCCAGGACTACAGTCTTCCTTGCTGTCAGAGGAAGGTATTAAAAAATGTCTGTAATGATGTAATCAGGAAAAAACAAGTGCCATTGACAGATACTACTTGAGAGTAAAAAGAGTGAGCAATTGAAATTGATGCCAGGAGGTTGGAGACAGGAGATTGTCAGGCCTCTCCAACTGAGACGAGAATAAACTATCCTGATCAAATAAAAGAATTTCCGTCTTATCAGCATTACATTTAAGGGAATTAAGCTCCATCTAGAGCACAATACTTAAATAACAATGTTTAAAACAATCTTTAAAACTGATCTCAGCGCCAGAATTATTTTTCTAAAGACAAAACCAATTGTGTATCGTGAGCATATGATGTAGAAGCGATACCAAAAAAAATCGATAAGAGACTTTAGAGGATAAGTAGACATTGCAAAGGGTAGGACTCAATGCTGATACTTGAGGAAACCCAAAAGTCTGAGGTTTCTTCCTTTGAGGAGAACAGACCTATAGAAATAACCTGCCTCCTATTCTCAAGAAATTACTGTAACCAGGTCAGGGTCTGTCTGCAGACACCAGCCACGCTCAGTTTTTGGGGAGAACTGAGTGAGAAATGGCGTTGAAAACTGCAGACAGATCTAGAAGAATCAATATAGCATTCTGAGTAGCTATTTTGAGAGACCCCCTCTAAAGTTTACTTTGAGGTCAGGGAGAAAGAGGGGAAAAACAATGAATACAATAATCAACAGAACTCCATCGTGACCTTTAAAATATTATCTCAGGGTATAACCTCGGATTTGCAGGGCAACAACACATCACAAAATTCTTACTGTTTTTGCATTTGTTTTTTATTTAAATTATTTTTCTTTCATTTGATTCTTTCAATATAGCATTCTGACCTTTGTCCAACATAAATCTGATTGTTTCAGAGACTGCTCTTTCTTGGTGGAATGCCGAGGCCTAAACCATGATTGAAAAGGGGAACAACTGCCTGAATTTCCAAGGGAACGAGGTAATGTGTGTAGAAAGAAAAGGGTATAGACCATGCATAACAAAACATGTCAGAGTTAAACTGTGTATTGCTCTTTGTAGGCTCGAAAATTCCCAAAAGGTGCTTCTGGTTTGAAATGTACATTATTACACACACATTATTTCCTTGCTGCCTTGGCATGAAGTGCCCCCTAGAGCACTACACATAAGGCAAGAAGACAGATACTTGGGGTTTCCTTACATATGTTACCATAAAATGTTCAGCAGCTCGGCTGAAATATCCTGCATATCTGTCCAACACTCACTTTGGCACTGAGAAGTATATCCAAAAAATCCAAATGTCGTTTCGGCTTGTCCAGGTTCTCAGGTACCTCCACTCGATGCTTTAGAGACTCTTTCCTCTGTTCTATAACTTTGCCTACATAGTGGAAAGAAAAATGCAATACTCACTCCAAATGAAAGTGCCCCAAAGGGTGTTATTACTCTTCTTGTTTCAGTGCACAGAATGGTATTCATGGTAGCATCTATGAATGTTTCACATTTTATGAATAGTTCATCCTGTGTATGCATCCCTTTGTTTGACTGTAGTTAAGTAATAAAGGAAATAGAAAAAATGAACAGCAGTGCACTGAGCTAATGCCACAATCACATGTACAGGAGCAGCAGCTAAAAGCGCAGCATAAAGACAATGTAACCAGGGATGTATCATGAGTTGAAGTAAATGTATTAAGCCTATATCATACAGAAGATAGCTTTGGTTTCAGAGTGTGATCATAAAGAATTGGGATAGGAGTGTTATACTGTTAGTATTTCCAGAAATCCAACTAGCATCCCTTTTGCTTGCGCGATCACACTTTTCCAAACAATTCTCTAGTTAACCAGTTTACTGCCCATTGGATAGCTAAGTGTCACACCATTTCACAGTGTTTAGTCCCTATAGAATACTGCCTTCTCGGGACACACTAGCTGACAGTGATTGCATTATATTCATTAAATTAATTCTAATCACAATAGATGTGAAAGTTTCAGTCCCCACAGCATCTGAAGTATATATCGCCTACAGGCTTTGGTGTTTGGTAGATGAGTTTTCCCCAGGGCCAACAAATACGGAAGACAATTTTCAGACCACCATGCCTTTATGGTCCTGAATGGGACCTACATCTTCTAACATCAGAGACCTATGTTCTTCCAACAGAGAGGAGGTGGGGGGGAGGGGGTACAATTATACAACAGCAGAGGCCAAAAGAGAAGTGATTTTCTCCACAGTAAGAAATATTTCAGGTTCATCTCTCATAATAAAGGGCAGGAATGCATGAATTATTCACAATTAGAGACTCCTTTTAAATCATCCATAGGTTCTTCAGGCAACCCAGGTGTTCCACATAGAGGTTTACTCCCGTCCATTTCAAGGTTCTCTCCCCAAGCCTATTTATTTCTCAGGGGAAAAGAAAAGTATTATATCTTGTGAAGGGGCGGAAATGGTGGAGAAAGAATTGACAAAGTTCCATTCCATGTGTTTATGTGAGAACATTTTCTTGGTCAGGGAAAAAAAAGCACTGCCAGCTAATATATCTGAAAGAATTTAATAGTTTGTACTGCTTCACCATTTCAAGATGGCGATGACTGTCCATCTAAGGGATCTTCGTCTTTCAGCGGCCTGGATGATAGGATTAGATTTGAGGGCAGCATACCTTTCAGCGCCTATCTTTTGCCCTCACAAAGTTTCTCCAATTCACATGGTTATGTCAGATGTACAGGTTTACTTCATTAGCTTTTGGACTTTCTTCCACTCCTTGGTGGTTCACAAAGCTCCTGCAACCCTTGGTGGTAACACTAAGAGCACAGGGTCTTCAAATGATAATATATTTGGTCAATATGATCTTTTTTGTACAGGATTGATGACTCTTCTTCATGTAGCTCTCCAACAAATTCAGGTCTTGTAGTATGATCTACTCCCTTTTCAAATGATGGACTTCCTTGGGTTCTTGAAAGATTCCAGGATGCAACAGTAAAGAGACTGGTAACTAAACTGACTAAAATCAAAATGAAACTGAGACAAGTTCAAGACCAGTCTCTCATTTCTCTTCATCAACTAGCCAGATTGATAGACTTGTTAGCCCACTCCATACAGGCAGTAGTCCTCAGGCCCCTTTATTATCTAGTCCTTTAGCATCCACAGAGCAAGCCCCTTCAAAAAACGTTTTTCTTATTCAGACTGTCAACCACAAGATTGCAAGGTATGAGAAAAGATAATCTGGTGACTGGATTATGTAGAAGCTTGGATTGGTTGAGCCTTAACTCCTAAATTCCCAGATATCGTCCTAGAATCAGATGCAAACCTATACGGATAGTGGGCCTGTTGTAGTCAATTTCATTACAAGACCATTATGCATATACTTTCATTTGCTGCCCCAACATGCAGCCCTTTAAAGAACATTAATACATTATAAACATATAGACTGTTTGTGAAGAAGTATAACTATCCAGTGCACAGGGCTATCTTCCTCTTTTGTTAGCTGCTCACAACAAGATAAGTATACCATTCTGTTGTATTCCTTACTTTCTCTAATTACTACTGTTATGCTTTCATTAACTTGCAGACGAGCGCAGGTATAGGTTATTAGTCATTTATACCGTGCTATTATGTTTAACCTCTATATTTTTGTATTTTGGAGATTTTTTTCCCCATTCTATTTACATAAATTACAGGTCTTGTCCGGATTGCTTCATGTACCCATAAATTACAGGTTTGTTTCACATATTCGTTTTATTTTTCCCAGCCTTCCAATATAAGGTTGACTTAAACACAATATCAGAATTGTCGATTATTACTTCTTTACCCCGATAACTATGAATTTACGTAGCTCTCTCATTTTATTTAACAAAAAAAGCAAATGACTCTTTTCCCGATTGCGGGGTGAAGTGCGACTATGTAGACGCCTCACCTCCTCGCTTTAAAAACGAGTCATTTTTGTTTCAAAACACGCACCTGGTCTCCACAGCAATGCATGTGGAATCTTCGGCCCCACGCACATAGTTGCTGTCAGACGTCAGAGAAGGGAGTCCTTCTTCTCTGCTGATGCTCCCTCCTCCAGCATAGCCTTGGCAACAGCTTTCACGAAGCTGTAACAGCTGCAATAGAGTGAGATTGACTGCAACAGAGCGCTTGGGTCTCTTTTCAGAACTATATTTAAGCTTTTTAAGCCTATACCACCACCTTCTGGCATATACAGGTACTGACTAACTGCTATTTATTTCTCGCTTCATCCCAATATAGTCCCCCTCAACTGTCTTTCCTTTTTCGATAATAAATCATTTTAACCCCTTGGCCGCGGTGGTAATTCCGCCGCGGTGCTAGGGGGCAGGAGGGGACGCGCGGCGCAGCCATGCTCGTGACGGAACCACTCCGTCACGAGCCGCGGTGGCGCTGTGCTTGTGACGGAAGTGTTCCGTCACGGCCCCGGCCGCTCAATAGAACGCGCCGCGCAGGCACGGCGGCCGGGCCGTGACGGAACCATTCTGTCACCAGCACAGCCCCACCATGTCTCGTGACGGAATGGTTCCATCACGAGTGCGCAAGGGGTTAAAACAAGCTTGTTTACAGCTTAATAGCCCAAATAATATTAATAAATATTAATAATGGTGTGATGATATGTTAGTGTCAGTGACGTATCGTTTGGTAACGTCTGCGTTCCAACTTGATGAGAAAGGCGTAGTGCGTCTGTTCGTGCATGCGCAGAGCGTCTTTATCTTGAAGGTCTTCACGCATACGTGTTATGCGTTTCAGTGATGAAAAGACACTCATTACGTCACTGGCATTGTTGAATCAATAAAAGGAGCATTATTAGTCTTTGTAGTTGCCTGGCAACGATACAACTAGGAAACTACGGAAGGATCTCTCTAGCAATTCAGCAATAAGGAAAGGACGCTGTGTGTTTGGGCTGACTAAGTTAAAAAAAACGTGAATGGTGCTCTTTAACAAAATTCTTACAGCATTGTGAATTGAAATGGGAAATAGGCATTCTAATTGACACTGTTACTGGAAATTTAAAAAAAAAGGTTAATTTAAAGGAAAAGGAGAAAGGAAGGAAAATGTATTCATTTTTTTGGGCAAATTTTTAAAAGAATTAAATTTGCGTATAATTGGACTAAATTAAAGGGAAAAAAAGCAAAATGTGACTCAACCTGCATTCTTCCTAACAAGTCCAGGAGAGCCTATTGTAAAGTGGCAGAAATGGAAGAAAAATTTTGCAAACTATGCAAGAGAGGAAGTATTCATTATTGTTACATTGTCTGGGAGGTGAAGGTCAAGATGTCTTGGAACACTTACCGGAATTAAGTGCCCCAGAGCAAAGAAACTTAAATGAGTATGAAATAGCTATTGAACAATTAGATCGACATTACCTACCCAGGTTACGCACGATAATGGAAAGATATCATTTTGGTTTGTGTGGGCAAAAGAAAGATGAATCTGTGGAAGAATATGTCTCGGCATTAAGGAAATTAGCTGCTTCATGCAAGTTTGGTCAAACATTGGAAGAAAGGATTAGAGATCAGTTTGTCTTAAAATGTGCACATGATAACATAAGAAAAGAACTTTGGTTAAAAGACGAACCTCCTTTAGATGAGGTATTAGTTATTGCGAAAAAGGTTGAGCACATGACAAAATGTGTAGATGAACTCAAGGGAGAAAAAGAGAAGACGACTGACTCAGAAACAAAGGTTGAATCTAAAGTTGAAGAGGTTGTATGTCAGGTAAAGAAAGAAGATAAGGTTACAGTAGATAAAAGCAGTACTATGTTGAATGGCTCAAGTACAAGTGTAGCAAATTGAAGCAATAGATTTTCATGTTTTAGATGTGGGAATCTTGGTCATTTAGCCAATTCCCCTAACTGTCCTGTAATAAAATCTACGTGTAATACTTGTGGAAGGAGAGGGCATTTCTCGAAGTGTTGTAGAACCAAAGCAAATAAAAGGGAAGGTTCTGTTAGAAGATGGTCACAACCACAGGTAAAAATGGTGACTTTTCAGGTAAATGGAAATTTATTGGAACATCCTTCTCATTTGGTAAAAGTTGAAAATGCTGTAATTGAATTCAAATTTGACTCTTGTTCACAAATTACTATGATTGACGAAATGTTGTATTTTCAACACTTTCTAAACAATGTTAAACTATTAAAAAGTGACATTTCTCCTTTAGGATATGGGAGAAAACCCATCAAAATGCTGGGGTACTTTATGGCCACCATTGAGTTGGGTAGTCGCATTATTGCGGGAAAAGTTTATGTGGCCAAATAAGGTGATGCATTATTGGGTTGGCAACATCAGCGAGATCTAGGTGTTAAACTTAATCCTAATGCGTCACCTCAAGTACAGATACAGAAAGTCGATGATATGTCCTCATTGTTTGCTGATCAATTCCCTAATGTTTTTTAAAGAAAGTTTAGGATGTTTACAAGGTTACAAACACCGTATAAAGTTAAAAGAAAATGCTATTTCTGTTGTAGCAAAGGTAAGGAGAATTCCTTTAAGTGAACAAATGAATGTACAGAAGGAAATTGATAAACTTATAGAAAATCAAATTATTGAGCCGGTGGAAGCCACAGAATGGTTGGCACCGATTGTTGTTGCTAAGAAACCGTCAGGCGAGATTCGTTTATGCATTGATTTACGTGCCTTGAATAAAGAAGTTGTGGTGGATAGATTTCCTTTGCCAAACATAGATGAAATGGAGGGAACATTAGAAGGTGCGAAATATTTTACCACCTTAGACTTAGCTTCTGCTTACCATCAGGTAGAATTAGATATAGCTTCTCAGGAGTTAACGACTTTCATTACACCGATGGGGACTTTCAAATTTAAAAGGATGCCTTTTGGGCTTATTTCGGCAGCTTCAGTTTTCCAACGCATCATGACAAGAATTCTTAAAGGTCTTCTGGGTGTAAAATGTTATCAAGATGATTTGTTGATTTATGGTGGTAATATTCCTGAACACAATGAACGTGTGTGTGCGGTGTTAGAACGGTTGAGTAAGGCATGTTTGTCACTCAAAAAAGAAAAGTGTAAATTTGGCATGGAAGAAGTAAATTATCTTGGACATTGTATTAAGGGTGAAGGAGTTTTTCCAAAAAGGTGAATTAGTTGATACCATTGACAAAATTGCGGAGCCAGTTAATAAGGAAGAACTTCTTTCATTTCTTGGCATGGTTGAATTTTATGGGAAATTTATAATACATTTTGCAGATAAAACACAAAATTTAAGAAGACTTACTGAAAAAAGTGTGGTATTTGAGTGGTCAAGTGAGTGTAAGAGAGAGTGTGTAGATATAAAGGAGGAGTTGAAGAAAGCTCCGTCTCTTCATGCATTTGTTCCTGGCTTCCCAACTTACATGTTCACAGATGCGAGTGACAAAGGCCTTGGTGCTGTTCTGATTCAAAGTAAGCATGGTAAAGAATCTCTTATTGCTTGTGCATCAAGGTGCCTTAGAGGACCGGAGTTAAACTATTCTGTAATAGAGAAAGAATCTTTGGCGATTTTCTGGGCTCTGAGGAAATTTAAAAATTTGATTTGGGGAACTAAAGTTTGTGTTATGTCAGATCACAAACCTTTAAAGGAAGTATTTTTGAAGAAAGGTTTGGATGCGATATCATCTAGGATTAGGAGGTGGATTATTTCTTTGCAGGAGTTTGACTTTGATGTACAATACATTCCTGGTGTTGCTAATAAATCTGCAGATTGTTTGTCAAGATTGGTGAATAGGGATGTTACAAGTGACGAGGAGTTGTTGGAGGTTGAGGATGTGATCAATGTGTGTGAGGTTACAGGAGGTGTTGTTGAGGAAAATGAATGCAAAAAAGAATTGGAAAAGGAGGAGGAGATAACCAAGGTCATGAAGTTGTTGAGTGAAAACAGACGTTTGGATAAACCTTGGTCTCTTGTCTGTGAGGAATTATCAATTACTGATGGTATGTTGACACGTGACATGAAACTAGTACCTTCTTTAGGGATTAGGAAAAGATTATTGACACATGCACACTGTGGACATTTAGGAATAGTTAAAACAAAGGAGATGATGAGAACACAGTTCTGGTGGCCAGGTATGGATTTAGAGATAGAAAGGGTGGTTAGAGAGTGTGTTGAATGTTGTGCCAGTGACTAGATTCTCAAGACTAAACAAATGCCTATGGTTTGTAGGGATTTACCTTGTCATCCTTGGGATGAGATTGCCATAGATATTTTAGGTCCACTTAGTGGAGTTTCTGATACTCCTTATTTGATAGTTGTCATAGATGTATCCTCTAGAATGGATAGAGGTGTGTGCAGTCAGGGATATAACTTCTGACTCTGTGATCAAGTTCTTGGAGGAGGTGTTCAAGAGGGAAAGTTTTCCCAATAGTATCTTATCTGACAACGGGCCGCAATTTTGTTCTAGTGTTATTGAGAGTTTCTTGAATAAATGTGGGGTGATACATAAAAGATGTTCTTTTTATCATCCTGAAACCAATGGAGGTGTGGAGAGGGTTAATAAAACACTAAAAGAATGTATTCAGCTAGCCAGGGCTAATGGGTTGGATTGGAAGCAGGCTCTTAAAGAGAGAATAATTGCTTATCATTGTTCTCCTCATTCCACTACTGGGAGATCTCCATTTGAGTTGTTTAAAGGCAGAATTCCCAATACAATGTGGTGTCCTGGGTGGATGAAATTAAATAAAGGACTTATAGACAACGGTATAGGTGAGTGGAGAGAAAGGGAGTTGAGGGAGCAAGTTGGTACAAAAAGATATTTTGATGACAAACAATGTGTTAAATTTCAAGAGGTCAAGATAGGTGACTTAGTTAAAATAAAAGCACCTGTTGGGCGCAAATCTTGGTCAAAATATACTGATGTTAGACCTATGGTAAAAGTTTTCAAGAATGCTATTAAAACACAAGATGGGAGGAT
This sequence comes from Lissotriton helveticus, assembly GCF_964261635.1. Taxonomy (NCBI): domain Eukaryota; kingdom Metazoa; phylum Chordata; class Amphibia; order Caudata; family Salamandridae; genus Lissotriton; species Lissotriton helveticus. The sequence continues at coordinate 234,590,145 of NC_136058.1, forward strand.
TTGAAATAAGAGCCGTGTGGTAATTGTTAAATCTAATATGTTTAGTCAAAATGATTTTGATACTAATAACAAATTCGTCAATTCAGTTAACATTTCTACAGATTGTTCCACGCCTTCTCTTCTTGTTCGTGAAAGGAGTCAAAGGATACGTAGGGCTCCTGTTTACATGAAGGATAATGTATCATTTACCTTAATTTTTATTTCTTATGAGTTCATTATTCTCTTATGTTATAAACTGTTTATTTTAATTTTTTCTTGTTGTTATATTTAATACACTTTTTTTGTTTTGTTGAGAAGAAAGATATGTGATGATATGTTTATATTTATTTAATGCACTACTGTCATCCTTAATAGAATATGAAATGTATGTACTTGTTGGTTCTATTGTAACATGCTCGGATTTGGAATGTCATTGCGGTTTTCTGGTCAGTTGACCAGTGACGGTTTGTGGCTGAGGTTTAATAAACCTATGCTCTGAAAATTATCTTTGAAATATTTCTTTAATTTATATGTGGGAAACACCACATATGGTAATGAGTAACTCCCAGAATCAGGGATAGTCAGCGCTATTAGGGGACATCACAAAATACCTACAGGAGGAGCTTAAAGTCTCTCTTAAAGAGGCAGTGGACGCCGCCCTGTCCAAAAGGAAGAGGGGATCTCCCTCAGAGGATAATTATTACACCCTCGCGCAAGAAGATCTCCCTTCTACCTCCCTCCCACAAAAAAGAGGAAAGGTTGTTCATAAAAGCAAACACTTAAATAAAGCGCATGAATCCGCTTATATTACTGGTGGCCCTTGCGCTACAATAGATACAGGTGCTCGCAGCAGCACAAGAGAGTATGGCTGTAGTAAAATGTTTAGAATATGTTGACATCACAAGGAACGTGTATATAAGTTAGAATGTGAGGGCATTCTTGCCTAGGATTATACTTGAAGCACAGCTCCATTTTACTCTCCTATTTTATCTTAAATAAAGAAGATTTACTGCTACAGAAAGGCTCCGGATTTACTACAATGGCCACCTAAATGTGGCACAAAGAAAGGTTGCCCCTAGCGGCACACTAAGAATTAGTTACCTTATTTGCACAATAGATCAAGAAAACCTGATGTCATCAGCAGATAACATCATTGATCAAGACGTGGACAAATTTATTTTTGACCCACAAGACAAATTTTATCTGCTAGACGATATTGATGATGACATGGACCAACCCTCTACTTCCCGGGGAATTAAGGACCCCTTCGGGCGAGATGTTCAATCCCACCACAATTAAACACCCTTGCAGTGCTGATTGGTGGCCACTAGACCACGTCTCTAATTACTTAAGCCTCTGGGTTAAGATACCGCTACATAAAGACACACGCAATCTCCTTAGAAGCGAATGCCCAAGGCCTTCCATGGAGGACGATATCACACCTAAATTAGACCCCTAAATTATAAATTTGCTCTTCAGATTTGGCAAAGACCCTAGAAATGGTATTGAGAGATCCCTGAACCACTCTCAAGATAAACTGTTAGACAATCTAGGTCCTCTCACACGCATCTTGGATATGAAAGAAGATGCCAGATGCAAAAATATACCTGTTAACATTGAGCTCCAAAGACAATGGGCACAGATGGCCTTATGCATGCTAGGTAATACGCCAACCGTATTATGGAAAGACAAAAAGCAGTCTTGATGAGAATAAATCCAAAACTGGCAGACCTAGCTTCAAAGGAAGATGCCAATCATACTAATGGACTCCTACTTGGTGAGTAGTTTATTAACACATTGGGTAAATATATTTCAAACTTCACTGCGTTCAGTAGAGCGCAGTATAATATGCGCAAGGTTTTTGGCTCACACTCACGTTTTGGAAGGGCTGACAGAAGAGGCCAGCCAGACAGCCAGCCGTGGATCCTTCAGGTCCCAGTTCTACCAACAGGAATACTTAAACCCCCAGTACTATGGGAGAAATTATCCTCAAAGCTCAAACTTTTAACCTCATAGGGACAGAACCCCAAGAAACCGAGGAGGAAGAGCAAGATCCTCCACCCAAGGATATCAAGGTGAGCACCTTTACTCCTTCAACCTTAAAAGTAGGGAGGCAGATTAAGACTCTTGGTCCAGAATTGGGAAATGATAACTCACAAGGTCTTAGAAACAGTTACAGGCTTCAAAATAGATTTTAGGCAAACACTATACCAAGTCAAGGAACCGAAGGAATTACTCTTAGAAAAGGAGAAGATGACTCTTATAGACATAAAGATAACTCAGATGCTAAGCAAAGGAGCTCTAACAATAGTAGGGTACAAAAAGATTACACAAGGTTTTGTAAGTAGAATATTCCTGGTAAAGAAAAAGGACAAAGGGTGGCGGCCAGTCATGAATCTGAGATACCTATACAGATTCTTAACTTACAGACATTTCAAAATGGAAGGTATTCACCTTTTGAGACATATTCTACAATCAGGAGATCAAGAAGCCTACTTTACGATTCCCATGGACAAGGACAGCCAGAAATATCTCAGTTTTAAATAGAGGGGCATACTTTACCAATTCCTTTGCCTTCCCTTCGGGCTGTCCTCGGCCCGTGCTGTTTCACCTTACCTCAGAGATAGAGGAGTAAGATTATTCATATATCTAGATGACATACTCATTATGTCACAGGACTGAATAGAGATACAGAATCATTTACTTATGACTACGAGCCTTCTGGAGAGTCTGGGTTTCATTATAAATATGGAGAAGTCGGTTCTGACTCCCACTCAAAAGATAGACTTCCTAGACTTTCAGGTAGATTTGATTGTATCCCACCTGATTTTGCCACACAAAAATGTTGTAAAGATAAATAACGACGTAAGTTCAGTCTTATCCAAGGACACAATACTTCTCAGAGACCTAGCAAGAATTTTGGGGCTCCTCTCAGCCTCCATCCAGGCCATAAATTTACGGTCCCTTAAACTACAGGAGTTTACAGAGACTAGAGACTTTAGGTCTAAGGAAAGGGCTATGGTACGGAGACTCAATTCTCCTTTCACCAAATGCACGAGAGGATCTAACTTGGTGGCTAAACAACCTCGATGCTTGGAACGACAGGGCCATTTTCAGAAATGTACCGGACTTTATAATAGAGTCTGATGCAAGCAACACAGGATGGGGAGCCCGCTTAGGACAAATACAGACAGGGGTAAGATAGTCCCTAGAGGAACAGTTTCTTCATGTAAATTGTTTGGAAATGCTGGCAGCCCTGTACTCTGTCATGAGTTTCAAGGACCTTCTATAGAATTCAAACACTCTGATTTACTTACACAATTTCACAGCAGTTTCTTATATGAACAGATAAGGAGGTGCGAGATCCAAGGTACTCTCAGATTTAGCACAACAAACATGGTATTTTTGTTGGGAACACAAGATTATCCTAGGAGCAGAATTTATTCCAGGGATTCAGAATGTAAGAGCAGACTGGAACTCGAGATTCCTGAGGTATTCCAGCGATTGGAAGTTACATCCACAAGTCTTCGCTCTGATTCATGACCTATGGGGCCCAATCCAGATAGATCTCTTTGCGAGCAGATTAAACTTTCAGGTTCCAACCTACTTCAGCTGAAAACCAGAACTAAGGGCTGTGGCAATAGACACTTTTCTTCAACCTTGGGGCAAGAACATAGCCTATGCATTCCCCCCTTTCTCCCTAATCCAGAGAGTCCGGTGGAAAGTGAGAATAGAACCTAGCAGTAACATTCTTGTGGCTACCTTCTGGAGATCCCAGGTGTGGTTCCCGGGAGTGATAGAACTAGTTATAGATATTCCTTGTTTAGTTCCAGCATCCCTGGGCCTGCTTTAGGACCCAGAGAGAGGGGAACACCGGTTGGTTTTAGAGGGGAAAATTAACCTTCTTGTCTGGAGGATTTCAGGGGACCTGATAGATATTCAGACCTTTCATCAGAAGCTAAGAACTTATTAGATGAATTCTGGGTCCAGGAACCAGGAAAAGATATATGGTGTGTGGAAGAAATGGTGCAGTTGGTGTCTCGAGAGGAGTTTGGATCCTGTGGAGGTGTCTGTTCAACAAATAGCAAATGATTTAGCTACCCTTTTTAACTCTGGTCTCCATTAATTGTTATAGATCCGCAATTTCATCGGACAATAGGTAGAAACTCTCTAATCAAACGAGTAATGAAGGGCGTTAGACTTAAAACACCCCCCAAAGCACGTTATGATTCCTTGTGAGATGTTAGTTTAATTTTCAAGGTTTTTGTATCTTGACAAGACAATACCTTCTGATCCCTTAAACAGATTTCCATGAAATTGGCCATTTTACTTTGCTTAGTTTCTTTCAAACAAGTTTCAGATATTAAGGTTCTGGAGTTATCTAACAGATTTTATTCTAATGAGGGCGTAGATTTTGACATTTGGAAAAGAACAAAGACTATGTCTGACACAATTATGTGTGGTAAGATGCATGAAAGTTTGCGATAACAAGATTGCAGGATTTAGAAAGAATGGAGTTGATCAACTGCTCTTATGTCAAACCCCATAAACGAGTCTCATCAGCAACTCTAGCTAGATGGATCGGTACCATAATGAGTGAGGCTGGCATAGGACTGTCAAGGTTTGGAGCCCACTCTTCTAGAGGGGCAATGTCTAGTAAGGTTTTTGGGTCATGACGATCTCTTATGGAGATTCTTAGAACAGCCTATTGGTCAAACGCTAACACTTTTGCAAAATTGTATTTAAGACCAATAGACAGTCTCTTGTAAAGCAGCCAGGTTGGAGAATAAAACGCATGAGTGAAACCAGTGGTCTTAAACTCATCTACTTGGACGCTGAGTCATCCCAAAGGTATTAAACAAAATAAAAGAGGTGCTGGATGTTTCCTTATGCAACGCTGGGGTGAGGATGTACCCTACAGTTCAAATAAAAGTGTACAGCAAGATAGCTCAGAGGTGTAAGGTTTACTGGTAAATGTCTGTGACCGTCAGACATTTAATGGATGAATTATTTAGTGTAGTTTAAATAGGATATTGGATTTATGAATATAATCCACTTATAATTAGAAAGTGCATCCTTTCCTAAAGCGTGCATAGCAAAACAAACTTATTATAAATAAAGTAAGAGAACTGAAAGATGTTAGAAGGTTTGCTAATAAATGTCGGCATCAGATAATGAATGCACTGTTCAGTGCCATTTTGAGTACTTAAAATGCTTGTAGTTTAGAAAGTGCTTTGTAACATAAAGCGTGTTTGGGAGTTAAAAAGAACGTATTGTACATAAAGAAACAGAAGAGCCAGACACATCGCTGTCTATGGCGTGCAAACGTGTAAAACAATGAAAGTCATTCAGTACGTAACAGGAGTGGAGCCAGAATTATAATCAGTATCTCGGTCTGTGCATCACAGTAACAAAGTAGAATAAATTAAATACACACGAAGGCCTAGTGTCATGTTTTTAATTTGTCTTAGGAAAGAAACCAGAATTGTTTTCTAACATTTATAAGAAAGTACTTTGTGAAGAACTCCCGTACACAGATAACGCGTTGAAGTGAGTTCTTTAATTAAATACGCCAACACAAGCTCCTACATGGATCGGAGCGTGTATGCATGAATGAATGAATGAAAGAAAATTTATATTGCGCAGCTAAAACCCGAGGGCATCAAGGCGCCTATCAAAATAAATCACAAAAGGCAAAAGCAGAACTACAGGTATGCTTTGGCAAATAGCCGCGTCTTCAGGGCTTTTCTAAAGGACTGCAGAGTGGAAAGGGCCTTAATTTCCACAGGAAGAGCATTCCACATTTTTGGTGCTATGGTGGAGAAAGCTCTGCCACCCCATTTAACTCTGCGAATGCGTGGTACTGATAGCAAAGATTTGTTGGCAGAGCGCAAATTTCTAGAAGGGCTGTAGGGGGCCAAAAGAGCCCCAATACCTACTGACCTATTTCTCGCTAAAGCGCCAAAGGTCAGGCACAAGATTTTAAAAGAAATCCTGTCCTAAATGGGGAGCCAATGTAACGATTTCCTTGCGGAAGTGGCTGACGCATGTTTGAGTAGATCCAACACAAACTTGGCCGCCGCGTTTTGGACCATTTGTAGGCGCTGCAGCAACCCCCTGTTGAGTCCTGCATACAGCGCATTACAGTAGTCAAGTCGGGAGCCTATGAGTGCAACCACGACTTGCTTTCTGGCCTGCTGGGATAAGTAGTGTTTAATCTTCCTCAAGATGTGGATTATGCCCTAACAGGTGGAGACTGTTCTATTCACCTGCTGACGCATATTGAGGGTAGGGTCGATCAAAACTCCTAAAATTTTAGCCAGAGCAGCGGGTACCGGACAAGCTCCCAGTGAGGCAGGCCACCAATTTGCCGACCAGATATCCTCCTTTCCTCCAAACACCAGGATCTCCGTCTTCTCACCATTGAGTTTCAATGAATTGTAAGTCATCCATTGAGCGACTGCCTCCATACAGGATCTAAAATTGGAGGCGGCCTCGCTGATAGACTGGGAGAGGGAGACCAGGATCTGGGTATCGTCGGCGTAGGAGACTACCTCCATCCCGAAAGATCTTATCAGTCTGGCAAGTGGGGTCACATAGATGTCGAAAAGGGTCGGACTTAATGCCGACCCCTGAGGGACCCCACATTGCACGGACAGGGATGGAGATAGAAACTCCCCAGCATCACTCTCTGTTCCCTCTGGTCTAGGAAGGAGGTCAGCAAACTGAGAGCGGACCCCTCCACCCCAATCTCCCTCAGGCGAGATGTTAGAACCGTGGGAGAAAGGGTATCAAACGCAGCCGTAAGATCTAACAGGATGAGGAGGGTGGTCTGGCCCTTATCAACTCGGGTGCGGATGTTATCCAGCACTATGGTAAGGGCCGACTCGGTGCTATGATCCCTCCTGAATCCGTGCTGCGAATGATCTAAATGACCAGAGTTCTCTAGAAAGGCCGCGAGATGCTTATTGAGATGTGTTTCCAGCATCTTCGCAGCGGCAGGGAGCAGCGAAATTGGGCGAAAGTTTTTAAGTACCCCTGGGTCCAGTGTTGGCTTCTTAAGTAGTGGCTTTACCACTGCCCTCTTCCATTGCTGAGGAAAAGTACCAAGCCTCATTGCCCCATTCATGATATCTAAAAGGGGAGGCACAAGGGTCTCCTTACACTGCTTGAGGAGCTTAAGAGGACAGGGATCTAGGGGGGAGTCTGATCTGGTCCTAGTTAGAAGGTTCTCTAGTTCCTGAAGTACAAGGGGAGGGAAGGAGGCCAGGCGTCCCGAAGGAGTAACCTCCGCCAAAGTTAAGGCAAAATCAGAGGAACCAGAGGGATCAGCGAGCAGCTGAGAGCCGATAACAGGATCAGGAATCTGAAGGGAGGTTAGGGAATCGACAATCTTGAAGAGCTCTTTCGGGGAGGAAAGTGAGGTGGTAAAAGCAGTAAAGTATTGTTGCTTAGCTCTTATTACCTCCGCCTTATAGCCCCTCAATAAGATTTTGGGGGCCTCTTTTTCCCTCAAATCCCAACTAGCCTGCCAGAGACGTTCCTGCCTCCTGACTCCCTGCCTAAGGAGTCTTAATGGCTCAGAGAACCAAGGGGCCGACGGCTTTTTCCTGGCAGAGTAGCGCAAGCGGACGGGGGCAAGTTCATCAAGTGCCGTGGTGACGGCCTTTTCTAGCTGGGAGACCGCAAGACACACGTCTTCCTCCTGAGAAATTGTCATACTGGGGATCATAGGGGCAAGGGTGCTATTAGAGATGTTCTTAAGGTTTCGCCGAGATACCATCTTACTTGAGCCCCTTTCCTTGCTATCCATAGTAGTACAAGACATTTCTATTGGAACAGCATAGTGGTCGGACCATGAGAGGGGGAAAGGATCATTAACTGTCAACCTTTCATCATTTGAGAAAACTCCATCAAGCGTATGGCCCGCTTGATGGGTAGCACCCCTCACAAGTTGGTTCAGCCCACAGGCAGACATAGCATCGATCAGGGAGAGGGTGTCACTGGACTCCATATTCTCTAGATGATAGTTCAGATATCCCAGGACCGTAAGATGCACACAGCCGAAATATGGTTCTTGAATGTTTAGCATATTTTGTCCAAACTCCGTTCTAGACCCAGGGGGGCGGTAAATTAGGACACCAGTGAAAGGAATCTCAAAGGAGCCTTTTAAGGAAAAGTGTAGGGCTTGAACATCATCCTGAGGGTCAGATAGCGGTGAAATGTGGCATAGGAGACTATCCCTGTATAGGATACCCAAACCTCCTCCTGTACGTCCTGCCCTATCCTGCCTCGCGAAGAAGTAGCCTTCTGGAACTGCTTCCAGTAGGTCTGGACCCGAGGAGTCTTTTGCCCAAGTTTCTGTGACAAACACCCAAGTGGGTTTCCTGTCCAGAACAAGATCCCTAAAAGCAACATTGTGCTTAATTAAAGAGTGAGCATTAATAAGGAAGCCATTTTCCCTCAGGACACTACCTCCCCTGTTGCGGCTCTGTCCCAACTGACAGGGAGCCGAGGTGAAACCAGGGACCCCATGGCCCTCCTGAAAGCAGCCTCAACGGGGGTAAGTTAAAAGAGCCTCGGGAATAGTGTGGTAAATAAATAATTAATTACCGGTACTATTTTTGACTATAATAAATAAACGGTTTAGCTCAATAAATAAGAGTCAAGATACGAGGTAGCTAGAGTATACAGGCTTTAATCAAGCATAACGGGACAGGAACAGGACAGCCTGCATGGGAATGGGATGGCAGGGCCCGACAGCTGCCGGGGCAGGATCTGGGAATGGTGCGCACAACTTTTAATAACAGAACATCAGTATATATATATAGTTAAACAAAATACATTGAATTCAATACAGTAGGCGTAGCAGTGGGCGGAGCTTTTAGCAGTTGCGAAAGATAAGGGCTGAATGAGGTAACAAGAAGGCGTGAACAGGGCGTATACATAGACATGTGATGCAAACGTAACAGAATATGTCATAAACGGGGCGGAAACATGGAGGGGGCTACCTGAGGAGCTGGGACCTCTAACCTAATGGTGTGCGCAAACTGGCAATGACGTGTTACTAGGAGAAAACTGGGGGCTACGACTTCTGCGCTAGAAGAGGAGACTAAAGTCTGGAGTGTCAGAGCGACATGTACCTAAGCATATCTAGTATCTAGTGTTTAGAGTACATGTTGATAGAATCCAGAAGTTATCAGAGTAAAGGCTAACAGACATTAAGACTGGTGCATACATAATCCTATATGTAGTGCGGGTGCAAGGAATATTCTATGAATATTAATACAGTATTTCTCTTACATGGAGACAGTAAGGCTAGACCATGACGGAAACTATTGATGCGATTCAGTAGCTGAGGAATGCAGAGAAGGAGAGCTGGACTGATAACTAGAATCATAACATACTCTTGGCAGACTGGAAGGCAGAACCAGGCCGTGCCGGGCACTGCGAGGCATGAAAGTAAGCTAAGGGTCAGGGATACAGGTGGGGGCTGTATCGCTCCTCGGAGAGGGTTTCAGGAAACAGGAGCTGAATCGGAGTCCGGGCCCTTTTGAGGCCTAGAAACGGGGACTTTTCAATGAATTAACGTGCACACTGTAAAACGTGGCAACGTAGCTTTACATAGGCCTGGTATTCGTTGTATTCACGAAGACTGGGAACTGGCATACTAGAGATGGACACAACTGTAATTGCGTCTTTAATCGATCATAGGGAATACATATGCATATTAATCATGCACATATAACATAGCATGGGGAACACGTAGGGACACAGAACATGGCAAAATTTACTTTTCCACATTCCCTCCTTGTCACTACGTTTCCATCAGGAAACATCAATATTCATGATACCATCTATCATTTCATGTAGCATCATTTGCTCGTCTCGAATTGTCTTGGAACGGGATTTAGAACGGGACTTAGGACTAGGAATACATGATGTAGCACAAATGCCGCAAATCGCAGGGCCACATTGTATACAGAGGCAGCAACTGAATATGATCATTACTGCAATACCTAGGAATGACAACACTTTCCATCCCCAGGCAGATATGATACTCCAGAGCCAACCGGACCATGTCCAGGTGCCTGGATTCTGGTGTAACTGATGGGCAATTTTATGAAGTCTGGTTATAGCTGAATAAACAGACGGCGCGTTATTAGGAATGAAAATGCAGCAACTAGATCCGATGACTCTACATGCTCCTCCTCTATCGGCCAGTATGACGTCAAGAACGAGACGATTTTGGAGCACGACAAAACGCATAGCAGATTGCTCTTCGGTTAAGTTACCTAGAGCAGAAGTAGTCTCATTCACTACTGCTTCAAGGGTTCTGGTTAACCTACGGATTAGCTTACTATTCTGGATAGGTCCTATAAAGAAGAAGAAACCTTTATTGAAATCTGTATACTGTTCTAGAGCAGTTTCAGTTTGATCGACAATTGGGGACTCGATCTCTCGTCTATGTCTAATGTGTACTAGATGTGTGTTTCTGTGATAATCGGATGGGGCTAGAAAAACTGGTGGCAGTAGGAAGGCAATATAACATGTTCCCTCCCAATCGAGGGGCAAACGAACATATGCGGTCTGACCACCAACAAAATAAGAATGACGTGAAGCTTTGAAAATAGATTTCCCACTGTCACTATACTTGACAATAATAGTACAATCACTATGTCCTACATGTGCGGACCCATTATTTCTGACACATAATTCGCCTTTGACTGGTAGTACTGAAATAGCAGGTAAGTCTGGAGTAGTATCAGACTGAACATTCAGGACCATAAAATTTGAAGAATAATTACCTAAATTATAAACTTCATTTTCTAGATCTAACCCTGTTCTATGGGAGAGACCTTGCTTGTCTGGAAAACATGTTCTATTCAGAAGGGACATATCATTTGAAGATGACGTTAACATGGACCATGCTCCACACGAACCATTATGTGAAAACGGATAAGGAAAGAGTGGCAGAACTCCCTTCGGTGTCTGGAAAGGGGGGAGTCGACCACACACCCAACAATTAGTAGCATTGCTGGTCTGGTGTGAATAGTGTAACATACTAATGAATGTGTTGTTGCGCATAGCAAGACGATAGGATAACTCGTGAGGAGGCAGATCACTAAATGTGTGCTCTACTGTAACATTAGAAAACTTATTTACATGAGAAATTGGAAAACATAAGTGCAATGCATAACTTGTGCAGGTAACCATCAAACTTAGAAACAATAGAAAACTTAGAAAAACGATACATCTGATAGAGTGTTGACTAACTCTCTCTCTGTGGGGGTCTATCTTATACATGTCAGATACCTGTCTAACCGTTTCACCCGAGGGGGACTTAGACAATTAAACTGGCTGACTTATTTTACTAGACCGGAGCTTGGATTTATACTCCTGCTGCGGAGTTTTCTCTAACAGGGAGGGCTTGATTTCAAAGTCAGTAGCGGGACAGTCCTTGAGAATAGGGCAATCTTTCGAAATGGAACAATCCTTTGAAAAAGTTTTAGTTCGTAAACCATGGAACTTCTTGACGTGAGACAGGTGGACCCACCCCTTACGGCCTTCCAACTTCACGGCCGTACGGGTGGTCAAGAGGACTAGTTGAGGTTGCTTCCAGCGGGGCTCCAGCGGACTTGAACGATCAAAGTTCCTGACGAGTACTAGATTCCCTGGAATGACCTCGTGCGGTTTCACCTCGGTATTGTCTGGAAATGCGGCGGCAACCTGTGAACGACAAGAGTGTAGGGCAGACATCAAGGAAGCTAGGTAATCTGTCAGCATATTACTTGAAACATCTGTAATACTGCGGGGTCTAGGTGTACCCCACATATTTGGGGGGCGGCCGAATACGACCTCATAAGGGGACAGACCTGATCTGGAGTGTGCGACCATTCGCATAAAGAATAAAGCAACTGGCAGGGCTACTAGCCAGTCTACACCTTTCTCTTTACAAACTTTGGCAATGCGGATTTTCAGGGTCTGATTATGTCTCTCTACGAGACCGGCTGCTTCAGGATGGCGCACACAATGGAACTTCCACTGGTACCCTAACAAGAGGGAAACATGCTTCATTAACTCAGATGAGAATGGCTGGCCGTTATCAGAATACACGACCCTAGGGAGTCCATAACGGGGGAAAAATTCACGAACCAACTGCTTGGCAGTGGTCGCTGCTGTGTAATCTGGAACTGGATATGCTTCTGTCCACCTGGATAAAGCACATACAACTACAAGAACATATTTGAAACCTCGACATCGCTCCATCTGAATATAATCCATCTGGAGGACTTCAAAAGGGTGGTCAGGAGGTTGGAATCCACCTTGTTCCACCGGGACACTTTTACCTGGATTGAACTGACAACATATCATACAAGTACGGACTTTCTGCTTAGCTGCAGCTCGTAAGTGCTTGTTGAACCAAAGGTTCTGGATACTGTCTAACATAGCTTTTTCTCCTAGGTGTGCTGGACTATGTGCGGTATTGATAATGACTTGAACCATAGAGTCGGGGAGAAACCATGTGGCTTTTCCCTTCGTCACCCATCCCTGATCTGTCTGGACCCCTCCTTGTTCGGACCATTTCTTGATTTCTTCGGGAGTAGCATGTAACTGTATGTCTATGACATCTTGTGTAGGGTCCTTAACTGTCATACAAGTAGTCTGTTCTGGAGTGGATGTCAGTGTCTTAGTAACTGGAATGTCTGGTGTCTGAGCTGTAAGCTTGGCTGTTCGATCTGCTAGATCGTTACCTTGGGAAATGATGTCAGTAACTTTCGTATGTGCCTTGCACTTCATGATAGCGATAGCTGTCGGTAAATGTATTGCATCTAACAGAGCTTGAATAAGAAGACCATGCTGAATCTTGGTTCCATGAGAAGTCATGAAACCTCTCTCCTGCCAGAGCACTCCGAAGTCGTGTACAACTCCGAATGCGTAACGTGAATCTGTATATATGTTTACTTTCAGGTTCTTGGCACGTATGCAGGCTTGGGTCAGAGCAACTAGCTCTGCTGCTTGAGCAGACAGGGTGTCAATACGGTGTGTTTCAATAACCTCAGTGTCAGTAGTCACTGCATACGCGGCTACTAGTTCTCCTGTACTAGTTCTCATACATGAACCATCCACATAAAGTGTCAGGTCGGGATCAGGTAATGCAATGTCTGTCAGATCTTGTCTTGGCTTTGTCATAGTGTTAATGACTTCCACACAGTCATGCGTGGCGGGATTTGAGGTAACTGACGGTAACAGTGTAGCAGGATTTAGAACGTTGCAGCGTCTGATCTCTATGTGTGGCTGGAACAGTGTCAGTTCATAACCTGATAAACGTGCAATTGTCAAGTGCTGAGTCTGTGTTCGGTTTAAAAGAACTTCCACGGAATGTGGAACTTGTACTGTCAGGGAGTGTCCTAATACTATGGAATCACTTTGTCTGATTGCTAGAGCTGTGGCTGCAACTGACTTGAGGCATGCAGGCAGAGCCTGGGCTACTGGATCTAATGTGCTCGAGAAATAAGCACAGGGCTTGTACTGTCCGGCTTGATCTTGTGTGAGAACAGATAATGCTGTACCATCACGTTCTGTGACGAAAAGTGTAAAAGGCTTACTGTAGTTCGGTGTAGCTAGAACAGGTGCTTGGCATAAAGCTTTCTTTAACTCATTAAAACTAAGTGTATGTTCAGATGTCCAAGGGAGAACAGTCGATACGGCTGCCTCCTGTGTCGTTAACTGTATCAGTGGCTTTGCTAGAAATGCATACTGAGGAATCCATTGTCTGCAGTAAGAAGTAAGGCCGATAAAAGCTCGTACCTCTTTCTGGGTCTTGGGCTGAGGAAGACTCGCTATTAACTGGATACGGTCAGGTGTCAACTGCCTACCCCTCTTGGACAGTAAGTGTCCTAAGTAGACCACTTGCTGGACACAGAATTGAAGCTTCGAAGGGGACACCTTGTGCCCCATCTCGGCCAGAAAATACAGGACTGTAAGTGACGCACGTTCGCAGTCACGTTCAGAACGGGCTGTGATCAGTAGATCATCGACATACTGGAGCAGGGCAGTGTCAGTCGGCATGTGAATATTGTCTAGTTGTCTTTTAAGTGCTTGACTGTAAATGCTAGGACTTTCTGTGAAACCTTGAGGAGCTCGTGTGAATTTATAGCTCCTTCCATTTAAACAGAAACCGAAAAGGTACTGGCTATCTGGATGAATTGGAACACTGAAAAATGCATTCTTGAGGTCTATTACTGTAAAAAATATAGCTTCAGAATCAATAGCTGTCAATAGGGATGAAATATCTGGGACTACTGGATACTGGGGTATGATACATTTATTAAGTTCTCGAAGGTCAATCACTAATCGATATACTGGAGGTGCATTTGGATCAGTACGTTTCATGACTGGAATGATAGGAGAATTACATACATTGGAGTCAGTTTCTACAACCACTCCTTGAGCAATGAGTTCGTCAATAATTTTGGATAAGGCTGCTACAGCCTCAGGTGGCAATCTGTACTGTCTGATTCGTGGCAGGACTATACCTTGCTTGAGAGTCACACGATGGGGTGTGATTTGCATGAAACCTACATCAGTTGGACCTTGCGCCCATAAATGCTGCGGTACATTGGACAATCTGGGATCAAAATCTCGTAATACATAGTGACCTTTATAATCCCTTAAAAACATGCGTATTCCTTCTGGGGAACAGCAAATGACTGCACCTAATTCTTTCAGTGTTTTAATGCCTAATAGATTTTCTGGACATGACTTTGTAAGTAACAAATCAGTAGTTCGGGACAATGGACCAACTTCTAGAGTAACTGGCTTTGATATCTCGTTTACAATAGGCTTTCCTGAAAATCCAAGGGAAACATTTCTAGAGCCTGAGAGCGGAGCCCCTGGAACCTCGTCATGACTGATAGTAGTCCTACTTGCCCCTGTATCAATCAAAAACTTTCTGTCTTTCCCTAATACTTGACTATGAACATAGGGACCCTCTTGATCTACAGGTATCTCGATGAGAGGCAAGCCTACCTCCCTCTCTAGGCTGTTTCATGAATATGGCTGATAATCTGGATACTCTGACTGGGCATACTGGTACATTTGCTGTGTAACATGCTGTGTTGCAGCGATAGGCTGCGGTGCTGGAGCTGTCTGTTGTGCATTCTGTGGTGACTGAGAAGTCTGTGAAACTTGTTCTTGTCTAGGCGGACGTGGTCTTTCTTTAGTCTTACCAGTGGCTATGTTGTGTTTCAGAACTGCACACTCGTTTATAAAATGACCTGGCTGTTTACAATAATTGCATGTCCCTTTAACGGGAGCTGTAGGATGACTGGCTTGATTCGGACCCCTCTTCTGACTGTCTTGTGGAACAGATTGTGCAACTAATACTTTCATTTTCGTGTCTTTCATACGTCTCCTTTCGTGATCTTGCTCTTCCCTGATCCTATTCTGGTGGTACTGAAGCATCTGGAGCATCTGGGACGGGGTACTAGCTTGCCAAGTACTTTCGACTTTCAAAACTCGATTTTTAACTTGTGGACTTGAATTCTCGACTAGTTTAGTAACAAAAAGATGAGGGTATGACTCGCTACCTGTCTTCAAACCACTGTTGATAATGAAACATTTCTCGAATCTAGAATAAAAATCACTAGTATCTTCATCCTGTTTCTGTTTGCATGCTGAGATTGCATCCCAATCTTCCTTTTTCGTGGCTAATAACCTTGGCAAAACCCGAATCAATAACTCTGGTAATTCTTTACATTTGTCCCCGAGACCGGTACCTGGTACTCGTATCTTATCTTCAGCTTCTAGAGCTGTCCAATCAATCTTTTTCTCTCCCACCTCCCATTCTTTTTCCTTGAGTTTTTCATATACCCCTGCGGGCAACAGGACCTTTAACATTTTAATAATATCTGGATACGTGTATTCTCCCATACGGAGCATGTCTTTTAATTCTCGATGGAACCCTGCTGGATCTTTGTCGTGACAGGGAAATAATTTCTTCATCTCTAAGAGTTCCATCTTTGTAACGGGGGTGTAAACAAATACTCGTTGCATTTCACCAGCCGTTGTCCTAACTGGATGTACTTCTCGTAGCGGATGCTGTCTATCTATGTAAAACGGTTTACTTTCTGGAGGTGAGACGTGAACAAAATGCGGGTTCAGAAACGTCCTATATTTGTGGCGCTGTTCTAGAATGACACTAATTAAATCTGTACCTAAACCTCTCCATTTATACTGGAGTAACTCGTTCAGGACATCATGTAACGGACCTGGATCAGAATGTTGACCCTCATACAATGTAATGAGGTGCTGGATCATATACATACCCACCAGTCGCTGCTCGGCTGGGGGCAGTTTCAGAAACATTTGTGCCACTATTTCGTCTGGAAAAGTGGTAGAATCAGTAATCCATCGGACTGCTGATCGGGCTAGTTCTTGTTCATGCATGGTACTAAGTTCACTATAACCGATTCGTGATTTCAGAATGTGATCGGTAGCTTGAAATACTTGTTCTAGAGAACCTTGTTCTGGTGCTGGATGATGGAAAACTTTCTTGTGTTCTAGGCGTGAATGTCGGTCTGGAAATCTAGATTTACCTACATACGCTATTCTGGCGGTGTTCTCGTCTTCTACTTCTTCGGTATCAGATTCGTTTTCTTTCTCGCTTACTTGTGCTTCTTTGCTATTTTCGTGTAACCTTATTATTTCTTTACGTATTTTCTTGTACATACTCTCTATACTACTGATTGTCTTGTGTCTACCCTCGGCTATATTATCACTCCACCTTGTCAGGACTTTCATTTCGGTCGGATCTTTGGTCGGATAATCTTGTTCCCTTATTAAACAATTGATTAGAAACTTTAATAACATTAGCTGGGTCTCAGCTTTTCTTAGAGACATAGTTTCGCCAATACTTTCTGGATCTTCTCCTGTACGGATGAAACGATACATTCTGTCTAGATCTTCTTTCATATTCGGTAGGGTGGCCAAATACTCGGTCACCCGTCTTACACGCAATGAATATAAAACCATATTATCTTCGCCTGGGACTGGATCATAACAGCATTCTGTAAGAGCTCGCCTGATTTCTGCGACGGACTGATGTTTGGGCGTACGCTGTAACGCACGTTCATGTAACTCGACTAACCCTATACGTTTATTTGGCGGCGGGGTACCAGGAGGACCTCCTCCCGCAGCCCCTAAACTGGAATCGTCGACTGATACTCTTCGTGCTGGCAGAGTGACTGATGTAGCGGGAACTTGTACTGTGGGCTGGACCGGGGGTACCGTAACAGGTACTGCAACAGGTGCCCCGGTGGCTGGAAGAGCAGGAATTACATTATTTACAGGAGCTGGCGGAACAGGATTCGCATATTCTGGGACTGTGTCGTCCAAATAGGACGAGAGAAAAATATCAGCGGCGGTCGGTTTGTGACGTAGCTTAATCGGAACTAATGGCGGCGGAAAGTTACATAGTGCTTCCGGGGTTGCCTTTGGCAAGCCCTCGGCAAGAAGAGGATACATACCCTTAATGAGGGCATTTCTCTGTCTGTCTGACTGTTCGGTTTTAACTCGTTCACCTACTTCGATTAATTCCCTTTCCTGGGCTCTTTCTGAGGATTCTCTACTTAATTCTGACTTTCTGATTTCTTTTTCGGTTCTTTTATGAGATTCTTTGCGCCATAACTCGATGGCATCTTTCTGTGACTGTCTGGCTTTCTTTTTCCATAATGCTTCTTCTACTCGCATGATGCACTCGGCATCCCACGTACCTGATACGGGCCATCTGTACTTTTCCTCTAACTGTTTGGTGTACTCCACCCATAAATCTAGATATAATATGGCACTTATGCCATGTTTTTGATACATAAAATGACCTGGACTGTCCCTAGGCGGGACAGGAACTGCTTCTTCGAGCAGACCTTTTCTAGTTTTTAACTGACGTAACTTTGAAAACAGAGGCATGATTAGACTGGAGTCTGGACACAATACAATACACAATGAACACAATAATAACTTGAAAGAACAATTCATTCATACCACGACATTGAAAACACATGGAATAACATTTAAAATAACAGTTCGGACAAGATACTACCTGGAATACTGAAAACAGAACACATGGATTTCTCGAGAACAGAACTTACTAGAACAGAAACTAGAATGACTGGATGCACTGCTAAAACAGTACGAAACTTACCTGTCCCCTAAAGAGACACGTCAGGACCCGCATCCACCTAAGTGGACACTTCGTGTTGGATCTGCGTACCCAAACCCACGGACCAGAGACAATTCAATTGACCCTGTCTAGATACTACCCCAGCAACGGTACTCACCGGGCAGCAAGAACGGAAGGCCTCGGACTGGACTGGACTGCTACGACGACGGACGGACGAACTTCGGACTTCAGTTACAGGTGGGCCTCCGGATACCTCGGACCTTGGACTCTCGGCTTGGGCTCTGGTCGGGACTCGCCGCGCTCCTCCACCGCCTCGTCTGGACGCTGGACCGCAACCTCCGTCTCCTCCGTGGGCCTGAGGGATACTTGAAGCAGAAATATCTGCACGTGCACGGTATGGTTCCGTCACGGCTGCAGAGGATCAGGGGGCCTGCGTGGCTTCTCCAGCGCGTGGGGAAAGGGCAAGTCCCTATTCGGGCGCCATTATGTGGTAAATAAATAATTAATTACCGGTACTATTTTTGACTATAATAAATAAACGGTTTAGCTCAATAAATAAGAGTCAAGATACGAGGTAGCTAGAGTATACAGGCTTTAATCAAGCATAACGGGACAGGAACAGGACAGCCTGCATGGGAATGGGATGGCAGGGCCCGACAGCTGCCGGGGCAGGATCTGGGAATGGTGCGCACAACTTTTAATAACAGAACATCAGTATATATATAGTTAAACAAAATACATTGAATTCAATACAGTAGGCGTAGCAGTGGGCGGAGCTTTTAGCAGTCGCGAAAGATAAGGGCTGAATGAGGTAACAAGAAGGCGTGAACAGGGCGTATACATAGACATGTGATGCAAACGTAACAGAATATGTCATAAACGGGGCGGAAACATGGAGGGGGCTACCTGAGGAGCTGGGACCTCTAACCTAATGGTGTGCGCAAACTGGCAATGACGTGTTACTAGGAGAAAACTGGGGGCTACGACTTCTGCGCTAGAAGAGGAGACTAAAGTCTGGAGTGTCAGAGCGACATGTACCTAAGCATATCTAGTATCTAGTGTTTAGAGTACATGTTGATAGAATCCAGAAGTTATCAGAGTAAAGGCTAACAGACATTAAGACTGGTGCATACATAATCCTATATGTAGTGCGGGTGCAAGGAATATTCTATGAATATTAATACAGTATTTCTCTTACATGGAGACAGTAAGGCTAGACCATGACGGAAACTATTGATGCGATTCAGTAGCTGAGGAATGCAGAGAAGGAGAGCTGGACTGATAACTAGAATCATAACATACTCTTGGCAGACTGGAAGGCAGAACCAGGCCGTGCCGGGCACTGCGAGGCATGAAAGTAAGCTAAGGGTCAGGGATACAGGTGGGGGCTGTATCGCTCCTCGGAGAGGGTTTCAGGAAACAGGAGCTGAATCTGAGTCCGGGCCCTTTTGAGGCCTAGAAACGGGGACTTTTCAATGAATTAACGTGCACACTGTAAAACGTGGCAACGTAGCTTTACATAGGCCTGGTATTCGTTGTATTCACGAAGACTGGGAACTGGCATACTAGAGATGGACACAACTGTAATTGCGTCTTTAATCGATCATAGGGAATACATATGCATATTAATCATGCACATATAACATAGGATGGGGAACACGTAGGGACACAGAACATGGCAAAATTTACTTTTCCACAATAGAACTGTAATGGCATGGAAGGCCAGATGGCTTTAGCTTTAGCAGGTCGTGTTTAGTGTACCTGAAGCCTGTGAAATCACGATCAGCATTTACATCCGCATCTGCATTCAGTCAGTTCGGCGATCAGCTGTCAGCTGTCATCAGTGACAGTTCACAGCAGGTGACCTCACCAATAGTATGGAGTCCGTGCAGGGAAAACAGAGTGCGTTACCCAAACGGTGTCCTCAGTGAGACACACGTACACAAGTCATAACACATCTTCCCACTTAAGGAAGCAAAAGAGTAAGGGGGAAAACAAGGATGAAAGAAACAAAACAGTGCGTAAAGTGGGAGACTCTACTCGCAAACATAGTCTTTAAGTTTAGCTGGCGGTTCTAACAGCCTCCCTGCTCTGTTCCTACTAATGAATTGTGACAAGTCACACATAGGTGTAGCTGGAAACATGCGTCTGACTCTCTTTGTGTCAGCCTGTTTGGCTGAAATGTTCACAGGAGGAGAGGTGGACCGCGAGATGCCGCTTTCTGTCGTGATAGGTGATTCAGGAAACTCATAGTCGGATTCATAGTCTGAAAAACAAGATTATGCCGTGTTGCTTTCAGGTGCGTCAGGAGATTCTCTTGTCAACTCAGTGGGAATGGTAGCTTCAGGGTTCTTCACAGGATGTCTGTAAGCAGAGAGGGCGGAGAAGTGCCATACTCTACCGTAGCTCAAGAGTGCGGAATTACAGTACACTTCACGTACGGACAGAGGAGTGGTGTACCTGTCCTGACCCTTACCTATGTGACCACTTCTATTTACCATGACAATGTCTCCTGCCTTGAGTTCCACACGCTTGCACCCGTGCTTGTTGTCATAAATCCTCTCATTCCTGGACTGAGCATGAATGAGTCTTTCTCTGACCAGTTGGGAAGACCAGTGTACTCTCTTAGCTGCCTTAACCCAACCCACATTGTCCTTTGAGAGAGGTGTCCTTCCCCGCATAAGTTCAAACGGGCTGTACTCTGTTGTTTCGCACAGTGTTATCCTGTAAGCCCGCACTGTCTTGAGTATTTCTTGTTTCCAGTTGAGGTTGTTGCTGTTAGCAAGTTGGATTATACCCTTTAAGACTCGGTTGAACCTTTCTACGGCACCGTTTCCTGCAAGATGATATACGGATGTTGTTTTATGTTCAATTTTGTGCTTAAGTATGTAATCCTTGAATGTGCCAGGCGTGAATTGTGCCCTGTTGTCACTTACTATCTATTTGGGTAGGCCTTCCAGAGTAAAAGTATCGTCCATGAACTTGACTACATTCAACGCATCAGGTTTGTTAATAATTTTTACTTCTGGCCATTTGGTGAAGTGATCAATGATGACTATTACATACCATTGTTCCATGCTGTCTAATATTGGTCCCATTCTGTCGATACTTATTCTCTCCCACGGCATGGATGGGCAGAGATTTGGGTGTAGAGGAGGTCTGAATGTCACCTGTGTTTTGACCGAGTCCATGTAGAGGTGCATAACAATACTGTTCTCTCCACGTCTAGGCTAACACCTGGCCACCAGTACAAATTTTTGATTCTGCTGTTAGTTTTGGCGATGCTGAAGTGCCCCTTGTGACACAATCTAAGTATCTTTGTTCTGATTTCTTTTGGTGGTACAAATCTTCCACTTCTCAATAGGAATCCGGTTTCTAACGACAATTCGTCCTTCACTTCCCAGAAGTGTCTTAGAGGTTCTCCCAGTTTGCTTTTGCTAGTCTATCCTTCTGTCAACATTTGTATTACTTGACACATAATATTGTCTTTGTTTTTGCTCCATGAGCCACTCTTCTTTTGAAATTCCGCTGGATTGTTCAAGTACATTTGCTATGCTTGACTCATCCATGTCGTTGGTGTCAGCGTTAATGGTTGTTCCGATGAGCATCCTGCTTAAAAAGTCTGCTACAACTTTTTTCACTCCAGGGACATATTGGACGTTGTACATGTAGTCGAACAGGCACACTGACAGCCTAGCTAACCTGGGTGAAGCCATAAACAAACCTTTCGTTGGAGGAGTTTAGTTAAGGGCTTGTGGTCTGTGCAAAAGGCGACTCCTCTTCCCCAAACATATGACCTGAAGGGTTCTAGAACCCACACACACGCTAGTGCCTCACGTTCTATCACTGAGAAGAGAAGTTTTCTTCAGCTGGGGTTAGCGAACATGAGGCAAAGGCTATGGTGATTTCCACACCTTTGGTGTCTTTCTGGGTAAGTATGGCGCCTAACCCTTTATTACTCGTGTCAGTGGTTACAAAGTTTTGTAGTGAAGGGTCGAAACCTTTAAGAGGTAAAACTGTGCACATGTCCATTTTTAAATTCTGAAAGGTTTTCTCGCACTCATCTGTCCATTCATATTTATTCTTAAGCTTTAGTTGTTGTCTTAAAACATATGTTTTAAGTGAGAAGTTCTTGATGAATTTGGAGTAGAACTCCACCAGTCCCAAGAAAGATCTCAGTTCATCTTTATTTGTGGGTACCGGCAAATCCTTTATGGCCTGTATGAGTTCTCTTCTTGGGCTGATTCCATCACCAGTTATTTGGTGACCAAGATAGTTGACTAAGTTGCTTGCGAACTTGCATTTGAGGTACTCAGCAGTCAAACCTTTCTTGTTCAGAATTTCCAATACCTGTTCAACCTTGTTGTCGTGCTCTTCCCTAGTTTTACCCATAATAAGGATGTCGTCCTGGAAGAGTAGTATGCCCTTGACCCCTTCAAATATGCTGTGCATAAGTGTTTGAAACATTGCAGCCGCCGAGGCCAAACCGAAAGGTACACGTGTAAACCTAAAACAACCAAATGGTGTGATGAACGTTGTCAGCCGTTGAAGAGGTACCTGGTGATAGGCTGATTTTAAGTCAATGGAGGAGAACCACTTGATGCCCTTGGTGGTAGCTAGCATCTCATTTATCTTTGGGAATGGATACTGCTCCACCACAATGTTTTGGTTGAGATCTCGTAGGTCCACACAAAGTCTCAATTTGCCATTAGGTCATTTTGTGAGAACAAGGGGAGCGACCCATTCCGATGCTTCCACCCGTTTGATTATGCCATCGTTTAGCAGTATGTCTAATTGGTTCTTGACTTCATCCCTTATTGCGAATGGGATCTTTCTTGCTTTATGTACCACAGCTGTTATGATTGGCTTAAGTTTGATTTTATGTTGATACACTACTAAGGCTCCCACGGCCCCACTAAATACCCTTGGATATTTGTTGCGTAAAGATTTTGCATAGTCTTGGTTGTTAGACAAACTTAACACGGGGTCTGCTTTGCTAGGGTCTAGGATTATGCCCAGACTTCCCTGATCCATCCATCCTAGTACCGATGGTCCTACTTTGGAAACATAGAATTTACCTTCAGACTCTCTTCCTTTGTAAACAAAGTTCAGTTTTCTGTAGCCACATATATATCATTTGGCTCTCCGGTGAATGATTTAATTCTTATGTCTGTTCTTGGAAGTTGTTCGCCAATGCTAGGTTTAAATTTTCCTTTCCATACTCTCTCATTGACTATCGTAAATGGTGACCCAGAGTCTGCAACAATGATAATCTCAACTCCACCTATTGTCATGTTGCATACAGGTTTCTTTGTCTTTGTGGTGCTAATTTCATTGACTTGCTTTCCTCAATGTTCAGTACAAACATGTTAATGTTGTCTCCGTCAGAATTGTTCTGGCTGTTCTCTTCTGCATCATCCACTATCTTTACCTTTTGTGGCCTCTGTTTGTTGCAGGCTTTGAGAAAATGTCCTTTGACACCACAATGTGAACATATTACTTCACGTGCTGGGCATTGAAGGTCATTTACCATGTGCGATTTGCTTAAACATCAGTAACAATGCCCCCAGTTCTTTGTTTCATTTCTTCTATATGTTGGCCTAGTGATCTTTCTGTTCCAGTTCTGCTTATGGTGGTATTTCTTTGCAGTCACTTTGCTTACAGTGTCCTCTTCTTTCTTTTCTTTATTCTCTGCTATAACTGCTTTAGCACAACGGCCTGTTAGCTCGGCTTTTTTTGCTATGTCAATTATATTTTGCAGTGGGTATTCGCCTTTGGCCCACAAATTGTCTTGGATGTTTGAGTTGGAACCCTGCATAACTTTTTGGTCCCTCATAAACTCGTCGTGGAGCGCACCAAAACGACAATTTATTGCGAGATTTTTGAGTGCTGACACGTAGTCATCTATTGATTCTTCTTTTCCTTGCTTCCTATAGAAGAACTTATATCCATCTACTCCTACACAAACTGTGGGTTTGTAATAAGAGTTGAGATAATCTATAGCGTTTGTAAACACATCACCTTCATTTTCTGCTCTAATTTTCTTGTTAATAGCATTGCATACTTTTATTCCATGCTCTCCACACCACTGGATAGCCAGAAACCGGTCCTAGGATGCTTGATTCCGGTCCAGGAAAGACATGGATTGGCAGTTTGGGCTGGACTGTTTCCATGAGGCACAGGGTCAAGGCTGATTTGCATATGGCCATGTCTGAACTGGGGTGGTGTGGAGTGCAAAAAAACGATGGATTTAGGCCCAGATCTCTGTACTGGGGTGAATGTATGACATTGTTCTGCATTCTGTCCATCAACTGTTGTTTTTACTTTTATTCCTCCAGCGCCTAAGCAATGCATTAGCATTTTGTATTTCTTCTCTGCTTTAACTTCCTCATCTTCTTCTCATGTCGAAATGTTATTTAGGAACTACTCCCTCCATTCTTCCCACTTTAGTGCAGGTTCACCACCAGCACGAAGGAATGTCTCAGGTGGAGTGAGGTTCCATACGTAACCTGAAGCCATGTTAAAAGTGTTTTTTGATTTCAATTGTGTAAGCAATAGTAAACAAAAAAAATAATAATGTTGCCTTAGTAGTAAAAGTCAATGTGTGACTAAGGAGGTGCTTAATGCTCAACTGGATATATCATACTATTTACTTGCTCACAGTAAGTTAGAAGATGAAGGGTGTGAAAAGGTTGAACTGTTTACCAGTACAGATATTTTAACATGTATGTGCTTTAAACTTTTAGAAATCGAATTCCGAATAAACTGTTTTTTTATTTACTTCAAAATTAGTGAGGCGTTAGTGTCTGTGAAGAACTAACAAGTCTTAACAGTGCCTTACTGTTTTCCTTCCTGATCACAGCATACGCGTTTGTTCCCTGATAAAGCGGATGCTTTTCTCCGCTACCGCTGTGTAATCGTTTATTAATGTGGAATTCAAAATGGCGTCGACGTGCGTAGTCACGTAAACTAGCCTGCAGACTACTGAATTTTACATACTTCCAAAATGGCCACATTGACTGCACGTGCGTTGACGTGAAAACGAGGATCACACTTTTCAGTGACGGAGGTAAGAGCCGTTTGTTCCAGCTGATGATCACAGTTGACAGTTGGTTGTTGACAGTTGGATTCCGGTGAATTAGTGGCACGAATTATACATACTGTCGAGAGTATTGAAATGCTCAGAGTTACAAAGCTCGTGTACTTTATATTTTCTGAAACTCGTCGCTGTGCAGCATGTAGATTTTTCACCACAGGGTGTTAAATGTATAACGTGAGAGACGATTTCAGCGCTCCTTATTATTTTCATCAAAAGACTTCAGTTTTCTCTTGCCTTCTAAACGTCAATGTAGCTCTGCTTCACAGTCCTTTTTTCATACATTTTCTATTACGATATATGTAAGTCTCTGTATATTTTTAAACAGTGCACGTAACCAATGTACTTTGGCGTAAGTTCCGAAACTGACTGACCTACTTTTTTTAATGGTTCCTTAGATTTCTGTTTCTTGATTAGCAGCGAGTGCCCTTCTTTATTTCTTTTGTGAACGCTGGGATCTTTTTTCTTCTCTTTTTATTTTTTAAGGCTCAAAACAGCTGCTTGTACTCGAGTTATATCCTTCAGTTTCGTGGGTTCGGGTGTTGGTGCTCGTCGCCACTTTGTGAAGAACTCCCATACACAGATAACGCGTGAGTGGGTTCTTTAATTATATACGCCAACACAAGCTCCTACATGGATCGGAGCGTATATGCAGTCAGTTCGGTGATCAGCTGGTAACTGTCATCGATGACAGTTCACAGCTGGTGACCTCACAAATAGTATGGAGTCCGCGCAGGGACAACAGAGTGCGTTACCCAAACGGTGTCCTTAGTGGGACACACGTACACAAGTCATAACAGTGAAGTAAATGTAAAATAAAAATAAATGAGCTGCTCTGCCTGAGATGAGCCGGGATGGCAGGAGATGAGGGCACAGTTTCTGAGTGCCAGGGTGTGACCACTGCTTCCCCGCTTTCATCCGTGGGTAGCGACAGGCAACTGTCGGGGAGCACGTCCAAGAGTTACGGTAGCCTGGGGAGCTGTGCAAAGCAGCAGCTTCTTTTCGATAGCCCTGCTGAAGCTTCCTATATTCACATCTCCCTGCGTGTCTTCTCGAGCACAGGCACCGTCACTGGTGCCGACAACAGAGAAGGAAGCCCTGAACGGACAGCGCAACCTGAACCGTTCCTCAGAGCTAGGCTGCAGAGGGCGGTGTTTGGCCGGCAGCATGAAACAGACACCGCAGGCAACCCATGTAGCACTGGAGCACCCGCCCTGAGGCAGGAGAGGAGCGCAGAAGCCCTTGCTAACCCGACTAGAGCAGATAAAATGATTGATACAATAGTAACATCAACGATCCTGGGAGAGCGGCTTGGTGTACTGCGCTTGCTGAGAGAAACAAAAGTAACTGTAACAAAAGAGAAACTGGTCCTAGGATGCTTGTTTCCAGTCCAGGGAGGACCAGGCCTGTCAGTTCGGGCTGGACTATTCCCATTGGGGGCAGGGTGAAGACTGATTTGCTTATGGCTGGGTTCAAACTTGAATGGCATGGGGTGCAAAAAACTATGAATTTAGGCTCAGATCTCTGCACTGGGGTGAATGTATGACATTGTCCTGCCTTCTGTCCATCAATTGTTGTTTTTACAAAAGAGGATCTTGCAACTCGTTATTAAAAACGTAAGAAATGTTGAGGTTTGAAATAAAAACATTGGAGATTATGAACAGTTGTCTTGTGTCAGATACAAAAATAGTTCCACAAAAGCAGATAGAAACAATGCTTGGTCACAGGAAAACTGATAAGAGAAGCACAAGAGAAAAACATGAAGAACAACAGGAAACAATATGTTACAGCCAACAGAAACGGGGGAAAGTAAGTGGCAAGCAAAGCAACCAATGAAAAGCAAGGAAAGAAAGGGGGCGGGATGTAAGCCCCTTTCAAGTTTTATAATAAATACAATAGATTTCACATGCACAGCACAAGCGCAGAGTAGGCGAAACCCAAAAATTACCATTATTTTCACATTATGTCTGCCCATCACACTTGACTGAACGGGATACAGTACCTGTATGCTGATGTGCAGTCTCACAACCTCTTCTGAATCGATAGCCAGGTGGGCTAAGGTAAAAAAGTAGATCATTGTGATACAGGAAACATCTGAGCCTGTAGTTCACCAATGTCGACAGATCGAAGACAGCTTGCGTGTAGGAATTCTCACTAAAAAGGGAATTAAGATAAACAGATTTTCTGTGTTCTGTATTCAAAACAAAGGTCTACTGGCCAAGTCAAAACATATACACATTACATTTCTCTAGAAAGAAACATTCACTCCCTGACATTTGAGACAATTTTCATCACATTCCACCATTTATAACTTTACAATTATAAAAACCACATCATTATCATAGATAAGGATCAAAATGAGTGAAATTGCTGTCTAAGAAGGATTACAAATAATTTTTCAAAATCAAGAATCCCTCATATTATCTCAAATATAAAAAAAAAAATCCATGACTGCACACTTCAAATTAACACCATCCAAGAGCTGACTTTCAATTGTAGTTCTGCCAGCAGGCAAACATATCATCAAAACACTATAATTAGTGGGTAGAATTTTGCATGAGATTAGATCTATGTTATTCTTATTTTTGCTACTGTCTCATAAAGCAAATATAAGTATTTAAATGTTCTGGGTTGCTTAAACTTGAGCTACTTCAACCATAGCCTTGCAGATGCTATTTAGGCTAAGGGCCTGGTGTACTTATGTTGCCTTATAACAGTTGTGCTATTCTGTCACAGATCACAAATTGCAATTGGTAGGATTAGCAGAATCCCTGACCACAATTTTAATGAGAAAGGGATACCCTTTGTAAACCCCTCAGAATTTAACCCTGCCCACCATAGGCAGATTGGAGGCAGAGGGCATTTTACAGGTTTATCGTATAATTGTCATTAATGCAACACCAGAATATCAGTTCCTGCATCCCAGATCTCTATCAGAGAAAGTCCCTTAGATGATGATGGCTGGTGAGAAGCATCAATGGCATCTCGTAAGTTGGCTATATCAGCTAAACCTCATGGTTTACTACTCACCTGATCGCTTCTGAAGATCTCACGAGCCCTGTCGATTGTTGTGGGCTGGCAATAATCTGTCCCCTAAAATAGCAGTGCTTGGAATTATGGAGACAGAGGGTTAGGCATGTCATGAACATACTCTTATTGGTTTGGGACTATTATAAACTAAGAGATATACTGCTACATACTGGAGATCCTCTACCTCTCCCCCTAGTCACGAAAGATTAAAAGGAATAAATAGAAGCTTCTTGTCTGAACATACAATATGTAATGAAGGGCCTGCCAAAACAAACTTACTAAAATTTGGGGGGTAAGACTAGAACATTTTCACATTTCAGTGGTATAAGCTTGGAGTCAAATGTGTATAGGATTGTCGCTCCTATAGTAGGTTTTTATTAATACACAATTGAATGCATAATCACTAGTATTACTGTAAGAACTCCATTATATTTCAGCATCTATGCACACTACTGTCAATGCTAATATAATGATGTATGATAAAGGAACAGAAACTATGCACAAATTCAGAGTCATCAATTCGTCTTTTTAGTGAACATTAAATTTAATATGCAGGTCGTCAGTGGACTTAGTTGGCCTAAAGTTAGAGGATAGGTATGGTGGATAGGACTACCTTTAGACCTAGAAGAGAGGCTGGCCCACAAATCACTCAAGAAGGATATGTTCACATATAATGCCCTAATAAGGTTACTTAGCTTCGGATTGACTTGATGGAAGACATTTGTGAAGACAGCATTTGAAGGAGAAACAATTCTAGGAACCATGTAGTTGGTTTTGTCCAGCTGGCTGCCTGGACAGAAGTCTGCGTCGGCAGAAGTTCATAGATATTATTGGATCTACTTGACGGGTGGTCTTTGTGAAGGGGTCCAGCAAAAAAGAAAATGCTCTAGTCTAGAGGTGGTGCCTTTGGTGGTTGTAGCAAAATGTAACGTGTTTAATTCTTGCAACTGCTACTTTTGTCCACCAGGAAAGCATCAGAGTGTGACAGATGGTGAGAGTATCTGACAAAGTTACAGTTTTCTGATCTGGACTCAATGGACTGCTCTGGACTAGTTGTTATTGGTATCGTTAATTTTGACTTTTAGAGTGCTTAATACCTGCAGGTCTCTAAGCGCTGCAAGAAGATTAGCGGAAGGTCCCGAGGAGAGTTGTATCACAGAGGGGAGGGTTATGCCCAGGCTTCTGTGAATAATCGAGTCTTAAGTTTCTTCCTGAATGGGAGGAGGCACCTTTCGGAGGGGAGCTGGCCAGGCAGTTGGTTCCAAAGTTGCAGCATTATGGCCGAGAAAGCTTGGCCACATTTAGTGGCGTAATTGAACATTTTAGGGCATTTTAGAAGGCCCTCCGTGGAGGACCTTAGTGAGCGACCGGGGGTGTATTTCTCCAGGCGTTCCTTGATATAATTGGGTTCCTGTCCAAATAGGGCCTTGTGTGTAATGCAGAGGCCTTTCAATTTAGCCCTCTGCTTGTTGGGCAGCCAATGTAGTTGTTGCAGTAGGGGTGGTGCCCCAGGGCGCCTAGGCACTTGAAGATTAGTCTGGGGGCATCATTCATCACCACCTGGAGTTTGCCCAACAGTGAGTCCGGTAGTCCAATGTAAAGCGAGCTCCCATAGTCCAGACGGGCCAGAGGTCAGAGCGTTTCGTTTGTTGCTGTCTTATAGTAGGAAATGAGTTGGAGCACTTAGATCCAGCACAACACTTGGCCATACCTGCCAACTTGAAGAACAATCTCACAGTGTGAGGAGGGGGCAGACCTTGAAGGGGGCTGGGCCTCATGCCGAGAAGTACCTAGGAGATACTTTAGAGCCCCACCACACCCCCTAACCCCCTCCTCCCAAAAAAAAAGAGAAAACAAGCATTTACAATGCAATAGGTCTCGCAGCATTAAAGTTTGAGTTATTGGCATTGTGTAGGACAATGCGTTGCATAAAATGTTTAGCAAACTTTGAATTGGTGAGCAGTGACAGTGGGTGCAAGAGTATGCTGTTCTTGAAAGCAGTGTGGTAGAGAGTGCAGGAATTTGGGTGACCTGAGCAATGTGGATGATGCACCTCACGCATGGTGCTGACACAGTTATTATTCACACAGCTCTGATGATGCACCTCAGGAACGGGCTCACAGCTGTTATTAATCACACAGCTCTGATGATGCACCTCACGCACGGGACTGACGCAGTTATTATTTACACAGCTCTGATGATGCACCTCAGGCACGGGCTCACAGCTGTTATTATGCACACAGCTCTGATGATGCACCTCCTGGACGGGCTCACAGTTGTTATTCACACAGCTATGATGAACCACCATACGCACGGGGCTGACACAGTTATTATTCACACAGCTCTTATGATGCACCTTAGGCACAGGCTCACAGCTGTTATTATTCACACAGCTTTGATGATGCAACTCCCGCACGGGGCTGACTACAAGGGCAATAGTTTTTGAAAACCCTGGTTTCCTCTTTATCATCAATTCGCCCTGTACAACGTGGGCACCCAGCATAATATCGACGGACCTATTTCTAATGATGCATTATGTATTTGTGTAACCTCAATCACGCCACCTTTTCTTAATCTGTAAACTTGAGTGAATGCCTAACTTGTTCATCTGTAACTCAGACCGCGAGTAACTGTTGTACATAGAAGTACTATGTGTGAACTAAAATTACCCAGGCATACACAACAGTAACTAGCGTTTCTCAAGAGAAAGACATGGTGTCTACAAAATCATTATGCAAGTATTTCTGAGTAAAAAATAGATTTTAATATCTCAAAAGGTTTTCCAAGGGATATACTTTGGTAAAACAGTTTGTTTAATATGGGAGGTTAATACAACCTTCATACATGATTTAACAATTAAAAAAGCTTTGGTTTTTAAACAATATAAAAATATGAAAAAGGATGGTTTCCTGTCGACGCGTTTCGACACGTGGACTGTGTCTTCATCAGGACTGTACCATCAAGTGCTGTTAAAATATGGCGAGAATAGTGGCCACAGTGGTGATGTTCTCCGTAGATAGCACCTGTT
Source organism: Lissotriton helveticus (assembly GCF_964261635.1). NCBI lineage: Eukaryota > Metazoa > Chordata > Amphibia > Caudata > Salamandridae > Lissotriton > Lissotriton helveticus. The sequence continues at coordinate 234,621,462 of NC_136058.1, forward strand.
GTCAACCTACCGGCAGGCCCACTTAAATTTCTAGCTCAACAACAACCACCGACCATAAACATCTGACTAGCACCATCTATTTGACATTTAACCATGCAGACGTAGTACGACAATACCAGCGCCCTATAAAGAGCGAGAAACAAGGCAGCGAATAATCCTTCGTTTTGTGTACGGTGTACCTCCATACATTTTTAAAGGAACTTCACCACTGTGGCCACTATTCTCGCCATATTTTAACAGCACTTGATGGTACAGTCCTGATGAAGACACAGTCCACGTGTCGAAACGCGTCGACAGGAAACCATCCTTTTTCATATTTTTATATTGTTTAAAAACCAAAGCTTTTTTAATTGTTAAATCATGTATGAAGGTTGTATTAACCTCCCATATTAAACAAACTGTTTTACCAAAGTATATCCCTTGGAAAACCTTTTGCGATATTAAAATCTATTTTTTACTCAGAAATACTTGCATAATGATTTTGTAGACACCATGTCTTTCTCTTGAGAAACGCTAGTTACTGTTGTGTATGCCTGGGTAATTTTAGTTCACACATATTTCTCACCCTGACCCAGGATCGCTATTAGCACCAGGGGGTCCCTGTTCTTTCACACAGTACATAGAAGTACTGACACCTACTTCCGAGTTACTATTTGTCCTTATGTAATTTACTTCAATCTATTGTAAAGCGCCCTGACACCTCTCGGTAAAGTACGCGCTATATAAACACGCATAAACACGCATAAATAGCTAAATAAATAAATACATTCATCCTGTATAATTCGGTCATCCTGTGTGACTCGGGCGCCCTGTGTGGGTTGGGAGGGGGGCACTCTCCCCTTCCATGAGCCTGGCGGGGGAGGGATGCTCTCGAACATTCACCCTATGGGACAGCCTGTGCCCTGCCACAGACTGACACCCCCTCCCCCTGCCCCCCCCCTCACCAGCCTGACAGGCTGACCCTCCCCCCTCCCCTCCAGCCGCAGCATTCCTCAGTCCAACTTGTGCATCTCTGCAAAGTACACTGCGTTCAGGGCGGGCACCGCCCCAAACAGGCAGGCAAATGAAGGGGTCCTAGAACATGCTCAGGGGCATCAAAAACGACAGGGCACCCCAAAACACCAGAGTGAAGGCAGGGGCGTGGGGCGCTCCTGTCTGAAACACCCCTCTCCCAGAAGAACCGTCCTTGCTGCTGCTTAAACTCCTCTTTATGTATTCTTTTGTGCTATATAGCGCTCACTAGACAGAAGGCATCGCCGCGCTATACCACATTACACTTGAAAATCTAATAAACAGTTTATTGGGAGACATCGATGATGAGAAAACACAGCCGCTCACTTCATCAAGCTCACATTTATCCAGAAAGCATCCTTATCACCCCCTCCTCAAGAAGTGCACAGAAGAGGTAGTTCAGACAGAAAGCGCTTTGAGGCTGTCTAGGCAGGTTGGCAAATTGGCTCATTAGCCCGTTTATGATGTTGCCGATTGGCCAAGATAATGGACTTGTGTGTGGGGCGCCGGGACTTGTGACCCAGCATTCCACGGCCCTGCTGCATGCAGTCGCTGTCTGCCACACATGTTACCGGCACCAGAAACCCTGCACGGAATCTCTTCAGCCCAAGTTGACACGGGGTGTGGACCTTTTAGAACAGTTTTCCGTGAGCCTTTGTATAGCGCCTTGATTACAAAAAGAGCACACTCAAGGATAGCGCGCAGTTTCCCCATTTAAAGTTTCCCGCCTGCTGGAAAAAAGCCTCACGTCTTGTTAAATTATGAGTTGTTGTAAAATGTAAATTTTGGCGCTTTTTTACTATGTTAAATCGCCTTTTATTTTGTTGCTTTGTGTTGGAGGTTTCATGTATTATGTTATCAGTTGAAGTTTTTGTTTATCTAACATTGTGTGACAATTTGTTACGTCACACACGTGACATTACGTTTACTATTACGTTATATTTTATGATCAGATCCCTCTACATTGTGTAATCTACGTTATGACTTTGCTTTCTGATGGTTTGATAAGTATTTTAGGAGATACATATCCAAGTCGCCTCTGGGCGCTATACCGCTGCCGCGGTTTCCCCCATACATACCAACCCTCTTGCACCCCTCGCAGCTGTGCCATGCATTATTACCATCGAAAGCACCTCCTTCAGATCTGTGATACCACCATTAAATAAACTAGATCCTAAATGTAAAGCGCTCTGATACCCTCTTGGGTCAAGTTCGCGCTATATAAAACTTTATAAATAAATACATAAAATAAATGGTAAAGACAGGACGGAGTCGGACCTACCTTGTCACCCGCTGGGGTCAGGCACTAGTAAGAATCAGTGATGGTGATAAAAGTGAAAGTCCGGGGGGGGTCCTTCCGTCCCAGAGCCGCGTCCGTCTGTCCTCAGCCCAAGTCCGCCCGCAGCTTGGAGCCGGCCCGACACTCCGTGGCCCTGGCTGTGCACTGGCAGGGCCGGGCCTGGGGAAGGCTTATGTGCGGGGGAGGGATGGAGGGAGAGAGGCCCCCCTCCGCCAGGCCTAAAAAGGCTCGGAGGCTGGAGCCTCCCAGTGGCAGCCCCTGCCAAGAAACTCCCTAAAGTGCGGGTTCTCCGCAGCACTCACGCCTGTGCTCTGCAGGCTTTTAAAGTGCAGTCACCAGGAAGAGAGCACTTCTATGCAGCGCGTGTGCTTCGAGGTGCTCGAGGAGTTTCACTAGGGGAGTCTGTGCATAGGAGCAGCGCGTGCCCGCGGGTACTTTCCTCTAGCTCCTTCCTGGCACTTCCTTCTGTAGCGCCCTTCACGACCTGGACAGCATCTAGCCGCTTCATTGAAATGTGGGCGTTGAGCCGACGCTTGTGAAAATTGCAAGATTGAGGCCAAGGGGCCCTGAAACACCTTAGGGGGTGCCAGGCCCTCCCACCAGAAATTTCAACCGCCCCCCCCACACTGCCCTCAGGGAAGAACTTCAGATAAGTGTGGAGTGCCCACAAGTGCCAGCTTCGTGCACTGCCCACTGTGACCGGTTCCCTCAGTGCCAGCTCATCATTCTGCCCAGGACAGCTACATGCTACTGCTGCCTGATGTTTCATGCACGGAGTTTTGTGTTCCAATTCAAAATGAAGGCGTGAGCGAAACCGAAACTTTCCGTGGGGCGTGACTTCCGTCTTCGGAAGCCCGCGCACGCGCCCACGGAGAGAAGCAGTGCTGGAGCCGCGGGGCTCCCATGCCCGAGGGAGAGCCCCGCGGTGGTGGGTGAAGTCCGGAGTGGCGGTAAGTGGGGGGGGGGTGCGTGTGCGTGTGCGTGCGTGCGTGCGTGTGTGTGCGTGCGTGCATGTGTGTGTGTGTGTGTGTGTCGGCCGGGGGGGGGGTTCTGTGGGTGCGTGGGTGGGTGGGTGCGTGCATGGGCACTTGTGTGTGTCTCTGGGTATGCGCATGTGTGTGGTGTTGGCGCTTCCCAGGAAACAGCAGCTGCCCACAGCGTTCGCGAGCGCGTGGCCAGCTCAAATTGCCTCCTCGGAGAGAAAATGCGCGCGGCCAGGTGCTGTCTCCTGGGAAGCAGACTCAGTAACAATAGATCTCTGACGAGACAGCGCTTACGCGCTGTTCAACGCCACGACACCTAAAAAAAAGCCTGCTGGGGCCGATGTCCTGGGGTGTTTTCACACCCCTTAATGGACATTGCCATTCAAAGCCTCTCGAAAACGAGTTGAAAAACCACTACAGTGGTTTTCAGCTTTTTTCCCTGCCACAGTGTGATATCTGCTCCTCACCGGGTGACGTTGTGATGGAACCGATATTGTGTGTCACACTGTAGCGATGTGTGAGTTTGCAGGTATATATTAGCTAGCAGTAACACATGCAGTAGTAATATACAAATTGTACTATATTTTAAACACTGTTTTTAAACATGATTGGCTGTTAGGAGCTTCTCTGCATGCTTTCCTAAAACGCTTTTGGCTTGCTCGGATGAATCCATTCTTCTTTTCTCATTATAAGGAACTCAGAACCATTTTTGTTTTTCTCATACAACTTTTTGGGACTTCATGTTAGTCTATAATATCACTAAATGTCAGAACACTGAAAACGGTAATACATTTGATGAGGGACGAAGAGGACTTACTATGCAGCAGGTCAAGTGCCAGGGCTGCGGTTATCCATGGGCAGGTTGCTCTGCGAAATGAGCACATAAAAGCCACTAACGCCCATCATAGTTTCCTGTTAAGTAGATTCAGAATGAATCCTTATCCATTGGCTACTAGCCTTTCCAAAAGGCTATTTGAATCCCGTGGATTCAAGGCAATGTCCATGCGACAATATTTCTGATCAGGACACTTTGCACTTTATTCTTTCTTGTGAATTTTATGTCCTGCTGCGTAACAAATATATTCTTCCACTTTTGAGCCCATGCTGTTTTGTACAAGCAAGGTCAGCATTATTATACTTGCAGATGCTCTCTTCGGCCATGGTTTGTTTTGGAGTTGTTAGCTACTTCTCTGGCGCTATAAGAGTTAGGAGAAAGATGTCTCCTGTGTAGATTCATTTATACCTTCCTCAATGAAATGCACAATTGTTTATTATTGATGAATTTCTTTGCACATGTCGCTATTTATAGTTTTTGTTTTTATTATGAGCCACATATGTATTTCATTTTTTATTTAAATATGGTTTTAGGGAAATGTATATGTGTAAAATATATTCATTGTGTATATATGGTGCTCCATTGTCTTGCCCTAATAATTGCTCCTGGTGTATTTTTTGTGTGCTTTTATGTCCTTTATTAGCCAAATAAAGAATTTCTGACTGACTGAGCACATAGGAGCATTTATTTAAAAAAGTGTTTGTTGGACTATCATCAATCTTTTACTGTGCAAGACATTATGATGTTTTAATTTCCACATAGTCTAATTTAGGCTTTGAGAACATTTCACTTTTAATAGGGTACTAGGATTCTCATTCAATTGTCTCAATAGCTTTCTATGTTTGCAATTATGTTTTCTTTTAAGCCCTAGGCAAGTTCTCATTTACTTTAACTGGCTTTTTTGTTCCAATCCCACCAAGATTGCATTACATGCTTCAGGATTTGTCATGGAATTTTCCAGCTAACTACCTCCTGTTTGGTAATAAAGTTGTGCACAGTATTTTCACACAAGGTTTTTCAATTTTGAACATTGGTGCCATTGTTTTCATTCACAAAATATTTGGAAACCTCAATAACATAAACACTGCTGTCTCTTGCAAGGATATCAATATTTTATATACTTATCTGCAAATGTTTTCCCATTTGACGTGAACACCTTCTTAACCCTGTTGGACTAAATCTTTGCTTACTGTACTCCCCAGCAGTAGCAATGTGTTAGCTACGACTTAAAATGACGTATTTTGCAGAGCCCAGTTTTAGCTGTCGCTGGCAGCAGAGTATGTATTGGTATTTGAAAGGGAAGAGTCTACACATGCTGCTTGTTTGTTCGATCAGAAACACTACAATGCATGTTGAATTCAAAACTTTAGGCAAAGCCTTACCTGATGATTTAAGGGAAATACTAGGGGGCCGATTACGATGTCGGACGGACTTGCGTCTGTCTGACACCGTTTTGTAAACAAGACCGTCTGACATGATTAAGATGTGACCTAACACTGTTCGGTCGCATTCTGACATTTCCCTATGGGTGCATGCGTTACGGACGTTAACCGGCCGTAGTACATGCTCCCATAGGGAAATGGGAGGTAGTGTTCATCCCTGCACCTTGTGGCAGGCACCTCAAGGTGCCTAACAAGGGGGGCAGGGACTAACAGGGGGCCCCCAACTTGGAGGCTGCGCACACAAGGGGGCCCTTCTAGGGGCCCCCAAACACGCTTTCCGTCAGGGTTTCCATGTCGGAAAGGACGGCGTGGAAACCCTGCCAGGAACTGTGCATCGTAATCCCAAGGGCGGAAAGACCGGCCTTTGAGATTATGGGCCGGCCTCCGACTGGCCGATGGGCTAGTTGAGCCTGTTGGGAGCCAGATGGAATTACCGGTCTGTTTCACTTCCAACTGGCTGATTCATAATCAGCTGGTCGGAATTGAAACAGATGATGGCGGTCGGAAACCTCCGGCCGAAGGTCAGAGGCTTTCCGACTGTCATCGTAATAAGCCCCAAATTTTAGACCTGCCTTGTACTTTTGAAGAATGTTACATCATGTTCTTTCTCATTTGTACTATACAACTCATAACTTAGTATAAGGCAACAACCCTACTAGTGTCTACAGACTAAGAAACACTGAGGAAAAACATAAATTTTAAATTGACATCCTCCAAAAATCCTACATAGGAATAATATTCTTAGGCAGCGAGCGAGACAGGTGAATATCGAATGGTGCAGCTTGCTTTGGAAGGAGCGGTTTTTCTTATCACTGTGCAATCAGAGTTGCTTAATCCATGATACGAGGACTTGTAAAATCAACATTCAAAACTGCCAGTTTATGGGAAAATAATATTTCCAATGAAAGCAAGCTATAAGAAAGAAGTCCATAATTCTTTTGAAATTTCAAAAATACCACAAAGAGAATGAAACTGCAAACAGATTTACACGTTGTAACAATCAGTACAAGGTGAACAAACATCCATAGAGACTTCAAATAAGGTAATGGTTATAGCACATATGTTAATAATTAATTGGTCTCTATGACAAGTACAATATTGACGCAAGGTATTTTCAGAGGTCTGGGTCTGTGCCAAACTCCTCCAGGATATCCAGATGAAATAGAATTATAATCATGAATCTCTCTTAGACTTTGACCAAGAGGTCGTTTTTATCTGTTGATTATCTGTACTAAACAAAGAGGGTGCCTCATCACACTGTCTTATACAGATGAGCATGGCTCTTCTGTTGTATTTTTAGAGGAAACAGATTTTGAAATCCTGTATTGCCATGTCACTCCCCAAATAACAGGTGCATGATTGAAGAAAAAGCCTATCTTGAACCCACTTTTATCCAAACATAGTATGTTTTCAGATATCATAGAAGTTTATCCGATTCACAAAAAAAACTATTTTGTTATCAACCACATTGATTTTCAAGGAAAATGTGAAACATGAAGCATCGTCCCATCCTACTTAAAGTGTTGTTGGGATTAAACAAAACAGTGTTTTTAGTTTTCATTTATCATGACGCACTGAAGTAAATATCTCACCACACTTCCTGGAAGAAAAGCAGAGCAGCACACTGGTCCATAAAGAGCTTGACGCTCTGTCACAGGGGCAACAAAGTCTTTATTTTGCTACCAGGTAGCAAGGTAAAGTAGAACTTTGTAGGTTTCACGGTTTAATAGTCTCCCATGTTACAGTTAACAGGTGTTCTCTATGACTGCAGCTGGACAATGTCAGCATTTTTGCCATCCTTTAAAGACTGTCCTCTGTATTTCGCCCTTAGCTCTGCAGGAGCTGTAAATGTCTAGAACAGATCTTCTTCGTTCATGCATCAACTGGTGCATGGCAAGCAAGCATTTCCTAAACACAAATTAAGGAGTTGATCACTTGGCAACAATGCACTTTGGTGCTGTATATTTTTAAATAAAAGCACATAAAAGTTGCCATCATACCACAAACTATTAAAATGTGAATCTGATCTCACACTTACTCATCCACCACACCGTGATGTACTATGTTCCGTAACACAACAACTACACCTCAGTGGCCATCACATGGAAATATTTCCAATATAGGCTCAAACCAAAAACAACACACTTCCAATGGCAAACCCACTTGCTGCACTGTGCCAGTGTGGATAAATTATTCCAATGCCCATATAGGGGCAGTAAGAACTGTAAAAAAGTAATAATGCCAAACAATACAATACAGTACATGTATGTAGCACATAGGCACCCATTTATATAACAAATGACCCACTTAAATCTCTGATAAACTGACTGTAGGAAAGTAGGACCTGCTTTCATGGTTACCCCAACTTTTTGCCCAGTGTCAGTGTGTTTTTGGTTTAGTTTGCTGGGATCCTGCTGATCAGAACCCCAGCATCCATACTGCCTACCCTAAATTGGCTCTGGTAAGTACTTTGGTTCCTCCACAATTGGCTACTGGTGTACCATTATAAGTCCCTAGTATATGGTACTAAGTTACCCGGGGCATAGGTACACCAGGGGTCTCCCATGGGCTGAAGCATGCATTGTGCCACCCATGGGAGTCCACTTAAACTCTGACTACAGGCCTGCCATTGCAGTCAGTGTGAGTTGGTGCTTGCACCTCTGATGACAGATATAGGTTTCCTTATATCTGAGGTCACTACACTTAAAACCTATAAGTCACCCCTATGGTAGGCCCTTAAGTCCTGAGGGCAGGGTGCATGGTTATAAGTGTGAGGGTGCCCCTGCATGAGAAGAACCCCACTACAAACCCCGGAGTCGATTCTCCAGACTTGGTAGGGGCAGTCAGACATTTTAAGATATATAGTGAGCATCCATCATTACGAGATGTCTCACTTTATAATGACTGCGGGAGGGAATCATAACACAACACCAATTCCGGTGTTGGGGGTATGATTACTTGTACTAGTGGGCCCCTTAGATGAGCCCCCTGTACTCCTGGTAATAGCCTTTCAGGGTCTGCCAGCAAGCTAGTGCTGCTGTCGACCACAGACACGATTCTGCCCTCCTGCTACTGAGCTGAGCTCGAGCAGGGGAAGGTAGAACAATAGGCTTCTTGTCACAGGGAGATGTGACCGCCTCCCAGACATGACTTAGTGTATTGGGCTGGGGTGGGGGTGCTTCACAGCATCACCAGACTGCTTTGAAGGGCACATTTAGTGCCTTCCTTGCATGCTCTGGTTTGAGCCAGTTCAGGAACCCTTGGTTCTCGCTCTGGTGCAAAATTGGACAAAGGACAGGGGAGTATCCTCCCCTCTGTCCAGCCCCTCCACTGGGAGGGACCGCATGTCGTTCAAAACCTTTTCCTAGGGTACGTAAGGGCTCCCCTGTGGGTGGGTCCTCAGATTCGTCATGAATCACAACTCACCTCTAAAACCAAAACCCTCTTCAACTGTCTGGAAACTTGGACTTCGTTGGACTTCGACTAGAACAAATACTGCATCAAGAAGGACTCCTGCTGCTCCTGGCCTCGCTGTTCCTCAGGTCTCTGCCTTGTCTGTGTCTGTGCTTCATCCAGGTTCTCCAGAACTCCTGTGGACATCAAGGACATCTGAAGTAATCTCCCTTGGAAGGTCGGAGTCCCTCCCCTGCATCTGCAGGCATCGCAACTTAGCTGACCGATCTGCTGCTCCTTTCATCCAACTGACTTCCCAAGGCCCAGCAACACAGGTGGTAGTTCTGCAGCTCCCTGGAGGCCTGATCCGTCTTCTATGCAATTTTGAGGAAAGTATCACTCGTCGGAGCCGCTGGGATCCAACTCCATTGGGCACGTGGCTGTGTTTCCACTCTGCACACAGCCTCCGTTGTGTTCCTGGGGACTTACCTTGGGTGTTTCCTTGTTTCCCCAGCTCCTCGAGGTCTTCTGGTCCAAGTCCTGTCCTTCCTTATAGTTCGCATTCCACTTTCTTCATATATCGTTTAGTCTACGCCTGGAGACCAGTGTATATTTGTGCCACTTACCTGATTATTTTGAAATATTCTTGTGTGTATTGCTGATATCTCTGGGTAGGAGATATACCAATGTGTTAGTGATTGTGTTGTGTAATAAATAGACTTATTTTTATAAACAGTGTGAATATTTAAATCTTATCTACACTATTGATTAAAGTTGGTAAAAAAAAAGCTGCTTTACACTCCTTCAAGATATGCCTGAAGGCTGCTCTCCACAGCTACCACTTTGATGGTTATCAAAGACCACTAAATTCACCATAAGGGTTGCCTGGATTAGTGCAAGGTGCATCACTCCTTAGAGTAGGAACAGGGTAAGCCATATTATAGTTGTAGCATAGAGAATACAGGAGATTTCAGCCTAAAACCGAATTGGGTTGTTCAGATAGAAGATGTTATGTCCTGAAATCTTTATACAGAAGGCCTAACACGACAACAGGCAGGCCGTACAATGTCAATGCCATATGCATTAGATGTACCTTTTTATTTAGTACAATAGGGGCCAGATGTAGGTGGCCATTTACCGACCGGTAAATGGGTTTTCGGTATGTAGGGGGCCAATTTTACCTATTCGGTAAATTTACCGAATTGGTAAAATACAGAATCGGTATTTTTACCGATTCTGTAACTCTCATATGTAGGTGGGACTCTACTGAGTCCCAAAGGCCTTACAGATTCGGTATTTTATCACCCAATCCAATTGTGTGGTAAAATACCGAATCCAGGTGTGCATGCATAAGTGTGTATGCACACCTATGCCATGTGACAGACAGACATGCCCTTAGGGCATGTCTGTGTGCCACATGGCACACATGCCTGTATTTGAGGTGCTAGAGGGTGTCAAAGTGACACCCCCTGCACCCTTGCTGGAATCGGTATTTACCGAATCAGTAAATACCGATTCGGTAATGCCCATTGATTCCTATGGGCCTCAACGCCCATAGGAATCAATGGGCATTACCGAATCGGTATTTACCGATTCAGTAAATACCAATTTTTACAGAATCGGTAATTCAATTACCGATTTTACCTACATCTCACACCTTCATATTTACCGATTCATAAATACCGAATCGGTAAAATTCGGTATTTATGAATCGGTAAATACGAATTACCTACATCTGGCCTCTAGTGTAGTTTAAAACAAGAAGTGGCGCTCATGCAATACATTTAGGTCAATTCTTGCCCCACTACAGTTCACTACTGCAACAGTTCTTCACCTTTTGACTTTATGATGCGGAGGTCCCCGCGAAAGTAATTTCTATGATTTGAATCTCAAAACAGTACACGAAACACAGAACCACGTATATATCAAATATATACAAATATAATGCAATCTTTTGTTTAATCCACAAACAAAAAATGCTGATTTCTTTTTTTTATTTTAATGGGAAGTTAGAGTTTTTCAAATGTAATTTCATTTCTAAAAGGTGACGCAAAATGAAAGGTGAACGAATATGCTACCCTCTAGTCTTTTTTGTTCCTAATACATTCTCTCTTTTTGTTGGTGCATGTAAGTGCTTCAATTTAGACCACCAATAGTCCATAGACATTCTGTTTTCTGAACTGGTGCTGCTGCCACGAATCACGATAAGGATACCAACTTAACTCTTAGCTTCCAGTTTCAAATGTCTTCATATTTACAGTGTTAATCAATATTCAGTTTTGCTTGTTTATATATTTGTACTTTAATAATCTGCTCATATTACCTAATGTCAAGGACACCCATGGGTCCGTGGAACCGTGGTTAAGAACCTCCTCACTACAGGGTCCTGCCCCATCTTTGAAGGGGCCCTAAGTCCCCTCTACAGTATGTGTTCTATTTCATGGGTGTCCCGGTAGGAAACAATTAAAAGTTAGACAGAATTCTCTGTGCTTTCTCAGAGATGATAGAAACAAACTTGCAACATTATCACTGCAAAGGGAGTGGAGCACCAGCAAAAGGCACCTCCGTGGAGAGAGAACAAATGGGTAAATACAGCTGATACAAGAAAGAGAAAGACAAGGGATGATGGGGAAGAGGAAGTAGAGACCATCTAATTGCAGCCTCACCAGAGTACTTAACAGGTCTTTAAAAGACCATTTACTTGTAAATTTTGTTCTGTTTTCACCCCTTCTTACAGCCACTCTGTCTATGGTTGGAAGAATTTGCCCCCCCCCCGAAATATTTTTCAGCCCCCCCCCCCCCCGAAATTTGGCACTAGTTGCCCGCCTGGTAGAGACAGAGAGAGGACAGGGGTTTTACACAGGGTCCACCTTCTCCCAGAGTGCATGGATCCCTGGGATTCTGCTCTTGTGGGAGGCCTTTCCGCCACCCGCCATCTTTGCCCTGAACAGTCTGCATTTAATTTAAAAAGCCACCCAGAGCCCCCTTGCGTTTTTTACTCACCTATCCTCACCTATCCAGCATATAGAATGCAAAGTCTCTCTGGTCGTGTTTTAACTGAGGGCCTAAAAGTGAAACTTTTCATTTAGATTTCTTTAAACCCCTTCTAGAAATCTCATCAGGCAAGCTAGTTGGATAGCTGTTCAGACCAGACGTGGCACATGTCAACCAACCGGGGCAGACTAGATTGAGACAAAGACATAGAGGAGCTCAGCGAACAACCCCAGGTTTAACATGAGGAGAAGCGGATTCAAGGCTGCAGTCCACCAAAGTATCAATCACCCACCTGTCTGTCTGACAATTGCTCTCATAGCTGAAGGCACATTTCATGATGCTGTCAAGGGTCATCAGGCTGACATGCGAATAGATATCCACTGACTTGTCTTCTGTGGCCAGGGACTCCCATTTACACTAAGAAACAAGAGAAAATGGGCACATTGAGATAGTATTTACTTATTGTAATTGAAGGATGTATCACTGAAAGACCAAGTTTTATATATTTGTTCTTATTGCACATTTTCACAAGCTAAAAAGAGTGCAAGCATGTATCTGGACCGTAAGATTGACTTCCTTTTAACCAGTGGACCCTACTTCCTCCCTGGTTAGTGACAAGAACACATGGCGTGAATGTGGCGAGATATAGGTGAAACAATGATATACACCATACTTTATTTCTGATATGGTATCCCATAGTAAATGGCAGAGCATATTTACAGTTACATTTCAACCTTTGGTACCTGTCAGAAATTAGGTCATTCATTTGGGATGAGGGTGTCCCTGCCAATTTACACAATCTGTTTATGTCTAAACACATCGCTAAGTAAATCTTAAATTCCCTACTTGGGGGGTGGCGCATACCAGGGAGGAGTCAGCCGGACACCCTGTATGGCGGGGCGTCCTCACACACTTCTTCCTTGGATCTCAGCTTTGAAAGTATTCGTGAAAATTGGACACAGTTTCTTCTCTTTCAATGTATACCTGTTGTATATTTTAGTTTTCGACTGACTATTGTTGCATTGTAGACCTAGATGGGGGGAGTTTCTTTGTATCTTGTTTCTCTTCTGTTCTTCTTTACTTTGCACTGAGCACATGCCGGCTCAAGTCTGGCCGCTCGCTATTTGGGTTAATGCCCTATTTGACCCAGTGACTTAGGATGACCCTCTGACAAGGAGGGGGAGGGAAGAAACATCACTACACCAATGCCATCCATGAACAAATACACCTTTGTCACCTGAAATGAGCAAGCGTTTGGATTCCGCATGAAAACGGCATAAAATATTGCAATACTTAAAGCGCATGGGGTTTGACATTGCACTGCTCCAGGAGACACACCCAACACGGGAGGAGATATCCACACTTCAGTGGAGGTGAGAAAACGGGTGGTAGTCACTGGGTTTTTCTCCTAGGCAAGTGGAATGCTAATCTGGGTGCGGTCCAGGACACTGCTTGAATCTATCACTGTGACAGTGGACAGAGAGGGCAGATAAGTGCTCCTCAAGGCATGCCTAAACCGATTACGGCTACCGCTGGGCAGCATTAACCCCCCAGAACACTCGGCAAACAATTTCTAGACACATCTACACTACTGTTGATGACTTATGTGGGGTTGTCCATGATTCTGGGGGGTGATTACAACAGAGTAGAGGATATTTATTTAGGTAGATTAGTACCATCACAGAGCCACCCATTATAAAACCGGTGATGGAATTTAAAGATCCTCTGTTTCTTTAGATGAATTGAAGCTGAGTCTTGGCCCCCATTCTCATGGGGAGACTTTGGCTCGCCCTTCTGGAAGAACTGACCTTTAGAGAACCTTTGGGCAATACCATAAGAGGCTATTTTTAAACTAATGAAGGTACTGCCCGACACCCCAACAAAGAATGGGAGGTGTTCAAAGTAGTCATAAGGGGATTCTACATGGGCCAGGCAGTGGGAGGTACTGAAAGAGCTATAGAAGGAACTAACAACCCTAGAGAGCTCTATACGAAAGCTACACACCCTACACCCTTGGCCCTACACCCGGACACTTCGGCTAAAACCCAGATTGCAGCTAAACCGGCGACGCATGCAGCAGCACTAGAATGGCTCTGAGTGCTGACAGCCCAAGAATACATGCACACAAATCTCTTTGAGGGTGGCAGCGAGGGCCGTATACTGGTGTGTCTTATCCTACCAGCCGACTGAGGTCACCCGATTATCTCATCTAAATAGCATCAGATGAGGTGGTATTTACCCAGACTGACATACATGGGTTCTTTGTCAACCACTACAGGGAACTGTATAGGGCTCAGCCATGAGTACCCGAACACGAGATAGAGTAGGGCACCACTGCCCCGCTTAGGGACCCCAGAGTGTGAGGCTTGGGAGGACCCATAATGGAGCAGAAAATCAGGAAGGTCAAATCGGGTATGGCACAGGGTAAAATCCGATGGTCAGATGGCCTTCCTGCTGAATCATACCATAGTCTACTCCACGGTTCTCGCGCTCAAACTGGCAGTCATGTATGCATCAACTCTGGAAATTGGTTCTCTATTCGACACCACTAGGTAACACCTTATAATGTCAACTCCTAAGTCGAAGGGCGACCCCTTTGACGGTGCTGCATATAAGTCGCTCTCTGTGCTAAATCTAGGCTACAACATTTTAAGCAAAGTACTGGCCGCCCGGCTACTGCCCCACTTCATCATCCTGGTCCATAGCAACCAGAACAGTTCAATCCCGCAAACATAGCTCCTCCCTCAATATCCGATGCCTCTTTCGAGTCTTGGATGAGACTCCACCACAATATCCAGCCAAGGCATTGGTTCTATCTCTAGACATCTGTAAAGCATTTGACACACTGGACTGCCGGTACCAGAGGGCAGGCAAGCGCTGCATGAATCTGGGAAGAGGCTGGGACAAATGAGTAGCACTACCATACTCAGGCACCCGAGTGAGAGTCCAAATGGGTTGGTCCCCCTTGGCGGTGTTTGAGGTGCACATGAGGAGCTGCATGCCAATTGTCCCTGCTGCTCTTTGTGTTGGCGGTGAAACCAGTTGCATCTATAATGAGTACGGAAGGCAGCGGAAGATGGTTTCCACTGAGGGACGCTGAGCATGTGATCTCACTTTCACAGGGTATCAGGTTTCATCAGGGTATCAGGACTACAAGCTAACTGGAATAAATCATGTGCCTTTCCAACATCTCTGGGTTTTCAGGACCCACTGCGGCTTGAGCCCCAATTTCGTTGTTGAATAGTCAGCACCAAGTGCACCGATAGGGTCAAGGTATATAATTTCAGAGCAGACTCAAAAAGAGGAAACCTAGGCGAGGCCCTACGAGCCCTGGCTTCCTTACTGGATGTAGACTCTCTCTCACTCCCTCTCTCTCACTCCCTCTCTCTCCCTCCCTCTCTCTCTCCCTCCCTCCCTCTCCGTCTCCCTCCCTTTCCCTCCATCTCACTCGCTATCAGTCTCCCTCCCTCTCACTCCCTCTCCGTCTCCCTCCCTTTCCGTCTCCCTCCCTTTCCGTCTCCCTCCCTTTCCATCCCTCTCCTTCCCTTTCCCTCCCTCTCCGTCTCCCTCCCTATCCCTCCCTTTCCCTCCCTCTCTATCTCCGTCTCACTCCCTCTCCCTCCCTGTCCGTCTCCCTCCCTCTCCATCTCACTCACTCCCTCCCTCTCCCACTCACTCCCTCTCCCACTCACTCCCTCTCCCACTCACTCCCTCTCCCACTCACTCCCTCTCACACTCACTCCCTCTCACTCACTCACTTATTCACTCTCACTCACTCCATGCCTCTCACTCACTCTCACTCACTCTCACTCCCTTCCTCTCACTCCCTCTCTCACTCACTCACTCCCTCCCTCCCACTCACTCACTCCCTCTCACTCACACTCCCTCTCACTCAGTCCCTCCCTCTCACTCCCTCCCTCCCTCTCACTCCCTCCCTCCCACTCACTCACTCACTCACTCCCTCTCACTCTCTCTCACTCCCTCTCCGTCCCCCTCCGTCCCCCTCCCCCTCCCTTTCCCTCCCACTCCCTCTGTTACCTCTCTGTCACCTCACCCTGCCTGGGTGCCAGCCGGGGCGCACACACACTCACAGACGCACCCGAACACTTCACAGGTCATCAAAAGACCATTTGCATGTTAATGAGGCCTTTGTATTTCACCTCTTCTTAGGCCCCTGCAGCTGTACTCTGGCCATTGCTAGGAATCGTCCGGCCGGCAGCCCCCACAGAGCAGCAGAGTCTCTCGCGCTGCTGCAGACACCTAAAAAAAAACGTAAAACACAGGTATGATGTCTCGGGGGTCCGCGGGCCGCCAGGGAAGGCTTGCCGGGCCGCCCCTGGCCCGCGGGCCGTACTATGAGTACCCCTGCGCTACACGGTAATGTACTGTCCAGACATTGTTACTTGTTGCTGGAATATGATTGTCTATGCTTATGCGATATTTACCTATTATTTCTCAATGATCTACTACTGATATGTAGTTTAGCAGGGTATATACAAGCATCTGTGATTCGAGAATATGTCCCTGCACATGCTACAGCTTCTTTAACCACATGAATGCTACAGCAATTCATGCTCTGTGCTGCAGATCCATATTTACCATTGTTCATGACGAGCTGAGCTCGTCATGAGCATGGAAGGGGTTAAGTTTTGAAACAAAACCTGAATACGAATACGCTGGGAAAAACAGGAAAAAGTGAATAGCAAGGATGAGAGTTGGCTCAGTCAATGAGAGAAGAGCTTAAATGAAGGACAGACAATATGTTCGGGACCAAAGTAAGAGGGAACAAGGGTCAAGAGAAGAATGAAATCAAGGATGTTTGAAAAACAGTAGCACAAAAATGAGGATGAGGGAAAAGCTAACACGTTAAGGAAGCAATTCAAGAGGAGCAAAGCCAAGGCTTCATACAGCATGAAGGAAGGGATTCAAATGACTGGTAAATACAAAGACCAGAATTGAATTGTTTTTGAACAGGCATTTTTATTCTTTTTTTAAAGTTACAAGGATGAAAGTGCTGCGCAGCACTGGAGGCAGTAAATTCCAGAGTCTCGTTGCACAGTCAGAAAACAACGGAATTATAGACCATTCTTTTTTAAAGACAGAAGTCATGAGGAGAAAAGAATCTGCTCAACACTAACATTCTTTAATTTATCTGGCAAAAATTTGGGAGGTATTGTGTTTAAAGCTTTATGAGGGATACAAGCCATCTTGAAATGCACTCTGTTTCCAATGGGACGCCATTTGAGTGTTAAACCCACAGGAATGATATGATCAATTCTTTGGGATCTGGAAACAAATGAAGCATCTACATCTAGCACAGCTCTCAGAGGAGCAGAGTGAACTTTTGGTAAGTCACTGAGGAGTGAGTTACTAGAGTATACAAGAGTTGGAATGTCAGGTTTGGGGTTAAATTGTCTGAAATCCTAAATGCTTGACCTAACATCCTTGGCATGTTTTTCTCTAAGTATTTTGGCTTCCATGCTCCTGTTTTTGCCGACTTTGCTTTAGCTAACTTTAGCACTTCACCACCTCTAACCAGTGCCAAAGTACTTGAGCTCTCTCCTTTAAACATGGTTACATTGGCTTACACCCAATTAGCACATTTTATTTACTATAAGTCCCTAGTACAGTGCTACTACATGTACCCAGGGCTTGTAGATTAAATGCTACTAGTGGGCCTGCAGTACTGATTGTTTCACCCATTTAAGTAGCCTTTTAAATATGTCTCTGGCCTCCCATTGTAACCTGTGTGTGCAGTTTTAAACTGCCATTTCGACACGGAAAAATACACCTTTTGCCAGGCCTAAACCTTTCTTTTTAATACATATAGGTCACTCCTAGGGTAGGCCCTAAACAGCCCATTGGGAAGGTTACTGTACCCATAAGGAAGGGTGTGTATTTAGAAAAGCTGGACATGTACTTTTAACTTTCACTTATCCTGGTAATGAAAACTCTTAAATTCGTTTTTCACCACTGCAACACCTGCCTCCACCACAGGATAACATTGGGTTAACTTATTACATTTAATAAGTGCAACTTTAATTTGTGAGAAGGTAGTACTATCGGGTTTGGTGTCTAAAGAATTGGAATTTAAAATCCTCTTTTGGTAAAGATGGATTTTAAGTCACAAATCTGAAAACGCCACTTTTAGAAAGTGTGTATCTATAACAAGGACAACTCTGTATTCCCACGGGACATGGGTAAATATGTATACAAATCTGTACAAATGGTTCTCTCATCTATTTAACATCTTTCAATATCAACTTGCTACAAGCACCACACAATGACTTCTATCACAATATTCATGTAAGTCATAAAAAAGTGAAGATGCTGTGGCGAAAGTTACAAAGAAAAAAGTATTCCTACCAGCATGACCTTGGTTGATTCAGCTATCAATTTCACATAAGGCTTTAAAACATCATAGTGGAATCCTGGCGTTAGAAGCCTGCGATGCTGGAACCATTTCTGTCCAGAAAGCACCAATAATCCTTTGCCTGTACAACAGAAAAAACATACAAGTTAACAAGCACAATTACAATCACTACATAAAAATCCTAATTTCCGTGAAAAAAAATCTCCATTACATAGAGCTGTGTATTGTTGACAAAATACAGACAGTGTGATACACTTTAATGAGGTAGGTCTAACTGCGACTCACTCCAATTTGATATTTTTTCAACTAACGTATTAATATATTGTTAAGGTGGACACCAAACATGGAAGAATGCACAAGAACACCACAACGACGCAGCTAAATAAAGGAATTAGTTCTCACAGAGATAGCACATATGCTAAAATGATTAACTATCCAAAATTGGAATTAAGAAACATACGGGCATATGCATCAACGTTCGTAAATACCCGTCGGTAATACCGAAAAATAACGACTCGCTATTATGAACATGCAAACCGCGATGCATCAAAGTAATCGGTAAAAATTACCGAGTCGGTAATATTCGCTATTAAATAACGATTATACGCCAGCGAGAGTAACAAAAACCGAAATCGGAAATACCGAGTCGGTATTACCGGATCCGGTATTTGCGGATTCGATAATACCGAAAACTGGAAAATTACGCGACGCTACGGAAGCAGGCCGATGACATCACAACCAGGAAGTAGGACACCCACGCTGCATTCAGTGTTCGGAGTTGCACAGAGGAGGAGGCAGAGCTCAGGAGCTGAGGTCCCACACTGAACCAGAAGCAACCAGGAAAAAGGTAGCAGGACAAGATGGAGAAGGAGGCCCCCCAGCATGGAAAGGACACACCCCGAAAGTGAAAACGGAAGTTTTCAGATAAGGAGCTGGAAATCCTAATAGAGAGTGTGAGCAGCAACCATGATCGACTATTTGGAAAGTTGTCGCTGAAGGTGCCAGAGGCAGAAAAAAGAAAGATGTGGCTGCGCATCAAGGACAAGGTGAATGCCTGCGGAGTCACCCACCGCAGCATCGACGACCTAAAAAAACGCTGGTACGACCTGCGTAAGAGGGCCAAGGAGAAGATTGCGCAGAGGGTCAGGGATGCTGCTTGCACAGGAGGGGGCCCATCCAATGTGACGCCTAACACTGACCTGGAGGATCTAGTGGAGGCCACCATAGAACGGGAAGCTGTTGTGGGGGTCACAAGTCTGGACACCTCAGGTGCTGCGGAAGGAGGACAAGGTAAGAGGCATGCCAGCGTAACGATGCAGCGTGTACTAAGTCCCTGCCCACTCCCCCATGCCAGACCCAGTGCACATGTAGCGTTGCCCTACACACACACCCTCACCACTGTGTTGCACCATGGGAGATGTAGTCAATACATGAATGGGTGCATGCCTGAGCCCAGAGATGAATACAGCTGCCAAGGGTCAAATGTCAGTCACCAAAAGTAATTTATTGTGAGATGCCACAGCTACTGTCACATACCATACCATGATAATAACTATGCACTGTTTCACACACAGATGCATCCCCCATCGATTCAGACGACAGTGGCCGCCTTGTCATCTCGGAGACGCCAGTGTTGTCAGATGCGGAGTGCTCACAGGGAGCAGAAGTCATGTCCTCCCCTTCACCACCACGGCGGACAACACCTCCACCGTCCTCGCGGTCCAAGGCAGCACCACCACCACCACCATCCTCGCGGACCAAGCAACCACCACCACCACCACCACCATCCTCGCAGTCCAAGACACCACCACCACCACCACCATCCTCGCGGACCAAGACACCACCACGGCCCACTCCGCAGAGCCACAGAGCAGATGTTGCCGCCCTGTCCGCGATGGAGTCAGATCGATGTTCATCACACCCAAATGTTCCAAGCCAGGCTGTCGTCACTCCAACCAGCCACACTGCAGGCCGACAGCGCATCAGGCAGAGGGTTGTGTACCCGGGTCGGGCTGCTGCAAGACCGGTCGATCTATCCGGAGGGTACGGAGTTGTGGAGACCCGGATGCTGCGTGTCCAGCGCCTGCAGGGGAGACACATGGGTGCCATGAAACTCACCATGACAAAACTTTGCAACAAACTTGGCAACATGACTGACGCAGTGCGTGAGCACACCACTGCCGTATCTGCCGGCAACAAAGACATCAAGCTGTGCCTGCAAGAACTGACACGTGCCATAGTCGCAGGCCAACAGAGTGAGCGCCGGCGTCACAGGCAGGTCATGCTGGCAGTGAATACTACAAACAAGGCCATCAATAAGCTGTGCAACAGCACGGCTGTGCTGTCACGCAGGTCCGTGTCCCTGCAAGTGGATCTAGGTCATTTTTGTGGGGATGTGGCAAAGGCCCTTGAGAGGGTGACCACTGCAGTGGAGCAACTGCAGCCAGGGTCAGCCAGTGTCAGCAGTCTGGGGGCGGAAGAGGGGAGTGAGGCAGCCTCCAGTGTCAGCAGCGTCTCCCTGCCGGACACCAGCATGAGGAGGCGCAGTGGCCGCAGTGCAACTGCCACTGACTCCCATCGTGTAGAACCCGAGGAGTCACAGGACAAGAGACTGGGGGTACGCGGCAAACGTAAGTGAACATGTGGCAAAGTCACACTGTCCTTGGTGAGGTAACCATGGCCAGACCAAAGTGCCGCATGCGTCACCTGTTGTGAGAAGGGACATTGATAGTTTTTATTTCACTGCAGCAGCAGCTTGTTTGTGTTACGTTTTTCTGCACCAGTCAGGTGTCCATGCCCATTAAACCCTTGCAAATCTGTTCCTGTAGTCAAGTCACTCTCTTACCTGTCTCAGAAATGATTCCGTGTGATGTATGTCCGCCTCCTTTGCCCTTCAGCTGTGTTGGGCACATGTGCCTGTTGGTGTTGTGGGGGGGGTTGCTGGGCACGCGGTTCTTCCTCTCCCTCCACCTCTATGTGTATCCCCCTGCGCGTGGCGATGTTGTGCAGGATGGCACACACAGCAATTATCTGGCAGCAGGTCACTGGGTCGTACTGCAAGGCACCTCCAGTCTTGTGCAGTATTCGGAAGCGGCTCTTCAGGATGCCGAATGTTCGCTCAACCACATTCCTAGTGCTGATGTGTGCCCGGTTGTAGCGCTGCTCTTGCGGGGTAGCTGGGTTGAGATAGGGCGTGAGGAGATATTCACGCAATGCGTATGCGCTGTCACCTGCAGGATGGGGAGAGAATGGTAATCAGCATTTATGAAATTATACATGTGGGGAAGGAGTGGATGGGGAGTACGATGATGCAGCTATATGTACCTAGTAGGTGTCCCTCTCCGAATTCACCGTTGATCAGGCGCCTGTGGAGCCCACAGTGACGGAAAATGTAGGCGTCGTGTGTGCTCCCGGGGAATTGGGCTACAAGGTCCGTTATGATCAACTTGGCATTGCACACCACCTGAACATTTATTGAATGATACGATTTCCGGTTGCGGTAAATGTATTCGGTGGCTGATGGTGGACAGATGGGGACATGCGTGCAGTCAACACACCCGATGACATGGGGGAATTGTGCCACCTGGTAGAATTCCCGTTTGGTGCGGGTAAGCTGCTGGGGGGTTCTGGGGAAGGTGATGTGGCGATTGATAAATGTCAGCATGGCCTCTAGGAACCGGTGGAAAAAGCGTGATAAGGCACTTTGCGACACGCCTCCTGTCTCAGCTATTACCCCCTGGAAGCTTCCAGATGCAAGCAGGTGCAGGCAGCATAGCACCTGCACATGGGCTGGTATGGCGTTGGTCCGACGGGTCTCGTTCTGCAGTAATGGTGTCAGGTCTGCTATTAGGTCCATTATCATGGCACGGTTCAGTCTGTACTTGGCGTACACCTGTTCCTCGGTCTGCCCCAGCAAAGTGATGCGCACCCTGAAGATCCTGTCCTGTATCATCCTCCTGCGCTGGGCCTGGGCGTTGATCCTCCACCTCCTAGCAAGCACGTAGAGGGCAGCCATTTTGGTGTACATGTGGGGTTTCCCAGGGCATTTATGAAGGGTTACTGATTGTCTGCACCTGCTGATGGTGTTTATATTTTTTTTTCTGTCCTTCTGTTAACTTTACCTCCTGATAGTGATTCCCCTTATTTTGCTCATGCTAAATAGCGATTTTGGGGATTTCCGGTATTAGCGACTGTTCATGCATACCATTTCGGTTCGTTATTGCCTAATCGGTATTTCCGGAGTATGCTTTGGGGTTCGGTATTTCCGAATGTCTGTTTAACGAATCGGTAATTTACCGCGGGGGAATTTAGCGGTTCTTTATTTTTTTCCAGTATTTTGTTTGATGCATTGCAATTTATGGTTTAGCGTTCGGTATCGGCCTGTTTTTCCGATTCGCTGTTTTACCGGGAGGTATTTTCGTTGATGCATATGCCCGATAACTGCTTAGATCAAGAGCAATTGCTGGAATTAACAGTTTTTAAATAATTCATTGGAGGGTGTCCTCTAATAGTAATCAAGATGAAGGTCTGATCAGTGCTGTCAGTAATGGATTAATTGAGGGTCCTTTTCTTTCTGCTTAACAGGAGTTCAAGCAGAAGTGTGTCTCAGCTTTGTAGTTTTCATACCCCAATTGAGATAGTCAGTTTATTCGTCAGATCATTTGGGGTGTCGGAGTGGAGCATGTAATTGGTGATCCTGGCAAGTTTTAAGGTGTTTGTAATGTCTAGGGCAAGTGTTAGAGTGTGTGGTCTAAAGTAAGCAGCACACTTCTCTAAGAGATGATCGCATAGAATGCTGCACATTCTCATTGATGAGTAAGGAAATTAATTAATGCCCAGCCTGTCACAAGATTCTTACAACCCATAGCCAAGATAATATTAGTGTGTTTTTTCTGATTTTATTATACTGGGCATGCATGTATCGTTAGTATTGGGAAAGAGTGGTGCATCTGCATTCAAACAAATCAGTTTGCTTCTGACTGTAAAGCAGTGTGAACCTCAATGTGGATGAGAAGGTGTGGCCTCTTCATATTAGTATTATTGACATATATTTTGCTTCTCTTTAAGATTATTAGTGTTAGGTCAGCAGGGGAGAATCCTCCTAACCCCGATGCAGGGACTAGAGAATCATCAAATATGTTTAGAAAGAGTGACGAGCCAGTGTAGGGCACTGGATTGATAACTCAGGAAAGAATGTTTTCAGTCTACATATGACATGTGGTGGCGCTCCTACAAAGTTAAGCAGACTGGTGACAACAGTGTACGAGCAGTTCCTATAACATCTTGGGCTCAGGGGCACGGCCTGTACACAGAGGAAGATGGCCTCTCTTCAGAGCTCTCCGGGTTGATGGTTCCTGATTAAGCCAAGTAACTATGTCACGAGGGAGATTAAAGACTTTTCTTTCGTAAATGACTCCCACTTACATGCACTGATTCAGGCGGTATGTGTTTCTACATTCTCTGATTAATACCCTTCAATTCTTTTCTCTTGACCAAGCATGAGTTTTCCTTCATGGTGCCAGACTTTTCTCTCCAACACGCTCCTTTCAAAATGTCTTAGGTGGTGTACTATAAACTGTCAAGGTGATGACAGCAAAAGTAAAAGAGAACTATGAATTGACTTTTGCTCTTTCCATGTTGATTTTTGTTTTGACACTAGAAATATAATTATCTACTTTACATTAGCACAAAATACCTAACACAAGGACACATTCATTTTTTATTTTTTTAGGCACAGGGATATTAAGTGATTTGCCCAGAATCATAAGATGTTGAGTCGACATAGAGAGCTGAACCTGGTTCCCCAGTTCTAAAGTTGGCAGCTCTGCCACAACCTCTCCCTTGCATGAGAAGACTGGACCTGATGATTTTATTCACAGTGCGCGGTTTATATTATTTTCAGATATAAATGCAATACATGTGCTAATACTGGATTCTCTTGTGTGACAGCGGAATTTTTTTTTTAAGATATATACAAAATATTATGCTGGATTTCATCATAAGGAATTCTTCAGTTTATTTTTTTGAAAGAGAACTCCACTTTCCCTCCTCTGAATTTTACACTACATTGAATTGTTCCAAAGAAGCGTTGGTTTAATTGTGAAATATACCAGTGCTGTAGTGAAATATAGTTTTTTTCATTGACTTCACTACATTCAAGATTTATTTAAGTACTGAACAATCTGTTTTCCATCTATATGTGTTGGTCACACATGACATTGTAGGTCATCCGCCTCAATATTTATGGCTAAGAATAAAAAAATGAAAGGAATCGGCAAGTCATCTGGTGCTTTTTAACAAACACAGCTGATGTCCTCTTCAGCCATACAAACTCTTTTGAACAAAAAACATTCTTTGAAGCCTTTTATGGCGATAAGCAACAAGAAACAATAGAAAACTGATGATAAATGGATTTATAAGAAAAATTAATTATGGAGGTTGAGCAACGACAGCTAATGCGGAGGATGTTATGTTAAGAGTATTGAAACTGGAGTTGGAAATTAAACGCCTTAAATTAAACAGCATATGAAAGATTTGGAATATAGAAATTAGAGAAAAAAAAGTGCAAATATATGTAATGTACTGTATGTAATGTATGTGGTCTTGTAAAGCGCACTGCTGCCCTGAGGCGTCCTGGCGCTGTAGACCGCTGGGGAACCCGTCCTGGCTATCCCTGTGAGATGGTCCCTAACTGGGCATCTCCAAGGTGAAACCAGGCATCCCCGGCGAATGTGGGGGGCCGTTGTAGAGATGAGGCAAGCTAATGCCCAGAGTTGCCGAGTGTGATCCCTGGTTAGAGTAGGCACCGAGGTGAGAATTATCGAGTCCGCTGACCCTGGTCCACGACCCTGCCGCGTCGGGAATTGAACCCTGGTCCCGGGCCGTTCTCTGCTTTCGGGTCTGCCGCCTCTAACCAGTGAGCCACACCACTCCACGGTATGTTATACTTTAAAATTTATGGTATACCAGAGGGCCAGGATTGTGATGTAATGTCATTCATAGAAACATTTTCTCTCACTTGTTAGATTTGAGGAGTTAGCTTTTTAAGAAGCAAAGAGCTCCTGAAATGGGCAATAAACCACATGTTTTTGCTGGGGATGGTAAACCAAGAAGAATGATAGTTCATTTTTCTGAAATATATGGACTTGATGAAAGTTATTTCAGCCTCAAAAGAAAGAAAATAAATAACTTGGTTGACCATTGAATATTTATTGGCCAAGATGTTACAAAATGGTCTACTGATAGATGAAACAGCTCTTGGACCTCAGGCCTACTTCGAAGAAATTAATATATCCTTGTTCCTTTAAAGTTACGCACAACAAAACTATTACTACATTCAGACGCAGTTATTCTTATAAAGTACATAAGAAGATTTTGAGAGGAAACTATGGATACATAAATATGTGTCTTTTCCTTTCGTCTCGATTTTTGTTACATTATTGTAATTATTTATTGACATAGGGGCCAATTTACAACTGCATTTTGCAGTACCTTTTGTAGAAGTACAAAACATACAAAATTCTATTCACAAACTTATGTGCAGAGTTTATGCCTCTGTCTCTCGTATCTTTTCTGTGTGGAGATCTCTGCCCTGCATGAGGAGGGTCCGCCCACATAAGTATACATTTTCGTAGTAAATGTGGGCGGTACAGAGGTGAGTGGCTTGAAAAATGGGAATATTTACAACTAAGGGGGAAGTTAACAAGGAGGAATACGCAGGGGTTAAGGGAGGCTCACAGAGGGGTTGAGGGAGGCACGCCTACCCACCCACCCACAAAAGAGTAAGGAAGTTCCTATTCACAAAGTGCAATTCTAAAATTATACAGCACAACAATGGGACCCAAAAGGTAGTAAAGTGCTCCAGCTCAGATCTGCAGTAATTCCAGGACCACACATGGCCAACCACTCATACTGCAATACCCTCCTACAGAAATCAATGGGTTAGGGACTACAAATTTGAAATTAAGAGATGGCAAGATAATGTCTTGTCAGCTAATTTTCGTTAGAACACAATTTGGAAGTCTCAACAACAGTTTGTTCAATTACTGAGCACCTTCGATATGACTATGCTTTGTAAAATTGATGACAATTCAGAAATTCTTCAGAAATGATTTACTCCAAGAAACAATTGTATAGGTTTTTGGTATACATTTATTGCACCAGTCTCAATTAAATTTCTTTGATAAAATCACCAATAAACAGGTAAGGAGACAGGAATCGCTAAACAGTAAAATAATGGGAAACCACTGACTGAATGTTTAGCCTGATGTGAGCTTTTCCAGGATGTCCTTCAGATAATCGAAGTCTTTCGAATGCTCAGATTAAGCAAGTCTTGATCGAAATGCTATTGCTTGGTCCGTTAATTAAATAAACCAGAAACCTTCTGGGTCTCCAACTTTTGAAGACTGGGCTACAAAATGAGTAGAGTCAGGGATAATGAAGAAATATACGCTCAGGGTGTCGAGGACTTACAAGGACTTATGCCTTGGTTACCCCCCCTCCCAAACTGAAGGAACTCCCACTATGTATACTATACTGCCAGACGCCGTATGGTGCAAACCTGGTCCCTTTAAAAATGCCTTCTCCTTTCGGCAGGGGAGTGGCCAATCGGTGGAGCCGAGGAAAAGCAGGAAGTAAAACCGCCGAGAGAGGAAAAAGTCAGTGTCTTCAACCTAATAGAAATGGAAGCCTCAATCAATCAAGATATTTGTATAGCGCGCTACTCACCCGGAGGGTCTCAAGGCGCTTGGGGGAGGGGGGTCCGCTACTGCTCAAACAGCCAGGTTTTGAGTTGCTTCCTGAAGGAGAGGTGGTCTTGGGTCAGACAGAGGTGGATGGGGAGGGAGTTCCAGGTCTTGGCTGCCAGGTAGGAGAAGGATCTCCCTACCATGGTGGCTCTTCGGATGCGTGGAATGGCGGCGAGGGCGTGGCTGGTCGATCGTTGAGGTACTTGGGGCCCAGGTCGTGGAGGGCCTTGTGTGCGTGGGTGAGGAGTCGGAACGTGATTCTCTTGCTGACGGGGAGCCAGTGCAGGTCTCTCAGGTGTCCAGAGATGTGGCTGTGTCAGGGGATGCCCACGATGAGTCGTGCGGAGGCGTTCTGGATGCGTTGGAGTCTTTTCTGTAGTTTGGCTGTGGTTCCGGTGTAGAGGGTGTTTCCATAGTCCAGTCGGCTGGTGACGAGTGCCTGGGTGCCTGGGCACTTCGTAGGAAGGAGCTTCTTTTTGTTTGTTTTGAGCACTATTGAAGGTGATTCTGGACTTAAGCTTTTGTCAGAGCTAATGTCTCATTACACTACACATGGTGCATGGTTCAGGCTGACTGTGCAAAGTGCAGTTACTTACCAGCCCTTTATGTTTATTGTAATGAGAGAAACTGGCGGACGTCGGACCAGACTGAAGATGGGATACAACATAAAGACAAAGTGCCCCAGGAGAACCTGGAATCTTCTGTCATTTGCCCCTATGTTTGCCCATTTTCTTAAGCATTAAAGCAGAGTATCAAAAGAACTATAAAGTGTCAAAAGAACTTTGAAGTGTCAAAAGAACTCTAAAGTGCCTGATAATTATTCTGACGCTAGAGAAACCCCAAACCTCACAAGGATATAAGTGTAATTAGCAGACTAAGTAAATATGTTGAACTTCTGGGATATCTAAGAACTAAGAAGAAATTATGTATCACTTAGTTTCATTATTTTTCTTTTGTTGTGAATCTTTTTTGACTGAATTTCTATGTTCCATCACATTCTGAAGAAATACGATAAAAAAGGTTTAAAAAGAAAATTAAAAATCAAGCTAATATTGTTCTTATCTACAAAACACTTTATGATGCTTGATTAATTACTACAAAATACTGCTACGCTTTCTCTGTTACTCAAAACATTTGTTGACAGCTTTTGTGACATAAGTATCTATGAATCAATCTGTTAAGAAATGTGGAACTGGGTGCTAAAGTATCTTTGAGCCTCTTTTAAGGCCCATTCGCTTCTCAAAGCCTTCAGAAGCCTTCATGAGCTTATAAGCACTATATAAATACAGTATTACGAGGATATTAACTGTCAGAAAAAGATTGGTGCTCTGCGCCAGCCATCATTGTACATGTAAAACACACCCATGTTAGGAGAGAGATTTTCAGTGAGTCCTGGCTATTCATCCAAAATCACAAAGCATTCTAGAACTTGGAGGTCAATACACATGAAATATGAAGTTGCAAGTTCACATTTGTTTTATGTTTACCATGAAACCCCAGTGATGCCTGAATGTCACTCTCTGGGGCGAGTTTCCAGCTAAGCTAATGTATAATGTTATTATAGCTCAATATAGCAATTATGATGCCAGGCATTTTCTGCTTGTTAATGTTAAATAAAGCGCGGTCAAGTTGCATTTAGACATTAGGAAATATGGAATACAAACCGATCCATGGAATTAAGCTGGAGTAGACGACATTATCCTTTGGGTCTGTAAAAATAAACAGAAAACAATATTAGGAAGTTTACATAATTGTCTTGCTGAAGGTATTGCAAGGGTTGTAATCCTATGCAGCTTTCTTACTATGAGTTGGAGCTAAAGCATACATATATGTATTCATTGAAAAAAACATAGGTTTCAGGGACGTTATAGTTAGTTGGACATTTGGCTCATATAAAACCAGAGACATTCGCCTGTTATAGTTAGTTGAGCTAACTATAACTTGGACGCCCGCAATACACTACAGATGACACCTCACATGACATCACTCATGACATCACTCATGACATCATTCAGTGAATGTGTGTTTCTGTAAAGGTTATATATGTTTTATTACATATGCCAAGGTGTATTGAAGAATGAATGCATTTACAAGTGTCTAAAGGAATTATTTTGTATGTCCGTGACTGACTGTTTAAGTAAGTGATTAACCGTGTCTTACAGAATGCATGGGTTAGTGATTCAACTGTGTAAAAGTCTGTATTAGTCTCTCCATTGGTGTTTAAGCAACTGCATTGATTGCTTAATAGCTACATGAGTGTCTATCTAAGTTATTGATTTGTAGTCTGAGTATCTCTATGGGTCCCTGAGTGTCTGTGTGGGTAGGTGCGTGGGGGGTGTATGAGTCTGTGCATAAATGTCTGAGTTTGTGATTCGGTGGTTGTATGGATTAAAAAGTGCATCTGCAAAGGGCTGTATGGGTGAGTTAGTGTGTCTAAGGGTGTGTTGGTGAGTGGATAAATGTCTCAGTGGTATATCTGTGACTAACTACATATGTTTTAAGGCAGTGGA
The DNA here is from genome assembly GCF_964261635.1 of Lissotriton helveticus. Taxonomy (NCBI): domain Eukaryota; kingdom Metazoa; phylum Chordata; class Amphibia; order Caudata; family Salamandridae; genus Lissotriton; species Lissotriton helveticus. The sequence continues at coordinate 234,651,050 of NC_136058.1, forward strand.
TGTGAGAGTTTGAGTATATTAATGACTATACATGACAGTAAGTTATTTTAAGAGTGGGTATATAAATAAGTGCCTGCTTCTATCAGTGATTGTATAAGACAGTAAATATGTGTTAGTATCTGTATGAATAAGTGATGTGGTATGTCTAAAAATAACAAATTTATGTAGTGAAGAGTCAGACAGCAGTGGATCCAAGAGGTAGATTTATTACAGAAAAACAAGACACCTGAAACAGCCACCAACAGGAGCAGACAGCAAGGCAACCGTCTTCTCCAGCACAGTGTACAAACTGCGCAAGGTTCACCTCAGTACAGCCCTACATTCTAACATTACCTACTTAGATTCTAGCAGAATTACATGCTAACATAACTTACATTTGAATACTACACAGAGCACATGACTTTACAGCAAAGAGCTCATGGTTTCATGTTATGTTATGTTATGTTATTTTTACTTATACCGCGCACAGCTGCCCCAGCAAAGGGGCGTCCTGGCACTTTGACAAGGCAAACACAACACTGCACTAAAGAAAATCAGAAGGGCAATGAGACACGACATAAGGGCTAAACAAATAAAAAGGTCTTGATGGCCCGTCTGAACTGAAGAAGTTCATCAATGGCCCGGATTTGCATGGGAAGAGAGTTCCACCAGCTTGCCGCCAGGACTCGAAAAAAGCGGCCACCAGCTCTACTCAGTCTAAAAAGCGGAACCACTGCTAAATTCTGACCCAAAGATCTGAGGGTACGCAAAGGAATATAAGGTGTCAATAAATTCTCTAAGAATTGGGGAGATGTACCCTTGAGAATTTTGAACGCCAGGCAAAGAACCTTGAATTTAATCCTCTGATGCACAGGGAGCCAATGGAGGGAGCGCAAAGATTTAGACACCGGGCACCGCCTTGGCAAACCTATCACCACTCGGGCTGCAGTATTTTGGACACGCTGCAACCGGGCGAGTTCTGATTGATTGATCCCCGCCAGTAGTGAGCTGGCATAGTCCAGCCGAGACAACACTGATGCTTGAACCACCAGTTGTCTTGTGGGTGCATCGAAGAATTTGAGGATAGGTCTGAGTCCTCTGATAATGCCATAGCAAGAAGCCGCCACCTTCTTGGTATGACAGATGAAACTGAGAGATGGATCAGGCCAAACCCCCAAATTTTGTATCTCTGATGCTGGAGAGGGAGTCACACCCAATTCAGAAGGCCACCACTTGTCACCCCACAGTGCCACCTGTTTACCGACTACCATGATCTCAGTCTTCTTGGTATTTAACTGGAGGCAGTTGGAATTCATCCAGTTAGCCACTGCCCGTAAGCCATCGCAGAATCTGGGAGCCTCCATGTATGAGTCCCCACTCAGTGTGACCGCCAGCTGCGTGTCATCTGCGTATGAGACCATCGTTAGGCCCCACTGCTTGACGACCGCAGCCAGCGGTCTCACGTAAAGATTAAAAAGGGTGGGACTCAGCGATGACCCCTGTGGGACCCCCAGATCTAGCGGATAAGATGTCGACTTACCGGGCGGGATCGCAACCTGGAATGACCTATCAGCAAGAAAAGATCGAAACCAGCATAGGGCAGGGCCAGAGACACCCACTTCCTCCAGTCACTGAAGCAAAAAAGAGCACTAACACACCCTGGAAGTTTAACGGCCTTCCACTCACACGGATAACACCGCTTGGTGGCCATGGCGATACCCCCACCTCTGGTCACCCGGTTTAGGGTACAGATGGAGTATTCTGGGGGGAAGGCCAAATTGATTGTAGAAGAATCCGAATCCTGCAACCAGGTTTCGGTCAGGAAAAGCACATCAGGGGAACCATCAATAAGGAGATCATATACCTCCTGATAGTGCTTTACCAGTGATCTGACATTTAGACTCCAGATACTCAAATTCCACGGTCCTGCCTTACTTTTGTATGGAGCTAGATGCCCCAACGATCGAATAAGGGAAGGGGAGTTTAATGTCCAAGCGCCACAGCTACATTGATAGGGGCCGCATAATGGGTCCACGGGCGGGAGATCACAGCGTATAGTGCGATCACGGCTGGCCAGCAGATCAGCCCCGTGATAAGTAATAAGAGGCCGAGTCATGGTGGCCAGACCCAGAGTCCAGCCACGACCCACGCTTCCTTAGCGCTGACGGGCGCAGCCGGGCAGGACTCTGGCACGACTCAGGCACGACTCAGGCACGACTCAGGCACAGCGAAGGCACGTCCGCTGCGCGTTACCGCTGCGCGGTAAAGGGAGCTTTAAGTAGGCGTCCCTCTGGTCGTCCGGAGCGCTAGACGGCTCACTAATGGCGTTCCCTGAGAGTCCACACCACACCACTCCAAGATGGCGCCAAAAATTCCCCACCACCCGGAACCGGACCCGCCGAACAGCGGTGTATGCCGATTAGAGTGCAGGTAAGGGGCCAAAAATGCTTCCCAATTAAAAACAGGGAATAAACAACTTAAATAGAACTTTAATAGCCAATAGGAAAGTTAAAATAGCAGCACGATAGTAAGAGCGCCGAGCGCAGTGCAGTGTGCAAAATTCTCATCAATGCTTTCCTAGATTTGGTCGCCTTAAGTAGGCGTCCCTCTGGTCGTCCGGAGCGCTAGACCGCTCACTAATGGCGTTCCCTGAGAGTCCACACCACACCACTCCAAGATGGTGCCAAAAATTCCCCACCACCCGGAACCGGACCCGCCGAACAGCGGTGTATGCCGATTAGAGTGCAGCTAAGGGGCCAAAAATGCTTCCCAATTAAAAACAGGGACTAAACAACTTAAATAGAACTTAAATAGCCAATAGGAAAGTTAAAATAGCAGCACGATAGTAAGAGCGCCGAGCGCAGTGCAGCGTGCAAAATTCTCATCAAGGCTTTCCCAGATTTGGTCGCCTTAAGTAGGCGTCCCTCTGGTCGTCCGGAGCGCTAGACCGCTCACTAATGGCGTTCCCTGAGAGTCCACACCACACCACTCCAAGATGGCGCCAAAAATTCCCCACCACCCGGAACCGGACCCGCCGAACAGCGGTGTATGCCGATTAGAGTGCAGGTAAGGGGCCAAAAATGCTTCCCAATTAAAAACAGGGAATAAACAACTTAAATAGAACTGAAATAGCCAATAGGAAAGTTAAAATAGCAGCACGATAGTAAGAGCGCCAAGCGCAGTGCAGCGTGCAAAATTCTCATCAAGGCTTTCCTAGATTTGGTCGCCTTAAGTCATCCACGAATGTTGAGACTGGTAGGGGTAAGTATTTTGCTTCCCACTCCCTATATTGTATAAACGCAAACTAACACTACTTCCACAGGTATGCTACAGTGCCCAGAGCACATCACTTTACAGCAATGAGCTCACAATTAAGGCTCACGGTTTAATCCTCGAGTCTTGACACCAGTACGGGTGAGTAGTTCGCTTCCCACTCCCTATATACTATAAATGCATACTAACACTACTTACACACTTATACTACAGTGGCTAGTATCCTACAGCGCCCAGAGCCCATCACTTTACAGCAATCAGCTCAATTTGATCCCCCGAGTCTTCACACCGGTAGGCGTGAGTACTTCGCTTCCCACTTCCGGAATAGTATAAATGCATGGTACCGGTCAGTAGTTCGCCTCCCACTCCCTGTATGGTATAAACGCCTACTAACACTACTTGCACATGTATACTACAGCGCCCAGAGCCCAATCTTTTACAGCAATCACCTCGATTTCATCCACAAGTCTTCACACCCGTAGGCGTAACTACTTCGCTTCCCGCTTCCGGTATACTATCAACACACAGTAGCGTTCAGTAGTTCGCTTCCCACTCCCTGTATGGTATAAACGCCTACTCACACTACTTGCACACGTATGCTACAAAGACCAGACCACATCACTTTACAGCAATGAGCTCACGGTTTAGGCTCTCGGTTTCATACCCGAGTGTAGCAGCATCTCATTTCAGCACCATGTCACTCTGAGCAACACCGCACTTTCAGACCGGTAAAGGTGACTACTTCGCTTCGCACTCCCCCACAAAGCTAACAGTGCTCCTACCCTCCTTTCCTACTTTCTTTGCCCTTTGTTTCCCTTACTCGCTTCAATGGAATCACAAAATGGCGGCCAACACTTCCTAGTTGCAACACCATCACAGCCAATAAGTAGCAAGCTCCTGCTCATAACGTCTCAGCCAATCAGAGGGCAGAATTTCCGAATATCGATATTTGTAAATTTCGATATTTCGCAAATACTACTGAACTGATTTACACCAAATAAACAAAAGCGTGCTTTCTATACCAAGACCCTTCCCCCTGCCAAATTTGGGGTAATTCCTTTCACCCGTTCAACCTCAAGCCTTGTCTAAACTTTCCTATGGAAATTAACATGGAGAAACCACGTTGTGGGACCCCCCTTTGATCTCGGCCCCCCCTTGACGAATCACCCCCAAACTTTAAACATAGGAGCTGATATGAACAAAGAACTAGTCTTCGAAATTTCATGAAGATTCATCAAATGACTAGGGGCGGCGGCAAATTCCGTTCCGCTCACGGAACTTGCGAAATTTCGGCATTTAGACGTTCCGCGCGGAACACGAAAATGACGAAACTTCCGCGATCCACGGCGGAATGGAATTCGGGGGGATATGAGGGCAGTAGAAAGTACTTCAGTTGAGTAGAGATATTGCACAAAACGGTGGCATCTTCCTGGATAAATATGCAGGGCAGGATTCATTCTGGCATGGTGCTCCTGTCACAAAAATTAAACCTCAACAGGAAGCAGAATTACCAAAAATACAGTGATAACGCCATCCTAAATGAAATTCTGCCCAGGCTTAGTCTCAAGCAGGTTTCCTCTGCCCTTTGTCTCTTCAGGACAGGATTGCAAAGAAATGCCATCCACATTGTGACCTGGTGACAGTAAGCACTGTCCTCCTTCTCAGCCCTTTCTTACCCACCACATCATGAAAGAATCCATGGAGGCGCCACATAGAAATAAACAGAAATCTGTACAGTATTAAACCAGCCCAGGGTGAGCCCGACCCAAAATGGCTCCGGTGACTGCCTGTTATATGATGCACCCAAGTTTGTGTTGACCTTACGGTTGTTGTAATCATGCTGGCTGTTTGTTCATTATCTTCTTTCAACACGTTGTATGACGAGCTTCAGTGGGCTCCAGCATGGCTTTGTTATAAATATCACAACACCTTGCCGGGTAGGTCATCATTGTGCTGCCAGCTCCGCGCGGCTCCAGAAACAATGCATTTTTAAAACCTGTTTTATGGAGATGAAAACGTGCAGCAGACTACACATTTTCCCGTAGATATGATAGCGGAGCGTATGCGTTTTAGGAACTTAGCGGGTTCGGCAAGAAGTGAGATGAATTATTAACATCTCATTTGCTGCTTGTTTTCGCTGTCCTTTGAGAGAGCTCGCAGACCAGGCTGCGCCAGCAATTCCAATGAGCGCAGATTGGTGGAATTCAAAAGTAGCTCGGGGAGGGAGGGATGGAGGTTTTGGATAAAAAACGAAAATGAATCGACATTAGAAAGTGACACCGTTTAATGCACGCCATAAGGCCTGTTCATATAATTGGGGCACAGCTTTGCATGTGATAAATATGGTTATTTAATCCTTTACATTGTAGTACGATACCAATAAAAACCGATTCAAAAGTAGTCAGAATACTCGAGCACTATAAATGAAACAAATAAAGAGTTGCAGATTTAAATACATATTGCCCATACTGTAATATCATGAAAGGGAAATAGCTTTGCAAATCTCACTGAATTCTCTTCCAGTACAGCGTCTCTGACCCTATCAAGAGGCATGTGAACTCACAAAGAAGCCCCGCCCCCGAAAGAAATCTCCGCGAGCACATGAAACTCCACGTGTTCGCAGAGATTTTTTGCCATTTCGCAGAATTTTTCAAAAGGCAACTTCAAAAATTCCGCCCAACCCTACATATGACGCCAAAGTTATAAGCAAAACAAAAAATGCTCTTCCTATGGAAACTCGGTCTTATCTCTAAATACCTACTGGTGACCGCCAGTAGGTAATTAAGAACAAATTAGAATAGTTTCTTGATTCTTTTAGCTTTCAAAACTTCTCTCTATTACGGTCTTTCTAATTTTCCATATAAGCAATTTTATTAAAATTCATGTACACATAGAAGTCAGAAATGCAACGTATTCTATCAACACACTTTCTAAAACATTCTACAACACGTGGAGGTAAAAAGTTCATCAATTTCTTTAAAACTAACGATCTTTTTTTGCAACATATTCTCGAACATTTAATGGCACATGCAGGTTAAAAGTTCACTATTGTTTTAAGTTCGAACACTGCATTCCAAATGTAAGTAGCAGGTGTGGTTGACTTGATCAAATTTTATCCTATAATATGTACTCCACGTTCAGACTGCTTTTTCTTAACCAATCACAAAGATGCCTTTCCACAAAACGAATGTGCACCCTACTTTTAAAAAACAATGCTTTTCATCTCCCAATCAGGTACCGTTTTGTATAAGAAAATAAACTATTTCCCCATTTTTAAACATATCTCTTATTCTACAATGGAACTGCATGAGATACAGACATCTTTCCATACCTTCCAGCCATACCTTCAAAATGCTAGGGTGGATCGTAGGTCATAGCTATGTTTTCTGGTGCAAGAGGTATGCAGAACAGAGACGTATTGACTTAGACCTTGGTTTACAAAATGTGGACATTAAATGGTTTGGACAGAGAGGATGGAAGTGGCACCAATTGTTGCCTTTGGTTAAAACCAAATACATCTCCAACACCCTGACCTCATGATTGTACACTGTGGTGGAAACGACCTAGGCACATTGACTGAGGTAGGTTTGGAAATGCTTATGAAGGACACCTTTGGACAATTGATGCTACTTTTGCCTCAAACGGTCTTTGTATATTCCAATACATGCCAAAGACAGAAGTGGAAATGGTCCAAACTATTTTGTCCTCAGATTGAAAAATCTCTGAAGAAGGTCAGCAAAGCTGTGTCTGCATACCTCAGAGACCACAAAATGGGCTCCACCTACAACAACAACATACGTTTTGATATGGCGGATAGGAATTCGATTTTTCCTGTATAACTTGAAGCTGTGCATCCGCACTTATATGTAGCTCCAACTAATGAACACAAGCTCTCTTTTTAGAGCCACCCTATTACTTACAACTTAGGCCTGCTATTTTAGGGCCAGATAACAGCACCTCCCGGACCCTTGCCAAAATGTATTCTCCACACAGCTGTGGCGCAGCGGCCAGGCCATCTCACCTTGCAGCACAGACCTCTCGCTTTGATCCCCGGCTCTACTCACCCATAAGGGTGATTAATTTGCACTTTACAAAAACCGTATTGATTTACCTTCGCACTCCCTATACAACACCACCTAAGCACCATATACAAGTTGAACACGTGAGGCACAGCGCCCAGAGCACATGACTTCACAGCATAGCACATACAGTGTAGGCTCACGGTTTCATCCCCGAGTCCAGCAGCAGCAGCTCAATTTAACAGCATGACACTCTAGGCAATACCTCACTTAATTTTCGTACCCAGCACTTTCAGACCAGTATGGGTCAGTAGTTCAACGGCTTTACCCCGAGTCTGTCAGCATCTCATCTTACGCCCCCAGCGCCATCAGACCCGTAGGAGAGAGTAGTTAGCACTTCTCAAATACCAAATTGATTTGATACTCGCAAATTTACCTTCGCACTCCCTCTATAACACCCCCTAACCACCGTACACAAGCTACAATGTTCGAAACAAAAGTTCATCCAAGTAGCTATAACTACATGCTGACACTACTTGGACAGATATGGCACAGCAGCCAGAGCACATGACTTCACAGCATATGACACACAGTTCGGACTCACGCTTTCATCTCCGAGTCCGGCAGCAGCTCAGCTTCGCAGCATGAGACTCTAGACAGTACCTCACAAATTTTCCATACCCCAGGACTTTCAGACCAGTACGGGTCAGTAGTTCGTCCTAGTAGTTATAAACACCTGCTGACACTACTTCCACAAGTGTAGTGCAGTGGCCACGGCACATGACTTCACAGCATAAGACACACAATTTGGGCTCACGCTTTAATACCCGAGTCCCGCAGCAGCTCACTTTAGCAGCATCAGACTCTAGGCAATACCTCACTTAATTTCCGTAGCCCACCACTTTCACACCAGTAGGGGTGAATACTTCACTTCGCACCCCCTCTATAGCACACCCTCTACACCCCACAGAGGTTACAGTGCTCCTACCCTTCTCTTTCCCACTTTTTGTGCGCTTTTTTCCCCTTACTCGCTTCAAGGGAATCTCAAAATGGCGGCCAACACTTCCTAGTTACAACCGCTCGCAGCCAATCAGCAGCAAGCTCGTGCTCGTAACGCCTCAGCCAAACAGATGGCAGAACTCCCAAATATCGATATCTGTAAATTTTGATATTTCTCCAAAACTACTGAACAAATTTACACCAAATAAACACAAGCGTGCTTTCTAGACCGAAACTCTTCTTCCTGCCAAATTTAGGTTAATTCCGTTCACCCGTTCAACCTGTAGCCTTGTCTAAAATTTCCTATAGAAATTATATATATATAGGAATTTGTTTTGAAAATGTTGCAAAGATTCGTCAATCGCAGCCAAAGTTATTGGGAATAGAAGGCTGCCATTTTCCTATGGTAACTAGGTCCTAACTATAACTACCTACTGGCGACCGCCAGTAGGTAATATATATATTTATATATAAATATATATTAATTGAAAAAAAACACAGGTTTCAGGGACTTTATAGTTCGGCTGACATTTCACTCGGACAAAACCAGGAAAAATTCGCCCCTTATAGTTAGCTGAGCTGACTATAACTCGCGCCCCCGTAATGCACTGCTGATGATGTCATATAATACATCACTCATGAAATGGTCAGTGACATCACTGATGACCACTGATGAAATCTCAAATGATATCACTGATGACATCATCCAGTGACTGATTGTTTTTAAAAAGTTTAAGAACTTTATAAATTTATACGCCAAGGTGTATTGAAGAATGAGTGGGAGTATGAGTATCTGAATGGATGATTTAGTGGGTGCGTGACTGACTGTATAAGTGAGTGATTAAACGTGTCTTAGTGAATGCATGGGTGAATGACTAAACTGTGTGAATGTCTGTATCAGTCTGTCAGTTGATGTGTAAGTGGCTGTATGAGTTGGTGAGTAGCTACATGTGTGTCTATATGGGTAATGATTGGTTGTTTGAGTACCTGCCTTTCGATGGGGGTGGGTGGGGTGTGACTCCCTGCATGGATGTGTGAGTGAGTGATTCAATGGGTGTATGGGTTCATGAGTGCATCTGCATGGGCTGTATGGGTGAGTGAGTGCGCGTATGGCTGTGTTGGTGAGTGAATGGATGTCTCAATGGTATATGTGTAAGTAACTACATATGTGAAAGGCAGTATATGTGAGTGTTGGAGTATATAACTGACTAAATGTGGGAGTGATAGATTGTGAGAGTGGCTGTATGGATGAGTGGGTGCTTGTGTCAGAGATTGTAGAAGAGAGTAAGTTTGTGTTACTATCTGTACAAATAAGTGAAGTGGTGTGTGTGTATATATCTGTATAGGTGAGTAAAAGGCAGTGAGATTGATTCATTGGGTGACTGACTAGGTGTTTGAGTAACTCTATGGGTGTGTGGTGGTATGTGAGTGTCTGTATGGGTGTATGAGTGAATACATCAGTGAGTGGATGTGTGAGAAGACCTATGAATCAGTGAGCGGGTATGTACTAACTCTTATTGTTGTGTCTATGGTTTCGAGAATGGTAGTCTGTATTTTAGAGTGGGTGCATCAAAGATTATGTTAGGGTGTGAGGAGGTGCATCAGATATTACGTGGATGATCTCATCAGTAATGTCATTTGATTTTTGTTGTTTTAACTCTTTTTACTGAAAAGCTCAATAGACAGTAAAATTACATTTGCCAGTGCATGCACATTGGGTATAGGTTGATATTGGTTATAAGAATAAATGAAAGGGTGAGGATGAAATCATAATACAAACAAGAAGTCCATGTAAAACAAGCATCATTATTTAGTTGGCTAAAGCTTCTCCAGCTTCTAAGGGGCCCTCCAATGTCCTCCGGTATGCCCGCCATAGCGCCCACACCTTCTCCCATTTCTTTATGCACCCTCTACTTTTATAGCAAGATGGCGACGTAACTGTCTCACCCTTGATGATTATAAGGTGCCATTTTGCATCTAGCGGCACATCTGTACCCACCACTCTGACCATAAATGCCGAGAACCTGCGCCAGAACTGGGCGATTTTAGGACATTTCCATAGAATGTGGAGAAAAGTGCCCTCACTCTGGCAACCGCGGACGCACTGCGCTGATGGAGCCATACCAATTTTATGCAGGAGCATCGAAGGGTAGTAGGAGTGATGCAATATCAGGAGCTGTATCAATCTGAAGAGTACTCGTATTGCTACCTCCCTCTGGCCCTGGAGTGCCTCCTGCCACTCCTCATCCTCTATGCTGCTGAGGTCGTCTGTCCAGGCGGCTCTTAAGGCTGTCAGCTGGTCCGGCAAATTATACATTAATTTTCAGTATATCGTTGAGGTTGCTTTCTCGGGGATAGGGACTATTAATAATCTATCCTCTAGGGGGAGTAGTCAGGAACAAAAGGTGTCGCCCTTCAACTGAGTCAGCAGTGCATGTCAAAGTCTCAAATATTTGAACCTCTGAGCCTCAGCCAGCTCAAACTCCCCCTGTAGGTCTTCAAACGAAAGTTGAGCTCCCTCCCTCCATACATCTCCCAGTCTATCTATTACGATAATTTTCCAGCCTGCAAACTCCTGGTGTTCTGCTAGTCAGCCTATTTTGTCACCCCAGGACCTGATTTACCTCCCTCCAGAACTTCTCAACAACCGCTGTATGTGAGGGCCAGCTAGGAACATTCTTTCACTAGTACAGCAGTGGCTCACAATTTTCCTCAGGCATAGCGTCTTGGTCTACTCTATATGCTGGCTCATCTCTATCCGAGTATACCCAATCATTTACAAATAGTAGTTGCGATGCCCAGTAGTAAAGTCGCATATCAAGTATCGCCAGACCTCCATCATACACCCTCGCTGCAACTTGTGTAATGCTGTCCTAGGCAAACCTGCCTGCAACAGCAGTTCCCGAGTAGCCTGGATGATCTTTTTGAAAACCGCAGGCGGGACGAGATAGGGTGTATTTTGCAGGATGTATAATAAGTGCGGCAGGGCCATCATCTTGAAGAGGGCCGTTCTGCCTGCTAGAGAAAACAGTAGTATTCGCCAATCTAGTACATCCCTACAGAGTCTCTCCAGCTGGGGGCTAAGATTCTTTTCCAGAAACAGCTGTTGATTCCGCACCACATGAATCCCCAAATATTTAAAACCTTCCTTAACCACCGGTGCCGTGCACTGCAGCATTGCACCGGTAGTCTCAGGGGGGGGGCCTGCCAGCAGATACACCACTTATTTTTCCCAATTTATAGTATATCCCGAATAGCTCCCAAACAAATCAAATAAATGGAACACCCTGGCAATTGAGTAGTAGGGCCTTGCGAGATACAACAAAATATCATCAGTGTATAACGATGCACGATCTTTCCAGCCTCCCAGTGCTTCAATACCCCATATCATAGGGTCACTCTGATCCAGTGTGCCAAGGGCTCCAATGCCAACGCAAATAGTAAACGCAAATAGTAGGGGAAACAGAGAGCATCCCTGTCTCATTAATTCTCCACAAGGGAAACTGACCTGACAACACGCCGTTGACTCGCACTTGTGCCATCAGGTCTTGATAGAGAAGCCTCACCCATTTGCAGAAATTAGGGCCAAAACCCAACTTTGTTAGCACGGCAAACAGATATGGTCTTTCAATGCTGTCGAAGCCCACTGATCTGTCTAGCGCCATCAGAGCAGTTTGTGGGCCATCGGGAACCAGCGTCATTTGCAGCACTCCATATCGCCTGCACAGGTTGTGTCAGTGATGTCATTTGAGATGCCATCAATGATGTCACTGACCATCTCATGAGTGATGTAATATGTGACGTCATCAGCAGTGCATTGTGGGGGCGCGAGTTACAGTTACAATAACGGCCGAATTTCTCTGGTTTTGTACGAATGAAATGTCAGCCTAACTATAACGTCCCTGAAACCTGTGTTTTTTCCATGATTTTCTAAGGTTTTTTAAATGCTAATCCCCAACTATAACATCCCTGTAACCTCTGTTTTTTCAATGAATTTCTAATGTTTTTTAAATGCTAATTTCTAACTATGCCTACATAGGAAGTACATATACAGATAGAGAAAGAAAGGAACAGACAGAAGCAAGTGAAGTGCAGAAAGAGCGAAGATAGGTGCAGAAGAAGTAAGAAAGGTGTGGAAAGAAGCAAGAAAGATGCAGAAAGAGGCAACAGAAGACCCAACATTGGGGCAGACCGAGGTAAGGGGGGTGCGGAAAGAGGCAAGAGTAGTGCAGAAAGAAGCAACATAGGTGCACAAAGAGGCAAGAGAACTATAGAAAGAGGCAAGAGAAGTACAGAAGGAGGCAAGAACGGTGCAGAAAGAGGAGAGAGAGGTGCAGAAAGATGCAAGAGGGGTGAATAAAGAAGCAAGAGAGGTACAGAAAAAAGCAATAGAAGTGCAGAAAGAGGCAACATGTGCAGAAAGAGGCAAGGGGGTTGCAGAAAGAGGCAAAAGAGGTGCAGAAAGAACAAACAGAGGTACAGAAAGAGGCAATTGAGGAGAAAGAGGCATGATGGGTGTAGAAAGAAGGAACAGGGGTGCAGAAAGAAGGAAGAGCGGTGCGTGCAGAAACAGGGAAGAGGGGTGTAGAAAGAGGCAAGAGGATGCAGAAAGAAGCAAGAGAGGTGCAGAATGAAGGAAGAGAAGTGTCGAAAGAAGCAGAGGGGTTGGCCTAACGGCTAAGGCGCTCGACCTCGGACCTGGGGAACTTGGTTCGAGTCTCAGTAACGACGCCAAAAACTCCCTGTGATTCTGGGCAAATCACTTAATCTCCCCGTGCCTAAAATGAAAGTGTGTCCTCATGTAACGTAACTGGTGCTATGTAAAGCGCTCTGATAACTGATTCGGTTCGGTTCTAGTTCGCGCTATATAAAACTCTGCAAAAAAAAAAGCAAGATAAGTGCAGAAAGAAGCAAGAGAAGTGCATAAAGAAGCAAGAGAAGTGTCGAAAAAAGCAACAGAAGTGCAGAAGGAAGCAAGGGGGTGCTGAAAAAGGCAAGAGAGGTGCAGAAAGAGGCAAGAGAACTGTAGAAAGGACCAAAAGTGGTGCAGGCAGAGGCAAGAGGGGTTCTGAAAGAGGCAGAAGAAGTGCATAAAGAAGCAACAGAGGTGCAGAAAAAGGCAAGAGAACTGTAGAAATGGGTAAGAGAAGTGCAGAAGGAGGCAAGAGAGGTGCAGAAGGAAGCAAGGGGGTGCTGAAAAAGGCAAGAGAGGTGCAGAAAGAGGCAAGAGAACTGTAGAAAGGACCAAAAGTGGTGCAGGCAGAGGCAAGAGGGGTTCTGAAAGAGGCAGAAGAAGTGCATAAAGAAGCAACAGAGGTGCAGAAAAAGGCAAGAGAACTGTACAAATGGGTAAGAGAAGTGCAGAAGGAGGCAAGAGAGGTGCAGAAAGATGGAAGAGGGGTGTAGAAAGACGCAAGATGGGCACAGAAAGAAGCAAGAAAAGTGCAGAAAGAAGCAAGAGAAGTGCAGAAAGAAGCAACATAGGTGCAGACAGGGGCAAGAGGGGTGCTGAAAGAGGCAGGAGAAGTGCAGAAAGAAGCAAGAGAATCGCAGGAAGAAGCAAGTGAAGCACAGAAAGTGAAAGTGGGGTGCAGAAAAAGGCTAGATAATGCTGAAAAAGGCAAGAGAGGTGCAGAAAGAGGCAATAGAACTGCAGAAAGAACCAACAGAGTTGCAGAAAGAGGCAAGAGGGGTGCTGAAAGAGGTAGTAGAAGTGCAGAAATAAACAAGCAAAGCGCAGAAAAAAAGCAAGAGAAGTGCAGAAAAAGGCAAGAGATGTGCAAAAAGAATCAAAAGAAGTGATGAAAGAGACAAGAGAGTAGCAGAAAGAGGCAAGAGAACTGTAGAAAGAGGCAAGAGAGATGCAGAAGAAGGCAAAAGAGGTACAGGAAGAGGGGTGCAGAAAGATACAAGGGGGTGCAGAGAGAGGCAAGAGAAGTGCAGAAAGAACCAACAGAGGTGCAGGCAAAGGCAAGAGGGGTGCTGAAAGAGACAAGAGAAGTACAGAAAGAAGCAACAGGGGTGCAGAAAGGGGCAAGAAAACTATAGAAAGCAGCAAGGGAGGTGCAGAAGGAGGCAAGAGAGGTACAGTAAGAGAGGTGCAGAAAGACAAAGAGGGTTACAGAAAGAAGCAAGAGAGGTGCAGAATGAAGCAAGAGAGGTATAGATAAAAATAAAAGTGGTGCAGAAAGAGGCAAGAGAAGTGCAGAAAGAGGCAAGAGAGGTGCAGAAAGAGGGAAGAGGGATGCAGGAAGAGGGTGCAGAAAGAGGCTAGGGGGTACAGAATGAAGCACGAGAGGTACAGAAAGAAGCAAGAGAAGTGCAGTAAGAAAATAATGGGTGCAGAAAGAGGCAAAAGGGGTAAAGAAAGAGGCAAAAAAGTGCACAAAGAAGCAACAGAGGTCCATAAGGGTGCAAGAGAACTGCATAAAGTGGCAAGAAAGTAAAACAAACAAGCAAACAAGGTGCAGAAAGATGGAATAGGGGTGCACACAGAGACAAGAGATGTATAAATAGGGAAGAGGGGTGCAAAAAGAGGCAAGAGGGGTGCAGAAATTTGCGAGAGAGGTGCAGACAGAAGCAACAGAGGTGCAGAAAGCAGCAAGAAGAGCACAGAAAGAGGCAAGAGAAGTGCAGAAAGAAGAAACAGAGGTGCAGCAAGAGGCAAGAGAACTACAGAAAGAAGGAACAGGGGTGCAGAAAGTGGCAATAGAGGTACAGAAAGAGGCAAGAGAACTGTAGAAAGGACCAAAAGTGGTGCAGGCAGAGGCAAGAGGGGTTCTGAAAGAGGCAGAAGAAGTGCATAAAGAAGCAAGAGAGGTGCAGAAAAAGGCAAGAGAACTGTAGAAATGGGCAAGAGAAGTGCAGAAGGAGGCAAGAGAGGTGTAGAAAGATGGAAGAGGGGTGTAGAAAGACGTAAGATGGGTACAGAAAGAAGCAAGAAAAGTGCAGAAAGAAGCAAGAGAAGTGCAGAAAGAAGCACCATAGGTGCAGACAGGGGCAAGAGGAGTGCTGAAAGAGGCAGGAGAAGTGCAGAAAGAAGCAAGAGAATCACAGGAAGAAGCAAGAGAAGCACAGAAAGAGAAAGCGGAGTGCAGAAAAAGGCTAGGTAATGCTGAAAAAGGCAAGATGTTAGGACCCGGAGTCCTTAGGGCATGTTATGAGTATGTTGTTCGGTGATTTTCTGCCCAACAGAGACTACAAGTCCCAGAATGCCGTGAGGCACTCTGCAGAAGACTACGATCCTCCTGCACCAATCAGAATACGATGGGGAGGTTCTTATGTCTCCATTCCCCTATCGACGGTGCTTGGTTTTCGTTTGGAATCCTGCCGGTATCCCGACCCTTGGATTACTGTTGCTGTTTTTGCTCATTGAACTGGTTCGTGTATCTGCTGCTGAAGCCTCGCGCGGCCGCGCTGGCTTTTGCTGTCTCTCATACTACTTCCCTCATCACGGCACTGTGCAAACTCCCCCCGCCGCAGTGCTCATCGGAGTTGTTCCCTCCATTCCTTTTCCGCTGAATGCGGATCAACGATTTTGGCATTCCTGTCCCTAACCCCGACCCGTAAGCCTCCGCTGGGTCCCTACGTCTTCTTACCAGAGATTGGAGTGTTCCGCTGTGCTTTCTCGGCGGGTCAGTGGCCCGACAGGCCTTTGTCGAAGGATTTTGCTTTTCCTTTCTCTGGACTGAAGGACGCCGAGTGTTAGCGTCCGTCTGCCGTTTCTCTTTGGGAATCGCCAGAGAGCGGTTCCATTGGAGTGAACGTTGTTTTTGTTTTCCTTTGCTGACTCAGTGAGAATCATCACGACCCCTGACAGACATTTTCTTTTGGACTCTTCTTATTGAGAAGAGAGAGAGACTGTGTTTGAACTCTTCTGTTCTTCCGTGGATTCCTTCCCTGGAAAAGAGAGACCTAAGTATCCACCCTGCCCTTTTTTTGGTTCGTATGTTATTGCTTTTTGTGGATACCTTTTGGGTGCATTACACACGTTGGGCAGGTAAGAGCCTTGCAGCATACTCATTACAGGAAAACATAAGTGTCCTTGTTCCTTTATATTAGAGTACTAAGAAACCCTGTTGTGTGTCTGTTTTCTTTTCTCCTCTGCAGGCTGCAGCCTCCTATTGAGCGTACCTTGTCTAAAATACCCTGTCTTCATACAAGGAGACCTAAGGGTTTTAGGTCTCTCTCTTTTCTGGCGTCACCGCCCGTCCTGTGTGTATTCACGAATCGCAGGGGGTGTTGTGTCGTAGGAACAGAGGGAGGCACTGTCTACTCTTCTGAGGAGCTGATTTCTGCTTGGAGCCTTTTGCTCGCCCGACACAAGAGAGGTGCAGAAAGATGTAATAGAACTGCAGAAAGAACCAACAGAGGTGCAGAAAGAGGCAAGGGGGTGCTGAAAGAGGTAGTAGAAGTGCAGAAATAAACAAGCGAAGCGCAGAAAAAAAGCAAGAGAAGTGCAGAAAAAGGCAAGAGATGTGCAGAAAGAATCAAAAAGAAGTGATGAAAGAGACAAGAGAGTAGCAGAAAGAGGCAAGAGAACTGTAGAAAGAGGCAAGAGAGATGCAGAAGAAGGCAAAAGAGGTACAGGAAGAGGGGTGCAGAAAGATGCAGGGGGTGCAGAGAGAGGCAAGAGAAGTGCAGAAATAACCAACAGAGGTGCAGGCAAAGGCAAGAGGGGTGCTGAAAGAGACAAGAGAAGTACAGAAAGACGCAACAGAGGTGCAGAAAGGGGCAAGAAAACTATATAAAGCAGCAAGGGAGATGCAGAAGGAGGCAAGAGAGGTACAGTAAGAGAGGTGCAGAAAGACAAAGAGGGTTACAGAAAGAAGCAAGAGAGGTGCAGAATGAAGCAAGAGAGGTATAGATAAAAACAAAAGTGGTGCAGAAAGAGGCAAGAGAAGTGCAGAAAGAGGCAAGAGAGGTGCAGAAAGAGGGAAGAGGGGTGCAGGCAGAGGGTGCAGAAAGAGGCTAGGGGGTACAGAATGAAGCACGAGAGGTACAGAAAGAAGCAAGAGAAGTGCAGTAAGAAAATAATGGGTGCAGAAAGAGGCAAAAGGGGTACAGAAAGAGGCAACAAAATGCACAAAGAAGCAACAGAGGTGCAAAAGGGGGCAAGAGAACTGCAGAAAGTGGCAAGAAAGTAAAACAAACAGGCAAACAAGGTGCAGAAAGATGGAATAGGGGTGCAGACAGAGACAAGAGATGCATAAATAGGGAAGAGGGGTGCAAAAAGAGGCAAGTGGGGTGCAGAAATTTGCGAGAGAGGTGCAGACAGAAGCAACAGGGGTGCAGAAAGCAGCAAGAAGATCACAGAAAGAGGCAAGAGAAGTGCAGAAAGAATCAACAGAGGTGCAGAAAGAGGCAAGAGAACTACAGAAAGAAGGAACAGGGGTGCAGAAAGTGGCAATAGAGGTACAGAAAGAGGGGAGAGGGGTGCAGCAAGAGCAAAAGAGGAGAGCAGAGACAAGCAAGAGGGGTGGAGAAAGAAGCAAACGAAGTGCAGAAAGAAGCAACAGAGGTGTAGAAAGAGGCAAGAGAAGTGATGAAACAGACAAGAGAGTTGCAGAAAGAAACAAGAAATGTGCAGAAAAAAGGAAGAGGAGTGCAGAAAGAGGCAAGAGGGGTTCTGAAAGAAGAAACAGAGATGCAGAAACAGGCAAGAGAACTACAGAAAGAGACAGAATAGCTGCAGAAACAGGCAGGAGACCTGCAGAAAGCGATAACAGGGGTGCAGAAAGAGGTAGGAGAAGTGCAGAAAGAGGCAGGAGAGGTGCAGGAAGAGGGAACAGGGGTGCAGAAGAGGCAAGAGGTACAGAAAGATTGAAGAGGGGTGCAGAAAGAGGCAAGAGGGATGCAGAAAGAAGCAAGGGGGTGCAGAAAGCGGCAAAAGGTATGCAGAAAGAAGCAAGAGAGGAGCAGAAAGAGGCGAGAGATGTGCAGAACGAGGCAACAGAGGTGCAGAAAGAGGCAACAGAGGTGCAGAAAGAGGGAAGATGGGTGCAGAAAGAGGAGAGAGAAGTGAAGAAAGAGACCAGAGTGGTGTAGAAGAAGGTACCAGAGTGCAGAAAGAGGGAAGAGGGTTGTAGAAAGAAACAAGAGAGGTGCAGAAAGAGGCAAAAGGTGTGCAGAAAGAAGCAAGAGAGGAGCAGAAAGAGGCGAGAGATGTGCAGAACGAGGCAACAGAGGTGCAGAAAGAGGCAACAGAGGTGCAGAAAGAGGGAAGATGGGTGCAGAAAGAAACAAGAGGGGTGCAGAAAAAAGCAAGAGAGGTGTAGAAAGAAGCAAGAGAAGTGGAAACAGAAGCAACAGAGATGCAGGAAGAGGCAAGAGGGGTGCAGGAAGAGGCAAGAGGGGTGCAGAAAGAGGCAAGACACGTGCAGAAAGAACCAACAGAGGTGCAGAAAGAGGCAGAGAGGTACAGAAACAGACATGAGAGGTGCAGAAAGATGCAAGAGGGGTTCAGAAAGAGGCAAGAGAAGTGCGGAAAGAACCAACAGAGGTGCAGGAAAAGGTAAGAGGGGTGCTGAAAGAGACAGGAGAAGTGCAGAAAGTAGCAACAGAGGTGCAGTAAGGGAGGTGCAGAAAGACGCAAGAGTGTTGCAGAAAGAAGCAAGAGAGGTGCAGAAAGAAGCAAGAGAGGTACATATAAAAACAACAGTGGTGCAGAAAGAGGCAAGAGAAGTTCAGAAAGAGGCAAGAGAGGTGCAAAAAGAGGCAAGAGAGGTGCAGGAAGAGGGATGCAGAAAGAGGTAAGAGCGGTGCAGAAAGAAGCAATAGAGACAAGAGAGTTGCAGATAAATTTGCGAGAGAGGTGCAGACAGAAGCAACAGAGGTGCAGAAAGCAGCAAGAAGATCACAGAAAGAGGCAAGAGAAGTGCAGAAAGAAGCAACAGAGGTGCAGAAAGAGGCAAGAGAACTACAGAAAGAAGGATCAGGGGTGCAGAAAGTGGCAATAGAGGTACAGAAAGAGGGGAGAGGGGTGCAGCAAGAGGCAAGAGGAGAGCAGAGACAAGCAAGAGGGGTGGAGAAAGAAGCAAACGAAGTGCAGAAAGAAGCAACAGAGGTGTAGAAAGAGGCAAGAGAAGTGATGAAACAGACAAGAGAGTTGCAGAAAGAAACAAGAAATGTGCAGAAAAAAGGAAGAGGAGTGCAGAAAGAGGCAAGAGGGGTTCTGAAAGAAGAAACAGAGATGCAGAAACAGGCAAGAGAACTACAGAAAGAGACAGAATAGCTGCAGAAACAGGCAGGAGACCTGCAGAAAGCGATAACAGGGGTGCAGAAAGAGGTAGGAGAAGTGCAGAAAGAGGCAGGAGAGGTGCAGGAAGAGGGAACAGGGGTGCAGAAGAGGCAAGAGGTACAGAAAGATTGAAGAGGGGTGCAGAAAGAGGCAAGAGGGATGCAGAAAGAAGCAAGGGGGTGCAGAAAGCGGCAAAAGGTGTGCAGAAAGAAGCAAGAGAGGAGCAGAAAGAGGCGAGAGATGTGCAGAACGAGGCAACAGAGGTGCAGAAAGAGGCAACAGAGGTGCAGAAAGAGGGAAGATGGGTGCAGAAAGAGGAGAGAGAAGTGAAGAAAGAGACCAGAGTGGTGTAGAAGAAGGTACCAGAGTGCAGAAAGAGGGAAGAGGGTTGTAGAAAGAAACAAGAGAGGTGCAGAAAGAGGCAAAAGGTGTGCAGAAAGAAGCAAGAGAGGAGCAGAAAGAGGCGAGAGATGTGCAGAACGAGGCAACAGAGGTGCAGAAAGAGGCAACAGAGGTGCAGAAAGAGGGAAGATGGGTGCAGAAAGAAACAAGAGGGGTGCAGAAAAAAGCAAGAGAGGTGTAGAAAGAAGCAAGAGAAGTGGAAACAGAAGCAACAGAGATGCAGGAAGAGGCAAGAGGGGTGCAGGAAGAGGCAAGAGGGGTGCAGAAAGAGGCAAGACACGTGCAGAAAGAACCAACAGAGGTGCAGAAAGAGGCAGAGAGGTACAGAAACAGACATGAGAGGTGCAGAAAGATGCAAGAGGGGTTCAGAAAGAGGCAAGAGGAGTGCGGAAAGAACCAACAGAGGTGCAGGAAAAGGTAAGAGGGGTGCTGAAAGAGACAGGAGAAGTGCAGAAAGTAGCAACAGAGGTGCAGTAAGGGAGGTGCAGAAAGACGCAAGAGTGTTGCAGAAAGAAGCAAGAGAGGTGCAGAAAGAAGCAAGAGAGGTACATATAAAAACAACAGTGGTGCAGAAAGAGGCAAGAGAAGTTCAGAAAGAGGCAAGAGGTGCAAAAAGAGGCAAGAGAGGTGCAGGAAGAGGGATGCAGAAAGAGGTAAGAGCGGTGCAGAAAGAAGCAATAGAGACAAGAGAGTTGCAGATAAATTTGCGAGAGAGGTGCAGACAGAAGCAACAGAGGTGCAGAAAGCAGCAAGAAGAGCACAGAAAGAGGCAAGAAAAGTGCAGAAAGAAGCAACAGAGGTGCAGAAAGAGGCAAGAGAACTACAGAAAGAAGGAACAGGGGTGCAGAAAGTGGCAATAGAGGTACAGAAAGAGGGGAGAGGGGTGCAGCAAGAGGCAAGAGGAGAGCAGAGACAAGCAAGAGGGGTGGAGAAAGAAGCAAACGAAGTGCAGAAAGAAGCAACAGAGGTGTAGAAAGAGGCAAGAGAAGTGATGAAACAGACAAGAGAGTTGCAGAAAGAAACAAGAAATGTGCAGAAAAAAGGAAGAGGAGTGCAGAAAGAGGCAAGAGGGGTGCTGAAAGAAGAAACAGAGATGCAGAAACAGGCAAGAGAACTACAGAAAGAGACAGAATAGCTGCAGAAACAGGCAGGAGACCTGCAGAAAGCGATAACAGGGGTGCAGAAAGAGGTAGGAGAAGTGCCAAAAGAGGCAGGAGAGGTGCAGGAAGAGGGAACAGGGGTTCAGAAGAGGCAAGAGAGGTACAGAAAGATTGAAGAGGGGTGCAGAAAGAGGCAAGAGGGATGCAAAAAGAAGCAAGGGGGGTGCAGAAAGAGGAGAGAGAAGTGAAGAAAGAGACCAGAGCGGTGTGGAAGAAGGTACCAGAGTGCAGAAAGAGGGAAGAGGGGTGTAGAAAGAAACAAGAGAGGTTCAGAAAGAGGCAAAAGGTGTGCAGAACGAGGCAACAGAGGTGCAGAAAGAGGCAACAGAGGTGCAGAAAGAGGGAAGATGGGTGCAGAAAGAAACAAGAGGGGTGCAGAAAAAAGCAAGAGAGGTGTAGAAAGAAGCCAGAGAAGTGCAGACAGAAGCAACAGAGATGCAGGAAGAGGCAATAGGGGTGCAGAAAGAGGCAAGACACGTGCAGAAAGAACCAACAGAGGTGCAGAAAGAGGCAGAGAGGTACAGAAACAGACAGGAGAGGTGCAGAAAGATGCAAGAGGGGTTCAGTTCAGAAAGAGGCAAGAGAAGTGCAGAAAGAACCAACAGAGGTGCAGGAAAAGGTAAGAGGGGTGCTGAAAGAGACAGGAGAAGTGCACAAAGTAGCAACAGAGGTGCAGTAAGGGAGGTGCAGAAAGACGCAAGAGGTTTGCAGAAAGAAGCAAGAGAGGTGCAGAAAGAAGCAAGAGAGGTACATATAAAAACAACAGTGGTGCAGAAAGAGGCAAGAGAAGTTCAGAAAGAGGCAAGAGAGGTGCAAAAAGATACAAGAGAGGTGCAGGAAGAGGGATGCAGAAAGAGGCAAGAGCGGTGCAGAAAGAAGCAACAGAGACAAGAGAGTTGCAGAAACAGGCAAAAGAAGTGCAGAAACAGGCAAAGGAAGTGCAGAAACAGGCAAGAGAAGTGATGAAAGCAGCAAAGGAGGTGCAGAAAGAAGCAAGAGAAGTGATGAAACAGACAAGAGTTGCAGAAAAAAACAAGAAAGTGGTGCCGAAAGAGGCAAGTGAGATGCAGAAAGAGGCAAGAGGGATGCAGAAAGAGGGAAGAGACAAGCAGAGAGATGGTACAGGTGTACAGAAAAGGCAAGGGGGTGCAGAAAGACGCAACAGAGGGGCAAAAAGAGGCAAGAGAAGTACAGAAAGAGGCGAGAGGTGCAGAAACAGGCAGGAGAGGTACAGCAAGAGGGAAAAGGTGTACAGAAAGAAGCAACACCAGTGCAGAAAGAGGCAAGAGAAGTGTAGAAACAGACAGGAGAGGTGCAGAAAGAGGGAACAGGGGTGCAGAAATAGGCAAGAGAGGTACAGAAAAACAGAAGAGGGGTGTGGCAAAAGGGGTGCAGAAAGAAGCAAGTGAGGTGCGGAATGCTGCAACAGACATGCAGAAATAGGCAAGAGAAGTGCAAAAAGAGGCAATAGAGGTGCAGAACGAGGTAACAGAGATACAGAAAGGGGGAAGATGCATTCAGAAAGAGGGAAGAGGGGTGCAGAAAGAAGCAAGAGGGGTGCAGAAAGAAGCAAGAGAGGTGCAGAAAGAAGCAAGAGAGGTGCAGAAAGAAGCAAGAGAAGTACAGAAAGAAGCAACATCGGTGCAGAAAGAAGCAAGAGAGGTGTAGAAAGAAGCATGGGAACTGCAGCAAGAAGCGAGTGAAGTGCAGAAAGAGCAAAGAGAAGTGCAGAAACAGGCAAGAGAGGTGCAGAAAGAGGGAACTGTGTGCAGAAAAAGGTAAGAGAAATGCAGAAAGATGCAACAGGGGTGCAGAAAGAAGCAAGCGAGGTACAGAAGAAATTAGGAAGAGAAGTGCAGAAAGAAGCAAGAGAGGTGCACAAAGAAGGGAGGTACATAAAGCAGACGAGATGTGCAGAAAGAGGCAAGAGAAGTGCAAAAAGAGGCACGAGAGACTCAGAAAGAGGCAAGAGGTTTGCGCACCATTAGTACCAATTTAACACCCACATTTAGCAATAAGTAACAGGTGACCATTCCAAGTTTGAAAAGGGCCTTCCACCATGCTGTAACACTTGTCACTGCATTTTTGGTAACGTTTCAGCCGTTTAAGCTTGAAAGAAGTTTTTTTTGCTCAAGTCTGCAGATTATGCAGTAGATGATAGATTACTTGGCAAATGCGGAAAATGTCTAATTATGCGAAAATTAGTGCAGCTGAACAGTTGCATAATTCCAGGTGCCCTGCTCATATCTCCAGCTAGCTCCAGAAGTGCTTCTCAGTGGTTCCTTTTTTTTGTCTCATTGAGATTATAGTTTAGCTTCTATGGAAACAAGGAAGACTAAACCTGAGGTTACCACTCCACAACACAGACTACCATACCACATAATTACCCTCCATAACACATAATCTCACTCTACATAATTGCTATACACTAAATACCACATACTTTCTTTCACATAATTTCACTGCACAACATACCGCATAATTCCACTTCACACAACGTACATCCACTCCACTCCATAAAACATAAGTAAAAAACTTTTACATTTACAAAGCCAATAGCCGTAACTTTCGCAAATGCAAGTCCTATTACATTGCAAATGCTTCTTTACCTAGTAGTTACGTTTTCAGAGTGGTGGAGAAAGGTGGCTTGGCCAGCGGGCAGCGCTCAGGAATTCCGCTGTGTAGCACTTACAGGAAGTACCAGGAAGGCTTCTTGGACCCCAAAGTCCCTGAGGAGTAAAGTGGATTTCATCCCCAAACCAGTAGTCTGCCAGGAGGCGCATTTGCAGAGTGGTGGAGAAAGGGGAGTGTGGCCTCCGAAAACTTATTAGCAATCCCACTGTATGGGACTTACTGGAGGTAACAGGATGGGTAGTTTGGCACAGACTTCTATCGACCCATTATCATTCTGATTGCCATCCGTTATAACATAAAGAATAATAATGGGCCTCCCTCTGTGTACTTCAGCATTTGCTGGGACTCCTCCTGCCCCAGCTTAGGGCATGGCATTCTGCTTTTGTTCAGGGGCTGGGGACATCTCACCAGGGGCCAAGCTTTGGGGAGGTGGAGGTTGCATTTCAACTTTTCTTACAGGGTTAAAGGCACAGCCTTTAGATCCCTTGTGTGCCAGCCATTTATAGGCTAAAATCCTCAGTTTAACTCTGGTGATTATTGTATCTATTTGAGAGAGAAAGAAAATCTGTTTGAGAGATCGGAGTCTCTTATTATATAGGTTTCGACTCATCATAAAGTATCGCAAAGGAATAGTGTGCCTCCTTCAAAACACAATGTGTAACAGTCAGATCAAAGAATTGTTTTTATATGTAGACCGCTCAGTATGTTACTGTTTTTGTCACAGGTATCCTATTGATAATTGCAGTTCATAAGATATAATCCTAGTATAGCACAGTGAGTAATGAACCAAAATCAAATAGCAGCATGGAAACTGCAAGGCACAGTTACAGCCTTAATGTTTTTCTCTAATCTTTCATTATTCTAAGGGTTCATAAATAGGGTTCCTTTGGATGATAATAATGTGGCAGGGTTGAGTAAATTATGGAGCAAAAAAAGGCAAATTATTTGGCATAAAGCAGCACATTTTCTAATAGTATTACTTAATTTTTTTGTCATATTTAAACGTGTTAACACTGTGTGGGCAAAGGTCGCACCTCATTAGTACCAGTTTAACACCCAAATATAGCAATAAGCAACAGAAAAGTGACCAGTCACCTTTTGCAGAGGGCCTTCCACTGCATCGAAACCTGTGTTGCTGCGCTTTTAGAAACTCTTGAATCGTTTTAGCTAAAATCTGCAGAAAATGCAACAGATGATGGATTATGTGCAAATGCAGCAAATCTATAATTATGAGAAAAATTGTCGCGGCCGGACAATTTAATAATTCCAGTGGCCCTGGTCTCAACTAACATTTCCTATACAGTGGCACACAAATTTATACAAGCACTGTGTCTGTATACTATGTGCGTGATATAACACATTCCATCACCCTACATTATCTTACTTACTTGGAATGAGTAGCGGTTGCCTTGCTTTCTCTTCAGAAAAACAAAGCAAGACTTCGAAATACCAGGACACAATGTGAACACTCTACACACTTTAAAATGCCAAAATACAACATTAAACAAGGCTCAGCACTTATTTGCCAAGTAAAGGGGAATATTTATTGCTACTAGTTCCCATATATCAAATGGCAATAATGCATATGTAAAATAAATGCATTTAGTGAATGTATATACACAAGAATAAATTCATGGAAAGATAACGGGGTGTACTCAAGAATGAATGCATAGAAAGATAACTGTATGTACACAAGAAGGTAATTAAAAATTTGAATACATCACCACCTGTCTGTTTAGCATCATCTTGCCAGCATGGCTGGCGAACCCATTGGCAGTTCCGGCAGGAGAGTCTCAGCCTGGCAAACAGCCCTGGGCAGTACATTCACTCCTAGGAGAGTTCCTGTCAAAGCGCCAAGAGATCTCCGTCTTTATACTCTTTACTAGCACAGGGAGAGACTTTTAAAAGCTCCCCCTCCCTTCATCTGCACTGTAGGTGCTGGCTCCACCTCCTGTGTTGAGATCACTTAATGGAGGTGGCCAGGCTCCGATGAAAACTGAGGCAAAATTCTTTACATTCTCATCCTTGGACACTGTACACTTCCCACGCCGCCTAGAACATGGGCCTGCCTGCGTTCACAGCGGAAAGGCAGGGTCAGACAGATATACGAATAAACTGTGCTCACAAATGTAGTTAAAGCAGAATGGAGCCAATGGTCAATACAAGGTCTCACAATGTATAATTACCTATAGCATTATAGCAGTGTAAAAGAATTAACTACACATGAGAGTGGGTCTATGAAGAGATATGGGGCACCATTGGAGGGTAGTATTGATTGAATCCTTGGTAAAGGAGATCTTTGTGAGCTAGGAGGCACAATAAATATTCCCACACCGTCCGGCACCAGCACCAAAGCCAGCCTAGTCAGGAGCGTAGCTATCATTCCTGCAGCCTGTGCAGTGCCCCAGGCTCTGAGGTAAAAGCACTTGATAGTGGAAAGGCTGGTAGGAAGGCATAGTCTATGAATTGAGGGATTTAATTGTATTGTAATCAGTAATTCTGTAAAGTTTTTATTTCAACATTTCCCGGTTGATGGAAAACAAAGAGCACAAGTAGAAAGCCTACATATCACGATCAGTGTGCTTTAATCACAGAACATTCTAGAGCTAGTGCCAAACTGTAACCTATCAGACAACTGCTCCGAGCTAGAACATTGGGTGTATTTCCCCCCCATTCTTTTGAAAAATAGCATTTTCTTAACAAACAGTGATTTTCTGTCTATTTGTGTGTATGTACATGCCATTTTTGTAGCAGGACCCTAGCCAAAAGGCAGTAAAGCACTTTACCAGGTCCAAGATAAAATGTAAGTCTGGACACCTATGCCAAATCTTTGAGGGATATATTTGCTAACATGTCACACAACAAAGAGCAGCAAGTGAAGTTGTTGTGCTGTGTTTGCATGAAAGAGAAAGAGTAGAATAACACCATCTTTTCAAAGATATGGTACATTGAAATTGAGATTGAATGGTCTTACATGCAATTTACAAAGTGAACCCTCACATAATCGCTATGCACTTCCTATTCAAATTCTTCATCTGTTGGTTCCTTTTCTCCATATGTTCCCTCCTCTCCGGTACCTAGCCATTTGTCTCTGCCTCTGTTCCACCACCTGCTTTCTCTCGGTTTTCCCTACCTCGCCTTTTATATGCTCCTTCTATCTTCTTTTCAACCTTCTCTCTGTCACCCTCACCATCTTTCTGTATCTGTTTTGTTGCTCTTTTCTTGGATCTATATTCTTCTGTTGTCTTTTTTTCTCTTTTCACCATCTGTTCTTTCTCTCAGATGGCAGGCTCTTGCTTGCTTTTCTCTCACTGTTCACTCTCGCTGTTCCAACCTTCTGTCTCTCCCTCTCAGTAAATAGCCCTCTCTCTCTCTTCTCACCATAATTTCCCTGTCTTTTTCACAGTCTCTAGTTTGCTACAGCCTGTGAACTCTAAGTCTATGTTCAGCAACACAGCGATACTTCTGCCACTATCATTCATGGTACAGGAGTAGAATTGTGAAATGTGCCTCTTAGGTCGGCTGTCAATTTCTACTTGGATTGTATATGTTTACTGGCTTTTACATCTTTAAATCTGTTCAGCTATTTAAGGATGTTTGCTCAACATTCCAATGTGTAGTACAAACTTAAGAACAGAAACCTATTTTTGCTTGTACTTCTGCCAGCTGTCTATTTTATAATTGTGCAACGTCCACAGATATGTCTCTGAAAATGACCTTTTATCCTGAATTTTGATCCTGAATTTTTACAGTAACTGTCCAGAATTTTCCCTTTTGCCAGGTGGTCACCCTAGAACCCAAGAGGCACAAATTCTAATCCCAGCTTGGTGCTTAACAAAGGGTGTGATTCTGCGCAAACCACCTTTTTGGTTTGCGCCTCGATGTCATAAAATCGATTTAATTTGGTAAGTAACAAGTTAAACATAACCCAATGGATGTTTATGTTTCAGAGATCCCTGTCTCAGCTGTAACAGTAGTAATGCTGCCAGCAATGCCCCGAATAGGCTGAACAAGAACAACAAAAAGAGCAAGGTAACTGTTTTAAGTTTGAGCGCACAGCAGGTAAAGGAATGTATACAGATACAATGTTCAAATATGGGGCTCCAGATGAAACAAGTCGGTTACCACGACGAGATCAGAAGTGCTATCAAGATAGCTCAAGCAATGCAATAATTTTCATCGAGCACTCAGAGTCCACAAAGTCTTTTTTTCAAGTAAAGTAGTTTGTCTTTATTCTTGGTATGATTCAATTTCCATCTTCATTGAAAGCATTCTTCAACATTCTTCAACAAAAGTGCAGCCAACACGTGTTTCGTCTGAACAAGAAACATACATTACCACCTGCTGCTGCGAATTGTCTCTAAATCTGGCATGACACCTGTGCACGCTTTTATCTGACAATTGTGTTAGATCAGCAGAAACGCAACAGTTACAGTACAAGTCCATCATTTCTGAATAGTTCACATGGTATAAAAACACCCTCAGGAATGGTCGTATTTCCCATTAAGCAATCCTTTTAACTTTGTTTTACCCCTATGGCTAAATACAAAGAGCTAAAGAGGTAACAGGCCATGATCTGCTTCAATGAATTTAAGAAGCACAAAGGGTGCCATGGTCTGTGATTTATACTAGACTTCGAAGAGTCACAAAAATATAACTGGAGTCTGTGTGTGAACATCACCTGCAGTTGTATGTAGTAGAGTAGCAAAGAAGCCTGGTGCAAAACGGCAAAATGGCTACACTGACTGGTGTTAGAAGAGCAAAACAGATTTCAACACCTACTGCACCAATAGTGACTACACCCCTGGATTAAAAACAATCCCACGGGGGCGTGGCCTGCAGCCAAGGAAGATGGCAGCACAGTAGGAAAGCTGCGCTAGCAGACCGCAGCAAAACACCAACAATCCGATATTATCCGACATAGAAAGGACACCTACATGCTCGTGTAGCTGAGGAGAGTTGGCGGACAGCAGTTGGGGCCGACAGGAGCCAGGTGCAAGTGTTTTCCGGCTGCTGATTGGTAGCACGGGCCGCGCATCCTGAAGTTAGAAAATGGCGCCCGCCACCGCAGAGCGCCGCTGCTAAAGGACCGCGACTGGCGGCGGGGCCTGGGGAGCTGCTAGCGGGCAGCTGCGGCGCAGAGCTACTGCCGCTGAAGAGTGCTGCGGGTGGGGGGGGGGCAGCGGCTTTCCCCAAGGAAAGCGCTGTGTCCTGGGGGCTCAAGATGCCCTGTCAGTTACGGCCTGCTGTGCGACCTGGTACTCTACAGCGGGCCTGCGGCGAAGTGGGGCCGAGACAAGCGGGGCGCAGCAGAGGCAGGTGCGTCGCGGCTGGCCTCGCGGGCGGAGCCGAGGTCCAACTGCCCGCGGCGTCCGTTGGCACCGCAGAGAGACTGACAAAACGGCAACGGTGACACCATACAGCCATCGGCCACAGGACCTATAGAGACACAATTAGCTGGGGCCGCTGTACATACGAACGCCGCGAGTTGACGGACTGGAGTTGGTGCTCCCCCCCACCTGGAGTGAGTGGTGCACGGGCGGCGCTCTCAGACTCGCAGCCCAGATCAAATCCGGACCGACCCTAGACAGTTCTGAGCCTGGGGAGGGGCATGCCGCCTTGAGAGTGGCACGGGGTTGTGTTCAGCGCTTGGGGAAGACCGACCCGGGAGGCACGTGGAGAGTGGGCCATGGCCTGTACGGCGGGCGGCCCTGGGACCCTTCACTGCATAAATCACACCAGAAAGAAACAGCAATACCGGGCTCAGTGAAGGACCGCATTGTAATCGGCGCGCCAGAGCGCGGTGGCGTTGCCACAGCGGAAGGGCCAAAGCGCGGGACCCTCCAGCTGCGACTGGGCCAGAATTGCACTCAAGACCGCACAAATGTGAGGGGGAGCCCCTAGAGGCCAAATGGAGGGAGCTGCGGGCTGCCCGGCTATTATCCGAACCAGGAGCCAGACACGAAACAAGAGGCTTTTACCCGAATTAGGAGCCAGACACGAACTAGGAGCCAGACACGAAACAAGAGATTCGAAGACACCGCGATCGCCAGGGGAGTCTGGGAGGCCTGCAAGAGTGGGGATTCCTTGCCGGGTGACCCGTGGACCGATTAGACTACTGAGTAGAACTTATGTCATGGGACGCAACAGACCAACAGCACAAGGCCAAACAAACCACATTGACAAGTACGAAGTCACCATGGGCAAGGAGGAGGGCCACGAAGGTGGGAGCCAGCAATGCGGGGCAGATGATGATGGGCCTGACCCATCGCTCAGAGACATTATGATGGCCATAAAGGAGATGCGTCACACTATGGAACCCAAGCTGGACTCTGTAACTGAGGAAGTCAACCTACTCCACGCAGACTTTAGGAAAATGTCAGACAAGGTAGCGGAGGCAGAAAGCGGCATTGGGAGCCTACAGTCCAAAATGAAGAGACTCAAGGAGCAGGTCGCCAAACTTACCAAAAACCAAACGGACATTGTAGCTCGCCTGGAAGATCAAGAAGGTCGGGCGAGGCGTAACAATATCCACATCGTGGGGGCCCCAGAGGGAATGGAGGGCCCGTCCACAGACTGCTTTGTGGAGGATATGATAATTAAACACCTTAAGCCGAAGCACCTATCCAACACCTTCTCGGTGGAGAGGACTCATCGCGCATTGGGGGGAAGGCTCAAACCTGGGGGCGCTCCACGCACCATCATTGCCCGGATCCTAAACTACAGAGATCGGGATGCCATCCTGCAGGCATCACGGGTGTCCGGAGATTTACAGTTTGAAAACACCACAATTCGCTTCTTCCCGGACTTCACGCTAAATGTTCAACGACTGCGCAGGTCTTTCGAAGGGGTCAAGAGAGCCTTCAGAGACGAAGGAGTAAAGTATATGATGTTGTACCCGGCGCAACTCAAGATTCTGGATGGTGAAAAGGCTAATTTCTTCAACTCACCGGCAGAGGCGAACAACTGGATGGAGGACTGGCAGACCGTGGGCCCCCAGAGTGGTCCGCAACGATCAACCCATAACCGCACTGGCCAGGAGGCTCAGAATAAACACACGCCACCACAAGAGAACCAAGAGAGCGAGCAGACTTCACTTAAGTGACTATAGCAGTAAGGGTCGCATGAGGAGATTTCGAAACGTGAGGAGGGGGGGCATGCTTCCTGGGTCCTTGAATTTCGTTGGGAGCCAGGCAAGACTCTCCGGGATTGTGGTCCTCTCCAAGGTTGTGAGTTCGGGCCTCATAGTTACTAACTGTGAATGCATAAGGATTTCAACACTAGTTATTGGGGCTGGGGAGGGGGGTCCTTTAATATGTTCCATCCGTGGGGTGTGCACTCCGGCAATCAGGTATGTCTCTTTCTGTGGATTGTAGGCTTATGGTCCCTCTTTCAGTTGACATGGGGATGATAGGGCGACAGGCACTCTACGAGCTTAATTGGTGGGTGGTTGGGGGCCTACTTAGCAGGGAGGCAGGGAGGGGGGTTTGGGTTGGGGAGGGGGGTCTGGTTTGTGGGGAAGTTTATGTTTGGCTCATGGCGACTCAAATTCAAATGTATGGTTGTTTAATCTTGGAAATATGCAAAGGAAGGGGAAAGATCCGAGGTATCACAGGCCTCTATACAGGAATGGGTGAACAGGCACAAATAAAGATATGGATGAGGAACATCAATGGTTTGGGCAACAAGGTGAAGAGGACACTAGTACTGCAGCACGTAAAGCGCCACTCCCCAGACGTAGTGCTCCTACATGATACACATCTTCGTGGGAACAGATGCAAGGTCTTTAACCGATTTGGCTATAAGATGATGGCCCACTCAGGGTTCACGTCTGGCTCCAGGGGAGTGGGGATTCTAGTCTGTAATACCTTGCCGATGGTAACCACAGGCACATGGACGGAGGACTCTGGGTGTATGGCGACCGTGGCGGCCAGATGGGAGGGGCGAACAATAGTTCTTAGCTCGTGTTACATCCCACCCGGCCTGCATGCCCCGACATTTAAAAAACTGGGAACCCATTTGACGGACCTTCCCCAGGGAACGCTTGTAGTGGAGGGAGACACTAATGCGGTCATGGATGCCGAACTCGATCCCTCAGGGGAGACTCAGGGTAACAGGGGGGAAATGGGCCTACGGGACTATGTTACAGCAATGGGTCTTAGCCACATATGGCGCACACATCACCCCTCCCAAAGGCACTACACTTTCTACTACGCTAGACATGGATCTTCTCCAGATTAGATCACATTTCCACTTGGGGAGACCAACTGGGTGACTGCGGAACCGTGCATTAGGGCCCGGGGAATCTCTGACCACTCCCCGGTTGACGTGGTCCTCAAAGGGGCGACAAATGCCAGGACAGCCTTCCCTAGGATAGACCCATGGCGCCTTAAAGACACACCATAACCGACAAGCTAAGAGGGTGCTCCAACAATACTTCGCTGAGAACCAGGGCTCGGTCGATTCCCAGCTAACCCTTTGGGAATCTTATAAAACGATCCTGAGAGGCCAGGCCCAAGCGCTGATTGGAGCCCAGAAAAAGAAGGAATAGCTACAGATCAGACAGTTGGAAAGGGAAATTGAATCGTTGGAGCAACGGGCAAGCAAACACCCTTGCTGGACCATTGCCACGATCTTGCCTTCAAGCAAAAGGAACTTTGTTCGCTGGCGGAGGGCGAGGCGCGTGCCTACTCCCTCGCCACGCAACATTGGATATACGATGCGGGGGATAAGTGCATGAAACTACTGGCATAACTCGAACGCCGGGATAAGGAGCGATCATGGGTAACTGAGGTAAGGGATGAGTCTGGGTCCTTCGTATCTACCGGCATCGACATAGTGGAGGCCTTTGCGTCATACTATGAGAGGGTCTACACCCCGGTACGCACTAGGACGGAGCAGGATTGCGAGGAGTTCCTACAGGATTTCGCGTTGCCCACACTGTCTCAGGAACAAACAGACCGTCTAGAGGCTGAACTCACGGGTTAGGAACTGGGAGAGGCCCTTAACTCCCTTCAGGCCGGGAAAGTGCAGGGACCCAATGGGCTCCCAGTGGAAATATGTAAGAGACAGGCTAACATTGTCATTGACCCTCTAAGGCAGATGTTCCTTGAAGCACGGAAAGTGGGGAAGCTCCCGCTTGATCAGCGAGAAGCCACGATTGTGGTCATCCGGAAAGATTGGGAAGCCGGCTGACCAATGTTCGTCTTATCGGTCCATCTCGCTGCTCAACGTGGAGGCCAAGGTCTTGGCCAAAGCCTTGGCGACGAGACCGTCAGGTTTCATGCCTCATAGGAGCACTCGACACAATCTGCAGCGGTTATACGGTGACTCTTACATGACGGAAGATGTGGGCAGCACTCAAATGGCTTTGATGGCGACCAATACATTTCTGGGGTGGGCAGGCACCTTAACAGGCAGGATCCCACTATGGCTCGGAGACCAGCTAACAGAGGTGATAAGACTAGCAGGCTTCAAGGGATGGAAATTAATTGGGATTGACTACCTGGGCGATGTATGGTAAGGGAATGCCCCTAGATCCTTAAAAACGAATACCAACTACACGACTCCCAACATTATCACTATCAGTGCCTCATGCATGCCCTGCTCTCTCACATACACACAGACACTTCGATCCCAGAATATTCTCCCATGGAAGACAGGCTCCTCCTCTAACCCATTCTCGACAAACCTACGTCCACTCTCTACCGCAAGCTTATAAATAACATGCTTGACCCATTGGTGTCCCTGTGGGAGAGATGGGAGGGAGACATTGGAGACCTGGAGGATGAGGATTGGCAGGATGCCCTGCAAAGCCCCAGCGAAATTGCAATCCGGACTAGGTTCCGCCTTGTACAATTAAAAATTCAGCATTGTTGTATTACCCGCGAACACACCTGTTCTCATGGGGCAAGAACCTGTCCCCCCCTGTGTGTGAGGGGATGTCAGGGAGAGGGGACATTCTACCATATTCTATGGGCATGCCCGAACATAGTGCCCTTCTGGACTAAAGTAGCACACACAATGGCAACAGTTGTGAGGTCGCAGGTCCCGGTGGAGCCTAGGTGGCTTTTACATATGATTAAAGGACCCACAGACTGGTCCAGGTATAATGAGATTTGGTTGGCAATGGCAGCCGGGGTGGCGAAACGTAATACTGCCAGTTGCTGGGGGGCGCAGGCGCCCCGCAAAGGGACCAATGGCTACAAGACCTGGACTGGTGTCAGAGGGCAGAGGAAACAATCTACAAGTCCAGGGGATGCGTAATGAAATGGAAGAAGGTATGGGGGCCTTGGCGGAGGTATCGAGCCACACAGGGTGGGGAGGGGCAGGGGGTACACGTGTAATCAAACCATTGTGCTGCCAAGTTTGCCTGCGATTGTACCATGAAATGTGGTTATCCTTCATGCAAATTGAACACAGCTGTATAATGAATGAGAACATGAGCAAAGTTAATAAAAAGATTTTTTTTTTTAAAACAATCCCACGGCGCAACAGAGAAACCCAAGTAATGGCAGAAAGACGCTATACACAATTGTATAACATCACAACATTTAGATGCAAACACAGGACATGAAAATATAATTCATGTCCGTCTGTCTATCTGTCTGCCTGTCTGTCAATACCATGGGACAGAAAACATGTAATATAAGCCCCTCATAAACTGCTTATTGAAGATGCAACAATAGTATTGCATTACAGTAAGAAAACCAATGCAAAGCAAAAGAAGTCGTGCCTTTAAGGATTTCTAATCAGTCTCAATGATCCCTCAATATTATGTTCGCCTAACCAGATCTTCATAAGTGAATAAAATGCAGACTACATTTGGTCGCCGAGCTGAGCCAACGCACTGATATTATTTAGGTTGAAAATGGAATTGAAGAGTATAAAAGTAAATGCCACATTTCGGACTAAATCGCAATAATTCTTTTGAAAATTCGCTTTCAGCTTTTCCTGTGATTTTGAAATCGAAATAGTGCTGGTTCCTGAATCTTGGGATTTAGGACCAGATGTACGACCAATGGCATTGGCGATTTGCAAATTGTGAACAATTGTGAGTCACAATTTGCGAGTTGCTAATGCCAATGTACAACAGTGTTGGAGACACTGTTTGCGATTCCCAACGGGGTCGCAAATAGTATGCCTCATCAATATTTATGAGGCACTCGCAATTTTTAACCCTATTGGGAATGGCTGGGCCTCCCTGGTATGGTGGCCTGCTGGACTCAGCAGACCTCCATGTCCGAGACTGCTTTTAAATAAACCAGGTTTTTTAAAATGCAGCCCATTTTCCTAAATGGAAAACGGGATGCACTTGAAAAAAGAAAAATTAAATGTTTTCGTGTCATTTTTAAGGGCAGGTAGTGGTACCAGGGACCACTGCCTACAATTGCGGTCGTAACATTTTTTTACATAGGGTAGCGAGTCACTATTAGTAAGGGATGCCCTTGGAACGCCCCTTCCTAATAGCAAGGCGCAAATCCTATTAAGCGAGTCGCAAATAAATTGCGACTCGCTAAATAGGATTTGTACATGGCTCATTTGGTCTTTTTTAATGCGCAAACGGGTCGCAAACCCGTTTGCACATGCAAAAAATGGTCGTACATCTGGCCCATAGAGCATTTTATTTTCTTGTTGGAAATGCAGTATTAGGTCCACCCTCGTCAAGAATGCATTAATCTGATGTTATTGGTTGATAAAGACATGCAAACAATGGTATCTAAAAACAGTGGCGAGGAAATGGTAAATCAGATTCATGACAAAGCACCTTCAATTTAGTTTCCAGAGTCCACCTTTATCTATAGCAAACATGCTAAACGCTCTACCTAAATATATTTTTCACATCGCACACAATACTCCAAGTATTCAATGCGAATATAAATTAATAAAAATAGAATTATCATAAAAGTGATACAATGTTGTTTTAATGTAGCGCTTTATACTATATTACCGTCACTAAGGGCAATGTATAACGGAGGTTAGTATTTCCCAATTCAAAGGTTCTCAATATGAATATGTTATGTTTCTCTATAGTAGAAACTGCGACTGGTTTTAGCGTAGTCCAGAGAGGTGCTAAATGCATTTTTTTGCCACAATCAATCTTGTATTGGGTCCCTGTTTCAATCGCAACCACAATACCTGTCAAGGTTATAAAATGGCATTTCTGAACCTCTATTTTGTATGTTTTGCCCCTCAGAACTGGCATGTATCATAAGCTGAATGGATCCATTTAAAGTGGTTGATGTTAAATTCCACAAGGTTCATGTTATTATCGTTAATTTCTATACAGAGAAATACATGGAGGTAAATTGACAAATGTCAAACTCTTTGCCACATGCAATAACGTGCTCTTTTTTTATTTATTTTTCTAACATTTTATTCAATCAAATGACAGGGTCAGTAACAGATCAAAGTACATATCACTCAGAAGGTACATCATTGAGCATGCATATTTTACATATCATAGCTAGTAAGAGTTTCACTGTTCTGCTCTTCTGTGCATTGCCATATCTTCCGTCGGTGATGTGCAAATCTCGCCCCTGAACATGTTCCAGCCCTGCCATTGCCGATCCCATTTCTTAGGGCAGCCGCACATTTTATATATCTCTTTCTCTGCTATCATGCTGCGATCCATTTCCGCCATCCAGCCAACTGGTAAAGGCTGTGAACTGGAACCCCAAGATAATAGCTCTCTTTACTAACAGGTATCCTAGTGCCCATTGCCAGTCTTCATCGTTTATGGGGCCCACATCTACCTGCCATTGGTCTCGGAGGGTCTGGAAGGAATCAGGTAAGTTGTTACAGAGCATGCAGTATGTGCAGGACACAGCCTTTGTTAGGAGGGGTTCCGAGAGTAATCGGTCCTCCAACGGAGTAGAGTCTGGTATGGAGGACAAATCAGTGATATTGGTCTGTTGAATTTGTAGGTATCGAAAAAGTTCACCAGAGGAAAAGTCATATTTAGTTTGTTGCTCTTTAAAGGTGAGGAGTTTGCAACTGTGTATCAGGTCGCCAATGCTTGACATACCAATAGTGTTCCATTTATCGAAACCCATGTGGTGGCAAAGTAACCCCAATTTCTTCGAGGACCAAAGCGGTGTAGATTTTGTGAGTGTATCTGCCCATCCTAAATGCTTAGTTGCTTGGTGCCATAGGGCCACCGTCTGCGACAGGGGTCCGAGGTATTGGCCCCTCCGTAACTTACTGTAGGGGGCTCCCAAATAGCCCTCCCTCCCTGTTTGGTACCGCTCTAGGTGGAAGGCTGGATTTGACGGGGGCCGTGAATCCAATGGTTTGTGGCTACTAATTGAGCGGCCCAGTAGTACAAATGGAGGTCAGCAAGAGCGATTCCCCCGTCACACCACCCCCTTGTTTGCTTGCGGAGGGCAATGCGAGGAACCTTGCCGTCCCATAATAAAGTCCGGATCTCTCCCTCTATAGCAGTGAATTACGTGTCGGCAATGGGGAAGGGGCAGTTCTGGAGGACATATAAAAATCTAGGAAGTGCAAGCATATTAAATAAAGCTGCCCTCCCCAGGAGGGACAAGGGCAGTGTTCTCCAATGTTGGACATCATCCTGTAATCATCGGAGGGAGCCCAGAAGATTCCAATCGTAGAATATTTTGGGATCAGGAGTAATATAGATCCCTAAACATTTCAAACCTTTGGTATGTCACATCAATTTCGGAGCCACTAGGTAGTTTGGGTGGGGGGCCATGCAGGACATACAATACCGACTTTGACCAATTAATAGTATATGACATTAAAAAGACTATTGAGCGAGGCTTGTGGGGACACCAGATAAATAAAAATATTGTCAGCATATAGGGATATCTCGTCCACTACATCTTCACTCCACCGCATGCCACGTATTGAAACATCTCATCTGATCCAGTGCGCAAGTGGTTCTACGCAAACAGGAGGGGGGACAATGGACATCCCTGTCTAGTCCCCCTCTGCAGCGCAAACGTATGCGACGTATGGTTGTTAACTCCAACATGAGCCTATAGAGCGTTATACAACAATGCCACCCATTGCCGAAAGCGAGGTCCAAACCCGAACTTCGTCAGGACTTCAAAAAGGTAGGGCCATTCTATGGAGTCAAACACCATTGCGGCGTCTAATGATAATATAACCGCATCTTCTTGTACATATGGTCGTCGACTCAGGACGTTATGGACTCGATGAATATTTAGGGTCATGTTACGGCTTGGTATGAAACCCGACTGGCCTTCATGAACGAAGGAAGGACTGTAATCAAGCGCGATGCAAGGAGTTTAGCCAAAACCTTGGCCTCCGAGCAATTAGAGAGATGGGCCTGTACGAGCCGCAAAGTGTCTCTGGCTTACCGTGTTTACGTATCACGACGATTGATGCCAGCCTTTGATCCAGAGGAAGAACACCCTGCTCTAAGCTGTCGTAACACATATTCTTAAGATGTGGAGCTATTTTGGGGGCCATGCCCTTAAGGAATTCAATTGGATCCCGTTGGGCCCCATTGCCTACCCAGAATTGACAGCAAATATAGCTTTACAAATTTCTTCTGTAGTGATTTCAGCATCTAAAGCCTCTCTGTCGCTGTCCGAGATTGTGGGAAGGGGTATTGTAGTGTAGTTCCTATTATCCCAATAGGCTCTGCGCATTGGAATAATACCTTCAATAGTATAGGCCTAGACCAGACGTTAACTAGGTCTTCTATTGTCGATATTAGACTTAAAGTTTTGGGTTTGCCAGCTAGCTCAGAGTTCACTAGAAACTTTCTCGAATAGGCAAGGAGGAGTTGAACCTCCCTGGATAGACAAGAAAGGATTTAGTTTCTGACAACCATAGAACATGACAACTTTGCTCTCCCCTAATCAAGAGTGTATCTCTAGAGTCGTGTGAAAACAAAAGACAACTTATTTTACTCAGTCAGTACATGCATTCTTAGTCTCACCAGATTGTAGAGAAAAGGAAGAGACGGGCGTGTTCAATAAAAGATGGTATTTATTGATCAGTCTCTTTTCTCATACATGAGAAATGGATCGATATTATCGCAATACTTATGGTTAAGTAAAGTGCATACATTAAAAGCAGAAGTATAAAATAATACTGTAAAAACATTTATATGGTTTCTAAGCCATAAGGTGGTTTAAAATGGATAAAATAGATACATACACATATACATTTGACTAATCGTACTCAACTGGTGCTTCTAACTACGCCTACCCCAGTGTACCTGACCTAAGCCTAATACGTGGGCGGGAATAGAAAGTAGCAGTTTAAGTTAAGTTTGTTTTGCCAAGTGACTGACTCAAGAATTCTCTGCAAGGGGTTATTCAGTTCTGTACCTTGAATCTAGGATGGTTGAGGGATGGTATCTCTCGTCTCTGGTCTCGATATTCCAGGCTGCCTGCGAGGGCTACCCGGAAGCGCCGGAGCTGGATTTCTCGGTAGGAGAAAGCAGCGTCTCGTTCTCAGCGCGTCAGGAAGGCGGGGCTGCGCCAGCGGGGTCTGCTCTGCTCTGGGCTTCGGCAAGTCTGGCTGCTCCGATCTCGTCACCACCGCGTGTGTTTGCTTAAGGCAATACCGGTAATATTTATACCTGTAAGGTGCCGAGATTGACGTAAGGATGGACATAGATACGTCAATAAGGATGTCATACGACTTGGTCGTTAGCACATTCTTTTGCTGAAGTTCTCGATGAAATCAAAACAATGGCCGCAGGGTTTTTCCCAGGTTGTCATAGGTTTGATTTGTTTTGAGAACTCCGTATGCCTTATCAGGGGCTGGAGGACTATCGCTTGTCTAATTAGATGGCAAGCGTTATGACCTAATCAGATAACACGTTCCTGTGCCGTAGTGTGGCTTAATCAGATAACGGTTTCTGCATCATGGGATGGCTGCTAGTTAACTTGTTAACCAGAACAGGGTCAGGAATAGGGGGATCGATACAGAACCTATAGGAATACATCACACCCACTCCACGCTAACTATGGCCATGTTTACAAATCTAGGCATAGTAAAACATACTGTAGAGTATCGTGTATACCTTACCACCCCAAAATACATAAAATGCATTTTGAAATGATCTAATATACGGAAATAACAGTCACATGTATTATATGCACTCAAGCTGCAGAATAATGCTAAAGTAATCACGCATATGTATACATTATTGCTAATTGGTATATGAGAATTTACACATGAAATGGCTCTTAATACAGAAGAAAAAAGTTCGAGACCATTTCATCACAGAATAAAATAATTATGAACATACCAGCGGGCAGCTAATGTCTACAAAGTTTCTAAAAATAGAAATCTTAGTTCTCTAAGAATAGTTCTTACTTTAAGCAGAAGATAAGTGTCCCGAAAAAATCGTAAAAATATTTTGGGGCTGCTGAAAAAATTGCTGTCCGTGAACTGGAGGGGAAATTGTTCATGTTATTTTGCTATTCTAGTTGAAGGCCAAATTCAGGGAACGCCGTGTGCTAGCTTGCTCAAAAGTCTCTATTTCTGCTCTGGTGAGAACATCATATCATTTAGACTGTCGAAAAAGCTGTCAACAGCTTCCTGGGAGAGTTCCACTAACTCGGAAAAAGGTGTAACCATGCATTCGTGCGCATGATTGTCTCCATTGACGTTTTGATTAGTATTGCTGACAGAAGGTCGTACCTGATCGATGCTGCTTTCATCTTGAACTTCACTACCCCTCAATCGTAGTGGTGAAGTTTCCACGAATGCCGTCATCAGGATTGGCAGCCGTTGAGGGCAGCACAAAGCATGGGCCGTTATCGGACCCAACAATGTTTCTGCATCCACAGGCGCATCCGATTGTAGCGTCAGACAGGTGTCCAACACGCATTCTTCTCCGCACAGCAAGCACCTTAATACAGGTAAAACACATCGATGCCACATTGGTCGAAATGAAAGAAACCAAGTCATGTTCAGGTCTCTAAGCCGGGATAGTCCCAGGATTTTTGATATCCGGTCCCGGTATCCAATGGCTCGGATTGTTTCTTCCCTTGTCGCAGGTGTTTTGTCTGTGACACGGTTTGCCATAACGAAATATAAGGACTAGGAATAGGATTCCTGCAATTAGTCCTAAAATGAGGGGAAGTCCGCCAAAAATCGAATGGACGAAATCTGGAAAAATACCCAGTATGGATTTGAATGGTGTTAATGACATCGAAAATACTGTCTTAAATACTTTTGAGACTCCACTGGTATCAGAAATATTTAAGATTTCATTCAGGATTTCTGCAAAATGTATGGGGGAATTAGTTGATAACAATGAGTGAATCTCTGCAGTCGTCCTTGCGACTAGGAGATCATACGTTTCTTTTGATGACGTGAGCCTGGTCGGCGTCTGAAGAAGCACTGTTTTCATTCTGCTTAAAGTATCTATTCGAATAGAAGTAATTTTCAAGTTAGGCCATGCCCTTGCCTCCCTGTCTGGAAAGGAGCTGGGGAACAATGAGTGTCCACAGCACATGACCTTCGTAGTCGTAGTTACGCGATAAGGAGTCCCGGGCATAAGACTACAACATCTGCGATCCACAATTAGAATGTAACTCCCATTATAGAGTCTTTGAAAAAATGGTTCTATCTCTGTTGCAGGTGTTCCTCCAAAAGTTGGCGTAAGCCATTAGCGGAGGTCGTAGTTTTGGAGGAATATATCACCTCCAGGTGGTCTGCAAATGCATTCACTACTCCTTGTGGATCAGTTACAAGCTTTCCATCATCAAGTAAGAGTTCAGGGACCCACTTGACCTGGCCGCCTGGTCTCGTCGTTCCAGCCATGCCAGCATTTTCCCAGCTCGCTACCCGAGTTCATACACTCTGTGACGTGTGTGGAGGAGTAGTGTCTGAGCGTTTTCCCAAGCAAGAGCTTAATAGTCTAGTTGTTTATTTCGGAGAGCAAGGGATGTATTTTCGGAGGGTGAGGTCTTGTGTACGGTTTCAAGGTGAAGAAAATCGCCTTCTAATTGAGTCAGATGTGCATTTTGGTTCCTGACAAATCCTATCTTTAATGCTAATGCACGACCTTTAATCACTGTCTTGAAAGCCTCCCAGATAGTATTGGCTGAGTAGACAGAGCCAATATTTTCATTAAAATAGTAGTCTGTATGCTTGACCAGGTCGTCTTTCATGTCTGGAATCGTCAGGAGCCACGGGTTAATGTTTACGGGGCCTCGGGTACACTGTCGATAAAAGTAAGGTCAGTCATGAGGGGAGAGTGATCGGAAATACCCCCCCGGGAGGCCGTGGGGATCTCGGAACAGTCCGATGTCTGCCAATGATATAAAGAAATAATCGATACAAGACACGCTTTTATGCGCATTAGAGTAGTGTGTAAAATAGGATGTACTAGGGTTTAAAGTTCTCCAAATGTCAATGAGACACAGTGCTTGGGCAAAGTCGGCCAGTTGCGTAGTTTGTCGGGAAGACTGTTTTGGGGGTGTTTATCTAGCGTTACGTTCATCGCCAATTCGCCATGTTGAAGTCACCACCCAATATAAGAGTGCCTTGGGGGAGATCTACAAGAATTTTGCCAAGGTCCTGCAGTGCTGCTCCACCCAGTGAGGGCGGAAAATAGACTGAGACAATATTGAGTGGTCTGCCCTCCCACCTCCCTTCAAGCACAGCAAACCTACCCTGCGGGTCACTCCACATCCGGATAGGGTTAAGGGCGAGATGTTTACGTATGAGTATACCCGTGTCTCTAGATACCGATGTAAACCCTGCGTGTACCAGGAGCTTGTACCCCCATCTATTAAGAGCCTTGCAGCTATTCCCTACTATGTGCGTTTCTTAGAGCAAGACTAGATCCGGGAGTTGCCGTTTGAGGTACTGTAAAACTATTCTCCTTTTTAACTTGCTCCCCAACCCGTTAACATTCCAAGTCATAATGGATATCTTCATATCTCTTGTGTCTGTCATGTTGGGTGGTAGCAGAAAGATTGGAAGATGAATGGCACAGGTGATAATGCTGCAGAGAGCGCCCTCCAATTAAAGGGGTGCTGTGACACTTGTATACCGACTAGACTCTTCCCGCCCCAACCTCCCAGGCGCGTGGACAGTTTGAATATGGCAGAGTCTATTGTACTCAAATGTATGTTCTTCCTAATGCTCTGTGTAAGAATAACCGTAACAGTGAACAACCCAACTATCCCCCCTCCCCCACCCTTTAGCCCCCTCCCTGCTCCACTGCCAGTGCAATCACAACATTCCACCTCCCTACAAAATAATGTGTTCTTAATGCCAGAGTGGTTTTCAGGTCTCTGACCGTGTTTGTCTGGGGAAACAGTAAGACATTAATGAAACATCCATTCCTTGCATAAAGCAATACATGACGGACATCTACAAAATTGTCAAGAAGTGTCCTCAAACTTGTACTTGTGTAATGTAACTGGTGCTAATGTAAAGCGCTCCAAAACCTTCGGTCAAGATCACGCTATATAAAACTACGAAGAGAAAATGACCAATCACAGGTCCGTTCAAGTGTCATGGTGAGTAACCAAGTCTAGATGAGAATATCCTGGTGTGCACCCACTCAACCTCAAATAAAACGGTGTTGAGGTCCATTGAAAGAATGCTCTCCACCTCATCACAGTTTTGTTGTCCATCACTTCAGTCATGTCATGACTAGGTAGAAGTGAAAAAAACGCTTACGAAAGATATGGGTTTACTATATCTATAGGTCACTACACTTAAAACCCCTCTAGCAGGCCTTAACAATCCTAAAGGCAGGGTGATTTGTTTTATGTGAGAGGATGCCCCTGCATGAGCAAAGCACCCCTGCAGCCTTTGGAGATCATTCTCTCGGGCTGTCGGTGACGCAGCCAGACATATAAGTAGAGGTGCATTATATGCTCGCGTAAAATGCTATCTCGAAAATGGCTGCAATAAAACATGTTGTGTTTGGTATCAAACACCTTGAATCATACCTCCACACTGGTAGCGGGTTTGAGAGGTATGATTCCACCCTTCTGAAGAGAGCTTTGTGGGGTCCCTGGTCTTCCTGGTACCAGCCTTCTCGACCCGGACAGCACAAAATGGTTGCTGCCAACCAGAGACACATTTCTGCCCTCCTGCTGCGGAGCCAAGCTCGAGCAGGGAAAGGTAGAAAAATAGGCATCCCGTCACAGGGAGGTGTGACCACCTCCTAGACAGGATTTAGTGCATTGGGGCTGGGTGGGTGCACTTCCAAAAGTACCTGAAAGTCTGTACGAGGGGCACACTTGGTGTCTCTGTGCATAGTCCAGTTCAAACCAGTTCTGGGAGCCGTTGGCTCCTGCTCAGGCACAAAACTGGACAAAGGACAGGGGAGTATCCTCTCCATTGTCCAGACCCTCCCCTGGGAGGGTCCCTTGAATCTGTCCAACCCTCTCCCATGGGTACAAAAGGGCTTACCTGGCTGTAGGTACTTAGATTCGATGTGGACAAGATTCTGAATGAACTAGAAACCACTGAACTTCGATAGTCTGGACACTTGCACTTCGCTGGACTTTGTTTAGGCCCGACCTCGTCTCCCTTTCAGTCTACTGCATCATCTGTGCACGTAAACCGTACAGGATCCATGCAGGACTGTGGAGCATCAAGGACAACCGAAGACATCTCCCTTGGAGTGAAGGAGTCACTCCCCTGCATCCGCAAGCACCACATCCCAAAGTAACGGTCTGCTGATCCTCAGCTCCTACGGACTCTGAAGATCCCAACAACACAAGAGGTGGGTCCTACGTCCCTCGAGGCCCGAGCTGC
Organism: Lissotriton helveticus; assembly: GCF_964261635.1. Taxonomy (NCBI): domain Eukaryota; kingdom Metazoa; phylum Chordata; class Amphibia; order Caudata; family Salamandridae; genus Lissotriton; species Lissotriton helveticus. Next base: position 234,695,497 of record NC_136058.1, read on the forward strand.
CCTCTCAGCGAGTTAGAGGACAGAATACCTCGTGGGGGCTGCGATACCTGAACCCCTGTGCACTGCGTACTTTTGCAAGAGCATATGCTTGTTGGCCGTTGCCAGACAAGTGTATTGGGCTACTGAAAGCCGTAACCTCTGGGCAGATTTCAAACCAAGATCTTTCTCCTCCTCGCAGTGTGGACTGTCATCTTGTGAATCCGCCCGAGGTCCTCTCGCGACTCCTGTGCCTCTGGCCTGTGAGTCCACTTGACGATCAACTTTGTTTGCCTTGGGATTACCTGGTTGCTCCAGGCTTGCCCTGACACCCCTTGCTGTGGTGAGTATCCAGGATCTTGCTGGTCCAAACCGCAACTCTTCTTGACCTTCTGCATGAGTTGCCATTGCCAAGGCTTGTTGGTGCTCCCGCTGGACACCGACCCCTCAACACTCGACATCCTTCATGGGACAGCTTGCATCTGGCTCTTGGTCATCCTCAACGTCTCCTGGTCCCCGTGGCTGCAGAGTCAAGAACCCCTTCAACACACCTGAAGCATCCGATATCGGTGGGCTTTCGTCTCCCGAGCCCCAGGCCACTCCTGAGTGACACAGACTCTGTCCCCTCTGCTTTCAGGTACTCTTCATCAAGAATCCACATTTGGATTCCACCGGACACTTTTCTCCTTCCTAGCAGTGGCTTTTCTTCTAAGTCCTCCATAGAGATCAATGGTGGTTTCCGACGCTACTTCAGACCTATGCACCTGGCTCCCCTGGGATAGGTAATACTGCTACTTACTATTGTTTCGGTGCTACAGTATTGTGTGCTGTGTGACTATCTTCATGTAGAAGATACTGCATCGTACTAGATAGTATTATACTAATGAATACACATTTTTTATATAACTACAGTGTGTGTCTCCTTTCATTTAACCAATACAATAAGGTTGTATTCTGGTCAAACAAGCTGCTTAACATTCCTTCAAGACTAAGCATGAAGGCTGCTCTCCACAGCTACCACCCGGATAGCTTTCTAAGGTTATCTTTGACCTCTTAAATACCATAAGGGTTGTTTGGACTAGTGCAAGGGGCTCACTTTATTTAGTGGACTGGATATACCAGACCCACTTCTCACGGCTATTAATGAGGATATTCTTGCATATATGAGCAGGACATGGGTCTGCCAGTGATTGTGCTGGCCTAAAAGATTTTTCAGCCTTGCTGAAGTAGTGTGTGGTCACAAGGCTAAAGGTGAGTAACTGTGGTTGTTTTCGGGATTTGTTTTCTAGTAAACTGCACAGCACTGCTGGAATTGTGACTGAGGAATGGTTGAGCAATGGAGAGGAAAGCAGATATCGTAATCGTAATCGTAAATCGTAATCATGCGCTCTTGTATAGCGCCTTATCACCGTAAGGTCTCAAGGCGCTTGCTTTGGGAACCCGTCCTGGTCTTTCCCTGCGAGATTACCCCTACTGGGCATCCCCAAGGTGAAGACCAGGCATCCCATCGCGGTGGGGCCGTAGTGGAGATTAAGCAAGCTATTGCCCAGAGTTGCAGAGTGTGAACCCACGATTCGAGTAGGCACCAAGGAGAGAATTATCGAGTCCGTGGACATTATGAGCTCAAAAAATATTTGGAGGATTTGAAGGAATGCAGGTGTGTAAGGCACACAGCAATGGCAAGTAGTGAGTCCTTTTACTGTGCTGCCAAGGCATCAAGATGTCCAAAGGTACTGCCACGTCATATATTGTGGTTAAAGGACCCTGTTTCCTGTGAATTCTTCTGGTAGGTCTATTTTTGAGGACTTGAGATCCATCGTCAGTTCTTCCTGTTAAGAGCTCCTGCCTCATGTTAAGATCTCTTGATCTCTGTTTATTCTTCACGCCACAAGTCAGCTTTCCAGGACATAGGGCAGGTTACTCTGAAGCAAGGCAGGGATCAGGTCTCATGGCATTCCTGGCTCCAGCCAGATTTTCCTGCTTCCTACTCATGGGTTGTTCCTCAGAAGAAAGAAAATTAAAAATCCATGCTGATCACTATTTAAAGGTTGAGCAGTGGCTATTCAGGTAGGTGTGTGCTGTACAGACATAGTCAATTATTGGAAAGAATATATATTTAGATCAATAATGACACACAGAGACACAAATATGCATCAGTTTAGTATCCATGCAATGACACATTTAATGGAGTACAATAAACAAGTGCGGAGTGAACAAACCATAAAAGAGCCCATATTAGTTTAGGAAAAATATAACGTTGCATGAATATGCTCAACTAGGAAGGATACATATTACGACAGGACAACTGTGCACTGTGCACTACGTAGCTCTTAGTCACTGTCATCAACTTACTGAAAATTCAATAAGTCAAAGGCACAATGTTTGCAGATAGCAACTGTGCAAGATTATTGACTGAAATCGAGGGTTATAAAACCACTGCACTGCTTCTGTTGAGTTTGGAAAAGTTAATATACTTGCGTAGTGTTGTGATGTTCTTTTTTAAACAACTGTAGTTAACAGATGTGTTGTAGTTCTTCTGAAATCCAGAGTTTTACTTTATTGGTCTGGATGCACATCACAGCAGTCCCCTGCCCATACGTGATCAACAGAAAAAGAGCTTTAAAAAGCGGTTGTATGACGTTACAACGCATGCTTTTACCACGCATGCTGTTACAATGCAGTTTTTACAACGCATGCTGTTACAACGCATAGCGCTTTGGGGTGCTGGATAGTGAATAGTTTAATTTACTATTCCAACTCCAGTCCCCGTGGATAGTAGGGAAGGTGTTGGATAGTAAATTAAAACTATTCCCTATCCTAGAGCGCCCCCCAGCGCAATGCGTTGTAATGGTTTTCGTTGTAAAACCTGCGTTGTAAAAGCACTGCGTTGTAAAAGTTTCGTTGTAAAGGATGTTTCCCTTAAAAAGCACACCTAGGAGAGGGGCTTTGTCTCCGCCCACATGTTGGATACCTTGAGTACAATATTTGAATGGACAGAAGGCGTGTGCTACCACTGACAAACAGAGCTTGTCCTACTTCTGCTGGCTTCTGAGGAGAGTTCAGTTATCTAAAAAAAAGCGTAATGATGTGGCAGTTTGCATTGTGAAGACTACCTTACATTAAGTAATAATAGTATTGGCTAATAATAGTCCTAAAGTGTCATGACATGCTCATTGTGTGCATTAACTACACTATGGACCATGTTTTATTGATATTCTAATCCTATTGGTGAATATAAGTTTTCAATATGGATGTTCCCTCATTCAAAATGACCATGTTATCCACATTAATGCTGAAAAGGCATCTGTGCAGGGTTTTCTCTTCCCCATTTACGTTTGTGCTGTGAAGAATAACCAATTGGTTCTGCCCTTCCATCACAGTATTCCAATACACAAGCCTGTTAATGTAGCCCCAACATGCCTCTTGCTTATCCTTACTGTTGCATCAATGCACTGTCTCAGTTTGCTCTCCTCAACTGCAGCCACCCGCACACATGCAGCTCCTCAAAACCATGGGAGCCAGATTCAGTTATTAGGTTAATCCAGAGCACATAGCCCAATTGTGAATAGAAATTGGGAACAATTACAGGTAGGTTAACAGAGTGACAGGATTAGCCACTTTTTAAATGTAAGCAATTATATCCATTATTTCAATGCAAAATCTCTGTCCTTTCTGCAGAGACAGTGTGCACTGTACTCTTAAACTGCCCCCTCTACGCCCTGCAAATCGTGCTCACAAGTGCAGGTTAAAGATCTATGTGAGTGGTGGGGTGTGATACTTCCCCCAAATTCCAGCAAGCTAAACAAGTAAACAGATTTCTTGTAGTTGGTTTCAGAGAGAGTGGGCTTCTTGCCTGAGAATTTTTGAAAAACCTTTGGGGTCAAATTTAGCTAAAATGCCACAGGCACTTAAAGGGCATTCAGGAGATAATCTAGCCTTTCCTAGGAGTAGGTCCCCTTCTTTTTCAAATTCATAAGTCTGAAATCCCTTCCACTATACCAAGGTCAGCATTCATTTTTTTAGGTTGAGCCCTGAGCCGGCGCGCAAACACTGCTCTGGGGTTGATCTGTGGTAGCTGACTACGTGAGGGAAACCCCACCCACTCCCCGCCCACTTTTTCATTGGCTTGTGTCTTTGTCCTTTCTAAATACTGCCTTCCAATTGGTTTATAGGCTGCTAGTCCCTCCTTATGACGGCCATGTTGTCATTTGTATCCTTCCATGGCTACTGGCCCCCTTACTACGTGTTTCATGAGCACTATTTTCTTCCCGTGCCCCCCCCGCTGTCCGTGCCTTATCTCCCGTCTCCCACCCCTGTTGTTCATGCCTTCTTGCCCTCCTAACCCCCGCCCACCCGCACTCCCGTTTGCAATGCAATAGGTCTCGCGTAAATGCGCGTCCTATTGCATTGTAAATGCTTGTGATGGGTGTGTCCCTTATACTAAGGACTACATACAATAGGACTGTGCCAAAAATTTGCCATGGATTCTTCAGCCATAGTCAAGGGTACCTCTAAAAATTCCCTCTGATATACACAGGTCAGCATTTTGCCATTGATACCCCCTATTAAAGAAGTACAAGATTGCTTATGACAAGAATTATATCAAATATCAGTTCCAGCATTTTGCTATGGATCCACCCCATATGCTAGGAATTACGTGCATCATGTCAGGGCCTTAGGCCAGGGGTGGTGGTGCATGTTCTGTGTCCCTACCGCTGGGTTTGGCTAGGCTAGTGGGTTTCTCAGAGAGTTCGAGTCCCCACAGCCATTGATGGTTCTTAACAAAAGCAAGTCAGGGCCTGCAGTTTGCCATCCATATGCTATTAGTGCCCTTCTCCATAAGGCAAGAATAACCTCTAGTATGCCAGAGCAGTAGCACACTTGCAAGCATAACACACATGCACTCACACTCAAACACATACTCAAAGACACACACATTCTCTCACACACAGTTCAACCCACACCCACTCATTCCCACTGATGTGCCTGTTTGCGTGGTGTGAGTGCAAGGTCAATGGTGTGCCCATGTGAGTGACTGGTGAGTGGTGTGAGTGAAGGGAGTGCCTATGTAAGTACACAGTGAGCGATGTGACAGTGTTAAAGTAGGGTGAAAGGAGTGACTGCAGGATGAGTGATTTGACCATATGAGTTTTGCGTTTGGGTGTCAGTGCAGAAAGTGAGGAATGAATGCATGGTGAGTGATGAGCTTGTCTGAGTGATATTGCAGGGTGAGCAGTTAGAGTGACAGGTGAGTGAAGAGTCACATAAGTGCAGGGTGAGCAGTGTGCTCATTTGACTGCAGGATGAGAGCAGGGTGAACAGCGTGAGTGCATGGTGAATGGTGTGAGTGCACTGTGGTCACTGTGAGTGAAGGGTGAGAGGTGTGCTTGCATGAGCGCACGGTATGAGGAGGATGACCGTGTGAGTACAGGGTAACAGAGTGATTGCATGGGGAGCAGCGTGAGCGCAGTGAGATCGCTTTGTGTGCAGAGTGAAAAAGAAGGGCGAGTGGTCAGAATGAGGAGTGAGTTATCTGAATGAGGGATGCTTTCCTAGACACTCGGGGTAACTCAGCATGTTATTGACAGTTGTTGAGTAGGGCTTCAGATATAAGTTTAACTATTGCTATTATGGCATCAATCAGGAATGGAGGGTGTAGGAAATTAATTATTTGCTGATCCTGCAACAAACTTTCAGTCTCATGATTAGGGTTGTCAGCTGTAAAGATTTCTAACATCACCACTGGTATTTTGATGTCCTGGGCAGTACAAAAAAAACAAAATCACATACAGCCCGTATTTTTAGCCTTTATGTGTACATACTTCAAACAGCAAAAATAAATGGAGAGTACTTTTAAATGTGTTCTAGATCTGCGTTAATCATCTCTGACTAATAATTAAACAAAGTCAGAAGGGTCATGTTACAAATGAATACTTACTACTTTTTCTACAGCCCTATTTTGTATCATGGCCAGGCCTTTGCAGACTTTTTAAACAACAAACAAATAGCAGGTATTTTTCTTTTGGAAAGGTGGGTACCCTACTCATAATATGCCTTTTCACAAAATACATTCTCACATTCTGGCTGAAAATGCAAATGTAAGGAGTAGACCGGAGTGGGGACCCAAGGGTCCAGGAACCAGTGGAGAAATAAAATAGCCTCATTAACCAGTTCACCAAGGCATGTAAATGTTTTTTTACAGATATGTGAAATACGGGGGAGGTAAGACGCCAGAAACTGCCCAGACGAGCCCACAGCAGCTCAACAACTGTGTGTGTGCCCTGGAAGCTGCGGCAGCCCAGGCTGAGACACACGAAGGGTTGGGTGGGGGAGGGGGGGGTTAAAGCCCTTTCAGCTCTATGGGTGTTGCACGCCTGAAAGGGGGACTGGCTGTAGAAAATATTGATGAGAAGTGTTCTTGTTAGTGAAGTAGAGAATAGAGGAGTATATAGTGTGGTTAGAGTTTGAGGTACTCTTTGGTACTCAATGCTGCACTTTATTTTTTGTTTTGTAACATTCTCTTTTTTTCGCTGCCAAACTCTGCTGAAACAGAGGTCACTGCAACAACAAGGTAATGGATGGAATGTTTTAATTAATCTCGGCCACTGGCAATCACTTTGGGCTGCATCCCAATCCATCATTTTTGCTCATCTTTTTGGACCTAACGATATGCAACTCAGCCTTGACACTGTTCCTCATGGGAACACTCCATCCCCAACTGCCAAGCCAGGTCCTCCCTGTACGGAATACAAGCAACCTACAACCAATTTCTGTCTCATAAGAGCTCATAAACCAAGAAAAGCTTGATTCCAGTTACACAGTGAGCACGGGGCCCAAGTCTGGGCATTCCCATCATGCTTAGGGTGTTACCTGCAACAAACAACAAGGTGATGGATGGAATACTTGAATCAATCTCAGCTACTGGCTAATGCTTGGCCATATCCCAATCCATCGTTTTTTGGTGCACCATGTAACTCAGTTTGGATCCAGCCATATGCAAATCAGTCTTGAACATGTTCCTCGTGGGAACAGTCCAGCTCAAACTGCCAGAAGTCCTCCCTGAACTGGATCACAAGCAACCTAGGACCGGTTTTGCCTGTTTTGTAAACATTAGTGTGTCACTCAAAGTGGTATGGGGAATGCCCAGACCTGGGTCCCACGCACGGTAATCAACCTTTACTCTGCATCTTTTTTTCCGCGGACTTTCAGTCCGCATACCATTACTCCGCAAGGTCATTGACCTCGCATACCATCACTTCGCATTTTTTCACAACGCATGTGCATTTACCATGCATGCCTTTACAACGAATTACGTTGTAAAGGCATGTATGGTAAATGCACTTGCGTTGTGAAAAAAAACCAGACTTCATGAAGATGGAACCAGGAGGTGTGTGGAACCACGACGACGAGAGAGGTAAGGGGGTTTGGGTTAATTTTTTAGGGGTGGGGGGTCGTGCTGGGGTAGTGATTGTGTAGTGTAGTGTAGTGTTAGTGTAGTGTAGTGTAGGGTCATGCTGGGGGAAGTGTTATAGGGTCTAGGGTAGTGTTGTAGTGTTTGTGTAGTGTAGGGTCATGCTGGGGGTAGTGTATTAGGGTTTTGGGTAGTGTTGTAGTGTTTGTGAAGTGTAGGGTCATGCTGGGGGTAGTTATTTAGGGTTTAGGGTAGTGTTGTAATGTTTGTGTAGTGTAGGGTCATGCTGGGGGTAGTGTATTAGGGTTTAGGGTAGTGTTGTAGTGTTTGTGTAGTGTAGGGTCATGCTGGGGGTAGTGTTTTAGGGTAGTGTTGTAGTGTTTGTGTAGTGTAGGGTCATGCTGGGGGTAGTGTTGTAGGGTTTAGGGTAGTGTTGTAGTGTTTGTGTAGTGTAGGGTGATTAAGTTGTAGTGTTTTAGAGTTTAGGGTAGTGTTGTAGTGTTTGTGTAGTGTAAGGTCATGCTGGGTGAAGTGTTTTAGGGTTTAGGGTAGTGTTGTAGTGTTTGTGTAGTGTAGGGTCATGCTGGGGTGTAGTGTTTTAGGGTTTAGGGTAGTGTTGTAGTGTTTGTGTAGTGTAGGGTCATGCTGGGTGAAGTGTTTTAGGGTAGTGTTGTAGTGTTTGTGTAGGGTCATGCTGGGGGTAGTGTATTAAGGTAGTGTTGTAGTGTTTGTGTAGGGAAGTAAAGTGCTTTATGGTAGTGTTGGGGGGTCGTGCTGGGTAGTGTAAATGTAGGAAAAGAACTGTGTGTCAAGGGTGGGTGGTGCAGGGGTACTACATTAGAGTGTAAGGTAGTGTAGGGTAGGGTAGTGTACTTTTACTTACCTTTACAACTTTTACAACGAGTATACCTTTAACATGCATGCCTTTGCGTTGTAAAGGCTTGCGTGGTAAAGGCATATTCGTTGTAAAAGTTTTTGTTGTCTTAATTTGCGGAGTAATAGTACTTGCGGTATTTTTTTTGCGGAGTGATGGTATGCGGGGTATTTGTGTGCGGAATAACGTCACATATTCCCCACGCACACTGTGGCCCTGAAACCAAGCTGTACCCGGCTGATGAGCCCATAACTAGAGCGAAACCAGTCCTGAGTTGCTTCTGTTCCGCTCAGAGAGGACCTGGCTTAGCGGTTCGTGTTGCGCTGTTCAGACTGAAGCAAGGTCAAGACTAATGTAATGCTATTTGTAAAGAGAAAGCCTGGTCAGAGGGCAGCAAAGTGCCAAACAGAGGGCTCAAATCTTCAAATACATCTCCTGAGTGTTTTGAGAGAGGCTAAATATCGGGGGAGGTAGGTTCATATTGTGTAAGAATGTTGTGTTCTCTGAAGTGGTGTCTTCAGATAATCTGGCTGCTTATATGGTTGCATAGCACCTTATGTGTGAACAATCTGTTGTATTATGACACAACTGGGCGGCACTAAAAGATGAACTGCAAAATTCTAAAGATTATCATTCACATCTCTAGTAAATGCACAAGCAGTGCTTAATTTGTGGCAGTGTTTTCCGTTGCTCTCCCTCAGCAATTATCATGGATTCAACCACATGTGGTTCTGTGTGTTTATTCTTCAGCTGAATTTATCAGCTGAGTGTTCATTTAAAAATTTTTTATCTAGCACATGGGTAATGCTGGTACTGTCATTCGGCAACCGTGGCAGGACTGTTGGTAAACTCATATGAAGTGCCTTGTGTACTGGCACTTAATTGTTTACAAAATACGCACTGTGCACACGTCTAGTATTTTATACCTCAATTTTTACTTGTGCTTTACCTGTTTGTAACATATTTCAATTAAGCAGATAAAAGAAGTAAAGGTCAGAAAACTGAAATATTCGACCCAATGTAAATATTTCAACACACTGGCTGTGGGAGAGATGTCAAGGCTTCAGCGTGAGCTGTTAGGGAGCTCAAATTGTGCCAGCAGCAAAGTAGAACTGGTTTTACAGAACAAGTGACCGTTGCTAGCTTGGAGAAAGCCGCAATTGAAAGTCCAGAGTAAAGTGTTGTGTTTAACAACTCACCAATCAGCAGTACAGTTGAAGAAACAGAGAATCTAGGAGGTGTGTATCTGATAACAGGGTCACAGCAGGCCTGAGCAGCTCCACAGCAGGCTCTGCTGTCAGAAATACTCTTCCAGGCGCTAGAGTGCTAATTGACTTGGCACTGAAAGCCTTCTAATTTAGTGTGGCCCATTTGGCGCAATGCCAGCTGTGCTTTTTCTAAGCAGGAAAACACAAGAAAAAGTTACCCCATACACTAACTGAAAATTCCCAGAGAGTCATGAATATATATATGTATATTTTTTATTTTATTTATGATTTCGGAACTCTAATGAGCTCCACATAAAATAATTAACAGATTTAATACAGTGACATATAATCAAAATTACAATATAGAAAGAAATAGACATTTGTAGAGTGTCATGAACAATGATTAATTTTTGGTTTTCAAAAATAAACCAACCCAACCTTCTTTGCCATAGTAGCCAATTTTACTTGCTAGCATTGCATAGATGAATTAAACTGTTAGTGCTAAGATAGTGGAGTGGTGTGGCTCACTGGTTAGAGGTGGCAGACCCGCGAGCAGAGGACAGCCAGGGACCAGGGTTCAATTCCCGACGCGGCAGGGTCTTGGACCAGGGTCAGTGGGCTCGATAATTCTTGCCTCGGTGCCTACTCTAACTAGGGATCACACTCGGCAACTCTGGGCATTAGCTTGCCTCATCTCCACAACGGCCCCACACATACGCCGGGGATGCCTGGTTTCACCTTGGAGATACCCAGTAGGGACCATCTCACAGGGAAAGCCAGGACGGGTTCCCCAGCGGTCTATAGCGCAGAGATACTCCTTCGGGAGTCGAGTCTAGCGTGTTAGAAACCCGCAATAGTGCAAGCAGTTTTGGCAAAAAAGGAGGAGCTCCCGACATAACAGCAAGCCCTTGATTTGGTGGATGGGCTGTTGCTGAGGAGGCAAAGAAGGTGCTTCTGGTCTTTACCAAGCACTATCTACTTGGCAGTCTGCTGCTAAACTTCAAATGAGGCTTGAAGTACATTATTTCTTTGCTCTTTATAAAAGTTGTTGTATTTGCATCTACAGCATTTACAATGCGTGGAATTGCTGAACAAAGATTAGGAGGACTGATCCTTTGGACACAACTTTCTTGGATGTTGAACCACGAGTAATGGATTGTCACCGACACCACCTTGCATTACACTTAGCCATATCACTGTAGCCAACACACACAAATCCTGTGGCTTTCACAAACGTTTTCAGGCAGATGCCGATGAAGACTAAGCATGTCTCCTTTCTACAGATAACCAAAAGCCATCAGTAAAGGAGAGCAACTCTTAGGAGTAACAGGAGCATACTGATCAGGAAGTTGATCATTGGGGTGATCATCATTTTAATGGTTTCCATTCTGCCCCACCAAGTTATGAATTTTGGGGACCAGAAGTCTAGGAGTTTCTTAATTCTTTCTAGTAGAAGTTTCTCATTCTGATGTAGCGTGTCGATGAAAGTCACTGCCAAAATGTATACCTAGGTATTTGATATATCCTAATTGCCAGTGACCATAGACTTAAGATCTGAAACCGATAAGGGCCTACTTGACATATTACTAACTGCAGCAGGGAAAATGGTCCTCACTAACTGGAAAGACACAAGCAAAACCTCCTACAAAGGCTGGTTCAACTGGATCATACATCTTAGAGGTGCGGACAACATTGCACTCCGGAACTCACCATAGAAACCGGCATCCAGGAAAATGTGGAATGCGTTTGATACGTAACTAGACTCTTATGATCCTCCGTGAAAAAAAGGTACCGTCAGCACGCAGCCTACATGGATGACAATTACCCCACAGAATGTCATATGTTATAGAATGTTATAGAATGTCATATGTAATAGTTAAGAAATGTAACTCTTGTTGCCTTTCTCCTGTCTCCTCTTCCCCCCTTGTTTCTATCCCCTTCTCATCCTGTTTCTTTCCCTTCTCTTTCTCTTCTTCTCTAACTACAGTCAGGTGGAGTTAGCTAATCATACGGGACATAAACGTCTCAACATATCGAAGCATAAACTGTGCTTGTAACAACTCTGCTAAGCCTGTAACAGAACCGCCAAGATGTTCACATACAAAATCTAATAAAATATGTTGAAATCAAACAAACAAAAAAGTAAAAGAGAGCAACTCCAATCTGTCAATACTGGTTCATTTTATTTTTTATCAATATCAAAAACAGGGAGGGTGAAGCTATGAACAACAATTGCCCACTCTGCTTCCAAATTACGTATCTGTGAAAAGTATCATAAAGAGTGGGACCAAGTATCGTATGAGGATGATTTTTTCAGTGTGATCCTCGTACGATACTTGGTCCCACTCTTTTCGATACTTTTGACATATGCTGGTTCATAGCCTCAAGCGATTCTCCAATTGGATAAATGGCACTGTGCAAAAGCTCCCGCAAGTCATCTAGTTATGGCAAAAAGAGGATTTACTTAAAGATTCCTCAGTGGTACCTGGTACAGCAATGGATTACATCACATGACCCACCGACTCCAGTAAAGGACTAGACATTCTGCACCCTGACCCACAGCACAGCAGCCAGTCAGATGAAGTTGACACTTCTACTTGAGTGTCCATGCTGCATTTGGACCTTGTCGTTTCAGAAAAGCCCCGCAGGGCCCTGGATTGTCCATCAGGTTGGTGTAAGTGCACCTCCTTCTTGCAAACGTGTCTGGAACGCTTCAATAGCCCTGCATCTTCTAATAGAGAGAGGGCAGAGGTGGGACAGGTGAACCTCCAGTGTGTATACAATTCTTCTAGAACCTTTCACATCTTTCACTATGGACAACCTCTCTGTGATTGTCTTTCCCTTCTTAAACACCTTAAAAAGGCATTGGGAAGATGTGAAGGATGCAGTCCCAATGCCTCACTATTCTGCAATGAGAGGACTCCCACTCCCATAGCTCCTGGAGTAGGGTGAGAAGGAGAGGGATGTAACATTTCTAGCCGGTTCACATTTACCACAAGACCTGTTAAGTCCATCTCCTGATGCACTGTTCTCAATGGGACACATTGAGAGGTAACACCTCTACATTTAATACAACTCATCCCTGTAGACAGGATACAACCCCACCCCAGACAAAGAAAGAACAAAATGGGGAGTAGAAGAGTGGTGGGTTCTGTCTGACGGTACCTACTCCATGTGCCAAAGTAAGAATAGCCCACATTCATGCTTAAATACTCACAGCAAACAACACAAATCAAGGAAGGATGTATAACACAGGAGAATGGAGTCATTTGAGAGTAAACATAAGAAAGCCTACACTGTCTATTAAAAGTACTCACCACAAATCAGGAGGTTTTTTAAAAAAATTCAAGTTTATTTAAAATATTTGTTAATGAACATGCAATATTTTGTGGACATCGATCTTTCATTGCCTTTTCTCTCAGAACACCTGTCTGATTCAGTCCATTCTTAATGGTTATAACACTTTCAGACCCTAGTGCACTTAGCTGTGTCCTACTCTAATGTGTACACTAATTGCACAAATTGTGCAATCATAAGGTAGATAGATACTTTTGAGCATACCTTAGATTTTTCTGTTTTTATGAACATTGTGTAAGTTGCTCAGGCGTACATTTCGACCATGTCCAGGTGTAAAAGATATGTCACTCTGATAAAAGCAGTAGACATTTGCCCTACTTGTTTATTTAGGTCAGAAATGTATTTGCAACTCAAAATGTGCTGTTTGTGCCACAGACAATGTTCAATTATGCATCTGTGTAAGAGATATCTGTACTTGATAATTTTTGATCCATTGGGTATTACATTTTCTAACCCAATGCATTTGTAATGTATGCACTACATATGTCACTCTTTCATAGGACAAAGTCTAAATAGTATAACTCACAAACAACTTTCAGAGCTTCAGTCTGGGCCGTTACACTTAACCCAGCAATAAATAAATGCAAACCAAACTCTTTAAAGAAACTAAGCTATACCTTTGCAAGTCATGAAAAGGCTTGCAAACACCCTCTTTCCTAATGCCTATAAGACTAAGCACCAGGTTAGCCTACTGTCTGCCACCTCTAACCCCCTTCCTTTGAAAAAGCACTCAATGCACTCTGGGCTGGTACAGTACACTCCCTGGAGAATAAGAAAAGAAAATAGGAAATAGATAGGGTAATCTTTCGAAGTGAAAATGAAAAATATATCCGAAGTATACATGTATGCAGATACTCTGCAAGCGATGATTAAATACCAGTGCAAATGTCTGTGGGTTATGAAAATATCATATGTGCCGACTAACTAATAGAGGTCCTCGAGTGTAAATGGAAAAAATAGCCCACAAAGCTTATCCTACATCACGAGAATTAAGGATTCCAGATTCCAAAATTTCCTTTTTATAAGATGATGTTTCATTGGGTTTTAAACCCTAATGTGGCATTATTCATGGGATTACCCTTTTATGTTCTGTACGAGCAATGCATTTTTCCATTGCCTTTGTGAATTAGGCTTAATGTCTTTATAAGCAACGCGTGTCTATTAGTTCCTGAATGAAAAGGCAGCCTGAAGGTTTGTGTTCTTTGCATCACTTTCTCATGAGTCTTGTTCTTGGTGATATATATATATATATATATATATATATATATATATATATATATATTCACTGAAAAAATCATAGGTTTGACACCAGTTATAGTTAGCTGGAAATTTTACTAGCATAAAACCAATGAAATTCCCACGTTATAGTTAGTTGGACTCACTATAACTTGCGCGTGCAATGCACTGCTGATGACGTCACATATTACATCACTCATGACATAGTCAGTGACATCAGTCATGACATCACTGATGACACTATCCAGTGAATGTGTGTCTTTTTAAAAAATAAATATGTGTTATATATGTATATGTAAAAGTTGATGGAAGAATAAATGTTTAAATAAGTGATTACTTGGATGTTTTTTTTAAAAAGAAATTGATTGGGTAACTGGTTTATTAAGTGTATCTTAGTGAATACATATATTAGAGAGTAATGTTTAAATATTTAAATATATGTATTAGTGTTTCACTTTGTGTATACGTGGTTGCATGGGTTGGTGAGTAGCTACATGTGTATGTATATGGGTTATTAGATGTTTTTGTTAGTATCAGTATGAGTGTTTGTATGGTTTGGTGGGGGTATTACTTAACACATAGATGCATGAATGACTGACTCTCTCTTTGTATGTGTTTTGAAGACAGCATATGTGCAGGACTGTATGGGTGGAAGAGTGTGTATATGTGTGTGTTACTGAGTGAATGACTGTCTCACTAGTGTCTTTATCAGTAACTACATATGTTTTAATCTAATATATGTGAATATTGATGTATATAAGTGAGTATATGTGAGAGAAAGAGATTGTAAGAGTTCCTGTTTAGATAAGTATGTGCTTCTATAAGTGATTGTTTAAGAGAGTAAGTATGTGTAAGTTTTCATAGAAGTAAGGTGGTTGTGTGTGTATAGCTGTATATGCAAATAAATGGATGTTCAATAGTTTATTTGCATGTGTGAATATGTGTGAGAGTATCTTTTGGATGACTGTCGGTGTGTAACAGGATGTATAGGTGTATCACTACATATCATGAGTGAGTATATGTACGAGTGACTATATAGAACTGTTGATCAATGAGTGGATGTGTATATAGATGGTGGAATTATTGAATTGGTTGTTGTAACTGGTATGGGTATCTCAATTGTTTTGAAAATTTTAGTTTCTATTTTTGAATATGTGTTTCAAGGGTTACATTACAGTGAAAAGAGGTCTGTCACTCTGTCACAAGGATGGTGTCATCAGTGATGTCATGACTGATGTCACTGACCATGTCATGAGTGATGTAATATGTGACGTCATCAGCAGTGCATTGCATGCGCAAGTTATAGTGAGTCCAACTAACTGTAACGTGGGAATTTCATTGGTTTTATGCGAGTAAATTTTCCAGCTAACTATAACTGGTGTCAAACCTATGTTTTTTTCAGTGAATTTCATATGTTTTGTAAATGCTATTTCCTAACTATAACGTGTGTAAAACCTATGGTTTTTTCAGTGAATTTCATAGGTTTTTTAAATGCTACTTCCTCACTATAACGTGTTTAAAACCTATGGTTTTTTCAGTGAATATATATATATATATATATATATATATATATATATATATATATATATATATATATATATATATATATATATATAAATTTCTATGGCAAAATGAAACCACTCATTTTGTTCCTTTTCAAATTAAATGTATTAAGTGTTACCACTTTATTCCAATCAAGATGACTTCAGGTGTGCCATACTTTTGTCATAAGTAAGACTGTTAGCCTTCTAGTTGTTCTTTAGAACACTCTGGGACATTCTGTCATTGGGCTATAGTTGGGCTACATCTGGCTGATATTTGGGCTACATTTGGGCTCTTTTGTCTCTGGTGGCCATCTTGGGAGACTGCATATCAGAATTTTTTTAATGAAATATAAGAGGATTTGAGAAGTCACTCAAAATGTGCCCTAATTTTTCTTTCTTCAGCACTAATCATAATTTCTATGGCAAAATGAACCCCCTCATTTAGTTCCTTTGCAAATTAAATGTTTTAACTGTTAACACTTTATTCCAATCAAGATGACTTCAGGTGTGCCATACTTTTGTCATAAGTAAGACTGTTAGCGCTCTGGTTGTTCTTTAGAACACTCTGGGACATACTGCAATTGGGCTATAGTTGGGCTACATCTGGCTGATATTTGGGCTACATTTGTTTTTTTTTGTCTCTGGTGGCCATCTTTGGGCTACATTGGGCTACATTGGGCTACATTTGGGCTCTAACATATATATAGCCCAGTGCAGCCCAATATATATTTTTTCAAAGTTAATTTTCTCAGCAACTACGGAACAGATTTACACCATTCAAAGAAAAGCGTAATCTGCGAGCCGGACTCTACCTTTCTACCAAATTTCTTATAAATCCATTCAGCCATTCGAGCTGTAGCCGTGTCTAAACGTCCTATGGAAAATAACATGGGGAAAACACGTTTTGGGACCCCCCTTTTATCTCAGCCCCCACTTGACGAATCCCCCCCAAACTTTCAGGGAAGGAGCGGAGCAGGCCATCTTCTTTGAGAAATTCGCAAAGATTCGTCCACCGGCGCCAAAGTTATTCTCAATAGGCTACATCTGGCTGATATTTGGGCTACATTTGGGCTCTTTTGTCTCTGGTGGCCATCTTGGGAGACTGCATATCAGAATTTTTTTAATGAAATATAAGAGGATTTGAGAAGTCACTCAAAATGTGCCCTAATTTTTCTTTCTTCAGCACTAATCATAATTTCTATGGCAAAATGAACCCCCTCATTTTGTTCCTTTGCAAATTAAATGTTTTAAGTGTTAACACTTTATTCCAATCAAGATGACTTCAGGTGTGCCATACTTTTGTCATAAGTAAGACTGTTAGCGCTCTAGTTGTTCTTTAGAACACTTTGGGACATTCTGTCATTGGGCTATAGTTGGGCTACATCTGGCTGATATTTGGGCTACATTAGTTTTTTTTGTCTCTGGTGGCCATCTTTGGGCTACATTGGGCTACATTGGGCTACATTTGGGCTCTAACATATATATAGCCCAATGTAGCCCAATATATATTTTTTCAAAGTTAATTTTCTCAGCAACTACTGAACAGATTTACACCATTCAAAGAAAAGCGTAATCTGCGAGCCGGACTCTACCTTTCTACCAAATTTCTTATAAATCCATTCAGCCGTTCGAGCTGTAGCCGTGTCTAAACGTCCTATGGAAAATAACATGGGGAAAACACGTTTTGGGACCCCCCCTTTTATCTCAGCCCCCACTTGACGAATCCCCCCCAAACTTTCAGGGAAGGAGCGGAGCGGAGCAGGCCATCTTCTTTGAGAAATTCGCAAAGATTCGTCCACCTGCGCCAAAGTTATTCTCAATAGAATGTTGCGGATTTCCTATGGAAACTAGGTCCTAACTATAACTACCTACTGGCGACCGCCAGTAGGTAATATATATATATATATATATATATATATATATATATATATTCCCTTATGACGATCCCTCTTTCGGATCCAATTTAGGCGCACAGGGGTATTTTTCTTTCTTTAGTTTATTACCGCAAACAAAAAGCACACCCGACAGACGCGTTTCGGCTACGCGCCTTCGTCAAAAATAAATATATATATATATATATATATATATATATATATATATATATATATATATATATATATATATATATATATATCAAGGCAGCTTTAAAAACATTGATTTAGACACTGGGTTGAAATATGCAGAGCAACCCAGACATAACCTCAAATTTAAATTTCATGTGGCGTTTTCATTTCGCAAGATCATATTTCACCAAATGTTTACATTTTGTTGGTGAAGAATTAAATCGTTTATCAATAAAATATTATGAAATGTATTTTGAATAATACTGATCTTTTACAAAAGTTGTGTCTAATGAGATAATTGTTTGTCTTTCATGTGTAGGTTTGGCGGTATTTCTAGTGGACCTCTGCAGCAGTGTTTCTAAAATCTTGCAGATAAAGAGGCCACAGAACATGGGGTCACCTTAACTGATTTACAGCTATCACTCCTATAAATAATCACTGACCCAGATTCCTAAGTCAGTTTGCACCTGTAGACCTGCTATAAGTGCAAATGGCTGGATTTATAAGAGCACGAAATTCACAAAGGGATTCCTTGCACTCGTAAATCCGTTTACCCAGCATCACATCGCAACGTTGTGCAAAAATAAATCCGTCCACTCCCCACCTCATGGCATGAGGTGGGGAGTGGACGGCTGAAGGTGTAATATGCCTTGGAAGTTTTGAAAAACCTCAAACACATTGGTCTGTGGTCATTCACAAACTTCCATCCCACACTTTCCTACCCAATAAAATTGTAGAAATGGTCAGAGACTAGCTCCAACCAGGGACTGCAGTAAATTTCTACCTAAGTTGTAACAGAACACCCCAACTTTGCGGGGTGCAGGGGAAGGAAAAAAACAGAACTGCATCAAGATACTATCACTGGACAGTGCGATTGTTTTTCTTCACACAAGTCCGCTTTGCACAAATACCAGTGCCTGTGAATAAAAAGGTACTCACAGACTTAGGAGTTTGCACGTGGAAACCTGCAACTGGTCCAGCTTGCCAGCCGTGCTCCAGGAAAGATGTCAGTAAACAAAAACTGTATATCTAAAGCTGTACAAATTAGTATTTCTATGGGTACAGATTTATTAGTATTTCTGAGACTCAGGACGTGCATTATGACTTCACTACCTCATGACTCCTTATAAGGATGATTGGTACAAATGCAAGAGACTTTCTCAATTTCATTTGCCAGCTGAATTTGGCAATTAATCCAGAAAGTCCAAATTCAGAGATCTCTTCCCAACACCAGCAATGCTACTTTTTTCTCCTAAGGAATAGGTCGCTCCTCATAGAACCTTAACAGTAATATACGCGATACTAGCAAGAACGTTACCAATAATAACAATAAGAAGATGTGTGCAGTGCACAACTTGAAGTAAATTACCAGTAGGTGCATGAATAAGAGTTGGGATAATAAGTGGGAAACGTATCTCCCTATAATCTCCTGTACATAACTTTCTTACTGGAGTGGTCTGCTGAAAGTTGAATACGCCTATAATAAGAACATTGTGTGACTACTGCCTTACAATAATTTATTTCAAGTGAGCAGTGACAAGACAACACAATCAATTTGCACCATGTGGTTCAGGGCTCTCCCATCTTCAACATCAACTGTGGGACAGTGTAAGCAGTTGGGTTGTTGGTTGCCTGGGGAGTGAGCCCTGCTCAAGCAGCAATCACAATGCTTGTCAGCGTGAGGCACAAGCAAACCCCTAATTAACCTGAGATGAACCCTCTGGTAACTTGGTACCAAGCAGTCATGCTTAACTTAGATGCAATGTGTAAATTATTTGTGAAGCACTTCAAACAGTAATAAAGTTAGTTACCGCACAAGAAAAATCTGACACTAATTTAGAAAAATAGAATACATTTTAATAAATAAAACAAGAACAAAAAGAGAACAATCCAATCAGTAGAACTGGAGATATGCAATTTTTAAGATTTTAGTGAAAAATAGCGCCAAAAAGCACAAAGCACCAACTGTGGATATCTGATGATGCCAGACCGGGACAAAGTGATAAATTAAGGCCCACCACAATGAAGCGCAGACCGCTACAGAGACCCAGTTAGGTCCACTAAATAAAGTACCTTAAATCCTGGTTTGCGATGCGGCTGCCGTCGAAGACGGATGAATAAGTCTGCGCTGAGGATGCTTCGAGCAGCAGCGGTCCCGAAGAGGCTGAAAGAGAGGCGGTGCAGTCTTTGTTGCAGCGATGCATCGGTTCTGCTTGAGGTTGAGTCTTGTAGCAGAGAAGTTATGTCAGTTCTGCTGGATCCAGAGAGACTGGCAGAGCACCTTAGGCTTACTTCCAAGGGTCCGGGATTGGGGTGGCACCACTTAGCAGGGTAGGACTCACAGATGGAAGAGTCCAGGTGCTGGGGTACAGGTTGTTGGAGCCTTCTGTCCCTGAGGCCCAAGTCAGGAGGCCAGCCAACTATTGCTTGGAGTCACTCTGGTTGTCCTGGGTTCAACAGAAGAAGGCCCAGCCCTTCTCACCCAGGAAAGAGGGCAGCAGGTCAGCACCTCAAGGTAACAGTTCTTCTGAGTAGCAGTCCAGCAGTGTCAGTCCTTTCATCAGTACAGCACTCCTTCTTCCTGGCAGAGTATTCACAAGTACGGAAATACACTGAAGAGTTGGTGTCTGAGGTCCAGTATTTATACCTAGTTGTGCCTTTAATGTGGGGAGAAGCTTCTAGAGGCATGCCTTTGAAGTGCACAGGTGTCCTGCCATCCTGGCCCTGGCTCCAGACTAAACACAGGGGGTATGCAGTCCTTTTTACGCAAGCAGGATGCAGCCTATTCAAGTGTAAGTGGGGCTGGGCCCAGCTCCTCTCTCCCAACCTGCCAGTGCCCATCCAGGCACCCCTAAGCTCCCTATTGAGTGTGGCTGTCAAGGAGGAATACACAAAGCATAACTGTCAACTACACCCAGTCATGTAACACAGACACAGGCTCCAGGTATGAAATGGTAAAGGCAGGAAAATGGCAACTTTCTAAATGTGGCATTTTCAAAATTACAATTTAAATTTCGACTTCACCATAAGTTAGGATTTTTCATTCCAGTACCAAAGACACCAAACATTATACCTGCTCTCAAATGGAAGTTACAGCTTATTAAATGTAATAAGGTAACAACAAAAAGTTTTTCACTACCAGGACATGTAAAACTTAAAAGTACATATCTGACATTTTAAATACACTGCACCCTACCCTGTGGGCTGTTTCGGGCCTACCCTAGGTGTTACTTATGTGTATTAATAGGAAGGTATGGTCCTGGCAAAAGGTTTATTTTGCAAGGTCGACATGTCAGGTTAAACTGTACACACAGGCTGCAATGGTAGGCCTGAGACACGTTTAGAGTACTACTCAAGTAGGTGGCACAAGCAGTGATGCAAGCCCACTAGCAGAATTTAATTCATAGGCCTGGGAACAGGTAGTTACACTTTACTAGGGACTTACAAGTAAACTATATATGCGAATTTGATATATGTCAATTCTACCATGTTTTAAGGAGAGAGCACTAGCATTGGTTAGCAGTGCTAAAGTGCACATAGACTTAAAAGCCAAATAAAACAGGTTCAGAAAACAGGAGAGTAAAGGCAAATAGTTTGGCAATGACCCTGCAGAAAGGCCTAAGTCCAACAGACAGGAACCCTCTCAGCTAGTGGCAGCTGCAACCTATCAGGCAGACTGTGCAGAATGCCATCTACCTACTCACCTTTTTGAACACCAGTCTCGTGGTCTCCCAAGCTTCAGCCTTCTATCTACAAAGTCCACTATCTACTGCCCTCCTGATGAGCTGTCTCCTGCAGTTTTGAACACCTGCCTCATTTAAACTGTCTCCCAGTCATGTAAAGACATGTCTCATGTGCAAACGCCACCAGCCCTTCCAAGTATCAGTCTCCCATCGCACATCAGAAGGATTACCTGGAGACTTACTGGTACACTGAGATATCAGGAATTGCCTATTCTCCCCTGGGGTCAGTAATATCACCCATCAAGCAGCCTGCAAAACAGCACCACTACGAATCAAGTGAATAAGGCCTCTCAACTGCAAAGTACCTGTTCTTCTCAGGCCATGTTTGACATGCATTGGAGCAAAAACATTTGGGACTGGATACACTGCTCTCAATTTGACCCAACTGAAGCGAGAGCAATGCATCAAGTGACTGTTTTTTCTCTGCATTTTAGGTCCTGTAATCCCTAGAAATATTAAACAAAACTACAAATTACATAATGCAAATTAAATCCAGGATTGGATGAACTACTCACACCTGACTTGCAACATCTTTTGAGCTCTGTGAAAGGATAGAAACAACAACCTTTGATATGAGAACATACCTCCAAATGTAAATTTCTAAGCAATTTGTAGCAACTACGTTTTTATGACGTGAAGAAGGCAATCAGCAAGCAGCCTCATGCCTCTGTGACTTGCAATACTTGCAATGAACAGCTGGCGGTCCAGTAATCCTTGCATTACTACCCATTATTTTTATCACCCTCAGAAGTATAAAAGGCTGAGCAATCCTTGCCAAGATTCGCAATGTTGACCGTCAGGTCTCTAGGTCATAACTAGTCGAGTTAGACTTGGCACCATTGGCGTGAGTCTCCCTTCCATTTTCTCAGTTGCCTCCAATGTTTTTGCTGTGTTTTGCTGGACTTGATGCTTTGGCACTTTGCCACTGCTGATCAGTGCCAAAGTGCAAGTGCTCCCTTTTAAAAATTGTTGTTATGCATTAATGATTCCATAATTGGTTATTTGATTTACTTGTCAGACCCTAGTACAGTGCACCACGTGTGCCCAGGGCCTGTAAATCAAATGCTGCTGGTGGGCTTGCAGCACTGATCGTGCCACCCACAGAAGCAGCTTGTAAAATGTGGCTCATGCCTGCCATTGCAGAGCCTGTGTGCAGTCTGGGCATGCCATGTCAACTTGGCAAGTGTACACACTTGTCAGTCCCTAAACCTTCCCTTTTCTACATGTAAGTCACCCCTAATGTAGGCCCAAGGTACCCCTGTGGGCGGGGTGCATTGTATGTGAAAGGTAGCGACATGCCCTGATGTGTGTAGCATGTCCTGATAGTGGAATACTGCCAATTTCATTTTTCAGTATAGCAAGGCTATCTGTTCCCTTAGGCCAGAATGGGCAGTTAGTTTATAAAATCAAAAACATAACTGACCCTAGGAACAAGATACAAAAATAAAGTTTAGTAAGCCTGAACTCAGAATGTCAAAATGCATCCTTAGTGTGGGTGATTTTAACATTCTGCTTTGGGGCTGCCGGAGTTCACGAATGTGAGCAAACTGGAGGATTACGTCGAGACCCTGCTGCTGGAGGTGTGCGGAAAGGACGAGCTGTCACCCCTATTCGCGATTGAACGCGCACACAGATCGTTGGCGGCGAGGCCTCCGCCAGGAGCGACTCCAAGGCCGATAATAGCACGGGTGCTGAATTTTCGTGATAGAAACACGGTTCTGAGAATCTCCAGACAGAAGGGATCCGTCACTCATCAGTCGTGGCAATCTTACTCATCAGGGAAACGTGCTGTCTTTTTATTCGGACTTCACACCTGCGGTCCAAGCGGCCCGCAAAGAGTACCAAACAGTGAAGAAGTTGCTGCAAAAGGAGCAGATCCCATATGCCATGCTTTACCCGGTGAGATTGCGAATAGGCACATATGAAATGGGTAAAATATGTGCAACGCCCAAGCAGGCTATGGAGTATGCTAAGACACTGCAGCGGAATCAAAGACAGACCAACGCAGAGGGCGCCTCGGACATAGATGAATGACCTGCACGAACGGTAGAATATGTGCTATCAGAGACGTTACTTATCAAATGGCGGAATGAGACCAGGAGTGCCTGTGGGGGCGCTATGGACATAGGCGGGTGAGACACACATGAAGAGATTGCCACGACAGGGGTAAGAGGGACTAATTGTGATTCGATGGCTACCCTCCCTTTATACAATCTGGGAGTGGTGGAAGCGGTCACGACCCCCAATGGGTAATCCCCAAATGGACTGCACAGTTATTAAGTTACGATTGGATGGGGTGTTCGAAAGGGGTCATGTCTTTAGCGATTGGGGTGTGCTGAAGTGGGTGGAGGGAGGGGGGGGAAGTTGTCAGAGTTTGTAGTGTTGGGGCACTTAAATGTACTTCTTCTATAAGGCACGTAAGAGGGGTGGAATGCATATTGTACAACTGTTTGACTAAGAATCACCCAGGATGGGAAGCACCACTAACATGACGGGCGAGGTGTGCAGGGCTATATCGTGGAATGTACGTAGCCTGAACACGCCACGGAAAATAAGACAGGTACTGGCGCAGCTAGACAGGCAGAATGCTTCGATAGCGCTGCTTCAAGAGACACATTTAACGGGGGTAACAGAAGCTAGAGTAGCGAAAAGATGGGCAGCGTACAGATTGGCGTCCTCCTACTCTTCATACGCTAGGGGTGTGCTTATTTTAGTAAAAAAGGGGGTGTTATTTCAGGAACTGGACTTAGCAACTGACAAGGAGGGCAGATGGGCGATGGTGTTGGGACAGCTAGGACATGTCCAAGTCACAATCATAAACTTTTATGGACCAGTAGTGGACGACACAACTGCGTATTTGAATATGTACAGAGTACTACGGACATGGCCAGACACAGCGATATTATGGGGTGGGGATTTGAACACACATTTAGATCCCGCATTGGACAAGTCGAATCCACTAGGGGTTAGAATGGGCAGAGTTGCCAAGTGTGTGAAAGATGGTATGCTGGAGTTTGGGCTACAGGACGCATGGCGCACGAGACATCCACAGACACTGGCAGGCACACACATAACACCCGCGACTAATGGGTGGTCTAGATTAGATTACTGGCTAGTCAGAGATGAAGTAAACTACTGGGTGGCTGATGTTAATATTTTGCCCAGAACGCTTTCTGATCACAACCCCGTACTGATAACGATGAACATCCCCCAATACCAGAGGCCACCATTCACGTGGAGATTCCGCGCAGAGGCCTTATTAGACCCTCTATATGCAGAAAGGATCAGGAAGGCCATTGAGATATACTTTGCAGAGAATGAGGGATCAGTGGACAGTGAAGGGACGCTATGGGAGGCATTCAAAGTCACGATTAGAGGGGTGTGTATTGGCACGGCGGCTGGGATTTTGAAGGATATTCGCAATAGATTGCAAAAGCTTGAGAGGCGATTGAGGGAGCTTGAAACGCAGTATGATGCCGAGCATGATGCGCAGATGCTGATGGATATGCGAGAGTTGGTGGATGAGTATAATGAACTCGCAGACTCGGAGATTAAATACCTGTCCAAACGATACATGGCCAGACGATATGGGGAAGGTGGGCGACCGGGCAGATCAATAGTGGCCCAACTAACGCGACGAGCCATGCAGCCTCCTATAGAGCGTATAGTAGATGATAAGGGGGTGGAATACAACACTCCTAAGGAAGTGGGGGATTCGTTTAGGCGATTCTACGGAACACTAAACGAGTCCAAGAGCGACACTGAAGTGCAGGCTCTAAGGGACTATTTAGAGGATGTTGCGTGCGCGTGGCTGTCCGATGATCATAGGAAATACCTCAGTTTACCGGTGGACGAAGAAGAGGTCGTGGCGGCCATTAACACACTCCCGAATGGGAAGGCGCCTGGACCAGATGGGCTGACGGCAGAATTTTATAAAGCGCATGCTCAGCTCCTCGCACCCCATCTATTGGCAATATAAGCTGAGGCCTATGAAGAGGGCAAGCTGCCCCCGTCACTTCGACAGGCGTTAATTATAACACTTTTGATGAAGGACAAGCCACCGGAGAAGTGCGATTCCTATCGCCCTCTATCGCTTATAAACATCAATGCTAAAATTTTAGCGAAGATACTAGCCACCAGGTAGCAGCCACTGATGCCTCTGCTGGTCCTACCAGATCAGGCGGGCTTTATACCAGATCGGTCCACGTCCCTGAATCTACGAACCATATTTGCCATGCTGCATGTGTTAAACCCTGAACTCCAAGCAGTCGGGGTACTATTAGATGCCGCAAAGGCGTTTGATTCAGTGGAGTGGGGCTACATGATACATGTACTGCATAGAATGGGTTTCCCCGTTATGTTCGTTCAGTGGATACAATTGCTCTACGCGGAACCTACGGCACGGGTCCGCATCGGGGGAGACACGTCTGAACCACTACAAATAGGCAGAGGCACACGACAGAGATGCCCGCTGTCCCCGTTATTATTTGCTATCGCCCTGGAACCACTAGCGTGTAAGGTGCGCCAGTTACACAGCGCTGCGGCGTTGCAGTTCGATAATAGACCGGTAGGGATATCACTATACGCTGACGATATGGTTCTGTATGTGCAAGAACCGGCGGTGTACCTATCCCCACTATTGAGGGAATACATAAAGTTTGGCCTATTTTCTGGATTAAGTATCAATTGGCAAAAATCAGTGGTTATTCCGTTGACTGCAGCTACCACATCCCCGGTGATGGAATACCCCCTCATCTGGTCCACAGACCCGGTGAAATACTTGGGAGTGTGGATACACAGGGATCCAGAAATGGTGATTACTGAAAATTACGGAGCAGCATACGAGGCGATTGCTACACAGGTGGACAGGTGGGTGGGATTGCCGTTGTCGCTAGCAGACAGGATTGCTGTTATAAAGATGGTGATATTGCCTAAGCTACTGTACCTGTTTTGTAATGTACCGGTCCCATTGACGGTGCATTTTTTTAAAACAATCCAAACGCAACTCCTTAGACTAGTATGGGGCGCGAAACAGCCACGTATAAGTTGGCGCACACTGGCGCTTCCATACGTTAAGGGGGGATTCAAGGCGCCGGACATATATCTGTACTATCTCTGCTGCCAAGCACAATACGCATACTATTGGTTTCAACACCACGCATTCACACCACACGTGGCAGTGGAGCAGGGGGATGCAGATCCCACACCGCTGAAAGGCATACTGACACACGCTCGTCGACATACACCTAAAACAGAAATAAACACAATAGACATTACTGTAGCGGCCTGGTAAGCCATAGGGCGGAGAACACATAAACTTCCATTGTATGCACCCGCCTTGCCTATACAGGGACACGCGGCACTGTCGGTGGCGCAAGATAGGGGGTCGATTCAATCCCTACGAGAGGTGGGAATAGTTACCATGGGGGACCTCTATACTGAGGGGACGTATATGTCGGAAGACGACCTAACATACATCGCGAACCCGACATTATTGTTCAAGTTTACGTGTCACAGATTGCGACAGGCTATTAGAGCACATTATCCTGATTTTCCGGCAGAACCGGCGCAATCACTCGCGCTGCAGCTGGTTATAACAGCACCCACGAAAAAGAAAATGATAACTAAATTGTATAAAGCGGTCCAGGCGGATACCTCATGCGCAGTAGACGGGAGTCTGACACGTTGGAATAATATATTGGACCCCCCGCTAACAGAGGTAGAGTGGGAACAGGTCTGCGCGATAACAGGGAAATTGACCCCAACAGTAATCTGAGGATCATTCATTTAAAATATATTCACCAGGTGTACCACACTCCGCACAAGCTGTGGAAAATAGGATTGAGAGAAGAGGGGAAATGCAGGAGGTGTGGAGTCGAAAATGCGGGATTCATACACCTGGCTTGGGAGTGTTCCCAGGTGCAAACATACTGGGATGAAGTGATCACCAGTGTGGCAAAGATGACAGGCATTGAGATGCAGAACGACCCAGCGCTGTGTTTGTTAGGGCACGGGTCTGTAGTAAAAGGTGCACTGGACAAATTGATTCAGGTGGCGTTGCTACTGGCAAGGCGGCGTGTGTTGTTCACTTGGGACAGCAAACTCTCTCCTAAAGTATCGGGCTGGCTAAAGGATATGGTGTTCTCCAGAGACCAGCTTGAGACATATGCGGAAGAGCTACCTGTGAAGTCGAAACCTAAAGACATATGGGCCGAACAGTCAGGGGACGATGAGTAAATGATTGAGAGAAAGAGATGAGAGAGGTGGTCTGATCTGGGGAAGTGTGGATTAGAACTAATACCAGAAAATGAGGTAGGGAAATGAGGTGCGATGGGTGACAGTCTGTACGTATGTGACAGGAAAGTACGAGGAGTGTACGGTAATGTGCCCTGTTGAGTTTGTTATACGGTTACACGGTTGATGTGTGCACACTGGCTAATGTTTGCTATATATGGTCAACAGTTGTTTAAGTCGAAAAGGTTGAAAACGACAGATGAGTCTAACACATGTCTACAGACCATAGGTTGCACTGTGCCCGCTCTCCCTGCAAGATGCACTGAAGGCATACTGAAATGTGAAGGATGGGAGTAAAAGTGATGGGGGAGGGGGAGGGGGAGGATGTGCGGATATGGCGCAAGACATCAGGATGGCACTGAACACGCTGATTTCAAACGCGGCCGGCCCTGTGTGGTTGTAGGCGGCATGCTGTGTTAAGCAACGGCTCGGAAGCCAAGACACCGTGCTAGAATGCAAAGATCGCATGGTGAGCTGCCGGCCACAAAGTGGATGTAGGCGCACAGCTGTGTCACCTGCTAACTATAAATAAAGGGTTTTTTGTAAATGAAAAAAAAAAAAAACTAGAGACCCCATTTCTAACAAGTCTCATCAAGGTATGGACAGTGATTCATACATAATCGCAATTTTCTATGTTTTAGTAATAGTCCACTTTTGTGGTAATTGGAACTTTACTGAATCATCCTAATACCAGGGAGACATTGACCACTACATACAAAGCGCAAAGGACACCTACTGCACATCAACCATTAGTAGACAATCATGGATTACTGCTCCACAGGCTGCCTGCGCCTCAGTACATGATGTCTTGTGCTGGAGGTGGAAAAGGCACAGTCTGATATGTATCTCCACTCCAATGATAACTAGTCTCAGGAAAGAAGCCTTATATAATCTGAGAATATCTGGGTTTGTAAAGACAGGCAGTTTGGTCACTTAGGAAACACCTACAGAAGGTATTTCAATGCACTATTAGGTGCTGAGTTGAATATATGGGGACTTTAACTTAACATTTCAGGACTTATAGTGCCTAAAAGAAGTAACTTTACCTTATTGTTACATCTTAATATCAGTGAAGACTTACCACTTCTTGCCAACAAGGTTTTAGCATAATCAGGATGAATGATGTTCAAGTAGGCCACAAATCTTCCAAACCACACTGGGTAGGCATAAGGGTATTGCGTGCCCCAACCAACCATTTTGTCCAAATCTGTTCCATCTTCATGAAACTGAAAAAGAGAACAAAATGTGGAGACAATCCGGTTAGTCATACAACTAAATAAAAGAAAATAAGTGTTGTTTTTTCTGTTCAAACATTTTATTAACTTTTAAGACTAGCACGAATGAGTGCCATATATATATATACATATATATATATATATATATATATATATATATATATATAAATATATGCTATATATATGTTGGAGATGCGTGTAAAAAGAATCTGAAGAACAAATTCAATATGCCACATGATCAAGAGATAGAAATCAAACATAAAATTGCACTGTTTCAATCATTCTTGAGTTTTAATGCTAGGTGGGAATAGTAATAAAACAATAAAAATAGAGTAACGAATAAACAAAAGCCTAAGTGACATACAAAGAATCCACAGAAGCACTAAACCAAGGATTAAGTCCAGGTCAAAGATACTAACAATGAGAAGGGAATTATCTGATTGGATTGGAAGCTGCAATGGTTTACAGAGGTTCAGCTTCCAATAGAAAAAGTTCCACATAATAATTGGCAGCCATAGATTACATGTCTGCAAACATTGGCTAGTACAGAACATTCATGTGTGGTTTATTGCGGCACTTGCCTGCACCATGGTGTGCTGCAAGCAGGAGCTGCATGAGGAGACACATAGCTGAAGGCTGAACGGTTCGCAGGCCGTGGTCAGCATGTGCAGTCAGCCCACCTCGGCAGGCACAGACCCACCACCGAAGAGAAGGACGACTGCAGCGCTGGGACTGAGAACCAGTTATAGAGTGAAGTGTTGAGACTCTGACTCTATTGCCTATAGAGGATTCATGGTCCCCCACAGATAATGCGGTGAATTGAGGAGGTGAACGAGAAATGCACACATGGTGTGGTGTCCAGACAGAGCCAATAAGACTGATCAAGGAAAGAGAAAAGAATTGTTAGAGGGCCAATAAAAAGAGTGGAAAGAAGAAGGGGGGAAGAAAGGCTACTGTTCTCTGGATAGCTTAGACAGAGTTATGAATGGCTCATGGGCATGGAGTTCATGCAAACACAATACAAGTAGGGGTCCTTGGCTGTCAAGATATGGTCGCTCAAGGGATATTTCTCAGAAGGGATAGTGGATCTAAACCATCTTATTGGTGGGTCGAAGGACTAATTAGTACCCTCTCTTATAAAACTCAATGTTTTTAATCTGACTATTCCTATCCGAACATCAGGATTCTTAAGCTGCCCTCCACTAAACTTGCTGATCTGTTTAATAACAAAAAACACTGTCTGTCTGTTAAGATACCTTGTATGGAAACGTTAATTAAAATGTTATATTAAAAAAGAAAAGAGTATTGGAAGGACTTGTATTAATGAAATGCTTCCGTTAACAGGGGATACCCACCTGCATCTTTCTGAACAATGACAATCTATGCCTTCATTCCTCTTACTGGAGGATACCCATCATAAAGTCAGCCAATCGATGGGATAGAGACAAAATGAGAGATTACAATATGTATTAACGGGTAGTACAAGAGATATTATAGCTCTTGAAACCTGTAGATTGTACCACTTTTTAACACAAGACCAGTGTATCCTCCAAAACCCCATCCGGCCAGTTACATTGTTAACTAAATCATGAACATGCGGCAAAATCAGAGAATATTTGAGCTCCCCTGACGGCTATATCAGTCTCTGGCTTTACCATCTGTACACATATCTTGCCAGCAAGACACACGTACCTACTTTGTAAGTGCTCTACACAGCTACAACCAGTTGGTAACAAAGTGATGAGGTTTTAAAGGAAAAATAAAACATTGATTTAGGAAGTCTGAGAAATCCCCAAAGAGAAGGGGACAATGGCCTGGCATATGAAACAATTTAAGAAAGTAAAGGTAAGATGCCCCAACACCTCAATCTGAAGTACCACTTTCCAATTGGTGCCATCAAAACACTTCAAGAGACCAAAGAGCCATTTCTGAAATGATATGCAAGAGCAGGTGAAGGAGAGATACAAGAAGATCATCACAAAGTTGTTCAGACACAGCCTGAATACTCATGACTATTTTGATCATCACTGATCATAAGGAGTTCCAAGTAAAGGGTTTCCCCCATCTAATCTATGAGAAAAATGCAAGAATAAAGTTGGAGCTAATTAGAAAACCCAGGCATATCTGTTTTAAGCCCATGGAAAACCTGAAGACCATCACAAGATATTCACTGAAACAGTCCTTACTCAAACAAACTCCCTAAATCCCTCGCAGCTAATGCACTCAGATCTCGGTCCAGTCTGTTAAGATACCTTGTATGGAAACGTTAATTAAAATGTAATATTAAAAAAGAAAAGAGTATTGGAAGGACTTGTATTAATGAAATGCTTCCGTTAACAGGGGATACCGACCTGCATCTTTCTGAACAATGACAATCTATGCCTTCATTCCTCTTACTGGAGGATACCATCATAAAGTCAGCCAATCGATGGGATAGAGACAAAATGAGAGATCACAATATGTATTGACGGGTAGTACAAGAGATATTATAGTTCTTGAAACCTGTAGGTTGTACCACCTTTTAACACAAGACCAGTGTATCCACCAAAACCCCATCCGGCCAGTTTCATTGTTAACTAAATCATGAACATGCGGCAAAATCAGAGAATACTTGAGCTCCCCTGACGGTTATATCAGTCTCTGGCTTTACCATCTGTACACATATCTTGCCAGCAAGACACACGTACCTACTTTGTAAGTGCTCTACACAGCTACAACCAGTTGGTAACAAAGTGGTGAGGTTTTAAAGGAAAAATAAAACATTGATTTAGGAAGTCTGAGAAATCCCCAAAGAGAAGGGGACAATGGCCTGGCATATGAAACAATTTAAGAAAGTAAAGGTAAGATGCCCCAACACCTCAATCTGAAGTACCACTTTCCAATATGTGCCATCAAAACACTTTAAGAGACCAAAGAGCCATTTCTGAAATGATATGCAAGAGCAGGTGAAGGAGAGATACAAGAAGATCATCACAAAGTTGTTCAGACACAGCCTGAATACTCATGACTATTTTGATCATCACTGATCATAAGGAGTTCCAAGTAAAGGGTTTCCCCCATCTAATCTATGAGAAAAATGCAAGAATAAAGTTGGAGCTAATTAGAAAACCCAGGCCTTTCTGTTTTAAGCCCATGGAAAACCTGAAGACCATCACAAGATATTCACTGAAACAGTCCTTACTCAAACAAACTCCCTAAATCCCTTGCAGCTAATGCACTCAGCTCTCGGTCCAGTACTGGCAGCACTGCACTCCTCAAAGGTCTGAGACGAGATGGCTGCTGTCAAACAGATCTGGGGCTACGTTGTTCCAGCATCTGACTATCGGTTGCTACAATAAAACATTAAGAAAACCATTGAATGACAATGTTGCGGGCCACTGCATCTGCCTATCTCTGTATAGCAGGTACTTGAATCTTTTTTTACTCAAGTAAGTAAAGCCACTTGTGAAGAATAGAGATGTGCAGGCTTTTACCAAAGACTGGTGAAACACTGTTACAACAAACATTCCTAAATTAACTGTAAAGATACTATAAGAGGCCCTGAAATTAAACTTTTGACATGATTAAATGCAAAGGTGGGAACAAAAGTGATTAAGTGACATGACATCAAAATCTTAAAAAGAGTTAAAATCTTACATTGGGCCATTGTTTATGGTCATTAGTTGTGGAGACAACAATACAACAACCGAAAGCACTGTGGGACCTTTTGTGTGTTGAGGCCCTTCAAAGGAAATCATGGAAAACGTTTAGTTCTAGACTTGTATTCAAACCAAGTAGGGACAGGTGATGGGAAAGAGGAGTAAATCCAAAAATGTCAGTCTTTGGACCTAGAACATCAATTACTAGTTCAAAACGATCCAACTGTGATACCACCTGGGTGGGAACAAGCATGATAATCCAAATAAGAAATTCACAAATGCAATCCCTCACCCATCATATTAGGTTTTTCCTAAAGATACACTCTAAATCCTTAGCCAATTGCTTTTGGGGCCACTCTTCTTCATCTACAAAATAAGACCAGTAAATGGTTTCCGCATTTTTCTGTTTTCTTCTTCCAATGTTTCCTTTTTATGTATATTGACATTATGTAACATCATGCTGTTACTTTGACCCCCTGCATGCGGAGCATATTTTTGCGCTATGCGGGAGATTTGAATAGTGGGCGAGATTCGGACCGCCCCTGGCCGTTCTCCGCACACGCCCTCTGTGACGTCAGACGGTCAGGGGCTTTCCGAAGCATGCAAAAAGTTAAACCCTGCACCAATGACTAATTCTGCTAGCTCAGCATAACTGTGCTAAAATATAAGCTTGATTTCATTTATTCCAAAGTGATCACTGAAATGAAACTGCCACATCTGTGACCATAGCAGGCAAAAGATCACCATGTATTGCAGTATTCTTTTTATTACAAGTGCAAGAAAAAGTACTAGAAGAAGACTGAAAGTTCTATATTGAGGGGTTTCTGTTGAAGTATCCAAGGCATGCAATAGCTAAACTGATCTTACTTTTGATTGTAAAGCTATCACTGACTTCTGTCCAATTTATTTCCAAAACTATCCAATCAATTTACAAATGGACATATTTGTGGTGAGCACCTTTTGATTTCACTAACATTATATGCAAAATATACTTATTTATAGGGGCTTTCAGCCAGCTCTCTTCATCGATATGTCTTTTGTTGTCTCATTCATATTTTACTTCCGCCCATTACAGCTCACAATATGAGGCAGTGGGTCCGCCCACTTCAGCCACTGGCTAACTTCACTTTGAGTGAGTGCATTTTGCTCTTTTACAAGGAGCACATCCACACACAAGGTAATTCCTTTTAGTGTTTATGTGTTTACTTTATTATTACTTTAGTGTTAGCTTTGTGTTTAGATCATGATGTGATTGCAGGATACTTTCTAGCAGTTGTGAGAAAAGGGTGGACTCCTTCTTTATGAGTTACTGTCTCCTGCTAATGCTTCTGTAAAGTCCTTTTGAGGGACATTTGTTTATTTGACTGCTGCTATTTCAGTGCATATCACATTGTGTCCATTAGAACTGTTCTTTATAAATATATAACTGAACTCCTTTATGTCATGGTGGTATGTATTTTACTTGAGGAATACAGTTATAATTGTAAACAATGTTAGTCTGCATATCCTCCTTATGTGGGTTTCTAGTTTGCTTTCAGTGTGCTTGTATGTCATACTTAAGGAAACATTTATCTATTATAATACTCATTGAAGCATTGTCATTTATTTGAATTTAAGTGTGACCTATCTATCTACCTATTTAGCTATCTATCTCATCAGCAGCAGCATTTGTAGAGCGCCTGGTTACACCAACGGTGTGTCCCCGCGCTGAGCAGAAGCTCAGAAATGACACGAGACAGGAAGGAGAGCCCTAGCTGTCTTGTTTAAAGGTCCATTCTGGTTTATAGGTGGGAGAAAACCCAAGTTTTCAGCCTTTTCCTAAAGTCAACTTCACATGGCTCTTTCCTCAAATCCATTGGTAATGAATTCCAATGTTTTGCTGCCAGGTATTTGAAAGAGCAGCCTCCTAGCCTGGCCTTCCTAAATTTGGGTACTATTACCAATGACTTTCCTTCAGCTCTTAGGCCTTCTATTGGGGGTGGAGGATGTGTTAATGTCTTGTAGACACCTTGGGCCTTTATTTGCTAGGATACGATGGCAGAAGCACATTGCCTTGAACAGGATCGTCTTGGCCACAGGCAACCAATGCAATTTGGCCCGGGCCTTTGTGTTGGACGATCTTCTAGGTAGATTGCAGCTTCATCAGCCTTTTTTGGCTACAGCTAGATCTAGAAAATTGCTGTAATCAATCTGAGAGGTGACCACTGCATGTATTATACTTTTTTCTGGCTTGAACCGGTAGTAGGTCAATGACTTTCCGTAGGGTTTTCAGAGTTCCGAAACATTTGCCTGTTTTTTTTCGGATTTGATTTTCATGTGTCAGGTTGTGGTAAAAACAATACTCCAAGGTTCTTGACTTCAGTTTTAGGGGTTGGGAGCTGGCCAAGTGCTTCCGGACACCAAACTGATGTCCAGATAGCGCTCTTCCCATTACCATCACTTCTGTCTTACTGCCTTTTAAGTTTTAAGCAGTGGTCTGCCATCCATGCTGTTACTTCCTCCATACATTGGGAACATTAATGTGCATTATGTTCTGGGTTTTGCGATAGTGTGACGATAAGCTGAGTATCGTCAGGTTGAGATACAATGGACACTTTGTAGCCTTCCACTATATTAGCTAGGGGTCCCATATAAAGGTTGAACAATGTAGGGCTCAGTATTGACCCCTAGGGAACTCCTTGTAATAGGGGAGATCTCTTGGAAGTGAATGTGTCTTGTGTAATCTGGAAACCCCTTTCCGCCAGGAAGGATTTCATCCAGCTCAGAGCCATACCCCTATACCACAAGCTTCTAATCTCTGTAGGAGGAGTTCATGGGAGACTGTATCAAATGCTGCACTGAGGTCCAAAAGGATCAGTGCAGCTGTCTGTCCTTCGTCCGTCCGTTGTCTTAGAGTTTCTGTGGCCAGGAGCAAGGCAGTTTCAGTGGACTGTACGGCACGGAACCTGATTGTGAGCAGGGTAGTAGGTCATTATTATTGCTGTGTTTTGTGAGCTGAGTGTTAACAATTTTTTCTGCAATTTTAGCAAAGAAAGGTCGACGTGAGAAGGGTCGTAGATTATCTAGTACCTCATAATCTATTTGTGGGTATTTCCTTAATGGGAGGACCATAGCTTGCTTCCATTCATAGGGAACTTCTCCCGATTGGAAGGAGCGGGAGATAAGTTCTGATATGAAACGTACAATACATTTTGCTCCTTGTAATAAGATTTTGGGACGGGCTGGGTCTCTAGGTGAACCTGATTTGATTCTGTTTGCTAGTTTCCTTATTGCATCTGGCTCTGACATTATATAAATTCCTCTAGGGTTGCAACTTTGACTAATGTGGATGTAGTGTCTTTGGAGCTAGTGGCCTGGTGTGCTTCTCTAGGGAAAGTATCATAGATTATTGTCACTTTCTCTGCAAAGAAGTCTGCAATTCTATTCCTGGATTCCTCCAGTATGGAGGGGGGCTCTGTTAGTCTATCTGCTGATTGTAGGGATTTTAATATGGCAAACATCTCTTGTGAGGAGTTTTTGGCAATTTCAATTTTTCCAGTGTAGATCTCACAACGAGTTTTCTTTTCAGAGCGTAGTAGGTTTTTTGTTGTTGTTTATATTCTCCTTTAATGTTTCGCAGTAGTTCTTACGCCACCTGCGTTCCAACTGTTTGCACTTTTGTTTGGCCTTCATTAAGGAGTCATTGAACCATGGAGCTGAGATGCACCCCTTCTTGTATTTTTGGTCGTCCAGGGTGCTATTTCATTCAGCGCTTCGGTTATCCATGATCCCACTTGTCTGTTGGCTAGGTTAATATCCTTGTCCAGCTCTGGCTCATTTTTTCGTAGCATCTGAGTGAACGAGTCAGGATTAAACATCTCCCACTTCCAATGGGTTACTGGCTTTTTGGGTAAGCTGACTCTTGAATTGAATTGAATTGAAGAGGCTCTTATATAGCGCATGGCTACTCGAAAGCATCCCAGCGCTTGATGTTGAACAGAAGAAATAGACAAGATCTGGGCAGTGTAGGCTAACTCATCTATGCCTTGGGAAACAGTGCTGTTTTAAGTTGTTTTCGGAATACCAGCAAGTTGGGTTCTAGACGAAGTGAGAGCGGGAGGGCATTCCACAGCTTTGCTGCATTTCGCGAGAAAAGGCGGTCCCCAGATCGAGCTCTGTTGGTTCTGGGTATTATAAGAAGGTTTTGCTGTTTAGAACGAAGGTCCCTAGATGGAGTATATGGTCTAATCATATCATTCAGGACGGGGGGGCCATTCCCATGGAGAGTTTTATGGACCAGACAGAGGGTTTTGAAATGGACCCGCTCCTTTATTGGGAGCCAATGCAGGGTCCTTAGTGAGGGCACTGCTGAGGTACGATGGCTAGTACCAGTGAGTAGCCTCGCTGCGGAGTTTTGGGCCGTCTGAAGTCGACTGATAACTGAGGTGGGGGCTCCTAAGTAGAGTGCATTCCCATAGTCCAGCCTTGATAGAATAAGGGACTGGACTATGGTTTTCTTAGCGGTTTCGGGTAGCTGGGAGAGGATTTTGCGGATGGTTTTCGTTAGACCGAAGCAAGTAGCCACTGTTTTTCTTGCCTGGATTTTGAAGGATAATTCCGTGTCGAGCCAGAACCCAAGGCTTTTTATCTCAGTTTTTGGGGTAGGTCCGGGTCCCATGCAAGTAGGCCACATAGCAGAGGTGTTAAAGGTGGCTTTTCTTCCGAGCATCATCAGCTCGGTTTTTCCTCCGTTCAGTTTCAGATGGGATGCATCCATCCACTCTGCGACCGCTCCCAGGCAGCTGCAAAGATTGTCCGGGGGGAGTCTGCCTGGGTGAGGGAGACTACTAGCTGGGTATCATCAGCGTAGCTTACCAGTTGGATTCCAAAGGGGGCCACTACCTCTGCCAAAGGTGCCATGTACACATTGAACAGTGTGGGGCTGAGGGAGGAGCCTTGTGGTACCCCACACTGTAATGGCACTGGAAGGGAGCAGTTGGTGTCTGAGAAGACCTTAAAGAATCTATTACTAAGGAAGGACTCAAGCCACTCAAGGGCTTTACCTGTGACTCCAATTCTCTCTAGACGAGCTAGGAGGACACGGCGGCACTGAGGTCCAGGAGGATAATGGCCGCGCTGCCACCTGCGTCCAGAATCCTCCTGGATACCTCGACCACCCTTAACAAAGCTGTTTCGGTTCCCTGTCCCTTTCGGAAGCCTGTTTGTGTGGGGTGTAGCAGGTTATGGGACTCCAGATAGGATGCCAGTTGTTTATTCACCCATTTTTCAGTAAGCTTACTGATACCAGGGAGGAGGGAGATGGGACGGTAGTTGGAAAAATCATCAGGGTTGAGATTTGGCTTTTTCAACAGAGCCCTTACCATGGCTAATTTCCAGTCTTGAGGCACTGTGCCAGACTCCAGAGAAGTATTGACCAGGTCAATGATGTTTCTGCTAACATGAGGGAGGACTAATTTCAAGATAGACATAGGGGCGGGATCAAGGGGAGAACCGCTCTTTATGGAATTAAAAAGGGAAGGGAAAAGATCGTCACTGAGCGGATGAAAGGAAGCAAGATGGGGTATGGTAGAGTCGATATCATCCCTCGGAGAAGGGTTGGATTCAACTGCTGGAAGTGGAGGGAGAGAGAGAAGAATTTTTTCGATTTTCGTGGCAAAAAAGTTTGCTAGTTCATTGCAGCGGGCACCAGATTCTTCAGATGAAAGTACGGATGTAGGGGGATCAGGGGCCCTTGTCAAAGTTTTTACTATTCTAAACCTTTCTCTGGGAGCGTTAGTGGATTTTTCGATTTTTTCAGCATAAAAAGTGGATTTGACTATATTAAGTGCAGTTTTATATTTCTTAATTGTAAGTTTGTATTTAGTTTTTTTCTCTTCGTCATAGTGTTTTCGCCATTGTCTTTCCTCTCGTTTGCATTCCTGTTTAAGAGATCTTAGGTCCGAATTGAACCATGGCTGTTTATTCGGACCTTTTTTCTTTGAAATGCATTTTTTAGGGAGCACACTATTTAGTGATTGTTCTATCCATTGATTGAAGTCTGTATTGGCCCTATCAATATTCTGATTGGTCATAGGTTTGTTCTGCTTCAGAGATTCTATCCAGTCGCTGGGTTCTAACTTTGTCCAGTGCCTACCTAAGGTTTTATGGGAGGGTTGATTGGTGCACGGTCTGTTAATTTTCTATGAAAAGGGTATTACCATATGGTCTGACCAAGGAATGGAGTATGGTACAGATGTAGACAATTCTGCAACATTGGTGAATATTGGATCTAAGAGATTCCCTTTAGAGTGAGTAGGGTGTTGAACGATCAAATTAAGTTGACATGCAGCCAAGCCTTTGGTTAGTTCCGTAGCAATGGTGTCCAAAGGATTGTTAAAGTGAAGGTTCAAGTCTCCTAGCACCATGAAGTTAGAGACCATGGCGGCTGATTCAAGAATTGTTTCAGATAGCCCTTCTATAAATTGACCAATCTGGCCGGGAGGACGGTAGATTAAGAGACCGGAGATTGAGAGTTCTGGGGAGTAGGAGATGGAGAATTGTGTACTCTCACAGTCTGGGATAGTGCTGTTGATTAAGTGACAAACTAAGTGTTCCCTATTTAAAATGGCAATCCCTCCGCCAACTTTAAGTTCTCGGTCTCTGTGTTGGATCAGATATCCAGCAGGTAGGGCCCGGACAATGTCGGGGCCGGAGGACGAGCCGAGCCACGTTTCTGTTAAAAACAGAATGTCCACATTTAAGTCTTCGATCAGTAGTGCGATTTCCGTGGAGTGCTTTGGTAAAGATCGGCAGTTAACCAGTGCCATCTTTAGAGCAGTATCTACTAATCTATTTTTAGGGGCTAATGAGGTTTTGGTAGTGGCCTCTGTAGCCCTAAAAGAGCAGTTGCTACAAGAGAAGCAGTCGAGGCCAAGGTCCATCGAATGACTGCATAATGATGGAAGTATCCTGTTGAGCGAAAGGAGTGACAAGCGAGAGTATGTTAAAGGGCATGGGGTAGTATACCAGGGGTCTTAGGCCTTGGGCCCGACAGTGCGCGAACGGGCGCAAACGGGCATGACTCTGGCACGACTCCGGCGCAGGTCCGGCGCTTCCGCTGTACGCGTCCGCTGCGCGGAGTCATGACCGTTCTTTTATAGCGCTGCTAGAGCGCGCGATTCGCCTGGCCCACACCCAATATGGCCGCCAAGTTCGAATCCCTGCCCTCGGCGTCGATACTCAGCCGAGGGCGGTCCGGGTAGGGGAGGGGCACAGAGCGCTTAGGAGCGCTGAGGAGTCTCTGTTCTGTAGCGCTTTTTAATCAAGCGCTAAAGAAACACGCTAGGGGAATGCAAGTTTTTAAAAAGTGCTTTTTAATCAAGCACGAGCAAACAAAGTTAAAAATACAATTCCTAGGGTGTCAAGGCAAAAAGTGAAAGAAAGAGACCTCCCGGCTTCCGCCTCAGGAGGGAAAAGGGTTCTTCTGATGGTAATCGCTAGAGGATTGTTCTTACTTCCTTTTTATAGCGCTGCTAGAGCGCGCGATTCGCCTGGCCCACACCCAATATGGCCGCCAAGTTCGAATCCCTGCCCTCGGCGTCGATACTCAGCCGAGGGCGGTTCGGGTAGGGGAGGGGCACAGGGCGCTTAGGAGCGCTGAGGAGTCTCTGTTCTGTAGCGCTTTTTAATCAAGCGCTAAAGGAACACGCTAGGGGAATGCAAGTTTTTAAAAAGTGCTTTTTAATCAAGCACGAGCAAACAGGGTTTGTGTGTGGGATCTGAAACGGGATTATGTGGTGATTGGACCATGGGATTGGCCAACATGCTCCCACTTCTATGTCAGTTATGTTAGTGAAAATAGGATCTAAAATGTGTCCTGTTTGATGTGTAGGTACATGAACTTTTTGGGCAAGGTTGAAGATCATGAGGTCTATACACACAATTTGTGCCTCTGGTCTAGTTGTTTCATCAAAGTGTATATTAAGGTCCCCTAGAACGAGGAGTGAGCTGTGACATATGGCTGTGTGTATGATTTTATCAGAAGTCCTCCTGAGGCTCAGCCGGGAGAGACCTACGTAGCTTGAACTGCTTCTAAATTGTTTCAAAAGTACGATTTGAGAGGTACTACTTTGCTTTTTAATCTGATACTGTTTTTAAAATTTACCTGCACTTTTTGCACATACCTCGCACCTTCACCGCTCTCAGTTAGAAGTGCACCGCAAGGTCTTAGCGGGACTTCTGACACCGAGGCGGCGATCTTGGGGGTAACAGGTCAGCGGACCAGCTCCCATGCCCCTGACACCATTTAAGCACACCCACCTGCGAGCGCGCTCAGAGAAGTCCTCCTAAGGCTCAGCCGGGAGAGACCCAAGTAGCTTGAACTGCTTCTACTTTGTTTTAAAAGTACGATTTGAAAGGGTACTACTTTGCTTTTCAATCCGATACTATTTTTAAAACTTACCTGCACTTTTTGCACATACCTTGCACCTTCACCGCTCTCGGTTAGAAGTGCACCGCAAGGTCTTAGCGGGATTTCCGGCACCGAGGCGGCCATCTTGGGGGTAACAGGTTAGCGGGCCAGCTCCCATGCCCCTGACAACATTTAAGTACACCGGCCTGCGAGCGCGCTCAGAGAAGTCCTCCTGAGGCTCAGCCGGGAGAGACCCACGAAGCTTGAACTGCTTCTAATTTGTTTCAGAAGAACGGTTTGAGAGGTACTACTTTGCTTTTTAATCTGACACTGTTTTTAAAACTTACCTGCACTTTTTGCACATACCTAGCACCTTTATCGATCTCGGTTAGAAGTGCACCGCAAGGTCTTAGAGGGACTTCTGACACCGAGGTGGCAAAACATGGGGGTAACAGGTCAGCGGGCCAGCTCCCATGCCCCTGACTCCATTTAAGAACACCCGCCTGCGAACGCGCAGGCGTGCCATGGGGGCGGAGCTAGCTCGCAACGAAGATGGCTGCTTGAGCCGAGTGCTCCGCCGTCTCACTAAGTATCCTAAAGGAATCCTGCGTGCGACAACACTTCCAGTACCTCCAGACTGCAGCACATAGTGGAGGAATATATTCAGACCATGGCTGGAGCGAGATTGAGCTCGTTATCTGTCTCCTGGAGTCACGGCGGAGATCAGGGCCTGGCAGTGCGCTCCGCCCCTGGAGACTGGGGCCTATGCTGGTGCGCCGCAAGGACACCCAGCGAGACGCCGCTGCTGTCTGGGGCTACCGCGATGTGAAGCGGTGCCTGCGGGGCCCTGGAGACACGTATGCTCCCTTCTACTGCTGGCTGTGGGGCTACGGTGGAGGAGGCGAGGTCTGGCCTGCTCGTGCACCGTGTCTGACGGGCTGGACATGGCGGTGCGAGACGAGCGCCTGGAGCCGGCTGTGTAACTCCTGGCGCGGTGTGGAGAGTAGCAGCCCTGCCCCCTGCGAGGTACCGGCCCCGCTGTCATTGACCGTTGGCTCCCGCTGCGGAGCATGCGCTGAGGAGTGGAGGTGGCTGTACAGCGCTTTGTGGTGCGGGCCGCGGGCCCGTGGACTGCACGGCAGCCACACCTGCTGCTGGCGCGATCTTCCTGCGCTTGGGGGACAATTGCGGCCCATGTTTACACAGGGCCTTCTGCGAGGGGGAGCAGCCTGAGGCGAGGAACCACCTATTGAGGGTAAGGAGAGCTGCTGGGAAGCAAGCACTGAGAGACAGTGAGAGAACACTGTAGGACATGAAGGTGGCCCTGGCGCTGCTTCCGGCCTAGCAGGGCGGGGAGAGG
The DNA here is from genome assembly GCF_964261635.1 of Lissotriton helveticus. Lineage (NCBI taxonomy): Eukaryota > Metazoa > Chordata > Amphibia > Caudata > Salamandridae > Lissotriton > Lissotriton helveticus. The sequence continues at coordinate 234,737,825 of NC_136058.1, forward strand.
GAGCCAGGCCCCATGTTGTGCTTTGGATGGCGCTGCGAGGTGAAGGCTTGTTACTGTGATAAGACTGCGCCGGCTGGGGGCTTTCACAATAGAGTGTGTGGAGCTCCGCACTGAGCACTGAAACAAGTAGGTGGGAGGAAGAGATATTCTGGGTCACGACACGAGTGACCAGCGGCCTAAAACCCTAGCACCAGAGTAGGTCTGCTGGCCGGTGGGGAGCACAGGAGTCGAGACCTGGCTGGAGTGGCGCTGGTTGGCCCCCTCAAGTGGCGCTCCATCTGCACTCGGACTTGCGAAGTGGTGACGCAGACGGCGGCCTCCGGAGGGCCCTGGTGCGCCCTGGGCAGAGAGATCCCGCTAAGCTCCAGCACGATGGGACGCATGGACAGGACACAGTCAAAACTGCCTTTTGAACCAAGAGGTACTAGGGCCAATGAAAATGCCTCGGGAGAGATCAGGGGGAGCGGGAGACGGCGGAAGCCCCTCCTCACCAAGACATACGTGGCTTGCTGCTGGATATGGAAAAGAACCTACAGGGAGGTCTAGCATTGCTGGGCACCAAAATAGACATGCTCACATATCGCATGGCGGAGCGGCTTGACAAACAAGCAGAGCGCATAGACATGTCCGAGCGCCGCATCACCGAGGTGGAGGAGGCTCAAACCTCCTTGGACACTGACAACAAGCAGATGAGCAGAGCAATACAGATGCTATTAGATAAGACTGAGGACTTAGAAGCACGCTCTAGGTGCTGTAACCTCCGTATTACAGGTCTGCCTGAGAATACGTCGACCGGGAACATTGAACTCTTCATCGAAAACCTACTGAAGAAGCTCTTCGGCGACACTGCGTTCTCCGACGTGTTTGTGGTGGAAAGGGCCCACCGCTTGCTGGGTCCGAGGCCTAAGCCGGGGGCACCTCCGAGACCCATTATCGCCAAGTTGCTCAACTATAGAGACCGCGAAGCAGCTCTACGACTGGCGAGAGAAAAGCAACCGCTACAATATGAGGGTTCGACCCTCTCGCTGTTTCCAGACGTCACTGCTCGGGTGCAGGAGGCTCGGCGCCAATTCACTCCGATGAAACGACAACTACGCGACATGGGCACAGACTACCTGATGTTATACCCGGCGAAGTTAAGGGTCAACAGACAGGGGAAATCCATGATTTTTACGGACCCTAAAGCCCTGCAGAAAGCCATCAAAGACTGGCGCAAAGAGCGGCGTCCCTCTACGAACGGAACGGATGAGGCCTCAAGAGGTTCCCTGGATGAGCAGGACTAACTGTGATATTTGCATATTAGTCATGACACTCGCTACTGTTTGTGTGAGATGGTAGTAGAGGGTGATGCTCTGCTCCGGACATGTAGATGTTTTTTCAACGTTTGATGGACTCTGGAGGGTTGGTGCATTGTGAGAAAGGAGTAGCTCGGGAATATGACTCCTGATGGAAGAGCTGACTCCATGATACAAGAGCGCTCCTGCGGGCGAGTCATAGTTCAATTATATAACCTCCTAAGCCCTGGACTTTTGGAGTCTCGCGGCACTATCCTTTATAACGCTAGCCTTCTGTTGATTACTGAGGGCAGGAGGGGCCTTCTGGTCAGATATGTGGTCTGTTGGTACAGTACGGAAGTTTAGGCTGATACTGCCCATCCTTGGTATTTTTGTGATAGACTTTGCAGTTACACGCAAGTTATTATGGTATTGAGATGGTGGGTGAGCGGGTGGCTATGTTAACATGCTTTGCTTAGAGCTTGCCTTCTGCTGGCTACCTTTATCCCCGTGTGATACTCACTGTGTTCTGACGAGGGGAGTTTTGTTTGTATTGGATGGGATTGGGGGTTTTGGGGATGGGAGGGGGGTGGAGGGAGGGAGGGGTTGACCGTGGCCTAGTTGGGAATGGGCAGGCGTTGGCGGGGGTAGGGCTTGGGGGGGCGCTATTGGTCTGGCAGGCTGGGGGGGGGATCCGTTGCTTTCCAAAGTTGCTGGGGTTGGGGGGGAATGGTTACGAGTTTTATGTGAGATTGATGGAACTTTTTGCACAGATGTGATGTGACATGTTCTAAGTAGGAGGACAATGTGGCTGAGTGGATAGCCCTTCCTCTGTCCTTGATGGGTCGTATTTACCTCATAAAGATGATTGTGCTCCCTCGTTTTCTGTTCCTGTTCAGCAATGTACCCATGGTCCTGTTTAGTGTTTTTTTCAGCAACTTCACTCACTTATTCTCCGACTGGCATGGGCTGGGAAACAACCCCGAATCGCGTGGGAAATCCTTACCCGTCCTTACGAGGAGGGCGGACTGAATGCTCCGGACTTGGAGCTTTATTACCGGGCCGCGCAAGGATACAAGGACCTGCGGATATTCCGCACATACGTATAGAATCGATCGTTGCTGCCCCGGCCCCTCTGTCCATGCTGATGTCTTGCCCTAGGGATCGTCAGACGGGTTTCCTTGACTCCCCGAATGTCGTTACTCACGCTTGGCACCACATGATGGATGCGCAAGCCTGTTCGCTTCTGTATGACCCAAAGGCACCTTTGGCCTGGTGCTCGTGGCTTGCCCCCTGCAAGGATAAGAGAGTGCTGGCAGCACTGGCTGCTTTAGATATACATCACATGGGAGACTTATTCTCGGAAGGTAGGGCCCGTACTTGGGATGAGTTAGAATCTGAGGACATTACTCGCTCCATCCTTCCACGCTTTCAATTTTACAGGGTTCGACATGCGCTTAAAGACCTGTTGGGGGAGGACATGGCAGAGCCTCCGGTGATTACGGCATATGATTTTATCGTTAATGCCAAGACCTTAACCAAGCAAATAACGAATCTGTACTGAATCACTCTTTCTGAAAGAACGACGGATTACACTAAGCCTCGCCTGGCATGGCAGACTGACCTGGCCGTTGACTTACCTGATGAAACGTGGCGATACTGCTGCGCCACTATCAAAAAGATATTGCTAAATGGCCGCCATCGGTTGCTGCATTTTACGTTTTTAAACAGGGTTTATTATACCCCAGAACGGCTTTTTGGAAACGGACTGCGAGAGAGCCCTAGTTGTGAGAGATGCAGAGCTCAGCTAGCTGACTTTTTACACCTTTCCTGGTCCTGCCCGAGCATTTCTGCCTTTTAGTGTGCAGTTTATTGGGAAGTAAATAGAGTCATAGCACTTTCTCTGGCCCCTGCTCCACTGCTGGCTATTTTAGGGTACTCTAAGACCATTACGACAGACCATAGAAGACTTGTTGACATGGCCTTTCTTGTCGCCAAGTGGTGCGTTGCACTTTCCTGGATGCGAGGCCCGGTTCTGACGCTGTCCCAGTGGTCTAAAGAAATGCCTTACTGCTGCACACAAACTGAGTTATACAGCAATTTACTGCCTTCTGGGCACTGTACCTGGAGAAAAGGTCTGATAGGGAGGTTTCCACTACACGTGAGGTTGACACAACATTGATGGAGGGGAGGTCACAGGTGGGTTCACCCATTCACGCTGACGAGTAGGTGATTGCTGGCCAAAGGGGCCCCGGACTGGTTTTGGGACTACGTGAGATATGCCCTCAGTGGGCTAAGCCTGAGTGTATTGGGTGTGACTATGATTTTATCATTTGTCAGTGCTGATTATTGTTTCAGAAATGTTGTCCTTTTATTTCCCTGATATGTGTATAATGCAGTGACACTGATTCATGCTCCTAATCTCTGTGCTGGTCCTTTGTGTTTCTTTGTTTCTTGTTTGAAACACCAATAAATAAATTAATTTAAAAAAATATAGATCTATAAATCTACCATCGCACTCGACCCCCAACTAGTCAGGACGCTTCCAAATCCCCTTGGAAATTTGCTCTGTTCAATGCTAGGTCTCTTGTGAAACAGTATAGAAATTGCCTCCCTCATTACGGAGGAGAGAATACACACAGCATTCATTACTGAGACGTGGACGGATATGGCCTCGGGTCCCAAATCTCGTTAAAGCTACACCTCCTGAGTATTTTTGCCACACACTTAATAGACAACAGAAACGCGGAGGTGGCCTTGCCATCATTTATCATCACTCTATCAATGCCTCTTACTTTCCTGTAACTATAGAAGACTGCGAAGCACTCAAGTTTTGTCTTAACCTCTCGCACTGCTATACATTTAGAGGCACCCTCCTTTACAGAGCACCAGGCCCAAGAGGCCTTTTTCCAACACATCTCAGCAGTATATTAGAAAGGGGGTTATGCTCTAACTCCTACACCATTCTAGGTGATTTTAATTATCATCTGGAATTGCCCCTGGACCCTGATAATCTCCCAAAATCTCCCCCAAAGAACTTTTTTAAATTGTAAAAGCTCTGGATCATCCTCAGACTCCTCCTATTGTGGCTAGTCAAGAGCTCTGCAACAAAAGTGCTCAAAGTTTTTTTGACAAAGTCAATAATATCTTTTTAATCTTTTCAGAATCATCGTCCGACCATAGTATCAATCTAACAGAAGGACAGCAGCCTATTAATTCTGACAAGCCCACTCTTAACCATTTTTCTGGTTTAGAGGTAGAAGATACACACAAACTCCTGGAAAAAGTTAAATCGGGTTCTCCAACTGACCCCTGCCCATGCTCAATTATAAAAATGGCAGCTGGACCTGTTGCAACACAACTGACCAATATCTTCAATAGTATTTATCAAGAGGGATACTTCCCTAAGGAATGGAAATATGCCTCTATCCTGCCTCTTCTTACAAAAAGTAATTTGGATGCAGGGGATCCTAACAACTTAAGACCCATCTCGAGGTTACTCTTTCCCGCTAAGCTCATAGAAAGTAACCTCAATTCCCAACTCACTAAGTTTTTGCAGGACTCACAGGCCCTTGACCCAACCCAGTATGGGTTCAGAGAGGCCCACTAGATGGTTTTGAAGCTAAATCTTTTTCCTTGCAGTGTGGTGTACCACAAGGTTCATCATTGAGCCCTACGTTGTTCAATGTTTATGTATCCTCTCTAGCTCCCCTCATCCAGAGTTTCGGGTTCTCTCTTACCTCCCATGCTGATGACACCCAAATTGTGGTGTCCTTACTACCAGAGAACATACATGAAATGGCAACAAGGTTGTAGGAGTGTATGAAAGTGGTGGGAGATTGGATGTTTCAGAACTGCCTGAAGCTTAGTTCCGGTAAAACGGAGGTGGTTCTCTTTGGAAATGACCCCACCTTCTGGACCCCTACCTGCTGGCCAGATGAGATGGGACCTTTGCCAGTGCCAATCAAAAAGGTCAAGAATGTAGGAATTCTGACTGATGATAAACTGAGTTTTAGGGACCAAATCAACCACGTGGTCTCCACTACCTCTAAATGCTTAAATCCTGCAGACAAATCCTGCCCCTGCTGCCTAAGGAAGCACAACAAATTGTGGTCTCGGCCCTCATGATGTCTAAATTAGACTATTGTAATAGTCTTTATCTAACGGTCCATAAAGGGTCGATGAAAACACTACAGATGCTGCAAAATGCGGCAGCTCGACATATAACAGGTACACCAAAACATAAATCCATCTCATCCAAAATAAAAACTGCACTGGCTTACTGTTAGTAAACGTACCCAATTCAAGTCCTTATGCCTAGTTTTTAAGGCTTTCCATGGCATTGGACCAGAATTTTTGCAACAACGCCTCACCTGGTATGTGCCTAAGACAGTACGACGAGTGAGGGCAAAGGTCAATAGCTAGAAAGAGGAGAAGAGTAGAGAGGAGGGGATTAGGGGGTATGGTGAAGAGGAGAAGGGAAAAAAGTCCATTAGAGAGACGCAGGAGAGTTTGCCCAAAGACCGGCTGGGTAGGTGATGGTCAAGGAGGGAAATCCATAGCCCTTCTCCCCTTTAGCTCGCGAGGTAGCTCCACCGGGCATCAGTCAAAATGTCTAGCTCTCAGCTGCAGATGGAAAAATCTCCGAGTCAAGTGCCATGGAGGGTGAGCAGGAGCAGGTTCGAGTGAGGCAGTATCGCGGTGCCGATCACCGTGTCTGTAAGTGGCAAACACCGGACCAAAAAAACAATGTGTACCTTGAGCAGAGGAGTGTGAAAGGCTTCCCTCATAAGCAGCAGGTGCTCGGTAAAGGCAATATAAGTACTCCTAGGCTGGTACTCCACATTCTCCTAGGCAGCTCTAGTAGGGCAACGTGTTTCTTGCCTCCTGTTGTGCTCCCCTCATCCTTGCTCATTTTATATGCACTGCCTGGTGGCAAAGGTTGCCATCTTCAGGCATCCAGGCTCTGGGCAGCTCGCGCTGCATCTCCCAGAGTCAGGGCACCCGAAGAGGCACACACACTCTATATCAGGGGGACGCTCGGTGCCAGTGGGGCCGCCAACAGCAGAGGTCTCCTACCGGTGCACCCTGCAAGGCGGCTGACAGATGCGGTCCCCGGTCTCGTAGCGGGGTGCCTCGCTTCGCCCTCCAGTCCAGCTGCTCAGTTTTGGTTCTGGTGAAGCATTCAATTAGCTGCAGCTTGACGTTGAGTTTGAGTCCAGAGAAGTCGTCAATTGAGTGCTGCTCTGCACTGATTCTGATGAAGCACCCATCAAAGGTTATCAGCTTCGAGTTGAAGCTTAATGTAAGTCAGAGAGGAGCACACTCTGAAAACAACCAAGGGCCAGGGCTTTGGGGACAGTACACTGGGTCAGGACTCACTCCCACAGAGGTTAGCTGGAATGCAGGAAAAGAACTCCGAAAGATTGCTGTAGTCCTGCAGCTAATTGGCACTTGGAGTCACTTCTGGGGTCCTGGTTTGAAAGCAAGCAAATCCAGTCTTCCTTAAGGTTATGACAGATGGGCAATCCTTTTCATTCTTCTCAGTGCCAGGAGTGCTCTGGGGGGGTGGGTTTACTGGGGATAACACATTTATTCCCAAAGCCAGCCTGTAGGTGGGGGCAACCACTGGCTATACTTTAACCAATGATGTACGAGTTCCCTCAGATCATCCTACCCACTTTTTCAGCAGTTCCTGTTTTTTTACTGTAAACTATCCCACATTGCCCCTCTCTACCTAATTCAAAGATAGCAGGTCCTTTCTTCCCTTAGTCAGAGCTCCCTGGATACACCTAGAGGTGTGACTATGATAATGGCCAAACTTTCCCTTGTGTTCAGTCCAAATCAGGTTTGAGGCAGGCCCCCCTTCCACTTGGTGTGAAGTAAAGTTGAGTAGGCTAGAGGGACAAAGGAATGGGGAAGGCCTGGTGTCAGGTTCAGTGCTTAATTTGAGCCAGGGGTTGCAGGTGGGGGCTACTGGCACTCTTTTCTGGGTATCGGCACTTATGTTTCCTCAACAAACTTTGATTCAGAGTGAGAGAGAGAAAAACACAAGAAATTAAAAGAAGGAGGAAAAGAAAGGTGGAAAATCAGTGACAAAGACAGAAAGCAGGGATGCAAAAGTACATGCAAGAGTGAGATAAAGGCGACACACTACGAACCTTTTTTCATTCCGGCAAAAACTCAAAACACATCTCTTTCCCAAATACTAACCCCCCCTGCTCAAACCTCAGCAGCCCTTTCTTATTCAGCGCCTTGATATCCCCTGGGATGAATGCTGCGCTTTACAAATACCACAAATAAATAAATAAATAAAATAAAGACACAGGAGTGTCTGGTGGAGGAATAAAGAGGCATGAAATGTTTTCAAGACTATGCAGCCTGGGTATTCTGCACCATGACTTTCGATTGTGGCTAACGTGGATTTCTGAATGAAACTTTGGACCCTGCCACTTATTCTTTTACAAATTAGACACTGGCCAGGTTTATCTGCTTGTGACAAGGTAGGCTTCTTTGAAGTGTAACTAGTCCCTAGGCACAGCCCCCCCCCCCCAGGTCATCCTGTAAATGGAAGGCCAACACGCCCCCTCACTCAAGCACTTTGTCATCTGTTTGGCAGCAATCCATATCTCACCACAGGAGAGCCATCAGGTGACAATTAAATACTGGCAGAATGGCCTCCAGAGGTTTAAGCAGGGAGAGATAAGTTTTCTTAAATACTGTATCTCATATAATTAGTCAAAATTTGATTTCACTATTAAATTGAATTTTGAATAACCCTTAAAATGAGTTATTGAATTACATTTTTAGCTGCATCCAACCTGAAATTATCATTATAAGATGTCATAATATAATACAGTGTTTCCCTAAGGTGAGGCTAACTTCGCCACAGTAAAATGGGCTTTAGAGGAGTTTCACTGTCAGGGCATGTGTACGATTGAATTCTATACGTCTTACTTTTAAATTAACATGCACCCTGCTTTATTGGGCAATAAGGCCTACCCTAGCTGTGCTGTATAAATATTTTAAAAGAAAGGTTTAGGCCTGTCAAAAGGGTTATATGACAGGTCGAATTGGCAGTTTAAAACTGCAAGGTCAGGCTTCAGTGGCATGCCTGGAGATATTCTTCACAGTACTACTGTAGTGGGTGGCACAATGAGTTCTGCAGCCCACAAGAAGCATTTAATTTACAAGCCCTGGGGACATGTAGTCCAGGGACTTATAAGTCAATTAAAATGCCAAGCAAAGCAGGTTTATCCCAATTTCAACACGTTTTAAGGGAGAGCAGGGCACTTTATTACTGGTTAGCAGGAGTCCTAAAGCCTCAGGGTGAACACCCAAATATGGTAATTTCCAACAGCCAGAAAAGAAAGTAAGTCATTGTTATCTTACTGCATAGCAAATTATCCACAATAATAATAAAAATAGAATATAAAACTCTGAAATATGGACTCAAATAAAAAATCTCCATTACATTACAAGGTATCTTGTACAATCGGATTGAATTCTAGTTGACACCATTTCATGATTAAATTGCAACCAGACACGATCAAATTATCTCTGAAGAACATTTTCTTAGTTCCTGTCAAGATGGGGTTATCCATAGAAAGTGTACTATAGTTTGTGTGGCAGTTAAACACACATTCAGGCAGCAAAGGAATAGTTAATTTTATGTATTAAGGGAATCAGCCACTGTATTCACAAATGGTGTAAATTGGGACATAATGATGACAAAGGCAAGAGTATCTCAGAAAAAGTTTCGATCTGCTAAAGGTTTTCAGTTACGTTTTTTGTAAATGTCCAATCTGAATTCCATGTACAGTCATATAAAGGTATGGTTGTGAGATGAGTGGTAATCACCCAATTAATTTCACTGTAAAAATATTTGTAGCCAATGATCGTGTCTCTGCAGATTTTTGGCTTGAATAATAAAAGTGGTCTTAATACCATTGCTTTATTTTTCAATGCAAACGGTTAGTCATAGTACCCACTTATTTCCATAACTGATAAAGGCATCTAAGCATTTGTTTAATATGGTTCCGCCCACATCGGACTCAAGCGCCCAAATGCGCTCAAAAGGAACACAGGGTTACCGCGGCACGGGAGCTTTACTCACCTGGGATTTTCAGACTTCTTTGTTGCTGGTCATTGCCGCTACCGCCGCCAGAGTCATTTGGGGGAAAACGCTAGCCTCGTGAGAGGAGGCAAGCAAAGGACCACAACTCCCAGCACCCCTAGCGGCGCAAACGCCGCCCACGCCAGACTCAAGCACACAGAGGCGCTCAAAAGGAACACAGGGCTTACGCAACACGGGAGCTTTACTCACCTGGGATTTTCAGACTTCTTTGTTGCTGGTCATTGCCGCTACCGCCGCCACCGCCGCCAGAGTCACTCGGGGGAAAACGCTAGCCTCATGAGAGGAGGCCAGCAAAGGACCACAACCCCCAGCAGCCCTAGTGCTGCGAATGCTGTCCACGCTGGACTCAAGAGCCCGGAGGCTCTCAAAAGGAACACAGGGCTCCGGCAGCGCGGGATGCGCGCTCGGGGCAAGGGCGGTCCCGTCCAAGCCCGTCAGAGACTGAAAGAGGCTGGGCTGGGCCACACCATTAACATTTTGTAAATGAGAGGATTGGACAATTGATATAAGTGACAGGTACTGTGTGGGTATTGTAATTAGGTAAAATTGCAACAATGAGTAAACGTAAATCTGGTGCTGGGGTGGTAGGGACTCTTGATGCCTTTTTGCTGAGGGCAGAATCAGCTCTTATACACGAGATAGAGCTTACAGAGAGACGGTTGTTGTTGGAACCACAGCATGTTCAGACTAGCTGGTACCACACAGATAGGATTTCTTGTTCAGCAGAATGATGTTGATGAGGTTGAAGAACTGGTTCTCCATAGCGATCAATGCGAACATTCACAGATTATAGACATAGATTTAGACCCATTTAAATCTTCATCTGCAGTAAAAAGTTCAACCGAGCCAAAATTCACTACCAGGGGTCAGAAGGCGAAAATATGCCAAGGAAATAGCCTTGAACCACCTACCAAGAAAAGTAAACCAATCCTGTGAATAGCGTTAGCAGGCAAGGACAAAGTGTATCAATAGAGACACCAGTTAACGGGCCTCTTTTAGAGCAAAATGAGGAGGAATCATGGAAAAGGTTGGAGGTAATGCTGGCAGCTTTTCTGGACCCTTTGTCCCACAAATTATCTCATATTGAGGCTAGGCTGGCCAAGCTAAAAGAGTCTATTATCAGTACTCCCCCTCTCCATCTTGGTGCCCGTTCAGGCAGGTGTACTGGTATAGATATAGCCCCTATGAAGGAATTGGGTAACAAGAGTGGCATTTCTACTGGTAACATAGCATCTCACATCGAACAAGGGACTCACAAACTCAGACTTAACTGGTCCTTCATACCAAAGTTTAACACCTCCTTCATCTTTACGCCTAGGTTCACGATCTAGTTCAACCGCACCACAAGCTGTACAAAGATCATTAGCTACCAATGGGACGTCTAAAGTAGGGGAGGGTTTTTAGTCACCCGACAACACGGAAGATGCATAGAATAAACGAGGGGCCTGCTACAAAAGTAAATGAGAACCTACATCTTCCCCCAGAGGCAGCCCCTTATGAAGTTATCTTAGCAAATGTTCCACGTTTAACACCAAATGCACCTAATGCCCCGGAAAATTGGTCAACCCTGCGGATCAAAAGCCTGCACTTATTGGGGACCAGGACAGGCCTTAAAGGCATTCTCTTTTGAGAGTTTAAAATGGTGCGGAGCGTGGGGTAGATCGGAAATTCTCATAAGGCCTTACCAGGTGATGGTGTGGTAATAAGTTTTAAATCTCCAGACTTGGTGCAGGTAATCCTGCGTATGGCCGGTAATAGTAATATCATGGCCCAGGAAATAAATATTCTCCCGCTTGGATATTTTTATCAACCACCCAGAGATCATTGGCGAATGAAGGAGGGGCAGATGTTCTTAGGGTCTAGACAGGGTAGAGAGATGAATACAACTGAAGCACCATGGCAGTCTGGGGGGACAAACACTTCCCTGGGTTAGACAGGGCTGCATTGAAATTCCACTTAGTAATCGTTACGGAATCCTTAATTCACTTGAAGGAGTTGATTGACTGGGCAACAGTATGGCCCACTCAGGAGAATATTTAACCAAGCTGGAGCTTACCCCTAAAAATACTACGAGTGAACACCCCCTATAAAGATTATTACAGCTCTATCAAACCTCATTTAGCGGTAGGTATTCAATCAACTTTACAAGCTCCATCAGGACATGGGAAAGTTTCTGGAGATCATAGAAACATGCAATTAGGAGAACCCCAGAAAGTTTTTAAGTCCTCAACCCTAGACGAGATTGAGGTCCATGTAGATGGTCACATCCCATTTGCAGAAGCTCCAACTAAGCTACAGGAGATAAGCGTTGGACCCCAAACAGCCCAAACTTCAATTTGAAAGTGTAACGGGGAGGACGGAGCTGGACCGGGACTACGTCAACTGGCATGCCCCCGCACCACAGGTAAAGACAGCCCCAGAAAGCACACAGGTGTTTTTTACACCCGGAGGCGACGGAGGTGAGAGCGACGGAAGGCGAGGCGGAGAAGAGGAAGAGTGCGGAGCAGAGCGGAGATCAGAGGGGAAAGAGGAGGAGAGGCGGGAGCAGACGGGAGGAGACGAAAGCGGAGCGGAGTGGAGACCAGAGGAGGAGAGAGACCATCGGAGGAAGGAGGCGACGGCCGGAGAAGGGGAGGTAGAGAAGGGCGGCGGAATCGGAAGATCCGGAAGAGGCGAACCCGACAAGCCAGGAGGCCAACTGGAAGGCGCTTCGCCCAGCCACACTTCTTGGGAAGTGTGGCTACCAGAGGTACGATCAAGGCTTTCAGGTTGGGCGGGATTCAAGTGGGCTAAACCCCCGTAGAGGCACCAGAGACGCTTCCTCTGCACTACCCCTCCTTCACTACCCCGGCACTGTGGACCACAGCTGATTTTTGTGCACGTGTGTTCCCTCACTCCCCTCCCTGTGCCTTTCGGCAGTACACCCGTCTAAAGCTGTGTTATCCTTTCTTCCATTCGGATCGGCGAGACTTCACGACAACGTGGAGGAAGAGGCACGGACCACAAGTCCCAGAAGACACCGGGACGACCGCCGGACCACTGTGGAGAAGCGCCAGCAAAGACTGACTGAGGAGACCGAAGGCCCCCTGCTCTACTACAGAAAGACATTACACAGGAAAAAGACATTCAAGTTAATAAAGCCTGCGTTACCTAAAGTTCCTGTGTCCGTAAGTCTATTTGAGGGGCAAGTGGCAGCGCTTACACCGACCCCATTGAGCAGGGGCGAACCCGAAGCGCCACAGAAAGTAAGCGTAACACACGCGCTACAGAATTTATGACAGAGCCTGCTGCGACACAGGGTACATCAGACACAGCGGAAGGTCCGGAGGACGACATAAGATCCATACTACTGGAGTTACGTTCAGGCTTGAAAACCATTGACAGTAAGATCGATGCGCTCACATCCAGCTTACATGCGGTAAAGAAAAAGGTAGATACACACAAAACAAGACTCAATGTTCTTGAGAACAGGCTTTCGGACACACAAGATTCTCAGGCTGAATCACGGTCACAGATACTGCATATGGAGAAAGTGCTTGAAGTGACAAAAGTGAAGAATGAAGACTTAGAAGCGCGTTCCAGCCGGAACAACCTTTGTATAATTGGCCTGCCGGAATCAACAGCAATATTGAAAATGGAGCCTTTCATTGTCAACCTATTGCGCAAACTGTTCGGTCCAGTGTTGTCCACGGTCATGATAGTAGAGAGGGGGCACAGGTCTCTTGGTCCCCGGCCCAACCTGGGAGCGCACCGCGCCCGTTCAGTACACGCCTTCTAAACTATGCGGACAGAGATGCTATACTACGTGAGGCCAAAGCCAAGAGTTCCATTAACCACAAAGGAAATAACTTGTCATTTTTTTCCAGATTACACTCCGGCGGTGCAGGCGGACCGCAGAGAATTTGTGCCAGCGAAAGAGATACTGCAGTCTGCATCTGTTCCATATGCAATGCTATACCCTGCTAAATTAGGAATAACGCATGACGGACAATCACACTTCTTTACGGACTCTAAGTCAGCTTTGAAGTTCAAGAAACACATCTGCCCGAATAGACCTCACCAGGGTGGCTCCAAAAGTCTGTCGCGATCGCTGGATCTAGAGGATGCGGATCAATAACTGATGTTACTTTTAAAATATGGGGCTGGTGTCCACTATGGCTGTTTATTGAGATATTTTTAGCACAGATTAAACTATGATGCCGGTATAGTATTGCTGTGTACTAAGTAATGTTATAATGTTGTTGAATGCCGGGGGTTCCCGGTGTGGTTCTTGTTCATGCTAATGTGGTGTGGCTGTGCGACCAGATGACGCAGCCTTGCCATCCTGCCGCAAGGTGGGTGTTTGTCGCCTTTCCTCCCCCCCCTCCCCTATTGGATAGTGCTTCTCCGGGAGGATCGCGTAAATGGTAGGGAGGGAGGAGGGGACACCACTCTCGACCTAATTAGGAGGTTGGAGTGGGTAGATGGGTTGATTTTGATTGTGTTTCTTTTTTCTTTTATTAACGTATTATCAATGACTGCACTGGAGGATTGTGGTTAGTGTAGGACTGGATTGCGTACTTCTGCTGCAAAATTTGTTATCTGTCGAATAAATGTTCCATATCAGTTGAAAGATGATAGAAAAGGTCAGGGATGAGATCTACAGGTTGTTAACATGGAACGTTAGAGGGCTGAACTCCCTGAAAAAAAATTGTCAAGTGTTTACTTATTTGAACCGCCATGGCACGCATATTGCATTATTACAGGAAACGCATCTGACCACATATACGGAACGTAATATTACACTTAAATGGGCCGGGTTTGGGTTGGCCTCCTCATACTCCTCCTATGCTAGAGGGGTACTTATTTTGGTCAGAAGAGGAGTTGCGTTTACACCATTGCGTACATATATAGAAGAAGAGGGGCATTGTGCAATGGTGCAAGGTAAATTGGGGTACTCAATCATCACTATAGTAAACATCTATGACCCTATTGCAGACGAGCCAGCGTGTATCTGAGGATGTATACTAAGTTATGACAATGGCCCAAGACTACCATTATATGGGGGCGGGAGACCTCAACACATATTTGGACCCTAACTTAGATAAATCTAACCCACAGACCAATCGCACCCCACGAGTGGCTCAAAGTGTTCATAAAGCCATATTATATAGCTGGTTGAGGCTAGATTATTGGCTTCTTGGTGGGGACGTAGTCGATTGGGTGACAGCGGTTGCTAACCTCCCACGCACCTTGTCCGATCATAACCCTGTAATGTTGGATATCATAATCCCAACGGCAATACATCGCCCTTTCACGTGGAGGTTGCGATCAGAGGCATTATTAGACCCCATATACGACGCTGCTGTTTGCACGGCCATTGAAAACTATTTTGAACTCAATAACGGCACAGTGGACAGTGCTTCTACATTATGGGAGGCCTTTAAGGTAACGATTCGGGGAGTGTGCATAAATACAACTGCTGGTATACTGAAGGACCTTAGGGCCCAACTTGCCAAAATATAGACCTCGCTTCAGACCTTAGAACGCAACTACACTGATGCCGCAACAGCCGACACCTTATCCCACATACGCGATTAAATTTTGGAATATGACACTCTTGCAGAGTCGAGATACGTTATATTTCGCCCAGACATGTGGCACGTAAATATGGAGAGGGGGATAGGGCGGGCCGCAACCTAGCAAATAAAATTAGAAACCGTGCAGAACAACAGCACAAAGATAAGATAACAGACTCTCAAGGGGGAAAACATTATACCCTGCTGTAAATAACTGATCAATTCCATGAATTTTATGCTAACCTCTAAACTTCCAGGGATGGAGCTGTATATCCTGAAATGTAGGATCATGTAGCATGTGCTTGGTTTTCTGATGTTCACAGGGAATATTTGAGTCAGCCAATAGAAGCGGAGGATATAAAAGCAGCGATCAATGCCCTACCGAACGCAAAAGCGCCTGGGCCGGATGGCCTCACCATTGAATTCTATAAAACCTATGCAGATTTACTTACTCCCTATCTGCTAGAGGTGTTTGCTGAAATGCACGAAGCTGGAGTTTTGCCCCCAAGACTTCGTCAGGCATTGATTATAAAGCTGCTTAAAAAGGATAAGCCCCCTGACCTATGTGACTCGTACAGGCCATTATTATCGATTAATATAGATGCGAAAATTCAAGCCAAAATCCTTGCTATTAAACTCCAGCCCCTGATGCCGTGCCTGGTCTAGCCGGACCAATCGTGTTTTATCCCTGAGCGTTCCACAACGCACAACTTGAGGACTATATTTCCAATGCTCCTCCTTCTGGAACCAAGCTTATCCGCGGCAGCGGTAATGCTGGACACGGCTAAAGCCTTTGATTCTATCGAGTGGAAGTATATGTTTTATATCTTACCGCACATGGGATTTCTGCCAATCTTCGCGAAGTGGATTATGTTATTGTATGCCAACCCATTCGGCACGAATACGGGAGGGACGACTGACGTCGGAACCATTCTCCATCGAGCGTGGCACCCGACATGGCTGCCCTCTGTCACCACTGCTAGTTGCTATTGCAATCGATCCCCTGACATGTGTGATACGGAAAAGGCATAGGGAAACAGTTTTAAACTCTAACTATCGCCCAGTTGCCATATCTTTATATGCAGATGACGTGGTGCTATTTGTCCGGGAACCCTCTCGCTATTTGTCGCAGCTGTTGCGAGAATATGTCAGATTTGGTTTGATGTCTGGGTTAGCTGTAAATTGGGATAAGTCCATCATTATTCCTCTGACAGAATCTATGATCCAGTCAGCTATGGAATATCTGCTGGTCTGGACTGCGGACCCGGTCAAATACCTTGGGGTCGGGATCCACCGTGACCCAGACGTGGTTATACGTGAAAACTATGGGCGGGCTTGCAGCACTTTAGATCGGCAAGTCGAAAAATGGATAGCTATGCCATTGTCCCTTGCAGACCACATTGCACTCACAAAAATGGTGGTACTGCCGTGCTTTCTGTATTTGTTATTTCATATCCCGCTCACTTTGACAAAGATTTTTTTTTATACTCTACATACTACTCTGCTCCAGCTGGTCTGGGGGGGGGGCAAGCAGGCCAGAGTAAGCTGGAATGTTCTTACACAAGACTACGATAAGGGGGGATTCAGTTCACCGGACCTGCATGTTTATTATTGGAGTGCACAAGCACAATATGCATATTTCTGGGTTAGGCCACACGCATACACCCCACATGTTGCGGTGGAGGATGGGGATGCCTCCCTCATCCCTCTACACAGTATGCTCACTCATACGAAGCGTAGAGTCCCGAAAACAGACATAAATACAATAGATACCACGGTAGCTGCGTGGCAGGCGATAGGGAAATTGGCCAACAAACGTCCCACCTATGCCCCAGCAATGCACCTGGAGCACCATGCTGCACATCGCCCCTGACTCATGAGTCAGGGGCGATGCGTCTATTAAAAGAGGCAGGCATACAGATGATGCAAGATCTGTATCCAGAAGGAACGTTTCACCCACAGAAACCCTGCAATACATCAGCAACCCTACGCTGTTGTTTCGATTTGCGTTTCACAGACTTAGACATGCAATCAGATCACACTATGGTACCTACCTCTTCGAACCCCCCACACTACAATCTTTACAACTGGTGTTAACCACCCCCACTAATAAAAAACTGATTACTAAACTATAAAAGGCAATTCGAGACGAGAGACTTGATGGCCCAGACAGAAGCCTGGAGAGATGGAATGACAAACTGACCTCCCAGATATCCATGTCAGATTGGGAACATATATGTGGCCAGACGGGTAAATTTACTCTGAATGGAAATGTATGTATTATACATTTCAAGTATATACACCAGGTACACTATACACCAGTACGGTAACACCGCTATGGGCTGCGCGACTCTAGCAGGTGTGGGAGATACGGTCAACTTGAAGCAGATTTCCTACACCTTGCGTGGGAATGTAGAAAGGTGGCATGCTATTGGAGCGCTGTGGTGCGGGATATACCAGAAATGTCGGGGTTGGAGATACACTGCACACCCTTAGTATGCCTATTGTGTTGTGTTCCACATGTAAAAGGGGCAAAAGGTTGATTCATACGTTTGGCTTTGTTGATGGCTAAACGCAGGGTGGCCATAACATGGGGAGGTAAACAATCACCGAAAATTGAGCACTGGATTAAGGATCTTGTTTATTGCAAGGATAATCTGGAATTATATGCAGAGGAACTGCCGACAACATGAAGGCCAAAGGACATATGGGAGCCATTGCGACAACTTTTACACCAAAAGGTACTGGTGGACGCACAGGGCGAAGTGGGTTGGATGTGACATAGTCAAATCAGCTGGCACAATGAAGATGCAGCGTCTCTGCAGAGACAGCAAAGTACCTATATCTCCCAAGTTGTCTGAACAATCATAATTGATTAATGTTATTATTTTTGCTTTTGTTTGCTATAATTTGTTTTGTTTTTCTTGCTGGGTGGGTAATAATGAGCAAGGATAGCTTGCATGGTGGTATTGTAGTGGATTATTTTTTAAATGCAATAAAAAAAGATAAAAAAACTACAACAAAAACTTTGCATTGTGGAATATTGCAGGCCTACGATCTAAAATAAGTAATCCCATTTGGTGTGAATTCATTAAACTCTATGATATCTTATCCCTTCAAGAAACCTGGCTGAAAGATCCAATCCACATCAATGGTTTTAAAACTCTCCACACTCCGGCAGTGGAGGGTTTGAGTAGAAGGGCAAAGGGTGGCCTATGTACTTACATTTCAAACACATTAAATATAATAAAAGATAGAGAATCATCTTGAGGAGACCTATTATCAATTAATTACAGAGGATTTTGATAAAAGGCAACGCATGTTAATGGTTAATCTTCATAATAATATTCCCACTGGAGATTTGGGATTGATAGTAACAAAGTTGACTTTGGATGTGAGGACCATATGCAGCAAAAGCATAAAAGATACAATGGTAATTATGCTAGGGGATTTTAATTGTTCATTATGCTCTCATGTTGATGGAAAGAAGTGTGGTTTTATATATGAAGAGGGCACTAGCAATACCCATTTTTGTCACTCTGTGTTGGGGGACTTGTTTAATGAAATTATATTTACTTTAGATTTAGGCTTTGCGCATTAAATCTGTGAGCGACCTGCCCCTATGGGTTATACCTTCAATGGAAGAGGCTTATACAGTACTATAGACTATGTACTTCTGACAAATAATCATGCTTCTAAATGATGTGGTTTCTTTGTTGGAGATATTTCACTTAGTGACCTTTTTCGATTATGTTATTCCATATCACTGTCAGTAGATAAAAAAGGTGGGGAATGATAATATCGACCAGGCATTATCTAATATTACACTGGATAAGACAAATGGGGTATACCTTGCGCTGGCCACTAGTTGATTCTTTTTTTGGTTACAAAAAAAGTGATACAGAAATGTAAAATAGATGTAGAGACATGTTTAAGTGACTTAGCCGTTCCAGCTAACATTTTGACCTCCTTTCAGCTAATCTCAGAAGCAGTGAGGGAGGCATTATACATACAAAAACACAAATAGAAGGAAAACCCAGGGTTGGTTTGATATATGTATAGTACTCAAGCTTATAAGAACTTTAAAAAAAATACTACACGAGACCCCTAGAAATCCTAACGACGTGAGACAGGCAAGAGTTGATTATAGATTAGCCCTTAAGAAGCGAAAAATTGAACTACGTAATGAAGCATGGGAAGCTTTGCATAAAGCCTTGTCACTGGGAGACAGCTCGGCTTTTTGGAAAGCTGTTAAAGCACCTTTTCTGAATCCAAGAGATGGCCCGTCCATGGAAATCGTTATCAGTGAGGATCTTTGGGTTGACCATTTACCTAGGGTCTATGAATCTGCTGATAATTCTGAAGCCGCAACTGAGCAAACCTCATTGGACCCCAATATTCAACATTGTAATCTTGAGTTTTCTCTGGATGAAGTAAACCGAGAAATCACTGCAAGCCTTGGGGGTAAAGCACCCGGCCCAGACAGGGTCCCAGTATATTTGTTTAAAGCTAATTTTATGGGGCCCTATCGTCACCCAAGTAATTAATGTCTGTTATTCGGCTCACTTTTTGCTATCTGGACTGAATCAGTGGTGGTGCCCATTTTAAAAAAAGGTAATCACCAGGACCCTGGTTGTTATAGGCCCCTCTCACTTTTGGATTTCCTTGTCAAAGTCGTGGGTCGAATTATTTTAGAACGATTACAGACTTGGCAAGAGGAAAACAAAGTCCTTTCCGATATCCAATATGGTTTTCGGGAGGGCCTGGGAGCAATTGAGCGGAGCCTAAATCTAGCCATCCTAAGAGGGAAATATACACGGGTGAAAGAGGGCAGGTTGTTTTTAGCCTTTGTAGATCTCACCGCTACATTTGATTCGGTGCAACATGAGAAGCTCTAGGAAATTCTGGAGGCGATGGGGGTGGACGCTCTATAAATTCTTTTTCTCAGGTGCCTATATAATAATGCTGAAGGCCGAATTTGATTTAGTCTGAGAGGAGAACTTACTGCCCCATTCCCCATCAAGAAGGGGGTCAGACAAGGTTGCGTTCTGGCCCCCTTTCTTTTTAACTTATGCATTAATGGTCTAGAAAAAGCACTAATCAAGAATAGCAATGATTTCCCCCAGTTAGCCAGATGTCCTATTCCCTCCCTCCTTTACGCGGATGATGCGGTTTTAATGTCCCGAACCCAAGTAGGCTTACGGAGGGTGCTTGACAATTTCCCCAACTTTATGAAAGGTCTTGGTCTTAGGGTCAATATCTCCAAGACCTTCGTTATGAAGTGTGGGCGTGGTAGTCAAAGGTGCAAGGACATATTCGTGGATGGACGAAAGATTGAGCCCACAAAGAGATTCTCATATCTAGGAATACTCTTTGACGAAAAAAAATTATGGACTCAAGCTGTATCAGCAAAAAAACTTGCTTTTGCAAGAACCACTACTGCCCTTGTACATTTCTCAAGGAAATTAGGTAGGAGACCAACAATAAAGTACAAATACCTCTATTCTAACCTGTATGATTCTGTACAGTGAGTAAATCACAAGATATTACGCAGTGGACGCTAAATGTAGGAAAAAGTTTTTATTTTATTTAGTCATATTCTTCTTTACTTTTCCATTTTACTTTTTTGTTTTTTTCATATTTTATACATATATTCTTGTGTAAACAGATTTAATCAACATTTCATAAAGAACCCCATATCATAAATATAAAAACATCTCTCTCATTCCATCATGCATACTACTACAATCGCTACCTGGACTATTAACAGAACTAAGACTATTAAGTACAACAAAAATTCAACACAAAGACATCAAACAAAAAGAACTGCTGAGGGTCCCCTATAAATATATACAGCATCAAATTTTACATTTTCATTTCACTTGTTGTTTTTACATTTTCTGATCATTTTCTTTTTTCTTTTTTTCTTTTTACATTCTTTTTGGCTTTTTATGTAGGGGTCTCAGATGCGTACGGCCTACTTACGTTTCAGTGATTTAAGATATTTTTATTCACCTTCCTCAGGGCCAACAAAAGACTAAACAGACAATACACTTGTATTCACTCAGATTAAAACCTGGGGGTTCTTTGGTATCTAGAAAAAAGACACATTAAGTTCAAAATTAATTACAATCCTGCTGTGTGCGGCCCCTGCAAAGCATTTATTAAATTCAAAAAAATCAAAAACTGTTTTTGTGCCATAGGGTTGTAGCTAGGCTAAACCTGTGATGCCCGTGCTACTCTATTTTAGAAACAGCAAGTGATGGGGTAGAAGACAGCCAGAATATTTAGTAGGTATATATGAAGAGGATGTATAGAAAAGTGTTTCAATTTGAGCCTCCACCAGATGAGAAACAGAGAACAGATCTAGTCGTAAGAGAAACTGCACCCATGCTATAGCTTTGTGTCATTTATAGTTGGGTTGGTTTGGGTTCATTATGGGGGCACAGAAAATATCTGCGAGCTTAAAGAGTACCTTTATGAGACTACAGGGATGGATATTTCTACAATCTTTTTATACGCTTCCCAGATATGATATTCAGTGTAGTCTGCTACCTGTAGGTAGAAAGCAATGACAAGATTTTAGAATTGCCGAGAGGGAAGAAACTAGTGGGTCATGCATAGATGTTACCTACTTAGAAGTGTGACGTAGTCATCCATAGATAGAAGGATAGAGCTCTAGAAGGAATTCTAAGGAATTTTCAATACTTCGTGGTTCTAAGTTGCTCCGACTGGAGGGGTCCAGCAAAGACAATCTGCAAGATTTAGTTAAGACTCAATGTATCTTTGGGGGAGCATCTGAATCTCTGTTAGTAGTTAATATTCTAATAGATAATACTCTACCTTATTTACTTTGCAAAAGTAGGGCTGGACCGTTGCGACCAGTTATCAATCAAATTAGAGTGAATGATTCTTCTCTTTTCTTTCTCTGCCGTTTAGCTACAACACTATGGCACAAAAACAGTTTTTTAATTTTTTTAATTTAATAAATGCTTTGCAGGGGACGCACACAGCAGGATTGTTATTAATTTTGAACTTAATGTGTCTTTTTTCTAGATACCAAAGAACCCCCAGGTTTTAATCTGAGTGAATACAAGTGTATTGTCTGTTTAGTCTTTTGTTGGCCCTGAGGAAGGTGAATAAAAACATCTTAAATCACCGAAACGTACGTAGGCCGTACGCATCTGAGACCCCTACATACAAAGCCAAAAAGAATGTAAAAAGAAAAAGAAAATGATCAGATAATGTAAAAACAACAAAGTGAAAAGAAAATGTAAAATTTGATGCTGTATATATTTATAGGGGACCCTCAGCAGTTCTTTTTATTTGATGTCTTTGTGTTGAATTTTTGTTGTACTTAATAGTCTTAGTTCTGTTAATAGTCCAGGTAGCGATTGTAGTAGTATGCATGATGGAATGAGAGAGATGTTTTTATATTTATGATATGGGATTCTTTATGAAATGTTGATTAAATCTGTTTACACAAGAATATATGTATAAAATATGAAAAAAACAAAAAAGTAAAATGGAAAAGTAAAGAAGAATATGACTAAATAAAATAAAAACGTTTTCCTACATTTAGCGTCCACTGCGTAATATCTTGTGATTTACTCACTGTACAGAATCATACAGGTTAGAATAAAGGTATTTGTACTTTATTGTTGGTTTTTTTTTTTCTCCCTCCTCTAGACCTTAAATTATATTTGGGAGCACTCTTTAGTATTATTTAATTAGGTAGGAGACCGCCTGTGGAGCTTATTAAGATACATAAAGCTAAAAGTATCTCCACGGCAATGTATGGAGCAGGGATATATGGGGCCTTGCTAACTCCTACGCGATGCAAATAGTAGAAAATACGTTCCTGAGATATATTTTATCCCATCCAGCACTTCCTTGGATGTCTGTCACGGGAACTGGGCTTGCCTCACATATCACATCTTATTAAACTTGAGCCTATTCTTTTGTGGCATAGTATGTGGACAACAATAGAGGCCTAGTTAAATTGAGACATACTGCTGGATAGCCTAAAGCTGGAAGGGGCCTTAAAGATCCCCTGGCTAAGATATGTCTGAAATTTTATGGAGGATTTCGGACATCCCGAGTATTTTTCCGACTCTAGTAGGTTACTTAAGGTCGGGAGAAAGGACCTAAAAAAGGAGGGTCTCCAACATCTGGAAGCCATAAGACTGCCGTCTGAGATTTTAAAACCCAGTGTTCAGCAGATTCAACTGATTTTAATCACTTTTAACATTCAACCATATTTGAAAGTTGTTCCTGGGGTTTATGATCGTTTTCTATTAACCAGATTCAGACTGGGAATCTTCCATAGAATTGTGAGTCTACCAACAATTAATGACTGGAACAGACAATTGCAATTGTGTACATGTGATAATCTTTCAGAGCAATCCACCATACATGTGTTACTGTTCTGCAAATTCTACAGAGAACTGAGAAATGTGTGGATTCTTCCCATTCTAAAATGATTTGGGATTAGGCAATGTAGGCCAGCTTTTATTGCTTTGCAGTTCTTAGATAATGTACATATTACCTGGAAGATAGCAATGTTTTAAAAGCACGTAATTAACCTCAGGAAAAGGATGGTAATTCAAGTCTAAGGGTCACATGGTAGCAAAAGGTACTTGTGTAGCACTGATGAATTTAAGCACTTTATGACCCCGGTTTCTTATTGCTGTTTGTTTTAACATTTTATCTAGTTTTTAATGATTTTTAACTTCGTGTATAATCTGTTGAACTGGCAATGTACATATATGAAGTTACTCGTCTTTTTAACTATACATATGTCCTTACATGTGCTTTTATGATTGTATGAAATAGCAATCGAATAAATCGGTACTTGACTTGACTAATATGGTTCAACCACAGTAAGGAGCAATCACACTTAGGCTTACTCCATATGGCAGTCAACTGGTCCAAGCTTCTGTGGAATCCCCTTCCATTTAAAAACCTGGTCTACTTTATGTGCATACTTCCTTATAACAACAACATACTCTCCTCGTGCACTGGTTTATAAGCATGCATAATACAAACAGCCACCTGGAAACACACATAGTCCAACGTTGGCTGCAGAATTCTCTGATTTTCAACAGACAAATGTTATTTCTAGCTGCACGAGTCGCAATGCTGCACCCAAATCTTTGCAAGAGTCAACTAGTCACCCTTCAGCTGTTAATTACTGTATTTAAGGCATTTGAAGAGGATATGGTACCAGAATATTGTGGTCTAAATATTGCCTGAAAAAATATAGTGTCCAAAAACATAGTGTTCTAAATATAATTTACAAAAATATCACTACAGTGTTAACAGTGGAAAATCTACACCCAATGGAGCAGTGTTTTTGTACAATTTATTTAAGCCACAATATTTATGTCAGACAATACTTTTGTTATCGAAATTCTGGCATATATCTTTTTAAAGAGGTGACAACTTGACCCAGACTTTTCAAATCTCTGATTAATGATGAGGGGTGGGGCGTTCTCTGCACTGGGAAAGAATCTTATATACTGTACTTGATTTCTTTGTCATGAAAATTCATGTTCACATCACTGACACACTTCTTAATGCTGCAGTAATTTCAACAGTTTACTCATAGTCTAGAAGCTTGGCACCTATATCTAAACCCCTGCACTTATTAATCAGAGCCTACCACATGGTGGTGCTGCCTACCTTATTTTTTTAGCAGAGTACATTAAACATATCAATATTCTTTTTAAAATATGATATGATAGAACAAGCACATCCAGGCAATCCTTACTGATCGAGCTAACCTAGACTAATACAAAATATCACACTTGTCAGAGTGCGGAGGGTAGAAAGAGAATGGACTGCCATTCAGCCGCAGTGACAGGAGCTGTGGGTGGTGCGAGCTACAGTGGACTCCTGCGAAATACCTTCGGCTCTGGCATCTAAGTTTTAATAAATTAACCACTGTTCTAAAGCCACCTCCTGTCACCTTGAATATCCATTGTATGTTATTGTTGGGACTGAATAGTCCTTGGCACAGTTAAAGACGTGTACCCCTGCCCCAAGTGCCCAACTGTACTGCTGTCTTGGTCGACAGTGCTGTTTTTTTATCATAGGTAAATACGGATCATGTGTCTGTCACATGACATAGGCCTGTTGTTGGACCTGGCACTCTCGGCAGGAGGTTCACCCCTAAACATTTTCCCTCCACTTTTTACTTCATTTGTTTTTGTTGGCCTTAGGACTCTGTGCACTTTACCACTGCTAATCAGTGCTAAAGTGCTTGTGCTCACTCCCCTAAACATTGTTTGATTGGCCTACACCTGACTGCCATACTTAACTACGCATAAGTCCCTTGTAGAGTGGTATACCATATACCCAGGGCCTGTAAATTAAATGCTGCCTGTGAGCCAGTAGCACTTAGTGTGCCTTGCACTTAAGTAGTACTCAAAAACATGTTCCAGGCGGCCTGCCATTACAGCCTGTATGCAGTTTTAAACTGCCATGTCAACTTGGCATTAAAACCTTATTGCACATTTTCAGCGTGACGTTGTTATGCTCTGTGGAAAAATGGTGGGATGGCTTTAGTTCCGGTGTCGTAAAAGGAATTGGACAACAGGTGGCAGAGCTGCAAGTGCAAATTGGGCCTACCTTCAACTTTTTTTATTTTTTTTTGAGAACCTTTATTGTCACTTCAGGTAAATACAAGTATGGGCCTACAACCATCCCGGCCGGCCGCTAGCAAGTCGTAATTACAGCAAATCAATGTAGAAAAATACAATAGCCCGAAAATCAGGGTCTAATAAGTGTCCAGGATATAATTTGTATGCAAGCGTACTATTCAGGATTCAGGATGTGAGAAGGTTCATTTTACAATAAAGAAAAACTCAGAATCAATGCCATACGGTCATACATGGTCCTACAATAGCAAGTACGAAGCAGGAAATCCGGAGATAGTGCAAATACGTTTGAAGTATTGGGGGTAAGGCACACGAGTCAGGATAAATGTAAAAACAAACACGTTACATAGCAAAGCCGCACCCCACCCCTCAAGACGAAACATATTGTAGGAAACATGAAAAACGACGACACCAAAAAGGAAGAAAGACAAAGGGCCATAGAAACAAAAAAAGGACAAATTAACAAACCCCATCCCCCACCCCTGCAGAAGGCTACGGCCTATCCCCCCCCAGCAGCGTGCCTGTCGCCCTAAATAGGAGACCCGAAATATAGAAAAAGAGAAGAAGAAGAAAAAGAGGAAAAATGTGGGGAAGGGCCATCGATCTGGCCACCCGCCCCCCCCCCACCACCGCGCACAGTAAACATCCTAAAAGCAAAATCAGAATAGCCATGGAAAACATTAATCGCTGATAGCACAATCAATAACATCCCCGCTGAGTGTCCCCCAAATCACAGTCAGCCAACAATAAGTTCCACTATGTCCTAGACGGCCTCACCCCTGGCCTTTCCTATCAGTAGTACCAACATACGTCCACTTATCAATCGGCATACAGAGCAGCGTGGAGGGTCCAATTGATCCGGGCAAACTGGGCAGCGTTGTTATTCCATGGGACTTCAGCCACCAAAACCCAGCCGAGTATGTATGGCGGAAATCCGTCTGTGCCAGTATCGACCCCGAAAACATCCTCCAGTCCGGACACAGTCTCACCAGCCAGGGAAAGAGAGTCACACCATCCGGTAAGCGCTGAAACGCCGCCGGGGCAGCCCAGACCATAGATCGACGTTGTTTCCCCAGCTGCCGAGTAGATAAGTGCCCCGACTCGTCACTCACATTTACAACAGATCTGTCCAAAGCGATCTCATGAACCGGGTCTTCCAGCGTCTCCACAAACATAGGCGTAGCCGGAGCACTCATCACTGACGCAGAGGCGGGCACATCGGCGCTTCCTTGAGATCGAACTATGCCCGTGTGAAAAGGTGGGACAACAATGGCGGCCATCCTTCTTCCCAGATTCCGGGCGTCCCGGATCAGGGTCGTATGCAGGGTTGTTAGCGCAGCCAGGATATCTCTAGACGTGGGCTCTGTCTCATGTCGCCAGACCCCAGGACTCTCCCGCACAGCAGATGCCCTGCCTGGATGTGGTCTGCTTAAGAGGGTGCCGTCCGCCATCTTAGCTGATCCGACCTCGTCCTTCTCCACCTCATCTCGGGACCGGGCCCCACACCAGGGCGCAACAGGAGTCACCACGAGGACCCCGAAAGTCAAGACAGGCTCCCCAGCGAAGGGTCACCAAAAGGCTAAACAAAATCTCCGCCGCTCTCTGGGAGCCGCCCGCCGATTCCGGGATAAGTCATTAGTCATGCCCGGACACAACACTGGAAAGGGGGCCAAGTATCATGCACTCTCCTCGACCCTGCTTCACCGCACATCCCACAAGGCACTCCACTAGATGGACTGGGTCGGCGCTGTCTCCAGCGGCCCATCAGATCTCCGGTGCCCTCCGGCCGACTCCTCACCCCCACCAGAGGCCGCTGTTGTCGCAGTCGTGGCCGGCTACTCTCCTCACTCGACACCCCGGTCCCAGCTCCGTGAAGGCCGCAAAACAGTCGGGGACATTTCCACGGGTCTGCCGCACGTAGAAGCCTCAGGAGCAAACGGTCAGTGAAAGTTGTCCTTCGCCTACTTAAATATGCCGTTATGGCTCAGGATAGTTGCCAGGATGTATGCGCGGGGTGAGAAGGCTCACGGAGCCGAGCGTCTATGCAGCCATCTCGGTCGCCAGCTTGGCTCCTCCCCGCTACCTTCAACTTTTTAACTTCTGAATGTCTTCCGTTTTCATTTTGTTCTGCAGGAAATATTTCATGCTCTTTATCACTCTTTACCAAAGAAATTTATTTCAAACATGAGATAAGAATGCTGCAGATGCGGTGTTGCAGTGAATTCTCTTCAAAGGTATGCATTGCAGTTCTATTCTGGTTAATTATCTACTATGTTGTTTATTTTTCTCCATGTGTGCCTAGCTGCAGAGCTTCCTTCTGCAAACAGTGGGTATAGAAATTACTGTCTACTTTATTATACTACTTCTATATGGATATGTCTGAGAAGGATTAGGAGGTGGTTGAGGTATTGATATTTCCACATTGCTTCCTCCACATGGCACTATGAAGGAATAAAGGAGTCAAATTGCAATCTTTCAAGAGGAATACTGTAGCCATTATGAATTTGATTTCAAACCTGGAAAGCTGTGAGCCCTTTTGTCATACATCTTAATGGCAATTGTTACTAATTATGCCTGTAACAAAATTTACAGGCATACATTTTCATTTGCCAAGAAGCCAGAAGGGCTGTGTGAGAAGGAGAAGCTCTGCAAGACTTCTGCCTGTGACCAGGACTTGGGGCAAAGGCCTTCTCGTTTCCCTGCTGGGCGAGGGGACATCACCCATGGAAACCAAGATCACCTGCCCTGGAGCACCAGCACCTTGCCAGAATCTCAGGTTGTTACATGGGCTGAAGATTGCAACTGTGACCGGCGGGTAAAGCCCACTCACCAAGACCTGCACCTGACTGATTTCCCCAAGGACCACAAGGGATCCTGTCGGATAGATTGAATCCCCCTACCCTAAGAGTGGCTTACCTTGTCTTCGCAGAGCGGGAGCAGCTCCGATCGCTAGGACAAGCCACAAATTGTGCGAGAGAGAGCCTGTGCCTGCCAGGTGCTGCCACGTGTACCGCAAACAGCCTGACTTGGCCGAACAGGTTCAGGACTTGTGAGCACCTGCGGAGAGGGCACTCACTGCACTGCTGAACACTTCCATACCGCCTGAGCAGGTAAGAATAGAAGTGGGCCTGTGGGGCCCTGGGGAGGGGGTGGGGGCTCTCTGCTGGCAGTACTGCAGCATCATAGGCACTGTTGACAAATTCCTAAAGAGTCAAAGGTGAACTTGAGTAAGGCCTATTAGTGGGTTTCCCTGGATACAGACACCAATGAATGGGGAATAACTCCCACCATGTTATAAGGAAGCTGGTGGGACAGCAATTTGCCTGGCAACTAATGGAGCCCCAACCTTAAGGGGATTGTGCTGTTGCTCATAACTTTCATTTAGAGTGTAAAATTAGAAATAAAATATTATATAAAAGTAAGAATTGACTGAACACTGATGTATTGTTAGTACTGTGTGCAATTTCAAATATGAGTTGTGTTATCTCACCTGTATCTACATTACACCCCCCATCCCCACCCTCCAAGGGAGCCTTTGACTGCTCGTCCACAGCTATCACTGAGAGTCAAGTGCAGAAGGGGTACTTGGCCCAGTTGCTCAGGATCCATAGTAGGCCGGCCCCTGGACGCAGGAGTAAAATGTCTCAAACACCACTGTTGGGTCCAGTAGCCCCGGTATGCTCTGTTGCCCACTGAAAGCGATTTTGACAGTTATGTTATTTTACCCTATACTATTCACATTTATAGAGCAACCCACCAGGGTATTGAGTGGGCTGGATGCCTCCAGGTCTAATGGCAGTAATTCAAAACTCACATTGAAACGAGTCCATATCAGACTTTATGTTAATGTCCTTAACTTGACACACAAAACACTGAGATTCTGAGCAATGGCTGTAAATACAGTTAGAACAAGCATTTGCAATGCAATAGGTCTCGCAGTTGTTAGAGTTTGAGCTATTGGCATTGTAAATGGCAATGTCTTTTATTTATGTGTTGGTTTTCAAAACATAAATAAAAGGCATTGTCATTTACAATGCTAATATGTTTAACTCTCGCAAATGCGAGACCTATTGCATTGCAAATGCTTGCTATAATAAAGCGCATTAGCGCTATATTAAAACAAGTTTAAGCTATTGGCATTGTAAATGACAATGCCTTTTATTTGTGTTTTAAAAACCAAAACATTAATAGAAGGCATTGCCATTTACAATGCCAACAGAGCAAACTCGCGTAAATGCGAGACCTATTGCAAACGGTAGGTATCACAGACAAATGGAGGGAGGGCGGGGGTGAAGAAGGCACAGACAACAGTATGAAGTGCTTCATAAACGCACGATACAAACTAACCTCTTTGCGTGTATAAGGGGAAACGCTCACAAAATGCTTATCTTTGGTGAACTATCTCTCAAGAGGTAGCAGGGTCCCATTCAGCCATCAAAAACACGTGAGGAGTGAGTTGACAAGCTCCCTCCTGGATCACTTTGTCCCACAGTGCACTCTGAATGAGTGAAGTAGTTGCGCTTCGGGGGCCCGATTAGCCAGCTCAGAAACGTGTGCCTTGAAGGCGTGTAGTGCCTGCTATCTATTCTAGTCGCTTCTGGTTGCAGTAGTAATACGTTTATTAAAAAAATCTCCATAAAACGTAATTAGCAACATCTTTAAAAACATATAACAATCACATAAACCAGCATCCTAACTTACCTTCATTAAAAAATAACCCTTGATGTTTAATAAACTGTCTGGCCCGACTCTGTTTCTCTTGTTGGGCTTCCAGGGCTGGTTCCTGAGCTCCCTACAGCGCCCCGAGGCCTCGGGCCCTAACTGAAGCTTTCCAGAACCTACAACTCCTTCACTACTGCGAGGCCTCGGCAGGTTAAGATTTGCAATCACGACCCCAGCCCCGGACTTGTTCTATCAATCGCCTAGAAGCCAATGGGTTATGCAGTATCCCCTACACAAACAGAAGGATACAAATAAATGAGTCCGTGTTTAGACAAGTGAAATGCGAGCCTAGCTTTGCCCGCCCATGCTAGCGCCCTTAGCAAGAAGCAAAATAAAAATGGTTTCTTTGTTTTAGCACAGAATATAAATACTTCTCTACACATAATAATACATGGCTTTATAGTGCTTGGTTACATGTCGACCGATTCGAACCGCTATAGAGAAGATGTGTTATGAGGCACCTGCTCGATGGTGCTCAGTTTAAGCTCATCGTGAGCGAGAAGAGGCTTAGCTGGCTCTAGGAATTCAAGTTGCGTCTGATGGATCGACAGGCGCCATCAGCTAGCACTGAACTCACTGAGCTATCTCACCGAGTTCGGTCTGAAGTTCTAGTCGTGCTGTTACATCACAATCCTTGCTGTGAGATTTTCTTCACAATGGTGAAAAGTGCGCTTTACGTTTTACAAGCAGTATTTCCTTCGCCACAAAACTTGAAACTTGTCTGTGGCATCTTTGATCTATTCCAATAGTGCTACTAGTGGGGTCTTGGTTAAATGATACTGAACCAGATTGTAAAATCTATTTTTCAGAATGCATATAGAATGCTGGTTATTTCTGATTCAGTTGCCCTACTTATTTAATTATGCCAATTAAACGTAGGACTTGGAGTAAATATTAACAAACTGCAATATTTGGCTACTGTTTTGAGATATGTGTTGCTGGATCAGTTTTCAGGAAACATTTGATTTTACTTTTTGGTGAAATACGTTCTAGTAATTGTTTCCCTTGTTTCCGACCTGCAATCGCTTTAAGCTTGCAGCGTCCTGGTTTACGACTCTCAGACCTAGTGCAGTAATATTGTGTGTCGTAATCAGAGTTATTCATCGCTCATTAGCCAACCTGTTCTGGGTGGTTTCACCGTAAAGAAGTAACAGTCATCCCTCTTAACCTGTAAGGTCTTCCATCTTCATTGATGTTCACTGCAGTATATCAGTGCATGATGTACAGCACATCAGTCATATAAAGATCCATAAACATATCTTTGGCCTATAAAACAGGAACAATATGATGAGAGAATACTGTTTCAGCCTCGACATGGTGCCTGTAACAGCTTCCCCATGGCCTGATAAATTCCTCACTAGAATGCTCGCAACGGAGCTAAAGCTCATATTTCAGGGCCGTCAAAAAGCACACAGATTCCTTGCAGTTGACAACACTGTGGGCCTGACACAGAAGTCCTGATCACGCGGGCCAATTAATCAAACCGCAGTTGCCCCTGCGTGATTGAGACCCGCTTCGAGGATGTTTGCCAGGTCTGTCCATGTAGAAGTGAACGAGCCCCAACCCTTCCTTCCCACCCTGAAGAGGCGAGAGTGGATCTCCACATAGAATGCTAAAAGCATAAAACATTTTACTTGCCATAGAATGCTAAAAGCATAAAACATTTTACTAGCCATTATGATGCGATGTTGTTGCCGTTTGAACAGCTTTATCTGCTCACGTTATATCCCTGAGCAAATGGAGCAACTACGGGAACTACGCTGTAATGGCCAGACTCATAAACAATATAAAGGCACGCCCGCACGCACGAGCGCGCCCGTGCGTAACTTTAAAAAACAAGGAGCGAGGGGCGTGAACCAGGCTCCATGGAAAACAAGTGGCATACCAACGGGCATTGTATAATTAAATGTATCACTGAGTGCTAGTATGGGGTGTATCAGCGCATTGTCAGAAATGCCGGTCAGAGGCTCAGGATATCATTTGAGAGTAGGTCAGCAGCAGGTAGCACCGCGGACAGTGCGCGCAGCGCCCCCCGCGGGCGCAGTTCTCACCGGTCAGGCAGGCGGCCGTGTCGATCCACATGAGGAGTTGTCCAGCGCTCAGCTCGGCCCGGTGGTTGGCGTGGACCTCTCCAGAGCCCCTGCTCTCCGGCTGTGGTGACTCCGGCACGGGCCCGCCAGCCACCTCTGCATGCGGTGGGTGATCCATGGGCTGCGGGGCAGGGCAGGACCAGGGGCGGAGGCAGGAGCTGCGGAGCTCCGGAGAGCAGCCTGCGTGTGCCGGTCTCTCGCAGCACAGGCTGTTAAAAGAGCATCGCGCAGGGAGGGAAAGCGGCGGGAGCGAGGGAGGGTTTGTGGGACGTCCAGCAGGAGTGAGAACCAGAGAGACAGGAGATTGGGAACGCGCGCGCGCGGCCGGCTCCGATCGCTTTCCAGAGCGTGCGCGCGACAGTCTCTGTCTCCTGGGAAGCAGACTCCACAGCTATAGTATCGCGCCTGCGCGATGCATATGGCTTCGCCATATGCGTCGCAGGCGCGAGACCTAAAAACCAAAGGTGGTGATGGACGGAGCGTTGACAATACAAACACTCACCCCCAGTCAACTGATCTGGGTTTAATCCATCACCGTTCTTTAGCTCACTCCGCCACCCCAGTTCATACATGGCCATTTGCAAATCAGTCTGACCCTGTGCCTCATGGGAACAGTCCAGCCCGAACTGCCAAGCCATGTCTTCCCTGGACCGGAATCAAGCTTCCCAGCTGATTCAAGCAAGCCGGACTGAAGACGGCTGTAATGCCAGAAACCGGTCCTCGGAAGCTTGTTTCCGGTCCAGGGAAGGCATGGCTTGGCAGTTCGGGCTGGACTGTTCCCATGAGGCAGAGTGGGCTAAAGAACGGTGATGGATTAAACCCAGATCAGTTGACTGGGGGTGAGTGCTTGTATTGTCAACGTTCCGTCCATCACCACCTTTGGTTTTGCTTTGTAAAAACAGTTAGACTAATTCATATCAGCAATGCAGTCTCTGTTTACATTTGCTTGTTTTACTTAATCTTGCATTCTCTAAGAGTGTTTGTTTTTCCAAGATTTTGTGTTGCTGGTTTTTTTTTCTCGCATATAGCATATCACTCTTGTACAATGTGTGCTGTGAACTGAGTTGCTTCTACGTGTCAGAGTGAGTACAGGTTGTGGACGGGTTTTTATGCTTGTTTGAAAGTCCTGGAGCTGGAGCTGAAGCTGAAGACAGTGCGGGTTTCTCACAGAGACTGCCAGTGGGTCTTATAGTACTCAGAATACATGTTCATTCAATTCCTGGCCTCTCTGCAGATCGCATAGAGCAATGGTCACATATGCCAATTGTAATTGTAATTCTACGTGAATATGTGTGAAGTAGTACACAGTTGTCAAAATATTGATCGGGAGAAAATTAAAGAAAAGGCAGTGTTTACGGGTGAATGGGTGTGTGTATGGGTGGATGTTGAAGTTAAAGAGATGAAAGTAAATGCACGCATGAGTGTGTCAAAAGAGCGCTAAGGAGGAATGATACATAGTGTGATATGCAAATGGAAGATTTCAGAGAGATATGGGTAGATGAAAGGTATAAGTGTCTAACATAGGCAATCAGCATAGGAAAGTGCTGAGAATGTTAGACCGGAAGTGATTGAGACTCCGAGGACCAATAACAAACAAAAATCAGAGAGACGCACCCAAAGGTGGCAGGCTATGGAAAGCACGGGATTTTAGATTACCTTTTTAAGAAGCTAAGCCTTTAATGACATAGCCACGCCCCAGGGGCGCGATTCCAAGACGCACTTACGATGCCAAGCCCAGCAACCCACCCCTCGCCAGTTCGTGCACACTGAGACAGGTCTGCACCGCTGACCACTGCCCAGTGCCCAGTCCCTGCCTCCATTCGACGCACAGGCCCGCGCTGCGCTGTTTTACTGCTCTACATGGCTGCAACATGCCTCGCCCTCCGCACTTCTGCTGCGGCTCCCCGCGCCCCACACTGACGCCCCTACTTACCTCATGCACTTGTCCATACAGCCAGTGGCAGGGGGGGCCAGGGAAGCTCTGCAGAGCTCCAACCAGCTCTTTCCTCCTCTGGTGCAACTGGATGGCCTTGAGGAGCAAGAAGGCCAGGCAGAACACTGCAGCGAGGTGCACGAGCCGGTAGACGTCCAGCGCCCATAGGCTCTCCAATAAAGAGGGCTCCTCCATCACGCTTCGGCGACCTTGTTGTGATTACTTCCGACTACAGATTGCGAGCTTTTAGCCTGAATAGTCATTCACAAATATCTGATGTAATGAGATGGCGCCATCTACTGAGCAGTTAGAATATTACATTGGCGTGGTTAAAACAAAGTCCAATGCCTGCATTTTATTTGTACCTAGCACCAAAAAGGGTGCATAGAGCAGCAGACCATAGCTCATAAAGCGCCCCGGGTGAATACAATTGTGGCTTCTCCTCGCAATCATTCTCTTTAATTGTCTGTGTATTGAACATCTGGGAGAAGTTAGGAGGGAACATGAGTTCGCAAGATTAAGGAGCTTCATGAAAGGGAAAAAACACCTAAAAGCAGACAGGGTCAACAGCCTTCAGAAAAAGTTTTTAAACACACTTTTCTTTGGACCTAAAGGCGTAGGAAGCATGCAGCACCGACAACCCTAGTGGTCGGTGCCCTGAGCGTGCGCCCAGCTTGCACATGCAATAGTTCGGCCCTGATTTACATTACATGAACCAGTGTCACACAGTGTCGCTAATGCAGCCCGAACAATGATCATAACCGGTGTGCAGGCGCGCAACACCCATTGGTCTCACGGGGCTTCAGCCCCCCCTCCCCGCCTCCCTGTGTGTAAGCCCGGGCTGACACAGCTTTGCGGGCTGGCGACCATCTAATTGCAGCCGCACCCGAGTACTTAACAGGTCTTTAAAAGACCATTTACTTGTAAATGAGGCTTTTGTTGTGTTTTCACCACTTATTTCAGACACTCTGTCTATGGTTGGAAGATTTAGCCCCCCCCCCCCCGAAATATATTTAAATGCATTAATTTTGTAATGACTTAAACATGATGTTGGTTGATGTGCACTATTCTATGCATAAGTAATGTGTAAATTATGAACAAAGACCCAATTGGTATTATTTTTAGACAGTTACATTGATATGTAAAAGCATTACATGAACAGAAATAAGGAGACTCCAATAGATTTTGGAAATGTGCTTCAAGCATCATGTATTCAAAAAGAAAGGTGAGAGAACAGTTGTAGCAGCACTGTACAAGAAAACAAACCCAAAATTGGACTTGGTGCTCGGTATGTGATTGTGACATACGAGTAGCGACGCAAGTGACAATTGAGATCAGCTGGGACGCAGCGTGAGGTGCAATTTGTGAAAATATATACAGTGAATCAGGACGACGAGGTGGCTCATATAACAATACAAAATAATTTTTGTTTTAAGTAAGCATTTAAATTGAGCCTAACACGGTGGGTGCGCCATTTAATGAGCTGAGGAGTCATTATATGCATAAGGCATCAATTGCCTTGTTCCTTAAAATTCCATGTTGTAAGGCATTCATAGTACAGTGGCCCATGCACAAAAGTGATGCTGCTTGTAGGAAGGTGGATATCTGACTATGGTTACCCCCAAACTTTTTGCCTGGTGTTTAGCTGGTTTTTGACATAGTTGGCCTGGGATCCTGCTATTCAGGGCCCCAGGCTAATTGCTCTCTCCTTAAAATGGACTCCATGTACCTTAGGTACATACCCAATTGGAATTGGCTCACCTTATTGGCCCCTGTAACAGTGTACCCAGGTACCCAGGGCATAGGTGCTTCCAAGGCCTACCAGGGGCTGCAGCATGTATTATGCCACCCCTGGCCTGGCCTCCATATTTTGACACAACTGGCTGATCACTCAGCTGGGGTAAGTCGGTGTAACCACCCCTTACTTAGGTGTAGTATGCCTATACCTAACCTAAAATGGACACATATGTTCCTATCAGTCACTCCTATGGAAGGCCTCATCAATCCTGGAGGCAGAGTGCTTGGAAATATGTGAGATGGTGCTCTGGCATGAGCTGAGCCTGTCTGCAGCTTTCGGAACCATGTCCTTTAGCTGTTTCATGATATTGCCATACCATATACTCTTAAGTGCATTATAATCCTCGCCCAAGCTCCAGAAGAGACTCCAGCGGATCCAGAACGCCTCGGCCAGACTCATCCTCGACATCCCCCGACGCAGCCACATCTCCGGACACCTGAGAGATCTGCATTGGCTCCCGGTCAACAAGAGAATCACCTTCCGTCTCCTCACCCACGCACACAAAGCCCTACACGACCAAGGCCCGAGCTACCTCAACAACCGGATCAACTTCTACACTCCCAAGCGCCTCCTCAGATCAACCAGCCACGCCCTCGCCGCCGTCCCCCGCATCCGAAGAGCGACAACAGGAGGAAGGTCCTTCTCCTACCTGGCCGCCAAGACCTGGAACTCACTCCCGACCGACCTACGCCTGACCCAAGACCACCTCTCCTTCAGGAAGAAGCTCAAGACCTGGCTGTTCGAGCAGTAACGGCACCCCCCCCCCCCCAACCCAGCGCCTTGAGACCCTACGGGTGAGTAGTGCGCTCTACAAATGACCTGATTGATTGATTGATTGATCTTAGGTTTGGCTTTATCAAAACATGTCGAGTAAGGTGTCATACGAATTGGAATACTACCCCCTCGCCAGTTCTGGCGACGGGGGTAGCATTCCACCCTTCTAGAGGGGCACGACAGGTACCTAGCCTGAACCCCGGTTAAAGTTAAACAGAGCCTTAGCATCTCAAAATGGATGCTGCCACCACAGACACAAGTCTGACCTCCTGCTGCTGGGAGTCCTTCCAGCGAGGGCAGCTTGGACAAAGGGTTTCCTGCCTGGGGAGGTGCTAGCACCACCCCAGACAGGATTTTGTGTATTGGGTAGGACAGGGCTGAATAGAATCAGACATGCCTGGGGCACACAAGGTGTCCCTGTGCATAGGCCAGTTCAAACCAGTGCTGGGGCTTTCCAGCCCCAGTCCTGGCGCGAAACTGGACAAAGGAAAGGGGGTGTAACCACCCCCCTTCCTAGTTCCACCCAGAGGAGGGACCTAGTAGGTGATCCGGCCCCCCAGATTCGAATAAGAGTGGGAGCTGTGTCCTGAGACTTCAGATCATCCTGAATCAACTTGAAATACAGAAGAAGACTGGACTTCGACATTCTGCTGCACAGAAGACGGAAGAGAATCTCCCTTGTGGCCAAGGAGTGACCACCCTGTGAACACAGGCACCAACCAGCAACTCGACGTCTGCTTTGCCGCCGCCTCCCGCCGGAGCCCGAGCCCAGAGCCTGACAAGACCCAGACTCCCAGACTTCTCACCGCCCGATCCACAGTCCCTGCAAAGAAGGGACCCGTGGAGGCACCGAGAGACGTGGGACCGGACATCTTGGAAGACCCCCGAAACGCTGACTGCGCAGCATCAGAGGCACCCTCGACGCTGTGCTTTGGGGTTTGAGAAGCCCCAACCTCGAGCAGCCCTTGCACCGAAGATCAGCCCCCCAGCATCTCCACGATCTGCGTGGGGCCCTTTTGCATCGTGCCACTCGACGCGCCTAACCGTCCACTTGCCACACGGCTAGTGGCCATCTTGGCGACGAAACCTACAACTTTCACTGCGGGTCTGGTTGCTCCAGACTTGCCCTTGCTCCTGTAAAAAGGAGTACCTGCTCTGACCTTGCTGGTCCGAGTAACAAGCCTTTTTCGATTCCTGCGTGGCTTGCATTAGCCAAGGCCTGTTTGCTTCTATCAAGTCGCCGACACCGCCAACAGCGAGAAGCCTGCGTGGGACAGCTCGTGACCGACTCCTGGACGTCTTCGACCCCTCGTGTCCACGTGGCTGCAGAGAGAAGCTACACCTTGACGCCTGTTTGCACCCGACATCGCCTGGTTCCACTCTGGTTCCACGGTAGTCACTGGCTAGTGACTTTGAACATTGTCCCCTCTGGTTTCAGGTCTTCACCTCTTCAGATCCACCTTTGGATCCACCGGAACTCTTCACATCGAGCCGCCTGCAGCATCTTCAGCTCCAAGCACCATCGACCTGCGTGACGAAACCCGACACTACTTCGACCCTATGCACCCGCTTCCTGTGGGTGAGGTAACTCAGCTCCGCCGGTGTCCCCACACTGGTACACACCTCTAGTGTCTGTGTCTCAAGTTTCAGCTTTCTAGGTCACTCGGAAGGTTCCTTCCTAACTAACTTTGTACTTTTTACGCACCATTGACATTGCATTGGTAAAGCGTGCACTTTCCGCACTGCTCCCGAGTCCCGCGGGCCTTTCCCGACTTCTTCACTGTTAGTCCCGAACAGCTCCAGCGATTCCCCAGGCCCTAGGCCTCTTCACTTTCCCCATAGTGGTTCTTATACCACTATTTTAGTATATGGTTTAGGTGGCCCCTAGGGCTCATCCATATTGTGCAACTTTTGTGTATTTAAACTGTGTTTTGTTTTAACGCATTTGCTTCTGTGCTCATAAAGAGTATCAGGGATATTTGTAGTAATAAATCTATATATATTTTCAATATATATCTGTGTGGTGTCCTTTCATTTGGTATTCAAGGGATTGTGTATGGTAAAACAGCTTGCTTCACATGCCTTTACAGAGTTTAGCCTAAGACTGCTTAGTCCATGCTACCCCTAGGATAGCTTGTCTATAAGGTTGACTTTACAACCTGCACCATAAGGGTTGCTTGGCATGATACAAGGTGATCACTAGAACTAGTGAGCATCATATATCAGGCCAACTTCTCACACTGCTCATTTGAAATAAGTGCACAATTATATTTCCAAGCATATGTCACATTTGGCCTCAAGCGACCCTCATTTGGATAGGGCTGACCCTTATTTTAGCAATCTTTAGATTCTGAAACTGGAATAATGCAATTCCCCAAGCACATGATGTACATGCTGGGGGCACTGCACAATGCAGTTTTAGTACTGGGCACCATGCACTAAAGTGCCAACTTTTATGCCCCAAACACAATTTTTATTGTTACATTTTTTAGAAATGTATTCACTGACAAATAATTGGGCACATAAAAATGTTGACCTAATAATTGCAAAAATTATATCTTGCATTTCGAACCCTCTACCTTTCTGCTTGATTTAAAAGTCTGCTAAGGCGAGCATGTACTCTTTTTCGTGTAACTGCCAGCTTTTGTGGCAGGCAACCTATTTATAAGGGGGTCCCCTTCCACTCTCTGATAGGCCCTGGTGTGTTGTAGTCCTGTGGTGTGCCCGAGAGACAGGATCTACTATTCCTACAGCCTTTTGAATATGTACTGTAATGTGATAACATTGTCATCACAGGCCATCTCTAAAATTATGTAGGAATGTGCTACAAAATTAGCAGGTGATATGTGGTGGACTTGGCCGTTTTTGCATAGTCATCCCTAAATGTTTTGTCTTCACCCTCAAGTTCAAGTTCAAGTTCAAGCATTTATATAGCACACTACTCACCCAGAGGGTCTCAAGGCGCTTGGGGAGGGGGATTCATTGTTTGTCGAATAGCCAGGTTTTAAGTTCTCTTCTGAATGAGATGTGGTTTTGAGTAAGGCGGAGGTGAGAGGGGAGTGAGTTCCAGGTCTTGGCAGCCAGGAAGGAGAAGGATCTGCCACCCATGGTGGATTTTCGGATGCGCGGGACTGTGGCGAGGGCTTGATTAGACGATCTTAGTTGGCGGGTGGGTTT
Source organism: Lissotriton helveticus (assembly GCF_964261635.1). NCBI lineage: Eukaryota > Metazoa > Chordata > Amphibia > Caudata > Salamandridae > Lissotriton > Lissotriton helveticus. The sequence continues at coordinate 234,777,949 of NC_136058.1, forward strand.
GTAGAAGGATAGTCGAGTGTTGAGGCATTCGGGTCCTAGGTTGTAGAGGGCCTTGTGTGCGTGGGTGAGAAGGCGGAACGTAATTCTTTTGTTGACGGGAAGCCAGTGGAGGTCCTTTAGGTGTCCGGTGATGTGATCTCGGCGAGGGATGTCCAATATGAGTCTCGCTGATGAGTTTTGGATGCGTTGGAGTTTTTTCTGTAATTTTGCTGTGATTCCGGCGTATAGTGTGTTACCATAATCCAGCCGACTCGTGACCAGTGCGTGGGTCACAGTCTTTCTTGTTTCGAGGGGGATCCAGCGGAAGATCTTTTTGAGGATGCGAAGTACGTTGAAGCAGGAGGATGAGACTGCGTTAACTTGTCTGGACATCGAGAGAGAGGAGTCTAGGATGAAGCCAAGGTTACGTGCGTGGTCTGTGGGTGTGGGTGCTGTGCCCAGAGCAGAAGGCCACCAAGAGTTGTCCCAGGCAGAGGGTGAGGATCCTAGGATGAGCACTTCAGTTTTGTCTGAATTGAGTTTTAGGCGGCTCTGTTTCATCCATTCGGCTACTTCTTTCATGCCTTCGTGAAGATTGGTTTTGGCGGTGTTCGGGTCTTTGGTGAGGGAAAGGATTAATTGGGTGTCGTCGGCGTAAGAGATTATGTTGAGGTTGTGTTGGCGTGCGATGGATGCGAGTGGGCTCATGTAAACGTTGAAGAGGGTGGGACTGAGTGATGACCCTTGTGGTACTCCACAGATGACTTCTGTGGCTTCTGAGTTGAATGGGGGAAGTCGTACTCTTTGAGTTCTCCCGGCGAGGAATGAGATGATCCAGTCCAAGGCTTTTCCTTGTATGCCGATGTTACTGAGGCGTTGTATAAGGGTGCTGTGGCAGACCGTGTCGAAAGCGGCGGAGAGGTCGAGTAGAATGAGGGCTGCAGTTTCTCCGTTGTCCAGTAGTGTTCGGATGTCGTCTGTCGCTGCAATGAGGGCGGTTTCGGTGCTGTGTTTGGCTCGAAACCCGGATTGAGATGGATCGAGGGAGTTGTTGGATTCAAGGAAGGCGGCGAGTTGGCTGTTGACGGCTTTCTCAATGACTTTGGCGGAGAAAGGGAGGAGGGATATGGGTCGATAGTTTTTGAGTTCAGAGGGGTCTGCTGTGGGTTTCTTCAAGAGGGCGCTGAGTTCGGCGTGTTTCCAGCTTTCTGGAAAGGTGGCAGAGTTGAACGAGCAGTTGATGACATCACGGAGAAGGGGTGCGATGATGGAGTCTGCTTTGTTGAAGATGTGGTGGGGGCAGGGGTCGGTTGGCGAGCCAGAATGGATTGAGTTCATTAGGCGGATGGTGTCTTCAGTGGTGATTGTGTTCCAGGCGCTAAGGTAGTTAGTTGGCGGAGTGGGATCTGAGGGGTGTGGGGAGGGTTGATCGTTGGGAGTGTTCTCGAAGCTGTTGTGGATGTCGGCGATTTTGTTGTAGAAGAAGGAGGATAACGCGTCGCAGAGGTCTTGGGAGGGGGTGATGTCGTTAGATGCTGCGCTGGGGTTGGTGAATTCTTTGACGACGTTGAAAAGTTCCTTGCTGTTGTGGGAGTTGTTGTCGAGACGATCCTTGAATGCTGATTTCTTGGCGGATCGAATTAGTTGATGGTGGTTGCGGGTGGCTGCCTTGAGGGTGGCCATGTTGTCGGTGGTTTGGTTTTTTCTCCATGTTTTCTCCAGGGTGCGGCATAGTTTCTTGGATTTTTTAAGATCATCATTGAACCAGGAAGCCTTTTTGCTGGTTGATTTGATCTGGTGCTTTTTCAGGGGTGCTAATTCGTCAGCACTGTGGGTGATCCATTGCTTGAGATCGGTGGCCGCTTGGTTTGGGTCCAATGAGAGGGTGGGAGGATTTTGGTTGAGTGATGAGAGGAGTTGGTCGGAGGTGATTTTGTTCCAGTTTCTCCGAGGAATGGGTTGTGGGCGGTTGTGGTTCATGGTGGTTCTGTAGCTAAAGTGAACACAGCTGTGGTCCGTCCAATGGAGAGCTGTGGTGTGATCGAAGGAAATGTGCTTGCTGGAGGTGAAGATAGGGTCAAGCGTGTGTCCGGCTACATGAGTGGGGGTGTCAACAAGTTGTTTGAGTCCGAGATTGGCCAGGTTATCCAGAAGGGTGGAGGTGTTGTTGTCGTGTTTGTTTTCAAGGTGGAAGTTGAGGTCTCCCAGCAGAATGTAGTTCTCGGAGGTGAGGGCATGTGGGCTGACGAAGTCGGTGATGTCATCGCTGAATTGAGTGCGGGTTCCTGGAGGTCTGTAGATGAGGGTGCCCCTAAGTGTGGTCCTGGGGTCGGTGTGGATCTGAAAGTGGAGATGTTCGGCGGTTGCAAGATTGTCGTCGGAGCTGGTAGTGATTTTGATGGTGTTCCTATGGAGGATGGCGATGCCTCCTCCTGTTTGGTTGGAGCGGTCTTTGCGGATAATCTTGTAGTCGTCCGGTATGGCTATGGCGATGTCGGGTGCTGATGATGTGTTCATCCATGTTTCTGTAAGGAAGGCGATGTCCGGTGAGGCAGTGTCGAGTAGGTCCCAGAGTTCGGTAGCGTGTTTGTGGACCGAGCGGGTGTTAAGCAGGATGCACTTCAGGCGGTTAGAGTCGGAGCTGTGTATGGAGGAAGTGGATTTGGTGAGGGTCCTGGAGCAGTTGAACTTGCAGGAGAGGCAGGCGAATGGGCCGTGGGTACGTCCTGGGGTGGCTTCGCAGCATTGTGGTGTGCGTCCGGGGTTGAGGGCGAGGAGAGTTGCGGCAGCATATGTGAGTCTAGTGGGTTGGGTGTGGCGGGGACCAGGGGGACTGGCGCTAGGCGCGGTCCGGGCACGGACGGGCGTAGACGGGCTTACCTTTTGGCGCACCTTTGGCGCGCATGGGGCGCGATCGCCGCGCGTGAATGCTGCGCGCGGGAACATCAGTCATATGTGGATGGAGGAAGGGGAGGGGCGAGGGAGGGTCAGCTGGGAGGCGGGGCGGGCTGTGGAGGACGGTGTTTGAGTCACAACAACAAGGAAGATGGCAGCGAGAACTGAAACTCGAGCTAGGCTGGGGCACTGAGATGCAATAATGGCTGGGGCAATGTGTCTGCCAAGCGCAACAAATATCGATGTCAAATGCAGACAATGCACATTCAAATTACGTTGCACAAATATCGCTACAGCTGGAAGAGCGCGATTCAGAGCACGGTGCAATTAAATCCTTAAAGCGCTACAAAATACTTCTTATGTTAAACTTTGAAAATCGTGCTATAGCGTTATGCAGTAAAGTATTTCAACAGATTAGAGCAGCAATGAGTAGCGTCGCTAACGATACCAGGTGGTGGCTGGGAGTGAAGGGAGCGACCGCTTCTGAAAGCCTCAGGACGGTCACAGCGCTAACGGGAGTTGGAGCGGGCTATGCAGTCCGTGGGAGGGAGGGTCAGCTGGGAGGCGGGGCGGGCTGTGGAGGACGGTCTTTGAGTCACAACAACAAGGAAGATGGCAGCGAGAACTGAAACTCGAGCTAGGCTGGGGCACTGAGATGCAATAATGGCTGGGGCAATGTGTCTGCCAAGCGCAACAAATATCGATGTTAAATGCAGACAATGCACATTCAAATTACGTTGCACAAATATCGCTACAGCTGGAAGAGCGCGATTCAGAGCACGGTGCAATTAAATCCTTAAAGCGCTACAAAATACTTCTAATGTTAAACTTTGAAAATCGCGCTATAGCGTTATGCAGTAAAGTTTGTTGGCTTTTAGGCTTTGTACACTTTACCACTGCTAATTATTGCTCAAGAGCTTGTGCTCTCGCCCTTAAACATGGTGGAATTGGCTTACAATAAATTGGCACATTTAATTTACCTGTATGTCCTAAGTAAAGGGGTACTGCATGTACCTAGGGTTACATGCACAGCCCTGCAGATGGTAGAATGGTTAATCAAATACCCAGGTCTTCAGCTTCTTGTGGAGTTCAAGAAGAGAGGAGGATACTTTGATGTGCAGCTTTATAGTTCACTCCATGCTTTAGGAGCAAGTTGAGAAAATGCCTATCTACCTGATCTGGTTCTGTTTAAGCGTGGGATGTGTGAAAGCAGGAGTCCAGTGAAGCATAGTTGTCTATGTGGTTGGTCGAAGGGGATAAGACTGTTCAGGTAGGTGGGACCTGAGTTGTGTAGTGTCTTGAATGTGTGTGTGTGAAGAGTTTTAATTGAGTGCATTTGGTATCAGGAGCAAGTGTCATTCCCTTAGGTGTGGTGTGAAGTGTTTTCTCTGTGAGAGGTTGAGGGCATATCTGGCTGCCAAGTTCTTTATCGTTTGTAGTCTTCTAGTTAGTTGCTTGGTGATCCCGGTGAAGAAGACATTCCCATAGTCCAATTTGCTGGTGACTATGGAATGAGTAACAGTTTTTCTAGCGTTGCTCGGGGGCCATTTGAAGAGCTTCCTCAGCATCTTCAAGGTGCAGAAGCACGATGCAGTGGCAGTGTTGACTTGTGCGCTAATGTTAAGTTTGTTGTCGATGATTATTTAGAAGTTCATGGCATGGGTTTTGGGTGTGGGTACGAGTTCGGCCACCCACCAGTTTGAGTCCCATGATGAGGTGTTCTTGTGAAGAACACTTCTTCTGTCTTCTCGGCGTTGAGCTTGACACAGTTGGCTTTCATCCAGTTAGCGAATTTAGTCATGCAGGCGGAGAACTTATTTCTTGTGTTGGGGGTCTTGTCCAAAAGTGTGAACATGAGTTGTTCATCATCTGCTTAGGAGAAGCTGTCACTCTCATGTGTGTGGGTGTTGTAGGCCAGAGGGATCATGTATGTGTTAAAGAGGTTGGGGCTGAGCAATGAGCCGTGAGGCACTCTGCAGATGAGTTTGCAGGCTACTGAGGAGAAAGGTGCTAGTCTGACAGCTTATGTTCTATCCATTAATAAGGAGCAGTTCCAGCGGAGAGCAAGTCCATGGATGCCAATATCATGCAGGTGACTGTTGAGGATGGGGTGTGAGACCATGTCAAAACCTGCAGAGAGGTTCAGGAGAATGAGGGCTGCCATTCCTCCTCTGTCAAGGATCATGTGGATGCCGTCTGTGGCAGTGATGATTTGTTTCTGTGGTTGGGCCTGAATTTGGACTGTATGGCATTGATGAGCTGGCGGTTGCTGAGGTGGTTGGTGAGGTGTGGGTTGATTAGTTTCACTTTTGGCAGGTATGGTAGGAGGGAAATGGGTTAGTAGTTGGAGAATGTGAGTCGGTTAGTGGATGGTTTATTGAGTAGGAGCATGATGGATGCATGTTTCCAGGTGTTCGGGAATATGGCTAAGTTGATGGAGGCATTGATGATGGGTGTTAAGGCTTCGCTGATCAGTAGGAGTTCTTTAGTGAAGGCATGGTGTGGGCAAGGGGCAGATGAAGCCAGCAAGTGGATGGTCTTCATGGTAGCAGCGATTTTGAGGTGTGGTGATGGCATGCCACAAGGTCAGGGTTCGTTCATTGCCCATGGTGGGAAGTTGAGTTGAGACGGTGACGCATTCCGGTTGAGGGTTGGAGTTGCTGTGTATGGAGGTGATTTTGTTACAGGAGAATTCTGAGAGTTTGTTGCAAATGTCTAGTGAAGGGGTAGTGTTGCTAGAAGCAGCTGGTGGGGGTGATGATATTTTTGATGTTGGCAAAGATTTCCTTGGTGCTATTAGTGCTGGTGTTGATGCGATCTGAAAGAACTGTGCACTTGGTGTTCTGTAGCTGATGGTGTTAGAGCTGATTTGAAGATGTCTTCATCTGTGGTGTCTCGACTTGTTCTCCTTTTGTGCTTCACTTTCTTGCAGTGTTGTTTCATCATCCTGAGTTTCTCTGTGCACAAGCTGGCCTGTGGTCAGGCTTCCACTGTTGATTTGCACTTATGGGGAGCCAGCGCATGCAGTGATGCAGCTGTTGAGGTTTTAGATGGCTTTCAGCAAGCTGCTGGTGTGCTCAAGCCTGTGTTGGAAGAGCGCGAAAGCCCAATTCTCTTCTTAGATTGTTTGGGTGGTGTTTGCTCTGTGGGAGTGGGTTTCTCTTTTTTTGAGTGGGAGTGAGTGGGGTGCTGGGTGCTGTTGTTGTGTGAGTGGTGAGAGTAGGGTGTGGGGTAGTGCATTAGAACCTGAAGTAGGCGCATGCTAATGCTCCTTCCGTGTTGTGTGGTGTGGCAGCAGTGCGTTGACCAGCAGCCGGGGTTAACAGCATGGAGGAGCACACCAGGGTATTGGTAGGTAGGGGAAGAACTAGAGTTCTTAGCACTGGGTGCGACCCAGGTGCGGATGGGTGCAGACACCATTCAGTAGGTTCTGTAAATGTAGGAGGAGTGCAGGGTACTGTGTGTGGGAAACCAGTGATGTGACTTCCTGTGGAAATGGATCATGGGAAATTGAGTAATGTCACTTACTGTGCAGATGGATGATGGACAATCAAGTGATGTCACTTCATGCAAATATGGATGATGGGAAATCCAGCAATGTCACTTCCTGTGCAGAGGGACAATGAGAAATGAAGACCTCTTGCTTGGCTTCTTCATTTACAGATGGTTTTGTAGAGAAACCAGTAATGTCACTTCTTGTGCTTACGGATGATGAGGAATCCAGTGATGTCCCTTCCTGTGCAGATAATCAGTGTGAAATGAAGTCCTGCTATTTGGCTTCTTTGTTTGTAGACAATTTGGGTGAAAATCCAGTGATGTCACTTCCTGTTTAGATGGATGATGGGAAATACAATGATTTCATTTATGTGCAGAGGGATGGTGGAAAATCCAGTGATGTCACTTCCTGTGCAGTAGAATGATGGAGAATTGTTGGAAATGGACCTTTTTGCAGGGTTATCCCCAAACTTTTAGCTTCTTCCTCCTATTTTTTTCCAGACCTGTTTTTGTTGGTTTTAGGACTCTGGGCACTTTAACACTGCTATTCAGCGCTAAAGTGCATATGCTCTTTGTGTAAATTGTGTTATGGATTGGTGTTTCCATGATTGGCATATCTGATTTACTGGTAAGCCCCTAGTAAAGTGCCCTGAGTATGCCAGGGCCTGTCAATCAAATGCTACAAGTGGGCCTGCCACACTGTTTGTGCCACCCACATGAGTAGCCCTTGACTGGTATCTCAGATCTGCCACTGCACGGTCTGCACACGGTTTGCGACTGCTATGTCACTTTTAGTCTTGTGATTTGCCATATCTAAACAATATTACATGATTTGGTCTATATATATATGGAAGATGTATGCATGGGAGCATTAGTTCATAGCTGCAAGGATGTTTGGTTCCTGTTGGGTATTCACACTATTGTTTAGTTTTCAAAAATGTGGGTGCTGTATCCTCTATTTTTTGGTCTCGCCTACGCAGCGCATATGCGCTACATAGAAAGGAGACCTTTAGTCATTGATGCACCTTTTTCTTTTAATAATTGCAAACAGATGTTTCCTGCTGGCTCCCGCAAGGGAAACCGGCGCAGGCCCCCTCCTCTCTCCCTGCTGCCACGCCGCAAATCTCTCTGCTGCCGTGCCGCGAGGCGCACATGCACACTTGTTCCTCTTTGTTTATGAATTTGAGAAAGCTTTTATAGAATTTCAAAGACCATAGAATTTTAAAGACCACACTATTGGTTTTGCTAAAGAGTGTTTAACATTTGAAAGGTGGACAATACCTCAAAGGGTTTGGCTCTTTCTCATAGAAAGTATAAGTAATACATTGGGAGTGAAATGCATAACCTAAGCTTTGGATTCCTTGGGAGTAAAAATGCATAACTGGTACACCTGTAAAGCGCGCAAATACCTTAGGGTTGAGTTCGGCTATATAAAAGTGAAAAAAAATACAGGCATTTCAGTTGCTTTGTTTCCACACTGCCATCCTTTCGTACGCCTATTACGTTCTGATAAGGAATGTACACTCGACGCGACTAGCTCTGAACCGGTTAGCCATTTCCACAGCGGGTGTCAGCTTTGCAGTGCGAGCCATCGGGAGGATCTTGCTGTCGGTTGCGCGATCGCTGTTGACACACATACCAGATACCACCAAAAGCCTCCCTGTTTTAATTCATGGTCCGGTTGGCTTCGGCTCAAGCCAACCCGTCCCCGCAGCAAGCAGAAACTTCCGGCAGCTGAGAAAGTTTCGGATTTCAGTAAAGAATGTTTCTGATGAAAGACTGTTCCATCCTAGGGCATCCAGATCTGCGGAAAAGGTTATTGGTTTGTCCAAGCACCAAGAACAAAAGCAGCAGAAGTGGGACAGAAGAGATGTACAGTAGTAACACCACTGAACTGTGGACCCAGCCTGTTCACTGGCTATCGGTGAGGGACCCCGAGGTATGTTGGGGAGACTGCAGAGCATATAACCCCATTGAGCCCCATCTTCCAATTAAGAACTCCGCGTACGATTCACAACTGTTGGATATGAGAATCAAATCCTCAGGTGAGATTTATTTACAAACAAGATTAAACCAGTTATTGAATTCAAGGTTCTAAAAATGTATTCATCAGTAAGTGAAAGAAAATCTGGACATCTGATCTCTTAAGTAGCAGATTCCTCAAAGTTGACCCTTTAGTTTGCCCATCTCATATCAGTTCATTGGCTTCAGGGCCCCACCCTGTTGCTACTCCTCGGACCCGTCTTGGATTTCTCACTGGACCAACTCCCCTGCCTCCTAGTACAGCGGGGGGAGCACAGGGCAACTTAAAAGCTGAGTCCCGAAATAGACTCCTGCCAGAGTCCCTACTGAGGAGGGGTTTTCCTTGTCATCCTTTGGGATATGGGCAACTGGGCAACCACTTGTTCCCTTCCCACTGGTACCCACTCCCCCCTTACTAAGGGCAGCGCTGTAGAGTACACGTCAAGGGCGAGGGACACTCGCTGTAGTGCCCACCCCTCACCACCAGGGAGCACTGCAGAGCCTTGCTAGCGGTACAATGTAAGCCAGCTTCCTCCTAACTTTTGAATGTCCGATGCCAAGGCGGCGGCCTGCTTTTTGGCCAACTGTAAGCCTACCCCCCACAGGGAAATGGTTTACTGACCATCTTCTCCACCCCCCCTAAGGTTTCACTTTCATGATGGAAAAACGTTTGGCCAAGGGCATGGGGTCAGCTGCAGGGCATCGGGCAGAGAAAAGAGGATGTTATCCAGCCCTTACAGTTTAAATGCTGACCACCTGCTTCCCAGCAGTCACCCCACCAACACCCGAAAATACCCTGCTCATCCCCTCTCCTGTCATCGAGGCGCTATCTGTCCGCTGGAGAGCGCTAGAGCACCTCCTGTGAAGCGCAAACATTCATCCTCCCAGTGCCCAGTCACCAGAGCAGTGGGGGGTTTCCAGACACTTACGTCAGAGGCTTCTAAGCACTAACACAGTGGTTCCCAAACTGTGCGCCGTGGCTCCCTGGGGACCACCAAACCTAGCCAGGGGAGCCGCGCACCAAAACTTTAATGCATTTAATGTTGAATGGTCTGTTGGCTTCAGTTAAAGTAATTAGACTTAAACGCATGATGACAAAGATTTGTAAGTGACATGCCTCCAACTGTAAACTTAGTGCTTAATTAATGGCATGTTGAGGGAGATGAGCTCCATATTTCACTGGATCCCGACGTTCCAACACTCCCAAAGTAGACAGGAGATGCCTGATTTTTTTTCTTAGACTCGTTAATAGTGTTGTTTTTTCCAAATGCCTTTTACACCAATGCAATTTATCAGAAAAGTACAGTAGTCCTGTCTATTAAACACACTAATTATGATTAAGTATTGGCATTTGTACTTGAATCAAAGGTACTTCCAGTACACATTTCTTTCAGTACATACATGTTTCCAGACAGGCTGGCTCTCTCCTTTAGCACAGGGAAGTAAAACCCCATATACGGCATAATGCTAACATTTGGAAGCAAGAAAGAGGGACGTTTAAAAAAAAAAAAGCTATAGAATTTATTTTACTTGCATTGATATGGAGGCAATTTTAGGGAGAAGACCGCTAAAATAAAGCTGTATGTGGTTTACAAAATCATGAGTCATCCTGCTGAGAGAGGTCTATTGGCACTTATGACGTGGGTAGAAATGGAAGTGCATGCAAATATTCTTCAAGCGCAGAAACACTTTGGCAATGGGTCCTACATGCATAGGGGTGCTATCTAGTACTGTAAGTGGGATAAAAAATTTTTAGAAGGTACTATATAAGCATGGGCAAAGAAGTGTATCTAGAAATATTTTATTAGAGGTGCCACCTTAGTAAAATGAAACACTGTGCCTATATGATTATAATACCTTCCTCAGCTTCATCCCAATTATTTTCAGGGAGAAAAATGCAAGTACTCCCGAGGCCGGCTTACATCCCACCCACTCTCTCAAAAAAATAACAGTGGGGAGCCATGGGCAATGGCCAATGGGTCAAGGGAGCCGGCAGTCGAAAAAGTTTGGGAACCATTGCATAACAGAGCCGAGGAAGGAGAACTTGGACAATCTGCTTTTTTTTGCAGTTTTACATAAAGCGTAATCGAGCTAAGGAAGCGCTTTGCAGGAGCACCAGTCACATTACACAAGGTGATCTGCCCAGAATCACAGGGTGCTGAGGCGATGCCGGGACTCGAACCTGGTTTCCTAGTTCCAAGGTCGGCAGCTCCGGCAATAAAGACACATCCTCTCCCCCAGTCTCTACTAACAGCTGGGGCTTCTAGGAACTTTAGAGACTGATCACAGGCAGCGCACACCACATCAAGAGAAAAAAACAAGCAGTGGCATGGCCATTAGGTCTCGCTTTTTGGACCCTATAAGTATTTAGTTATGCAGCAGAATATCCTTGGTGCAACAACACCAACTGCATGGCTAAACACTTATAAGGTCCCAAATGCGAGACCTATTGGCCATGCCAATGCTTGTTTGTTTGTGGTGTTAAGGGTACTTTAATGTACTTGCACTCAATTTTTGTTTCGTCACCACACAAATTAAAGGAACGTCACGTGGGTTTCGACCTACCTACTATATTTTTGAGTCAAATAAGATCTTTAAGTGAGATGTTATTAAAACACAATAATTGCGGGCATCTAAATTTTGCATTTATGTACTCTTTTGAGTCCCATGTAATGAATGATGTGATGGCTTCCTGATGAAGGCATCCCTGCCGAAACGCGCGTAGTGTGTCAACATACCACCAGCCTTCTTTATCATCTTAGCCATGAAACCCTTTGTTATTGTTTCACGATTTGATCAAATAATGTAATGCATATTTAAATACAAGAAAAAGGAAAAAATGCATCATTTATTGTATTCACCGTAATATAGGACACTGCAGAAAACTATTGTGTTTTTTATACAGAATACTATCTATTATCTTTTTTTATGTGATACTTAAAAAAAAATTGGAAAACAACAACATAAGCAGTCATGCATGTTATTTGATGTGTTGGAATAAGTTGCCTGCTGTGTATATAATATATGCCTGCACATGGGAACATTGTCACTTGCCTAGGTTTTTTATTAACTATTAGTATTTTACCTGCGGTTTGCAAGTTTATCCTGTATGCAGAGACCCAATTTTTCAAATTTACTATGCGGCAGTATGGCAATGCCAGATGGGGCGGCTTTAAAGCGTGTGTGAGCTGTTTTGATCCTGTCACTGCTCATGGGTAAAATATGGCCCACACACTGGTACTTTCAGGCTGGTCCACCTGGCAGTGCCAGACTGCTTTAAAGGCCAGTTCCATGTTCCTAGTAGGGTGTATTGCATGTATGCCCCAGTACTGCAAAAGCATTGTGAAGGTAGTGCAGGTCAAGTTTGCTTGATCTGTCTTTGTGAGTCCAATAAGTAATAGAATAGGATGGAGTGCATCAAGCCAGGATTAAGGTGCACTGTACACCTGTTGGTGCTCTCCAGTACTGGTGGAGCAGTGGATGAGTACTGCAGGACAATATTGAAGAGTATGGTACAGCTATGTTTGTGTCCTAATACTGGAAGTACAGTGGGTGGCTGCTGCCGGGGATATTAACTTGAGGTCACCAGGAGTAGCGGCTGCCATCCCTGGCTTGCCCATAGCAGTCCTTCTCACTGTCCTTGCGACCCCTGGCCTCAGAAATAGCAGGGTCAGGAGCAGAACAACAATAGGTGCAAGGTTTAAAGATGTGTGTTGTTTTTTTCTTCATCCGTGCCTCTGCCTTTATCACGGTTAAATGTCAGCTACATGTCCATAGGTAAGGCAGGCTTGTGGGTCATAGTGCATGTGTTCTGACCAAGGGAGCATGCATAACTGCAGGGTCCATATGCGCATCTACGACTACTCTCCAGGTGGGCAGTGCTGCTACCTATCAGGGACTCCAGGGAGTAGCCCCCCTGCCTCCGGTGAGACCCCACATTTGGCCCTTTGTCTCTGCAAATTCTGACATTGTGCATTATTTAAATTAGTAGTGTACATCAAAACACAACTTTCATGTTTTCGTGAACACTGCAAATGTGCAGGTCAACCCTCTCGGCCTCGTCTCCAGGCTCGTGATGATAGAAGGATGGATAGGAGGAGGGGGCTGAGAGGGCTGAGGCACGATCCAGCTGCAGATGTCGTGATTGAGCATGCCTCAGGGGTGTAGTTCAACTATGGTTCCTTCTGATAGAGCGCGCAGGTCACCCAACTTTTTTTTACCAATACTCACCTGGGCCCATAATAATTTTAAACTCACAAATTAAACAGGCAACCTTTGCTCTACTATCAGTGTATTTTATTCATTTAGGACTTTTGACCTTTCTCTACCTTGACTTACCAATCCACGTCACCGGTACCTAAAGTCCTAAGGGATCAAGGGTGGTAGAATAATAGGAAAATAACATTTGCACTCATATAATAACCACAGCACTCGGAATAGGTTTAAACTCCTTATCTAAAATCTTTTAAATGTCATGATCCAAAGATTGAACACCAAGAGATATTCAATTCTGAATATTAGAATCAACATGTAACTATGCAAAAATTGTATTAAACTGATTACGAGCATTTAACAGTAGGGAAGGGTAAAGAGAAGGAACATGATATGAACACACTATTTTCAAACATGTAGCGATTAGGGAGGGTAAAAGAAGGAAACAAATCAATGATGAACCCACATGGATTTTATATTTACCTAGAATGGTGTGAAGAACTAACCCTGGCCACGGGTCAGTTTAAAGGACAGAACCCCGAAAGTTGCAGTCGCCAGTAGGCTAGCAGGTGCGGATTAGAATCAGGACAGGTAAAGCCAAATTGGATCAGGACAGGACCGCAAAAGGTTAAGACTGGCACCCGCAGTTAAGTTGCAACGCCTGCGCTACTCCCTCTCTGCAGCAAACAGCCAAAACCCCGACTGGGTTATCGATTTCCCTGACAAAGTGTTTCGCCAGCACTTCAGCTCCCAGAACCCTGATTGGGTTATCGAATCTTCTGACAGAGTGCTCCGCAGTCCTCTGCTCTTGGTCACCTATTGAGTGCCTTGGGTCAGTGACAGGTCAGCTATTTGGACAAGTCGGACAAATTAACTAGCTAAGCCTACCCTAGTTATACTATTTTCCAGGTCAGTGTACCACCCCCCAATGTTGCAAGTGTAAGGATCCACAATTTTGATTGGACAAGGAATGAGGAGAACACAGAATAAATGAATGCACTCTATACCACTTATCTCTACTCTATTCCCATTATTTTATATTTAACTACTGCGTTAAGGTTAAGCAGAACGAACAGCTTAGCAAAAGCAGCAGTGCAAGCTTCATGCATGCTGTAACACAGAGCAACCATTTTAGTTTTGGTGCGCAGAAGCAAAAGATTCCCTCCAAAGCAAAGAGTACGTCATGTCACGTGAGTGTGACAGATGCATGCGCAGTAGAAAATCCAGCGTAGCAGCAGCCATATTAATGCAAGCGGATTATCGTTAGTAAAAGCACATATGCAAGCTTCCCATAGATACAAGTGTCTTTATGTGGTGCAAATATTAGTACACGAAACAGGTTTATTAGTACTTTATGAGTTAATAGAGAGGGCTGAGTAGAAGCAAGTCGCTCTACATGCGAATCCTTGCTCCATCAATCCCCTCTTTGATGATATTTTATATCATCACCAATTAATAAAACAGATGCCAACTTTTCACATTTCACCCAAATCAATTGCTTCAAACTTTCTTCTAGGATTTTTCTCATTATTTAAATGGAAAGCTTTCATTTTCTTATAAATTCTCCCATTCAATTCTTCAAGTTCCATTTCATTGCAGTTTCTTTTCTTTCCTCTTTCATTTACTGTATATCTCTTTCTGTATTTACGATATTTACAGCATATTACTATCCCTAGGATTAGTAGGGCTATTCCCACCATTGGCATCAGTATTCTACCCACGAAACCTTTTCCTACATTAGTAATCCAGCTACCTATAGAGGAGAGACCATTAATAAGTCTCTTCCAAGCACTATCAACCTCCAGTGGTTTAAGCTCTTTTTCCAAATGTGTAATATTCCTCACATACCCTTTAATTTCGACACTTTTGTCTGGTATGTAAGTGCAACAATGTTGCGCTTTCAACATTCTACAGACTCCGCCCTCTTACGCTAATAATGTATCAAGAGCAAGTCGATTTTGTAAAACCATTGATCTGATCACAACCAATTCGGTATTGACCATCAAGAACCCTCCAGCAGTGTCAGTTGATAACCGATCCACTACTGTTGACAATTTGCAAAGTCTTTGTGTATTCAGAGCCACTCCCACTGTAGGTATCAACGCACTAAATATATCACCTACTATTTCTCCAAAACTAGTTCTTTTGCTACGTATTAATCCATTCGTTTCTGCATAGTTTCCAGTGATTTTGTTCACATGATATATTTTTGGGAACACTATTCCAAAATAACAGCTCCCATACCAATGATCTGGCAATTTATAATAAGCCTTGTTTCCGCATATAAAATAAATTCCAGGAAACACAGATTCAGTTCCATCTTTGAAACCCCAACCCCCAATTACCTTATAATTGTGTTCACATTCACTGGAACCAATGAATATATTGTTATAATAACTATTTCTTTCCCTGGGGAGACAGAGTTTCCCCTTCTTTTTGAAATCCAGCAACATAGCAGCATGAGTCTTGCCATTTGTGATGAACCCTATATTCTCAGCCCATTTAGGAATTTTATGATTCTTATCATTTGCCTTTCTTTGGAAATTCTCTCTCCTTTTCTCAACCATATTCAAAAATATTTTCTCTTTTTCTCGTAATAAGCATGTTAAATTATTCTTGTGTGCTTCAGCTATATCTATTGTGCCTATAGTTAGAAAGTATTCACCCATATAAAGGGGTTACATCACTCTTAGTATGTACAGGATTCAGGTTACTACGTATAGGAAGTTCAGAAAACATTACATCTGAATTAGATTAGTAATACTGCAAAGGTGCGAGAAGGGCAGTATGGAAAAGATTCTGACCCAATGGCTGGAGGACTGGCTCCCACCGGACTCCCTCTCCAAATGCTTTGTGGTTGAACGTGCGCATAGAGCCCTCACACAGAGGCCGCCGGAAGGAGCACGGCCGAGACCAGTAATCGCAAAATTGCTGAACTATCATGATCGGGACACCATCCTACGCCAAGCCCGTGTGAAAGACCCCCTCATGTTCGAAAACCGACAGATCCTAATCTTTCCGGATTACACGCGGCTGGTGCAGCAGCAGAGACAATCCTTTACAGCGGCTAAGGCGCGACTGCGTGATCTCAAGCTTCCTTATGCACTGTTATTCCCGGCCCGTCTACGAGTGGTATATAAGTCCCGCACGCACTTCTTCGACACCCCGGAAGAGGTGTTCCATTGGACTGATGAGACGGTGAGAGTGAGAGCACATACCCCGCCGGGTCGTGACTCGGATTCCTCCTCAAGCGGGACCCGGAAGCAGACCCCCAGGCGCGCACGGAGTACAAGCATTTGGAGGTCCAGGTCTAGGAAGGGCTCGGTCTCAGGAGAAGCTGCAGATGGGGAAAAGAATAACTCAACTCCGCCACAGCCTGATCCTTGAACTTTTGAATGATGCCTCAATGGTGTGGTGGCAGATGTAGACATCGGCGATGCTTGGTAGGATAAGACTATATGGGTGCGACATGCTGACACTGTCGGGAGTAATGGACAAGGATTATTACAAGACTGGGATGATGCCCGATGAAGGTGGCGACTAAGGGTGGGGGGGTTAGTCATAAGGGCGGATAGCTTCCCCCTCGATACCAGTTCGTTTTGTGGGGGGGGGTTTGGTGGGTGTTGGGGTGGACTGTTTATGGGGATCCATTGGGGTAGGGGGACCTCGGCCTCCCGTTGGGGGCTGGGCGCCTGCTGTCCCGCGACAGGTACTTCAAGGTTGTTGCTGAGGTATGGGGGGGGTGGGGGGGAGTTAATGAAGAGTTGCGGACGGGGATGCTTCAATTGCTTTGCGGGGGAGGGGGGGGAAGAGGGGAGGCGGGGTGTTGAGGGGTTCCGGGGAAGAGAATTGTTCTGCACGTGGATGTCTCGAGCAGTGCTGCTACTGTGTTCAAGCCCGCTACGCCTGTTGCTGTGCCTGATGTTGTGTTTGCATCTCGATGGCGGTTGAGGTCCCTGTGCTGAGGTCCCCGGATGCCTCCGTGAAAGTGTTGAGTTGGAATGTACGAGGTATGCTGGATAAGATCAAGAGGAGTGCGGTGCTAAGGCAGGGAAAGAGGGAGAAAGCGGATATACTGCTATTACAAGAAACGCACCTACTGGGCAACAAAACGCTTAGCCTGCAGCGTTATGGGTATGACCAAGTCTATCATGCGGGGTTCACGAGGGGATCACGGGGGGTGGCAATCCTGGTACACCGTAGAATGTCCTATGTCCACACAAAACATTGGCTTGACCCACAGGGTAGGTATGTGTTCATACAGGGGATGCTGGGCACGGAGCCGGTGATACTTGGGAGTGTGTACGCCCCGCCCCCGCTACAATGGACCTTGATTGAGAAACTATTCACGCTTTGGGCTGATATCCCGGAGGGGCTGGCAGTGATTGGGGGGGATTGGAACGGCGTTATGTATAGCCGAGTGGACCGGTTTAGGCCCGGGGGCGAACCTCCCACAGACACTCCTACCAAACTAAACAACATGGTACAGGGCATGGGATGGGTGGATACATGGCGCTACCTCCACACACATGAACGTACATATGTTTCGGCAGTGCACAACTCATTCTCAAGATTAGACTACATTTTTGTTCCTACCACCGCGATACGCAGGGTCATTTCGGCGTCCATTCTACCGCGTGGGCTCTCAGATCATTCCCCGGTCGGGATAGAGATTACTCTTGGCAAAGAGAGGCAACCGTTTCGATGGCGCCTCTCGCCTTGGACTCTACAGCAGGAGGACTATCAACAGAAGATGGGGGAGGCTATTGCACATTACTGGGACGAGAACCTAGGTTCCGTGACGGACGCGAGGACGGTTTGGGAGGCCCTAAAGCCAACGCTCCGAGGGGTGGATATAGCTTGGTGTTCAGCAGCGCGCCGAGGACGGAGAGAGAAGCTAGTACAGGCTGCAGCAACCGTTGAAATGTTGGAGACCCAGTGCGGAGTGGCAGGTCGCCAAGAGGAAGTGGGTCAGCTCCTTCTGGCGCAGCAAACGTATGCGTCACTGCTGATGGACGAGGCTCGGCAGGCGTGGCTAGCAACGAAGAGCAGAATATACCAGTGGGGCGACAAGTCCAGCACGATGCTGTACAGACTATGTCAGGCCACCTTCCAGACTCAGGCGCTACCGGGCCTCAAAGACGATACTGGTGCCACGATCTCAGCCCCGAGAGACTTGGCGGAGAGCTTCGCGCGGTACTTCGTGACCCAATATGCCCCACGGGAACGTCTTCCAGCACCAGACGTTGACAAATTCATAGTGGACCTTCCACCTAGAGCACTACCGGACGATGTACAAGAGAGCCTTGAGAGCCCTCTGTCGGCGGAGGAGTTGGGTACTGCATTGGGGGAACTTAACACCGGTAAAGCCCCAGGACCTAATGGGTTCCCATGCGAATTTTTCAAACGATATCATCTCCAGCTCGGGCTCCACTATAGGGCGGCCCTGGAGGCGGCGAGGGAGGACGGCCTATTGCCAGCGGATTGGAGGCATGCAGAGATAGTGGTGTTCTGCAAGCCCGGGCGACCCCCCGACCGCCATGAGTCATACAGACCGATTTCCCTTCTAAATACGGAGGCCAAAATATTGGCCAAAGCGCTCGCGAATCGCCTCCTCCCCTATGTCACTGACCTGATCCACCCGGATCAGGTGGGATTTATGCCCCACAGGGCGACGAGACACAATATCAGATGGGCCCACGTGGCAATAGAGGCGATGGGCAAGACCGGGGATCAGGCGGCGCTGTTGCTGGCCGATATCGATAAAGCCTTCGACTCTTTGAGCTGGACGTACTTGTTCGCTCTCTTGACGAGGCTCAACCTAGGACCACGCTTTCTACTGTACACTGATTTGACAGCCTCTGTGAGGGTGGCCGGAGTGACTTCAGAGGCCTTTCCAATAGGACGAGGCACCCGACAGGGATGCCCGCTTTCGCCATACCTGTTTGCTCTCGCTATGGAGCCATTGGCGGCGTGGGTCCGGGTAGACGCGCAGCTGAAGGGCTTCGAATGGGAGGGGGGACCGTCTGACAGAATTGCGTTGTATGCCGACGACGTCCTGTTCTTCCTGACCAACGTGAATAGATCCGGGCCTAGGGTTCTGGAAATAATGACCATCTTTGGAGAGGTTTCGGGATTGTACCTCAACCCCCGGAAATCCACTCTATGGCTGCTGGATTACCGCATGGAAGTTGGGCCGTGGGCATCGCCTCTGCAGATCGCTATAGGGGGTCTCCAGTACTTGGGGGTATTCCTGATGGTCACACCGACAATTGCATGGGAACGTAATGTTGCCCCAGTGTGGGATAGGGTACAACAGGATATGAAGAGCTGGTCTCGTATGCCCCTTAACATATACAGCAGGTCGGCCATCTTTAAGATGGTTGCCCTCCCGCGCCTATTGTATCAACTACAGAATCATCCATATGCCATTCCGCAGCAATGGTTCCGACAGGTTAACTCGGCGCTGGGCCGATTCCTGTGGGCCGGTGGAGCGGCACGGGTGGCTTTGCGCACGTGCTTCTTGTCCACGTACTGTGGGGGCTTGGCGACCGCGGACATACTGCCATACTATCAGGCCTCCCACCATGTCGTTTTGAACGAATGGTGGTATAATGACAGAGGAGACCCCGCATACGCCCAAGAGAGATACCTGATGGACCCAGATAGAATGCACACTGTTCTGTACTCGGCGAGGCTGCGAAAACGGCTGCCAAGGGCGACCCAAGTGGTCTTCTAGATATGGCGGCAGGCGCTGCGCCGTATGGGGTGGTGGGGGAAGCTGACGGGAGAGACCCCACTATGGCACAACGGGCGACTACCGGCGTTGGCACAGCTGCGGGGTTTTCAGGGATGGGACCTAATAGGGATATCCACACTGGGGCAGGTCTTGAGGGGCACAACGTTAAAATCATTTCAAGAGCTTAGTGAGGAGTTTTGTATGCCCCGAACACAGTTCTTCAGATACCTACAATTCAGGCATGCCGTCACACCCGCACTGGAGGGATTAGGCACCCAGCCCGAATTCAGCCCAATAGAGGCGAAGCTGTTTATGGGGGACCTGGGAGAGAAGAAAATCTCCAGAATCTATCAGACTTTAGTTATACACTGCTCTTCTGACTTACAGACACTGCGTGACCGCTGGGTGAGAGATGTGGGGGACATGGAGGAGGAAGACTGGAGAGAAGCTCTTGAGTCCCCCAGGGGAGCAGCTATTGCCATGCGCCTGCGCTTTATACAATTTAAATATCTTCATCGCGCTTATTATACTAGAGAGAGGCTGTGGAGGGCAGGTTTGATTGAGTCGCCGAAGTGTCTGAGATGCAACCACGAAATAGGGGATTTCTTGCACACCGTGTAGGATTGTGCTGGGCTGGTGAGATTTTGGACGGGTGTGTGGAGCTGTTTGTCGGAAGTACTGGGCTGGGACCTTCCACGTACCCCTAAGTTAGGCCTACTTCATGTCCTTGAAGGGGTTGGGGGTAACATCTATAAGAGACACCTACTCTTGTTGGGACTTACAGTAGCGAAAAGGGATGTGGCCCAGGCATGGAAGGATCCCAATGCCCCCAAAGTGATTGTATGGAAAAAGGGCCTGGACTTTTGTATGGGTCTTGAGCGGCCGGTATTTGAGGCCAGAGGCTGCCCTACAAAACATTATAAAATCCGGAAAAGATGGGCAGACTACAGGGGCCTGTGGCTGGAACCTCCGGCACCGACTAGAGACGTTGAAGGGGCGGAGGCGACGGGCACATGAGGGGAACACTTTACATTTTATGGACATGTGTATACACTAGCTGCAGTACGAGGGATACGCCGTGCAGGGGGTGGGTAGGGGAGGGGGTGGGTCAGGATGGGGGGGTATGGGGCTGGGGGTTGGGGGTTTTCTTTTCCTTGTTTGAATTTTACTGTAAACTGAATCGCTGATTGTGTTGTACTGTATTTGCCACAGTTCCTCCGGGGTGCGGAGAGCTGTACCTTCTATGCGATCTGTCAATAAAAAGAGTTATTAAAAAAATTAAAAAAAGTAATACTGCAAAGGTCCTTTCCTATAGAATAAACTAGCTAAAATACTACATGAAATACCATATGTTAGTGGTAAATGGTGGTATGTCATACCTTCGGCTACCGAAGTAGGTAACTTCATACAGACATAGCAATCTTCTATTTCCATAGCTTCTACATAGTGTACTAATAGTTTTGCAAATACATTTAAGTGAGTTCTATTACTAATCCCAGTATAATGTAGTCCTTCCTCATCTGATGCTTCTAAATCTACCTTCGGTTGTTTAATGCTAAGTGCTTTCTCTTGTATATCTATTCTTCTAGGTGTATCCATTGTTTGTAACCCATCAGTATCTATTGTTTGTTGCTCATTAGTATCATTCTTCATGTCTCTACTCATCATGTAAGGAATAGCTATTGTCAGTCCTAACCAGACTATGAGTACTATCGCTATTCTGCATGTGCATATTCTACAGCATGTTTTTAAACAGTTTCTTTTCGTTCTTCCAGTAACAGTATGATCAGCCATTTCTGACCAAGGAGACTTGATCAGGAGCTTTGTAGCTTTTATACAGTCTTTTACCCTGTGAAATTTTCAAGTGGGTCTCACTTCTCCGTCAGTTTGATCAGCAATCAATTCGTCATCACTTTCGTCACTTATTTCTAAGTTTTCAAAATGTTCAAGAACAATGTAAGTCCATTCAGGGCCTCTGAATTTGTTATTTAGCCTTTTCAGTCGTGGACTTTTTGTTCTTGGTTGTATTACAGACTGTTCAGTTTGACTTGTTATTTTATTTACTTGTTCAGGTTCTTCATTTATGGTCTTTAGACGAAATTTCAGTCTGTTGACAAACCTAGGCCACTTATCTCCTTTTCTGAGTCTTTTAGCTGGCACTGTGCTCTGGTCTTCTTCCAATGCTGTTTTTTTTTCATTCAGTTGTGGCTCATCTATTTCAATGCTGTCTTCTGTATCCCTCTCTATCTGACTAGGTCCAGGTCTTATTTCCGTTTCTTCTGCCTGGTTACTAATCTGGCCTTGTTTAGGTATCTGCTGAATTTGACTTTGATTTGATTCATCTTCTTCCTGAACACATTTTTCTACCACTATCTGATCCTGCTCAAGCTCTTCGAACTCTTGATTTTCCTTTGCTCGAGCTTCCACCCTATTTCTTATCTGTCCCTCCTCAGGCTCTAGAGCTGTGATAGGTATTTGGAATGTCTGAGTATATTGATTTTCCCTTATCTGATCCTCCTCAAGATTACTATTGGCTTGAATTTCTGTAATCTGAGTACATTCTTCTAGACCTATCTCATCTTCACTATCACTCTGACTGTCTAGATAAGTTTGACTTCTGGTTCTCACGTATTCTGCAGGTATCTCAACTACTGGAATCCAATCATCTTGACTGGTGCTCGGTTGTTCCTCTTTAGCTACTTCAGGATCGACATCTCGAGACCCCTCAGCTGCACAACCTTCAGCTTCAGTTTCATCAGGTCAGTCTCTCTTTTTGTATGACTGGCATGGATCCAGTGTGGAACTCCTTCGCACTTTACAGCTGTGGTGGTAACCAAAATCACTTGACGTGGTTTTCCCCACCTCGGTGCAAGGCAAGATTTTCGAGTATGTTTCTTTAGCACTACCCCTTCACCTGGGTTCAGGTCATGTGCTGGAGTTGCTTGTCTGGCGACAGCGTCTTCCCCAACCTGTGAGAGATAGAACGCACTTGGTCAGCCAGGTCTTTGCAGTACTCCAGTACCAAATCATCAGATATATTTATCAGCTTGTGTCCTGGCACCCATGCTTGCCTCATTGCTCTTCCCATTAGTAGTTCATGAGGACTCAAACCTGTGTTCCGGTATGGAATACTTCTGAGTCCCAAGAGAACAAGAGGTAAAGCATCTGGCCACTCTAATCGGGTAGATTCATACATCTTTCCCAATTTTGACTTGATTGTGCCATTCAGTTGTTCTACCACTCCAGAAGCCTCTGGGCAGTATGCACAGTGCAGCTTTTGTTTAACATTGAATACTTCACAAATTAGACTAATTATTTCACAATAAAAGTGTTTTCCTTGGTCTGATTCAATCGTTACTGGAAAACCGAACCTAGGTATGAGTTCTCTGAGTAGGAGTTTGGCTACAGTGATGCTATCATTCCTACGTGTAGGGTAACCCATTTTGAGAATAGGCAGACAATGACAAGAATGTATTTTAGTCCTCGACAAGGGGGTAACTGAATGAAATCACTCTGTAATCGTATGAAGGGACCCTCTGCCTTCCCAATCGTTCCTAGTAACACTACAGTTTTCTTTCCAGGATTCATCTGTTGACAAATTAAACATCTTTGGCAAAGTGCCTCTGCTATGTTCCTGAATTTCGCATTGAACCAACTCTGTCTGAACAACCTAATTATGGCATCTCTTCCCAAGTGGAAATCTCCGTGGAACATCCTAGCCATAGGAGCAAGCAAACAGTCTGGTAACACAGGCCTACCATCGAGGTAAACAATGACACCATCTTCAATCCTTCTCTGACAACCTATCTTTCTCCACTCTTCCTTTTCTTTTGGTTCTGCTTCATTTTGCAAGTCTCTCACTTCTTCCCACGTTCTCGCACCTTCAAGCAACATAAGTTGGCAGCTGTTTTCGCCTACTTCAATTTTCTTGTTTACAGCCATTCTAAATTTGGCACAATGTTGGGCTAACTGGTCAGCATATCTGTTACCAGCTGTCACTTTGTCATTTCCAGATTTGTGAGCAGCACACTTGACCACAGCCACTTCTTTTGGCAGTTGGATCGCTTCAAGCAAATATTTTACATAATGACCATTTTTGATTGGAGTACCTGAAGAAGTCAGAAACTCCCTTTGCATCCATAATTGGCCATAGTCGTGCACAACTCCGTAACCATACTGGGTATCAGTGTATATGGTTAGTTTCCAATTTTCCCCAAATTTGCAGGCTTTTGTCAATGCAATCAATTCAGCTACTTGTGCAGACTTGGCTCCAGGTAAATAGGATGCTTCAATTGGACCCCCCAACGTGCACACTGCATAGGCAGCACGTAAACCTCCTTCCTCATGTCTCATACATGAGCTATCTACAAATAGCTCATATTCGGAATCAATTAATGGCTCTTCTCTTATGTCAGGACGTGGTTTTGTACTGTATTCGGTCAAGTCAATACAATCATGTTCGACTTCTTCCTTCACTTCTACAAAGTGTGAATTAGGTAGCAATGTTGCTGGGTTCAAAATATTACACCTAGTAATGGTTACATTTCCTGCACCTACAAGGATCCGCTCATACTTAGTCAGCCGACTAGGAGTGAGATACTGGGTCTTGGTCCTGGTTAACAGGATCACAACTGCATGTGGAACATACACTGTTACTGGATGTCCCATAACAATGGACTCACTTTGTTCAAGACTCATGCAGGTTGCAGCTACTGCTTTCAGACATCCGGGCAATTCAGATGCCACTGGATCTAGTGTGGAAGAAAAATATGCCACAGGACGTCTCATTAGACCGTGAGTTTGGGTCAAGACTGAAAGTGCACAGTTATCTTGTGTGTCACAGAATAATGCAAAATCTTTTGAATAGTCAGGCATCCCTAATGCTGGAGCTGTACACAGACATTCTCGTAATTTCAAGAAAGCAGTCATGCTTTCATCGTCCCATTCTACTGGGTCTTTTACTCATTTCTTCGTCATTTGTATCAATGGCTTTGCTAGGACTGCAAATCCCACAATCCATTGCCTGCAGTAACCTACTACTCCAAGACACATTCTGATCTCTTTCTGAGTTTGGGGTAAATTCATGTGTCTGATTATTCTAATTCTCTCTGAGGTAACTCTTCTGACACCTCTTTCTATCTGGTGCCCCAGATATTTCACTGATGTGGTGAAGAATTGTAATTTTTCAGGTGACACTTTATGTCCTCCTTCACCTAAATGATTCAGGAAAGCAATGGTATCAACAACACAGTCATTTCGAGTTTTAGACGCCACCAATAGGTCGTCTATATACTGGACCAGGACTGACTGTCCGGGCAGCACCAAGGACTCAAGGTACTTTTTCAAAATCTGATTAAAAATCGATGGACTCTCTGTATACCCCTGAGGAACGCGGTTCCAGACGTACACAAGACTGTTGAATTCAAAAGAAAAAAGAAATTTGCTATCTGGGTGTAATGGAATTGAGAAAAATGTGTGACACCAATCAATCACGGTGAACCATCCTACCCTCCACGGTATCTGATACAGAATTACTGCAGGATTTGGCACAACTGGACAACATGGGACAACAATCTTATTAATCTTGCGGAGGTCTTGTACGATTCTATACTTGCCACTCGGTTTCTTGATTCCAATTATGGACGAATTACATGGACTGCTCATTATTTCTTGTAAAATGCGTGTCTCAACCAAACGTTTTATCTCTGCTGCAACACCTGATTTTATTTCTGGGCTCATTTTGTACTGTCGAGTATTTGGGTAAACTGCACCTTCTTTTACTGTTACTTTTATTGGATCGACATTTGCCATCAATCCTACATCTTTTCCAGTAAAATCCCATACATTAGGATTTACGGTCTGTCGTAATTCTTCTGGTAGGTCTTCTATAGTTAACTTTTTATTTTCAGTTTCCTGTTTCGCTGACATTAATTTATAAACTCCGTCTTCATCTGGGGTTTGAATTTCAACACCACTTGGAGTGCAAAAGATGGTGCAATTCATTTTGCACAACAAGTCTCTGCCTAACAAGTTTACTGGACTTGAATCACATACAAATCTATGCATCTCTTTAAAATTGCCTATTCTAATTTCCATTGGTTCAGTAACTGGGGTACTAATTTGTTTATTAGAAACGCCCACTACTTGGATCGCTTCTCCTGAGAGGGGTAGGTTTGGAACGCCTGCTGTTCTCACAGTAGAACGGGTAGCACCAGTGTCCAATAGAAAGGTTACATCATTTCCTTCAACCTTTCCTTCAATGTATGGACCTGACTGATCTACCGGCAAGGAGGCGCCAAGTACGCACTTCTCGTCCTCCCCTCTCAGGCACCATCAGTAGGTGTCTTCACTGAAAAACGTATCACTCAAAACAAATTGTGATGTCGCTGTGTCTCTCCTTTCACTTCTCTCCCAGTTTGTGGTATCCACACTCTGGTGTGCTTTGCTCCTAAAATTTGACATAGGTGCAAGGGGTAACTGGTTTTGTATTACCTGCTGCTGCGGCTTCCGTGGCACCTCATTCCGCGTCTGTGGATATAAATCATTAGTTTGCATATTACCATTTTGCACAGCCTTACACTCGTTCTTCCAGTGCCCCAACTTGCCACACCCGTGACAAGGGAACTTCTTTTTTGCTTCCTCTCTATTGAATTTTCCCCTTGGCTTAACCCCATTACCATCACTTTGATTCTGATTATTGTTTACTTGACTCAATTGAAGCTCTTGTTGTTCTGCTAATTTCATTTGTGCCCACATTACCTTTTCCTTTAAATCTTTTTGTTTATTGTCAAGCTCATCTTCACAATAGTTTGCATATTTAAGGATTACATCAATTGGCTTGGCCTGCCAGCAAATTTTATGGACCTTAATCCATTGCGATATTTCTGGCCTTAATCCAGACACAAATCGATAGATGAAATGTGTCATATCTTTCATATCAATGTTGTCCAAACCGCTGTACTGTTTAAAGACCTGTAACAGACGTTCATAATATGCATGCACAGATCGATCTTTATTCTGAGTGGTTCTATCTATTCTAGTCCAATCAGTCTCATTAGCACGCACCTTTCCTTTGAGGTAGAGTATTACCTGGTTGTATTTTTTCATGACCTCATCGGATGGTTCTCCTGTCTTTGGGTCTCTAGGGTACTTATCACTAGGCCAATCAATAGCAATTTTACATTCTGTCCACAAATCCACAGGAACAACAATGTCAAATAACCCATCCAAATCTTTTAAAAGACATTTTGAAACTTTCACAAACCTTTGGACTTGTCTGTACCATTCTACAGGTTTTTCTCGAAGTTTTGGGAAATCATTTGTAAATGACAAAATATCCTTTCGGGACCATGGGACATGTACATAACCTCCACCTGGTACTTCTCTCATGGGACACAACCTTTCCACTTATTCTGTTTCTTTTAAAACATACTCAGATACAATTTTTGATCGAGCCTCTACTTTTTTCTTTGCCCATCTAGTTCTCCATTTTTCTATATCACCCCATTCTTGCAATAAGGTCATAAGCTCCCTAATTTGTACTTTTCTTCCTGACACATTCATATTCTCCAAATCTTTGTCAGAAAATTCAGCTCAATATGGTTTCTGTAACACTTTAGACGTGCCAATGTCAATTCCCATATTAGCAGCCATATCTGTTAGTTTTTCATGCACCACCCTTGTATTTCTAGTAATGCTTTTACATATGAATAATAATTCATCTTCACTGAGTGTATTTAACCTGTCCAATCCCACATTCCCAGCCATCAGTTCTTCTAATTCGACTCTCATTTTAAATATGTCTAATACCTTTGGCTGTGACTTGGGTTTTTCTATTTCTCATGACCATCTCTCTATTTCCTCTGAGGTTACCACTGTGGCACTTCTTGTACCTGAGGATGTCTCCATTTGTACTTCTCTAGGATTTATAGGAGTGGTTTTCCTGACCGAGTCACCTACTGGTTCTCTTATGGGTAAATCCATCAGGGAAATCACTGATCACATTCACTTGCTTGATCTTCGACTATTAAAGGGTCTTTTCTTGGCTGAACTACAGGAGTAGTTAGAACGGGAGTTTTAGGACTAAGCTGCTTGTCTCGTACAAGGGCACAACTGGGCCAATAGTTACCGGAATTGTTAGGGCTTCAGGACTTGTATTTAATTGGGAAATTTTCTGAATCAACTCACTTCTTTGTTTACTTAATGCTTCTCTTTCCTTGTCCTGTAGTACTTTTTCTAATGAAGTCTCATGTACCACTTGCGGAATCAGAGGTGGTTTCAGAAACGGTGCATTTGGATTAACTGTGCTTGGTTCCTCATTATAAGGTGGTGGATTTTTCAGCAATAAATCCTCCAGATAATCATCATCTGACTCACCACTAGTCATTAAATGTTTTGTTTTCTGATTCTTTTTACTTCCAGTGGGCTCTTCTAAAGTTAGTACAGGATACAATCCTTCCACTAACATAGACTGTCTCCATTGTTTCATTAATTTATCTCTTATATCTTTTGGAAATCGGGGATAAAACCTACTTCAATTGCCATTACTTCTGGGTCTATCTCGCTCAAAAGCCTCGGTTTCCCATTCCTCCAGTGCCTCATACTGCGTTTATCTAGGTCTGGGATCTAATTTATTCATACGAGTTCTCAAATTGTGCAATACTCTACCATTATATGTACCATTTTCTGGAAATGCTAAAACACCATCATCTTTTGTGTACTCTATCCAATTTTCTAACCACACACACGTGCGATAGCCTCTTTCTACCATCATGTATGATGCGGCCGTATTTGGTGGTGGAATAATAATTCCTTCTCTTGTTTTAATTGCCTTATCCTTTTTAAAATAATTCTTAATTCTTTTAATAAATGACATTTTCCTCCTTTCTCCATACATAATATAAGGTCTTCCTCTTATTTGCTGTTCTCGCGCAAACCCTAAATATCTCCTATCAGGTCTATTTCCTTTGAATGGACCTACATGCCACAAATATTTCAACGAAAACTCTTCAGGTTTGATTTCTTAAACTTTGTTTACAAAAATTTTTCTTCCAATACTAGCGCGTCTTTTACATTTTCCAGTGACCAATCGAATTTTTGATCTCAAATAAATCCAATTAATAGTTGCGCGGCTTTTCCCGTGAGACTTGTTCTCACGCTCCTGTACTCACCCCTCCTTCACAATTACTATCTCAGCTACACACCCGCTGTTTTAACCAATACCAGCGCGGCTCTGAGTGACGTCAGCGCAGCTCTACAACTGACTCCCTCCTTTGCAAGGTAATACGAAAACTTAATTCCTTTCACTTTTAATGCACATTTTATCATTCAACAACGTAAAAACATTCACCACTGTACCTGAGTGACTAAATCAAAGGAAAGATATATTTCACTCACTACGAGTAAATCCCTTCCGCTTACTCTTCATATACTACGAGTAGATCCCTTCCGTCTACCCTTCACGCAAGCATTAGAGAACCTGCTACTCCTTCAGTCTTATCCCTTCTGGGATGTACTAAGGCCAAAGTTTCACCAGCGAACCCCTTTGCTATCAATCAAGCTCAGACGAACCTGCTACTCCTTCCGTGTGACCCTTTCTAGGTGGTATCACACCAAAAGTTTTGCAAGCGAACTCTTTGCTATCATTTATTCATACATTCATACAGAAAATCCCTAAATAGTGCTTCCGGTTTTACCTAACCATGCCCTTATTTCCTACAGGTAAGTGACCTCACTGCAGTGTGGCTTCCATTTACCACCCGCTATTCTGCC
The DNA here is from genome assembly GCF_964261635.1 of Lissotriton helveticus. Classification (NCBI taxonomy): domain Eukaryota; kingdom Metazoa; phylum Chordata; class Amphibia; order Caudata; family Salamandridae; genus Lissotriton; species Lissotriton helveticus. The sequence goes on from NC_136058.1 coordinate 234,807,062, forward strand.
CCCGGGGATTCCAGACAAAACATATAACAGGTAGGAACAATTTTGGTTAATACATAAAATCAATAAGGGGGCGTGGCCAGCCAGACACGATGGCGGACGTCTGAAGCTTGAGCTCCGGTGCCACCCAGGGACGATCTCCTGATCTGCGCCTACTGCCGGGTCCCTTCTTACTGCTGCAACGCGGATGTTGTTGTGGGGACTCCCCGGGGAGCCTCGGTGTGCCGCTTGACATCACTGGGGGCCCCGGTACTTCCCGCAGAGGTCCGGCCCTGTTGCGACCTATTTCAACATTGGAGCCGGGGACTGGAGTAGGTGGGGGGCCCGACCTGGCCCGGCCTCTGGAGACCGGAAGTGTCCGGTCCGGGACCTTGGGGCACCGGGTGGTGCCTGAACCGGCTGGAGGCTGTCGCTGCGGGCGGTGGAGGCCCGGGTCACCTGCACTGGCGGCGGAGGCGGGGGAGAACGGCGGAGATGGACATTGTGCCCTGGACGACTGAGGAGGCCTGGTGAGACCGTCTGCACGGGGCCGGCGGGGTAATCGGACCCGCATAGCTCATCTGAGGCCTGGGCGCGGATGAAGGTGAGCGGGGCTGAATTGACGGCGCCACATTACCCTTGGACCCCAAGCTTGGTGGAGACTGGTGTGGGGGTCCGGTGTGCCGGACGGAGGGCTGCCTGCTCCCTCCCCCCCTCTCCTGCTGGTCTTCCCCACTGTTGGCTTCTCTCCCCCGCCTGCCCTGGGTTGGACCCGGAAACCGGACTGGGAGTCGTGGAGAGGTGGCCGCTGGGCTGGTGGGGACGGGGCCCACATCGTGGAAAGTGCTGTCTCCACCCTGGACAGAGATTCTCCCCCCCCTGCCCACTACGGGGGTTGAATCTGCGGCTGAGTGCTGCCTGGAACATCGGTGGGGGAGCCTTGACTGGCGCACGGCGGCTGTGGAATCGGAGAGGCGCAAGTTTGTTGCGGTGTATTGCAGACCCCTATCTTGGATTGTAGGGGGTCAGACGGGAGCTGGACTCTCAAGTCATGGTTCAAAAGGGGGTGAAGACACAGGAGAACCGGGATGGTCCGGATGGAGCGCAGACTGTCATGACTGCTGAGGGAGAGGGGGCCCAGTCTGGCGCCGGCGGTCTGAACCAAGATGGGGACCAACCACCGGATAAATTAGACCTGATACTGAAGGAGATCAGGGATTCTAGGACGGCTATGGAGTTACAGCTTGGCGCTCTCACCACCAATCTGTCCCTGTTGAAGGCGGACCATAACAAAGTGGCTGACAAGGTGAAGGACCACAAACTTGCGCTCGCAGATCTTACCTCGACGGTGGCGGAACACGTGACATCTATCCAGCGACTACAGCAGCAGGTCACCTCCCTGATGGACTGCGTGGAGGATGCGGAGGGCCGTAATCGACGCAATAACATCCGCGTCATTGGCCTTCCGGAGCGCTGCGAGTGTGTGCACGCAGCATACTTCATGGTGCAATGGTTCCGGTACCATGTAGCTGCGGAAGGTCTATCGCCATACTTTTACGTGGAGAGGGCGCACCGCATCCCCACAGGAAGGCCTAGGCCTGGACGCCCACCCCGCCCTCTGATTGTGCGCATACTGAACTACCGGGACAGGGACGCCCTCCTCCAGAAAGCGAGAGAGAAATCCCTCATACAATATGAGAACTTCCGAATATCTCTCTATCTGGACTATACTAATGTGGTAAAAAAAACAACGTTCCTCGTATCAGGAGGTGAAAAAGAAGCTTCAAAAGGTCAAGTTAAAGTAAGCGCTATTGTTCCCAGCCCGATTGAAGATCGTATATGAGAAAAAGACGCACTTCTTCGAGAGCCCCACGGACGTGGAGGAATGCTGGAGGTAATGGGCATTGATGACAGCCAGGCTGCTACCCAGGACACATCTTATGATGGATCGGGGAAAGGTCCGGGAAGGGCTGCCGGGGACACTCAAGCACCGGGAAGGAGACCCGAGCGATGTGGTCCGTCGCGGGAGCAGCAGAGGGAAGAACAGATGGGAGTCATTGATATGGTGGGCAACTTTCGCGAAGACCAGTTGAAAATCAACTCGCACACTGAAGATAGTACGATTCACTCTGATTCGGAGCGTTGTATGGTCCTGTTCCCTACCGTCACGCCCAGGGCGGCAGATGATTTGTTGGACAACAAATAAGCTGTGGGGCCCGACTTGTAATGGACTGAGTGCATGTGGACCTTTGATATCCTTTTGGTGATAAATAGACGCTGAGCGTGCATATGGCGCCGGGGGGTACCGAGGGGGGATGGGGAACTGTATTTACCCTGATTGCGGGGGGTGGGGTCTGGGGGGGTCTTTTTCCTTTCCCCATTACAAGGTTTGCGGGGATGGGGGACCATCCCATCCTGGCTCACTGTACCCCGCCAGATTTATACACCCCTTCTTCAAGGACCTCCAGTCGGTAAATAGGAATAGACTCCTGAAAGTAAGTCCCTGAATCGGCTTGCCGTAGAGCCAGCGGCAACCGATCTGGCAGTTAAGATGTCTAGTGCAGCGCTGCGCCACTCCCCCACTGGCGAAAGCAGAAATATTTGGATTGTTAAATTCCTGATTTTTTTGTTCGGCCCAGCATTGTTACTTTGCTGCGCTAAGTTAGTTCTGTTTAGGGTAGGGACTGAAGTTGTCTCCTGGTCGATCCTCACAATGCGTATTAGGAAAGACTTACTAGCGCTCCGGAATCAGGCCAATGGGGGATATGGCTGAAGTAGCAGGATCCTATAGGTTTACCACCTGGAACATGCGAGGGCTTGGTGCAATTCAGAAGCGGCACCGGATACATGTGTTCTTATTGAGGCAGCACACACAGATCACCTTTTTGCAGGAATCCCATTTCTATGCTCCAGTTCCTTACTGTCGAAAGCTGGTACCATGGATTACCTAGCCAAAACTTTCTCTGACCATAGACCGCTGACGCTTGACCTCCTCTGGGGCAGGGTACCGTCCCCAGTGCCCACTTGGAGACTTAACCCGCTACTCCTGGAAGATAGCCCATTTCGTACATCCCTCTCTGATACTCGTAATAGGTATTTTCTTGACAACTGGGATTCTGTAACGACCAACCTAGTGGTGTGGGACGCCATGAAGGTGGTCGTTCGGGGGGCCGCCATCGGGCAGCTGGTAGGGGCCCGGCAAGAGATCCATAAAAGACTATGTGAGGTAGAGACCCGACTGAAAACACTGGAGAGGGAAGCAAGCATTGACCCAGAGAAACAGAGTGATCTCTAGGCAGGGAATATAGACCACGCGGATATTCTGGAAATGCTGAGGGTCATCGACCACAGAGAATACCTACGCCGGCAACACGCCGAAGCAGACAGGTCAGGCACCTTGTTGGCCCGCCTAGTGCGAGACCGCCCGGACAGTCCGGTGATTACCCGGATACGAGACGGATCGGGTAGCATAGTCCACACACAGTCTGAGATCAACAGGGCGTTCTATGCCCATCTGAAGGCATTGTATGCTCCTCCCCTCGTGGAGGACCCGGTACGGGTAGCAGAGTTCCTCCAGGATGTACCCTTTCCAACCCTATCAGCGGCTGCCCAGAAAGAAGTTGATGGCCCCATAACACAACCAGAAATTCGGGCTGCCAAACGGTCCCTTAATCGCAACAAGACGCCAGGCCTGGACTGACTGCCAGTAGAGTTTTATCAGACCTATTCTGATGCTCTGGTACCTGTTCTAGAAAAGATATATAAGGTGGCGTTTGAGGAGGGTCGACTGCCGACATCAACGATGCAAGCTCTGGTTATATCTATACCAAAACCGGGGAGGGATGCACTTGAATTGAACAATTATAGACCCTGTCCATGCTCTCCATGGAGTACAAGATCCTTAGTAGGGCCATTGCCTTACGGATCCAGCCTCACCTTTCTGCTTTGGTTCACCCAGACCAATGTGGCTTCCGCACTTATGGCTGCCACGCCACAGGAATACCCCCAGGCGGGCTGTATCGCACTGGACCTGAAGCAGGCGTTCGACTCCCTGTCATGAATGTTGATGTTCGAAGCGTTGCGGCGCTTTGGTTTCCCAGATTCCTTCTTGAAGTGGGTCAGACTACTGTACACGGACCCCTCGGCTCGCGCACGAACAGGTCGGCATGTATCAGATAACTACCCAATATACAGAGGCACCCGACAGGGTTGTCCCCTATCTCCGATCTTGTTTGTGTTAGCTCTGGAGCCATTATCCATAGCCCTTCGTGCCCATGGAGCACGGAGGGGCATCCCAGTGAGGGGATACACATCACCTGATATCCATGTATGCAGATAATATTTTATTATCCAGGACCTTGAAGAGGACCCCAAGGACATGGCTGAAGTTTTTAGTCACTTCAAAGCGGTGTCCGGCTTAGCCATAAACCCAGGGAAGTCCACTGGTTTCTACTTTCAAGACCTACCACACCCTCCCCTTCTCCAGTTTGGGAGATACCAGATCCCAGTGGCCCAGAATACGTTCAGATACCTGGGCATACAGGTGTATAGAACCCCAGAGGACCAGATTGAAGGTAACGTCAGAAGGGCCATCACTAGCCTTCGTAGCAGTGTGGGGTTTTGGATGTCCTTACCCCTATCCGTTATGGATAGATCGCCATATCTAAGATGGTCCTGCTCCCCCGCATGCTATACTATTTTGTCAACCTGCCAGTCATTCTCCCGCAGCAGATATTTAACACACTGAATACGATACTGATAAGCCTCATCTGGGGGGCGGGACGCAGACGGATCAGTCTCCGAAAGCTCCAATTGGGGACTAGACTAGGAGGACTGGGAGTGCCTGATCTTAGGAGGTATTACTACGCCAGTCAACTCCAGTGGCTTGCACGATGGGTAGCGGGTAGAAACCTGCACGAAATCGAGTTCACGGCTGCCCGGCTGGCACGGGGAGAATTGCATTCCTTGTTGTTGCCTGGGGGCAGGCTCCCCCGGATTGCCACCCCCTCTTGCGCACGGCTCTGACGTGTTGGAGGAAGGCGCTGGCATACACTTCGACTAAAGTGCCATTTGCGGAGAACATTCCCCTGTTAGGCATCCCTACAACTCAGCGCAGACTCACACAGTGTAGATTGCGGCCTTGGGCGGAGACTGGGGTGGAGGATGTGGGCGCCTTCTTTGCGGATGACTCTCTGTTGGACCATGACTCCTTTCTGCAGGCCACGGGTGCTTCCCAGAGATTGTATCTGCTACACGCTGCGGTGTCCCATTGTATACGACGTACCTGGGCTCCACAGAGACTTCGCCCTGCGAGGCACGAATTGGTCCACTTGGTGTACTACATGGGAACGGGTGGCCACCTGGTGCGATGGCTGTACATGGGGATCATAGAGCACGCAGCAATCCCACTCACCGCACTCAGTGACGGGTGGGCACAGGACACGGTAGAGGTGATACCAGAAAAGGTTTGGCAGACCGTTCTTGAACATCCCAGGAGGGTGTCGAGGAAGCTAAATTTAAATTCATACAGGTCATGGTGCTTCATAGGGCGTACCTTACTCCTCAGAGACTACACAGAATGTTCCCTGATTCCCCTCACTGCTGCCCACGCAGCAAAGAGGAGGAAGCTGGCTTTCTCCATATGTTGTGGGCGTACCCGCAATTGGGTGGATACTGGGGGAGGGTCTGCCAGACACTGCGTACAGTGACCTCCCTACCGGTCCCGGAGGAGGCTCTAAATTGTTTGGCGGGACTCCGTAAACGCTCTAAGAATCAAAAGGCTAGGTTGAAGTTTTTGGATCTGGCCCTGTTATTAGCGATCAGAGTTATAACGATGAGGTGGAAGTCACCCAGACCACCCAGTGTATCCATGAGGCAGTTGGATATGCTGAAGTGGGGCAGGGCGGAGGGTGCAGTGTTGAGGCGGGAGGAGGAGAGGGGACACAGGAAACATCTCATAGCGCAGGATTGGGAGGTTATGATGTTAGACCTGGAGGGGATGGAGGTGGCGACACTGCAGGCAGACGGGATGTGAAGAGGAGGATGAACCACGGTTTCTAGGTATATGCAATATAGGTGACCGCAGCCCTCAAACGCACAGGGGTGCACTTCTTACACGCTGAGGCTGTCTGATTTCTTTGCAACGGAGTGTTACATTTTGGACTCATCATGACCAGGAGACACACGGGGATAGGGTGAGAGTTGTGGGGTGGGAGGAAAGATCGGGGGTTTGAGCCTTTATTTGTTGGTAACTAAACTCGATGGTAAGACGTTGTACACCGTACTAATGCATGTGCAAGCACTTTTCTAGATGCGCAGGTTGGGAGAGGATATGGTATTTTCTTTACCTATGACATGTATCCTATGCTGTAAAGGTAAATGACCGACATATTTGGTTGGGGAGAAAATGACTGTAATGTATTATGAGAGAAAAAGATCTGATGATACTATCACTGTACGGTCGTGTATAAAGTGTTTAAAAAAAATACATAAAATCAATACAATCAATAATACATTTTCAAATATGCAAAAATATTTTTCAATAACCAGCTAACTATAACTAACTACCTATCTTAACTAAACCCTAACCTTCATGCTGCTACCAAAAGAATATACTGATAGAGCGTGCAGGTTGCCCGACTAGTCTTTTACCAATACTCACCTGGGCCCATAATCAATTTAAACTCATAAATTAAACAGGCAACCTTTGCTCTACTATCAGTGTAATTTTTTCATTTAGGACTGTTGACCTTTCTCTTCCTTGACTTACCAATCCACTTCACCGGTACCTAAAGTCCTAAGGGATCAAGGGTGTTAGAATAATAGGAAAATAACACTTGCACTCATATAATAACCACAAACTCGAGATAGGTTTAAACTCTTTATCTAAAATCTTTTAAATGTCATGATCCAAAGATTGAACACCAAGAGATATTCAATTCTGAATATTAGAATCAACATGTAACTATGCAAAAATTGTATTAAACTGTTTACGAGCATTTAACAGTAGGGAAGGGTAAAGAGAAGGAACATGATATGAACACACTATTTTCAAACATGTAGTGATTAGGGAGGGTAAAAGAAGGAAACAAATCAATGATGAACCCACATGGATTTTATATTTACCTAGAATGGTGTGAAGAACTAACCCTGGCCACAGGTCAGTTTAAAGGACAGAACCCCGAAAGTTGCAGTCGCCAGTAGGTTAGCAGGTGCGGATTAGAATCAGGACAGATAAAGCCAAATTGGATCAGGACAGGACCACCAAAGGTAAAGACTGGCACCCGCAGTTAAGTTGCAACGCCTGCGCTACTCCCTCTCTGCAGCAAACAGCCGTAACCCCGATTGGGTTATCGATTTCCCCGACAAAGTGCTTTGCCAGCACTTCAGCTCCCAGAACCTCGATTGGGTTATCGAATCTTCTGACAGAGTGCCCTGCAGCCCTCTGCTCTTGGTCCCCTATTGAGTGCGTTGGGTCAGTGACATGTCAGCTATTCGGACAAGTCGGACAAATTAACTAGCTAAGCCTACCCTAGTTAAACTATTTTCCAGGTCAGTGTACCACCCCCCCAATGTTGCAAGTGTAAGGATCCCCAATTTTGATTGGACAAGGAATGAGGAGAGGTCATCACACCATACTAAAATTAAACTTTTCTTTTGAATAGTCTATTAACGTTCCCGCCCATCAAATTTTATTTTCCCATGTATATTTTATTCCACCCGGCAGTGAATGTATCAATAATGATTACAATATAGTCCATATTTTAGTTTAGCTTCCTTCACAGGGGTCAGAAGTTGACTTTCCCAGGAACATCTTATTGGCCGGGTTTCAATGCCAGTGCTTCAGGGTTTGTGTTTCTTCTGCGCAGATGCAGTTTCTTTCAATATGGAGTTCAGCGACAGGCATCAGGCCCAAATTGATTTACATGTAAGAATAGAAAAGAAACAGTTTGAGAACACAGAATAAATGAATGCACTGTATACCACTTATCTCTACTCTATTCCCATTATTTTATATTTAACTACTGCGTTAAGGTTAAGCAGAACGAACAGCTTAGCAAAAGCAGCAGTGCAAGCTTCATGCATGCTGTAACACAGAGCAGCCATTTTAGTTTTAGTGCGCAGAAGCAAAATATTCCCTCCAAAGCAAAGAGTACGTCATGTCACGTGAGTGTGACAGACGAATGTGCAGTAAAAAATCCAGCGTAGCAGCGGCCATATTAATACAAGCGGATTATCGTTAGTAAAAGCACATATGCAAGCTTCCCATAGATACAAGTGTCTTTATGTGGTGCAAATATTAGTACATGAAACATGTTTATTAGTACATAATGAGTTAATAGAGAGGGCTGAGTACAAGCAAATCGCTCTACATGCGAATCATTACTCCATCACTTCTTACAGGCACAATGCATTTTATTTAGTCGATATATGTGCTAAAATGTGGCTGTCTAAAAGTGCCAGCAAGTGCATCCATGAGGCGAATGAGAAGCCACATAGAGCAGCAGATGTATATGTAAATGTAAATATATATGATCATCATCAATGTAAACAATGGATGTCAGTGTTATAATTGCAACACAGTTAATGAACAATGCAATTGAAAATGGTATATGAATATGTCATTATGCTTACTAGTATAATACTCTCAGAAATTACACATGCTGTTGGGAAAGGGCATCCCATTATATTTGTGCCAATAATACTATAGCAGTCTCATGCAGAAAATGGTAGATTGCTTCTAGTGTTGCACGTGTCCTTCCGTCTGATTCCTCCTGATGATAGTGCCACAATTGTGGTTTACCGTGGCGTTATCAGGCACCCTATTACAGCGCCCCATGCAGCAAATGCGTAATGAAGCACCGAGTGATGCGCAGGGACCGCTGTCATGACTACCAGATACCGATTGGCAGATCGATCGCCTTCACAGGGCTCCTCCCGCTTCCCTGCCGTGGAAACGCGGGAAGCAGGAACCTTATTAAAAAAAGGCAGCCGCGTACGAGCGCCCGGGGTCATCGCACCTCAATTCAACACTGGGAGGCAGCAGAATAATTCGCCAGCCTCCATGAGAAGTCGGAGATTGTTCCGCTTCAAAAAGGACTAAGTAAGTACTAGATCGGACTGCTTCCCAGTATGTACCTCACTTTCAGATAGCCATCCGATATCCTCCTAAATGGCCCCCTCCCTCTCCCCTTTTTTCCATGCAGCACTCGGAATCTTCTGAATTGTTTATTCAAGAAATAACCCGCTACTGACATAGCAGGGCATCTCTAGAGCCCGCTTTAAATATCTGAAAGAGCCAGCTTAATTCTTTTCCCTCACTGTGAGGTAAGATATAACTGAGTGCCTACTATAATAAGCATTACCAAGCCTGTGAATAGCCAAAGTAACTGTGTACCTTTCCTTCCCTGACTATACAATGAAGAACCCGTCTGGGTCCTCACGTGAGTCCCTTTATTGTATTTCTTCACCACTTGGGTCAAACCACTCACTTTAAGCTGCGCCACATGACATCAGGTAATTTGCCTTCAATCATAGCCCCTCTCTAGCATATGTGCCAGTAACTTGGGCCTTATGCTATCCTTATCCTTTCTAGATGTCCCCTAAAATACAGTCCTGAAGAGACCCCCATACTAAGTGGGTCGAAACATCGTCGACACCCTCACAGAACAGACCAGCATACAGCCAGTGTCACCATACACCCAGGCTGTTGAGAAATTTTACCAAATGAATGGTCGATTCTTGTCTATGGAAACCTGTTTGTAAATTGCACACTGTATTTAAGTCACATTTGTTTTTTGGATCCATGCTTCACTTGGGGACACAACACACAAAATGTAGTGCTTTTTGAATTTAAGAAAGTGTCTTATACTACTAAACTGTATATTAATTAAACCTCAAAGATCAAAGGGCCCGATTCACAGAACTAACTTAAGACAAAATCCTAAAGTTACTACCATTTTGATATTCACAGAAGGCACTTGCTCATTTTGGCATTCACAGAACTCCTAACTTTACTACTACTAAATTGAGAAAAATCCTAATTTTAAGACTTTCGGTATTCACAGAAGGCATTTAGGAGTCCTAAAGTTAGGAATCCTAACTTCTGTGAATATCGAAATGAGTAAGTGTCTTCTGTGAATACGAAGATGAGTAAGTGCCTTCTGTGAATACAAAAATGGTAGTAAGTTTAGGATTTTGTCTTAAGTTAGTTCTGTGAATTGGGCCCAAACTGTGTAGAGTGTCCATTCCGCCCTCCGATGTTAAATAGGCCTTTATAAAATTCCTTGCCATTGTGTATATCGATTACCATAATTGTTTGTTTACTAGCCACAAGAACCATTGTTTTCCTGAATAAACTCAATACCCTGGTTCCTAGTGAGTAGGGTTCCCCTGTCCTAATTTGTGACATAGAGCAGCAGTGGCAGGACCCCCAGATCTGTCCCATCTTCTCACAGGGCTGCTTCCAGTCCTATCAAGAAGCTGGGAGATGGATTGAGGTGTGTTTTCCCTTTTCTACCACTGTTCTGGTTGGCTCCTCATTGGCAATCATGGCTTGGTGGTTTCAGTGTCCAGCACCAGATTACTGCTCTGCTTCAAAGGAAGCAAGGTAAGTAAAATATTGTTTCTCTGTTTATGTCATGTAGGTATGTCTTTATGAGTGTGTCTGTAAGTGTATTTGTGAGTGATTGTAAGTGAGTGGGATTGAGTGGGAGTGTATGTGTGAGTGTGTTTGCTAGTGTCAACGATAGTTAAAGTGAGTGAGAATCTGAGTTTCAGTGTGTATGAATAAGTGGAAGTGAGAAAGGAGTGAGTGAAGGAGTGTGAATTCATTAGGAGTGAGTGATTGGAGATTGTGAGAGAGAATGGAAGGGAGTCAGGGGTGTAGTTTTCAATGGTGAAGCAGGTGCAGTTGCACCAGGGCCCAGAGTCAATGAGTGTGAATGGGTGAGTGTGTGTAAGTGTGTTTGTAGGAGACCATGAAAACCAGTAATTATGAGTATGTTTGTGTGCAAGTAACAGTGAATGGGAGTGAGAGAATGAGAGTTAGAGTGAGTGAGGGGGAGAGAGTAAATGTGAGAGCGGGTGAGTATGAGTGAGTCAAATTTTGAAAGAAATGGTGTTAACACTTGGTAGGTATTTCGCCCTACCACTTTCAAAGATCACACACAAGTGCCTAGATTTGTGATGGCAATGTTCTTGTAAAGTGCCATTTTATTATTCTTATTATGTATTAAAACATGGCTAAACAACAACCACATAACGCTCATCCAGAACCAACCTGAACTACTACTCCTCTCCCAAAAAACCAAACCCTTACCAATACAAGAGTGGCTCAATAATCTAGACTCTCTGAACTGTTCTCTCTAATTATTTAACTCGGTAAAGTCCTTGGTTATCACCATGGACAAAAACATTTCAATGAAGGAGCACATAAACAACTCAGCCAAAAGGAGCGCTCTACACACTAAAACATCTCAACAAAATCAAACTGTTTATACCCCCTGATGATGTTAAGATAGTAGTTCAATCACTAGTCCTCTTGAAGTTGATTACGGAAATGCCATCTTCCCAGGAACTCCAAAAAGTCACCTTGCCCCCCTAAGAGCAGTCCTCAATTCGGCTGCCAGGCACCTCTCAGGAATCAAACAGTTTGATCACATTTCACCTGCCTCTTGAGACTCAATTTGCTTCCCATGAAGGAAGATGCATCTTCAAGACAGTTTGTATCACTCACAAAGCTCTTCATACAAACAATTCCAAATACCTAGAAACCAAACTTTCATGAGCAGGAAGAAGCTGGACCCAACTCTCTTCTTCTCATACTTCCTAATCTGAAGAAGAAATCCTCCCAGGCGTGCTCTTTCTCAGGAAATGCTCCTAGCATTTGGGACTAGCCCCTGCCCCAAAGGTCTCTGCTGCAAATCCTCCTTCTCCTGCTTCAAACGATGCCTCAAATCTCTACTGCTTAACAACTACTTCAATACATGCACAGACCTATCTACAGTTCTCAAATGACTACTTATTAATACCACAATGATGTATGGTTTCTGCACTCTTTTATGACTATTTCGACCCTTACTAATATCCACATGTAATTCAAGTAAACGTATTCACAGAACATGTAAAGCGCTCTGATACCTTTGTGTCTAGCTAGCCCTATAAAAAACTCGAAAATAATACTTAATAAATAATTCTATTTACCTATGACTGAAATGCAGTGTGCAATTATTTCTGAGTATAGTCACACAATAAATGTGAGCTAATTTTGAAACGAACACAAACTCACAGTTTCATTTCAAAATTGATATTTATTTCTCAAAAAGGAGCAGGTCCTGTGCCAGTCCTGTGCCGTCTCCCATGAAACCTCCGGTCACCCCTGCCTTCTGGTATTGGATTGCCATTTGCACCATGTTCAGGGTGCTGTGATGACCCCTTCACCCTGTAAAGCGGTTGCTCTGCCCGCTCTGCCTACTACTGTTCCCGCCCCCTGGTTTTGACCATCATGTGCTTGTAAAGCGGGCACTCTGCCCGTTCTGTCTGATGACTGCAATTAGTGTTTTCTGTTAATTTCACGTGCATTTTTTTTCTTGCATTTTAAATTCTTATGCTTCATTCCCTTTAGGTTAGTCAGCTTTTCCATTTTGTATTAGTTAGTTCCCCCATGCCGCTTCTTTCCCACCGTTTCTGCCGTTACTGCAACCAGTCCACCTCTCAGTGTCCCTTCCTCCCTCAGGACCTACTTAATGAATGCCGCAGTGCGGCTGCGCAGTGGATGGGTGCAGTGGGTATCCCGTAGGCATGCTGCCAGTGTGCCAAAGGCAAGGCGGTTTACACCTGCCTGCATTTGGACTGCGCCCAGTGCCAGGAATCCAGGACCTCCCACCACCCACTGGTTCACCACCACCTAGCGGCAGGACCTGGACCCCAGACGTGGCAACAACTGCTGCATTGCCTCTCCCCGATCCACTGAAGGACATTTCACCTGCCACTGCTGCTGCTTCACCTGCAGCACTGAAATTCCCACTGCTCCCACACTGCCTAACCCAAGCAACTGTTCTAGTGCCTGTTGATCAATCTCCAATCCCTCTGCACCCACGCACCAGTGATCTGGGGCACATAACCACCCTCAACCCCAGCGTGATATTCACGGCTCACCCCAACATCGCCTACCCACATTTCTATAGCAACTCTCCTCAGCTACAAGATGATACACAGGGAACATCTCAACGTCCAAATCTGAAAAGACGCAAAAACAACCTTCACCTACAGACCCCTGTTCCTCCGCCCTGTCTTTTGCAACACCATCCCCGATTTCATCTCTCCCCTGGCCATCAACTCCAAACAGTACATCGTCCATGAAGATCTAAACTTCCACTTCGATGAGACCAATGACACCAACTCCGCCAACCTCCGAGTGAACATGAGCAATATCGGCCTCTTGCAGCTTGCCACCTGCCCACACACAAAGCAGGTTACACTTTGGACCCCATATTCACAGCCAGAGATAGAATCAAGTTCTCCCACGTAACTAAGCTATCCTGGACCAACCATAGCATTATCCACTTCACCATCACAGGCTCGCCGGAACCCACCATCAAAGCCCCCAACCCTCCACATCGCAGATGGAGCACAATTACTGAGACCCGAAGGGCCACCGCCCTCAATACCACCAGGCTGGACCTCACCAACAACCTCGAACAAGTCATCCAGAACTTCTCCGACTGGATCCTCAACTGAGCGGACACAGTCTCCCCCATGAGAAAGACCAGCAACAGCAGATCCAGCAAACACACCAGCTGGTTTGTGCCAGGGAGAAAAAGCAACTAGAGAGACAACAGCACTTCAGAAAGCACCCCACAGACCTCACCGCCTTCAAATCAGTCCTCAGCAAATACCACCACCACCTCAGGGAGGCCAAGAAGGAAGCCCTAACCAACCTCATCAAAGCAAGCACCAACCACACAATGCAATTCTTCAGCATCGTTAGGGAGATCTCCTGCCCATCTGCCACTGAGAACACAATCTGCTTTTCTCAGGCCCTCTGTAACACTCTGGGAGGCTACATCCACAACAAGATATCAGATATCTACAGCAACTTCGACCCTCAACCTACTGACCTTGATCACCTCCTGACACCCACCGATGCCACCCACTGCTCACACGCAACTGACAACATCAGATCTCCCGAGGTAACACTGCAGCCCTGATCCTCCTCGACCTCTCAGGGGCCTTCGGCACCATCTCCCACCACACCCTCATCATCAGACTCCACCACATCAGCATCTGGGAAAATACCTCCATGAGGATCACTTCCTTCCTCACCGGACGCACTCAGAGGATCAGCCTATCCCCTTTCACCTGCGAACGCAAGAGCATCATCTACGACATCCCCCGAGGCTCCTCCCTCAGCCCCACACTCTTTAACACCTACATGATTCTGCTGGCTAACATCATCTGCACCCATAGACTCAACATGATCTCATACTCTGGGCCGGTCACCCCACGCACTGCGCTCACTCCTCCGTGTGTGAGCCCAGGCTGCCCCCGAGTGCCATCGCTGCCTGCAGCTGTGCTCCTGGCCCCCGACCGCCGCTGCTTGCGCTGCCTTGTATTGTATTGCCCTGTATTGTATTGTAATTTTTTCCTGTTTTCTCGCTCCGCTTTAGTGTGCTGTTTCTGCTCTGTATTTCTGTGATTGTATTCCCTCCCTGTGGTATTTAGTTATACTTAGTTCGTTGCCTCTGTCTCCTGTTGCCCCTCGTGGTGCTCAGCCCCTGCCGCGTTTTCCGCCACCTCCTCGCTCCCCGCCGCTGCCCCCATGCTGCCCCGCCCCCTTCCCTCGGCCACCCTTCCCATTCGCCGCCCCGCTCCCGTCTCCCAGCTGCTCCTCCCTCGCTCCGCCCCCCCACTCTCCACATATGGCAGAATGGCAAACGCGCAGCGTTGACGCGCAGCGGGCGCGCCCCAAGCGCGCCGAAGGCGTGCCAAAGGCAAGCCCGTCTGCGCCCGTCCGTGCCTGGCCCGCGCCCAGTTCCCGGACCCCTGGACCCCGCAGACACCAGCCCACCCGCTGGACCTACAACGCCACCGAAATCAACGCACTCAACACCGGCCTAATCCCAGGATGCTACCGAGCCACCCCGAGACGCACCCACGGACCCTTCAGCTGCCACTCCTGCAAGTTCGCCTGCACCCGGACCTGCACCGCACCCGCACCCACCGTGTCGACCCCCAGCAGCAACCACCTGGAGTGCATCCTGCTCAACACCCGTTCCGTCCACAGACACGCCGTAGAGCTCTGGAACCTGCTCGACACCACATCCCCAGACGTCGCCTTCCTCACGTAAACCTGGATGAACGCCTCCTCAGCACCCGACATCGCCATCGCCATCCCGGACGGATACAAGATCACCCGGAGGGACCGCGGCAATCAGACCGGAGGAGGCATCGCCATCATCCACAGGAACACCATCCGCATCACGACCAACACCGACGGCACCCTCACATCCGCCGAACACCTGCACATCCAGATCCACACCGACCCCAAGACCACCCTCAGAGGCACCCTCATCTACAGACCCCCGGGACCACGCACACAATTCAGCGAAGACATCGCCGACTTCATCAGCCCGCACGCCCTCCCCTCCGCTGACTACATCCTCCTCGGGGACCTCAATTTCCAACTGGAGAACTACAATGACTGCAACACCACCACCCTGCTGGACAACCTCGCCAACCTCGGTCTCAAGCAGCTGGTGACCACCCCCACCCACTACGCCGGACACACACTCGACTCCGTCTTCTCATCCAGCAAGGACATCGCCTTCAGCCACGCCACCGGTCTCCACTGGACGGACCACAGCTGCGTCCACTTCAGCTTCAGAAAGAACACGATCCACCACCACCAGCAACAGGTTGCACGCAGAAGCTGGAACAAGATCACAGCCGACCAGCTCGCCGCATCCCTGAGCCGGGACCCCCCCGCCAGCTCAGCGAACCCCAGCCAGGCCGCCAACAACCTCACGAAGTGGATCAGCAACTGCGCAGAAGACCTCGCCCCTCTGAGGACCCCGCCTAGCAGACCCGGCAGTAAGAAAGCACCATGGTTCACCGACGAACTCTAGATCTCCAAGAAGAACTGCCGAACCCTCGAGAGAGCGTGGCGCAGAGACCCAACACCAGACAACATGACCACCCTCAAGCTCGCCACCCGAAAACACCACCAACTGATCCACACCACCGAGAAAACCGCATTCAAGGAACGACTGGACAACAACGCACACAACAGCAAGGAACTCTTCAACATCGTCAAAGAGCTCTCCAACCCCAACGCCGGAAACAACGACATTACCCCATCTCAAGACCTCTGCAACTCCCTCGCCTCCTACTTCCACAACAAGATCGCAGACATACACAACAGCTTCATCACTCAACCAACGCACCCCACGACCGCACCGCCACCCTCCGCGCCTGGACCCCGATCAACACCGAAGAAACCCGACGCACGATGAACTCCATCCACTCCGGATCTCCTACCGACCCCTGCCCTCACCACGTCTTCAACAAGGCCGACGCCGTCATCGCACCCCACCTATGAGACATCATCAACGCCTCCTTCGACACCGCTACCTTCCCGGAGAGCTGGAAGCACGCCGAACTCAGCGCTCTACTGAAGAAACCATCAGCAGACCCCACCGAACTCAAAAACTACCGCCCTATCTCGCTCCTCCCGTTCCCGGCCAAAGTCATCGAGAAGACCGTCAACAAGCAGCTGCCCGCCTTCCTCGAGACGAACGGATCCCTCGACCTCTCCCAGTCCGGCTTCCGGGCCAACCACAGCACCGAGACCGACCTCATCGCAGCCACCGATGACATCCGAGCCCTGCTCGACAACGGGGAAACTGCGGCCCTCATCCTCCTGGACCTCTCCGCGGCATTCGACACTGTCTGACACCGCACCCTAGTGCAGCGCCTCAGCAACGTCGGAATCCAAGAGAAGGCACTGGAATGGATCATCTCCTTCCTCACCGGAAAAACACAGAGAGTCCGCCTCCCCCCGTTCAAATCAGAAGCCACCGAAGTCATCTGCGGCGTTCCTCAAGGCTCCTCGCTCAGCCCCACCCTCTTCAATGTCTACATGAGCCCACTTGCGGCCATCGCACGCAAACACAACCTCAACATCATTTCCTACGCCGACGACACCCATGTGATCCTCTCCCTCACCAACGACCCCGCCACCGCCAGAGCCAACCTGCACGAAGGGATGACAGCCGTAGCCGAGTGGATGATGAACAGCCGCCTGAAACTGAACTCAGACAAGACGGAAGTCCTCATCCTGGGCTCCTCGCCCTCCGCCTGGGACGAATCCTGGTGGCCCCCCGCCCTGGGCAGCGCTCCCAAACCAACGGACCACGCACGCAAGCTGGGCTTCATCCTGGACTCCTCCCTCTCCATGACCAGACAAGTCAACGCCGTCTCCTCGTCGTGCTTCAACATCCTGCGCATGCTACGTAAGATCTTCCGGTGGATCCCCACCGAGACCAGGAAGACGGTCACCCAGGCCCTCGTCACCAGCCGACTGGACTACGGCAACACCCTCTACGCCGGAACCACCGCCAAACTCCAGAAGAGACTCCAGCGGATCCAGAATGCCTCAGCAAGACTCATCCTCGACATCCTCCGACACAGCCACATCGCCAGACACCTGAGAGACCTGCACTGGCTCCCGGTCAACAAAAGAATCACCTTCCGGCTCCTCACCCACGCACACAAAGCCCTGCACAACCAAGGCCCAAGATACCTCAACAGCCGCCTCAACTTCTACACTCCCACACGCCTGCTTAGATCGACCAGCCACGCCCTCGCCGCCGACCCCCGCATCCGAAGAGCCACCACAGGAGGAAGGTCCTTCTCCTACCTGGCCGCCAAGACTTGGAACTCCCTCCCGACCCATCTCCGCCTGACCCAAGACCACCTCGCATTCAGGAAGCAGCTCAAGACCTGGCTGTTCGAGCAGTAGTGGACCCCCCCCCCCCCCCAAGCGTCTTGAGACCCTCCGGGTGAGTAGTGCGCTATATAAATGCACTGATTGGTTGATTGATACGCCAATGACACCCAACTTATCCTCTCCCTCATGACCCTGCCACCACTAGATATAACTTCAGGAATGCAATGACTGGCGTCACCGACTAAATAAAGTCCCACTGCCTGAAGCTGAACACGGACAAGATGGAAGTGCTCATCTCCGGAAACAACACCTCACCCTGGGATGACACATAGTGGCCCACCGCACTCAAACCAAAACCAACCACCACAAAATACACCTGCAACCAACTCACCATGAAACAACAGTCAACACAGTGTCCTCCTCCTACTTCCACATCCTCCGCATGCTCTGAAAGATCTTGAGATGGATCCACGTCAGCACAAGAAAAACAGTCACTCAAAACCTAGTCTCCAGCTGACTTGACTATAGAAACACTCTCTATGCTGGAACCACCCCATAGCTCCTCAAAAGACCCCAGGCCATACAGAAACCATATCTAGACTCATCCTCGGCCTGCCCAATTAGACCAGCATCCCGCGCCACCCCAGAAGCCTCCACTGGCTCCCAATTCAGAAAAGATGCCAGTTCAAGCTGCTAAACCACAACTACAAGGCCCTCCACAACATTGGACCACCTACATCAACCACAGCCTGACCTTGAACCAGCCCACCAGACAACTCCTGGAAGGACCTCAACCTTTGAGCCTCTCCTCTCGCCGACTTCAGGAAGGGACACAAGACCTGGCTCTTTGACTAAAGGCCCTCAGGACTTCAGCGCCAGCATATCTTCTGGGAAAAGCAGTAAGAATGAGGCAGAAAGCAGGAGGAAGCACTCAGAAACACGGGGGAAGCAGGTAGGAGTGGCAATAGGAAAAACAAGGAAAAATCAGTGAAAAAATAATAAGGGAAAGGAGGGGAAAGTGCTCAGATAAACAGGAGAGAGGAGGGTGCATGCAGTAAAAATGAGACAGAAAGCAGGAGGAAGCTCTCAGAAAAACAGGGGGAAAGGAAAGAGAAAGCAGTGAAAATTAGACATAAAGCAGAGGAAAACACTCAGAGAAAGGAGAAAAGCAAGGAGAAAGCAAAAAAAATTATGCAGGAGGAAGCAATCAGGAAGATAGGGAAAGGAAGGACAGAGCAGTAAAACGAGGCAAAAGCAGGAGAGTGGTGCAGCAGCGCAGGAGCACTTGGCCTGGGACCTGCACAAAGGGGCGCGCTGCGGTCTCCATTAAGTAGGTCCTGGGAGGAAGGAGGGGCACTGGGAGGCGGTGGGCGGGGCTAGGCAGAGGGTCGAAAAATGGGCAGCAGGTGGGAGCTGCAATGGGAAAAACAAGGAAAAAGCAGTTTAAAACAAGGGAAGAGCAGAGGAAAGCACTCAGAAAAATGGTTGAAAGGGGGGCGAAAGCAGTAAAAATTAGACAGAAAGCAGGAGGAAGCACTCAGAAAAACAGGGGGAAAGGAAAGAGAAAGCAGTAAAATTGAGGCAGAAAGAAGGAGGAAGCACTCAAATAATTATGGGAATGGAAGGAGAAAGCAGTAAAAACAAGACCGAAAACGGGAGGAAGCACTCAGAAAATATTGTAGAGAAGGTCCTTTTGTGTTTGTTTTGATTTAGATACCCGTATATAGGTTTCCTGAATCATGCCCTTATATAGGCACAACTCTCATAGCCTGTATTTAGGCATAGAATTCCAGCCCTTATTTAGGCATCAGCCATGCAAACCAAATACAGGCATGGTCACCTACATCCGTCACAGCGAGTTCTTGGAAAACCAGACTCTTAAGCCTTTAGGACTTCCCCTACTTGGATTATTGATTTCTCCAAGAACTCATTTATTATGCATGAACATCTATTCCTTAGGGGTTCATTCATGACATTCCCCTGCCTGACTTTTATGTCAATACTGGCATTCCTAAACACCTTCAAGATATAAATATACCTTCACTTACCATGGCAAACCACGGCTCGGCTGCACAGCTCGACACGGCTCACCACAGCAAGTTCAGAAGGAATTCGAGTCCCCGCCTGAAGCGCTGACCAGACGCTGTCATCGTCCTTGCAGGAAATCCAGCTCCAGTGTTTCTGACTCCCTTCGCTGGGTGTTAGAGAATGAGACCTCTCTCATTCTAAAGGTATGGAGCAGACTAGAACCTAGAGGGACTTCTGGCAAACACTAACTATAGCTAAACTAGACTATAGAAAAACGGCACCTACTTCTTACCTCATACTACACTTAGGTTAGGTACACTGGGGTAGAACTATTTAGAAGCATAAGACGAGTATTCACATTTTAGCCTGTGTCATTTATGTATGTATTTTATGAATATATGTCATAGCTACAAACCTTGCTATTGCAGTATTATTTTATCTTACTGCTAACGCTGTACGTATTATACTTCGCATTCTGTCTTATGATTGTAGCAGTTCATATATCTTGCATGAGAAATAAGACTGTTCAATAAACCCTTTTTATTGAAACGCCCGTCTACCTATTTCTGTGTAACTCTGTAAAAACGAAGCATGCACGATTGACTGAGTGAAACTGTTATCTATTGTTTCCACGATTCTGAGCACTGTTCCAATTCTAAGGGAAATAAAGTTGTCATGCTTATCCGGTTGTCAGAGACTAATCCCTTCTTGTTCATTCAAGAAGTTTCTAGTGACCTCTGAGCTAGCTGGCTTACACAAGTAATTAAGTTTAATGTGCTCGATAAAGACATACTGACCTCAGTCCTATGTCAAAACTATAATTTATATTATTCCAATGCGCAGAGCCTATAAAGGGTATAGGAACTACACTACAGTCCTGGAGAATAGGTTGCAGAAGGTGATATTGGACCTGGTACTCCCAGACCTGAATGGCCTCATACCCCAAAGGTACACAAAACTGAACCTGCAACGCCTCTATAGTAACATGTCCATTGCAAGGGGGCTGACATTGCAGCTGGTCATTGCCTCCATCAACGCAAACAAAGCGGTTGACTCATTGGAGTGGCCCTTTCTATATTAGATCCTTAAGAAAATGAGTTTCTTACCCAAATATCTGAAATGGGTACAGTTGCTATACACAAATCCCAGAGCCTGTGTGTAGGTGAATGGGGTCCTGTCCTGGGGATTCCCAGAGATGACTGGGTACAAGGCAGGGCTGCCCCTGATGCTATTCGTGCTGGCGGTGGAGGGACTAGCAGACTGGACATGAGTAGATGCCCAGATCTGAGGATGAAGATCCGTATCCACATGGGAGAAGCAGACCTCGCTATATGCGGACGGCATCCTATTAAACCTGGCAGAACCAGGACTTTACATGGCTCGGGTGGGAGAGATAATCCAAATATATGGGGATTACTTAGGCTCGAATATAAACGGAAAGAAATCCCTACTTATCCCGATAGGTGGCTGGACACTGATAAGCACTCTGCCTATATCCCTGAAGATGGTGACAGACCGCTTTAAATGCCTGAGTCTGTGGATTTCCAATGGGGACAAAACAACACTACAATGACAACCTACCTCACCTATTTCCCGATTTGGATAGTCATAAAACATTGGAAAACTTCCCATGCTCCCTAATGGGCCGGCAGCCCTTTTCAAAATGATTGTACTGCCCAGATTTAAGAATATACTACTACTACTATAACAACCCAAATGCCATACCGCACATGTTTTTCCAAACACTTAACAGATTATTGAGGTCTCTGCTGTAGGAGAAATATAACATGGCTCAAAGTCAGCTATTTAAGTACCTGCAGCTCCATCTGACAATACACTCCTTGATTCCCCCTGGAGAAGAGACCACGGAAGAGGCCCCTGGAGAGACAGGTGTTATGTTATGTTAGAGACATTTGTAAAGCGTGACTGTTACCCTAGGTGGTGGAAAGCTGCATGACCCTTAAGACAATCTCTCTAACTTATGGCACACTTATGTGACCGCACAGGGAGATCTGAGCAAACTGTTAGAAGGACGATCTACAATTCCCTCCGCTTAATACAACTCAAAATACTACACAGGATTGAATACACTAGGACACTATTACACAAAATAGGACGGGCAGAACATGATAGGTGCCTGTGTGCGTGTGCCTTCATGGGCTTTCCTTCACTCGCTATGGGACTGCCCAATGTTGGTGAAGTTCTGGACAGGGGGACGGATCAGACTGGAAACCATAGTGGGCACACAAATAGATGGGCAGACACCCCCTGGTTCTACTGGGAGTAGGTAGGCTGTTTAGGGATTACATCATACCAGAAGCTATTGGTCAACTTGAGACTACTGTTAGCCAAAAAGAGAAGTTATTTGAAAATGGGTGAGGGCAGACCGACCTCGACTCGGGGGAAGGGGGGGGAGCGAGACTGCGAATGGTTATATGTCGGAATGTTATTTGACTTGACAAGATAGGAATGACTAAGCTTAGGGTGAGCACTCTGCCACTGAAATTGTAACATTTGCAAAATCAATATAAAAACTGTCTGATAATAAAATGTTCACATGTTTTTCTGCAAGTTTTCTATCAAAAGGCAGGAGGGAAATAGGATGATAGTTTGACAAAATATAATTGTACGTGGTAGCTTCTTTTAAGCTTGGCGCCACCAAGGCATTTTTCTACTCCACAGGAACAATTTCACTATTAAGTGAGTTACCATCCTAACTCACAATAAGCGCCCACTTCCTGGATATTAGATCCCTCTGTGTATCTAGCCTGCCTGCTGTAGAATGGGGTTTGTCTTTCAGTGATTTCACTGCTTCGTCTATGTGAATAACTCCTACACGCTGTTGCTTGAGAAATATAATTAATCTCTCTTCTTGCTCGATCTACACTCACATGCCTGTTGATGTGGTTGGAAATGTGACTCTCCTTGGAGTGCCCCTTGATAGAAATGAAACTTGCCTTAAATTGATTTACTTTGGGCATATATTACCAGAACATCTTCTGTCAGTCTGTCTAAGTACTTGATTTTAATTGAATTGAGCACTTATAGAGCACACTACTACTCCCAAATGAGCATCCTGGCATTGATGCAGAAAACCATCCTACTCAATACATACAAGATCAGGTGAAGGACTGTAACTACCTCAGAGGATAAGAGAATATCATAGAGTATCAGGGGCTAGAGTGGTGTCTCCAGACCTTAGGGGCATATGTATCAAACTTTTCGGAAAATGCTATGTATCATTTAAATCGCATCGCAAACTTAAGGAATCACAAATTTTGCGATTCCTTAATTTTGGTTCAGCATTTATGGAATCGCAAATTGCGATTCCTTAAATGCTATGTATGAAGTATTCAGGTTTTGCGATTTTACACTAAGAAATCGCAAATTACCACCAACTTGTAGTTGGTGGTAATTTGCGATTTCTTTTACAAATGCACTTTTTGGCATTTGTAAAGGTGCCATGTGGCGCTCATACATGCCCTTAGGGCATGTATGTGCGCCATATGCGCACACATGTAAATTTCAGGGGTGCAGCAGGGTGTCCTTAACACACCCTTGCACCCTTGAAATTATTCTCAATTTGCGATTAGCAAATTGCGAATCGCAAATTGAGAATAACTTCTCATTCATTCCTAGGGGCCTCCTGGCCCATAGAAATAAATGGGACATTATTCCTTATTTGCGAATTCGCAATTTGCTATTTGCAAACAAGGAATATTAGGAAATTGCTAAAAAATTTCGATTTTGTAGATACATACCATTTTGCAATTCTTAAATAGCGATTCTCAAAAAATCGCTATTTGAGAATAGCAAATAGGTATTTTGATACATCTGCCCCTTGGTGCCTAGAGCTACAAGAGATTTGCCCACTCTAGTTCTAAGTCTAAAAGGAATAGACTTAAGCAAGTTAGCATGAGAGGATCTCAGGGTTCTATTTGTAATGTAATGAGTAAACTTCATTACCGTAAACCTTGCCGATATGTATTTCGGACCAGTAGCTTTGTAGGATCTAAATCATCAAGAGAATTTTAAACAGGACCCTCTAGTGAACTGGCAGCCAGTGTAATGCTTTCAGAGCCGCTGAGGCAGATGTTCTTCTGGGAATTTTCAAAACCTCTGTGGCGGTTACATGCCTTGAAAAGTATAACAATCCCTGCTGTAGTAATTTGAAGATGCAGGTTCATAAGAAAATTTAGTTTATTCTCCACAGACAGCTTATACATCCACACGCAGTGAGATCTATCCTTTCAATGCCAACTCCCACCAACAGAATGTACAGTACAGAAAGAATAATAACATTCTAAGAAAGACCATCTAACACAAGAATACCACCCACCTTCCCCCTTATAAAAATAATAATAGAAAGAAAAAGAAAATAAATAAACAGAAGAAGAATAAGCACAATAGTAGTTAATAATGAATGAAATCTTTCAATTTAACAGGAGTATACTAAATAACGAGAACTTTTCCTTAATTCACTAACATTGCTTTCAGATACAAGAGCATCATTACAAGTCTCAGTATTGTTATCATTAGACAAAGGAGAAGTTAAATCTTGAAAATTATCAACACTTGTTGAACAAGATCTTGAGATTTTTGGAGTAGAAATGGCGTTGTCAAAGGTATCCAATACAAAAGAAGCATTTTCATCCTCATCAGTAGGATTAGAAGTAGTAGATTGAGAAAATGATTGTAAATTCCCAAGTTTACACAAAGAAATGCGTCTGAAATTCTAGATTTTTCCCCCCATCTACTCTTACCGCCTTGCTAAAAACGTTCTAAACTTTACAAGGGTCTGACCATTTAGCCTACTTCTTGCCAGAAAAACCACCAAATTTGACACGGACAAAGTCTCCCACTTTAATTTTAGAACTGTGGTTATGATGTTGCACAATATTACCCTTCATTTTCTCTTGATATTTCTGAACACGCTCCCGGACCTGTGCTAAATTAAGAGCAGAATCATCAGATGATCTAACTTTCATCCACCAATGTAACAGTTTAGAACCAGGTTTCCTCCCATGTAACATCTCGAATGTTGATAAACCAGTGACAGAATTCGGAGAGGTACGATATGATAACAAAGTGGCACGTAGTGCCTTCCTCCAATCAAGTCCACTCTTTATAGCAAGTTGGATAGACTCCTTGACTATCCTGTTAAAGCCCTCAACCTGACCATTGGCTTGAGCGTTATAATTAGAGACTCTTTTATGCAGGATGCTGCACCTTTCAAGAAATAAATCAAATTCCTTGCTAACAAATTGGGGACCATTATCAGAGACGACTTCTGCAGGTAGCCCTTCACGACAAAAAACTTAATCTAAAAATTCAACTATTTGAGGCGAACCAATGTTGTCAACAACTTTCAACTCTGGCCACTTGGAGAAATAATCTAGACTAAAGCATAAACATCCTTGTTAGGAAACAAGCCAAGAGGACCAATGATATCAATACCCAATTTTCTCCATGGCCCTGAAGTGTACTCAATGGGGGTAACATCAACTGCTAATGATTTAACTGATTTGTCACTTTAAGAACAAGGAAGACACAACCTAACTCATTTGTCTACCATGCCATCAACACCAGGCCACCAATAAAACTCCCTAATGCGTCTTTTGGTGCTGGACATATCCATGTGACCTTCATGAGCCATAGACAAGACTTTCCCTCTAATCTTTTGAGGAGGAACAATTTTATCCCCTCTTGTCACAAAACCTTGAGAGAACGTAATCTCATCTTTGATTTTAAAAAAAGACAAAAGGTCACCAGTTAACTTTCTTTCTTCAGGCCAACCCACTTGCAGGAACTTAACCACTTCTGCTAAAGTGCTATCCTCACACATAGAATTTTTCCACTCAGATTCAGAAATGATTTCTGATGATGAAGCACTAGTGTTACCACCAATGACATCGTCAATTGTGTATGCAACACCAAATCAAACTTGTTGTCAACAGATACGCAAGTGTCTGACAAAGGTAATCAAGACATTCAGTCAGCATGAACATTTAAACGCCCAGGAACATATTCAACAGTACACTGATATTCTTTCAATTTAGCAGCAAGACGTGCCAAATGAGCAGTGAGCATTTTACCACCACCAGCCGCTAACATATTAATCAACGGTTTGTGGTCTGTCCTCGAACGAAATTTGGTACTCCACAAAAATTTACGGAAATGTTGGACAGCCCAAGTACAAGCCAACAACCCATTTTTGATGGTGGAGTAGTTATACTCAGACCCACGTAACATTCTGGACGCATACGAAACAACATACTCTTCGCCTTTGCCTTTCTGCATTAATACAGAACCCAAACCAACATTGCTGGCATCTACACTCATAATACATTCCCTCCCTCCCTAAGGTCTTAAAAATGAAGCATCGGTAATGTCTTTTTTCAGAAGTTTAAAAGCACATTCTTGTTCTTTGTTCCAGCTAGACTTTACATTTTTCTTTAGCATTGATCTTAATTGATGAACTTTTGAAGAATAATCTTGTACAAACTTACTGTAAAATTCCTAAAAAAGAAACTAAATGTGCTTTCGTAGAAGGAGCAAGAGCATTAGAAATACTTCGAACATGGTTAAGTTTAGGTTTAATATCCTCACTTGAGATTTCATGTCCCAAGTATTCTACCTTGTTTTGTCTGTACTTACATTTTGACATTTTTAAAGTCAAACCTTTCTTTTGTATATATTTCAATACATTCTCTAAATTCTTATCATGTTCCTCATGATTCTTTCCATAAATTAAAATATCATCCTGGAAGGCGATGGCACCAGAACAACCTTCCAGAACCTCTTTTATGAGCCTTTGAAAAACTGATGCCGCACTGGCTAAGCCGAAAGGCATGCGAGCAAACTGAAACATACCTTCAGGTGTAACAAAGGCAGTCAGAAATTTAGAATCCTCATGTAAAACTACTTGATGATATGCACTAGCAAGGTCGATAGTGGAAAAGACACAGGCATCAGAGAGTGTGGAAATTAGCTCATGTATGTGAGGTAAGGGAGGTCTGTCAATCCATATTTCCTTATTTAAACTGCAGAGATCCACACATAAGCGAAGATCACCATTACTTTTAAGGGATAAAACCACTAGAGAAACCCAAGGGGAGGATTCGACAGGCTCAATATTTTTTTTTTAAACAAGGTCAGACAAAATTCCCTTCAACTTGTCACAGTACGCTAAAGGTACATTTCTTACCCTATGTCTGACAGGGATAGCGGCATCCTTGAGGATAATTTTGTGTTTGAAATTCACAAATTCACCTAGGTTTCTGTAAAAATAGCAGGAAACCTGTTCTTTAATTCATTAGAAAGCTCCTCACTGTCAGGAGGAACAACATAAACAGGTGACAAAGAATTGGGGTCTAACTTTATACTCATCTCTTGCTGGTGAGGCCAACCCAGAATTGATACCCCTTTGGTGGCTACGTATACTTTCCCTCTAGTTCTTCTATTTTTAAATTTAAGATCTGCCCACATAAATCCATCAAGATCAATCTTGTGGCCAGAATAACCACCTGGTTCAATATCGGGTGGTAGTAATTTCTCAGTTTTCCAAAATGTATTAAAAACATCCCTGCCAATGATGCTGTACCAGGCACAACATTTCAACACCATTTACTGAAATTGTACCACTGGGGAAACCTTTGCAATTGGCTTTACCAACACACAAAAGACTCTTGATGTCTGGAGGAAATTCACACTCTTCATGTGACATGAAGTAAATTTTTTGTGAAGATTTGCAAAACTTGCTGAAGTGTCCCGGTTTCTTGCACTTAATACATATCTTGTTCCATGCAGGGCATCCTTTGTAACTCCCAACATGGTCAAAACCACCACACCTGTAACAAACAACTTGAGGTTTCTTTTCCCCAAAGATTTGTTGTCTTTTCCAACAACATCTTTCTTAGGAGGAAAAGGAACAATTTTTTGGGAATAGAGTTGATCCTTTACTATAGATACTTCCGGAACAATTTCCTTGACTTTAACAACTTGACCCCTAATTTCACTGAAAAATTTCTCAGATAGATCAATTCCTTTTGAAATGTTCATCACAGCATTAAGAGAAGATTCAGAACCCATCCATAAACGTTCTTGAATTTTCTTGCTTTTAGTTTTCATCATTATTTGGTCCCTTAAAACTTGTTCAAAATTGATAGTCTCAAAAGCACAAGCACCAGCTAATGTGCGTAAAGCAGCCGCATAGTCTTCTACGGATTCATCTTCTTTTTGGGCACGAGAATAAAACTTGAATCTTTCCATAACAGTATTGATTTTCCTACCAAATCTAGTGCTTCATTGTTGAATGGTAACTTCAAAAACATTAGTATCTCCAGATCCTTCAATAGGTGGAAGATTTGCTAATTCTTTCAGACCTGCTCCCCCTAAACAGTTCCTTAGGAGAGCAAGTTTTCTTTAAGGAGAACACCCATCCTCTTCTAACACATCAACATAAGCTAAAAACATGGGATACCATTCCATTTTGGGTTCACCAGCAACTGGTAGAAAATGTGGGGGTGCAACAATATTAGAAATGATTAAAAAAAAGAATATATATCATGCAAGTAAAAATATATCAATAAAATGTGTTTTAAAAAAAAAAATATATATATATATATATAGTGAATAAGAGAGTAACCTGAAAAAGAATAAAATTATTTGAAAATAATATGACTAAAATAATAAAAGTAGTCACCGACGTCCAGATGCAAATAAATGAAACAATGAAGAGGTTTTGTAATAAGCACCACACCTTGTAAAGTACCTTGTAAAATCCAGCTGATCGTCATGTGCTGAATGGTCTTGTAATTAAAACACAATAACGTGTGAAATATTCAGCTGGACGTGATGTGCGGTGTGCACATCATCGATGAAAGAAACGAACCCTTAATTTCTTTTATTCCTTGACAGTGCACATGAAACACCCGTTGCTATGCCGATTTCATGAAACAAAATGGCAGCACGCAACATAACCTGGCGTGGTAAACGAGATGACGTGAAACGTATGACGTCAAGCGTAACCTTCCTAGAAATCGAATGTTGAATGGATGTGCTCAGTTAAAGTCCGACGCGAAGAATCCACAGCAGAGTTGGCTCACTCATGGAACGATGCCGCCACTCAAATGATGCAGCCGAGAAAACACCACTCCAGAGAACAGTTGAATACGGAGTAGATTGGAAAAATAAACAAAACAAGGTAAAGCAGTACTTCGTAAATATACTCCGATGAAATAAGTAGGAAACTAAGTAGACTTTCTAATCTCAGCCACAGTACTTGTATTTGATATCCAAAACGCGTTGTTAATTGATCCAAAACACAGCCAAAATAAATAATATGCACAGAACAGCAACGTTTATCCAATGGCCAGCCGCTGGTGCTATCAAAGCACAATAATTGCAGTACAGCCGCTGGCGGATTCAAAACACAGAATAAAATAAACACAGTACCTGAATAGATAAAAGTGAACGCTGTCTGTCTCAAAATCCCGATCATCGCCAAATTATGTAGTAATTTGAAGATGCATGTTCATAAGAAAATTTAGTTTATTCTTCACAGACAGCTTATACATCCACACGCAGTGAGATCTATCCTTTCAATGCCAACTCCCACCAACAGAATGTACAGCACAGAAAGAATAATAACATTCTAAGAAAGAACATCTAACACAGGAATACCACACCTGCCTGTTACCAACTCAAAGTTCCTCAGCTTACTTGGTCAGAATGGGGGGGAGGGGCAGGTTGTGAGAACCGCAAACCATGCAACTGAAGCCTCTTAGTGGTCTGAAGAAAGTGTAAAACTGTTGTTTAGCCTATAAGCTTTGAATCTCTGTTGTATAAATACGTACTTCCCATTGGTATGGTGTTTCACAAACATTCACATCAAGAAAGATATGCTCACTACATCTGTGGAACAAGAGCCTGACTGCCTCAAGAGTGGACTGAAGTCAAGTCAAGACAATCATACTTTATTGTCATACCCAAGATGTGCAGAAACGCAGCTTAAAACATTACAATAAGATGATAAAATATAACAAATGTTTTCCAGCAGCATGTAACATGAAGACATAAGAAAATGGTGCAAACAGCATTACAGTGGAATGATGGATAAAAATAAATAGAATAAAAAAGGTAACTTATGAGAGAGGATCAGCCTTAAACAAACCAGATACTTTTTTTAATATATATATTTTATTTTTATTAGGGGCACATAGATAAATTCATATTCAAATGATCATTCCGAGAGATTCCGTGGAAAACTAAACAAAGGGATAAAAATGTAAACAATTTGTACAATAATTACTCTCATGAATACAAAGCATATTTTTCAATACATTATTACTCTTTTCGAGAGGTAATTATCACATTGGAGGATAAAAAAGCAAAGAGAGGGAACAGAAAAAGAATAAGGAAATCACCCCCAGACCCTATAGCACCATTATTTTTATATACAGAATTTCAATTCGCTTTTATTTTTATAAATTGGAGCCCATATTGTATTGCCCAATTTTTTGGCCTTTCGACCTTTTCTTTGATAAATTCCTTTCTCCAGGTTGAAAGTGGAGAGAAGCCGAGCAAGCCCATTGTGAGAAAGATGGGGCCACTGGGTCTAGTCAGGATGTAGCAATACAAATCTTAACAACTGCCATTGCCAAGAAAATAAAGTATGGTTGTGCACCATCAGATCCTGTGCTACTGACCCCCAGTAACATCACTTCTGGAGTTAAGGCCACATTCACCTTCACAGTTAGCTCTAAAAACTGTTCTATACTTTTTCTGAGAGCGTCCAGCAGCGGACAAGTTGAAAACATGTGTACCGCATCTGCACAAGCAATTTTACAGCGTGGGCAAATGACGCCTACAGACCCGTCACTTTTTTCTATTTTACCAGGTGTATAATACAAATCTAAAATCATTTTAAAGTGCTGCGCCTGTAACTTTGATGAACAAAGTATACTATGTCCTTTGTCTAAAGAATCAAGAAAGCCGGAACCTTTTATCCCAGGCCTTCGATCCAATTTTTCCGCCTGTCTCTCTAAATCGTCTGGCTGCATGGCGATCAACTCCCTATAGATTCTACTCAAAGTACATCCAGCTTCATTTCTCAGATTATCAATTGTGGTGTTCCTGGCTAGTCCATTTGGTCCCCCTGTTTTCTTCCCCAGATAAAAACAAACCTGCAGGTATTTAAAATAATATTTCCTGTCTACCCCATATCTATCCTGTAACTCTGAACATGGCCAGAGTCCGGCTACATTAACTAAATCATTCCATCGTTTCATTTTATAGTTATGAAAAACTGTTGATAGTGCTGAGTTCATATATAGGGGGTTTAGTAATTTATTCTACCTATCCCCGTCTTCCTTTTGAATGTCTTCCACACCTGTTCTGCTGCCAGTAACGTATTGAATCTTACCTTCGTGAAGTAACGAGGTTCAGTGAATCTTAAAAACACGTTTTTAGCTTCCTTCCCCACCAATAGTTCATAAATGTCTGGACCCTCCCCTGGTTCCAGGGGTCGAAGGGGTTTTCCCCACTAACAGACACATGTATTGTAATGCTGATGCTAAGTAATATAGTCTAAAGTCTGGGACTGATAATCCTGCTTTCTCCTGAGGAAGAGACATAACCTTCATGGCCTGTCTTGTCTTACCATATGCCCATATAAATCTATTTACCAGTCCATCCAACTTTTTAAACCATACTGTCTCAAATATCATCGGTATTGATCTAAAAAGAAATAAAACTTTAGGTAAAAAGGTCATTTTCACCACATTACAGCGACCTATCAATTATAGGTGAAGATTGTTCAACTGGACAAAATCCTGTGATCCTTTATGAATAAACGGGGCAAGATTCAGCTCGACAATTTCCCCAGTATTGGATGAGATATTCACTCCTAAATACATTGCGGACTACACGACCCGGGGGTCATTCAGCCTGAGATTTTCATTAATTACAATTTGGGTTTATGCTGATTAAGAGAATACCCTGATATTTTCCCAAAGGCCAGTGTTTCTTTCGCTAAGTCATCTGCATAGCCCAAGATCTTCGTATCCATCCTACAGTTGGTTATAGGCTTTATCCTGGGGTTAGCATCAATTCTGCAAATCAAGTGATCAGTATAGCATGCAAATAATAACAGAGAGCATGGGCAGCCCAGCCTAGTCTCCCTTTTTACCTTGAATTCCTCAGTTTGCCCACCTGCCAGCACCAGTCTGGTTATGGGAGCAGCATATAATACCCTTAAAGCTTTTATAAAAAGCATACCAACCCCCAGCTGTTCAAGGACTGCCCACAGAAAGTCCCAGGAGACCCTATCAAATGCTTTCTCTGCATTCAAAAGAATAAGTGCCATAGGGTCTCCTGAGACTGATGCTGCGTCGAAGAGCGTAATAACTCTTCTAATGTGATCTGTAGTGCCCCTCCCAGGTATGAATCCGTACTGTCTAGGTGAGATAACTCATCCGAGGACAGGGCTCAACAGATTTGCCAGGACCTTTGAGTATATTTTGGTATCTGTGTTCATCAGCATGATCGGCCGATAAGAACCTGGATCTGTGGCGGGCTTCCCCTTCTTCAAGAATACTATTATACTGGCTTGGGCCCAGGATTCAGGGGGTGGGTCCCCCGCTTGTACCCTGCAGAGCATATTTGAGAAATCTTTCTCGAGAACGGACTAGACATTTTTATAAAACTTGAGTGGAATTCAGTCTGGGCCTGCAGCCTTCCCTGCTGCAAGCTCGCTGGGTGCTTTAAATATTTCATCACACAAAAAAGCGGTGGCTATAGACTCTCGATCTTCCGAGGAGAATTCCTCCAGACTACTAACATCTAGATACTCCTTAATTACATCTTCGGCAATATCCTCCCTAGTTTCCTCGGAATCATATAGTTTCATATTCCCTGAGCTGTCGTCACTAAATTCCCATGATCATTCTCTATTGATATTATCTCGTTCTGCACATTCTTCTGTCTAATTCATATTGCTAATATACGCCCTGAACACTCGCTGCACTCATAGCTTTCCTCCTTTCGTGTCAAATATTTCTCAGTAACCTTAGCTACCACCACATCTCCTATTGCTGCTTTAGCTAAGGCACGTTTATTCAGTGTACCCTCAGTAGTGTCTCCGGACTCTATTGCCCTAACTAAATCCACTTCTACTGCTCTTACTCCTTGGTATAATTCATTTAACTGTTGGTGTGGATTTCTAGAGCTGCGCACTCCCTCTATAATATCCCAAGAATTCTTCTATCTATTTTTTCATATGGGTGATGTACCCTCTGTCCACTAACAGTCCCCTTTCAAACGTCCAATTCTGTTGTGCCCTCTCACTCCTAATCTGTAATATTTCCAAGTCTAGAGGACTGTGATCTGACGTTATTCTGTGAAATTTTTCAATGCAACATTTAGAGATTAGGCCCTGAGAAACAAACAAAATAATCCTGTTTGGCCAGTGCGCCATGAAGAGCTGAAAGAAAGTACTTCCTGAGTAAGATTCTGACTTTTTAACTCTCTCCATGTATCTACTAATCCATTCCCTTCAGGTAAGAGGGACAACCTTTATACAGTCCTGGGCTGCCACCCCAGCGCACCCCAATACCGTTGATGTTCAAATCCCCGCACATTATAATGGGGGTCAGCCATCCTGCTAATTCTGAATTCTAAAAGTCAGACACCTCAGAGTCGTCCCCCGTTGGTCCATATATTGAGCATAGAGTGAATGAAAAAGAAGACATATGTAACTCTGCCATGACCCAGAGCCCATATTTATCACCCAATTACTTCTTGCAAACGATCTCTTTTCCCTGAGTTAAGATGACAACATCCCTAGTTCTGGTGCCCTGTGAAGTGTATGCTGTAAGGTTATACCCTAATTGGTCTAAAACTTTTTTCCGTTCCCATAATGTGTGTCTCCTGGAGACAAACAATATCAGACCGCAGCATTTTCAAATCTTCCTCTAACCTGCGTCGTTTTCTAGGGTTGTTTAACCCTCAGATATTAACCGAGGTTATCCTTAAGTTGCCGTGATAATTTTTTCATTCTTTCTATGTCTTGAAAAACCACCTTCTTCCATTAATTACAGCCTTCTTATTCTTCTTTTCCCAGAATCTGGTTTAAACTTTTCTCTGAAATATCTCTAGTGTTTGTTGTGTCCCAATACCTCCCCTGCCCACCCCTTTCCCCTTTTCTCCCCTTCCCCTCTCGTCGAAACCTTCCCCTTCCCTGAGCCCCTCCCTCCCCCCCACCCAATTAGTGGGACAAACAGACCTTGTGAGGTCTTGAGTGATGGCGCCTCTGTCCCCCCCTGCTCAATGCCCTCAGTGTTCTAAACAAAATCCTCTTTTTCGGTAATTCATTATACCCCTTTCCCTTTCATCATACCAATAATACATTTACTCTGTTCCTCTCATACAATCTCTACTTCCGTATATCATACAAATACTCTTTTGTCTTAATTTCAGATGTAAAGATTCTGACTTTGCTGTTGTATATTGTTTTCAAACTTGCTGGATATAACATATATGCCTCTACCCCCTGAGCTTGACACAGTTGGATCATCTGTCTTAAGTGCCATCGCCTTTTGACAGTCACATGACAGAAGTCAGGGCTGGTGAAGAATGTCTGTCCTTCGTATGTGCGTTTGGAGTCTAGGCGAGCTTTATGAAATACAGCCTCTCACAATAGAAAGTTTCCAAA
This sequence comes from Lissotriton helveticus, assembly GCF_964261635.1. Taxonomy (NCBI): domain Eukaryota; kingdom Metazoa; phylum Chordata; class Amphibia; order Caudata; family Salamandridae; genus Lissotriton; species Lissotriton helveticus. The sequence continues at coordinate 234,841,729 of NC_136058.1, forward strand.
ATACACTATGATGGCTCTTGGTTGTTGCGTCCCTCCCCACCCCATGTATGTCTGCCTGGGATTTTTAAGCTTGAGAGGGTGGTTGTGTACTCGTTGGACCTATATGTCCCAGTTCATTGTTAAAGCTCCGGAAAGGCCCCCTTCAGTAGTTTTAGGTTGTAGATTCTTATGTCGCTTCCCTCTATACCTTCTTCTATGCCCAGGATTCTAAGATTGTTGCGTCTCTGCCGGTTTTCATAATCTTCGAATTTCCATTGTATGTCTGTTATCTTTGCAGCCTGGGCTTCCTTTTGATCCTGTTTTTTTGCCGCCTTATTCTCTAGTCAGAAAAGGGGGTGGTGATGAACAGAGTGCCTGAATTAAGCAGACCACTCTTACCCAGTCCAAAGATCAGGGCTTGATCCATCACCGTTTTTTAGCTCACTGCACCATCCCAGCTCAGAACTTGGCTATATGCAAATTAGTCTGTTCCTGTCCCAGTGCATGATGGGAACAGGGCAAACCAAACTACCAAGCCAATTCTTGTACTGGGAAGGAAACAAGCTCCCGGGGACCGGTTTCTGCCATTTCAGGCGTCGTCGGCCCGGCTTGCCAGAAACCGGTCCCCGGTAGCTTGTCTCCTTTCTGGTGAAGAATTGGCTTGGTAGTTTGGTCTGCCCTGTTCCCATGATGCACTGGGCCAGGGACAGACTAATTTGCATATAGCCAGGTTCTGAGCTGGGATGCCGCAGTGAGCTAAATAACGGTGATGGATCAAGCCCTGATCTTTGGACTAGGTAAGAGTGGTCTGCTTAATTCAGACACTCTGTTCATCACCACCCCCTTTTCTGAATCGTTTTTGGCCACTATACGTGTGGCAGGGTATACTCAGACATGAGTCCCTTGCTCACTGCTCCATCAGGATTCAAGCAAGCCGGGCCGACGAGGCTGAAATGCCAGAAACCGGTCCCCGGTAGCTTGTCTCCTTTCTGGTGAAGAATTGGCTTGGTAGTTTGGTCTGCCCTGTTCCCATGATGCACTGGGCCAGGGACAGACTAATTTACATATAGCCAGGTTCTGAGCTGGGATGGGGCAGTGAGCTAAATAACGGTGATGGATCAAGCCCTGATCTTTGGACTGGGTAAGAGTGGTCTGCTTAATTCAGACACTCTGTTCATCACCACCCCCTTTTCTGAATCGTTTTTGGCCACTATAGGTGTGGCAGGGTATACTCAGACATGAGTCCCTTGCTCACTGCTCCATCAGGATTCAAGCAAGCCGGGCCGACGAGGCTGAAATGCCAGAAACCGGTCCCCGGTAGCTTGTCTCCTTTCTGGTGAAGAATTGGCTTGGTAGTTTGGTCTGCCCTGTTCCCATGATGCACTGGGCCAGGGACAGACTAATTTGCATATAGCCAGGTTCTGAGCTGGGATGGGGCAGTGAGCTAAATAACGGTGATGGATCAAGCCCTGATCTTTGGACTGGGTAAGAGTGGTCTGCTTAATTCAGACACTCTGTTCATCACCACCCCCTTTTCTGAATCGTTTTTGGCCACTATAGGTGTGGCAGGGTATACTCAGACATGAGTCCCTTGCTCACTGCTCCATCAGGATTCAAGCAAGCCGGGCCGACGAGGCTGAAATGCCAGAAACCGGTCCCCGGTAGCTTGTCTCCTTTCTGGTGAAGAATTGGCTTGGTAGTTTGGTCTGCCCTGTTCCCATGATGCACTGGGCCAGGGACAGACTAATTTGCATATAGCCAGGTTCTGAGCTGGGATGGGGCAGTGAGCTAAATAACGGTGATGGATCAAGCCCTGATCTTTGGACTGGGTAAGAGTGGTCTGCTTAATTCAGACACTCTGTTCATCACCACCCCCTTTTCTGAATCGTTTTTGGCCACTATAGGTGTGGCAGGGTATACTCAGACATGAGTCCCTTGCTCACTGCTCCATCAGGATTCAAGCAAGCCGGGCCGACGAGGCTGAAATGCCAGAAACCGGTCCCCGGTAGCTTGTCTCCTTTCTGGTGAAGAATTGGCTTGGTAGTTTGGTCTGCCCTGTTCCCATGATGCACTGGGCCAGGGACAGACTAATTTGCATATAGCCAGGTTCTGAGCTGGGATGGGGCAGTAAGCTAAATAACGGTGATGGATCAAGCCCTGATCTTTGGACTGGGTAAGAGTGGTCTGCTTAATTCAGACACTCTGTTCATCACCACCCCCTTTTCTGAATCGTTTTTGGCCACTATAGGTGTGGCAGGGTATACTCAGACATGAGTCCCTTGCTCACTGCTCCATCAGGATTCAAGCAAGCCGGGCCGACGAGGCTGAAATGCCAGAAACCGGTCCCCGGTAGCTTGTCTCCTTTCTGGTGAAGAATTGGCTTGGTAGTTTGGTCTGCCCTGTTCCCATGATGCACTGGGCCAGGGACAGACTAATTTGCATATAGCCAGGTTCTGAGCTGGGATGGGGCAGTGAGCTAAGTAACGGTGATGGATCAAGCCCTGATCTTTGGACTGGGTAAGAGTGGTCTGCTTAATTCAGACACTCTGTTCATCACCACCCCCTTTTCTGAATCGTTTTTGGCCACTATAGGTGTGGCAGGGTATACTCAGACATGAGTCCCTTGCTCACTGCTCCATCAGGATTCAAGCAAGCTGGGCCGACGAGGCTGAAATGCCAGAAACCGGTCCCCGGTAGCTTGTCTCCTTTCTGGTGAAGAATTGGCTTGGTAGTTTGGTCTGCCCTGTTCCCATGATGCACTGGGCCAGGGACAGACTAATTTACATATAGCCAGGTTCTGAGCTGGGATGGGGCAGTGAGCTAAATAACGGTGATGGATCAAGCCCTGATCTTTGGACTGGGTAAGAGTGGTCTGCTTAATTCAGACACTCTGTTCATCACCACCCCCTTTTCTGAATCGTTTTTGGCCACTATAGGTGTGGCAGGGTATACTCAGACATGAGTCCCTTGCTCACTGCTCCATCAGGATTCAAGCAAGCCGGGCCGACGAGGCTGAAATGCCAGAAACCGGTCCCCGGTAGCTTGTCTCCTTTCTGGTGAAGAATTGGCTTGGTAGTTTGGTCTGCCCTGTTCCCATGATGCACTGGGCCAGGGACAGACTAATTTGCATATAGCCAGGTTCTGAGCTGGGATGGGGCAGTGAGCTAAATAACGGTGATGGATCAAGCCCTGATCTTTGGACTGGGTAAGAGTGGTCTGCTTAATTCAGACACTCTGTTCATCACCACCCCCTTTTCTGAATCGTTTTTGGCCACTATAGGTGTGGCAGGGTATACTCAGACATGAGTCCCTTGCTCACTGCTCCATCAGGATTCAAGCAAGCCGGGCCGACGAGGCTGAAATGCCAGAAACCGGTCCCCGGTAGCTTGTCTCCTTTCTGGTGAAGAATTGGCTTGGTAGTTTGGTCTGCCCTGTTCCCATGATGCACTGGGCCAGGGACAGACTAATTTGCATATAGCCAGGTTCTGAGCTGGGATGGGGCAGTGAGCTAAATAACGGTGATGGATCAAGCCCTGATCTTTGGACTGGGTAAGAGTGGTCTGCTTAATTCAGACACTCTGTTCATCACCACCCCCTTTTCTGAATCGTTTTTGGCCACTATAGGTGTGGCAGGGTATACTCAGACATGAGTCCCTTGCTCACTGCTCCATCAGGATTCAAGCAAGCCGGGCCGACGAGGCTGAAATGCCAGAAACCGGTCCCCGGTAGCTTGTCTCCTTTCTGGTGAAGAATTGGCTTGGTAGTTTGGTCTGCCCTGTTCCCATGATGCACTGGGCCAGGGACAGACTAATTTGCATATAGCCAGGTTCTGAGCTGGGATGGGGCAGTGAGCTAAGTAACGGTGATGGATCAAGCCCTGATCTTTGGACTGGGTAAGAGTGGTCTGCTTAATTCAGACACTCTGTTCATCACCACCCCCTTTTCTGAATCGTTTTTGGCCACTATAGGTGTGGCAGGGTATACTCAGACATGAGTCCCTTGCTCACTGCTCCATCAGGTTTCAAGCAAGCCGGGCCGACGAGGCTGAAATGCCAGAAACCGGTCCCCGGTAGCTTGTCTCCTTTCTGGTGAAGAATTGGCTTGGTAGTTTGGTCTGCCCCGTTCCCATGATGCACTGGGCCAGGGACAGACTAATTTGCATATAGCCAGGTTCTGAGCTGGGATGGGGCAGTGAGCTAAATAACGGTGATGGATCAAGCCCTGATCTTTGGACTGGGTAAGAGTGGTCTGCTTAATTCAGACACTCTGTTCATCACCACCCCCTTTTCTGAATCGTTTTTGGCCACTATAGGTGTGGCAGGGTATACTCAGACATGAGTCCCTTGCTCACTGCTCCATCAGGATTCAAGCAAGCCGGGCCGACGAGGCTGAAATGCCAGAAACCGGTCCCCGGTAGCTTGTCTCCTTTCTGGTGAAGAATTGGCTTGGTAGTTTGGTCTGCCCTGTTCCCATGATGCACTGGGCCAGGGACAGACTAATTTGCATATAGCCAGGTTCTGAGCTGGGATGGGGCAGTGAGCTAAATAACGGTGATGGATCAAGCCCTGATCTTTGGACTGGGTAAGAGTGGTCTGCTTAATTCAGACACTCTGTTCATCACCACCCCCTTTTCTGAATCGTTTTTGGCCACTATAGGTGTGGCAGGGTATACTCAGACATGAGTCCCTTGCTCACTGCTCCATCAGGATTCAAGCAAGCCGGGCCGACGAGGCTGAAATTCCAGAAACCGGTCCCCGGTAGCTTGTCTCCTTTCTGGTGAAGAATTGGCTTGGTAGTTTGGTCTGCCCTGTTCCCATGATGCACTGGGCCAGGGACAGACTAATTTGCATATAGCCAGGTTCTGAGCTGGGATGGGGCAATGAGCTAAGTAACGGTGATGGATCAAGCCCTGATCTTTGGACTGGGTAAGAGTGGTCTGCTTAATTCAGACACTCTGTTCATCACCACCCCCTTTTCTGAATCGTTTTTGGCCACTATAGGTGTGGCAGGGTATACTCAGACATGAGTCCCTTGCTCACTGCTCCATCAGGATTCAAGCAAGCTGGGCCGACGAGGCTGAAATGCCAGAAACCGGTCCCCGGTAGCTTGTCTCCTTTCTGGTGAAGAATTGGCTTGGTAGTTTGGTCTGCCCTGTTCCCATGATGCACAGGGCCAGGGACAGACTAATTTGCATATAGCCAGGTTCTGAGCTGGGATGGCGCAGTGAGCTAAATAACGGTGATGGATCAAGCCCTGATCTTTGGACTGGGTAAGAGTGGTCTGCTTAATTCAGACACTCTGTTCATCACCACCCCCTTTTCTGAATCGTTTTTGGCCACTATAGGTGTGGCAGGGTATACTCAGACATGAGTCCCTTGCTCACTGCTCCATCAGGATTCAAGCAAGCTGGGCCGACGAGGCTGAAATGCCAGAAACCGGTCCCCGGTAGCTTGTCTCCTTTCTGGTGAAGAATTGGCTTGGTAGTTTGGTCTGCCCTGTTCCCATGATGCACTGGGCCAGGGACAGACTAATTTACATATAGCCAGGTTCTGAGCTGGGATGGGGCAGTGAGCTAAATAACGGTGATGGATCAAGCCCTGATCTTTGGACTGGGTAAGAGTGGTCTGCTTAATTCAGACACTCTGTTCATCACCACCCCCTTTTCTGAATCGTTTTTGGCCACTATAGGTGTGGCAGGGTATACTCAGACATGAGTCCCTTGCTCACTGCTCCATCAGGATTCAAGCAAGCCGGGCCGACGAGGCTGAAATGCCAGAAACCGGTCCCCGGTAGCTTGTCTCCTTTCTGGTGAAGAATTGGCTTGGTAGTTTGGTCTGCCCTGTTCCCATGATGCACTGGGCCAGGGACAGACTAATTTGCATATAGCCAGGTTCTGAGCTGGGATGGGGCAGTGAGCTAAATAACGGTGATGGATCAAGCCCTGATCTTTGGACTGGGTAAGAGTGGTCTGCTTAATTCAGACACTCTGTTCATCACCACCCCCTTTTCTGAATCGTTTTTGGCCACTATAGGTGTGGCAGGGTATACTCAGACATGAGTCCCTTGCTCACTGCTCCATCAGGATTCAAGCAAGCCGGGCCGACGAGGCTGAAATGCCAGAAACCGGTCCCCGGTAGCTTGTCTCCTTTCTGGTGAAGAATTGGCTTGGTAGTTTGGTCTGCCCTGTTCCCATGATGCACTGGGCCAGGGACAGACTAATTTGCATATAGCCAGGTTCTGAGCTGGGATGGGGCAGTGAGCTAAATAACGGTGATGGATCAAGCCCTGATCTTTGGACTGGGTAAGAGTGGTCTGCTTAATTCAGACACTCTGTTCATCACCACCCCCTTTTCTGAATCGTTTTTGGCCACTATAGGTGTGGCAGGGTATACTCAGACATGAGTCCCTTGCTCACTGCTCCATCAGGATTCAAGCAAGCCGGGCCGACGAGGCTGAAATGCCAGAAACCGGTCCCCGGTAGCTTGTCTCCTTTCTGGTGAAGAATTGGCTTGGTAGTTTGGTCTGCCCTGTTCCCATGATGCACTGGGCCAGGGACAGACTAATTTGCATATAGCCAGGTTCTGAGCTGGGATGGGGCAGTGAGCTAAGTAACGGTGATGGATCAAGCCCTGATCTTTGGACTGGGTAAGAGTGGTCTGCTTAATTCAGACACTCTGTTCATCACCACCCCCTTTTCTGAATCGTTTTTGGCCACTATAGGTGTGGCAGGGTATACTCAGACATGAGTCCCTTGCTCACTGCTCCATCAGGTTTCAAGCAAGCCGGGCCGACGAGGCTGAAATGCCAGAAACCGGTCCCCGGTAGCTTGTCTCCTTTCTGGTGAAGAATTGGCTTGGTAGTTTGGTCTGCCCCGTTCCCATGATGCACTGGGCCAGGGACAGACTAATTTGCATATAGCCAGGTTCTGAGCTGGGATGGGTCAGTGAGCTAAATAACGGTGATGGATCAAGCCCTGATCTTTGGACTGGGTAAGAGTGGTCTGCTTAATTCAGACACTCTGTTCATCACCACCCCCTTTTCTGAATCGTTTTTGGCCACTATAGGTGTGGCAGGGTATACTCAGACATGAGTCCCTTGCTCACTGCTCCATCAGGATTCAAGCAAGCCGGGCCGACGAGGCTGAAATGCCAGAAACCGGTCCCCGGTAGCTTGTCTCCTTTCTGGTGAAGAATTGGCTTGGTAGTTTGGTCTGCCCTGTTCCCATGATGCACTGGGCCAGGGACAGACTAATTTGCATATAGCCAGGTTCTGAGCTGGGATGGGGCAGTGAGCTAAATAACGGTGATGGATCAAGCCCTGATCTTTGGACTGGGTAAGAGTGGTCTGCTTAATTCAGACACTCTGTTCATCACCACCCCCTTTTCTGAATCGTTTTTGGCCACTATAGGTGTGGCAGGGTATACTCAGACATGAGTCCCTTGCTCACTGCTCCATCAGGATTCAAGCAAGCCGGGCCGACGAGGCTGAAATTCCAGAAACCGGTCCCCGGTAGCTTGTCTCCTTTCTGGTGAAGAATTGGCTTGGTAGTTTGGTCTGCCCTGTTCCCATGATGCACTGGGCCAGGGACAGACTAATTTGCATATAGCCAGGTTCTGAGCTGGGATGGGGCAATGAGCTAAGTAACGGTGATGGATCAAGCCCTGATCTTTGGACTGGGTAAGAGTGGTCTGCTTAATTCAGACACTCTGTTCATCACCACCCCCTTTTCTGAATCGTTTTTGGCCACTATAGGTGTGGCAGGGTATACTCAGACATGAGTCCCTTGCTCACTGCTCCATCAGGATTCAAGCAAGCTGGGCCGACGAGGCTGAAATGCCAGAAACCGGTCCCCGGTAGCTTGTCTCCTTTCTGGTGAAGAATTGGCTTGGTAGTTTGGTCTGCCCTGTTCCCATGATGCACAGGGCCAGGGACAGACTAATTTGCATATAGCCAGGTTCTGAGCTGGGATGGCGCAGTGAGCTAAATAACGGTGATGGATCAAGCCCTGATCTTTGGACTGGGTAAGAGTGGTCTGCTTAATTCAGACACTCTGTTCATCACCACCCCCTTTTCTGAATCGTTTTTGGCCACTATAGGTGTGGCAGGGTATACTCAGACATGAGTCCCTTGCTCACTGCTCCATCAGGATTGAAGCAAGCCGGGCCGACGAGGCTGAAATGCCAGAAACCGGTCCCCGGTAGCTTGTCTCCTTTCTGGTGAAGAATTGGCTTGGTAGTTTGGTCTGCCCTGTTCCCATGATGCACTGGGCCAGGGACAGACTAATTTACATATAGCCAGGTTCTGAGCTGGGATGGGGCAGTGAGCTAAATAACGGTGATGGATCAAGCCCTGATCTTTGGACTGGGTAAGAGTGGTCTGCTTAATTCAGACACTCTGTTCATCACCACCCCCTTTTCTGAATCGTTTTTGGCCACTATAGGTGTGGCAGGGTATACTCAGATATGAGTCCCTTGCTCACTGCTCCATCAGGATTCAAGCAAGCCGGGCCGACGAGGCTGAAATGCCAGAAACCGGTCCCCGGTAGCTTGTCTCCTTTCTGGTGAAGAATTGGCTTGGTAGTTTGGTCTGCCCTGTTCCCATGATGCACTGGGCCAGGGACAGACTAATTTGCATATAGCCAGGTTCTGAGCTGGGATAGGGCAGTGAGCTAAATAACGGTGATGGATCAAGCCCTGATCTTTGGACTGGGTAAGAGTGGTCTGCTTAATTCAGACACTCTGTTCATCACCACCCCCTTTTCTGAATCGTTTTTGGCCACTATAGGTGTGGCAGGGTATACTCAGACATGAGTCCCTTGCTCACTGCTCCATCAGGATTCAAGCAAGCCGGGCCGACGAGGCTGAAATGCCAGAAACCGGTCCCCGGTAGCTTGTCTCCTTTCTGGTGAAGAATTGGCTTGGTAGTTTGGTCTGCCCCGTTCCCATGATGCACTGGGCCAGGGACAGACTAATTTGCATATAGCCAGGTTCTGAGCTGGGAAGGGTCAGTGAGCTAAATAACGGTGATGGATCAAGCCCTGATCTTTGGACTGGGTAAGAGTGGTCTGCTTAATTCAGACACTCTGTTCATCACCACCCCCTTTTCTGAATCGTTTTTGGCCACTATAGGTGTGGCAGGGTATACTCAGACATGAGTCCCTTGCTCACTGCTCCATCAGGATTCAAGCAAGCCGGGCCGACGAGGCTGAAATGCCAGAAACCGGTCCCCGGTAGCTTGTCTCCTTTCTGGTGAAGAATTGGCTTGGTAGTTTGGTCTGCCCTGTTCCCATGATGCACTGGGCCAGGGACAGACTAATTTGCATATAGCCAGGTTCTGAGCTGGGATGGGGCAGTGAGCTAAATAACGGTGATGGATCAAGCCCTGATCTTTGGACTGGGTAAGAGTGGTCTGCTTAATTCAGACACTCTGTTCATCACCACCCCCTTTTCTGAATCGTTTTTGGCCACTATAGGTGTGGCAGGGTATACTCAGACATGAGTCCCTTGCTCACTGCTCCATCAGGATTCAAGCAAGCCGGGCCGACGAGGCTGAAATTCCAGAAACCGGTCCCCGGTAGCTTGTCTCCTTTCTGGTGAAGAATTGGCTTGGTAGTTTGGTCTGCCCTGTTCCCATGATGCACTGGGCCAGGGACAGACTAATTTGCATATAGCCAGGTTCTGAGCTGGGATGGGGCAATGAGCTAAGTAACGGTGATGGATCAAGCCCTGATCTTTGGACTGGGTAAGAGTGGTCTGCTTAATTCAGACACTCTGTTCATCACCACCCCCTTTTCTGAATCGTTTTTGGCCACTATAGGTGTGGCAGGGTATACTCAGACATGAGTCCCTTGCTCACTGCTCCATCAGGATTCAAGCAAGCTGGGCCGACGAGGCTGAAATGCCAGAAACCGGTCCCCGGTAGCTTGTCTCCTTTCTGGTGAAGAATTGGCTTGGTAGTTTGGTCTGCCCTGTTCCCATGATGCACAGGGCCAGGGACAGACTAATTTGCATATAGCCAGGTTCTGAGCTGGGATGGCGCAGTGAGCTAAATAACGGTGATGGATCAAGCCCTGATCTTTGGACTGGGTAAGAGTGGTCTGCTTAATTCAGACACTCTGTTCATCACCACCCCCTTTTCTGAATCGTTTTTGGCCACTATAGGTGTGGCAGGGTATACTCAGACATGAGTCCCTTGCTCACTGCTCCATCAGGATTGAAGCAAGCCGGGCCGACGAGGCTGAAATGCCAGAAACCGGTCCCCGGTAGCTTGTCTCCTTTCTGGTGAAGAATTGGCTTGGTAGTTTGGTCTGCCCTGTTCCCATGATGCACTGGGCCAGGGACAGACTAATTTACATATAGCCAGGTTCTGAGCTGGGATGGGGCAGTGAGCTAAATAACGGTGATGGATCAAGCCCTGATCTTTGGACTGGGTAAGAGTGGTCTGCTTAATTCAGACACTCTGTTCATCACCACCCCCTTTTCTGAATCGTTTTTGGCCACTATAGGTGTGGCAGGGTATACTCAGATATGAGTCCCTTGCTCACTGCTCCATCAGGATTCAAGCAAGCCGGGCCGACGAGGCTGAAATGCCAGAAACCGGTCCCCGGTAGCTTGTCTCCTTTCTGGTGAAGAATTGGCTTGGTAGTTTGGTCTGCCCTGTTCCCATGATGCACTGGGCCAGGGACAGACTAATTTGCATATAGCCAGGTTCTGAGCTGGGATAGGGCAGTGAGCTAAATAACGGTGATGGATCAAGCCCTGATCTTTGGACTGGGTAAGAGTGGTCTGCTTAATTCAGACACTCTGTTCATCACCACCCCCTTTTCTGAATCGTTTTTGGCCACTATAGGTGTGGCAGGGTATACTCAGACATGAGTCCCTTGCTCACTGCTCCATCAGGATTCAAGCAAGCCGGGCCGACGAGGCTGAAATGCCAGAAACCGGTCCCCGGTAGCTTGTCTCCTTTCTGGTGAAGAATTGGCTTGGTAGTTTGGTCTGCCCTGTTCCCATGATGCACTGGGCCAGGGACAGACTAATTTGCATATAGCCAGGTTCTGAGCTGGGATGGGGCAGTGAGCTAAATAACGGTGATGGATCAAGCCCTGATCTTTGGACTGGGTAAGAGTGGTCTGCTTAATTCAGACACTCTGTTCATCACCACCCCCTTTTCTGAATCGTTTTTGGCCACTATAGGTGTGGCAGGGTATACTCAGACATGAGTCCCTTGCTCACTGCTCCATCAGGATTCAAGCAAGCCGGGCCGACGAGGCTGAAATGCCAGAAACCGGTCCCCGGTAGCTTGTCTCCTTTCTGGTGAAGAATTGGCTTGGTAGTTTGGTCTGCCCCGTTCCCATGATGCACTGGGCCAGGGACAGACTAATTTGCATATAGCCAGGTTCTGAGCTGGGATGGGGCAGTGAGCTAAATAACGGTGATGGATCAAGCCCTGATCTTTGGACTGGGTAAGAGTGGTCTGCTTAATTCAGACACTCTGTTCATCACCACCCCCTTTTCTGAATCGTTTTTGGCCACTATAGGTGTGGCAGGGTATACTCAGACATGAGTCCCTTGCTCACTGCTCCATCAGGATTCAAGCAAGCCGGGCCGACGAGGCTGAAATGCCAGAAACCGGTCCCCGGTAGCTTGTCTCCTTTCTGGTGAAGAATTGGCTTGGTAGTTTGGTCTGCCCTGTTCCCATGATGCACTGGGCCAGGGACAGACTAATTTGCATATAGCCAGGTTCTGAGCTGGGATGGGGCAGTGAGCTAAATAACGGTGATGGATCAAGCCCTGATCTTTGGACTGGGTAAGAGTGGTCTGCTTAATTCAGACACTCTGTTCATCACCACCCCCTTTTCTGAATCGTTTTTGGCCACTATAGGTGTGGCAGGGTATACTCAGACATGAGTCCCTTGCTCACTGCTCCATCAGGATTCAAGCAAGCCGGGCCGACGAGGCTGAAATGCCAGAAACCGGTCCCCGGTAGCTTGTCTCCTTTCTGGTGAAGAATTGGCTTGGTAGTTTGGTCTGCCCTGTTCCCATGATGCACTGGGCCAGGGACAGACTAATTTGCATATAGCCAGGTTCTGAGCTGGGATGGGGCAGTGAGCTAAGTAACGGTGATGGATCAAGCCCTGATCTTTGGACTGGGTAAGAGTGGTCTGCTTAATTCAGACACTCTGTTCATCACCACCCCCTTTTCTGAATCGTTTTTGGCCACTATAGGTGTGGCAGGGTATACTCAGACATGAGTCCCTTGCTCACTGCTCCATCAGGATTCAAGCAAGCCGGGCCGACGAGGCTGAAATGCCAGAAACCGGTCCCCGGTAGCTTGTCTCCTTTCTGGTGAAGAATTGGCTTGGTAGTTTGGTCTGCCCCGTTCCCATGATGCACTGGGCCAGAGACAGACTAATTTGCATATAGCCAGGTTCTGAGCTGGGATGGGGCAGTGAGCTAAATAACGGTGATGGATCAAGCCCTGATCTTTGGACTGGGTAAGAGTGGTCTGCTTAATTCAGACACTCTGTTCATCACCATCCCCTTTTCTGAATCGTTTTTGGCCACTATAGGTGTGGCAGGGTATACTCAGACATGAGTCCCTTGCTCACTGCTCCATCAGGATTCAAGCAAGCCGGGCCGACGAGGCTGAAATGCCAGAAACCGGTCCCCGGTAGCTTGTCTCCTTTCTGGTGAAGAATTGGCTTGGTAGTTTGGTCTGCCCTGTTCCCATGATGCACTGGGCCAGGGACAGACTAATTTGCATATAGCCAGGTTCTGAGCTGGGATGGGGCAGTGAGCTAAATAACGGTGATGGATCAAGCCCTGATCTTTGGACTGGGTAAGAGTGGTCTGCTTAATTCAGACACTCTGTTCATCACCACCCCCTTTTCTGAATCGTTTTTGGCCACTATAGGTGTGGCAGGGTATACTCAGACATGAGTCCCTTGCTCACTGCTCCATCAGGATTCAAGCAAGCCGGGCCGACGAGGCTGAAATGCCAGAAACCGGTCCCCGGTAGCTTGTCTCCTTTCTGGTGAAGAATTGGCTTGGTAGTTTGGTCTGCCCTGTTCCCATGATGCACTGGGCCAGGGACAGACTAATTTGCATATAGCCAGGTTCTGAGCTGGGATGGGGCAGTGAGCTAAATAATGGTGATGGATCAAGCCCTGATCTTTGGACTGGGTAAGAGTGGTCTGCTTAATTCAGACACTCTGTTCATCACCACCCCCTTTTCTTATTCTCTAGTCAGGCGGTGCGTTCCTCCACAGCTGTAATCCTTTCACCCATTTCGGAGCAGGCTTTCGTGACCTTTCTGACCGCCCCTTGTAGCTTTATTGTTGCCAGACGATTTTTTTACTATCACACCGTGTCTCTTCCTGGTGCTGTTTAATCGATTTGTAGATCAATGTCAGGGTCGGCTCTTCAGAATTTTGACTGCTATGGCCTTTTCTGCCAGCCGAATAGGGTTCCTCATATTCCTTTGGTGTGGAAGAATAATCCCACGTTAGGGCAAGGCTTCCTTGCTTCTTCAGGCCATCCATGCCTTGTCCCTGGGACGACCCCACCTTACTTCGCCTGGAGTTTCTTTTCCTTCGAACCACCGTATCAAGCCCATCCGTCTGACTGCCAGGATCAGAGCTGGAGGATATAGAGACACTCTCGACATCAGAAACAGCCATGCTTGCCGCACTTGTGTCTGACCCATCAGTCAAGGAAAAAAACCTGTCCCCTGGATCCAGGGACTCTTCAAAGGATTGGTGGCTTGCAACCCATTATATCAAAGTCTTGGTCTCCAGCCCGATCCTACTTGAGGGTGAATAGTCGACAGCCTTGGATGGGGCCACATTCCCCTCTACATTCTGGGGTACCTCCTCCCATGGAAAAGAGCCCTGTTCTTGTACGACCCTGCGCCTTCGACTGCCCGGTCAAATAAATTTAATTTTCTATATAATGATCCAATTGTTCGACTTCTGGCCCGTCCCTCTTATTATTTCCAGCGCTATTAGGGATCATTTCCTTGCATTCGCTTGTGGAGTGATGCACGGCATCCCCATCCCATCCTACCTCAGAGAGAATGCTCTTATGTCCATTAGGGGCCGCAGGGAAGAACTCAGTTATTGTCTGCTGGAGGGGGGGGCGTCCATTTTTGCCCCTCTTTCTTCCCCGGCATTGCTCTTGTTTGGGTTGGCCTCCATACCCTTGCTACCTTTAAAAGCAGTTTTTGACCCCCCCCCCAGAGATAATGGGCTTTGGGCCCTTGGAGCATGATGGGGCGCATGCCGGTGTGGGTATTACAGTGCCAGCCACTGAAGCTGATTGACCAGCATCTCCATTCCGGTTTCGGATAGAGCGAGCCGATTTGGGAGGCATATTTGATTTGGTGCATTTCCCCGCCGAGAACCACCTATGCCGTACTGTGAGCACAGCCAGGAGCTCAGCAGCGGCTCGAGTGGAGGCAGAGATCCACTCAATGGAAGCCCTCAGCGCCGCCAGGACCGTCCATGATCCGGCTGCCACACGTACTGCGTATACACTTCCACGGTCCAGATACACCAAGTTTGCAGTGTGCACCTTACCAACAGCAGACCGGGTATTTTGAGCATACCAAGCCACCTCAATCAAGAGCATTGAGCAGCGGGAGATTCGGAGATCGCAACGGTCTCTCACATGTATGCCATCTTGTCTCCCAACAAACCAGATACTATGCAATAATGTACATCTAAAATAATCCTTTACTTACTTATTTACGCCTCTTGTCCCTCCTGGAAAAAGGCCATCATCCAGGACTCTTCAGCCATCTCTGTCCTGGGCTTTTCTTTCAATCTGACTCCACGTTTTACCCCTCTCTTGTCAGTCAATCTTGTCAGTCAGTCAGTTCCAGACCTCGGCACCAAGTATTTTTTGCCGTTTTTATTTTCCTTTTCCCTTGATTGTGCCAGATCAAGGCTTGCTTAATAGTGTTTGATGCAGGCTTGCGAAGTGTGTGACCTTTCCATCACTAGCGTCTTTTCATGATTTCTTCATGAGCATCATGAGCAGGGAGTTGTAAAGTATGCTGCCATAGGTCGTTGTTAATGGTGTTTAACCAGAAGATTTGGTGTTTTTGTCTTCTGACATGTGACCTGCAAGTTTAGTGTTTTCTCTCTAGCAGATTAATGTATACCAACCATTTAGACAAGAGCTTCACACAACAATGTCATTAACACTTGCATTTGATTCTCAGTCAATAAAGAGAGGGTTGGTGTATTTTCAAAAGTTAATTTTCCCATTCTAGAAGATAAGTCAGAATTATTTTTCTTTATTCAAATTAGTGGCAAATCGATTACCAAAATAATAGTGAATCAAATTTGTTAGAACATGCATAGAAAAATAACAGTGTGTTCCATTCAAAGAGTTTCCCTGTTCTAGCTAAAGGACCTATTCTATCCTAAGAAGAACTCATGAAGAGTTCCTTCTGGAAAAGAGCACGCATATGCAGATTACTAGAGAAAGTTCAAATTAGCCCTGACAGTAGTTCTGGAGACTCAGCCAAGTTCTCCAGACAATTGCAGTAGCAACCGTCTAACAGATAAAAGAGGGATATCACAGCAGTAGCTATCATCAAATTGGTCGGAAAAGCTCCTCACAAAGTGTAAAGTAACACAGGAAAAAACACAGCAAGCAGTAGCTTATGGCAAATTGAGCTGGCACATCAAGGAACACAGGTGTATGGCAGGGTATATGTACTATATAGAAAGCAACAAAAACATGTTGCAAAAACAGGCGAATATGTCATTTTTGTCCAATGGTAGAAGATCTTTTAATGGTCCTTTGTCTTTGTCCTCGATTCGCACTGTAAACATCTATGTCTGCATGAAATCATTTAGAGGTGGCTACAACGTATTACAAAAAGATACTTCTAGGAAACTTCTTATGAGAGTGTTTTGCAAACCTACTCTATTAGCTGTCTAACGCCCCATTGTGTAACAGGGAGGTACTCTATGAGAAGAAACATTTTAAATTCTGGCATATCATGGTTAGCTCACATAATATAAGCTGCAGCAAGCATTTTCTTTTCATTAATACACTTGCTCATTATTATATGTGTGACAAAAAATAAACTAAAAGCTGTGAGATCATATGGTGTGAGGAAAAGAAAGAATACATTTTCAGGAACACAGCACATTTCACACTACAGTTCCATTTTACTGTTAGATCACTAGTTTAATAAACAACATTTATTTAGCGATAGAACAGAACAAAATGAAGAGTGTGGCCTAGCTATTAGAGAATGATAAAAATAAAAGCTTTCTACAAAAATAAACAGTACTTTCACGTTTACACGTGAAAGCAAAGAACATTTTCCTAATGATTTAACATTTTATGCATTATCATGTTATATTTCTAGTGTGTTTCTATGTTATGGTGTGGTGACGTTTTTATAAAACGTTTCAGCTTCCACACGTCCCCAGTCATCACATATCTATGTTTCTCATGCAATTTTGTTTCAGAATGCACTTTCATCATCAGTTGAGTCCTTCTTCCATGTATTCTTTAAAACATCACTTTTCTCCTCCGCTTTATGTGTCATGTTGGGGTAACCTTCTGCTAAAGCCATTATGAAAGCCTTTTCTATATGCCGCATTAAACAGGTTAAGTTATTCTTGTGAGCCTTCAAACTAACTATAGGTCTATGAGAAAAGAAATAATACCAGGCTATATCCATTTCTTTTGCTTGTGAGTGTAAGTCCGTACTTTCTATTAACGGTACGCTGGAAATTATTAGATCATGATTAGAAAAAAGTGCTCAAAATGTCCTCCTATATGAATTAATGATAACAGTATACTGCAAGAAATGCTACAATAGGTAATCTCTTCTGACACTGTTGTAAGTATGCGCAAACTTAGCAATCTTTTGTATTCATTGTGTTAGTGTATTCTTGTACTAATCTAGAATAAACATTAGTAGAGTAGTCGCCTTTCTTGTAACTTATAAGTGAGTTGCTAAGGGAATCTTCCCTAGTGCTGTGAACATGTGCATTAGTAACATTCTTATCTTTGAATTCTGACTCTGATGCTAAATAAAATTGTATTAGTGCTATTGTGATCATTCTTAATGTTATTATAATAATTGAACCCATATTATATTTACATGTCTTTCTAATGCAACCCATTCTCTCAGTCAGTTCAAGCACTTGGTTAGAAGCTAGTGATAAAGCTTTGGTGAATATTTTCTTTAGTGCAGCATTATATATATAGATATATATATATATATATATCATGTGATCAAGGGCTCAAGGGCCCGAAACGCGTCATGGCGGTGGTTGTGTTGCACGTGCAATAAAAATTGGCAAACTACCTGAGTGGGTCCGTGTCCGTTTTTCTGGAGTGACACAGAGGGACAAAACTGAGTTCTTTGTATATATATATATCTATCTGTATATATATAGATATATATATATATATATATATTATATATATATATATATTAATATATATATATATATAATATATATATATATATGTATATATATATATAGATAGATATATATATATTATATATATATATAATATATATATATAATATATATATCTATCTATCTAAAAAGAAGGTAGACAAAATCAGCAGAGGAGAAACTTTGATCGAAAAACAAAAAACCCCTCAAGACAAAGATCCGCCAAGATTCATAACAACATACAACAAAGAAAGTGGGTTAATAGCAAAAAAAATGAAAAAATACTGGCACTTGATAACCAGCTATCCGGATATAGGGCCATTGGCTGGCAAACACCCTTCCATCACCTACAAAAAAAACACATCTCTTCAAGACCTACTAGTTAAAAGCCACTTTCAGATCAAGGAACAACCTAAATGGTGGACGGAACAAAACGTGGGCTTTAAGCCATGTACCTCATGCAAAGCATGTAAAATAGGCAAAAAAATGAAGAATGTAATGGAACCAGATGGAAAATACATGCCGATCAAACAGTACATCACATGCACATCTAAAAATGTGGTGTATGTGATAGAATGCAAATGTGGAATAAAATACATAGGGTCCACCACGTGCATGTTAAAGAAAAGAATACTGGAACACATCCGGGCTGTAAAGAACTCAAACATGCTGTATGCTACAGCGAAACACTTAAGCACCTGCCAAAGTGGGGATTGGCGAGCTATGAACTACTATGGATTGAAGATGCTGACCAAATCAGACAGAGGAGGAGATACGGTCCGTCTTCTTCGACAGATGGAATCACGGTTCATTGTCCGATTCCGAACAAAACACCCTAGAGGCATGAACTTTGGAGAGGATCTCCACATACATCTGGAGTAAATATGAACTCAGCCATAACAATAACTGTACAAGGGTACTATACCCTATACTTTAGAACAAAGACCATTAACACACATTATACAAGATATGCCCTAAGTGAAAACAATTTAGGACGCTAAGTACTATACTTGTATAATCAGAACGCACCAGTCCTTTGTTTGTTATTAATGTTTTTTAATTATTTTGCTTTATAAACTACGTATCCCACAATGCCACTTTATGGCTAAAGTGGGGCAGTATAAAAATGAAAAGCAAAAAAGGACTTGCTGACCGTGAGAAAAGCCGTGAGGCTGAAACGCGTCGGTGGAGTGTTGGTGAAATAAAGACTTCTGAATAAGTATCCGGTTGTGCCGCCTTTCTTGTGTTCCAAATTGAAATTGGGGCTTTGATCCAGCCCTTGGGTCGAGCACACACTGTGGAGCGCTCTCGTGCATGGAAGGATCGTTTTTGGTTGAATATATATATATATATATATATATATATATATATGTTAATACAAGATGCCTGTGACATGAGAGGCAACACTGCAGGGCTCTCCCATCCGGGCTAGAATGTCGCAGTGCGCTTCTGCACGATGCATGGAGTAATGTGCCCGACGCGTTTCTGGGGGACTCCACCCCCGTCATCAGGGGCTGCTTCCTGTCGACTTACGATGTGTGTCATACTATTTGTGGACATTTTCTATCAGGCAAACCCATGGACAGCATATGTCCTCTTCAGTTGGTGTTATGGGATTTGTAGTCCGTAGGTGAAAAACACATCGATAGTCTTGGGTCCATAATGCTTTCATTGAGTACCTTGAGTAGGCTGCTGTTCGAGCTTAGGCGCGCTGCAAATAAAGTGACGAGTCCTGCGCTTCTTACAGCCAAAAGGTTTGGTTGCTACAAGCTTCATCCCGCTGCTCACCATTACAGAGCAACAGGCGATGGTGCTCTCTCCGCGGCCAGGCGCCGCGTGGAAAATGTTAATACAAGATGCCTGTGACATGAGAGGCAACACTGCAGGGCTCTCCCATCCGGGCTAGAATGTCGCAGTGCGCTTCTGCACGATGCATGGAGTAATGTGCCCGACGCGTTTCTGGGGGACTCCACCCCCGTCATCCGGGGCTGCTTCCTGTCGACTTACGATGTGTGTCATACTATTTGTGGACATTTTCTATCAGGCAAACCCATGGACAGCATATGTCCTCTTCAGTTGGTGTTATGGGATTTGTAGTCCGTAGGTGAAAAACACATCGATAGTCTTGGGTCCATAATGCTTTCATTGAGTACCTTGAGTAGGCTGCTGTTCGAGCTTAGGCGCGCTGCAAATAAAGTGACGAGTCCTGCGCTTCTTACAGCCAAAAGGTTTGGTTGCTACAAGCTTCATCCCGCTGCTCACCATTACAGAGCAACAGGCGATGGTGCTCTCTCCGCGGCCAGGCGCCGCGTGGAAAATGTTAATACAAGATGCCTGTGACATGAGAGGCAACACTGCAGGGCTCTCCCATCCGGGCTAGAATGTCGCAGTGCGCTTCTGCACGATGCATGGAGTAATGTGCCCGACGCGTTTCTGGGGGACTCCACCCCCGTCATCAGGGGCTGCTTCCTGTCGACTTACGA
This sequence comes from Lissotriton helveticus, assembly GCF_964261635.1. Taxonomy (NCBI): domain Eukaryota; kingdom Metazoa; phylum Chordata; class Amphibia; order Caudata; family Salamandridae; genus Lissotriton; species Lissotriton helveticus. The sequence goes on from NC_136058.1 coordinate 234,861,625, forward strand.
TGTGTGTCATACTATTTGTGGACATTTTCTATCAGGCAAACCCATGGACAGCATATGTCCTCTTCAGTTGGTGTTATGGGATTTGTAGTCCGTAGGTGAAAAACACATCGATAGTCTTGGGTCCATAATGCTTTCATTGAGTACCTTGAGTAGGCTGCTGTTCGAGCTTAGGCGCGCTGCAAATAAAGTGACGAGTCCTGCGCTTCTTACAGCCAAAAGGTTTGGTTGCTACAAGCTTCATCCCGCTGCTCACCATTACAGAGCAACAGGCGATGGTGCTCTCTCCGCGGCCAGGCGCCGCGTGGAAAATGTTAATACAAGATGCCTGTGACATGAGAGGCAACACTGCAGGGCTCTCCCATCCGGGCTAGAATGTCGCAGTGCGCTTCTGCACGATGCATGGAGTAATGTGCCCGACGCGTTTCTGGGGGACTCCACCCCCGTCATCAGGGGCTGCTTCCTGTCGACTTACGATGTGTGTCATACTATTTGTGGACATTTTCTATCAGGCAAACCCATGGACAGCATATGTCCTCTTCAGTTGGTGTTATGGGATTTGTAGTCCGTAGGTGAAAAACACATCGATAGTCTTGGGTCCATAATGCTTTCATTGAGTACCTTGAGTAGGCTGCTGTTCGAGCTTAGGCGCGCTGCAAATAAAGTGACGAGTCCTGCGCTTCTTACAGCCAAAAGGTTTGGTTGCTACAAGCTTCATCCCGCTGCTCACCATTACAGAGCAACAGGCGATGGTGCTCTCTCCGCGGCCAGGCGCCGCGTGGAAAATGTTAATACAAGATGCCTGTGACATGAGAGGCAACACTGCAGGGCTCTCCCATCCGGGCTAGAATGTCGCAGTGCGCTTCTGCACGATGCATGGAGTAATGTGCCCGACGCGTTTCTGGGGGACTCCACCCCCGTCATCAGGGGCTGCTTCCTGTCGACTTACGATGTGTGTCATACTATTTGTGGACATTTTCTATCAGGCAAACCCATGGACAGCATATGTCCTCTTCAGTTGGTGTTATGGGATTTGTAGTCCGTAGGTGAAAAACACATCGATAGTCTTGGGTCCATAATGCTTTCATTGAGTACCTTGAGTAGGCTGCTGTTCGAGCTTAGGCGCGCTGCAAATAAAGTGACGAGTCCTGCGCTTCTTACAACCAAAAGGTTTGGTTGCTACAAGCTTCATCCCGCTGCTCACCATTACAGAGCAACAGGCGATGGTGCTCTCTCCGCGGCCAGGCGCCGCGTGGAAAATGTTAATACAAGATGCCTGTGACATGAGAGGCAACACTGCAGGGCTCTCCCATCCGGGCTAGAATGTCGCAGTGCGCTTCTGCACGATGCATGGAGTAATGTGCCCGACGCGTTTCTGGGGGACTCCACCCCCGTCATCAGGGGCTGCTTCCTGTCGACTTACGATGTGTGTCATACTATTTGTGGACATTTTCTATCAGGCAAACCCATGGACAGCATATGTCCTCTTCAGTTGGTGTTATGGGATTTGTAGTCCGTAGGTGAAAAACACATCGATAGTCTTGGGTCCATAATGCTTTCATTGAGTACCTTGAGTAGGCTGCTGTTCGAGCTTAGGCGCGCTGCAAATAAAGTGACGAGTCCTGCGCTTCTTACAGCCAAAAGGTTTGGTTGCTACAAGCTTCATCCCGCTGCTCACCATTACAGAGCAACAGGCGATGGTGCTCTCTCCGCGGCCAGGCGCCGCGTGGAAAATGTTAATACAAGATGCCTGTGACATGAGAGGCAACACTGCAGGGCTCTCCCATCCGGGCTAGAATGTCGCAGTGCGCTTCTGCACGATGCATGGAGTAATGTGCCCGACGCGTTTCTGGGGGACTCCACCCCCGTCATCAGGGGCTGCTTCCTGTCGTGTTGCCTCTCATGTCACAGGCATCTTGTATTAACATTTTCCACGCGGCGCCTGGCCGCGGAGAGAGCACCATCGCCTGTTGCTCTGTAATGGTGAGCAGCGGGATGAAGCTTGTAGCAACCAAACCTTTTGGCTGTAAGAAGCGCAGGACTCGTCACTTTATTTGCAGCGCGCCTAAGCTCGAACAGAAGCCTACTTAAGGTACTCAATGAAAGCATTATGGACCCAAGACTATCGATGTGTTTTTCACCTACGGACTACAAATCCCATAACACCAACTGAAGAGGACATATGCTGTCCATGGGTTTGCCTGATAGAAAATGTCCACAAATAGTATGACACACATCGTAAGTCGACAGGAAGCAGCCCCTGATGACGGGGGTGGAGTCCCCCAGAAACGCGTCGGGCACATTACTCCATGCATCGTGCAGAAGCGCACTGCGACATTCTAGCCCGGATGGGAGAGCCCTGCAGTGTTGCCTCTCATGTCACAGGCATCTTGTATTAACATTTTCCACGCGGCGCCTGGCCGCGGAGAGAGCACCATCGCCTGTTGCTCTGTAATGGTGAGCAGCGGGATGAAGCTTGTAGCAACCAAACCTTTTGGCTGTAAGAAGCGCAGGACTCGTCACTTTATTTGCAGCGCGCCTAAGCTCGAACAGCAGCCTACTCAAGGTACTCAATGAAAGCATTATGGACCCAAGACTATCGATGTGTTTTTCACCTACGGACTACAAATCCCATAACACCAACTGAAGAGGACATATGCTGTCCATGGGTTTGCCTGATAGAAAATGTCCACAAATAGTATGACACACATCGTAAGTCGACAGGAAGCAGCCCCTGATGACGGGGGTGGAGTCCCCCAGAAACGCGTCGGGCACATTACTCCATGCATCGTGCAGAAGCGCACTGCGACATTCTAGCCCGGATGGGAGAGCCCTGCAGTGTTGCCTCTCGTGTCACAGGCATCTTGTATTAACATATATATATATATATATATATATTATCACCAAACCACACTTTCCATCAAAGAAGGCGCTGACTCCGTGTATCTCAATTCAAACGTTTATTTCTCGATCAGTTTCTGCTCATATATATATATATATAGATAGATAGATATATATATATTACTTTGTAGTTGAGTCCTTATCCAGACAAACCTTAACCCTACTCCGTGTTCTTCTAAATTGTTATCTCTATTCTTCTGTAACTTTCAGCTCAGACCTAGGTTTATGTTCTATAAAAACAATCAACCAAAATAACAAATATCTAATAGACACAGTTCATAATTATTTTCTTCTTCTGTTCAGTCTCATTTTTTAGTTGTTTTTTTCCTTTGTTTTAGTTTGTATTCTTTTCAAGGGGCTTCAGTTAGTTCAGGAATTACATTGTGCAAATCTTCCAATGTGACATTCAAAGCAGTGTTCACAAAGTATAACCATTCGGGTGCTGACTACCTGCAACAAGGCACCTGTACTCTTTTTGATCTTCTTCGATTTTGCTGATTTGGTTCTAGGCTACTCTCATTACCGGATTCAGTCTCTTTAAGTATTGTTTCTAGTATTTGAGCTGTTGAAGCACTTCTTCTCTGGTCTCTGTTCTGATAGCTGTGTGGCCATTCCGCTTATTGATTGTTTCTTCTTGTTCCAGTGCTGGTTTCTTCACCTGGATCTTCTTCTTGCAGCCACATTCAAAGCACTTCCTATTGGTAGCTCGATCTTTGTTTCTTCTTCATTAAAGATCTCTTCACCCCTCTCATCCCCATCGTTGTGAACTGGTAACGGGGCTGCAGGTCTAGGCGGTCTTTTAGCTGGTGGTACAACCACCAAGGTTCTTTGTTCAGGATCAAAGACCAAAGGCATTTCTCCTGCATGCTTACTCTTCTGGTGTGCAAGGCATGAATCCAGTTCGGAACTCCAGCACACTTAACAGCTGTGTGTGTAGTGAGGATCACTTGAGAGGGGTCTGTAGAAAGGAAGACTCCAGACACTGGAACCATTAAGTAAGACAACATGAATCTTTATTCTTTACAATGAAGAAGAACACCCAGCCACTGCTGATGCCTGTCAACATTTTTCAACAGGCTCACACTGGGGCGCACCACATAGAACTCTCACTGCTCCAACATTCCAGGTACATAATTGGTCCCATCGACAATGGGCACAGGGAGAAACCAACAGGGGACGGGGTGGGGAAGTTGGTGAGAGGGAAAACGGTTCACCTGAGCAGGAGATACCACACATCCCACTCCTCTACAAGTAAGGCACTCCCAAAGTAAAAAGGAAGAAAGGGAAGGAGAGGGGTTCATCTAGATAAAGAAATTCAAAATGGCAAAATTGAACATGTGTTAATGCAGTGTACCAAAAGAAATAACACCCTGGATTCACAGAGAGTTTACTACATAATCCTTGAAGAAATATGGACTGCATGCTCTCCTATCACTTGACCTAGTAGGATCTTTAGCCTTCTCAGTGTCAGATATAATGGGGGGTATTACCATCTTCACTGCCCTCTGATCTAGGATTTCTTTCTTTAGGATTGGAGAATCATTCAGCTCTTTCCACATGGTCTAGCAAGATAAGATTGTTGACAAACCTGCAAGAAAATTCGAGAAGTCCCATAAAGGACTTGATTTCTACCTTGTTCGTTGGGGGGTGTCATGCTCTGCATGCCTGTTTTGGACAGTATTCCTTCTACTCTAACCCTATGTCCTAGAAACTCTATTTCTGAACAGCCTATCCTGCACTTCTCCGCTTCAAAGTTAGGTCCTGCTCTTGGAATCTCTGCAATACTTGTCTGAGCCTCTGGTCATGTTGTGCATTGTATCCCCAAATGTTAACACATCATCTTGGTAGGAAAATACTCCTCTAACTCCCTGGAACATATTGTTTATGATCCTTTGAAAGACCGCAGCCGCTGAGACAAGCCCAAACGGCATGCTTCTGTTTTTGTATGCCCCCATGGGTGTGATATGTACCGTATGTTCTTGAGATTTGGGTGAAGTTTGACCTGAGAGTATGCGGATGTCAGATCTAAGGTAGAAAAGATCTCGGCTCCAGTTACCCTACTTATCGTGTGTGATGTTTCGCAGTGGGTATCTGTCTACTACCACCTCCTTGTTGAGTACTCTCAGGTCTATTGACCCATCCCCTGTCTTGGCTACAACTATCGGGGCTAACCACTCTGTGGCTTCCACTGGTTAAATCACTTCCAGACTGCCCAGTTACCCCAATTCCTCTCTTACCACCTCCTGCACAGATTTGGGCAGGTTTCTCACTTCGGCTGCCACCGGTATAGAATTTTCCATCAGCTTTATTTTATGTGCATGGTGCTTTAAATGCCCCAATTTCTCTGTAAATACTTCTGAGAACACCTTTTCTATAGCTGTGTTGTGGTTGAGACATATTCCTAGCTCCTTTTGTGCTGGGCAACCTAGAATGTTTTCCCCCTTGTGCGATATGTAAACTTTCATTATAGAGTATCTGCCTCTGTAAGCTATGGTTCCCCAAAAAGAAACCAATCATGTGTATGCAGTAGTGGCCCGTGGAGGGAGTTCCACGGGGCGGTGGGGCAGGGCAGGGCAGGGGAGGGGCTCGATGCGGGTAGTAAACCCTGGCTCACGGCCGACCAGAGTAATGAAAATAAATAAATAAAATGAATTTCATTGCGAGCGCTGACACGCATTTGGAGTTTCAGCGCGCACAATGAAATTTGTTTTATTTATTTATTTTTTTACATTACTCAGGTCGGTCATGAGCCGGAGTTTACTACCCCCACCCTGCCCCTCCCCACCGCTACGCTGAACTCCCTCCACAGGCCGCTACTGTGTGTATGGGCTGCCCCCATAACCTCCTGGCTTAACATTCATTTTATGCAACTTTCTCCCTACTTTAAACATCTTGTCAAACATACTTCTGGAAATTATTGTTAATTTTGAGCATGAATCAGACATGGATTTTACTCTCTGTTCTTCAATATAAATGACATCCTTTGGGTTACTCACTGCCTCTCCTTCCACCTGTAGAACAATTTCATCGCACAATGGTGTAGTATTACATTTAGGACTTTTCTGTAGTATACATTACCTCTGCAATTGACACTGCTCTTAAAACTGATCTTGAAGTGACCTTTCTTCTCACATCTATTGCACGTAGCTTTCAACACTGGACACTCTTTGTTATTGCCTAAATACCCCACTTTTTCACATCTATGACAGTTACCTCTATTTTCCTTGGCTTCCATTTTGACTCCTTTGACCACCATAACGTCACTTGGGTTATCAGTGATCTCACTCACTTTCGTGTTCCCCTCTCTATCTTGTTTTATTTCTTGCACACAGTGCAACATGTGTTCAACCTGTTTGGTCACTAGTAACACTTCTCCCAGTGGTAGATTGTCCTTCAACCACAACTCCTCTTGTATCCTCTCAATCTTACATGTCAATAAGAACTGGTCCCTTATACGCTCCTCCAAATTTGCAACTTGCTGCTAGTTTTCTTAAATCTGACACAAATTTCTCCACTGTCTCACCCTCTTTCTGACCCCTCTTCCTGAGGTGGTAGCATTCCATTGTGGTGATTATCTTGAGCAGGAAATGGTTATCCAGCTTCTTTATGCTTAACTCATAGTCATTTAGCCCCAACATCTTTGACACCTAGGTCTGGCAAATGCAAATTTCTTGTCCTTCCGCTCCTAGATAATCTTGCAGTAACGTTACTTTACTTTCTTACCCCAAATTGGGACCACAAACAATGGCATAATGTTGGTAGACTTTCTTCCACTTGTTCCATTTTGCAGGTGGCTCACCTGGGGTTGACATAGAAAATCCTGATGATGTTATGTTCTGCATGACTACTATGTCTACTCTGTAGATACATCTCTATAATACTTGCAAAAGAAACCACTCTCCAAATGCACATACAAGCACAAAAAACAGACCAGTAGACCTTGAGTTCTCTTTCCCTGGTTAAGTAATCTACAAAGCTAAACAACTAATATTAGACGAATGAAAAATGAATCTGTACTGAATATTGAGAGAACATAAAAATTATCACTAGATGGCGCTTTGTTTATAGAACTGTTAGTTCGTGTGAAGGAAGCTCTTTCCCAGGCCAACTTGCTCATTGACTCCCCTTACTGTTCCTTTCCAAAGGAGATTCCTAGAACATCCAAAGCAGCTGCAGCTCGAGGATCCAGGTAAGGTTATAAGTGTGTTCCACCCCTTTTAGCTATAGGGCATCGGATTGGTACACCTTAATCCACAGATTTCCGAGAAGTTCCCAAAGTGTAGTGAGGGGTGGGAACAACTATCTTAACCCCTCTCTAAGAAGAAAAAAAATGTCTTAAGCTGTGCCTGTTAGCGTGACAGGCCTGAAGAGGTGAAAGAAACGCTTTCCTTGGTCTATCCTAACAGCCCAAAACCTATACCTGGCTATTAAGGAGCCTGGTTTTATTTATTTATTTAATGCGATTTTATATAGCACGAACATTACCCGAAGGTGTCAGAGCGCTTTACAAAAGAACCAGTTACGATACATAAAGACTTAGGATTACATGAGTTACATAAAAGATACAAACAGAAAAAATTGCAAGTGTACAAGTTGTAAAGTCACACAAGGAAGAGATCCAAACAGAAAATTGCAAATGTACAAGTTGTAAAGTCTCTCAAGGAAGAGATACAAATGGATAAACTCTAAGAATCACATAGGAATGGTAGTGAGTACAAGGGTCTACTACATATACTAGTGGTTAGAGTTATCTCTATATACATATATATATATATATAAATAGTAGATTTGCTCAGGATTACATTTTACTAGTGATTAGGCTGTATAAGTATATATCACATGTTTACAGACTGAACAGGGAAATACAAAAAAATAAAAAGGGGTAGAGAGCGGTAGGTGGGGGAGAAGAGTCGCAGGCTGAGATTGGTGAGAGGAGAGAGGGGGACCTGAGGGGGAGAAAGAGATAAGGCAGTTCAGCAAAAGAGAAATGACTGAAGGTCAGCAGGATGGAATCCAATGGACCAAAGGAAAGGACAAGAATCCACAAAATGGCGGACCCGGGTCGTGGGCATCGATGGAAACCATCTCAAAATGGCAAGATGCACCCAGGTCAGGACCCAAAAACCATGAGAGCAGAGTTTTATTAAGTGGGGTCGGAGGGGGGACACAGTCAAAGCACCGAGGAGCACTCCGCCATCTTGTGCTCAGCAAGCGCGCATCTGACCCGGAGAGTTTAAGGCCAGTGGGGGGACAGGTCATCGGAGCCCCCCCACCATAAATACCAGAATATCTGAGGGAACACCCGGGTCGGTACCCCATAGGACTTACGTGCTACCGAAGAAGGTAATTGAACAGCTGTGCCTGTCAGCGTGACAGGCCAGGAAGCGTAGTCTCGACTCTCCAATTCCGTACTAGCACCAGTGATCATTTGGCCAGCGTGGACAGTTTACCTGCTGTGCCTATCAGCGTGACAGGCTCAAGGAACACTCAGCAGACGGTGTGACCGCTCTCAGTAATTAACCGTCTGAGGCATTAAATAGATTGTTGGCTTAGGGGTTTGTTGCACCTGACAGTCATGCCCACGATCGCTCGCACCTTCTCTCACTGTACTGCATATGTCCCTCAGCAAACGGTCCACCAAAAGCAGACACCGCCTAATGGTACAACAAGATGCAGTAGTCAACCCGCGCTTCACATTTCAGGGCAATCGCTGAAAACCCTCTCGGCCATGTTGCCCTTCACAACATGAGAGACCCTGAAAACACCGAGGATAGCCAACTTAGCTTTAAATCGTGCACTTAATTGGAAAAGGATATTCAAGAAAATTCACGTTACAGCGTTTATGCAAGCAAGAGGGCCAAAGAAACTGAAAACAGTCACGCAACTAAAGGAACTTCACTTCTCTTCTTTACCTTGAGAGTGGTGCTCACAGCGTGTACCCAGCCGGGGAACACAATTTATATTATTTTGTCCTTAGGCGTGCGTTGAGGCTCTTCTTCGTTTATCTTGCTGACACTCACCAACCTTCGGATCCCGTCCTCTGTCACCAGTGTAGGAAGGAAGACTCTGGACACTGGAACCATTAAGTAAGAAAAAGACATCTTTATTTTTTGCAATGAAGAAGAGCACCCAGACACAAACTGATGCCTGTCAGTGTTCTACCACCGGCTCACGCTTGGGCGCCCCACATAGAACTCTCGCCGCACCAACATTCCAGGTGCATAATTGGTCCCATGACAATGGGCAAAGGGAGAAACCATAAACAATATACAATGGAGGGAGGGTTCAAGGGACAGTTTAACGACCTGTGCACAGTTATTATCCCCCTAATAAGCTTACTACAAAACAACGGATAACTGTGGGTCTTACAACAAGAAACCAAACTATGTGTGTGGAGGCTGGCAATGTGTCTACTTCAGAATTTAATTAGAAGACAACCTATTGGACATATACCCACTATGAAAAAATGTCCATCAGTTACTCGTTCTGTGTCACCCAGTACATCATTTGGTCTACTTCACAGTAGGTAGTCCATTTTATTGTCTCCATAAGTAGAGGAGATAGTTCTTGAAAATAGATGTCTGGTGGGTGTTATTTACTAGTAACTGAAAGCAGTGCATGAGTGATTAGTGAGAAAAAGAAGGTAAAGGTGTTCATAAAATTGGATAATGCATACAATATAACTTTATTCTGGAGTCATGCACATCCAAGACTAAAAACATTAAAGTGCAAAAAAGTCAGCTGGTTCAAACAAATAACTTCTGACTGGGTAATCTGGTCGACATGTTTCTGCGGACTCTAGAGGTCAAAAATAGTACCTGCCGCTTCCTCAGGACCCATTAACTTAATTGCTACTGCTTGTGTATGAAAAAATTACTTATAACAAAAGAGTGTATATTACAAGAAAGGACATAAGTGAACAAAAATGCTAAATGTCACCTGTTCACATTCAGTTTTCTTCCTTCTTATATTGAATAGGGAAAGTGCCTCGCCTCACCTGGCAAACAGCTCAGGAAACTGAAGCACCGCTCTGTCCGTCGGTACTCCTTGCAGCCTCCCCAAACAGCCCGACAGGCTGCAAGGAGTTATACACTCTTTTGTTATAAGTAATTTTTTCATACACAAGCAGTAGCAATTAAGTTAATGGGTCCTGAGGAAGCGGCAGGTACTATTTTTTGAGTTATTTGTTTGAACCAGCTGACTTTTTTGCACTTTAATGTTTTTAGTCTTGGATGTGCATGACTGCAGAATAAAGTTATATTGTATGCATTATCCAATTTTATGAACACCTTTACCTTCTTTTTCTCACTAATCACTCATGCACTGCTTTCAGTTACTAGTAAATAACACCCACCAGACATCTATTTTCAAGAACTATCTCCTCTACTTATGGAGACAATAAAATGGACTACCTACTGTGAAGTAGACCAAATGATGTACTGGGTGACACAGAACGAGTAACTGATGGACATTTTTTCATAGTGGGTATATGTCCAATAGGTTGTCTTCTAATTAAATTCTGAAGTAGACACATAGCCAGCCTCCACACACATAGTTTGGTTTCTTGTTGTAAGACCCACAGTTATCCGTTGTTTTGTACAAAGGGAGAAACCAACAGGGGATGGAGGTGGGGAAGTGGGTGAGAGGAGAGAAGGTTCCCCCCAAGCGGGAGATACCACAGGGCCTTTCCATCGGGGTTCAAGGCAAGGTTTCTGAATGTGCTTCTTGATCACAACCCAATCACCAGTTCTTGATACGGGACATGTGTGGCTGCAGAGACCTGATGAGAGACAGAATGGACTACTTCAGCCAGCTCCCTGCAATAGTCCAAGATAATGTCATCAGTTATGTTCAAAAGGGCATTTGCAGAAACAGCAGGTACTCTCATCGCTCCTGCCCATCAGTATTTCGTGGGGAGATTACGCAGTCTTCCTGTCAGGTGAACTTTGAATACTCATCATCACTCGAAAGAAGTCGGCTTACCTAACCTAGGGATCAGATCTCGTAATAACAGTTTTGCTACAGTGAGGCTGTCACATCTCCTAGTTGGGAAGGCGTTCACCCATCTTGAGAAGACACTCACTATCATCAGGATATTTCTCAGTCCTTTATACACTGCCATCTTGATAAAACCCATTTGCATCCTATTGAAGAGACTACCTGATCTCCCTATGAGTGTCAGTGAGACATGTGTCCATTTCTATACGTTCAACAGTTGACAAGTTATGCACCTATGGCAAACCTTCTCTGCCAGCATCCTGAACCTGGGGTTGTACCAGCTCTACCAGAAAAGTCTCACTATCGCGTCTCTCCCAAAATGTGTGTATCCATGATGATATAATGTAATTGGAAAAAACAAGCTGTCAGGTAGTACCGGTCTCCCATCTGCTGATATCCAGATGTCATTAGTTTTTTTCTCATAACCTGCTTTTATCCAGACGTTCTGTTCTGCTTCTGACACATTTTCCTGTACCCTCTTCAGCTCATCCCAAGAATCAGAAATGTTCATTAACATGGAAAAAGAATTGTCCTCCTCAGACTCACATGTGAAACCTCTATTGAATGAACATGCTAATAGAGCACAGTATCTGGCTACAGAGTCAGTGTATCGGTTGCCCATGGCAATGAATCTGCTTCCTCCTTGATGTACTAAACATTTTACCACAGCATTTTCTCCTGGCAACTGTATGCATCCCGTAAATTCTTTGATGAGCATCACATTTTTGATAGGGGTTCCTGAAGAGGTAAGAAAGCCTTGATGTGACCACAACTGTCCAAAATCATGGACCACACCAAACTCATATTGGCTGTCAGTAAATATGGTGACTCGCATTTGAGCCGTTAAACTGCAGCCTCTAGTGAGAGCAATCAATTCAGCAACTTGGGCAGAAAACACTTTTTTGAAGCCATAACACTTCGACCAAATAATTTATGGTGCTCACAGCATATGCTGCATAATTCTGTGACATCTAGAGAGTCATGTTCACTTTTATCACAATTGTCATCATTTACAAGTAGTAATAGTAATAAGCCCATGACAGTTAATGGGCATCCCATCACTATGCTCTCATTCTTTTCTCTCTTCCCATAGCCACTGCTTCAAGGCAACCGGGAAGTCCTGCCGCTACATGGTCAAGGGTGACAATTGCAAAAAGAGCAGTTGATGGACAGAATGCAGAACAATGTCATCCATTCACCCCAGCAAACCAATCTTGACCCTATGCCTCATGGGAACAGTCCACCCCGAACTGCTAGGCCAGGTCGTCCCTGGACTGAAAACAAGCATCCTACGACCAGTTTCAGGGTTTCATCCCTCATCAGCCAGGATAGCTTGACTCCGGTGGCATGGAGAGCACAGGACCCACGTCTGGGCATACCTGTCCCACTCAGGGTGTCAATTGCAAAAAGAAGAGTTGATGGACAGAATACAGAACAATGCCATAGATTCACCCCAGTACAGAGATCTGGGCCAAAATACATCGTTTTTTTGCTCACCATGCCATTCCAGTTTGAACCCAGCCATATGCAAATCAGTCATGACCCTGTGTCTCATGGGAACAGGTCAAGCTCGAACGGCCAGGTCCTCCATGGACTGGAAACAAGCATCCTAGGACCAGTTTGAGGGCTTCACCCCTCATGGCGAACTCTCATTACAACGATGACAGAACATCGCGGGTGCATACTTTTAATTTTTCTATAAATTGGAAGTTGAATAAAATAAATAACAATAAAGTTAAGGGAGTATGGAATATTGTTTGAGTTTGAACGCACACAGCTCTGCCCCCTGCATCGTATTCTTCATTCTGTGGCAGCCTCTCAGCGCTAGAAACGGGCAGGCTCCACCAGGAGGTGTATTCTGTGTCACTCAGCGATGCCCCCATGTACCCCAGAACCAACCTCCCCGTCATGCCGGCTGTGTGAATGGCGGGACGAATCTTTCTTGCACATGTTAAGCATATTTACCATCTTGCAATCGGCGCACACAAAGCTGTTAGCAATCTCTTTAATGCGAATGGTGTAAGAACATGCCGCCATGCCTTGCTTACATGGACTTTATGCGTTGTATTGACTTGCGATTTTGCAGTGTGCGATGTCATGTACTTGGCCATAGGAATCACTGTATCTGCGTTGCAACACCGTGCGTTGTGAATCTTGCTGGTGTAACGGTGTTTGTGATGCATTACATGCGTGGTAAAAGCAAGAGTTGGAATTGTGTGCGATGTATGAACATCTCAAGACCTCTACGACATCTTCGCCACATTCTTCCACCGCAAGATCAAGGAGCTCTATGACAGCTTTCCAACCCAAGACCCACCCGCAACCACTGCACCCAGCGGCTCCAAACACCAGCAGACCTTGACCAGCTGGACTACCCTCACTTCTGACGACACCTTCAGGATCATGAAGAGCATCCACTCCGGAGCCGTTTTGGATCCTTGCCCTAATCAAAACTTCAACCCAGCCTGCACCTCCATGGCATGGTGAGCGAAAAACAATGGATTTAGGCCCAGATCTCTGCACTGGGTGAATGTCTGATATTGTTCTGCATTCTGTCCATCATTTGTTCTTTTCGCAAGACTGCATGACCCCAGCATCATCGACAAAGCCATAAAATGAATACGCTCCTTCCTTACCGGGCAAAAGCAAAGAGTCAGACTTCTGCCATTCAACTTAGAATCCACAGAGCTCAGATGCGGAGTGCCTCAGTGATCCTCCCTGAGCCGCACCCTCTTCAACATCTACATGGCCACGCTAGCAGGCATTGTCAGAAGCCATGGACTCAACATAGTCTCCTTCCCCGATGACACCCAGCTGATTTTCTCCCTCACAGTCAAACCCACAGCTGCCAAGAGCAACTTCCACAATGGAATGAAGGCAGTTGCCACCTGGATGAAGGACAGCTGCCTTAAGCTTAACTCAGACAAGACCAAAGTCCTCATCCTGCGCTCCTCCCTGTCTTCCTGAGATGACTCTTGGTGGTCTGCATTGCTCACAACTCCCCCACACCCACAGACCACTTACAAATTCCCTGCCTCATCCTGGACTCCTCACTCTTAATGATCCACCAAATCGATGCTGTCTCGTCCTCCTGCTTCCACACACTCCATCTGCTTCGTAAGATCTTCAAGTGAATCCCCACCGAGTCCAGGAAAATGGTCACCCATGCGCTTGTCAGCAGCAGACTCGACTATGGCAAAGCACTCTATGCCGACACCACCCAGAAACTCCAGAAAAAACTGCAGAATGTCCAGAACGCCTCCGCCAGACTCATCTTGAAAATCCCACGTCGCAACCACAACACTGGCCAGCTGAGAGACCTACAATTACTATCTGTCAATAAAAGAATCCCCTTCAAGCTCTACAGGCACGCCTACAAAGTCCTCCACAATGCCGGACCAGCATACCTGAACCACCGCCTCTAATTCCACGTACCCACCATACACCTCCGCTCCACCCAACTGGCCCTTGCCACCGTCCCTCGGATCCGCAAGACCAGGACTGGAGGAAAATCTTTCTCATACCTCACCGTCAAATCCTAGAACACCTTGCCTCTCCACCTCAGGCTCTCCCCACCTCTGAAACAATTCAGAAAGTATCTCAAGACCTGGCTCTTCGAATGAACCACAATGCCCAGTCAGACCTGCGCCTTGAGATCAGCCTGTTCAGGTAAGAGCGGTGGGGGATTTCCAGAGACGATCGGGAGGGAAAATGTATTATTTATTTAATTTTCCCTCTGCGTCGTCTCTTGAAATCCCCCCCACCCGGTCCCACCGCTCTTAACTACAGGGGCGGTGGCTGCTTGAGACCCTCATGGGTGAGTAGCCGCGCTCAACAAATACTGATTGATTGATTGATTGATGTCATCCTGAAGTGTAAAAAACACTGATTCCCTGGAATATCTTAAAAATTAGTCTCTCGCACATAGCCGCTGCAGATGCCAGACCAAAAGAAACTCTCACAAATTGGAAACACCCAAAGGGAGTTATGAAAGCAGTGAGTCTGCGGCTGTCCGAATGAAAGGACACCTGATGGTATGCTGACTTTAAATCAATAGTGCTAAACCATTCTATACCCTTAGCTAAAAAAAAAAATTCATGAATCTTGGGAAGAGGAAACTGATCTACCAAACATTTTCGTTTAGAGCTCTTAAATCAATACATAGACTGATTTGAAATTGGGCCTTCGTGCCACCACTAAAGGCACAAACCAATCAGAAAAGTCGATAGGTTTGATAATGCCTGTAGCTTGTATTTTATCCATTTCTAAGGATACCTCCTCTCTGATACTAATCGGAACATTCCTAGCTTTATGACTACAGGGTACTGTAGTGTTTTTTAAAAATGATTTTGTGTTGGAACCCTTTTAATTTGCCAGTAGTGTCGAAACTTGGCAGAGATTACTGTTAGCATGAGCTGAAGCCATTTTGTTTTTGGCATCCATTTTAGTTAAGCCATGTGTGTGCCATGTGCTTCCCCATCTTCGCTGTTGCCTGCTTCTCTATTACTCCTGAGTCATCATCTATAGTTAGCTCCTGCAGCACTGAACCTGAGTACTGCATATGCTCAGAGAAGTTTTAGCTGTTAGGATGCATCTCTCATGTATTTAACTGTCAGGCTATTTTAACTGATGTCAGCAGTAGTATAGCTCCTCTCATTTTGTTGACTAAGCAATTCTTGTGTATCCTTGTAAGTGAATGTCTATGTGTGTGTAGACTTGTACCGCCTCTTTTTTAGCCTCCATGCTTGCTCTGCAGTCAAAGGTGTATATAAGGCCCATAGTTTCTGTACTCCATGTGCTGCCTCATACATTGCCTGAGGGTTCTGTATCGATGCAGTTCCACTCATGAGTCCTAATAAAATACTTTCTTGATATTACAGCTTCCGTGCCAATCTCTACTTTGTCAGTCAAAAGGACCAGTGCGCAAAAGGGCGAACCCCTGCACCAAGTGGGCTCCTGAAAAGGCTCACCCCCACAAATTGGCGCCCGTCACGTAGTGTAGTGTAGTTCCTATATTACCAATAGGCTCTGGGCATTGGAATAATATATCCTATAGATTAAAAGTAGGACTGAGGTCGACTAGGTCTCTATCGAATATACTAAACTTAATAGTGAGTGCCAGCTAGATCAGAGGTCACTAGAAACTTTCTCGAATTCACAAGAAGGGATTCGTTTCTGACAACCACATAAACATGACAACTTTGTTTCCGAAGAATAAGAAATATATCTCTAGAGTCGCGAAAACAATAGATAAGTATTTCACTCAGTCAATCATGCATGCTTCATTTCCACAGAGTTTATAGAGAAATAGAGAGATGGGCGTTTTCAATAAAAATGTTTATTGAACAGTCTTCTTTCTCATACAAGAGAAGTGAACTGCTACAATCGTTAAGCAGACTGCAAAGTATAATGCGTACAGCGAGAAAAGTATTATAAAATAATACTCCAAAAGCTTTGTATGGTTTCTAAGCCATATAAAAATACATACATAAATAACATTGACTAAAATACTCAACTGGTGCTTCTAAATACGCCTACCCCAATGTACCTAACCTAAGTCTAGTATGCGGGAAGAAGTAAGTATTGTGTAGCATAGGTTTAGTTGTACCAAAGGTTTCTCTAGGTTCTAATCAGCTCCATACCTTGGTTTAGAATGAAGGAGGCTGGTATCTCTGTCTCAGGACTCGATTTCCCAACACCCCGCAAGGGGAGCTGGGAAACACACTGTAGCTGGACTCTCAGTGAGAGAAGGGCAGCCTCTTGATCAGTGCGTCAGCTGGAGGGTCGGTTTCCTTTGGCACTTGCTGTAGCGAGCTGCGTCAGGCAAGTAGATAGTCGAACTGCTCCGAACCACCGAAGTTTGCCATAGCAAGTGAAGGTATATTTATACCTTGAAGGTGTTTAGGAATGCCATAGATTGACGTAAAGTCGGGCATAATAACGTCAGGACAGAACCCCTAGGGAATAGTTGTTCTTTGCAAAGTTCATGAGTTCTTGGACAAATCAATATTCAAGTAAGGGGAAGTTCCCTAACTGCTTAAGCCGATTTTCCAAGAAATCGTTGTGACGTTTGGTACGGGTGGAAGTAGCCATGCCTGTATTTGGTCTGCATGGACTATACCTAAATAAGGGATTGATTTCTATGCCTATATAAGGGTAATGTGAATTGTACCTATATAAGGGCATGAATCAGGAAAATTCACTCAGAGCTCTAAACGCCACACAACAGTGGGGCTCATCGGTAGTGGTCTTGATGGAGGTTTGGAATCTTGCTAAAAATTTACACTGCTTGAGGAGGCCCTTGTCTTGGCAGGCCGTAGTGCTTTTCCGATTTTCCCGATTCGACCCTCCAGGTGGTGCCAGTCCTCGACTGAGATCCCTTTTGGTGTTCGTCTTACAGTGACCATTTGGTCGATTCAGAGCTTGGCAGTTGGAGGCTGGAGACTTTTGCTTAGTAAGGTCGTTGGATGCGATACTTCTTGATTTTTTTGGCCAAAGATTCTGGTTTGATTTGGGTATATATAAATTGCAACTTATATAGGCAGGTAATGAGGCGATTTTTCTCTCAATTTTGAATTCTTGAATGGAACAATATTGGTGTTAAGTACCACTTTTTTATAATATTATATATACTATAATATTTTTGGCATGCCTGTTTCAAGCACGCTCTGAAGGATGTGTTGCTTTCTTGGAGGTACCAATATGGATTTAGAACGCAATCAGCCAAATCCCCACGAGGGGACACCAAATAGGGATACGTACATTAAACATGGCATTTCTTCTATAATGTATAGTGCCTTATGGAATAAATATACTAGGAAGGATCCTGATTTACGATGACCCATACATGGGTCATTTGATATTAGAAGAATTCAGTATGTAGAACAGTGTGTGTTTAAGCACAAAAGTAGACCAGATATGTTTGACTGTGTGCAAATGTGGATGAAAGAATCACCTGAGAGAGTGAGGAAGAGCAAGCTTTAGCAGACAAAGAACATCGCACAAATATCTATTTAAAAGCGCAGGAATTGAAAAATAAAGAAATGAAGGAAATAAAAGAAAAAAAGGATAGGGAACCCCGTTTACAGGTAAATGGCCAATACCCTGTCTGACACCCTCTCTATTCTCTACTTAATAAACCACATGAATCTATCCAAGATTTCTTTTAGGGTCTAATCAGCTCCGTACCTTGGTTTTAGAATGAAGGAGGTCTGGTATCTCTGTCTTGGGACTCGATTTCCCAACATCCCGCAAGGGGAGCTTGGAAACACTGGAGCTGGATTCTCAGTGAGAGAAAGGCAGCATCTCTGTCAGTGCGTTAGCTGGAGGGTCGGCTTCCTTCGGCACTTGCTGTAGTGAGCTGCGCCGGGCAAGTAGATAGTCGAACTGCTCCAAACCACTGTGTGTTTGTTAGGGCAAGTGTGGGCATATTTATACCTTGAAGGTGCCTGGTTTGACGTAAAGTCGGACAAAATAACGCCACCAAAGAACCCCAAGGCAATGGTAGTTCTTTGAAAATGCCATGATTTCTAGGGCAAATCAATATTCAAGAAAGGGGATGTCCCTGACTGCTGAAGCCGAGTTTTCCAAGAAATCGTTGTGGCTTTTTGGAACTAGTGGAAGTAGCCATGCCTGTATTTGGACTGGATGGGTTATGTCTAAATATGGTTATGATTTCTATGCCTATATAAGGGCAAGGTGAATTATACCTATATAAGGGCATGAATCAGTAAATTACACTAGGCTCCTAAAACGCTATACAACAATGTTAATTTTCTAGGACAAATCAATATTCAAGAAAGTGAATGTCCCTGACTGCTGAAGCCGAGTTTTCCAAGAAATCATTGTGGCTATTTGGGACTAGTGGAAGTAGCCATGCCTGTATTTGGACTGGATGGGTTATGTCTAAATATGGTTATGATTTCTATGCCTATATAAGGGCAAGGTGAATTATACCTATATAAGGGCATGAATCTGTAAATTACACTAGGCTCCTAAAACGCTATACAACAATGTTAATACAAACGTTTTGGGTTCTTCTGAGCGGTTTGTGGTTGAAACAGGAGCTACTCGTAATGCTCTGTCTAAACAATTGGTTCCTAGGGCTCCCCTGCCTGGCTTAACAATAACATCGATAGGATTTGATGGGACACCTTCCCTTAGCCCACTGTCACAACTGCTAGCATTCCATGTTGATAAATTCACTGCTGCATGTCCATTCTTGCTTTCCCCTAACACACCGGATAATATTGTGGGTCTCGATATGCTCAAACATTTTCGTGCCACAATACAATGTTCCCCAGAATGTGTGCGTGTCATTTTGAATGACAATTACCCTCTCACTGCAAGATCTTGTCTTCTGAAAGATGATACTGCTTTGGCTTCACTACCTAGTACTTTGTGGGCTACATCAGACACTGATGTGGGGCAAATGGTTATTACCCCAGTTCACATTCAAGTAAAGGAAGTTGCTTCATTACCACGACTGCCTCAATATAAAATATCTCGAGAAGGTGGAGAGGCACTGATACGTATTGTTCAAGATTTGATTGCAGTAGGTGTTATAGAAGAAGTCCCTTACATGTTTGTAATAGTCCTATTCTTCCGATTTTGAAAAGAGACACTGATACCAAAATATACAGGTTTATCATTGATTTGTGAGAGGTTAACAAGATCGTAGTGCCCTAATATCCAGTAGTCTCTGACATCACAACACTTCTTACTATGGTTCCTCCGACTGCTACTACATTCAGTGTGATCGACTTGAAGAATGCTTTCTTCTCGATACCTATTCATCCTGATAGCCATTATTTGTTCAGCTTCTCTTTGAATAATCAATCATTTAGATTCTGTAGAGCTCCACAAGGGTATACAGAGAGTCCTAGCATTTACAGCCAAGCATTGAAAAGACAGCTGGATTCTTTCCCTGTGCCAAAAGGGGTGGCTCTTATACAATATGTTGATGATATCTTGTTGGCTGCAGATACCCCTGAACAGTGTGAAGAAGGAACACTGTCATTGCTTTTCTTTCTTGCATCTCACCATCACAAGGTTTCCCTGAAGAAATTGCAATATTGTAGACAGCAGGTTACCAATTTAGGTCACCTCCTGTCTGTTATGTTATGTTAAGTGGCATTTTTAAAGTGCACTGACACCATAAGTTTCCTGGCGCTGAAAGGTGCAGAGGTTGCAGTGAGACAGGCTTAAACGGTTTGAGTAAAGAGACAGGTTTTTAAAAACATCCTGAAGTTCAGTAAAGAGCAGCTTGTCTTGACAGACAGGGGGGGGGGATTCCACAGTTTAGGGGCCAGATGGGCAAACCTGCGGCCTCCCCACTTTTTGAGTTTTATGGTAGTGGTGACTAGCAGGTGGAGGTGAGCCGACCGGAGATTGCTTGCCGGACGGTGCTGCGCGATAAGGGTTTTGAGGAAATGAGGACTGGTGCAATGAAGGGCTTTGAAGGTCAGACAGCCAATCTTAAAGGCTGCTCTTTGTTCGATAGCTAACCAATGTAGTTTGCACAGCAAGGGTTTTGCGGATTGCCATTTCGGAGATTTATTGATTAATCTGGCAGCCTGGTTTTGTACAATTTGGAGACGGCAGAGCAGAGACTGAGGTAGATCATGATAGAGGGAATTGGAGAAATCGAGGCGGGATAGTACCTGGGAGATCACTACCTGTACTAGTGCCGCATGCGTGAGTAAGTGGGCAATTTTGCGGATTTTGCGTAGTTGGAACATGCTGGATGAGATCACAGCCCCCACTTGAGCCTTGAGGGAGAGCTCCGCATCGATGACCACCCGGAGGCTCTTCACTGTGCTCGCTGGGGCAGGAAGAGGACCCAGCTCGTATGGCCAGAACTAGGGGCCCCAGTGTGCAGAGCTATTTCCAGGCAGGATGAGCTCTGCCTTTCCTGGGTTTAGCTTTAATTGGTTGTGATTCATCCACTGTTGTATGTGGAGCATAACTGTTTGAAAGCAATTTGCAGCATCAGGGGAAGCGAGAGGGAAAATGATCTGTAAATCGTCGGCATAGTTAAAAACCATGATGTCCCACCTCTTTAGCGAGTGGATCAATGGCCGAAGATACAGATTAAATAATAAGGGAGAAAGGGAGGAGCCCTGGGGGACTCCGCATGTCGTGGGTGCCTTGGTCGCCCTGAAGGGAGCCAGACTGACTACTTGCGCTCTACCCGAGAGGAAGGACTTGATCCACTCGAAGGCAGGGCCCTGAATGCCGGCCTGTCCGACACGGTGGAGAAGGATGTTGTGGTCCACCGTGTCGAAAGCAGCCGACAGATCCAGTAGTGTGGAATTTTAGTTCGTGTACTGAACATTATCTACGCCATCTTGCAGACTCACGTACGAGCATACACGACAGGCATTTTAGGTACCATGGTCTCCCTGTTCACGATCGCCCGTCAGCACGCTTCCCTGAACCTTGCAAGTCTTCCCCGCGCACCCTGGCTGCCCCCGCACTCACATGCACAAGTCATGAACCCTCCCCTCCCATGACTCTGTCTCAAGGAATCACACCCTGCGCCTGACCAACACCTCCTTTCCGTCCATGAATACCCCTCCTTTGATGACCCCTTCCTCTGAGCCCGACTGCCTGTACGAACCACTGGTCATCCTTTAGCCCGAGGATACAGTTTATTGCCCATTACTGTATGCACTCGCCTTTCCTGAAAGGAGCCACTATTGATCACGACCTCCCCATCCCCTGAGATTCGATCAGGCGCACACATTCCAAAGGAATCGGCAGAACACTCAGCTGCGTGATAGCCCCTCCCAATCATATGAGGGGAAAGGGCCTCTACTGTTGTCATGTGTTGGAATGGGCCGGAACTGGGGGGGTGCCGGTGATGTCGTTCTCATACTTCACAATGTCCCTGTTGTAATAAAGGACGTTCACATGTCTTAAACCAGTGTATAAAAGACCAGGTCTCAGAGAGGTTGAGAGAGCACCTCGAGACGATACCTTGTTGTCTGATCTGATGTGTTCTACTCCGACGGAATAAAACTTGTTTCCTGTCTTCCTGTCTCCAGCGCCTGCCTCTTCATTGAATAACTTCGTATGGTATTAGAGGCGTTTTACGCCGGGCAAATTTAACTTAGGAAACATCTACTGAGATCGCCTGACCATTTTTTAATTGATCTTTATCAATTGGCGTCCCAAACGCGGGGCCCATCAGCGACACGTGGATCCAGTGGGAGAGGTCCCGACGACAGAGTGAACAACTGCAACGATCGGAAGAGCTCCTGTCCAATAGACCCTCGTCTGACAGCCGATCATCTGAACTTCACTGATTCCGAGCAGACCTCTCCCGAGTGATCTACGGTCCTGACTGGGAACCACCAGGAGTGCCGCGATAGCAACAGAGAGTAGAGGACGATCGGGCGCTGGAAGCAGAAGACGAGAAACTGTCCATGCGGTCCGGGTAAGGTCGTGACACACGACAAATTGCGAAATTGATTGATTGATTGTTTGAAAATACTAGTATTACTTATTGACTGTTTCTGAGGAATTCTCTATTTGCAAACAAACACGGAATCGCCATACTCTGTTTAGTCTTTGCAGGTAGTGAAGGGTAGGCAACGCAAGCCTTTAACACGTCGTGCCTATTTTTTTTTCCTCCACATTGATTGATTGATTGAATCGAGCATTGAATTGTTCGAAGTTGGTTCTCTTAAGGATCTTCTCTGTCTGCAAACGGGGAAGAATAGGAATATTCTCTCTCCCTTTGCCGATAGTGAAGGGTAGGTAACGCAAACCTTTAACACGTCGTACCTATTTCGTTCCTCATTGATTGATTGTTTGCCCGAACATTGACTGTTTTGGGAATTGGTTCTTTTCGGAGGTATTCTCTATTTGCAAATAGCGTAGAATAGAATATTCTGTCCAGTCTTTGCAAGTAGTGAAAAGATAGGTAGTGCAGGCTTTTGCCCCCCCATTGTAATCCGTCATGCCTATCTTCTCCCCATTGGTTCATAGTTGGGTCAACCCGCACCGCTTATTAGAGATGAACCATCCAGCTCCACTGGAAGGCACCCCTAATAAGGACATGTTTACTAAGCAAGGACTAGTCGCTATAGCTTATAGTAAGTTATGGCATAAATATACAAAAAAGGATCCTAAAAATCAATGGCCACTGATAAGTTCATTTGATAAAAATAAAATAAAAACACTAGAAGCAGCTGTAAAAATAAACAAGGCAACGCCCACTATGCTTGATAGTATTGGCATGTGGCGCAAAGAAGCAGAACATCGCAGGAAAAGAGAGGAAGCGAAAATAGAAAAAAAAGTTACGAAAAACCGCCCATCTGGCCGCAAAAGAACTAGATGAAGAAATAAGAAGAAGAGAGGAAGTTAGACAAACGCAAGAATCAGGACTGGCAGGCCAATGCCCTGTCAGGACCACCTCTGCGCTCTACCCGGAGATACCCTCCAAACAGCGGGCAAATGACGAGTTACTGCTCGGTCCTCCAATTATCTACATGCCTCCTCCTTATGCTCCCAGCCAGCCTCTAGCACAACACTCACCAGTTCAAGGTGCAGGTATGGGTGACCCTAGCGCTAGTGCCCCGGCTCTTACGGCCTTCGCACCAGCCGCATTGGTAACAACAGCAGATGAACATGAGACTAGCAGGCACCTAACAGCCAGACCGAATAGGTTGAGCAAAGATGAGCGGGATGGAATCGACCAGATAGCAAAGACCCTGGTAGAACGGAAGGAGAGCGAAGAATATACGATGAATATGCACAATTCACATGCCGGTAGTCATAGACGGCATTTCATTTTACGGTTCAGCTACCACACCCTGAACGCGTATGAGGATAGGTACCAGAATAAAGGTCCTGCTAAATTGACGGCTCTATATAGAAGGGTCGATGTTGGAGATGGAACTGAGAGCGATGTGACGGACCTCTTCATGCAAACGCTTGAGGTCTTCCGCCACCTTGCGGAACAGAAACCAGAGGTCAAGATCACAGTCCCTGGGACGATTGAGTCCTCATTAGAAGCAGCCAACACGATGATGCCTATCAGAGAAGCCGCCCCCTATTGGGTTCCCCCAAGAGGTCAGGGAACAAACGATGATATCAACCACGCAGATGCAAAAGGGAGGGTTGTGTACAACTGGGTTTACCAACCATGGGATCGGCAAGATATTTTAACTTTTAGGCAAACCCTGCCCGATCTACGAAAGAACCCTACGGCATTTTATACAGAACTAGGCACAACCATAATGACTCTAGCGGACATTGATTTGTTTTTCGGGTTGTGTCTGCCGGCTGATGTGTGGAAGCAAATCCGGAAAGCCGACCACACAGACCTGTTCGGACACACCTGGAAACAACTCGATGACCTAGATAGGCAGCGAGAGCCCGGAAAGAAACCTGTAAAAGATATACTGGAACTCCCAGACAAAATAGTGCAGAAGCTAAAGACGTTGATCCCAGAAAAGAAGGTAGACTGGTCGGTAGTCACGGCTTGTCGCCAGAAACCTCAGGAAGATGTATCAGAATACTTCTCACGATTTGAAACAGTGTTCTCCGACTACAGTGGCCAAGATATGACCACCGCAACCGGACAACACCTATTCGTGCAAAACTACGTAAAAGGGCTATCGCAAGAGGTCTCCCAAAAATTACAGACTAGCGAGAGTAGTTGGGGAGCCTCTAAACCTGCAGCTATCCTTCAGATGGCTCAGTACTACGAACACCAAAAGAACGAGAACGAAAGGGCAACTGAGAAAAAGAAAAAGGACTTAAAGGAACGAGTAATGATTGCTCAATTGCAGGGAGTGACTACAGGAAGGGAACGGTATAGAGGGAACTACCAGTCGAATGCCCCTAGGAATTCGGCCCCTAGAGACCGCAACCCCACACCTGGCGCTCCACGAACTGACCTCGATGAGGACCAGTGTGCATTTTGCAAAGAATTTGGGCATTGGAAATCTCAATGCCTGGCCCTTCGGGAAATTATTAAAAATAAAGAGACAAGGGACATGACAAATGGCTCCAAAACTGGAGGGCAGGGACGAGGGCAGACCCGCGACACCACCAATGACCGATCTGGCAGACCAAACACATTTGACCGCCCCCGACAGAATCAGTGCCAACAGTCCGACTGCAACAATGCTCACGACTCTGCATAGGACTGCCAGGGGCAAGGGAGGGATCCAGTCGAGCTCTGTGTTGACCAGCAAGGTCCTTACGTCACTGCTAAGGTCCTGGGTACAAAGTCTCCATTTTTGGTAGACACTGTAGCGACACGTAGTGTATTATCAAAACGACTGATTCCAAGGGCACCCTTGTCTGGCTCACACATTACCTCGATAGGTTTCGATGGAACGCCCTCCACTAATCCCCTGTCTGTACCTATCTCCTTTGACCTAGGAAGCAATCCCATTGACACAACATTTCTGCTCTCCTCCAACTCCCCTGACGCCATTATGGGTATTGATTTACTGAAACATTTCCGGGCTACTATTAGGTGTTCCCCGGATGGAGTCCGAGTCATTCTGTACGACAACCCGAGCATGACCAGACCCTACCCCGCGCGACATATGTACGCCATAACAGATGCTGACCTATCCTTGCTCGATACCCTACCCCTGTACCTATGGGCCAGAAACGACTCTGATGTAGGACGAATGATGATCGATCCTGTACACATAACTGTTCGACCAGATGCAATACTCCCGAAACTCCCACAGTACCGGATATCGCCCGAAGGCGAGAAGGCATTGGTAGCGATTATTCAGTCCTTGGTAGATGCAGGAGTGGTAGAGGAAGTGGTTAGTAATGTCTGCAATAGCCCTATCCTACCCATTGTTAAGAAGCACGGTGAGGGAGATGAGAAAGCGTACCGCTTCATCATCGACCTGCGAGAAGTCAACAAAGTGGTGGTGCCACAGTACCCCGTAGTCTCAGACATCGCCACCATTCTGACTCTCATCCCGTCCACTGCCACCACCTTCACCGTTATTGATCTTAAAAATGCATTTTTCTCTATCCCCATCCATCCAGACAGCCGTTATCTCTTCGGCTTCACTTAAAAAAACCGTTCGTACCGATTTTGTAGAGCTCCCCAGGGCTACACTGAAAGTCCCAGCATTTACAGCCAGGCCCTCAAAAGACAGCTGGACGCCGTCCAGCTACCAGATGGAGTGGTGTTGATCCAATATGTTGACGATATCCTTTTGGCGGCCGACACCACTCCACTTGCAATCACAGCCACTATCCAACTCTTGCACTTTCTTGCGGAGAATGGTCACAAAGTCTCCAAAAAGAAACTGCAGTTCTGTCAGCCCCAAGTAACATACCTAGGTCACCTCCTGTCCAAAGAAGGGAGGAAACTTACGCCCGACCGAATCCAAACCATCCTAGACACCCCCATTCCAAAAACACAGAAGCAAGTCCGCTCATTAGTGGGCCTTACTTCTTTCTGCCGACAATGGTTACCAAATTTCAGTCTCATTATAAAACCCCTACTTTCCCTGTTGGCCAAAGATGTTCCGTTCCCACTCCCTTGGACTCCCGAATGCCAAGCATCCTTTAAGGAGTTGCGGGATGCCCTTTGCTCGGCACCCGTTCTAGGAACACCAGATTACTCCAAGCCCTTCTCCCTCTTCACTCACGAAAGGGAGGGATGCGCATTGTCTGTTCTAACTCAGCCCATCGGCGCCAAACAACGCCCTTGTGCCTACTTCTCTGCCACTCTTGATCCAGTCGCCAGAGCTCTACCTGCCTGCCTTCGAGCAGTAGCCGCTGCTGCTGTCTCTATCCGCCAGAGTGAGGGAATTGTGCTTTCAAACTCCCTCACGGTATTAGTGCCCCATGCAGTTGACACCCTTTTGAACCAGACTAAGACTCAGCACCTGACTAGCGCACGACTAACAGGGTACGAACTGACTCTACTTGCACCCCACATCACCCTGAAGAGATGCACGACATTGAACCCTGCTACACTGTTACCCTTGCCCGAAAATGACCCCGATGTACCCCCTATACACGACTGTGTGACCCTCACGGACGAACAGACAAGGAGTAGAGTTGACCTCCGAGACATTGCTTTTACAGATCCTGATGGAGAACTTTGGGTAGATGGCTCTTGTATCAAACTCCCAGACGGCACCACTTCTGCTGCCTATGCGGTAACGACAGCTCGAACAGTAGTTGAAACCGCTCGCATCACACAACGATCCGCACAGGCAGCAGAACTAATTGCCCTCACGCGAGCCTGTATCATAGCAGCAGGAACCACGGCAAACATTTACACGGACAGCCAGTACGCCTTCGGGGTGGTTCATCATTTTGGGCTCCTGTGGAGGGAAAGGGGATTCCTGACGTCCCACGGTACGCCTATCCTTCACGGAGATTTAGTCTCCGCCCTGATTGAAGCAGTTCTTCTCCCCAGACAATTAGCAGTGATCAAATGCCAGGCACACAAGAAGGTGACAGATTTAGTTGGACAGGGAAACGCACTAGCCGACATCACTGCCCGAACCACAGCTGAGAATAGGACAACGACACGCATGTATGTGACCAGGTCACAAGCAGAAAAATGGACTGACGCTAGGGAAACGATCAGGGACATCCAATCGGCCAGCACACCACACGAATTGACTGAGTGGGCGCGGGTGGGTCTAAGGGACGATGAAGACTGCTGGCGGACAAAGGACACGAACAAATGGTTGCTGCCTGATGCATACTTGATCCCCATACTGACCATGGCACACTCCCCTGCACACATAGGTTCTGCCCCCATGATTGAACTCATTTCCAAAGTCTGGCACAACAACAAGATCTCCGACTCGGCCAAACGCCTAGTCCAGCAGTGCCTTATCTGCTTACAACACAACCCCGGGAAAGGAACTGTGGTACCCCGGGGAGGGTTTGGGATCCCCGACTACCCCTTTGAGGTCCTCCAGATGGATTACATCCAGCTAGAGAGGTGCCAAGGCTTGAAGTACGTTTTAGTCATTGTATGTGCCTTCAGCAAATGGGTGGAAGCCTATCCGACCCGTGATAACACTGCCATGACTACTGCCAAAGTACTACTTAAGGAGTTTTTCCCCCGCTACGGCCTTTGTCGAATTTTATGGCGCGACAATGGCCCCCACTTCATAGCTGAAGTTATCCAACTAATCCTGAAGGGGTTGGGGGTAAAACAAAGGTTCCATGCTGTCTTCCACCCCCAATCCGCTGGCCTGGTTGAACGACACAACGCTACACTGAAACTGAAACTGTCAAAAATAGTGGCCACCACAGGACTTAAGTGGCCAGATGCCCTTCCACTGGCACTACTATCGATGCGCTCCACTCCCACTAAGCACCACTTGACCCCCTACGAAGTCGTGTTTGGGCGGCCTATGAACCTCTGGACTGCCCCCAAACCGACCTCCATTCACGACGTCCCCGACGTCCTGCTGTCAGATTATTTATACAAGTTAACTAAAACATTGTCTGTCATTCATCAACAGGTGCAGCAGGCCATCCCCGATGCTTCCAGGGGTCCCGGTCACGATATCCAACCGGGTGACTACATCCTAATCCGGAACTTTCAACGAACGAAGAGTCTGGAACCCCGGTGGACGGGCCCCTGGCAAGTACTGGTCACCACTCGGACGGCTCTTCGAGTGGAGGGGAAAAAGAACTGGCTACATGCGCACCACTGCAAGAAGATTTCCTCGACCCTGGCCACGACAGACAACGTCAGCACCCAAGAAGAGCTCCTGAACAAAGACCGACCATCACTGAACTGCTATCCTGATACTGAGGCACTTGAACTTGCAAAACACTCTGATCCCACTGTGCCATCTCGAGAAGGGTATTTCCTGCGTCGAAAGGAGGGAGCTTCGGCTAAGTAGGCCACTGACTAAGTTAAAAATCTCAGAACGGTGACCCAAAGCAACCAAGGGTTACCCGGAGAGAAGCTAAACAAAGTCTGTGGTTCTGCCCACTACCGAGCACCTTGAAGATGAAGATGATGGAAGCGCCAGATAAGAAGATGATGGAAGCGCCAGATAAGAAGACGTCGGAAGCAACAGGAAATACCCACTACAGGAACCCAAAGACTGACAATTTGCACAGATCAAAGACAATCGCTTTCTTCATTGTCTTCCTCTTTTGCCTCCTCCTCATGACTTCCTTCTGGATCTTGGAGGAAAGCACACCCGTTCACCAGATGTTGCCAACCACTGTCCAGCCAACCACGAAAGAGCACCACCTGATCACCCTTTCACCTCAGCTCCGAGAAAGGCGTAGGGAGTTCTGGAACAATTCCTTCGTACAACTGTTGAACCAGCACAACCTTGCTGCAAATGCCACGAACTGCTGGATCTGTGGGTTGCTCCCACATGCTACCGGACACTCCATCCCCTTCATCCCTTCTCCTTTCTCAGTTCACGGCTCCTGCCTCGCCTGGTTGATCCTCATGCAGGAAAGCCACAAGGACAACGCCACTTCTGGTCAGACAGTGTCACACTTCTACTATGGGTTCTGGCTGAACAAGACAGGAAAACCCTTTTGTCCTGCAATTTCAGGTTCAACCTTCCTTACGAACATCCCTGCCAAAGAAAGGGTCGAAATGCAAGTGCTCCACAATCCAGCCAGACCCACCTTCTCCCACCTGCGGAAATAAACGGCTGCCACCCTGACCGTGGCCCTGTCTGTCATCAATGTCACAGGACTTGTATGCCTCGAAGGACAAGGAACGCAGCTGGTGGGTCACAGTTCTTGTCGCATCACCAAAACATTGGTCTCAGCTGACCCCCCCTCCTTTGTTGCTTCCCCGAATATGTACTTTGTTTGTGGCACCAAAGCTTACACTTGGCTCCCAAGAGGCTGGAGGGGTACGTGCTACATCGCCTTCATTCTTCCTCCCACGTATGTGGCTCCAGCCAACCACCACCGGCAAAAGCGCGCCGGAGATGTTGAACAAGCCGACTCCACCGGAGCACAGTTCCTGGATGCAGCAAAGGGACTTGTTCCTCTGTGGGGACCAATGGCAAATAGCCGCGCTATCCGACACCTGACTCAGGCATTAGAAACAACCATTAACATCACCGCTGGCATCCTCGCCAACAACACGGCTGAGCTTCAGGCCGTCCGCCTGGTGGCTCTTCAAAACCGTCTTGTTCTAGATGTGGTTCTGGCCGACCGCGGAGGAGCATGCCGCATCATCGGCTCCAGCTGTTGCACCTACGTGCCAGATGACTCACCTTCAGTCTACAAAGCAATCGAACACCTCCACAGACTGTCCTCAGAGGTTCACCAGGAGCAGGAAGGATGGTCGCTTGGAGGCTGGTTCTGGGACACTTTAAAGAGCTGGGGATGGAGATTGTTCACGTTTTTATTGATACCAATCATGATACTGTGTGGGTGTTGCTTAGGTATTCAATGTTTACCATCTTTATGTGCACTCATTTCTAACTGTATGTGCCCAAAGACTTTGAACTTTAAACCTGAGCACATGAGTCCCCTATACGAGATAGAGGTGCGTGGTCTCATGGGGATTGATCCGAACTGACAAGCTGGCGAGACATGTTAAAGGGAGGACTGTGGAATTTTAGTTCGTGTACTGAACATTATCTACGCCATCTTGCAGACTCACGTACGAGCATACACGACAGCCATTTTAGGTACCATGGTCTCCCTGTTCACGATCGCCCGTCAGCACGCTTCCCTGAACCTTGCAAGTCTTCCCCGCGCACCCTGGCTGCCCCCGCACTCACATGCACAAGTCATGAACCCTCCCCTCCCATGACTCTGTCTCAAGGAATCACACCCTGCGCCTGACCAACACCTCCTTTCCGTCCATGAATACCCCTCCTTTGATGACCCCTTCCTCTGAGCCCGACTGCCTGTACGAACCACTGGTCATCCTTTAGCCCGAGGATACAGTTTATTGCCCATTACTGTATGCACTCGCCTTTCCTGAAAGGAGCCACTATTGATCACGACCTCCCCATCCCCTGAGATTCGATCAGGCGCACACATTCCAAAGGAATCGGCAGAACACTCAGCTGCGTGATAGCCCCTCCCAATCATATGAGGGGAAAGGGCCTCTACTGTTGTCATGTGTTGGAATGGGCCGGAACTGGGGGGGTGCCGGTGATGTCGTTCTCATACTTCACAATGTCCCTGTTGTAATAAAGGACGTTCACATGTCTTAAACCAGTGTATAAAAGACCAGGTCTCAGAGAGGTTGAGAGAGCACCTCGAGACGATACCTTGTTGTCTGATCTGATGTGTTCTACTCCGACGGAATAAAACTTGTTTCCTGTCTTCCTGTCTCCAGCGCCTGCCTCTTCATTGAATAACTTCGTATGGTATTAGAGGCGTTTTACGCCGGGCAAATTTAACTTAGGAAACATCTACTGAGATCGCCTGACCATTTTTGAATTGATCTTTATCAGTAGCACAAGTGCCTGAGGGGTCCCCCTGTCCGCATTCCCCCTCAAGGCGTCCAAAACTGCCAGGATAACGGCCTCGGTGGAATGGGCTGGCCTAAAGCCAGCTTGGTTGGGTTCGAGGTAGCAAGAGCTCTCGATGAAATTAGAGAGACAGCGGGTGACGTGGGCCTCAAGGAGCTTGGACAGGTAGGGCAGGAGGGAAATGGGACGATAGTTAGAGAGGTTGGCAGGGTCTGCTCCTGGTTTCTTCAGCAATGGCACTAGAATGGCCTCCTTGAAAGAGCTGGGGACCGTGCCAGTGCTGAGGGAAGCATTCAGCAATGGA
This sequence comes from Lissotriton helveticus, assembly GCF_964261635.1. Lineage (NCBI taxonomy): Eukaryota > Metazoa > Chordata > Amphibia > Caudata > Salamandridae > Lissotriton > Lissotriton helveticus. The sequence continues at coordinate 234,893,269 of NC_136058.1, forward strand.
AGGATACCATCCAGTAGAGTGAGACAGACGTCTCTGAAGACTGAGGGAGGGCAGCAGTCATTGGGGGAGCCTGACTTGATACGGGCCGAGAGCTCTGACAGGGTGCTCGGGTTGAGGGCGGGGAAGTGGGTCAGGTACAGATGATTTAGGGGAGAGGAATCCCCAGACCTTACAGGGGTGAGGGGAGGGATGGAGTTCTTGATGTTGGCTATTTTTTCGATAAAGAAGGAATTCAGAGCGTTGCATGTCTCTAGTGTAGGAACCTGAGTCGGGAGGGTTCTGTCGTCCGATGTGAGATCATTCATGATTTTGAAGATTTCTTTTGATTTATTATGGGCGGAAAGGATTCTGTCAGAGACGTGAATAGATTTTGCCAAGGATATCGCGCTTTTGTAGTCTTTGCGGGCCACGACAAAGAGCGTTCTGTCGGTATCGGAGTAGTTGCATCTCCAGTTCCGTTCTAACTGGCGTAACTTCAGTTTCTGTGCTTTAAGTGTACTAGAGAACCATCTGTACGAATTACTGTGTCTGGTGCGTGGAAATGCAGTGAGAGGAGCAAACCGGTCACTGGCCGTTTGTAGCCATTTGGTGGTGTCCCCTTCCATTAACTCCACACTGGCGTCAGAGTCGGTGGTGGGGCAAGTGTTGGCCAGGAAGTCGAGGAAGCCTTGGGAGTCATAGGAGCTCCATTTGCGCGAAAGCCCACCTGCCAGGATAGGGGCCTTGACCCTGCCTCGGACTGAGATGGTCGCGTCGATCAGGTGGTGATCGGACCAAATGCAGGGAAGATGACTGGGCGAGATAGTACTAGGTCGTGGGTCCAGATGTGGTCAAGGGTGTGGCCCTTAATGTGGGTGGGAGTAGTAGTTTGTTGGACCAGGTTGAGGCTGGTTAAGGCTTCCAATAATTCCGTAGCATGAGGACCAGCTTTGTCATCGTTAAACCAGTAGTTGAAGTCGCCGAAGAGGGCGATTCTGGCATAGTGCGTCAAGAGGTTTGCCATCTGTTCACTCAGGGAGATAGGGAACGAGGGCATGGATTGGGGGGCCGATATATAAGTATGAGCGTGAGGGCGCCAGCCTCAGTTTCTAGATTAATGACCAAGTTATCCACCTCTGGTAGATCAAGGGAAGCCGTGGTGATAAATTTAAATTGTTTCTGTATGATGGCTGCCACCCCACCCCCAGGACGGCCTGATGAGCGGTTTGCATTGAGGATGTAATAATCTGGGGGGAGGGCTGCCAGGATGTCCGGGTGGGAGTCTGCAGTAAGCCAAGTCTCCGTAATTAATAGTACATCGGGTTTTTCAGTAGTGAGGAGGATAAATATGTCTAATTGGTGCTTTACCAAAGAGCGTGTGTTGAGGTACAACACACGGAGGGATGTCTCACTCCTTGTAGGGCTGGCTTCACACTTGCGCCTATCAGGGGGGCTGAGCGCCCAGCAAGAGATGCTCGTGGAATTGATTCGCTCAGCTACGGCAGTGGGAAGTGGCGAGTACGCGGATTGTAGCTCTCTGAGGGTGTTTGCAGGGTAGGAGAGCTGTCACCCTGTGCCGCTAGCCCCAGGGCCCGGCCAGGCGCGGACGGGCGCAGACGGGCTTGCCTTTGGCGCGCTGCCGGCACGCCAGCTGCGCCCGTCCGCTGCGCTCCCGTGCAAATGGCTGCATTTGGACCTAGTGTCCCGCCTTCAAGCGCCGCCCCTGGACGACCGCTTGGCTAAGGCCTGAGGGTAGAGAGCAAGGGGAGTGGTGACTGTGAGCAGGGGATCGCGATTCGGTAATACAAATTAGTGAGGTGGTGAAAATAGTTAAAAACACATAAGTTTAAGAACAGTCAATTTCTAATCAAATTGCTTCTAACGCGCAGCTTTTAAATCAAACAGCGCGGTGTCAGCTCGCAGCGCGGCAACAAGCACAATTGCCGGTTTGTAGCGAAAGGCCGGGTTTTAACTAGAATCCCGCCTTCAAGCTCCGCCCCTGGACAGCCGATTGGCTATGGCCTGAGGGTAGAGAGCAAGGGGAGTGATGACTGTGAGCAGGGGATCACGATTCGGTAATACAAGTAAATGAGGTGGCGAAAATAGTTTAAAAACACATAAGTTTAAGAACAGTCAATTTCTAATCAAATTGATTCTAACGTGCAGCTTTTTAAATCAAACAGCGCGGTGTCAGCTCGCAGCGCGGCAACAAGCACAATTGCCGGTTTGTAGCTAAAGGCCGGGTTTTAACTAGTATCCCGCCTTCAAGCTCTGCCCCTGGATGACCGATTGGCTATGGCCTGAGGGTAGAGAGCAGGGGAGTGGTGACTGTGAGCAGGGGATCGCGATTCGGTAATACAAGTAAGTGAGGTGGCGAAAATAGTTAAAAACACATACGTTTAAGAACAGTCAATTTCTAATCAAATTGCTTCTAACGCGCAGTTTTTTAAATCAAACAGCGCGGTGTCAGCTCGCAGCGCGGCAACAAGCACAATTGCCGGTTTGTAGCAAAAGGCCGGGTTTTAACTAGAATCCCGCCTTTAAGCTCTGCCCCTGGACAGCCGATTGGCTAAGGCCTGAGGGTAGAGAGCAAGGGGAGTGGTGACTGTGAGCAGGGGATCGCGATTCGGTAATACAAGTAAGTGAGGTGGCGAAAATAGTTAAAAACACATAAGTTTAAGAACAGTCAATTTCTAACCAGATTGCTTCTAACGCGCAGCTTTTTAAATCAAACAGCGCGGTGTCAGCTCGCAGCTCGGCAACAAGCACAATTGCTTAGGAGGAACGTGCACTCACACCAGATCGCATTCAAGCTAGTTTAGACACGCCTGTGCCTCGTACTCAGAAGGATGTTCGTGCACTGATTGGCCTTACTTCTTTCAGTAGGCAGTGGATCCTTAGCTTTTCCCACATTGTTAAACGTTTGTTGGCCCTTGTGAGACTTGGCTCTTTCCCCAAAATTTTTCGCCTTTTTATTTCCCTTTTAAATCAGAATGCCCTCATGGTAACAACAATGTATAGGCCTTGTGTAGTGAGGAAAGCCCTGTGTACTGTGAAACTGATGTTAAGATGCAGGTGTCTTATACCCCTAACATGGCTGCCACTGACCACTGCTGCTGCAGCGGGGTTTAGTGGGCGCATTCTAGTGGCTAGGGCCTGGCTGGAACCCTCCAAACAATGTATCAACTTAGCCTGCCAGCCTGCCCACAGGTAGAATGGTGGAACCTCCTAGAACCCCCTGGAACCTTCTGGAACAGGTGAGGTGACACCAACTGCCACTGCCAACTGTCATCTGGCACTGTATAAGGAAAGGAAGGTAAACTTTCCTGTCAGAGGGACTAAGGGGAGACCTGGGGAAGTACCTACGCAGGAGGATAGGCAGTGGGGGTCAGGGCAGGGTCTTATGATGCTGGAATGACAGGGCCTAGTGTGCTGCTTTACAAGTATTGAGGCATCCTGTACCCCCCCCACTGACCTAACCCCGCGGCAGGGAACCCCCAGGGACCACTTGAAGGGATTGGCTGAGAAGAACTTGGAACACCAGCCACCAAACTATTCCCCCCTTCAAGGAACAAGAAACCAAGCAACAAAACTAAGGGCGTAAGGAACATCACGCCAACAAGAAACTAAGCTTCTATTTACAAGGGTGCAAGAAACATCACGCCAACAAGAAACTAAGCCTCTATTTACAAGGGCGCAAGAAACCTAAAGCGCTAAGAAGAAATTAAATCATCACAGGACTTTTGAAGAAGCAAACAGGTATTGGCGCGGTACTGACCCTGCGTTTCCTGATGTCACCTGGGGTCTCCCTTGCTAACCTGCTACTGGGGTGTCACCTGTCCTGTATATCTAGCGCTGCCCTTGCTGACCCTGTGAAGAGCGCTGAAGTAATGGAGGGGGTTGCTGCCTTCTGAAGCGCTATATTTGCCTGAACTGCAGCACCCTGAACTGAATGTTATTAGACCTGCTGGTCTTGCCACCACCTCGTGTGGGCCAAAGCGCTATAGCCCTGCACCCTGCTGTCTGTGAAGCGCTAGAATCCTGGGCGTGATTCCTGCCTGAAGCGCTATATTCTGTGGTGCCCTTCAGCAGCGCTACCTGGAATGAACTGTCTGCCGAGCGCTACCTCTGCTGTGAATTGCCTGCTATATCGTAGCGCTGTGAATCCTGAAAAGCGCTATCCCCCTGAAGCGCTGTGTCACCAAGAACTTCTGTGGCTCTAGAAGTTGCTGCCTTCTGAAGCGCTGACTCCCTGCTCCCCCAACGCTCCTTTGCTGTCCCTGTGAAGAGTGCTGAGGTACTGAAGAGGGTTGCTGCCTTGTGAAGTGCTGTACCTGCAGGGTGCTATTATCTAAACCTGATTGCCTGCTCAAGCGCTGTCCCCAGCATTGCCTGTGGCCAAGCGCTGTCATGTGAGGAACTGAGGTAGTGCCCAGGGAAGCGCTGTAATTTCACTCCAAGCGCTTTCTTGAATGTCCCATAGAAGCGCTGTAATTGTGCCTCCAAGCGCTCTCTTGTAGGCCCCAGAGAAACGCTGTATTTTTGACCTTAAGTGCCCACCTGTTGGCCCCTATGTGCCTCTAGTGACGTGGAGGCCATTAAGTTACTGTTTATGCCTGAGGACAGGCTTGCCATTCATTAACTATTTGGGCCCTGGTTCCGGCGTAGGCCTAAAGACATACTGAGTTCATCTGCGATGGCTTAGCCCTGCATAGGGGAGTCCAAGGCATAGTAAAATGCTCATTGAGAATGCTTTACTGAATTGCTTATTGAAATGTTCACCTTAATTAACAGAAATGTTTTACTAATCTAAAGCAAGGCCTGTGCTTACTTAATGAGATGTTGCTCTCTAGCAATGAGTAATGTTCTATTTATAAGTTACTTAATGAAATGCCTATGCCTGATTCCTTCCCTGTAATGTTTACTCCTGATTAGGGGGATGTTACCTATGATTGGGGAAGAGTTTTGAAGTGGTTATTCCTGCTTGGAACCAGGATTATTCTGAACTATAGAAGTTTTATTACACCCCTGCCCCAGTGTTATAACCTCTACTTATTTACAGGATTACTCTTGGGTGCTGAGAGGTTTATGCCTGCTTAATGTAGGAATTAGAATGTTGATCCTGGCCTGGGGTGGAAACGCCAACAGCTGCATAATGAACTGTGTCTGCTGACTAATGAAACATTTATTCATGTTGGTTGAAAGGTGGAGCACATGCCCACAGTTATGGAGTGAGGTGCTCCTTGCTTTAAAAGGAATGTTTACATTTACTAAAAGGCTTTACATGCATAAACCAAGTCTTCTAAGCTCAGGCTTGCCTGTTAAAAATGGTTATCTCTGCCTTGAAGAGTTGTTAACTGTTGATTGCTGAGTAGGGGAACGTTAATGCTATAAGGATATAGTTACACTGCCTAATGAGATGTTTTATCCGCAGTGGCGTGTTTTTATTTCTGCCATAGGAGTTTCATTCCTGCCTAAGGAAATGGTTAATGAAATGTTTTACCCTCAGTGAAGTGTTTTACTTCTACTAAACTGATTATCTCTATTGCAGGAAATGTTTTACCTGTAAGCTCCTGATTAATAGGGGGAAGGCCCTGCCTGTTCAGGCATCAGGTAATAGGATGGTGTGTGATGCCTAAAGAAATACTTTATGCCTAATGAAAGGTGTTGACCTCATTTGAGGCAATGTTTACTCCTGCCCAGGGAAGGGTCTCATACCCCTGCTATAACAGAGATCTACTTACACCTGCTCAATGTAGGGATTTCTACTTCCCTGATGGAATGTTGGTGTAGCCCTGATACAGTTAAACCTGCACAAGGGGATGGTTACCTAGATTGCAATGTTTTCTCCTAGTTAGTGCTGGCTAATGCAATGGTTAGCTGGGCCCAATGAGGAGTTCTCCCAAAGGGATGCCCAACCTTGTTATATGGAATAATTATTCTTAATGAAATGTTTAATTCCTATTACAGGAGGAGAGTTACGTCCACATACTTTTGTGGCAAATGAAATGTTTCATATTTAAGGAAATGTTTGAACTACACTTAAAGAATTTATTCCTACAGCGGGGAGATGTTTCTGTTATGGAACTGTCCCTTTGTTTACCTGAGGAAATGGATATTGATGCTTAATGCAGTGTTGTTCTTATGACTTTGAGATGGATTCCTTTCAGGTATTGACCAAGAAGCAAGGCGTAGGTCGGGCCTGTGTCCCACTAAAAATGTATTTAACTATTTATTGATCCAATATTTAATATTTATTGCAGAACGGATATTTATTCATCTAATATTGATTGCAAGTCTTGAGACACATGTATTTTAAATGAATTTATGATTTCCCTGATCCTGCTCTATCTATCTGATTATTTATCTTAATACAAGTCACTTGTTTTTATACAAGCTCTGGAGTGGAGTCATTTATTGCGTGCCCAGGTTTCTGTCTCAGTGTGAGTGTGTGCTGCATGATCGCTTAACACATGTGCTTTCGGATGCCTACCCGCTCGTGCCATGCTACCCTAGGGGACTGGTGACCCCAGTTCCAACAGCCCTGTTGACTAAAGATACCCCAATGCCCCTTCCATGGACTACTGAATGCCAAAGTGCTTTCCAACTGTTGCTTCAAGCTATATGTTCTGCACCAGTATTAGGCACTCAAGACTACACTAAGGCCTTCACACTCTATGTACACAAAAGAGGTGGTTGCGCGCTCACTGTTTTAACCTAGACACACAGTGATAATCAGCGTCCTTGTGCATATTTTTCAGCTGTCCTTGATCCAGTCACTCGTGCATTGCCTGGGTATTTTCATTCTGTTGCAGCAGCAGCTGTGTCCATACGTCAGAGTGAGGGAATAGTTTTTTCACATATACTGCTTGTGTTAGTGCCCCATGCAGTTGATGCCCTTTGAACCAAACTAAAAAGCAGCATTTAACTAGTGCTCACTTGACAGGATATGAATTAACACTTTTGGCCCCTCATATCACCTTAAAAAGATGTTCGACTCTTAATCCGGCTACTCTATTGCCAATTCCAGCTACTCAGTCTCAGTCACAGGAGTCTCATGACTGTATATTCCTAATTGAGGAACAGACAAGGGTTGTGTTGACCTGCAAGATACGCCCCTTTCAAGTGTTGATGGGGAATTGTGGGTTGATGGGTCTTGTTTGAAATTACCAGATGGCACGACATCAGCTGCATATGCAATTACAACACTTCAGACTGTCGCATCCCACAGAGGTCAGCTCAGGCAGCTGAGTTGATAGCACTAACGAGGGCGTGTGAACTTAGCACTGACTTGTCTGTTAACATCTACACCGATAGCCGAAATGCCTTTGGAGTGGCTCACGATTTTGGGCTACTCTGGAAGGAAAGAGGCTTTCTTACATCACATGGGACACAAATAGTGCATGGAGAATTAGTCCATAATCTCCTTACGGCTTTGACATATCATAAGAAAATAGCGATCGTTAAGTATAGTGCACATAAGAAAGTGACTGATAAAATAGGACAAGGCAATGCCTTCGCAGATTACACAGCTCATGAGACTGCAATGCAGTGAAGCACTACATCTATGTATGTGGTGAAGTCACAGGCTGAACGTTGGCATGATGCTAGGCAAGAAGTGCTAGACACGCAGCGATCTGCCTCCGCTGAAGAATTAGACCTATGGTCTAAGGAGGGAACGTTGGATGATGAGGGCTGTTGGAGAAATAAAGACATGACCAAATGGAGATTGCCCACAGTCTATTTGCACCCTATGATTCACATGGCACATGGGCCGGCACATGTTGGAGCATCCTCAATAGCGAAGCTATTTATGCAAGATCATCCAGAAATTGACGGCACCGCTAAAAAGATAGTTCAGACTTGTCTGATTTGTCTCCAGTATAATCCTGGAAAGGGAACACAAACTCCAATAGGAGGGTTTGCCACACCGACTGCACCATTTGAGGTTCTGCAAATGGATTACAACCAGCTAGAACGCTATAATAACTTAAAGTATTTCCTAGTAGTGATATGTGCCTTTAGTAAGTGGATTGAGGCATACGCTATGAGAGATAATACAGTTCTTACTACAGCAAAAGTGCTTCTAAAGGAGTTCGTCCCTCGATTCGGTGTTTGTCGAGTCCTGTGGAGTGACAACAGACCCCATTACATTGGGCTAGTTGTTGAGTATGTTTTGAAAGGATTAGGAATCGAGCAGAAGTTCCATACTGCTTTCCACCCACAATCAGCAGGGCTAATGGAACGATACAATTCTACTATCAAGCTTAAACTAGCTAAAGTCCAGGCTTCCACATCTCTGAAATGGCCTGATGCCTTTCCCCTTGCCATGCTTTCCATTAGATCGGTGCCACACACACGATTTGGCCTCACACCATATGAGGTGGTATTTGGAAGGCCAATGAATATTTCGGGGATTCTTAAGCCGTGTCCTATACATGCTGTACCTTGTGTCTTGATGAGTGACTACCTGTCGCAGTTGACTGACAGCTTGCTTTCTATTCATCAACAGGTTCGAGAAGCTCTTCCTGACAGGTCGCAGGTGATGGCCATGATATACGGCCCAGCGACCAATTGATAGTCAAAGTCTTCCAGAGGTCGAATAGCCTGGAACCGAGGAGGCGTGGCCCGGAGCAGGTTCTTCTGGCAACAAGAACTGCAGTCCGAGTGACCAATCGGAAGAACTAGATCTACTCTATGCACTGCAAGAAAGTGCCGTCAACCCTGGTGGAGACCGCTGCACTCACCGACCATCGAGGCATCCTGGGCACAGAGAGAGGCCAAGCTGTATCACCTGAAGGACCTGAGGAAGTCTTCCCGGATCACACAATCCCTGGCGCATCTCGATATCAGCTGCGACCCTGGAGAGAAACTGCATTGCCGAAAAAGACTGGTTGAGCGGCCGTCTTGGGTTAGTGAAAGGCTGAACTGAGATGGGGGGGGGGATCTTTTTCCTAGTGGCACCGGTCTAAACTCTCAGTGAAGAAACCAACGGCTGCCCAGGACTTTAGAGCTCCACCTGCTTTGTTGTTTCAACATCGAGATAAATAAGCCTATGGAGAAGACATCAACTGCTGCGAAAGTTTGTGACAGAAGTGCCATGTTTATTGTTGGACTTACTTCTGTTGTCATCATTATTGCTACGATAGCTTGGGTTATAGAGGAAGTGGCTCCTGTTCGACAAACATTGAATGCCACTACTCCAGCCCCCATTGAGCACCATTACTTCTCCCTTCCTTATCATGAGCAGCAACATAGAATGTCCTACCTCAATAATACGTTTATTCAGATGTTGCATCACACCCATAATGCTATGAACACTACCAACTGTTGGGTGTGTGGAATTATGCCAGCTCATCAGAAAAAGGGAGGAACACCTTTTATTCCTCTACCGTTTTCACACAAAGACTCTTGTCAGGCTTGGTTCGCATTGCTGTGGGCTTCTGAAGTTGCTAATATCATCTATGCTGATGTAGGGAGACTAAATTTCCAGCTAAATAAAGTGTGTTACCCTAATGAGGAAGGAGATCCACAGGCAAAAGGAACTGTATGGGAGATGGAGGAGTATCGCCGAGGAAACTCCTCCATGCGCTATGTTTTCTCAAACACCCGAACATCCAAGGCTAATGGACCACCTGTTATAGCTGTTCTAAAGCTCGAGCAGACTTGTCCGTGAACAGTTTTGGAAATATTCCTGTGGGGAAAAGCAACTGGATCCTGGTACTGAAAATTACTGGGGCGAACAACAGTAGCTTTATGTCATCACACAATACTTTCTTCATCTGCGGAAGTAAAGGATACTACCATCTACCCATTGGATGGTCAGGAACTTGCTATGTGTCCTTTTTGTTGACACCTGTGTTTTTGGCCCCTGCATCTTATCACAAGGACTACAGAATCTTTCATGACATTTCCAAGAACCGATATAAGAGGACAATAAATCATGATAAGGTGGATCAGACTGACACTGCACTGCACAATATGTTGACTTTAATTTGGGATTGGTCTGCTTTATTGGTGCCGCTTTGACCAGCAGGAAAATCAGACGCCTAACATGTGTCGTAGAGGCTGTGACCAACCAGTCAGCTGTATAAAGAAATCAGTGTTTCCTGTGGACTAATATAGTTTATTTAAGCAATATTTATGCACAATCGCAATATAAATGGTGCAGTAATGTCAGAGGGCAAGAAACCATCTACACAGTTTACTTAGTATAGCATATATTATAAAAAACAACGAGAATATATATACACTTCTTTTTGGTCAAAAGCGCAAATATTTGTGCATTGTGTCCCCAAGTGAAAGATGGAACCAACGAGTTGTGAATATACAGGGTGGATAGTTATATACAAGGTTTCCATGAATTTTGAAGAACGACCATTTCATATACACTTTTACACAGCCTAGGTACACAATAATACACGCTGGGTGATGGTCTGTTCTTTTGTGCTTGTCGACGTCGTTTCGACCCTTCTATCAATGTGGGGTCTCCTGAGGACTAACGATGTAGGGACATTTAATACAAATTAAGGACAGCATAAGGCCCATGTACCAGCACAGATGTTATGTTATGTTATGTTATGTTACACTTTCTTATATAGCGCACGGCGGCCCCAGCAAAGAGGCGTCCCGGCGCTTGATCAGAAGAGAGAAAGCATACACAGCCAACAGAAGAGCATAAAACAACCAGCTACTGACAGAAAAGGTGTGTCTTGATGGCCTTTCTAAAAGCCAAAAGGTCATTTAAACTCCGGATCTGCAGTGGTAGGGCGTTCCAGAGTTTTGCAGCCAAATAGCGGAAGGAACGCCCTCCCGTCCAGGCTAACTTTACTCGAGGAACCACAGCCAAACCTTGTCCCACCGATCTAAGAGCTCTACGGGGAGAATACCTCGTCATCAAGGGGCAGAGCATGGGGGGTGAATCCATTTTTAAAATTTTAAAAGCAAGACACAGAGTCTTGAAATGGATTCTTTTGTCAATAGGAAGCCAGTGTAGCTTTGAGAGCGTATCAGTCACTGATTTGTACCGGGGAAGTCCAGTCAAGGCACGTGCCGCTGCGTTCTGGGCGCGTTGTAAACGAGCCTTCTCCGTCTGGTTAATTCCCAGAAACAGAGAACTTGCGTAATCCAGTCGTGAAAGGATTGTAGATTGTACCACAAGCTGACGCGTCGGTGGATCAAAAATTATTTTGCAAGATTCCAAAACACATGGCAGCAACTTTCTTTGTGTGGGCAACAAAACTTAATGAGGAGTCGAACCAGACTCCTAGATTTTTAACTTCATTTTTTGGTTCTGGAGGGTTACCAAGAATGTTTGGCCACCATTCCTCACCCCATGCTGCAGCATTTTTGCCGACTACCAGCACCTCCGTCTTGTCAGCATTAAGCTGAAGATAATTCGCCGTCATCCATGCTGTTACTGCAGTAAGGCCCTGTTTGAAATTGTGCGCTTTTGCCCCGGCTTCGTCACTCAGCATCACCAGCAGCTGAGTGTCGTCCGTGTATGAGACTATGGACAGGTCCCACCGTTTGGCGACCTCAGCCAATGGCAGGACATACAGATTAAAAAGTGTCGGGCTGAGCGCGGAGCCCTGGGGTACGCCTTGCTCAATGCTACATTCTTTAGACAGAAACGGCGGGGTGGAGACCCGAAAAGATCTACCGGCCAAAAAAGCTTTGAACCATGCCAGGGCTTGTCCCACAACCCCTGCCGTCTCCAGTCTATGTAGCAGAACCTCGTGTGACACTGTATCGAAGGCAGCAAGAAACTGTTGAAAAGGACTTGGATAGAAGGGGTTACCTGGATGAAGATAAGCACTGCCCTGGTGAAAGTGGTGTGCCACAGTGAAAAAGTGAAGGAAATAACTCACATGAGAACCCAGCCGGGTTCTTTCATGATGGGATAAGAAGAGGAAAACAGTCAAAATATGCAATGTGCTATTCCTTGGTTTGTAATGCAAATGGTTGTTTCTAATATTTACCTCAGTGTGAGGCAAGGCAGGCACTTCTGAATGTGTAAAGGCCAGCCGGCTCTTCAATGAACTCGCTACAGCCGTAGCTGTGCAATTAATAATCCCTTTGTAGTTCTGGGTTACAGTGACAGCGCACTGTCGTTTCCTGCAGAGTAAGAGGGAGCAGATAATTGGTTTCTAATGGTGGGAGGAAGGGAGGGAGGGGTGGGAGTGCCTGCCTGCAGACTGGGACTTACCCGATAGTTATGTAGACCGGACGGATCTCCGTGAAGACTGCAGGGCCGCGTGAGTCAGCTGCAGTCTGGCATTGTGATTTAGCTTCTGGTGCGATGACCCTGAGCATGAAAAATAGACTCTCGTTTATACAGCCATTTGCCGCCGTTCTGACTGTGGAACCGGCAGGCTTATGAGTAGAGCCCCGGGACACCGTTGGATCTGATGATCGGTGCTCCTCGTGGGTAGAAAGTGAAGAGAGTCAGCTATGGCACTTGGAAACATCACAGAAGAACTGCAAATTGCAAGAATCGTGGCACTTCAAAATAGAATGGTCCTTGATGTTGTATTAGCTGATCGCTGTGGTGCATGTGGCATCATCAGGAGTTGTTGCTGTGTATATATCCCTGTTTACACCCTTTCAGTTTTCAATGCAATCGCTAAACTGCATAAAATCTTGATATAACTTCACAATTTCCACATCCTCTTTAGTATTATCCTGGATGACTAAAACTGGACTATTAGGATCAAGAACTTGATCCCCCTTGTCCCACCATCCCAACATAGACAGGCCTCATTTGGCGATATATAATTTGCAAATCGCCTCCCTGATCTTAAACAGAAAGGGCAATTCCCTGTAGACAGATTGATGGTTTCTCCAGTGCAGCTTTTAGGAGGAACATCAGTAGGTACTAATATTCATTAATGGTGATCCAAAATCTGCTGTTATCATAATGTTAATATTCCCACTAATAGCTCACATTTAGGTTTCTTCATGGTTGGTAAGCAGGATCTGTTGAGGGGCGCTGTCATCTCGGGAGGTGAGGTGGTCATTTTGGTGATTGGTAGAACAAGGGCAGAGCATGACTCCAAAATGATAAAGGTATGTGTTGTTTTGAAAGATGAGGTGTTAACTGAGGAATACAGTGAGTGCAAAATGGCAAATAAAATGTAACTTATCTAGGGCACGAAATAAGTGGTAAAGGTACTGAACTTAAGACAACCTTGTTGGAGGTCATAAAGTGTGTTACTGTACCCACGAACAAAGATGAAATAAGGGCATATTGGGACTGGCAGAATTTTGTTCAAAATATGCACATCATTTTTCTAGTAAAACATATCACATGAGGCAACTTTCGGTTGATTAATAGTGAAATTTCATGTGCACCTGCATTACAAAGTTTCAATCCTAGTCTGAAGAGCATAGTTACCAGAGACAAGATAAATAAGGGTATTGGTCCAGTTCTCACACAAATGGATGAGCAAGGACAAGAGTGTTTAATAGTTTTTGCCTCCTGTTCACTGTCCCTCTCAGAGGACAAATATTCTGTAATAAAGAGGGAAGACTTAGCATGTGTTTGGGACTTGAACACCATCGACCATTCATATGGGGGTCTTGAGTAATGTTGTGAAGGGATCATAAGCCTCTCACTAAGGTTTTGACTACAAGTGGCTTATTCAACGAATCTCCCCGACTAGCTTGTATGTCCATTAGATTGTTAGATTGCAATTATAGTGTCAGTTATGTGCCTGGTGTTAAGAACAAAATAGCTGATTACCTATTTTTTTTTTTAATTCATGAGTGAAGATGAATTTGAGGAATTCTGTGTGGCAGATGTTATAGAGGAAATACGATGTGTCTTAGGAGATGCATGAAGGGAAGCCTTGGAGAAGGATGAGATGTTACAGAAGGTGCATCAGTGAATGAGTACAGGTTGGCCTAATGAGAGTGATCTGGAGAAGAATACTAAAGTCTTTTGGGAATTAAGGCATGTCTGAAGAGGATGGTAAAGTGGTACGCAATGGAAGAATAATTCCTCCAAGTATTCTCAGGGACAAATTATGGGACATTTCTCATGAAGGACATTTGGGGATTACCACAATGAAGAGCAGAGTGAACGTGCTTTACTGCGGCCTGGGATAGATGGGGTGGTAGAAAAGAAGGTAAGAGAATGTGAATTGTTTAATGAGTCATATAAAACTTTGACCACATTCAATGGCTCCTAATCCTATTAAATGTCTGGAAATGCCTTGGAAGAGAATTGGTCTTAATGTTACAGGTCCCATTTATGAGTGCAATGTGTCCAAGTACATAATTGCGTGTTTTGATTATCATGCTAAATGGCCAGAAATTGAAATTGTGTCAACGTTTGGTCCAAATGTATTATAAAGGATTATAGTCCTCAATTCACATCTTTAAAGAGTATCTGGAAAGGAATGGTATTGTACTTAAAACCAGTTCTGTTTATCACCCTGCTGATAATGGTGCAGTTGAGCACTTTAACAGGGTGATAAAAAAACGCAATAAAATTAACGAATAATGCTGGATTGTTGTTTGAGAAGTCAGTGTGGAGAGTGATATGCGTGTACAGTTACATCTTGTGTCTCTACTAGATAAAGTCAATTTGAGTTCATGAGAGGCAGGTTCCCATTAGGAAAAGGTAATGTGGGATGGATGGCTAATCCAGGATGATAAATGGACTCCTGAGGTGGTTAAAAAAAATGTAAGCACAGGAATGTTGCAAGACGTTTCATGACTACAAACATAAGTGCAATTATCAGACAGAGAGACAATCAAACAGGTCAATATAAATGTTAGTGATTTGTTGAGGGTTAGGAAGCCAGGTGTGTGTAAGAAAAGTGAGGGAAGGTTCACAATGCTTGTGGGCGCACAATATGTTTTTGTGACTATTCTCACGTTGTGTATATATAAACACGCGCTAATGTTGCAGAGTGAACCAACTCCTCCCTGCTCCCTCCAGCTCTTCCCGGTCTGCCATCCTGACACCAACTGTTCATCCTAATATATGTAGACTATTATCTCTATGCGTCCTTTCTTAATGTTACAAAGTGAACCAACTTCTCCCCCCTCCCTCCACCCACTTCCCGGTCCGCCATCCTGACACCAACTGTCCATCCTAATATATGTAGACTATTGACTCTATGCGTCCCTTGTAGTTGTTGCGCAGCAACCAAATCGATAAGGTCTGTTCGGCCTTTTGATTAAAAACACGCGCGTATTGGACACGTGCGTATTCGAATCCAACGTTGTGTATATATAAACACGCGCTAATGTTGCAAAGTGAACCAACTCCTGCCCCCCTCCCTCCACCCACTTCCCGGTCTGCCACCATGACACCAACTGTCCATTCTAATATATGTAGACTATTGTCTCCATGCGTCCTATCTTAATCTTGCAAAGTGAACCAACTCCTCCCCTCTCCCTCCACCCACTTCCCGGTCTGCCATCCTGACACCAACTGTCCATCCTAATATATGTAGACTATTGTCTCTATGCGTCCCTTGTAGTTTTTGCGCAGCAACCAAATCAATAGGGTCTGTTCGGCCTTTCGATTAAAAACACACGCGTATTGGACACGCGCGTATTCTAATCCCACGTTGTGTATATATATCAACACGTGCTTAATTGAATCCAACGTTGTGTCAAAATTTCAAATAAATCAGTGAAGAACTTTCGGAGATTTAAGATTTTGAACAAAGGAACATTGACATTTTTCTGTGTCTGTTCGGGCTTTCGATTAAAAACACGCGTGTATTGGAATCCAATGTTGTGTATATAACCCCCCCTTATCCAAATTCAACGTTGTGTCAAAATTTCTAAGCAATCGGTGAAGAACTTTCAGAGATTTGCGATTTTGAACAAACGAACATTTACATTTTTATTTATATAGATAGATAGATGAATAATGTTGTATGGAGCTGTATTTAACGTATCTATGGATTAAGTATTTTGTGTATGTATTTACTTAGTTGCTGTTGTTTTATAAGGGGGATGAAATATCTTGTTATGTTTATACAGTTATTTTTTGTTGCCCCGTAGGGATTTCCATAGTGGTCTACATTAGAATGCTATGAGGTAACATGGAAAGTAAGGTAAGAAGTGGAGAAGCTAGCGGCTGGTGAAACGGGTCCATTTGGTTTCCCTCTTAATGTGCCAGGGTGTTTTACCTACAATAAACTAAGGGGCATATTAACAACAGCATGCGATAATTATTGCTAATCGCGCTTAGCGCGTTTTCTATCATCGCTATCTATCGCTGGTTGACATCGCCGTGTTAGCGACGTATTAGCAACGCTTTGCACAGAGGCGATGTCAAAACCAGCGATAGACAGCGATAAGCAGAAATATTGTGTGAAATCCTCGATGATCATGCATCGCTACAGTAAACCTTGATAATAGGCATGTGTGTACTTAACTACTTAATCCACCTCCCATTCACAGGATGCCTAACTCAAGTTTCAAACAGGTGTTAGATTCCTGAGATAAACGCACTTAGCACAAGTTTACCTATCGCTTCGCAGGTCCGAGACAGCATTGTTAATAGGGCGAAGTCGTGTTTGGGACTGTTTCCATTAAGTTTAGGTGAGGAACGCCTAATTTGCATGTCATTAGCGATAAATATTGCTGATATGCAAAGTAGAAAAAAAAACGGCAGAACTCCCAAGGAAGCAAGCGCTAACGCATGTTAGCGAGTCCTTGTAAATAGTGCAATGGAAAATTTGCTGCTTTTTCAGCAAATATCGCTGAGAAAGCGGCGAAGAATCTCTTGATAATATGCCCCCAAATCTCATCTACATCGGAGTAGATTTGTCATTACAAGTAGCACTTTGAAAAGTTGGTTTTCTACTCTATTAAAATGATTACTTTCTTTTTCATTATTTTAGTAGCTGGTGCTACCACTATGTTCATATTTGATAATAAATTATATCAAAATGTGCCATTTTAATATTTTTAAAGGAACAAGATTTTTTCAAAAGTTCATAATAAAACTTTGGATATTATTTGATTATAGGAACGTCAATATTCCTTTTTCTATATTTAGTATTGGTCTCGATAACACTATGTTCATATTATCAAAAAGTGCCAATTTTATATTTTGAAAGGAACAACGAGATTTTTTCAAACGTTCATAATAAAAAAAATTGATTTTATTTGATTATAGGAACGTTAATATTCCTTTGAGGTCCTGATCTTCGCAAAGAAAAGGAAATATTTTCCCCACCAAAATGGCCGATTAATGTACCACTGTCTTAAAGCAACTTAAGGGCGAATAAGCTTTTGTGCTTGTCCTTCTTTTATGTTCCTCGTGATGCGTGTTCTGTGGTCAAACTTTGACTTTGCGATGACGACATGGCTCATAAGAATATTGTTTGTCCAATGAAAACAAGACTTTGAACGAGGCAGCCAATAAGGGCTGTCATATGTAAAGCAGACGAAAAAAATGTCGGCTTGCAGAAACCCGGAAGTAGCGGCTGGGGTCGGGAAATGAGGGAGACCAGGTCTCGTTGGAATAAACGGGAAACGTAAACTAAATTGCTGCCGCTTGTTACCTGGGGCAAAGGAGAGGCACAACCCCGGGTTCTGTGAGTGAACGTGTGCGAGGGGGCAAAGTCTCAATCGGGTCGCTGTAGGCTGTAAATGTGACCTGCGTGTTGGCGCGGCCGTTTCCATCCCCACAGCCAAACTCTCCCTGTTAGGTCTACTTCATGACTGTCGCAACACAACTCTTCGTGTTGTCGCCATCAGCCTTACACTTCATCTCCATCCCCTGCCTTACACGTCCACCATACCCTGTGAAACCGCCTCTCTATTGCAATTCGTTCATGTCCCCTCCATCACCATCCCTTGAACTGAATTGACATTCACGCCTGCCGCCTGTACAGGGTACCCCTTCGTTCCACAAGTGTTGCCCCTTTAGTTTGTCCGCAACACTCCACCTGAAATCGACACTAGCTGCCCTCTTTTCGCTAGTCTCTAAACCCAGCTGCAGCTTTCTTTCTGTTCGAGCCTTGTCCTAACCAAGTCCTGTACTTATCTGCTGCACACATCTCTTCTTGAGCCCCCTGCATTGCCTGTCACCTTTTAATTCATGCCAGTGATCCTTGTTCCGTACCACTGTGCACCTCTGTCAGTGACCCATTTCTTTTCATAGTCCTTGTATTATCTCAAGACCCCCTACAATCGCCCTCCCCTACACTCTCCACTCTATATGTAGCATCTGTCGCTTTCTTTTCCTCTGAACTTGACATCTCGAACCCTGCTTGCCCATGATTTCTGAGCCTTGGATCATCACCAGCACCACAAACTTGCAAGTAACCTCCTATTCATGCAGCTGACACCGCACACCTCTTTCCTCTATCCTCATCTGAAGATATTTGGTGCTGGCCACCTTCTAGCTGTGAGCCTCCTCCTCCCCTTACAGGATTGTGGTCTCCACCCCTTCCCATCGCATCCTGCTCACACTGACCCTTGGAGCTGGCACTGACTCCACGCTGGAGAGCCGCAGGGTGTTGGAGGCCGGTTACCAACCGCCGCCGGGCTCCGGGGGTGGGGGTACGGCCAGCGGCTCCTTGGCCCCGCTCACCCCTCACAAGAAGATGAAGAAGCGGAAGGAGTTGAATGCTCTCATCGGCCTGGCCGCTGACGGACGGAGGAAGAAGACCAAGAAGGGCTCTGGGCACCGGCTGCTGCGTACTGAGCCGCCTGCCTCCGACTCTGAGTCCAGCTCAGAGGAGGACGACGAGTTCGCTGGGTTGGCAGGGGGTCACTATTTCTTTTGCAAGTAAGTATTTCACGCAGTGTAACTATTCTCTTTTCTTGGGCAGTGGACTATATTATCATTTTACTCTAAGACTGTTCTTGCACGTTTGCTTGCGCTCTTCTTTACAGTAACATTTTGTTTTCCAATTCCTACGTGTGTCATTGTGGCCAGTTTTGCACTTGTATGTGAGCGATCTTGTATTATCACTACTGGTGATTTCATCTCATAGTAGAGTGACACGAGCTGATGGAATTTGGTATCTGTAGCCTCTGAAAAGGATTAGACGAACACACAGCCTGATGTTTTTTTCTTGAACAGGATGTTTGTGGTCCCTTTCTAACGTACACGACGGAAGTAGTTTTTCAAAGGCACGATTACTCCATGCTCATATTAGTTCAGTCTGTTATGAACATTTGATTTTCTGCGGATCCGGGCTTGTTTCCAAAGGAAGCGACCCTGCGCCTGAGCTCCAGGCACTAAGTCTCACGTCACAACTGTCCATTTTGGTGCTACACCAATTTTCAGTTTCTCAGAATATTCAGCGGACTGTTTCTCTTTCACACATATAACGTTAAAACATATTTGATCATGCAAACAGTTGCCCAAGAAACATTCTTTATGCGTAGTTAATCATACTGTAAGCATGCTCTAATACTTGAGATAAGAAGCAATTCGCAACTCGTCCCATGTCTCTTGCTATTTCTGCACGTCTCACAAGAGCCTAACACTTGTGCTGACAATCAATCCCATTAGCACGATGAGCAGAGTGAGCATTCCTCAACTGCTTCTCCATGCCACTCTTTGCAGTGAAGTTCAGGTCTCTTTATTCAGTGAGTCCGTTGAAATATTAAGTAGACAATTATCTACTGGCAACTGTTGATACACCATCCTATATTTAAGCTTGGGTTGCCAAAACTAATCAGAAGTCTACTTCTTTTTCCCTATTGATATTTATAATTTTTTGAGAGCCCTTTTCAGACATATTAGCTATTTTTTCCTTCTGTTTATGTATGTGGAATGGAGCAACAGGACTCCACTTCTATTCTATACCTATCGTTCAAGCTAGTTTCATTTTAAAATCAACATGGTAGGTCTGGTCTAATAACACTCCACCGAAATCTGCAATAAATGTGTACTGTCTTATACGCATGGATGTGATTATATTTATACATTTAAAATCTTTAGTTATCCTATTTTGTTTTTAGAAGTAGTAATACAGAGAGTAGTGGTGAACTTTCTGCCTTGCAGTGCTTTATTCAATTCTGTGTCAATATCATTAAATGATGTGAATGGAATCATATATGTACTCATGAATGATAAGGATATCTTATAATTTCCTTTGTGCTAACAACACTAATTGCTAAGTCAGAGTATCGAAGGGTGTCATTAGTTAAAGGAAGCCTTCGTTCAGGCCAGTAATTAATTACTTTATTTGCTATGACAAATGGGCTTGATAGGAGTGGACTTTGACATCAGATGTTTTCTTCATGCCTTTATTATCGGAGGTTAGCTTTCAGGCGCTATGGTTTTTACAGAATTATTTTTGGAATTCTATTATCTCTCGTTTTTGTCTCTAGGATTTCATTTAGCATTTTATTTTTTAAGTAGGTGACGATTCTTTACAGGGTTCCTCTCTCTACTGTTAAGCAATGTCCCTAATAAAATAGATTAGACCGAGATTATTTATGAAGAAATGCAGAAAGAATGTCTGTTTTAAAATGTCCGTTTTTCTCAGGTTAACTTCTGACATGCCAAATCTTACGGTATAGACTACAGCGAAAAACACTTGGCTCAAGGGTACGAAATATAATGGTTTTGTGGGTTTTATTTAATAGTACCCACTGCTTTCACAATTGCTTGTACAATAAATACTAATATTGGGATAATGTCCTCAGAACACGATTACACTATGGAGAAAATCACATCAGTGCAACAAAGTGAGTTCTGTAGGATCATTTTTATTTAAATAGCACATGTATGTACTGCATATAAAACTTTACTCTTTAAAATATTATGTTGTATGTAGGCAGAGATTCAAATAAGCTTTTGAAGTAGTAGTGTTTTACTCTTGACATTTAAAACTGGATCTCCTCATTGATATTATGGATAGGAACATTTTTGTTTTAAAATGTTAGTACAGAGGTGCAGGGCCAAGATGGACGGGTAAGACTTATTTCCCTGTGTCTCCGTTCCTGCCCTCAGCCATACACCGGAGCGTGACTGCCTCAAAACAGCACTGAGATGGTTCTGGCACTTCGTGGGCGTGAGAGTAGCCTTATACGCTGGACAGAATCTCATCCTGATGGCACTCCTGGTTGGCTTTGGTAACAGCCTCAGGCTGCTGTGAGGTCTAGGGGGGCTGCCAGTGGCCAGGCGCTCCGACATGGGGCGGGGTCCGCACCTGTGGAGACAGGTGAGAGGCGCTCGTCTGGGTCCTACCTGCCTGGAAACGAGCCATCATCGGAGGCGGTGATTGCAGGGAAGCCCCGGGATTGGGTGCCAATATCTGCCCGCCCGGTGCCATGGTGAAGCAGTGAGCTGGGTGGACTGCCTCCCGCATCTGGGATGCTCTCTTGGGCGATGGTGGCCCTTATGCGGACTGGTGCCCGTCTGGGAGGTGCCTGAGGGAGGAGAGCGTTGGGAACCACAGTGGCAGCCGTGCTGATGGTTGAAGAGGGCCCTTGGAGATACCCTGAGGCATGGACTAATTCAGCCACAGAACAATGGCGAATGCACAATGGGGCCTAACGTTTGTGTGGCATTTAGGGTTGTAGGCTACCGTCCTGGCGGTCTCTGGAGTGGTCAGACCTGGATTATTGTCTCACTATGCTTCGGTGATTCCTGAGTTACGCCGGCGATGAAGTGGGCATATAGGTTTCCTTACCCACACCACCTTGCACGTGGGATCTGGCTGCTCTTACCTGAACACAATTTTCCCTGCCCCAATCCCTATGCCCTGAGGGGGATGCAGCGCTGGGCACCAGAGACATATAAATATTCAGGCTAACACACCTTCCAGCGTCGCGATGGAGAGTGCTCAACTCCCTTGCCCCTGGGTAGAGCTTGTGGAACTCCAGCTGCCCGGAACCTGCCATCATTGGTTCTTCTGTACGGTTAACCTCGCTGTGGGCAGGAGCAGGGTGCCCCCCCTCCTTTTGGCTTGAGGGTTACCTACCCAGTAGTTACTTGACTCAGGATGCTGCTTCACTCAGTGGGGCCACTCTGCATTGGCTATCCCTTTCTCTGTGCTCCACTCTCGCTTGAACATCTGCAGCCTAGGGGTCAAAACTATACCTCGGCGCAGTGTCCTCTACCCCCTAGCGGCATTGATCTAGATCACAGCCTACAGTGATCTGTGTATCCTGACTCTCCTGGCGGCACAGCCTGTTGGGACTGCTGTTCCGATGTGAGCCTTAAGAGGGTCAGTTGGAAGCCAAGGGTGATGACAGCAGCCCGCTCTAAAAAGGAAAGCCCCATCAAGGCATGCTCTCCAGGCCCACTGGTGGTCCGTTTCGCGATTGCCCTTCAACATCTAACCCCCCTCAGCAGCAGGATGACAACGCTTTGGAGGAGCCAGTGACTCACTCTTTCCTTGAATCCCTCTTCACATCCCTCAGAGATGACTTACATGCAGTCAAAAGGGACCTCTCCCAGGATATAAATTAAATCTGGATAGACCTGGACTCCCTTGCTGATTGTGCAGCAACTTTGGAGGAGCAAGGAAATAGTCAAGCGGATGATGTGGAGACCCTACAGCAAGCGATCATCCGACTCTGTGACGAGCAAATCGATCTTTAGGCCCACTCCGAAGATCTCAAACAGATCTAGCTAGATTAATATCCGAATCAGGGGAATTTCATCAAAGGCGGGGGGGTTGAAGATATCACCAGTTACGTTACAGTGCTCTTCCGTTCCATCTTGACAGCCTCCCAGACATGGAAATAAAAAGACCGAGTTCACAGAGTTGGCCTGCCATAAACAGAAAAAGCCCCCCCCCCCTACGGCATTCTTGTCGGCATCCACGATTTTCAGGTGAAAGAAAATATACTGCGCAAAGACTGGTAGAGACGCACAGAAAAGGCAACATTTCTGACCTCCCACCTGCACAGCATGGGGGTGCCCTATTCATGGGGACACATCCGTTTCACCTCCTCTTTAGTCTGGATGGAAAACATTTCCAACAACCCTCCCTGGATTAAACGTGTAGTTTACAGGGTATAGACGTGGCAGCTTGCAGATCTCCATTGAAGACCTCCCCGTCTCGCTCAATAGATTGCCAGCCTCGCTGGCGTGAACACTGGGTGGGGAAGGGCAATACTCGTCCGTATCCCGTAACGATTGCAATGGGTAAACAAGCGGTGTTGGAGTCGATTCCTACAGCGCTGGCTAAGACCGACTCTCCATAACATGGCTGGGTATGTCACTATCCTCATGGGTGGTGGGAATGGGGGACGGGGAATGGTGGCCTCGGTTTGGACCACTCCTCTCTGGATTTTTGGAACTATAGGTCAGTTTTCCTAAACAGTACGTTCATGTTTCCATCAGCATTTTCATCTGTTTTCTCCTTGGGGTTGTTTAGTTTGGGGATACACTAATCTCTGCAGCAGTCACAACACCATACATTTATGGCATTGGCAGGCTCCGGGAGACATGACACCTGGTGCTGTTATAAAAACAGAATGACACTTACTACAACCTTCAGGCCTATCGGTATGAATGCCGGTTACAACCCTTTGGGTTCTTACCCTCAATGTGAAGACTTCCATAACCCTATTAAACACAAAGCGGTTCTGTCTTGCCTTGAGAATTCGGGGGCAGAAATCTGCCTCCTCCAGGACACACATCTCCATCCAAAGGACTGTCGCCAACTTCGCTCATGCACCTTTCTACACCAATTGTTCTCCTCCGCATCCACCAAGACTGCGGGAGTGGGCCACCCTGGTGGTACACACCTTTTAAGGGCAGGGTGGGATCCAAGGAGGCAGAACTGAAGGGCCGTTCTTACTTATAATCTCACTCTCAATGACCGATCATTTGTGGTGGGCACTTTCTATGCCCCGAATGAAGGACAAGAACCTTTTTATGCACAGCTCTGTCTGAGGTGATGTCTACACCGGAGTGGAAGGTCCTGATGGGGGAGGGGTACTTCGATAATGGCCTAGACAGGTTGACACACAGACATGGCCAAACAGGGGCCCTATCGTAAAAGCGGGCATGGGTGGCTTAAAGAACGGGGGCTCCAGGAACTGTGGAGAACATTACACCCACACATGCGCAAATATTACTTTTTTCTTTCACACACACAAAACCTACTCTAGGTTGGTTTCTCTACTTGTCTCGAAAGACATGTGCACGTTGAAACGGATATACTCCCTGCTGCTCTGATTAAGCAGCTGTGTCACTATCAATGGCATCCTCCTCCCCCCCCCCCCGTCGTCCACTCTATGGAGTGTCCTATATGGATGTGGTGAATGTGAGACACAATATTACAGGACCTGGAGGTAGTAACACAGGTACATCAAGCCATTAGCTATTATCTCACACTAAATGACACTCTGGAGGTCTCTCTTGCCACGCTATGGAAAGCTCTCAAAACGGTTATAAGAGCGGAACTCATTGCCATCTCTGTCGCAGATAATAAACTGCATAAGGAAAAAAGGAAAGCATCCCACATGTGTATAAAGCGTGCCAAAGATCACAGTACACCAAACAGCACATGAAAATTACACCTAGTAAAGCAATAAAAGACAAATTAACGTTTTTGCGAAATAAAAAAATGAAAATAGCAATAAAAGAAGAGAGAATAAGAAAGATGATAAACCAGCACCATGTGTGACTATCCAATATTTCTCACAAATCTTGTACTTATCTGCGGGTGCTAGGGAGTAGATTTAGACTATATGAATCACTGTATAAAAGCAGCATCCGCGAGTTATGCTACAATAGATAAAAAACGTGTGGTTCAAACCCAACAAAAGGCCGAAGCGTTGGTCAAAGGGGATGCAGTAAGTACTCTAAAGAATACCCAAATGGTACAGTACTGGGTTTCGCATCTAATGTATCGCAATGATGGATACATGCAATGATAAAAATAACCGGACCAGCAGTTTTTAAGGGCACTTTATGTTAAAAATAAAAATGAAATGCAATGAGCAGTGCGATAAGCCAACCAGAACATTGCATAACTCGTGTTCATTGTGGATCTAAAAGAACAAACTGCACTTACCTGTGTTATAGACCACGATGCGCAAACTCTATATCTATATTTCTCTCATATGCGGAGAAAGCGTATCAGCATATCGGCGAGGCACACACACACCTGCAAAGAATGGACCCAAATTAGAATCGAGAATATTATACAACGGTGTGTCCAATTTGCCAAATAAATGCTGTAGTTAACGTACCTGGTGTGTCCCATAAACTGTACCCAGTTATGCCATACGCCTCTTGTTGTGAACAAATAGAAGTCCGGACTCCAAGCGTAGATTAGATAAGTTCTTTTATTTAAGTTGGTATAAGAAATAATAAGGGAAACCCCACCAGGAGCAGCTGCCCTGTTGCTCAGCCCTTACCCAACTGACACTCACAGACATCTCACATCCCATCCTCGTCGCCAAAATGTTGTAAATATGTTAGGTAGGTAGCAAGACACGTCTTCAGGTTATTAAGATGGATTTATTAAGTTACATAGAATAAGACAGCAGAGCAGTAAACCTCACAGCTGACCAGACCATCAACTGCCAAGGCTGGAATCCCCCAACACCAAAAGAACACACGGTAGTATGGGAGATTGGTAAGATAATATACAACACCTCTCTAATGTCGGGAGCAAAACCGCACGATAGCTCGGCGTTTGCCTTAAGAGGACTCCCAGAACGGGAAGTTACTTGTAGTGCGATCTCAACGATGCAAAGCTAGTCTGTGTTATCTATTAATTGTCTGCGAACTCCCACCATATTTAGAAGGCGTTTCCTCACAAAAAACAGTGTTACGTAACCCAATATGCATATCAAATAAGGGGAAAGCCGTAAATATCGTAACCCCATCAATCAAGCTTTTGTGCCACAAAAATGTATAATATACCACACAATAAGTAGCACAGCATATAGGTTGCAACTCAAAGTTTAATATGAACGTTCACAACAGAGTAGGCATTTCAATTAAACTGACAGGCAGCCTGTCAGATTGTTTTAATATCAATGTGATCCATGGTATGTGTTTAGTGCCTACAAACACCCGCCATAAATAAAAAGTGATCTCCTGTGTATAAGCAAACAAAATAAACAATGCCTGATATGCATAGAATACTGATAACCACTTCCTCTTAAAACCCTTCTCTCTTGCTAATGTAACACGGAGTTTGAATAAAACTCCTGCAACAGATATACATTACAGACATATTGACGGACAACCCGTCAAAATGCTGCATACTGATCAGAGCTGCCTAGATGGTACTAGTATCAATGTTCATCCTGCAGATATAAATGCAAAAACCGTGGGTTACTCAAACTTGCAATCTATACATTTATGTGCATGTGCTCAACTAATCAGCAATCACAAAAATGAGTTCCATCAACCAACACAGATACGTAGGTATCTCTAAATGACTTCATGAACCTGAAGTTTAAAGGTGGGTAACACCCCTCCATAGCCTGAGTGTTAGGACTACAAGTGGCCCCTAAACCAACATAGAAAATAGGTTCTGAAGCTTGAAGAGAGATAGAGACAATGGAAATCCAAGTGAAAATAAAGAATCAAGCAAAATTACGTCACGGGGGCACAATAAAATGTTAAAATGTATTGCTTGGTCCAATGGAATTTCACTGCTCAGTCCTTTGATGTTTGTGTCTAAGGTAAAAATCCAAAATGCCTCCCTGCGTTTATGGATTTCATTGCTATTAGTGCCCGATTTTGCTTCTATCCTCTCTGGAACCAATCTAGGTACAATTCCAAATACTTATAGTTGATGAACGTATTTAGTCGACTATGATTTAGTAGAATTGAGGCGACCGGCCCCTGTTTGCAGATGCAAAAACAACAGTTGATGGACAAAATGCACAACAATGTCATACATTCACCCCAGTACAGAGATCTGGGCCTAAATCCATCGTTTTTTTGCACTCCACACCACCCCAGTTCAAACATGGCCATTTGCAAATCAGCCTTGACCCTGGCCTCCTGGGAACAGTCCAGCCCGAACTGCCAAGCCATGTCTTTCCTGGACCGGAATCAAGCATCCTAGGACCGGTTTCTGGCTATCAGCCGTCATCAGCCAGGATAGCTTGACTCCAGTGGTGTGGAGAGCATGGGACTCACGTCTGAGCATACCCATCCCACTCGGGGTGACAAATGCAAAAACAACAGTTGATGGACAAAATGCACAACAATGTCATACATTCACCCCAGTACAGAGATCTGGGCATACATCCATCGTTTTTTTGCACTCCACACCACCCCAGTTCAAACATGGCCATATGCAAATCAGCCTTGACCCTGTGCCTCATGGGAACAGTCCAGCCCGAACCCCGGTCCTAGGATGCTTGATTCCGGTCCAGGAAAGACATGGCTTGGCAGTTCGGGCTGGACTGTTCCCAGTCTTCTGTCGAGGGCAGTGCAGGTCCACCCCATGGATTGCAACCTCTGTCTCTCCTTCGTGCAGTGCCCGAATTCTTTGGCAACGTTGGTACCAGCAGCCCCTCCTGGCATCAGTGCGTGGTAATACCGGCACAACCTCTTCCAGCACATGTGGCTCGGCCCAGACGGTCACAAGTCTAGGCACTCCTTGAAGTAGTAACTATAACAGTGTCCCCGCCTGGCGTACGGGGTCACCTCAGCACTGCGTTACAGTAAACGCAAAACCTGGACGGTGCTCAACACAGGGTTTAGTCTATGGCGGCCCTTTCCTGGCAAATGGGGGTTGTCGAAAACAATCCTGCACACACGCAACGGCCATATTGATGCACAGCTGAATTCTCACACCTCTCACAGGGAGCCTTCACGGTAGGCCCCCCACTGGACCTTGCTCCCTCCAATGGTCTCCTCTTCCTCACAGGGCACACTGCTCCAGGGCAGGTGTTTCTGGTTTCCCTAGGTGATGTCCTCTCACCAAGTAGGGAGCCCAGCAGGCTTTGACGCCCAGTCTTGGTGCCTTGGTCACAGGCAGAAGTCTTACAGAGCTTTACCTTCTCACACAGCCCATCTGGCTGCTTCATGGGTAACAACTTTTGGAGGATCCCACCTCCCCTTCTTATCGTCCATTTCAAGACATCAGCTATGAGTTAGGGTCTGAATCTTTGATGTTTTATGTTGAGCTTCTTTTGAAGTGGACACTTCTCTCTTTCGTCTTTACTCATGAAAGAGGTCAGACACAGCATGCATGACTCTGAAACTGATTAACCCACATGATAATTCATGGGAGCGACCAAGGTTCACACCTGAATGTCAGTCACAGTGATATGTGCATCAAAAGGCTAATCCCAGGCTCTGAGTACTATTCTTTATAATTTCTTTATTAGCCCCTTCTCCCTTCCTATAATGTGTCCGGGCCCCTTTCTTGTGATCTATCACTGGCTCAAAGAATAGCTTCCTTAAGTGCTAATCACGTCTCTTCTGTGCATACAGTGTGTCCCTCCCAGCTCACAGGAATGCAGCATTCCATAAATCTGGCTGGGTGCTATTCCTTTCCTCCACGTGTCTTCACCAGGCTGACCTGGGCATCCTAAAATGGACCCCAGGTCCTCCATATAATGCACCCTTGCAGGCTCATTTACTCTGTGCACACTCACAGCACACTTACTGTGCAGCACTAATATTTCTATGCATTGCATCATTGCATGTACACATACATTCAGCACATAGTCTGTGCACACTGTTCAGTACTGGAACTTTCTTCTATTTAATAAGGGTGTGCTTATTTTAAAACACCCACACACTTTCAGCACACACCTTCCAAGTGTGCTGCACAACACCTCACCCTTCTTGCATTGTACCTCATGGAAGTACACATACACCCAGTGCGTACTCTCATTCGTACGTAATGGCCAGCACTACATCTTTCTTGTCATCTATTCCTCACAGGCATACATATGCTCAGCACTTGCACCAATCTCGCATGTACTGCTCTGTCCCTGTACTGTACTCTTCAAAGGCTCTCATACAACCACACAGAGTCACTACTCCTACGTTATGCAGCACTCCACATCTACCTGATGCAGGCCAAGAATGAGTTGAGCACAAAGCAGCAGAACTATTAAAAAGGTGAGTGAGCCTGTTTGCCTCACTCCAGTGACAAAGGTTAAAAGGTCCTGTTCACTACTTCTGACCGCTGCACGGAATGCTGCCACATCCACGATCATGGTGAAGGCAGTATTTTCCCACCATTAAGAGGGTACTGCTTTGGTCGCCTCTCCAGTCCAATAAGACCGCAGTCTGTGAGCCAGTCCTATGCCTTGGCATACACTCATGAATCGTGTTCGTCTATGAAATAAAAATCAGCATTAGGGATCTACTCAACAGTACAGGTGGGAACTTCGTGCTAGAGAACAAATCTCTTGCCGTGCAGAGAACTTTTTCATCATAACAATAAAAACACGTATTAGCTCGGGTTGCCATATCCAGCAATTTGAGCTACATACCCCTCCCTTTATGAAAATGGTCATGTTGTTGTTGTTCTTAAATACCAACATTGTTCACCACATTGTTTGAAACCCTGGCGGCCCTGAAATCTTCTACCATGGCTAAATATGTTTATTGATATAATTCCTACCATCTCTACTGATTGCAGCACCACTTCACCCTCCTCTACTCCTGTCCACACCTCGCACCGCCACCCCATAATCAGCCACTTGGCCATTGGGATGAATCTTAGCGCATCAAACATTTGTGGAATGCCGTAAATAATTTCAAGTAGACAGAAAGACGAATGTTCGCACAATCCACAGAATTTCGTTATAAGACCAGAGGCTACCATTATGCATTATTCCTTTAATGCCAGTACACGCAGCACTTGAAAGTATTATACATCTCAAAGAAAAACATTCCAGAATAGAACAGTCTGCACACATAAGAAGTCCACGCAGTGATCATTCTGCCTCTTTTAAATGCTGCTCCTCACGGGTAAGTAACCTCCATTTGCCTTTATTCAGATTGTTTTTACTTGATATGTGTTTTTCTGTTGGAGCATATGTGAATAGGCAAGTGCTGTTTGTATTCAAATGCGCTTGGTAGCTCCAACTTTGTTTTCTCATGCTGTTTCCAATTTATGGAAACATGCTCTCTTTAATTTGCTTTTTTAGTTACAGCGTTAGTAACTAGGCAGCGCCTCTGATAATAAACAGCGATTGCCTACCTTTTCTCGCACCAATGTGGCGCTCCGTTGGTACTGTTACATTACTCAGTGTTTGGAGTCATGGGCCGCACTTACCGACTAACACGATCCTACCTCAGTGGCTGGACACGGACCGCAAGAGCCGGCTACCATGACCCCAGTGGCACCTGACCCGCCTGCCTCGGTGCACCGGATCTGATCAGCACAGGGCTTGAGCAGCCGCAGTAGCCGACCTTGTCGCAACAGTTAGAGGAATTCATACAGCAAGACCCTTGGGCACGTTAAGGGACAACATTTTGCTCTGGGCCTCGAGCAATATGCTTGTATAGGCCCTAGGTTGCCGGTAGGGGACGCTGTAACTTGTCACGTTGGCAGTTGACAGTTACAGCGTCCCCACATTTGCATCTTGTCAGAACGGTATCCAGGGTTTCTTATGCCGTTTTGGCCATTTTAAGAGCCTCTACTTTATTTTTCATTGTCAGAGTGGCTATATCTACTCGATTCTTGAACCTATACATATATTTATTTATCAGTCTGCCTAGAAGATTCTCAGACTGTTCCACAGATTTTCTTAATGTACTTTTACATTTATTTTTCTATAATTATATTGAATTGTACTTCATGTCTGGTCAGGAGGGGAGATCCTTGAGACCCCACAGGGGATGCTAAACGAAGACATGATTAAAAGGGTAATCCAGTGTGAAATGTACTCTTGTTTGAGAGAGATCCTTGATCAGGTCATTGCATTAAGAGGTCTTCATAGTATAGAGGCACATGGGTCCTTCTCAGGTGAACTTTCGGCTCAGATAGGTAAAGAAGGTAAGAGGAAGAGAAATAGCAAGCATATCTAAAACAAGCATTAGAAATGCAATAGGTCTCGCATTAGGAGGGTTTACGTTACCAAATCTGCCCCCGAAACACTACACAAATAACTACCTGGGAGCCTCGGTTTATTACATTTGAGTGGGCTTGCTCTTGGCTCAAATGCCAGAGGCGGCCTTTTCCACATGAGACTGATTTGATGGAAACAGAGATGAGCCCAGTTATATTGACGGCGTTAGCTCCATAGCAGGCACACTATATAGTAGCTGCTATTTTCATATGTACACCAATTCCACAGCAGAGGCAAGGTGTAAACATTTGGTGAATTTGTTAGAGAAATCCGACCCAAAGGCAAGAATGAAAACAAGCCCTCAGCTGTAACGGAAGGCAAGTTTGTTTTTGAAACCGCCTCGCACTGAAAAGAAAAAGAAACTGCACCCTTGTGAAAACGTGCGCCGGAAGAGCCTTGACAGCACAGTGTGCCACACTGGAAGTGTCTTGCGACAAATGAAAATAATGGAAAACAAGCTTGAGAGAGCAGCGCAGGATAGGAGAGAAGAAAATGGACGAGAGAGAGCAACACGGGAGGGGAGAGAGGCATGTAAGAGGTCTGGGAGGGAGCGTAAGTGGGTGTATCGTGACAGGAAGCAAACAAAAAGGTGACAAGAAAGAGGGAAGAGGAAGGGGGTGGGAAGGGATGGGGGGGAGGCCGAAAACGAGAGAATTGGCATTGCTGTGGGGAGGGGGGAGGAGAAATGCGACACGGCCTGTCGAAATTATAGCCTTTGATGCAGAGGTGCACGGGCCTATTAAGTAAGTCATCTGGTAAAGAAAGTCCCATGTGAAGCTGTGTCTGTTCTACCCCTCTCAAATTTTGGATTATTCCCAACAGCTTGGAGTGCAGGCTGGGGGAGGCGGAACAGGCACAGCTGGACACCTGAGTGCGTGCATCGACCCTTCTAACTGTCAAAATGGGGAGACGACCCTAAGTAGTGATCGAATCTGCACATGCAGGAGAAGGGTAATGGAAGCAGGCTCGCACAGAAACTAAGATGAAGGTGGAAGTGCCACGTTGAAACCAAAACGGACTTCGTGAAATTGTAGCTTATATAATGGAAATGCTATTTTAAATTAAATATTAAAAGTAAAGAAAACAAGACGGAGGGCATTGCTGTGGGGAGGGGGGAGGAGAAATGCGACACGTCCGCAGCAGGGGGCGGAGCGGGGAGAGCAGCGATGAGGGAGAGACACGGTCTGGGGCCGTGAATAGGTCTAAGCAGTAGGGGCCTATGAAAAGGTGTGGGAGGAGTGCTGCTGGGGAACAGATGGCGATTTGATGATGTGCACGCGCATTTTAAGTCAATGCGCTTGCACATTGACCTAAAAGCGCACTGGCACAGCATCAAATCACCAGTAAATCGCCAGTCTAGGTAAACCTTGTTTAAGCCCCTATAGTCTCGCTCAATGCACATGCGCATTGAGAGGCGAGACCTAACGAGGCAACACCTTCTAAACCGATGAGCAGTCCAAGCACCTTGATGAGTTGGGGAGGTCGAAGCACCTCACAAAGATCAGGAGGTCGGAGCACCTCGGAGAGTCTGGGTATCCTATGCAACACAAACATAAAGGGTGTACGAAGTGACACAGTGTTCTTACTTCAGGTGGCATTCAGGTCTCTGGTTTTGGAGAGGAAAAACTTAACAAGAGCCCCATTGAGGAGTTCTAGATCATGGGAGCCTTGATGGGGACGACCTTTTTATAGAGTCCGATTCCCCCTCTACCTCCCAAGCTACAATTATTGACCCATTAGGAGGGGAAATGTTCTCCCCAGATAACATTAAACACCCTTGCATGGCTGAGTGATGGCCACTAGACCACATAGCAAAATGTATAAAATGTTGGCTACGGAATCCACTTGATAACTGTGCATGAAATGTTTTGAAGGCAGAATGTTCAAGGCCCTTAATTCAGGACAAGGTAGGCCTTACCCCTAACCTTGACCCAGAGTTCATCTTTTTTCTTTTTAGACTGGGTCGGGACACAAGGAAGGAACTGGAGAGATCCCTGAAGTCATGCCAGGATCGCCTGCTTGATGTGGTTGTGTCTCTGGCGAGAATTGACATGGTGGAGGAGGCACAAGCCAATGGCCTCTCTCTAGACAAGGACCTCCGAAGGGGGTGGAATCAAAGAGCCATGGTCTTTCTAGGGAACACTAATGCTGCACTGAACACGGAAAGGTGCACAGTTGTTTAAATGAAAATAAGCCCAAAGCTTGTTGACCTGGCGGAAAAAGAGCCATCCGAGAATCCAAAGGGCATTCTATTGGGTAAGACATGATTAAGACATTATGTAAATATGTGGCAACATTGCAGCTCTTGTTAAGGCTCAGATTAATATGCGCAGAGGGTTAATTTCAGGTGTTTTTGAATGGGCTGGCAGAAGGGGACTTTCTGCCTGCCATCATTCACAGAGGTCCCACGTCAACCTTAGACAATCAAGAGGTTTCAGAAGAGGCTACCAAGCCGGAAACTTTCACACTGACTTTTATCCCCAAAAAGGACGTACCCACAGGGGGATATGAAATAGGTCAAGAAGACTAGGCTTGACCGGATACCATGTTGAATACTGCAATTTTAACGTCTTCCCTGGGAAAAGTAGGGGGTCGATACTGACTCTTTTCCTATGTCTGGGATACTTTAACACAGGATCTTAGGGTCTTAGAAGCCATCCATGGGTTCAAGATAGATTTCTGCCAAGAGCCATTTCAGGTAGTTACCCCACGAGAGATAACCTTATCCGCTGCACAGCAGCAGATTGTAGAAGAGGAGGTGAAAACCTTATTACAGAAGGGAGCAATTCTTCAGGTACCTTTAGAGAACAAGGGTTTCGTGAGTACCTTGTTCTTGGTGCAGAAGAAAGACAAAGGATGGAGACCAGTGATAAATTTGAGAGACCTGAACAGGTTCCCAACCTACAGACATTTCAAGATGGAGGGGATCTGTCTTTGGAGGGATATGCTGTTAAGCAAAGATTGGTTAGTGAAATTAGAACTGAAAGACTCCTATTTCACAATTCCAATGTCCAGGGAGTGTCAAGCTTATCGCCAGTTATCCTGATATGGTCGTCTGTATCAGTACCGTGTGCTCCCATTTCGTGCCTCCTTGGCCCCATGCTGGTTTAGCACACTAATGAGAGTTGTATCTTCCTAGCTGAGGGAGAAAGGAGTACGGATGATCATTTATTTGGACTACATATTTGTCATGTCTCAATGGTGAGCGTAGATTTTGCAGGACTTTTGCATGGTCATGTCCCTCTTGGAGGATTTGACATTCGTTGTCAACAGGGAAAAATCTGTTTGAACACCTTCCAGGTCCATAGAGTTCTTGGGTTTTGTTTGACTCTTATAGGGGGTAAAGCGTTTTCATATCTTGCCCCAAGATATTGGAATAAATTACCTACGGCCCTGCGAAAAATCACCATTTACAGTACTTTCAGGAAACAATTAAAAGCCTTTCTGTTCTAATCTTGCCTTAGATCCATATTCGGCTCCCCCAGCCTCAAGTAACTATTTCTAGGCAGCGCCGAGATGCCCCTGGGTGAGCAGTGCGCCATAGAAATATAGATAACATAAGGGAATTAGCCAGTTTACTAGGTCTTTTATCATCATCTATGCAAGCAGGAGATCTTCTGTGGCCGCTGCAATATCGTGCCTTGCTGAGGGTAAACTCAAAGGCCCTTCGGGAAGGCTTGTGGTATGGAGACAATGTGTGTCTGGACGAGGAGGCCAGATCAGAGTTGTCTTGGTGGTTGGAGAACTTGGATGATATTTGGATGCTCCCCAGACTTTATCCTCGAGTCGATGCTAGCTTGACAGGCTGGGGTGCACACTTGGGTGTTCAGGATACTGGTGGCTTGTGGCCACAGTTGGAGAGGGTGCTTCATATAAATTATCTAGAGTTGACAGCAGGTCTTTATGCCCTTTTGAGTTTCCGACATTGTTTGTTGAAGATGGACAATGTTTTTGCAGTAGCGTATATAAGTCAATTGGGCAGTACAAGATCCTCAGACTTGTCAGATAAGCTCTGGCTTTTTGGCTTGGAACACAAGATCAACGTCAAAGGAGAATGTTTACCTGGGAAGGTGAATGTTTCTGTTGACTGGAATTCAAGGTTTTTATGGGATTTCAGCGGTTGGAAGCTGGACGGTTATTGCTTCAGGAGACTTGCTCTGTATTGGGGCCCATTATGGTTGGATGTTTTTGCAAGCAGACTGATGTTTCAACTGGATGCCAGGCCTGCTTTCTCTAGTGGAGACATCTTTCTTTGGACCTGGAAGGGAACGAATGCATGTAGGGTCCCTCCCTTCTGCTATAAATCTGAGGGTTCATCAAAACGTAAGGCAGGAGAGTTGCTTAATTGTCCTGATAACCTGTTTTGGGTCCCAAAAGTATTGTTCCCAGTGATCTTGGAGCTTGCTTGTGACGTTTTTTCTTCCGGCTGGTCCAGGTCTTCTGCAAAATGCAGATGGAGAGGAACTTCCGGTAGTGTTGACGGGGACGTTGAGTCTTCTTGCTTCGAGAGTATCAGGAGCTCTAGAGAAATGTCTGGCCTTTCGGGAAGAGCTGACCGAGCTCCTGCACAATTCCTGGGCTCCAGGTATCCACAGTAGATACAGAGGACTTTGGAAGTCAGGGGTTCGTTGGTGCCTGGAAAGGGATTTGGATCCTGTGGAAGCTCCTATCGTACAGGTGGGTAATTTTCTTGTGGAGCAGTTTGATCGAGGGCTTAGCTATAGGACAATAAACTGCTATGGATTGGCTATATCTGCACGGTATAGTTTGGTTAATGGTAGGCCTGTAGGAAAGAAAGTTTTGGTCTGGAGGGTGCTTAAAAGCCTCCAATAGAGGAGACCTCTCAAAGATAGGTACTGTACTCTTTGGGGAGTTAATTTAGTCCTCGTCTTGGCCTGGTAGTAGATATTTAGATTTGAAAAGGCTTTCTGTGAAGTTAACATCTTTGCTTTGCCTAATAACTTGTCGAAGAGTATCAGATGTAAAGGCCTTGGAGGTAAGTAATGGAGTTTAGAACGCCTTTGGTGTTACCTTTGAGATAACCAGAAGAATAAAGCCTTTGTCCAACTCCATATTTGATTCTTCTTTTGATTCTTGCAAAAAGCTCTGTGTTGTGAATTGTGTGGAGTATGACTCCAGAATGAGTGAATTCAGACCAAATGATTCTGACCAACTTTTGCTCTCCTTTATTAAACCTTTCAAAGTCGTTTCCACTGCTATGATTGCTATGTGGGTAAAATGGAATATGCAGCAAGCTAGAGTTAATTTACTGAAATTTCAAGCTCATTCTATGAGGAGTGCAATTGCTAGCCAGTGTTTTTCAGGAGTGGCAGACTGGAGGATATTATGAAGGAGGCTGATTGGTCTAATTCTTTCACTTTTGCAAGACATTACTGCAAGCCAATTGAACACGTCTGAGCGAATGTTGAGGGGCTACCACCATGAATAATGGTAGCCTTCGGTCTTATAATGAAATAGTGATTCTTCAAATCAAGTGACAAGAGAATCTGAATTTCTTTAAAGATACGGAGGCTAACATTATCCCACCCTCTCTTCCATGCTTAGCAGGATTCATTAACAAAAGAAAATTAATGAATAAAAAAATATTTAGAAGAATTGTAGGTAAGACATTTATAGTATTTGAAAATGTTAATGAAATATTTGTTATGGAATGTCTTTTTCTGTAACTTGATTACCGTGAAATTCGTTTGTTAGCTTGTGAAGTTGCATGAATTTGCATTATTTCTAAATAATAAATACTTTTTTCTCGAAAGCTAATGTTTTCTTTTTCATTCTAGAAAATACCATGTAATTCGAGTTCTTTATCAGTCATTGTTTGTGTTCAGGAGGATTTGTTTCTTCATTCAAGGAGATTTGTTTCTTCATTCAGTTTTGATGGAAGTTCCATTTGGCATTTAAAAGAGGCAGCATACTCACTGCATGGACTTCTTATATGTAATTTGTGATGTATAATACTTTCAAGTGCTGCGTGGAGTGGCATTAAAGGAATAATGCATAATGTTAGCCTCCGTGTCTTTGGTGAAAGTCAGATTTTCTTGTCATTTAATTTGGAGAAATTGCTATTCTAGATTTATTGGATGGCAGAGAAAAGCAATAACGTCTAATGGAAAACTCTTTCTCTTTTCCAGCTAACAGTATTGCAATTGTTCTTTGTAATAAACACAATTTAAAATGCAGATTGGCTTTCTTTCCAGCGACCTTCATTTTCCTTGGAACTTCTTCAGTTCTCCTCTGTGGCACACCTAAAAAACACTGCCATGGCCATCAGGCGTCGCATATAACCGAGCTCCTTTTTCATTAGGTCTCGCCTACGCAGCACGCAAGCGCTGCTTTTGGAGTGACCTCTTGGAATCGCTCTGGGCTTTATTGGGAACTCGTGCATGTTTTGCACTGTTCCCAATGAGCCCTCGTGCATGTGTGGCGTTTACCTTGCGGGAGCGAGCAGCGGAAATCTGTTTGCAATTATCGCGCCTGGCTCTGCTCCCTCCTGCAAGGTAAAGGCTGTCCATGGACCTCCCTGTGTCTCTTCAGCCCGCAGCTCTGTCAGCTCAGCGGGTCACTTTCTCTGACCGCCTTTGTAAGTCACGGCACAGCTGTTTTAATAACTGGTTTAATATACTTGTTAAAAACGTACATTATGCAATAATTTGCAGCAAATTTAAGCTGCTGTTGATTTGTATTCCCGGTCTCAGCTCGACTGAAATGAGAAGCATCTATGATTGGAGAAAACAGTCTGATATCTGTAACTGAAAAAGGCATTACACTTTTGTTTCCTCGCAAAACCGCTTTCTGTGCCTCCCATCAGAACATCTTTTGCCTCTCAGGGCTTCAACAGGCCGATCCAAAGTTAATGACGAGCAGGTTTTTGTGCAGCCAATTTGGATTTCGCAAGGCACCTCACTCCTGGGCCATTCTAATGCATGGACTCGGCAGGCAGAAGAGTTACAAAGCACCCCGCAAGGCTAAGGCTATTTTGCATGTGAGAGCACGGGAAGCAGCGCAGAAGAGGGTTTTAATTGCTCCGGTCAAATGAAATGGGGTTGGCATCTCTCCCTCCTCCTAGGCCTCAGGCTAAAGAGAACACCCTAGCCTCCGACATCAACTTAGCGCGTCACTTTCTCTGACCGCTTCTGTGAATCACGGCACAGCTGATTTAATATACTTGTTATTTATTAGACTTCGTTTATTAAACAATCTGGCGCTCTAGACAACAAAGTGAGAGAGGTATCCTGTGGAACTTGAACTGTACAATTTTGCAATGTTTTCTACTTCATTCCTGTTATTACTTCCCAAAATCTGTAGCAAGTAATGAAACCAAACCTGTTTGTGTAATTCCTTACTTTCAGAAGGCTGTGCTTGTCTGTGACTGAGAGGTAACCGTATGCCGCGAAGACCTCTCCAGATGCTCTCTGACCTAGGTTGGCACAGTTGCTTCAAAAGTCTGGAAGCTGCATGCACAACGCACCAGAATTGCAGATTCCGCCATGTGCACGCAATAGTTACACATTGAATATATATTCCTTTTTCTAAAAAGCATCGACAATACATTTTGAATGCATTTGCTGTGACCTGTTTTTCAATTCCAGGTACCTAAGCAAATGTAAAGTTGATGAGTAGAAATTAACTCTGACGGATAGGTGTTTAGCTCTTTACTAGAAATACAACTTTACAACAAGTGTAGATACATTGACAAGACACATGGCAGAACAGTGCCTATTACCGGCGTTTTGTTTATAATACCGGCCAGCTAAACTAAATTAATAAATCATACTTGTCTCGCCCATGGTGACTTTTTACCGATGTTTTTGATATACTGCTTGCCTCCCCACACCACTCCTTTCCGTGTACCGCATGTCTTTCGTGAGTAATTATCCATAATTGTATCTTAATAGAAACCTTCTTTGCAGTGGTATAGGATGGGGGTATCTGTAGCCTTTCACGCCTTTTGGCAGCTGTTCCCTATCCCGTAACCTTTTATGTGAGCGCAGCAGAGGACATGCTCACCGGGTATCCAGCCCGCTTGAATCTTGATCACATCTGTTCTTTGATCTGAGGAGGACTTGAAGAGAACCATTCAGTGATGGTGAGGATCCAGTTCTGCTCTTGCAATCTGAAACTGTTTGACAGTATGTCTTTAACTAGATAGGGTCATTAACTCGAGTCTTCAAGTTGGCATTGTCAAGTAATTCAAATTAAAACCAGGATTGGCATACCAAATAGGTCTCACCTTTGGGACCTTATAAGTGTTTACCCATGCAACCGGTGATGTTGTTGCACCAAGGATATTGTGTTGCATAACTAAATACTTATAAGGTCACAAAGGCGAGACCTGTTGGCTATGCCAATGCTTGTTATTGAATGGGAAGTTGTGTGTGTGTGGTATAGTGGGAGGGTGACTGCAAGAATGAATCGATGGGAGGATAAATACCCTGGTTACTTACCGGTAATCTTCATTACTCCGAGTATAGTCTTCCTCGCCACATGACTTACAAAGTGAGCTTCAGCTCCACACCAGAACACTCCAAAGCAAAAGAAAAGAGTCAGCCTCCCATCCCTTCCCATCTCTACCCAATATGGCTGACCTAGCACACCCATGACCTCTATAAGAGGCGGGCCGGCCCAACCCATCAGCCTGAAACTACCAAGCAGAAACATGAAGCCGATAGCCAGACAGGGAGGGAGGGATGGGAACTCATGTGGCGAGGAAGACTATACTCTGAGTAATGAAGATTACCAGTAAGTAACCGGGGCATTACCTTCCCGTTAGTCTTCCTCGCCACATGACTTACAAAGTGAGCACATACCAAAGCCAAGCGGCTTCTTGGAACCTCACAAAGCACCAACGGAACAGAAGGGGATGCCCAGGAAGGGGGCAAACCCACAGAACAGAAGAGTGGAAAAAACCACCCAAGGGAGAGGCAACCGCGAGCAGGAAAAAAAAAAACCCAGCACGGGACAGAAAAACACCGGGAAGCCCGAAAACCCGGACCCCCATGTGACGAAGTGCCGACTGAGAAAAAATTGCCCCGGCCAAGGCCGAAGGAGGACAGAGAAGGCACGGAACCAGACTGCACGGAGCCAACCGCAACAGTCAACAGGCCCCAGAGAGAAGTCGTAAGCCGGGAAAAAAACACACCAAGACCGGCCCTAGGCAGCCAAAAGAGAGAGGGGAGCAATCAACACCGCAAGGGTGACCCACCCGGAAGGATGCGACACCAACTAGAAAAAAAAGGCAGGCACAGGGCCAAACGGACCCGGGAGAGCCGGAAGGAAACCGAAGAGACCCGCCAAGGGAACCCAGGGCCGCCTACCCACGGAAGGGCGGAAGGGACCAGGCCCAAGGCCAAGACACCAGACGGAAGGGAAAAACACACTGAAGGAAGCCCCACACAGGAGCAAACCGCGAAGCGCAGGGACCCGAGACCGCCCACGGATCCAGGGAGACGAAAACCGGGCGGCCAGACCCCCCGGGCACCCACAAGGGGAAGCCGGGGCAGAACACAAAACCGGTGCTCATAGACGAGCCGACAGGGCGGCACGGCCGGAGCCAGGAGAAGCGACCCAGGACCCCAAGAATATGTACCACATCGGGACACCTCGAAACACAGGCAGGCCCACGGCCAGAGCAAGCCGGAGCCACCAGAGGAACCAGACATACCAATGAGCCACAGCTCAGAGGCCGAAGGACAGCACAACTGTGCCAAGCCAACAAGGGCGAACCCAGCAAACACCCCGGAGAAAAAACAGGGGAGAAAACAGCCCAGGAGGGCAACAGGAAGTCTCCACAGGGCTGGCGCCAAGGAACGGGAGACAGAAAAACCACCAACCGAGCAACGCCTATCGGGGCCAAACGCCCGCCCCAAAGGATGGGAAGGCCCCCAGCAACCGGGAAGGGAAAGGAACAGACAAAAACACAGGTCCCAAAGCACCAGGAAGACCCCGGTCCCAAGGTGTAAACCAGTCCAGACCCGGCCAACTATCCAGAGCAGACGAGAACAGAGGCAAACAAGGGAAGAACGCCAAGGGGCCCAGGAATACCAAGGACTGAAAAAAACAGAAGCCCACCCATGCAACCCGTGCCCCCAGAGGCACAAGAAGAATGACAGAGCCAATCCCCACGGTGGTACGTGGTCAAACGGCAAGGCGTAGCACCACAAAAAGGCCGCAGCAGCCAGGCAGAAGAAAAAAATCCCCCAAAACACCGCCAGCACAGGCGAAGCCGGAATGGCAAGGCAGGCCCAAGGGGCAGAGACCAGCCGGACGCCAACGGACAGACCGGGCAAGCACCCAACCGGGCACCAACCAGGCCTGACCATACCCAACTCATTAGACCAGACGAGAACAGGAACCATCAGGGCGCAAAAGCCGCAGGTCCCAGAAAAAGACGGACTACGAATTCCGGCCACCACTACTACAAGGCCATACCTGGAATAAAGCAGAACACGTGTAAAGCAATGCACACGCCAACCCCATCGGGCACTCGCAGCGCTGAAAAAACTCACCAGTTACTCATCGCACCAACCATAGATGGATGAAAGGCAGAGCAGACCCACCAGGATCAGAACCTGCGACCAAGCGGCCGAAACACAGGCCCCTGCAGTGGATGCATTAGACCACTGAGACCAACCCGTGGCCATCCTGGAGTCCAAACAGCACCCAGTAGGAAGAACATAACGTGAGTACGTGTAAAGCACACGCAGAACCTAAGTCCCACAAGGCAAAGAACAAAACAGAGTGACAGATAAGCCGCCACGCCTAGCAAAACACAGCACACAAGTGGATACTTCGACAGGACTTGAACCCTCGTCGACCGAGAGCCTGTGACAACAGACCCATCACCGAGCAATAGGCACATGGACACTGACACACTGGAAGCACAAGCCGATCCACTGAGCTACTTCCACACCGAATAACAGACGCAAATGGTCACCCAACCTAATGTAACACATCTCATTGACCCCAAAAGGTCGAGTGGAGCCGCCAAGCAGCGAACCCCCGTGACTACGAGGGCAACCACAAATCACCGTAGTGGAAACAACAAACCAGTGAGCCATCAAGCCTAGAACATAAGCAGAAGTGCCAGAACATGCGCTCGGGGGCCAGGGGAGAGGGAAAACCGAACCGCCGGGAGAGGAGCGCCGAGGAACCAATTAGAATCAAAATAAATGCCCAGAAAGAACAATTATCACCTCCCGTGGAAGCGCCATACCCCCCCACCCTCCCCCAGTGTCACCACATACAGAAAAACTGAAGGGGACAAGGTGCCGGGGGCCCTGGGGAAGACTAAGTGAGCTACTGCCCAGAATCGCACGGTGGAGGGCCGACCAGTTGCAATTGAGGAATGAACCGTGAGTCCCTGGGCGCCAGCGCCACGCAAAAGGGAGAGCGGACGAACAAACCACTGAACTTCTACAGTACTCCCACTAGGATAAATAGAAAGAAAAGGTAGGAATAGCACCCCTAGCAACAGCTCACCGGTGACATACCAGAAAGGACCTAAAAAACGCGACCAGCAGTCCTCGCCAAACAGGGAACTCCAGGAGCACCCACACCCCGAAGGGCAAGCAGGTGCGTACAGCCACAGGACCCAGCTCAACCGAGCGGCCCCGACGAGAACTGAACCAGCGCAGAACAGAGGTCTCAACCAAGTACATCCGCACCACAACACAAACTAAAGTATTGACAACGAAGAACAAAGTCATTCTGATATGGCTCCAAACATCCCATGTGATATGCAAAGCAGAAATCAATCATGCGCCGAAACCTGGGATTAAACAAAAGACCTAAAAATCTTCGGTCTGACACTCTCCTAACTGATATGTCGCAGCCCAAACCTGAGGGCAGGGAGAGCAGGAGAGCGGAATAGAACCAGGGAGCCCAAAGGACGCGTCCCACCCCGTAAAAACACGGAGGGAAACCTGGACCCGCAAACAAATACATACACAGACCCCGGGCGACAAAGTACAAAGAAACGCACCCAATGAGCCAATTACAGTACAGCGCCCAAGCAGCGTGAAATAGTACACAAGCGAACAAAACCTCACCCGACGCCGAATCCCCGCACAGGCAACGGCCGTAAACAGCAGGTGACACAATCACCCGTGAATGGAGGCAAACCGGAAGGCAAACATTCAGAAAAGGAACATCCCCTGATGAGGCACTCCAAAAAAGGCTCAAATGAATGATTCCAAAGTTTCTTTAGAAGGTTTACAAAGTTTTAATGTTCAAAACATGATGTGGTTGCGAAATCTCACTGATATTAAGTCATATCAATGGTGGTAGTTAGATGCATACATGTTGATATCGTTTGGACACGAACTCCAATGCATTTCGGGCGTTAACGCCCTTTGTCAAGGAGAGCTAAAAGAATGAAAACGAGCCCGAATTAGGAGAAGGGAAAACAAATAAGCTTACATGATAAATAGAACACGAGCGTGGGAGGTGATTAAAAAACAATTGATTAAAAACGAGTGTGCCAGGTCACATGGTGCAGTAATAAACGTAGAATAAAATTAGGTGGTTATAAGTGAATCGGATTGTAAGTGCAAAACTAGAGGAAGTGAAGCATAAATAGGAGTAGAGGGACGGGTGGTAGGAGGCGTGAACTACCGTGTATTGACGGGCCGGTATGAGCATAAGTGAAAC
The DNA here is from genome assembly GCF_964261635.1 of Lissotriton helveticus. Lineage (NCBI taxonomy): Eukaryota > Metazoa > Chordata > Amphibia > Caudata > Salamandridae > Lissotriton > Lissotriton helveticus. Next base: position 234,936,880 of record NC_136058.1, read on the forward strand.
TCGCGTGATGCATGCACGTTAAATCAAGCGGTATTAAATACGATGCGGTCATGCAGCAAAAGTTAAACGGCGTGGTGAATCAAAGAGATGTGAGGGATTAACTGCCGCATCATGGCGAGCGAGTGCTCGAGACACGTTAACGAAACCAAGGTGCTCGAAAACGCTAAAAGAGCCAAACTTACTGCAGCAGAGTCGCGAGGGCGCTCGCTGTTCCGATCTGTCGTTCGGGAAGTTGTCGAAGGGATTACACCCTTGTGATTAAACGCATGCATGACATAGACAGGATAGAAATAACGAAAGATACAACGTGGTTGGGTCTGTGGAGACCGATTAGAAACTAGAAAAATTAAAAAAGGACTATTGATAGAGTGAAAAAAGGGAACAGTGTGGAGGACATCTTGAAGGAGTGAAATCTTGAAGAAGTGAAATGAAGAAAGGACTGTTAAAGGAAAGATTGAAAAGAAAGACATGTTGGAACGGTGAAATGTAGGATAAAATAAATTAAAATAAATTAACATGAAAGGAAAAATGAGAGATTTAAGAAAAGAGCAAAGAGTTGACAGTTACGCAGTTAACAACATATATATATAACAATTATTTATAGGTAACAACTGTATTCAACACGATCATTTAACCCATGTGGCTTCAGAGTCTGTAAGCGGTAAATCCATTCTAGTTCTCTTTTGAGGAGAAATTTGCGATTGTCTGTGCCTTCTTTGTAATTGATGAGTTCAAGTACTATGAATCTGAGTTGTGCGATGGTATGATGGCACTCGTGAAAATGTATGGCAACATTGGATTTTTCTTGTTTTGTGCGGATATTAGACTTATGTTCGTTCATACGAATTTTGATTTTTCTTTCTGTTTTCCCGATGTACATTTTTCCGCAGGGACATTTCAATGCGTAAATTAAATTTTTGGAATCGCATGTTGCGTTGACTTGTAATTTAATTGAGTGTCCTTTCATAGGATGCTGGATGGTGTTGCCTGTGATGATACTGTTGCAGTTGTTGCAATTAAGACAAGGTTGTGTGCCTTTGTAGACAATGGTGCTGGTTGTGGGATTAGAAAGAATTTCTTTGAGGTTCTTGCTACGAGTGTAAGCGAACAGTGGTGGAGTTTGAAAAATGTCCTGAAAGTCGGGCTCCATTTGTAAGACTGGCCAGTGTTTTAAGATGATTCTTTTATATTTGTGGCTGGCTGTGGAGTATTTGGACACTAGAACCATGCGTTCTTGAGCTTCTTTCGTTGTCTTCAGAAGGCTGTCTTGTCTGGAAATGTCTTTGATCTTATTTTGCGCTTCCACACCAAATGAACTTGTTAGAGAAAGGGACATCTTTTATTCCTGTGACACAAACGAACCTTCTTGAACTTGAAGTCAGCACGTTCAAATTCACAAGAAAACTCAAACTGCGTCACTTTTTTGACAATACTCTACCTCAGAACACCAATGTTAAAAGTGATCAACTTAAAGGATTACGGCCACCTAGTACATATCAAGCTCCCATCAGCCATAAGTGCATAGACCTTTTTGAGAACCTTGTACGTCATGATCTCACCAAAATTAATTTCAAAGCCACCACCAAACACAAGAATATCACAAGGAAAGATCGCGATACCTTGAAAAGCCTTGCGAACAACCCGGATATTAAATGTACCAAAGCCGATAAGGGCGGCGCCCTTGTGATCTTGAATTCGAACATGTACAATCAACAACTCAACGAACATTTAGAGGATTCCTCCACCTATATGGTACTTGATAAAAATCCCACGATTGAGTTTCGAAATACCTTACACACCATCGTAACCAAAGCACATCAAACTGGGATTATTGAAGACCGAACTAAGAACTACCTTCTGTTGGAAAACCCTAAGAGTCCTACAATCCACATGAGTCCCAAAATACATAAGAATTTGTTTGACCCTCCCTTCCGGCTGATCGTTTCCACCAAAGGATCTATGCACGAACCGACAGGCAAACTGATAGACAAATATCTTCAACCATCAGTCATGAAAGCTAAAAGCTATATTAAGGACACAACAGATTTTCTGCTCAAACTTGCCGAAGTCCAATTTGACCAGACAGACTCCCTAATACTTTGCACAGCTGATGTGAGTTCGCTTTACACCTCAATACCCCATCAGGGAGGAATAGAAGCTATAGAACAAGCCCTTCTCCACAGCGACATTGACACATCCATGCAAAGTTTCATCATGGAGCTCATGATGTTTACATTGTATCACAGTTATTTTCATGTAAACAACCAGTGGTACCTTCAACTATCTGGAATGGCTATGGGAAACTGTGCCGCCCCCACATACGCAAACATCTATATGGAGAACTTTGAGAATCAGCACATATATGCCAACCACAACATCTTCGACAAAATCAGAATGTATGTTCGATACATCGATGATCTATTTTTTATATGGACAGACACAAAAGATTCTCTCATGACAGCTCTTACAGAACTCAACACCAAAAACCCACGTATCCAACTGACATGGCTTATAAGTGACACTGAAATATCATTCCTTGATGTTCACATTAAAATCACTGAACATGGATTCTGCACCGACTTACATTGGAAGAGTACCGATCGTAACAATACGTTACATTTCAACAGTTTCCACCAGGGATCACTCAAAAGACACTTGCCTTTTTCTCAAATGCTACGTCTCAGACGCATAGTCTCCGATGATCAAACCTTCACACAAAGAGTTCAGGAAATGCACCATCGATTCCTCGACAGAGGATATCCTGAAAACATCCTTATGGAAGCGCAAAATAAGATCAAAGACATTTCCAGACAAGACAGCCTTCTGAAGACAACGAAAGAAGCTCAAGAACGCATGGTTCTAGTGTCCAAATACTCCACAGCCAGCCACAAATATAAAAGAATCATCTTAAAACACTGGCCAGTCTTACAAATGGAGCCCGACTTTCAGGACATTTTTCAAACTCCACCACTGTTCGCTTACACTCGTAGCAAGAACCTCAAAGAAATTCTTTCTAATCCCACAACCAGCACCATTGTCTACAAAGGCACACAACCTTGTCTTAATTGCAACAACTGCAACAGTATCATCACAGGCAACACCATCCAGCATCCTATGAAAGGACACTCAATTAAATTACAAGTCAACGCAACATGCGATTCCAAAAATTTAATTTACGCATTGAAATGTCCCTGCGGAAAAATGTACTCGGGAAAACAGAAAGAAAAATCAAAATTCGTATGAACGAACATAAGTCTAATATCCGCACAAAACAAGAAAAATCCAATGTTGCCATACATTTTCACGAGTGCCATCATACCATCGCACAACTCAGATTCATAGTACTTGAACTCATCAATTACAAAGAAGGCACAGACAATCGCAAATTTCTCCTCAAAAGAGAACTAGAATGGATTTACCGCTTACAGACTCTGAAGCCACATGGGTTAAATGATCGTGTTGAATACAGTTGTTACCTATAAATAATTGTTATATATATATGTTGTTAACTGCGTAACTGTCAACTCTTTGCTCTTTTCTTAAATCTCTCATTTTTCCTTTCATGTTAATTTATTTTAATTTATTTTATCCTACATTTCACCGTTCCAACATGTCTTTCTTTTCAATCTTTCCTTTAACAGTCCTTTCTTCATTTCACTTCTTCAAGATTTCACTCCTTCAAGATGTCCTCCACACTGTTCCCTTTTTTCACTCTATCAATAGTCCTTTTTTAATTTTTCTAGTTTCTAATCGGTCTCCACAGACCCAATCACGTTGTATCTTTCGTTATTTCTATCCTGTCTATGTCATGCATGCGTTTAATCACAAGGGTGTAATCCCTTCGACAACTTCCCGAACGACAGATCGGAACAGCGAGCGCCCTCGCGACTCTGCTGCAGTAAGTCTGGCTCTTTTAGCGTTTTCGAGCACCTTGGTTTCGTTAACGTGTCTCGAGCACTCGCTCGCCATGATGCGGCAGTTAATCCCTCACATCTCTTTGATTCACCACGCCGTTTAACTTTTGCTGCATGACCGCATCGTATTTAACACCGCTTGATTTAACGTGCATGCATCACGCGAGTTTCACTTATGCTCATACCGGCCCGTCAATACACGGTAGTTCACGCCTCCTACCACCCGTCCCTCTACTCCTATTTATGCTTCACTTCCTCTAGTTTTGCACTTACAATCCGATTCACTTATAACCACCTAATTTTATTCTACGTTTATTACTGCACCATGTGACCTGGCACACTCGTTTTTAATCAATTGTTTTTTAATCACCTCCCACGCTCGTGTTCTATTTATCATGTAAGCTTATTTGTTTTCCCTTCTCCTAATTCGGGCTCGTTTTCATTCTTTTAGCTCTCCTTGACAAAGGGCGTTAACGCCCGAAATGCATTGGAGTTCGTGTCCAAACGATATCAACATGTATGCATCTAACTACCACCATTGATATGACTTAATATCAGTGAGATTTCGCAACCACATCATGTTTTGAACATTAAAACTTTGTAAACCTTCTAAAGAAACTTTGGAATCATTCATTTGAGCCTTTCTTGGAGTGCCTCATCAGGGGATGTTCCTGCATGCTCCATGCAGACACTACTAGTTCGAATTCGTTAAAGCGTTGACGGTAATGCTACCCTGGAGTGCACCAGCACCTTTCACTTATACATACAACAGATTACGCTAGCAGTGCACCACCTTATCTTTCTTTTTGTCATTTCAACTTGCACCGTCCCAGGTGGATTGCACGCCATACAAACATGCAATACGACGAGATCAGTAAAAGCACTGACGTTAGAGCGCACACCTTAGCATATGATGAAGATGAGCGACAACGCATTTACTCGCTGATTGAAGAAGACATCAGCCCGTCCTCTACCCTTCGCAACAAAGAGCAATGTACGAGACAGTTACTATATCTCTCCAAACGGCACATTAACCAGAAGCTCCATGCGAGCACATTACTTAAATATCATCGGGCGCTCAGAATCCCACGAGGATTACGGATAGCTTTGAAGCCCTCTCTCTGCAAGAATTCTAAGACATTTAAGGATAAATGGAATGGTATTCTGAACAAGTGTAGTCTGGACCTAATCCTTCTCATTGTAGAAGAACTTTCCGGGATTTTGAAGGAATTACAACAAGAAATCAAGATTGTTGACAGTGAATTGAAAGATCTCCTAACACCAGAAGAGCTCACTACCACATTAGAAGACATCAAAAACATTCTTGATAAACATCAAAAAGAAATCAATGAACGAAAAGTCAGAAAGTTCCGCAGAGATACGCTGGATTACAAGCTTGATGAAGTGTATTCTTGGGCCGATGTCTACGCCCAACGGAGACGGAATAAGCCTTACAATGCCCAAACTGACACATCCTCATCCGGAAGTGACACTTCTAATCGTCCTTCCAATCGTCAACAAAGCACCACCAGACCAACCACTGTCATCCACACTTCCGCTCAAGATCAAGCATCTACATCCCAAACCAGACGAGAGGAACCCTCTGCGGTTCCTTTTTTAGGATTAGACCCAGAAGTCACCGAAGACTCCGACGGAGCCAAAAGAAAAGAGAGAGAAAAAAGTCCTCCTACAACCCGGAGTACAGTAACCAAGAAGGATCCGAAACCGAAAAAGCCCACCTAGTCATTAACATTTCAGATACACCTATTTCTACACACCAAATGAACTTGTTAGAGAAAGGGACATCTTTTATTCCTGTGACACAAACGAACCTTCTTGAACTTGAAGTCAGCACGTTCAAATTCACAAGAAAACTCAAACTGCGTCACTTTTTTGACAATACTCTACCTCAGAACACCAATGTTAAAAGTGATCTACTTAAAGGATTACGGCCACCTAGTACATATCAAGCTCCCATCAGCCATAAGTGCTTTTTGAGAACCTTGTGCTGGAGGAAACCAAGCTGAGTCCGCCAATCCCGAAGGAAGCCAGGGGCGCCTGGCCCCGCCCCCGGACAGATGCGAGGGAAACATGGACAGATGCGAGGGAAACATGGAGGCCCACAGCCCGGAGAGCAACGGCCGAGCCCTCGACTTTTGGTGGGGACCAGAAAACGAGCCCAGCCGCCCCCCTGGAATCGGAGCCGGGGGCAGCCAACTCCCGCCGCGCGGAATCCCCATGCCGCTGAAGGTAAGCCCGCGAGAGCGGGAACACGCATAATCAGCCGTGTATCAGGGGAGCAGAGCCGCCGGCGGAGTAGCACCATATCGAAGCGCCACAGGCGGTGAGAGGGGGACTGGAAAAAAAGAGAGAAATGCGGTGTCAGCCCCACTGTGAATAAAATGTACAAAGTAAACTTGTGCTGAAAACCCGGTATTGTGCCGTTAGATCCACAAACAAACGCTCCCCCATCATAAAAGAGGGCCGAGGGAATCAGGGCAGCAACACAAGGAGATATTCATTCAGATCTGACATCAGGGACTCGAACCCGGGCCGTTAGCACCGAGACCCACAATTCCCCTTCCCATTTCAGCCATCTCATAAAAGGTATATGCAAAATATACATATATTCCAGCCATCATGTCGCTAAATAGGGACAAGTGCCCGTTGACCCCCTCAAATACCAAAAGTATCGGCGGGAAGTGTCTGCCCTCCCCTGGGAAACATACAGGAGGGCCCCAACACTACAGTGAGCGAAGGGACGGGCGTGAAACAGATCAATAACTCTGACACTGTGCGAGGTGCAGAAAGGGCGCACAAACTAGAGCCCCAGACCCGCCCGCCCCCCCTATTGACCCATGGCCCGCTAAGGCACTGCCTAACCGGGCCCCAAAAAGGGACCGGGGGAAGGAAGGGGGAAGGTCCAAAAAGCCCCAGAGTCTGCTAGCGCAGGACCACCAACCAAGGACCCATGCTCCCGCTACAGCAGGAACCACTTACCTGAACAGGCATCTGGAGAGTAATGACGCGCAGAACTAAAAAAAACAGGCTGATGGGTTGGGCCGGCTCGCCTCTTATCGAGGTCATGGGTGTGATGGGTCGGCCATATTGGGAAGGGATGGGAGGCATGGGAGGCTGACTCTTTTCTTTTGCTTTGGAGGGTTCTGGTGTGGAGCTGTAGCTCACTTTGTAAGTCATGTGGCGAGGAAGACTAACGAGGAGGTAATGAGGGTTTCCATCCCTGCACACTCCTCCTTTCACTTGTGCACCCATTGTTTCAGTCTTTCATTTGCGCGCACATCAACATTACTACTTTCAAACGTACCCATCAATGAAGAGACCCTCTCTCTTTTAAGCCTGCGTGTAATGCTTGTTCGCCTTGCAACCCGATTTTTCCTAAAAATCTCTTGTGTAGTAACTCGCTTGGTACCCTACGCCCACCTTATCTTTATCAATAAGCCAATGTTGTACCAGCGCACTTAAAGCTATACAGTTACACAATATTCTTCCGTATTTGGCTATAAAGTTAGATGTAAATATTGTAGCACGTATAACGTGGCAGGAATGGAACGACCTCCTCTTCTGCAGTTTTGTAGCAATTTAGGATCCCCTTTCTGTTCAAAATTATCCCATGTAGGGGATAAATTATATATAGACTGTAAACTGCTGGTGTCCACTTCAGAGTTTTGATGACTATGGGATCTCTAAGAAATCGTTTTTAAATTTTTGTATTTTCGAAGAAAAGAACCATTGTGTGCATCTTTCTTGAACATTAATGTAATTCTATGTGTTCTATTCTCAACGTTTTTGAAGTATTTGGGGATAGAGTGTTCCTTGTGCATAAGTAATTGTGGCTCAGTTGTCTTGTATGATAAGTAGCATCTCATAACCGCTATATTCAGTAACAAGCAACTTCAACATTTTGTCATCTGCAATAATTTCAGAAAATTGGAAAACACTGGTAAAAGCCATATATTTGCTCTTCTGCGCTGGCCTTGGGTGCGCATGAAGCAAATATGTCTGGCCAATGGCATCCTAGAAGAGCACACGATGGAAAGATGAATTGCATTCTGCTACGGGGCAGCTAGCACATGCTGCTGCCAGAAGATAAAAGCAGACCTATTATTTATTCTGCTAATAAAGCCTAATTTTGCAAGAATGAACCATAGATTTCACAATTCCTTTTAGTCTTTTAAAAGGCTGAACCGATTGTACAAAAGGACAGAATTCAAAACCAAGTCACTTGATTTCAAACAAAAGGATACTTTGAGTTATCAATGATCAACCAAGTCCTGATGAAGGCCTTGTGAAAATAATTCCTCAGCTCCATCATATAAGATCAACACGTATTTGGTAAAATACCTGGCTCGTATACCCTGTAACCTGTGGACTCCCCCTGCGACCCTCTATAAATGACAAAGGACTGCAAGGCCGCTCCCATTTCACCTACAGGAAGAGTGAAGAATTATTCAGTTCTGGGCACGTTTAAAACAAGGGTTCACCTACTTCATCTTGTAATTTAAGACATTCATAAAGGAGTTTATTGTTGTTTTGAGTCCACTACGTATTAATCACTTTTGAGATGCAGTTGTTTACTTTGTTTATTTTCTTCGTAAGGCACTATCGCACAGTGATGGCTTGAAACTCACTGGTGTTAAATCCAGATCTTTTCGTAACATAATTATATTGTTTTTAGCAATGTATTGTAATTGAAGCAGCAATTGTCGTTGCCTCTAGACTTGATTAAGAGAAAAAATCTCAAAATTCAGCAGCCGTTCTACGTTATCTTAAGGCCAGGAAAGCTTGCATTTTTCCATTTCATATAGTAAGCAGCACCTCAGTTAAGATGGGTAATGGATTTCAATACCATACTCTCATGTACCATGGACATTAGTTTATTGTGGGTTCCTGCCTCCAAACTGAGTGGCATGGTTTGCAAAATAATGATGGATTGGGATGCGGCCTATGGGATTGCCAGTGGCAGAGATGAATTCAAGCATTCCATCTATCACTTTTCTGGATACCTACTGTTATGACGAAAGGCAGCTTCTTTTTAGGTCAAGCCTACTAAATTGCAAGGAGTATTGTTGCTTACCTAGTAAATAGAGCTGCTTGGAACCCTCTCATAGCTTACCATTGGTTGGCTTTCCTGTCACTTTCATTTGCCTGCTTTTTAATAGTGTCTTAATTTGTCGTCTGGTGGTTGTGGTTGTCCGTCCCAAGGAACATTACTGTTGCTTTAATTGGCTGGCAACACTTCTTCCACTGCTTGCTCTTCAAGCAGCGCTTTTTCTCCTGTTAAGCAGACCATCAGAGTGGATGAGTTTTCGAACTGTTGCCCTCCTATACTTCTCTCCTCCAGCACTCTGTGTTAGAATAAGGTTAGGTTAAGCTGATTTATAGAGCGCAACAGCTGCCCCAGCCAAGGGGCGTCCTGGTACTATGTGTAGGTCTCTGTTGTCTGAGGGCTTTTCCCTGCTCTCCTCCCTATTGCTCTCGCCTGTTTGCTTCTCCCCGTTACCTCCCCGCACCCCCTTGTTGCTTTCCTGCCCCTCTGTGTTGCTTTCCTGCACCTCCGTGTTGCTTTCCTGCCCGCCCATCCCTCTCCCGTGCTGGTTTGGCATCTTCCATCCTCCCCCGCATCGTTTTGTCTTCCACCATGTTGCTTCCCTTCTCATCTCTCCCGCGCACCTTGAATAAAAATACAGATTTTTACGTTTTTTTAGTTACCAATCTGACTGATTGGTAACTAAAAAAGAAAAGTCCCTACGTCATTTTGTAGATGCACGTGCCTACAAAATGAGGCACTGGCATCAAAGCTGCTTTTTGATTTTTAAGCATCAGCCTTTGAGATTCAGTGCAGCATGCCAAAAACCTTTGGCAAAGGCAGTAGGTCGAGACCTATTGGCTTTGCCGTTGCTTGTTTAAAAAGGGAGTACCACAGCGGAGGAAGAGGAGCAACAAATGTAGCATTGTCCCATTATCCTTTTACATTACTTATGTTTTGATCACTTGGATTGTTTCAATGATTTGAAACTGTAAATAAATGAACGGCTAGAGTATACTTTTTTTAACTCATAAAGTACACCCAGTCTTTAAGGACGTGCTTTAAACTGACACTCCTTTCAACAACGATACCAACTTTGGGATGGGCATCTACCTTCTAATAATGGACGTTCCATGAAATGACACGTAGCTATTCCTAAGATGTAAGTCTAAATTAATACTGCTTGCTTGTTGATTTTCATGTATAAAGGGACCTTTTTACAGTGTATATTCTTGGCCTCTTTTTATGGTTTGCGTTTCTCCTGTGAAATAAGGATGTATTTTTACTCACTTCACAATGGAGTGGTGGTTTCGGTGTCCTTGAGGCCTGCTTCCATTGCTCTAAGACTATGGTTATAATTATTTTCATTGTTTCAAACAAAGCTTTCGCCGATTCAGGAAGCAGCTGTTTTATCCATCGAGTATGTGTCCTGAGTGAATTTGCAGTGCCCAAGCGTTTAATGAAATGTGAATGCTGAGCATTCAATAAGGTATTGTTTTCGTTGGTTTGTGTTCGTATCCTGTTGTTCCTTGTTATTAAACGGGTGTTATGTAAGTTATTTTAAAAATTGTGACTTAAAATGACAGGCACACAACATGGATACATTTGCATTATACTTTTATTGTGTTTATTTTCAAAATAAAGTAAAATGTGATAATACACACATTTAAGCAGGTATGAAAATAGTGTTGGAGTCATTTTGCTATACACTATAAATGTTCATGCAGCTATCTTTTCGGAATATATGTATTTTGGTTAGCTGATCAGTAATTCGTCATATGTCCTAGATAAAGCATATGCTGTTCCCATATCTATCATAGGACAGTTTGCTTGTACTCAAGGTTCAGAATTTCTTGTGTCTGAAGATATAATGGTTTTGAAGCTGTATTTGTGCTTTCTGTAGCATGAACTAAATCATTGGGAGATTCAATGCAACGACTGGACTTTCTGGCATTGAGGATTGGCATAAACAAGTTAGTCATGTACGTGTTCGAGAGGTTATAATTGGTGACTGGAGAAGAAGTTAACGTTTATAGAGTGTTTTCAAAATGTTCTTGAGATGAGGATTGTAAAAGGAGGAGAGGCCACTTGGATGGAGGGAGCTATTCAAGTGTCTTCGATAACTAGAAAATGTATGTTTTTCTCTGATAGCAGCGAATATGTGAGGAGTGCAATTATTGACATACATGGATTTTAGGCCTGGCTTTTCAGTGCAGCTGTCATCTGACCTTTTAATCTACACCAGTATTTTTCTACAGTTCTTTACTTTCACACAAAGACATATATATTCCCATGCTATTAACTTGTAGTGCTTCACATTACTATACCAACACAGGAAGGACGAAGAGCTAATTATTTAAAGAGGTCCTACACCGTTGCGACCCTTTGCCAGAGCGGTCCGCTGCTTCTCCGTTCGTGTCTCTGAAATTTAAATCGATACCTGTTTTAAACACTGCTTTGCACTGAACTTTTATTGACCGTTTTTAATCTATGTCTAATTGAATTGTAAAAATGAATTTGAATCTGAAACCCGGGATGGTGGGATTCGATAGCTAGACTCTGCACTTCCTGGTTGACATATCTTTCAGGGTGCGGTCTAGTTCTTTTGGAGCTGGAGGCGTTAAAAAGGGGACACTGCCCGACCACTCAGCAGACCCGCCGCTGGCTGCCAAAGGCAAGCCCCTCTGCCCCCGTCAGCGTCCCGGAGGTGACCGTTGCCAGAGAGGCTGCCTGTTGCCCATTAGGCAAAACTATCTCCCTTTCACCACCCCTATACCTCCAAGAGGGTTGGAGTGCCACAAGGTTCGGTTTCGAGCCCAACTTTGTTCAATCTATATGTGGCTCCCTTGGCACTCCTCACAGAGCATCATGGGGCTAAGGTCATCTCTTACGCTGGGAGGGGCGTGGCCGGACGAGCAGCGAGATGGCCGCCTAACAAGCGAGCTCCGCCGGCTGCATCCAAAATCCTGTATTAATCCTGCTATTTCGGGACACACGCACTTCTAACCAGTGCGCATCAGTGGCGGAGGGTCTGGGGCGGACTCGACCGAAAGACCGGCATCGCGGGACGCTAGCAACATCCTACTGCGAACTCCGCCGTCCCCGCCGAGTGCACCACGCTGAGCGGCCCGACGGCCCTGGAGGCCAACTGGGGGACGGCGCGCTAGCTGAGGGCGCGGCGCCGTGGGCCTAACGAGCTGGCCGGCGCTGAGACAAGCGAGACCCCCCGTCGCTCGCATCGCCTATGACTGGGTAAGGCTCTGGCATATCACCGGACAGAACACAAGTGAACGGGGCTCAGTGTGGGCCTTTAGCGTCTCCAGGGACCGAGGCGGCCTCGGCCGGACGGAGAGACAGCGTGGGCGGCCGCCATCTTAGGCTGGGCCGGCACATTGTAGGAAAGGACGCTGCAGGCCGGGCCCTGTTGGTCACGGCCCCCCGTGGACACCAGCGACGCCCCTAACTCCCTTCAATCCTGTAGCGCACGGGGGCTCTGGCCGCGTGCGCTGCGTTCCTGTACCCCTGCCTGCCTGGAAGCTTGGATGCCCCGGGAGGGTTGTAGCGCTCCCTATCCATTGCGTTGATGCGGCGACGGGCCCGAGGGGCCGCTGCGTTACTGATCGCTGGCTGCCAGAGTTGCTCTGCCCATCACCGGGACTGCGCACATTCGAAGGGCCAGGCCTGCACGCCCTAGTGAACCCCCGGATCGCCGAGTGCTGGGTGTCCTTCCTAGTGGTGGCTTGGGACTTACATAGACCCTGCTGTGAGGGACAAAATATTCGATTGGGCCTTGTGGGCAGGGCCTGAGCCGGGCCTCTCCAGATCTGCGGCCTAAGTGCTTCGCGCTCCCCTCCTAGCCCGCGCACTCACTGTGGGCTGGTACGTGTTGGACCATCCTGCCCTGCCCGTTATCTTCACACACCTGTCTGCTACAGGTTGGCCATGGGGAAGGGAGACCCACGCCAACCGAGGCTCACGTTTGAGCAGAAGAAAACCTCCAAACGGGCGGAACAGGAAGATGACGCGACTGGAGGACCGACTACAGAATCCTCCCAAGACATTGATGTGACCGCACTGCTTCTGGAGGTGAGGTCCAGCCTGAAAAGTTTTGACGCGAAACTTGACAACATGACAGCCTAGCTGGATAATGTTAGAGCGCAGGTGGCCACCCATGAAATGCGCATTGATGGTCTAGAGAATAGGCACACGGAGTGCTGCGAATTCCGGCAGGAGACCAAGGCCCATATAAGCAACCTGGAGAAGAGGATGGACACTCTCTGTGCCAAAGCAGATGACCTTGAAGCGCGGTCCCGCAGATGCAATGTCCGAATCACGGGCATTCCAGAGATGACGGCGATGGGGAAAATGGAGACGTTTGTGACCGATCTCCTACATGAACTTTTTGATCCTAACCTGTCCTCTGTCTTTACTGTGGAAAGGGCCCACAGAACACTCGGGAAGAAGCCGCCTCTGGGGACCCCACCTAGACCGATACTAGCCAAGCTGTTAAACTACCAAGACAGGGACCTCACATTAAGACTGGCTAGAGAAAAGGGGAAAATAACGCACAAGGGAAACGCCATATCCTTCTTCCCCGACTTCACTCCCCTTGTTCAAGCTGCACGAAAGGAGTTTCTGCCTGCTAAAAAGATACTGCTCCAAGCCCAGATCCCTTACTCTCTCATGTACCCAGCCCCCTTACTCTCTCATGTACCCAGCCAAGCTCCGGGTTGTGCACGATGGCACGACCCATCACTTCCTGGATGCGGGATCCGCTTTGAAATTTGCAAAACACATATGCAAACCCAGATCGGGGAAGAGGACAGAGACTGGGACTGAGTCTGCAAGCGAGTTAAGTGACAATGATTGAGTGGTTGACCCGCAGCGACACACTTTACCAGTCGGCCAAGGCCTGGTTTGAATGACTGTATACTTTGGCACTCGCACATACCACTGTGTTCCCATATTGATACTGTGTGATGCCGCATGCGACTGGATGTGAAGATGCGTAATGTTTCTTCTCCTGTATTGTTACTTGCAGAAATAGCCTATCTAATGCAGCCACCCTGTGTGAACAGGGGTGTACGCTCGAGTTGCCACGCCTCCGAGGGGTGTCTCCCACAAAGCTATTGTTCTACTGTTTTGGCGCCCTTTTTTTGTTTAGGCTTGGCGTGTCAGGGGGGGGTCTTGACGCAACCTGTTTGGGGGGTTGGCGTGGGTGGAGGGTGGGACTGGGTTGGGTGTTCTTTGGTGTATTGTTGGATGCATTACAGTCAGCATGTACCGTTGATTATCAAAATGCGCATGGTGGGCCGGGTGGTGAGGGGACGCGCGCTCGATAGCCATTCTCCATGGAGGTGACCCGACTCCTAACATGGAACATTAGAGGCTTAGGCGACCACAGAAAATCCAGACTTATGCACAGCTACCTAACTAGACACAACATAGATATTTGTTTCTTACAAGAAACGCATATCAACTCCTCCTGCTCCCCCAGGCTTAAACACTCCAGGTGAGGATCTGTATACTCAGCCATTTATTCCAACTATGCCAGGGGGGTGGCTATCCTTATGCGCCGAGGCGTGGACTGGAGGGTAACTTCCACACTGGTGGATGATGCCGGGAGGTATATTATTTTACATGGGGTCTTACTGGGCAAGGAAGTGGTAATGGTTGCCGTATACGGCCCGAATGTGGATGACCCGGAGTTCTTCAGAGAGATTTGGGCCAAGATTGATGTTGCTGGCTGTTCCACTGTCAGATGGGGAGGTGACTTTAATGTAGTGCCAGATGATGCGATTGATAGACAAGGCGCCTCCAGGCCCATGCACCCGCAAGCGCGTCAGGCACTGACAGATATCATAAGTGAGGGCTCCCTTGTTGATGTGTGGAGGGCTCGCAACACGGATGCACGAATGGGTACATGTATATCTGTACATTATGCGGCCTGGTCCAGATTGGATTTTTGGTTGGTCTCGGCGGATGTCGCCACTTGGACCACGAGTTTGGATATACAGGCCAGGTCTCTGTCTGACTATTCCCCATGTCTACTTGAACTGGCCATTCCGGGCAATCAGCGCGGCGCCTTCTCTTGGCGCCTTCCGACAGATGCATTCCAAGATGCAGCTTTCACCGAGGAAATCAGGCAGGACATTGTTGATTACTTCGCTACTAACACAGGCACAGTCAAGACTGACGCCGTCCTCTGGGACGCATTCAAAGTGGTCATTCGTGGGCAATGTATTGCACGCAGGGCTGGGGTCTTGAAGGCGATCAGGGATACACTGGCAAAGCTAGAGGGTGAACTGCGACTCCTAGAGCGTGAATTTTGTGAGTCCCCGACACCCACACTAGCAGGGCAGATTAAAGACAAGTTGCTAGACTTTGGCGAAGAGGCGCAGCGAGAACTAAAATTTCTGGGGAAACAAGCTGAGGCCCGCAGAAATGGCGAAGGGGACAGACCGAGCCGGAAGCTTGCCAGGTTGATTCAACCCACCCCCAAGCCCACACGGGTACACACTGTAATTGATCACACGGGGAGGGCGTTGACAGATCAGCGAGAGATACTGCAGTCATTCGCCACTTATTACACCACACTGTATAAATCCACCCATAGCCTATCGGAGGAGTCACTTGAGGCCTTTTTAGAATCCATAGCGCTGGTATGGTTCAACAACGCACACAGACAATACATGGATCAACCAGTGACGATAAAAGAGATCGCTGCCACCATCAAAGCGCTGCCCCAAAACAAGGCGCCTGGTCCAGATGGGCTGATGGCTGCCTTCTATAAAACGTACGTAGAGGAGCTAGCTCCTCGCCTACACGCTATGTTTGTTGAGGCGCAGGAAGTAGGGATACTGCCAGACTCCATGAGGGAGGCCTTGGTTGTCACGCTACTCAAACCTGACAAGATGATAAATGCATAGACTCTTACCGCCCTCTGTCCCTCATAAATGTGGATGTCAAGATCTATGCTAAGATAATCGCTGATCGGTTGCAGCCTTTGCTACCATATGTGGCTCTGCCGGACCAGTCGGGGTTCATACCAGGACGCTCCACCACGCATAATCTGAGAACGTTTTTTTCGGCACTGCACTACCTCCACCCCGACACGCAGGCTGCTGTGGTTTTCCTGGATGCAACGAAAGCCTTTGACTCTTTGGAATGGTCGTTTCTTTTTGCCATACTGACACGAATGGGGTTCAGTCCACTATTCATAAACCTTATTCGCTTATTGTACACCGCCCCTAGAGCCAGAATACGACTGAACGGCATGATCTCTGACCCATTCCCGATTTCCAGGGGAACCAGACAGGGCTGTCCGCTATCCCCCTCCTATTTGCCATTGCTATGGAGCCACTAGCTGCTGGAATTCGCCAGCACCACACGGCGAGGGGCATTGCCTTTAGCTCCCGCAGCCTCCTCATCTCCCTGTACGCGGATGATGTAACCTTATATGTTAACAACCCAACTGAAAACCTCAACCCGCTGCTGCGTGAGTTCGTCAAGTTTGGCGGCCTCTCCGGCGTCTCCATAAACTGGTCTAAGTCAGTCATATTCCCGCTCACTGATAAAACCACAGAGGTGCACTCGGATTATCCCCTCAGATGGGAAGCGGAGGAAGTGAAGTACTTGGGAATTTGGGTCAGCAGGAACATACAGGAGATCTGGAACCTAAATTTTGGCAGAGCGATCACATGGCTAGAGGGCAAGGTGGCGATTTGGTCCAAGCTTCCCCTCTCCTTAGCAGGCAGGATTGCAATAGCAAAAATGATTGTACTGCCTAAATTCCTCTATTTATTTGCCAATGTGCCGATCCCGCTGACACAACACTTCTTTACACGCTTGCGCTCCAATCTGTTGACACTTGCCTGGGCGGGGGGTCAAGCCAGAGTTTCATGGGCACTGCTGACACTCCCACTGCGTCAGGGAGGCTTGGGAGCACCGGACATGCATTTATACGCACTCTGCGCACAGGCCCAATACCTGCACTTTTGGATCTATCCCACACCTTACCAACCGCATGTGGCGGTGGAGACCGACATGGTCTCTCCGCTCCCACTTAATGTGGCCCTCTATCACAAAGCACCGCGACCCTCACAGGACATAAACACGGCAGATATGCTCCGCTGGTCCTGGAGAGAGTTATTGAAGCGGTCTTCTGTTCCCCTGTTGTATGCGCCCGCGATGCCCCTCAAACAGAATCCCATGATCCCATGCTTAGAGTCCAACAGTGGCGATATATCCGTGGCTGGCACCACCTTGCGCACATTCGCAGACTTATACCCGGAGGGCACGTTCCTGGAGTTGCCCCCAGAGACACCTGAGAACCCGGTGACATTCACTGACAAGTTCACATACCACAAACTAAAAGCCGCCTGCAGGGTGCTGGGGGATCGTTTCCCTGAGGAACCGCCGCAGATAACTGCATTACAGAACATACTGGCCAGAGCATCCCGCAAAAAACTTGTGACCAGGTTATACAACTCAATGCAGGAGCAGTCCCCCTTGGTGGTGCCCAGGTCGCAGCAATTGTGGGGAAATGAACTAGAGGTCCCACTGACGGACGAGCAATGGGCGTTCTGCTGTGGGCAGCTGTTCGCACTATCCCCGAACTATAAACTCAGACTTGTGCACTTCAAATTCTTACACAGATACTACCGCACTCCGACTTCTCTTTACCGTATGGGCCTCAGAGAAGACGACAGATGCTGGAAATGTGGGGCGGAGGGGGCTTCCTTTTTACACGTGGCCTGGCACTGTCCAGCGCTTTCTGAGTACTGGATTGCAATCTTTGGAGCCATTAACCAAATACTTGGGAGGGGGGATGCCCCGTCGCCACTGCTGGGGATCCTCGGCTGGGTTGCGGATACTGCACCTGCGAACCGAAAGCTCCATGCGCTACTACTGTTGTATGCTAAGAGGCGGGTTGCCATCACCTGGGGGCGAAAGTCTAAACCGAGATTGTGTGACTGGCTATCTGATGTAACATATGGACATGCTCAGCTGGGTTCCTATTGGGAGTTGATGCCAGCGGCTGCGTGCCCGAGAGACATCTGGGAACCCTTCCTGCATTGGTCACGTAACAGGCCGTCTCCACCTGGGACGGCTCCTTGCAGTCCGCCTGTACACACCTAGACTGTTGGGAAGCTTTTATACCTGGTCTAATGGGTCTGCCTGATATATTCATGTACTGTGAAACGGCGAAGGCCATTAGATATCCTGATACTGAACGCCTGGCCTCTGGTGATTGCTCTGTACATTGTGTTAACATCTCCACCCAGATTGTCATCATCGATGAGGGCACTGTCTGCTTGCTATTCCGGACCTGCAATGGCGTAATACTGTATTTGTTTTTCTTCTATACACATGCTACTAGAACTGTTTTAGTAATGGACACACTGACGAACACCTATGTTGTTGTTGGAACTGTTTAAAAAAAGAGAAAATTGAATCCTTTTTCTACCATCGGAAAGCTTTGTAATATATTCCTGTGCTTTTTGTACGGATCACTCGATTTCATGATGTAACTGTAGCTTTCGTGATTTGCACATGCTCAATAAAAATATTATTAAAAAAAAGTCATCTCTTACGCTGACGACACACAGCTGTTGTTTACCTTTGAGAAAAATGCGGTGTTTAGAGGAGATGTTATCAACAATTGCCTGTCCAAGGTGTTTTCCTGGTTTAAGCAACACCCACTGTTATGCAACTCTGCAAGTCCGAAATCCTCTGTTTCGGCCATAGTCCCGGTGTGGAATGCATTATTGGTGGCCTCAGGACATCCGCCCGCCCCCCGACTGCTCAGTTACCAGCATAAAAAACCTTGGGGTAAAAATGGATGCAGTCTTGTCCATGAAGGCACAAGTTCAATCTGTGTCCGCCACCTGTTCCGGACTACTGAAAATGATGAGGAACTTTCTCCCTCTTCTCTCAGTCCCTCATAGGAAAACAGTGGTCCAAGCTTTGATAACATCTAG
This sequence comes from Lissotriton helveticus, assembly GCF_964261635.1. NCBI lineage: Eukaryota > Metazoa > Chordata > Amphibia > Caudata > Salamandridae > Lissotriton > Lissotriton helveticus. The sequence goes on from NC_136058.1 coordinate 234,955,824, forward strand.
GCTGGACTACGCCAATGTTCTGTATCTCTGCCTCCCTACTAGTTCGCTTGCAGGTAGTACAGAACGCGGCAGCAAGGGCCGTCTTGTTGGCTGACCTGAGAACTCATATGACGCCTCTCTTGATGTCTCTGCACTGGCTCCCGGTGCGGAAAAGGGTGATTTTTAAGACCCTGGTACTAGTCTTCAAAGCCTTTCATAATTTTGGAGCCCCCTACTTTAGGAGCATAATTCAACTATATGCTCCTATAAGAACCCTGCGATCTTTAATTCAGAAGCTGTGGGTCGTGCCAAAATTTGAACGTTCTCGGTTGGGCGGACGCTCGTTCCATGTGAAAGCTACTAAGCTGTGGAATAGCTTTCCGCCTCTCCTGAGACAGGAACAAGTTCTCCTTAGCTTTAGACGAAAGTTCAAAACTTGGTTGTTTGATTGAGAGTGGAGTCACCCATAGCCGCTCCCAACTGTTATTTTAATAGGGTTAAGTTAGCACCGGGACACTCTCAGGAGTAGCCGTGCGCTTTACAAATACCCATATAACATAAAATAACAGAACATGCAACTCCTCAAGTATCATATCCAAGACATCAGGGGAGCAGTTCCTCGTCAAAAGGGAAAACCGCAGATGGGTGGAATTGGACGGTCGACCACCGGGATCCCCGGGGATCCACCAGGTCAGATCTTTTTGGCCCTCACACAACTGGTAGGGTGTCATGCTTCATCATCGGGCGCTCCTCGTCAAAACAGAGGAAGGGTAGGTCGAGTGAGAACGTCCCGCACTGACCAACTGTCCCTGAGCTACACTGGGACCCTTATCTAACCTAAGGAACATTTTACTCGCAACCACCAGGTGGAATTGGTCCCCTGCATCAAGTCTGGTGCAGTGTCATACTTCATCAGTGGCAACCCTTCCTATCTAAAGGGTGCTTCACTGATTAATATAGGGTATGAGTGATTCATCTTTGGTCCTGATTAAATGTCATTTAACCCTCCTGGCAGATTGAGCCACGAAACAGGTTGACCCGATTTTATCACCTTGATTGATAGCTGTCTTAGTACATTATTCCTAGAACTAGCTCTGTTTTTATTTAGCCCAAGTTTCTACACCCCAAATTCCCTTTGGTTACCTTAGTCTTATTTATTCACAACTTTATCACCACCCTACTTCTTTCACTAGTCACTCACATGTACTCATCTAATGACTATAACCGATCAAAGGATCTCTGACAAAGAGCCCCCAGTCCCCACTGGCATCGCAGCGCCGGCTTGATGAGGAGCGACCAATGATGAAGCATGGCACCCTATCAGGTGTGTGAGAGCAACAAGATCTGACTTGGTAGTCGACCGTCCAATTCCACCCCTCTGCGGTTTTCCCTTTTGACGAGGAACTACTCCCCCTGATACCTTTCACATTACCATACTACATTCCTGTAAAGCCAAACATGTTGACATTTCCAATGCATGATGTATTTGTTGGAACTCTTCTAACTGTTCTTGGCTTTTAATACCCTGAGGTTTGCCATCATCTCTATTCACTTTACTCTCGTGGTAGTGAAAAAGTGCCCCAAATGCATGCATGGCTCCTGTCCGCTGCTTAATCATGTTGGAAATATGCCACAATGTGCGTCTTTAACCTCTATTTCAATGCTAGTGTCTAGTTAGGGATGAGCAAAGAGCCCCATCTATTTGCTTTTAGCAATCTTTAGTCCCAAACCAAGTTAAGCTCTACTCGTGTGATAGGAGATTGCTACTGGGAGTATTTGAGTGTTGTGGACGAATTGTGTTATTCACAAGTGTAATGTATTTAAAATTATGTTCTTTGGTTATGGGAGAAGGTGGAGTGATCCATCTGACCCATATGATGTTCTGTACAGGGGTGTTGTAATCCCAATGCAGACAGTATGCTTTTAAGCTTGAGAGAAGCCTCCAGACCGTGTTGTATTTCCCTGAACTACCTTTAATATGATCCCATCCCAGGGAAATGTCACCTTCTGCTATTCAATCTCCATCACAGTCTTGTAAGGCATCGTAAAAGGAGATTAAAAAGAGCCTTGTCCTGTGTGCGAGGAGGAGAACGTGGCCGATGCCTTGTGTTTTCTGTTGACGACTGTTAACTTTAATTAACCTAGTTCCTGCTTTCTCTGATTTCTGTGCAGTAGTTTAAAAGCTCAGTGATATGTAGAACAGAGCTGCCCCATTATACTTATATCTATGGACAAGCGACATGTGCATGGTTTATGTCGAAGCCCAGCATTCATTTTACCTGTTCCAATGAGTCGCTTTTATTGTGATGAGATTGTTTATCTTTTCCAACAAAAACAATCCAACTAAAACAATCATATTTTAATATTCTTGTTGGGATAATTAAACCCTTTGGTGACACTCGTTAGTTTCAATAGCACTTGGTTTTTGTGAAAGGCTGATGATAGATCTGTCTAAAGATTATCAATTTTCACTACTTTCAAAGTTATGCCCTTGAATAATTATGACCTTTATACCATGTCTTCCCTTTATATTTCTCATATTCCTGGTTACCAATTAACCCATAGACCATGGAAAAAAGAAGCACTTGCATTATGAACTTTTAGATGTGAAGCATGGGGGTCAGTGTGAACTCTGGACCTTGCACTCTAGGAAGGAGTCTTAGTGGGTCATCGTAACCTGGATCACTGTACCACACTGGACTAGTGGCGAGACCCAGTATTCCCCGGGGCCCCCAAGTTAAATGAAAATACTCTGAGCTCGTCTCTGTGGGTGACTCTGGATGAATGCAATAGATTACATTATGAACCTGTCTATTTTGATGATTCTAGAGACGGTCCAATTATCTGAATGTCATACACAACTTTGGCAATTTTCAGATTTTAATTTTTTTATTTTGTTTGCCTCTTTTTGTCGGTCTTCCTTTTGCCATTGAGTATAGTCCTGATCCAGTCTCCAGGACGCGTCTTCTCTTTTGATTTTCATCCCTTGTACTTTGAACCAGGGTGCCTACTGATACTTGTGGTAGATGCCAAGCAGGTGTGTCTCTCACTCACTCTCTCTCATTCTCTCTGTCTGTCTCTCTATGTCTCTCTCTCTCCTCCCTGTCTCTCCTCCCTGTCTCTCCTCCCTGTCTCCTCCCTCTCTATCCTCCCCTCTCTCCCCCCCTCTCTCTGTCCCTCTCTCGCTCTTTCTTTTTGCTTTGCATTTTGATACTGCAAACACTGCCAGGATACGTCAAATTATAATTGGAATGCGCAGGATATAAATGGTCGGTGAGACACACTGCAGTCCTCGCTATCAGGCTTTGGCACAATGTCATGAAAAAATAGGGTAGAGAAAGAAAGTGAGAGGAAAAAGTAGAGCGATGAATTCATAAGAAAAGAGAATGTAAAAAAAGATAAAGAAGAAAATAGTTTTAAAGGTGGGAAGGAACAGTGAAAGGGGAGAAAGCAAGAAAGAAGGGGAGGAAACATTTGAGAAAGGACCGAAAGAATGGAAAAAGGGAAAAATAAGAACGTTGGAAGTTAAATGGAGAAGAAACCATTAAAGAAAGTTTTTTTTTTTTTCTCAGAAGAGGGTTGGCTGCATTCCTCTGCACTGGCTGCTCTCACGGCTTCTTAGAAACAGGCGCAGTGTTGATGAGTTTGGCCTCGCATGGGCAGGTGCTTTTTCTCAACCCAGCCTACACGTAGTGCGACTACTCCGAGGGAGCCTGTAGGCTGGTGGTAGCTCCCAATGCCTTGTTCCAGACACCTGTTCCATAAAGTTTTGTAATTAACACTGGCATTTTGTCCTGGAGTTTCCTCCTTGACCACCCCTAAATAAAACACGTGTGGATAGTATAAGCACATACTTACTTTTGCCTCCTCGACCATCAAAATGATTGATGGGAGAAGAAGGCGGATTCGACGCACTGGTCGGCTGAAGAATGCGTTTGCAGGGGCGTTCATAGAAAGGGGCTCGTAAATAAACAGACATACATTCTTTACCCTTGCCCTTTCTCAGTGCATCGCCCTACGATGAGTACGATCAGTCCTTTACTTGCAGTGTTCAAGGTACCGTGCGGCTCGTATTCACTATGGTTATTGTCTTCGGTTCTAATGTTAGCTTTGGACTTGACCAAAATTCGTGTGATTATATGTACATAACCTAAGCTTGCCATACTTGAAAACAGTAAAAATGTGACTGTGAATTGTACATGTGTGAACCCCATTTTATGTACATGATCTTGAATTCTGACACACCACTTCAATCCCTCCAACCCATACCCCTTTTCCGGTACCCTTAATTTATTGCAACACTTTGTCATAAGATGTCAGTTGTTGAAAATATAATTTCACCAAATTTGGTAAAATGCATACTTTTAATTTTTCTAGGGGTGAATACCTTCGCTGCTGCAAGATCTTTTATCCTCTGTGTGCTTTCGTCATCCTGGCTGCTTGTGTAGTGGCCTGCGTTGGGTTAGTTTGGATGCAGGTTGCACTCAAAGAAGATCTGGATTCGCTCAAAGAGAAATTTAGATCAAGTAAGTATTATGACATCAGTGTTAAACAAATGGTGTCCCTTTTTCAATGCAAGAAAATACTCAATATTTTTCTCCAACAATTGATGTATGGTGTTTTTTTAATTTTCTTTATCGAAGCCTGAATGTAAAAATGTATTTACACCACTGCATACATTTGTTTTTATAGTATATATTTCAGAATATGCTAAGAGTGTGTGAAATTGCCTGTTTTTTTGCTCTGGAATTATGAGAAATGTAATTAATTTATTTTTAAAATAAGCGAAATGAACTTTGATTGTATTCTGCCTTTTCTCCTGGAACCGGTCTCCTTCGAGGCATATGCTGTTCAAGCCAGTCTTTGCAGCTAAGGATTGTGCACATTTCGAGTGCATTCTGTAAATTACAAAAGCGTACTTTAAAATATTGCACCGGCCTAGTTTGTAAGTTGACCGAGGCCTTGCTTCCATGTGTAACAGCAGTACAAACAGCTTGTGGGACATGCTGGCACAAGTACCCCTTTAACCTCTCGTTAAACACAGATAGCGCCCATGGAACTGCATCTTGTCACAGTACACCATGGCAATAGGTTGGTTGGTATCCATATGCCTGGCTGCTACGGTAAAATGCATTTGGAGACTTTTTAAAACTTTCTCTTTAGTGATTGCTGATAATCTGGTATGTGTCCACTGATGTTCTCAGACTTTTGGTACAGCTAAATGTGTTTTAGCTATTTTCTGCTGATTCTGTGATCTATTTTTCATTTCAATCACACATTGATAAATGTACTTTTGCCTTTTCAAATTTCCCCAGTGTCCCCAAATTTGCCCTGCTGTTAGCGGCATGTTTGTTGATTTGGGGGTACATTTCTCAGTAGGTGGCATTAGCGGTTTCTCAGTGTTGCTAATGCGTACTTTTATTGTGCTTCTTGTTCCCAACCAGCATATGGCAGGTGAGTGATGCATTGTTACTAGAACTGCAACAGGACTCCTTGTGCCCGCTGCAGGGCTGGAATTATATAAAATATCTACTTGTCCATGTGACGGGAGTCTTTATAAATCTACGTGTCCTGTTTTAAAAAAAAAATAATAATAAATCCACCTGTCCCTTTGGTGCTATGTGGTGAGATGACATGATGCAGCATTCTCATTATATCAGAGCTCTGATAATCGCTTCTGATTATGTCAGGATTCATATTATAATGAATGTGTGTGGGGGCTGCACTCATGAATCCAATTTAACCTGTTTGTACGGTATGTGTGCGTGTTGGATTAGTGCCTGCACACTATTAAATAGCTTATGTAAGGCCTGGCAACAGAAGTGACCAGGACTCCAGCGTGCACCAACAATAATTCAAATTCTCCAGTCAATGTGAAAAAAGTCTTGATGAACAAAAATACAGATACCTTGACAGGGGATACCCTAGAAAATTGCTCGAAGCGCATTTAGGCAAAATCAAGTCAATCCCAAGAAAAGATCTACTGCAAAAGAAAACTAAAAAGGCTAACCAAAGAATGGTTTTTGTATCTAAATTTTCAACAGCCTCTAGAGATATAAAAAGGATAATACTGAAAAGATGGGAAATTCTCCAAATAGAGAATGACTTTGGCACATTGTTTACGGACAAACCTTTGTTCGCATACAAAAGAGCTCAAAACTTCAAAGAAATCTTGAATAAATCCTTGAACGATGGGAGACAGCAAAATGAAACATACAAAGGCACAACGAAGTGCTTCAACTGTAAAAACTGCAATAATGCCATACTAGGGAGTACCCTATTGCACCCACGAACTGGAGAGAAAATACCACTGAGACACACAACGAACTGTAATTCAGAACATGTGGTTTATTCGATCAAATGCCCATGTGGTCTTCTGTATGTCGGGAAGACCGACAGAAAATTAAAAGTTCGACTGTCTGAGCACAAAAGCCGGATACGGAATAAAAACTTTACTTCTCCATTGGCAAAGCATTGGATTGATGCAGGGCATACATTGGCCCAACTAAGATTTCAAATAATCGAACTGATCCCACAGCGTTTGGGCCTTGATAACGCCAAGACCCTCCTCCAGAGGGAAGCCTTTTGGATCCGGAAATTGAGAACAATGGCCCCAAGTGGGCTTAATGACAAAATGGAAATGGTTTGTTTTCTATGAACACATAAAAATAGGACCCCTCATGACCTCAATTTCACGGTGCTACTAATATCAGCAGTATACACTCATCCCTAAAATTAGCAATACTTTCCAACACAATCAATTATTGCGACCCACCAGAGTACAGCATAAGATTGGAAATAGGCAGTAAACTCACATACATTTTTTTTTTTTAAAAGTGCTGTGCAGTACCAGATTGTATATAGGCAGTGAATGAAAGTAATTTTTTCTTTGTGTTTACTACAATTTTTTCTTTGTGTTTACTTCGTTTTCTTTTTGAACTAATCCTATCCTCTCTCTACTGTATATACCCCACACTCTATGGGTCTGTCAGACCATACTCTGAAATTTAAATCTATCGCGTCCCCATGCAATAGAGTGAGATCCAAGGCGCTTAACAATGGCGCTTCCTTTCAGTGCGAAATAGTCCGTTCTCGATTTCGTTGCCCACAATACTTGACGAGTTCATAAGGGAAAAGGGACTAGTCGCGCGTACGATAAGGCGGATGTGGATTACTTTTTGAACGAGCCGGTCGAGTTTTGCGGTGAGCTCCGCTTCCCCATATTAGTATATAATATTTATAACCCACGGCATAGTTTTGAAAGTCTCTATCCGCTTATTGTCTTCACAGCATGCTGTGACACTTCGCTGAACTGCCGTTTTAAAACGCACATTGAACTCCGACAGGTAAACGCATTTCCTCCTTGCTGTGGAGGGTTAGTTAAAATTGTTCACGAGGATGCATTGTTTGAATGCTCAAAAGTCTTTTTTATTTTTCAATCCCCTAGGGTAAACACGTTGCATTCTATGTCCTGCAGGTGAGCCTAGAGTCATTTTCACTGCAATAACGTATGTTTATTGTAAAACTTTAGATCAGTTTGCCTGAATTTAAAATGGTACGCACCCTGTCTGTTCGTTTATTTTCAGTTACATCAACTGCAAGCATTCAGGTAACTAGCACTTCGCGTGCTCTATATACATAAGCACATTTGTGGTTCACATAATATTGTGTTTATTCGAAGTATCTGTTCACTCCTTAGATCACGCGCAGCCGCGCGCCACGTCATTCATCGAATCCATGAATGGATTCGTAAGTCCATAGTTGCGGTAAGACTGATGTCAAAAATACCACATGTTGAAAAGTCACTATCCTCCTAAGCACTGGAAGTAACTTAGTTTTCTTTCTTCTTGTTTCTTTTCTTTCTTTTCTTCATACAGACCCCCGACGAAGGGGCACAAGCCCCGAAATGCATTGGGTTTATGCAATTTATGATGTAATTTAATTTTGTGTAATTTTTGCATTTCACATTGGACTATATTAATTATTTGTTGGACTATTTCCATGACATTTACTTGAAATGTTATATAATTGGTGAAGCCATTTCAATGAATTGTGATTAAATGTGTGACTAAAACACGATATACTTTTGACTGGAGAATTTGAATTATTGTTGGTGCACGCTGGAGTCCTGGTCACTTCTGTTGCCAGGCCTTACATAAGGATTCATATTATAGCCACGTTTGGATGCTAGCAATGCTCTGTTTTTACCACATTTTCGCAAATCTATATACTGGCCCCAGAAGTAGCAAGAAGCAGTGCATTTAGGGTTGGACATCCCTTTTTGAGTCTCTGCACAGTCACATGTTTAAGCATTTTCACCAACTTTCTTCTCTAAGTTTTTCCCACATTGGGAAATATACTCCTGACAAGGGCAGAAGTAAATCTTTTTCCACTGTGGCAAAAAAGGGGTTGTATTCAAAGTGAATTTTCAAATCCTCAGGAGATTTTCACGTGAGCAAATATAGACATGCATAAGTTCATGCTAAATGCGTTTCAACCACTTTCTAGGCCGACATTTTCCAGGCCTACTTCTGTGAATTCTTGGGAATAATTGAAATCTGCAAGAAATATATTAGGTTTAAATTTGTGACTTTCTTTTAAAAATAAACCCCGAATTAGGTCTGGTGTTATCCTAGCCATTTCATTTTTATTACAGTTACATAACTTCATGTTTGGTTAACATCGCTGTGAATGACTGCATTCTGCTCTTTCAAAAGGGACACATTCTCAAAGAAAATAGTTACCTTCTCTGCAAAGGAAGACTGTGGCACTATGTGATTTATGAGACAAGTATTTTTTGTTTTAGCCATTGTTTTTGTTTAATTGGTGGCGGCGCGGAATCTCTCATAATAATAACATTTTAGAAAGCCATGTAAAAACAAAACTTATTGACATATCTAAACAGCTGTCAACCAACGCTAGGCTATAAGCTTTGTGACTGCTTCTTTATTTTCACGTTTCCTAAAATCTTGCCTAAACTGTCTTTACACTGATTTTTCATTATTACTTTTTTTGGAAAAACTATATCAAACAGGTTTTGCTAAATTATGCTTCAAATGAATGGTACTTAAAAGTATTTAGTAGCTAAGCAAAAGTTTTTTTTCTGGTTGCTTGTTTTGTGTACATATGATTTTGAAAGCAAATGCATCTTGTTTTTAAAATTCTACAAGTATTTACATCTAATCAGAGGGCATTCTCAGAGCATTTAATTAGCCTCATAATGTTAAACTTTGTAAACATGTCTACAGGTTTTCATACTGCAACCAGTCAGTAGTGCAACCCGAGCTAAAGCTCGCACCAGTTCCTTAAGGCTCTTGTCCTAATAAGGCTTTGCATCAATGAACTATAAATACAAGTTCCATTTGTGATAATCTCCTAGCTATCAGACTGGTGCGTCCAGTGGCCAGAGGAGTTTGACTCCAGCTGCCACGCAGTCGGATTTCTTATGCTCCCTCATATTGTGTTATTTAGCCCTCTTTTCATTTGTTTTTCACCTATAAACTAGTGTTCCTCCCCTGTTTCTTTTGGTTGATGAATTTCAAAATGTGTAATTAAACTGGAGACTTTTTAATTTTTGGGGGGGATTATTGGCTGGACCACTCTTTTTCAGATCATGTTACAACATGCTCATGAACAGTTCACTACTGGAAATATTTTAATCCTCAATCCTTATTATACACTCAACATGAATTATTACTTTTGTCCCCCCTATTCGCTCTCTTACTTTAAGACTGTTTCTCTAAATAGTTGCTGTAAAATGTTTTTTTTTGTGAGAGACTGGCAGCCTCTGTAGTTTTAAATGGTAACATCTATGCTTGAAGTTCTAGTTAAGTGCTTGGTTATGAGCACTGGAAAAGTGTGACTTACATTTGTTCATTGCACATGTTCAGTATATGTGTTCCCATGATTATTGCCAAAAGTGTATCTGCGTGGGTTGAGAGGGTAACGAGGAGTGCAGGCTGGGGAATTCGGTCTCTGCCTTTACTCAACACTGACACTAAGGAAGCAAGATGGAGCACTTAGCAGCGCTGATGTAAGAACTCATGAGCATCACTTCTCCACAGAAGCCTACTCATGAAAAGCTGCTTTTCACATTGTGGCCTCCTATAAAAGCGTGAGGTTGTATTTGTCTTTGGTGACTGCCTTTCTGAGTCAAGAAAAACGTCTGATCCAGGGATGAAAGAGGAGACCTTAGTAAGAGATCTGTGCCATTTATCCCCTGAACAGACTTTGACAATAGTCTGTGCTGTAATGAGAGTAAGAACTAACCAATATTGTAATGTTTTGAATGGTCATGCCTAATGATGTAAATATGATGTTAATTTAGAACAGCACCGCTTACCCTTTAAGTTACATTTCTGCTTCTAAATTCAGCAATATTTCCTTTGTTACTTATTATCCCTATGTAAAACAAAACTTTATTTAAAATGTCCTCCTTTAATCAATTGGTTATGGTTTGCAGCTTCACATGCTATAGTCCTAATCCAGCCAACTGTTGCTTGTATAGAACAGAATTTGGTCTCTTCCATTTAGTCAATTTATTTCCTGTTGAAATCACACACACACTTGCATGCAAGCAGCATATATTCTTCTCATGCATTATTCAACATCCTAACAGCAGCTGGTTTAAACTGCTTCAATTATCAATTCACATGCCGGTTGTTTAAATAGAAGGATGTACTTGGTGAATGTTACCATTAATTTGTTGACCTAGTGGCCAGTGTCCTCTGATTGAGCCTCCAGGGTTCTTGGTTCTTGCACATAAAAAATGTGCTGTAACTATCCCGAGCGATTGAGATTATTGTAGAGCACTCGATAGGGGGGGGGAAGCGACGTGGCTAAAGATTAGAACTATGTCCTGCCAGGACATTAAAGTACAGACATATAGACTGATTTCTGATTAAATCTCATCAGTGCTCTCTACCTCAGCTCCCCTTCCTTTAGAGTGTGGTGTTTTTAGGCTCCTGGCGAATTACCTATTGAGCCAGAGAAGCAAAAAAGATCACTATTGGTGCACATGTAACAAGGGCCTGTTTTTAGGGTTTGGCTAAAGAGTTGTAACTATTGTTTCCCATACTTAGCAAAGGTCTTTGATTAGCCCCTTGCTCGTGATTAGATAGCTTTGTTGTTTGTCGGTATTGTCTACTTCGGATTTGATGCTTTTACTCCTGGATCCTGTGTTTCTCCAGCCCAGGAGCATGTCAGTCTCCCAGTGTTCTGACTAGAGATTTATTCTTGAGGGGGCTTTTAAAAAAATTAATATTGCACACTCCATGTGAGTTCATGAGTTTCCTTGATGTCTCTCACCTTTTCCTCTTTTCGCCTCTTAGCTTGCCCCTCCCCAGTACTTCCTGTCCTGAATTGTTTGAGTGTTTGGTATTACAAATGTGTGGCAGCTTCAAGGTCCAGCTGGATCGTTCTCTTGTGTTATTTCATCTATTTGTGAATTGTTTTGTAAATATTTAGATTTAGTTTTCTAAAGAAGAGTACATTAAAAATCTGAGACAACTATCTGATGCACGCACTCCTCACAACAAACCTGCAATATGAATTTGCCATGCATGTGCTTCGACTGTCAACTTGGAATAGGATTTCTTTAGCAGAAATGCATTCCAAGATTACCAGTCATGTGTGTACGTTTGTTAGGATGTATGCATACATGGACAATTGGGAAAAAAAGCACTGACCAAGCCAATAGCTCTGCTTTTTAAAGCGGAGATCTATTGGCATTGCCAGTGCTTGTTTTTATTGCACTCTCTCCTTCACCGTTATGTCAGTGTGTCTCTTGATCTCACTTGTACTCTTCCTTATTGTCCCTGGTTCTGTACACTCTCTCAAATGTGTACTGTCACTTGTGCTCTTCCTTTTTGTCCCTGGTTCTGTACGCTCTCTAATGTGTACTGTCACTTGTGCTCTTCCTTATTGTCCCTGGTTCTGTACGCTCTCTAATGTGTACTGTCACTTGTGCTCTTCCTTATTGTCCCTGGTTCTGTACGCTCTCTAATGTGTACTGTCACTTGTACTCTTCCTTATTGTCCCTGGTTCTGTACACTCTCTCAAATGTGTACTGTCACTTGTACTCTTCCTTATTGTCCCTGGTTCTGTACACTCTCTCAAATGTGTACTGTCACTTGTGCTCTTCCTTATTGTCCCTGGTTCTGTACGCTCTCTAATGTGTACTGTCACTTGTGCTCTTCCTTATTGTCCCTGGTTCTGTACGCTCTCTAATGTGTACTGTCACTTGTACTCTTCCTTATTGTCCCTGGTTCTGTACACTCTCTCAAATGTGTACTGTCACTTGTACTCTTCCTTATTGTCCCTGGTTCTGTACACTCTCTCAAATGTGTACTGTCACTTGTGCTCTTCCTTATTGTCCCTGGTTCTGTACGCTCTCTAATGTGTACTGTCACTTGTGCTCTTCCTTATTGTCCCTGGTTCTGTACGCTCTCTAATGTGTACTGTCACTTGTGCTCTTCCTTATTGTCCCTGGTTCTGTACGTTCTCTCAAATGTGTACTGTCACTTGTACTCTTCCTTATTGTCCCTGGTTCTGTACACTCTCTCAAATGTGTACTGTCACTTGTGCTCTTCCTTTTTGTCCCTGGTTCTGTACGCTCTCTCAAATGTGTACTGTCACTTGTGCTCTTCCTTTTTGTCCCTGGTTCTGTACGCTCTCTAATGTGTACTGTCACTTGTGCTCTTCCTTATTGTCCCTGGTTCTGTACGCTCTCTAATGTGTACTGTCACTTGTGCTCTTCCTTATTGTCCCTGGTTCTGTACGCTCTCTCAAATGTGTACTGTCACTTGTACTCTTCCTTATTGTCCCTGGTTCTGTACGCTCTCTAATGTGTACTGTCACTTGTGCTCTTCCTTATTGTCCCTGGTTCTGTACGCTCTCTCAAATGTGTACTGTGACGAGTTGTGAATTGCATTGTGAAGAGCGTTTTTATCGCGATTCACGATCTGTGATCCAAATGACAACATAGGCGGTCACAGCAGCACCAGGGTTCTAAAGCCAAAGTCCTGCAGATGGTGTGCGACTGCCATTTAGCCTGTCCTTAAGTGCAGCAAAATCGGAAATAATGACAATCAAACCAATAAGTGGGTCTCCTAATATTAAAGTTAGCTTGGTGCAGGGGAGAAAGATGTTGGGAGGGGAAGGAAACATGGCGTAATGAAACTGAGGTCCTGGACGGTCGCCACCCTCTCCTAAAAATAGGATGTATCAGTTTGTCTCAGTAGTCTGCATTTGAGGAGCAGATAGTCAGCCTGAGCTTTGTATGTTTGCCGAATTGAAAAGAAGCATAGGGAAGAGCAAGTGCTCAGGTGCATTCTAAAAATCCATGTAAACTTTCTGAAATTTTAAAAATCAATTACCAGAAATGAAGATTACGGAGATGGGTACAAAAAGTTGAAAATCACTTGTGCATATTAATGGATGGCGAACTGGCAGCATATAGAAAGTGTATTTGAGCCCTGTGGGCATGTCAATCGGGAAAAAAACAACGCATGCCGCCACCCCCCACCCCCACCCTCCATTAGAACTCTCAGCCTGATCTCTTCATGCAGCGGGTCCACGGTGTTGTACCCAGGAAGGCAATGCCTAAATTCCAATTTAACACCATGAAAAAGAGTAGTTCTGACCTTAAAAAAAATGGTAGGAATTTTTCAGAAATCTTTGCACCCTTTCCTATCAATTACAGAGTTGTTGCTGGTGCAGATGGACTAGTTGCGGAGGTTGTGATTACGGATAGAATGAATCTAGTGTATTCCTAGATTCTGTCTTATCTTACTTGTTTGATCTCGGTTGCGATGCTAATTTGGACAATTCCACCAAAAGAGCTGAAAGAATGTAGGCAAGTATAATGATATTTGCACGGAGGATAACTGTGATAACTATTTTCCATGTTGTGAGGCAGCTGTAATTTAGGGTAATCGTGAGCAGATGGCAAAAAGGTAAGACGGTCTTTGACTTTATTTGGGGAGGCCTGCAGGAGAGCCCATCTATACAGGAGAAGTCAATGGAGTGCTAGTGAGAGGTTTAAAAGATCGGTATGAGGTATTCTGGCCCCTTATTTGGTGCTGAGATCCCAGGTGTCGTCATGTCTATCTCTTGGTGGCATACAAAATAACGGGGAGTGAGCGAGACACATTCCTGGTTAGTGTGGCTTTCGAAGTACTCTAAGGTTCTGAATACGAAGGAGGATTGCAACGCTTGTGTACAGCGAACACCTCTGATATTTAGGAAGGTACTTTCCCCCACTATGTGGAATTCACCATTTCGCTGTACAGCTCATCACATCAACAGAAAATACACTACATGTGTAAACCACACAACAACACTACACTGACACTTGTGTTAAGGTGAATGCTTTGAATAGAATATTATGTTATGTGATGGTCTTAGGCTAAGAGTTATGCACTGGGTAGTGTTAGCACTAGTTGGGCTTAATGTTAGTGAAACAAAGTATTTATGTGTGAAAAGTTAACTGTTGGGCTTTGGGATAAATGTGGCATAGGATCATAGTGAGTGTAAGTGTTCATGTTAAAGCGACTTAAGCTTAGGGTTTTTGTACTGTTGAGGGAGGGATAATGTATGTGATTGTATCTTTAAACAGCTGATGTAGGGAAAAAAGGTATACCATAAGAGTTTAGTTGTTTTTTTTTCGCGGTTTGAAATAAATGAAATTCCATTGAGAGTTATTTGCTACGGTTGACAGGTTTCCCATTAAAACTGTTTTTATATTATGACTGGCACAGCAAACATTCACTGGCTTTATTTACCTTCTGATCCATGGTTTAAGTGTAAAGCAAATAGCTTATAGCAACATTTGAGGGCTCACTCTGAAAGCAATGATCCGCAAGAGATACAGTTTACCTGCAGTCAACATTTTCCTTTCAGACACACCCTAAAACTGATGCATGCATTATGCAGATAGTTTGTAATGGTATCCGCGTCCTCCTGAACATAGCAGTCTTTTACCGCTTGATGTAAGATAGAATAATTTCTCATAGTAAATGGGCTTTTGTTAAGCTTGTTTGAAGGTGTGGTGCAAGATGTGTAGGTAATGCCTTATTGCCTGCGATCCCTTTGAAATTTAAACGCACAGCGCCCAAATAGTCCAGTAACTTGTTTGGTTTGCAACTGAACATGTCACAAGCTTAAACAAGCCCTTTAGTAGTGAGTATTCTTGTGGATTAAAAAGTAGCTGGACATGCTTTTTTTTTTTAACACCAGCTTGATAAAGAAATTTGGGATATTCATGCAAACTCCAGCGGCAGCCTTTGGAAATGTGAGGATGGCCTTGGGTTGAACATATCCTTTGCTTGCTTTTACTTCCTTTGTTTCTAAATACGTTTAACTTTAGCACAAAAGTTCAGTTGAATCCACTAAAAGTAGTGTAAATGTCATATGGCCCATGGGGACATTGTCGTTTTCTCTAAGTTAGCATGAGCACGCTGCAGCTTGCCTGCTGCTTTGCGCACATTACTACAAAACTTATTTTTTGCAATCATTTCTATTGCTTTTTTCACATGAGAACTCGTCGCTGTGTTCACGGTCTGCAGGTTCCTGGGATTTTGACTGAACATTGTGAGCAAGGTCGAACTACAATGCCCCTTGTTATTTTGTTCTGGCCAGGCCTTAGCCTTAGACAAAACAGACTGATGCAGCTGTTGTTTGGACAAACCTACTTTGGTTTTATTAGAATACACGAATAGATAGCACACACTTGGAGAGAGCCTTTCCAGGGAAAAGAGTGAGACAGCACTTATGATGTAGATCTACCATCCATAGGCTAAGGTATGGGGTCTGCTGACCAAGCCCAGCGATCTTGTAATAAATATAATAATATTCATTTGGATTACTTCTGTCCCAAAAAAAGTTTTTTTAGCTGTAATTCTCGTTGGCTGCATGGATTAAGTGAACGAAGTTGAGAAAAGATGGTTAAAAAATGTCTGACGTGAAGGTGATTGGCTTTGATGTGAAGGTGAGCGGGAGGCATGCTCACTAGAGGGGGGTCTTCTACTGCGAAGTTTGCACCTCCTTTGCTGCTACCATATGGTTGAGGGAACCAGTAGTCTTTGCTTGGATGTGCAGAGGAACTGTATAGGAGAGTTGTATTATAATATGCTTCTGAGGTACTTGAAGTGGTCCATGAAAATTGGAAGGGTTTAAAATATAGTCATGTGCTGACATGGGATCACTGAATGGATTTCAGTGGTTTTGGTGTTATGTTATGTTATGTTGTCTTGTAAAGCGCATGGCTACCCCAGCAATGGGGCGTCCCGGCACTGTAGACCACTGGGGAACCCATCCTGGCTTTCCCTGTGAGATGATCCCTGCTGGGTATCTCCAAGGTGAAACCAGGCATCCCCGGTGTATGTGGGGGGCCATTGTGGAGATGAGGCAAGCTAATGCCCAGAGTTGCAGAGTGTGATCCCTGGTTAGAGTAGGCACCGAAGCGAGAATTATTGAGTCCGCTGACCCTGGTCCACGACCCTGCCGCGTCGGGAATTGAACCCTGGTCCCAGGCCGTCCTCTGCTTCCGGGTCTGCCGCCTCTAACCAGTGAGCCACACCACTCCGAGCTGCTGGAATGACTGCTGGTACTCGTGGCGTCCGAGGTGACCGCGTTCTCTGGCCGTAATTGTCGTTTATGAGCCTGGTGTTTATGCCTGATGGGGCATCCACCTTCCACAGTCATCACGACTCAAGAATAAATATATTTAGAATTATTGACCGCTTTGCTGCAATCCTGTTAAGGATGGTGAATTTGCCTAGTCTAGAGAGGAGCTGATTTTAGATCTTATTACAAATCTTTGTGGAGGTGCCAGTAAGGCACCATTGGATTAGGCATACGTAGCAGTAGTGAAGACGCAGTCTGGTTGTAAAAGGTCCTGCCTATGCAACAATAAGTGTGTTGCTATGAATTCACTTTGACAATGTTGAACAACCAACTACATAAGCTGTTTCCACTTGTGATGGTGGCTGTGTTTAGAAATCACCTGGTGACACACTGAAGAATGTTTGACTGTGTTCTACATGTGTTCAGCACGCACGCCTACTGAACCTAGTCATTAGAACGAGCGCTTCGTTAACACGCATTAGTTCAGCATGCAAGTCGTTATAACGAGTTGCCTTAAGGGGCTGATGGATTTTGGAATAGTTTCCTTTACTATTCCAACCCCAGTCTGAGCAACAGTAGTGAAGGTGTTGAACTTTAAATCCAACGCGTATACAAAAGATTGGGACTCCAGCAGCACTCCTTTGAGTTACATGTAGATCATACACCGTAACGATCACAATTCTTGGGACCTGTGATATGTATCCCTATATTCAAAAGTGGACAAGACACAACAACATTAGTCAGAATCTGATGTCCAGACAAGACATATTTCTTGCTGTTCAGCAGTCTTTATTCAAGCTGTGTTAAGAGTTTCTTTAAAATGTTCCCAGCACATGGTAGCCGACACATGTTTCGTCTTTTACTAAGACTTTTTCAAGGCTGGAATAATAAACATGGTATAATAAACACACTATGTACCATAAAACATTTATATATACGACATAGTTACACAATGCACAAACATAACAATGTTACTGCTAACCAGAATTAGAATATCTTCATAATACATACATAGAAAACCACATGGGACAAAATATAAACACATCTTAAGACCAGACCTGTCTAGATCTCTTAATTATCAAGTTGCATGTATTAAGTATAGCATACATCAAGATATGTATATACACACATGCCCAAATCACCAAAAGTCATCACAGACGAGCGTAGGAGCAGAGGTCTCTAAGATGGATAGGAGGGAGTTTAGAATTCACGGAAGATTATCATCCAAATCCAACCCAACATAATACACAACCCAACCGGACATGCAGGTATATGATCCAATGTGAATGCTAACCCACCATGAATGTCCAAGTCTATTCCGCCAGTGCTGAAAGACGGTTGTTTTTGTCAATTATGTAAAGGAGCCTGAGTCCTGAGATGAATACCAACCCGGCTCTGATGGAAAAACATATAAACAACCATTATGGCCACATAGGCTGCACCTAATCGGCCATGTCCAATAACTATACTGTGCAGCGTCTGTTATTCATAAATAAAATACAGTCATCATAAGTATGTGTAGATGAGTACATGAAAATGTGCATACTCGATAAATCATGGACCCTAGATATAGAATCTCAAGAGAACCTCTCATGTAGGTAGTACATAATTTCAAGTGTTAAAAAGGCTCACACTATTACTCCATTGGTGCAAGTTAGCCAGTTTAAACGGAATCGGCATCTCTGTAAAACACAGATTAGAACATCAATCTGTGGGCCTAAATACCATTTGACTAATGACCGCATATAGTCCAATCTACAATCCATCGTACACTCACCAAAGTGTTTCAGAAACTGTTGTCATAAAAAATGTTCAATGTCTGGAAGTAGATCTGGCGGAATGAAAAAAAAGATCTTGGAGCTGCAGGTAGATAGCTCGCGGGCCTGAAAAATTACCATAGAGTTTCAGTGAGTCACATGTGTGTAACCTGAGACAGTATCCTAATCGCACCAGTTTGTGTGAACCCTAACACAATCCAGAACCTACAAAAAATTCCTAACCCTTAAGTACACTCGCCCGAGTGTTAAAAAACCGTCATTATCAAGATCCCCTTGTTTGGAGATACATCTGGTGGGTTACGTTCTGCAAATATGTAAATCACGGGCCTAGCAAGTTAAAATAAAATAAGTCACGAGTGTGCATGTTAAACAGGTCTCATCATCGCTAGCATTATATATATCCTGCCACGCTTACCCATTGAAATGAATCACAACTGTGTCTCTGAAAAGCACAGCTAATTGCAGTAATGCCCCAGTATGCTAACCATAGGTTGCAGATCTAACATGTGTGATCCGTCACCTGTCATGGAACAAAACACGAAGTCACGCTCTAGGGAACCAAGTATTAAAATTAGCCTATCTACATCTCCGATGAGACCCTACGACTTTATATTCACTCACCACACACTCTGCACGTCTCAATTTTCTCGCGGCGCCTTATGTATCCCACCTGTTGCAAGTGCAGCCACAATCCGCTGCACCCTGAAACCATAAAAAAATCATGGTTTGCTACAAAACTAAATATTGTGTCAAAGACCCCCACTCGTCTCCACTCAACAACACTCACCCTCAGAGTCACTCCGTGTCTGTTTCACCGCCGATCCGCATCTCATGGCTACCACACAAAAAGTCAGTGAAGTTCGAAGGACCGCTATATACGGTGCTGCCATTAGCAAATTCTTTGGTCACGTGATTGTTACTACCCGAGTTCATAGAAATGAAAGACGGATCGTCCGTACTTCCTCTAAAGAGTGCCACAAAACCCGCCATCTTAACAGGTGAAAAAGACTAATCACAACATTAATAGATTGACCTCACCTTAAATCCAACACCATTCCATCAATGCGCCACCCTAAAGCAAGTCGTTGTAACGACTTGCGTTCTGAACGAATGCGTGGTATAGACACGCTCGATATATTACCCACGCTGTGAAGGCAAAGCGTGATTCCGGCTTCGTCCTGAAGGACGTTCCCACACTGATATGCACATCCAAGTATAACTGTGTTATGGTAAGTATTGAGATAGCCGTCAAACTGTCCATAGTAAAACTATTGGGCCTGCTCCTCTACAAGGAATGCACTCAGAGACATATAGACAAATAAACAAAAATATCACAGCTTGAAGGGGAACCTGAACTTTTGGCCAAAACTATGTGGCAAGTGGACAAAGGTAGCCCACTCTAACTTAAGGTGGGTATGCCCACTTATAGGACGTGAGGCCCTCACCCACCAATGTGGCATGTAAATGATAATGCCTTTTATTTATGTGTTTACAAAACTTGCAAGCGGTGGGTAAACACCGCTTCCAGGATTTGTATTTTGTGCTTTTGTGTATGTCCCGGTATCAACAGTAATAACCTAGTGTCCTTGTCACTTATATTTCAATTATTTGCGAAAAAACCACGCTATATTCTGTTCGTGATTGGGTTATTTAATCACCCAGTTTTTCAAAAATTCATTTTTTTAAAGATAAAAGGAATCTGATCTCCCCAGAACTACACATACAGTTTACACACATTTATCACATACATTAATACTTTACAATACTCACATTCCTATATACAAACAATTGAATGCATCTCCCTTAATGAGATTTTAACAATACTATACACAGTAAGTTTTACTATACACAGTACAACCACATTAACCCCATGGATGCTCAGCATATTCCCCTGCTGTGCTGAGAAATCGGAAATCCCACACAACATGACGAGCTGGGCTCGTCATGAGCGTGCGAGGAGGCTACTTCATGACGAGCCCAGCTCGTCATGAGCGTGGAAGGGGTTAAGGAACAAAAACCAATGTGGAGCAAAGATTATGCTCTTTACAATTCAATCTAATTGAACAGCAAGTTCATTTACAAATTTTTGAAGCCAAGTCTTTCCAAAGTGTCATTCATATATTATTTATGTAGGCGCTTTAGTTTGACTCAGCGGAACTCTCGCTGTGCCGACGCGTTTCAAGCCACACTGTTGCCTTAGTGGGCTCTCATCAGGGCATCTTAATTTCCAACATTGGGCTTATCTGCCAATGCTCGCTCGACACGTTTCCTCAATGTGGCACATTGAGGAAACGTGTCGAGCGAGCATAACATTGAAGGAAGTCCAGAAACACTGTAAGGAAACGTGAAAGTTAAGACCAGCCGGTACACGCGAGTAGGCGGTGATCTAGCAACACGCCGAAAGAATGTCCTGGTAACAACGAGAGGAAGCCAATAAGTTGCACAACAAACGGAAATGCAGGTCCACCTTCAAATAAGTGGTGAAAGCTGTTAAGAAGCCCCTATACCCCAAAAAAGCTTTACCCCATTGGCAGATAAGCCCAATGTTGGAAATTAAGATGCCCTGATGAGAGCCCACTAAGGCAACAGTGTGGCTTGAAACGCGTCGGCACAGCGAGAGTTCCGCTGAGTCAAACTAAAGCGCCTACATAAATAATATATGAATGACACTTTGGAAAGACTTGGCTTCAAAAAATTGTAAATGAACTTGCTGTTCAATTAGATTGAATTGTAAAGAGCATAATCTTTGCTCCACATTGGGTTTTGTTCCTTAATGTGGTTGTACTGTGTATAGTAAAACTTACTGTGTATAGTATTGTGAAAATCTCATTAAGGGAGATGGATTCAATTGTTTGTATATATGAATGTGAGTATTGTAAAGTATTAATGTATGTGATAAATGTGTGTAAACTGTATGTGTAGTTCTGGGGAGGTCAGATTCCTTTTATCTTTTAAAAAAAAAATGAATTTTGGAAAAACTGGGCGATTAAATAACCCAATCACGAACAGAATAAAGCGTGGTTTTTTCGCAAATAATTGAAATATAAGTGACAAGGACACTGGGTTATTACTGTTGATACTGTTTGAAAAAGGCCCTACCTGGTTCCGGTCTATTGGGCCTATCCCCCCCCCAGTTTATCTACAGTTGTGTATGTCCCAGCACTGCATGTTGCCACATGGAAAGTGGCCAGTCGTGGGGGTGGGGTGGGTGTTGGGCGGGTCCAAATGGTATATCTACTGTGGCGGGGAATAACTTTTACGGTCTAGTGTGTATTACAAATACAATACTAGTAATTAACTAACTATTGCCTGTTATGCCAGATGGCATGTAAGACATTAACAAAGGACCTCCACTTCTGTTCAGAAGGTTCTTGCTGCTGTTTCATTAACAAATACTTTTTTTGTTTGCCACACGAAGGTGGTGATACTCCAAGTAAGAAAAGTGCCCCTTTTGAATCGAAACAAAAAAAGTTTATTTTCTAAATGGGAAATGTTCATGGTAATTAGAACCTAAAATATGTTCGTATTTATTATTGGACAATTTATGGTATGGGGAATATGTGCCAACACCGGCCAATGTGTTGTAAAGGTATGTGTAACTCTCAGAAGTGCATTGCAATTATTGTTGCGAGCCTGCTTTCTGGGGTTTCTAGTAACTTTGGTTTATTACTGTCTGCAGACAACTTAACAGCCACATTAGCTGCCTCTGTATCATAGCAGTAGGTTTCTGAGCTGTTATATAAGTTGTAATATCTTTATTCGGCAATTTATCACCATAAAAGAATACATATACATATACAATTCCAGATTACCAGTAAAAGATTATAAAATACAATAAAAACACGGGAATCTCCTTTCGATAAGTTATTACACATCAGGTTCAAGATCAGCCTGTAGGGCCCCCCAAGAGCATTTTTAGTAAACGGGAGCGTATCAACCATGCATTTCCCAGAAATTTGGCCACCCCACAGATCATAATGGCAGATGAAGAATCTGTAGAGAGGACACGGAGGGCCTGGCTGTGGCACCTCAACCCTAGTTCCCTACAGACGGGTTTCAACCAGAATTTCCGTGCCCCTTTGTAGGCTGGACATGCGAAAAACAGATGAGCCACCGATTCCTTTGGGGCCGCGCAGCCAGGGCAAGTACGCAAGAGGGCATCAGAATTCGACCATCTCGCCGTGAACTCGTGCACCGGGAGCGTCCCATAACGCAATTTTAGGTACAGCGCTCGATCCAACGGTTTAGTTATCAGGTCTAGAAAGGGTTCCAATTTCCTCACACACTTAAATAACAAAAATTGGTCAGTAAGAGAAGCCACATTCATAGCCCTCGTGGCCTGACTCTGTACCCAGTCCCAGTAAAGTTTTTTAATAACAGCTTTGGGTGGCGGAGATTGCGACTCCCATGCCTCTCTTAGACCCAAATTAAAGGCCAGTTCTTTCAATTTATTTAGCCATCCTATTTTGTTACATGTGTCCAGCAAGAGCAGATCGTCCAGCCCTTCTGCATACTTTGCAAGCTCCTCCGTTCTTCTTAGTCGGGACCAGAAAAGCAGCGGGCGTAACCTCACCAAGTCCTTTAGTGTTCTTCTGCCCAAATCTAGTCTTAGGGGGATCATAGGAGTTGAAGCGGGAAGAGCTACCACTTTCCTAAAGAAATTGTTTTCCGCTACCATCAGATCTGTAACCCCTTCGAACCCCCAAAGTTCGGAGCCATAAAGTGCTGCCGGAAGAATCTGTCCCTCATAGATGGCCATAGCTGGAGAGACCGGTTTACTACTTGATTCCCGGAGCTCCTTCAGCGTCACCCCGGATACTCTACGGTGACTGAGTAACATTTTGGAAAGATGATCCTTCCAGGTCATACGGCTATTTATCCGGACTCCTAGGTAGTCAAAGGATGTGACCAGCTCAAGGGGGGCACTATTAAGCACAAAGTGTTTTTTAAATCTTTTTGAGGGGGCAAAAGCCATCAATTTAGTTTTCGATGTGTTGATGGTTAAGCCTCGAGTAGTGCAGAAGGAGCTAAACAGGTTCAAAAGTTTTTGTAAGCCCACCGGGGATTTGGAAATTAATAGGGTGTCGTCCGCGAAGAGAAGTGTGGGGATTCTCTCCCCCGCCAGGGATGGGGCATCCGTCTCTTCCCCCTTCAGATGGTCCACCACTCCGTTTACAAATAGGGAGAAGAGGGTCGGAGCCATGACACAACCCTGACGTACTCCTCTCCGCACAGGGATCCTATCTGTTAATTGTCCCTGCGATCCCCATCTAACCCGCGCATAATTCCCCTCGTGCAGCTTCACAATTAGGTTCAGAAGACTGCTGGGAAAACCCATCTCTCCGAGTATTTGCCAAAGTTTTGCACGAGGGACCAGGTCGAATGCAGTCTTGAGATCTATGAAGGCCATGTACAAACTGCCTTTCTTGATGGTAACCGCCTTCCAATAGATTGCAAAAAAACGAAAGACCTGGTCCATCGTGCCAACCTTCCTTCTGAACCCTGCTTGTAAGTGGGAGAGGACACTAGCCTCCTCTATCCAGTCGCCTACTCTTGAGATGATGACCCTGCCGACCACTTTCTGGATGATGTCTATCAGACTGATAGGTCTGTAGTTCGCAGGGTCATCTCTTGCCCCCTTCTTATGCACAGTAACTACCTCGGCTCCTTTCCAGGAGTCAGGTACCTGATGACCCCTCGTGATCAGATTCATTATTCTGGCGATTAGTTTAGCCCAGACTTCTGGCTCCGCCATCAGCAAATCTCCGGGGATCCCATCCTGCCCAGCGGCTTTCTTAGGGGTAAGGTGCCTAATTGCCATCATTACTTCTGAGGATGAAAATAACAAAGCAATGTCCTCCGGATGGACCCCTTCACCCCACCCGTTCACCCCAAGACTCGATGTTTCCTCTAAGTCGCCATATAGGGATGAAAAATGAGTAAACCATTGCTGACTAGTTATATGAACAGCCAATGGTTGCGATTTACCCTGCCTCGTTTTATTAATCAAATCCCAGAAGAGATTCGGGTTCCTACTACTCACAGCCGAGGAAAGTTCCTGCCAATGCCGTTCCTCCCACTCCCGTTTGGCCAATGATAATGCTTTCAGATAGTCCTTCCTGGCCGCTCTAACCAGTAAAGGGTCACCTGAAAGCAGAGCTCTTGTCAGATTTTTCCTTGTGCTCTTGCAATGATCGGTGTACCATGGTTTACAAAGAGTAGAGGGTATAGCGGGAGCCCTATAGCCTTTCCCCTTCGAAATGAAAAATTGGCCAACTTGATCTATTGTCGCTTTATAGACAGAGTCAAGTGAGGGGTGTTGGGGATCGATGGTCCGATTATCTCCCTCCCAGATCTCTAAATTAGAGGTCAAACCCTCAATCAAGGATTTGATGATACCTATATCATCCTCCTTGAGGTTAACCTTATCCCATTTTAATCTACGGTTATTATTGAATGGGATCACCTCTTTAGTTGTTTTTAAGGAGTCGCTCGCCCCCCTGACATTAAAAACACCCCAATTGAACTTACAGCACAGGGGGTTGTGGTCACTATCCTGACTTGGAGAGACCTTCATATCAATAAGGTCCGCCCAGAATCCAACATCCATTAAGATGTAATCTATTCGGGACGGCCCTGAGAGTCTATTAAAGGTCACCGCCCCTGACTGGTCGGATAAGGTCCTGCCATTAAGGGCTCTTAGATTGTAGTCCCTAGTCAGTGCGTTCATTTGAATGGCCCTGGGTGACCACTTCTTGATAGGGGGGAGGGAGAGCGTTGGAATGGACCATTTCGAATCCTCCTCTTCAATTCCTAAGGGATCGTCTCCAAGGAGGGGTTCGAAAGTACAATTAAAATCACCCCCCACAAAGATTTTAGCCGAACAAGAGCAGTTGGCTAAGGCCGAGTCAAGAACTGATAGGGTCGAAGAGGTAGAGTCGCCTGGTGTCCCTCTAGCATACACATTAAAAAGGTCAAGCCTGACTGCGTCCTCCCGTCCTCTTGCCGAAAGGTGGAGTATATCATTGCACTCCACATTGTGGCATGTGACCACCCAGTTCAGATCTATTTTTAACCAGATTATAAGCCCACCCGCTGGTCTGCCCTTACCTTTGCTTACAGCAGGCACAAAGTGGGTGGTGTACCCCGATTTGTATAGCGGGACTAAGCTCCATGTTTCCTGAAAGAGGCAAACATCAAACTGCTCAGTGAATGTATGCCACTCCGGGATTTCGAGCTTCCTCTTTAACCCGGCAATATTCCAGGAAAGGAGGTTTATTACCCGCTGTCCTCTAGGCATAGAAGTATTACCCACCACAAACGAACTCTCATTAACCACCCTGCTCGTAAGACTCCCCCCCCCCCTCCTTGACCAGTGAAGCGGTGGTTGTAGAGCAACCATCCATAATAGTCAAAGGCCCGGCTAGCCTAGGATCTTCAATGAGGTCGTTGGTGATGGCCATATGGGCTGTAGGTAAACTAACTTTTCCTGCTTCTATAGTCCCACCGATTAATCCAATATCCTCTGCTCCATGGAGTTCATTCTCCCCCCCCCCAGGCCCCAAACTTCAATCGCAGTCTTCCAGCCCTGACAGCTGAGAAAACCGATTGTAAGTATCCAGCGGGGTAAACGGTATCAGGTGATTCATCCTAGGGCCCGAGTTCATCGTATGTCTATAGGGAACCATAGACCAAGCGGAGTGTAAATCAGGCATCCTGGTGGACTGATGCCCATACTGGGGATGGTTGTTAATATAGGGTAGTGTAAAGGGCGGCCTAGAAGACTGAGGTCTATTAGCGTATTTAGTGGTAGTGACTTCAAACCTGGGATAAAAAAATGTTAAAGCCCGTGGGGTGATGCCAGTTTCCCCGTTCCCAGGTGGCCAGTTTAAGATATAATCAACTGCCCGAGGGTCTCTAAAGTTGACCACCACTAAGTCCCCCTCTATATTTTTCGTAGTACTCCCCAGCCAATTGATCCTTCTGACATGAACTATGTCCCCATCTATATTTGGCGCTATCGGCCTATGCATCCTCAACCAGTGGATGATTTTATTCTTGAGGTCAACATATCCCTCCTTCTTGTTTCCTGTTAACTGTGGCACCCCCGTTAAAATCACAACATAAGGCACAGCTTCTGGGGGGATCTCTACTTGTGGGACCCTTTTATGAGATGTTCTACTATTTTCACCATCCCCGTGTGCATTCTGGATGTTGCTAGTCGAAACCTTTAAGGTTGGTTTGGTGGAGACAGCACCCGATACAGTGGCTGGAGCCTTTAAATGTTTGGGCGGCGATGTGTTTTGTGGAGGGGGATCAGCTCTATCCTGAGGCTGGCTAATTTGCTTAATCTGAACAGGGACAGATGAATTTCCCGTTTTCTTTTGGGGTATAGTGGGTGGGGGCCCTGTCAGGGGTATACAATGCACCACCCCACTTCCTTTATTAATAGTAGCAGTGGACATACTAGTTATGGCAGCTTCCAGTATGGTTAATCTAATTTCAACCTTTTTGATAGACTCATTGATAGGAAGGAGAAGAGATCTCAACAAAAATTCCAGGTTCCCCGTCACTGAGGAGAGAAGTTGGGGTGAAGTAACAGATGGGGTGGCTCTATCGTTGTTAATTGGAGTCGCATCATGTGTGTCTACTACAACAGGGCAATGAACCGGTATAACCGCTCCCTGTGGTGTATGATCCTGCGCTACAACTGGTGGAGTCTCGGTTGTAAAAAGAGTTTTAATCCCTTTACCAAAGTCGGTGTGCGAGGTTTTGGCTGTACCTGGTACCACCCTTTGTTTCTTCCTTCTTTTACTAGGGGGAGGGCGATGGATCTGTGCTACAGGTAAGGACTTAACTTTATGCTGCTTAGGTTTAGAAGTCTCAATAACACGGCTACAGCTAGGGGTAGGTGAGACGCTTACGATATCATCCGAGGGCAAACAAGGGGTGGCTACAAAGTCACGAAACAATAAAGGGACTCCGTCTTGGCTTGTATTAACCTCGCTCAAATCAATCAAATCAGTCGAATCTCCCTCCCGGTTCAATGCAAGAAAACTATCGGTGAGGGGTCTGTGTTTCATAATCTCAACTGAGCGGCGCCGCTCTGCCCTACGCTCTGCTAGGATAGCGTCATTTTCTCCCTCACTCTTCTTAGGAAAGTAATTCTCCAATGAGCCATTACGTAATTTAGGATTTTTACCCGGAGTAACCTCTTCTGTTGCCATATCCAACTTGTGTCGAGACACTATCCTCCGAACTACAAGATAAAAGGGGTCAGGCCCAGCCCGGCCTCCTGCGGCCCCGGACGGCCACAGACGGTCCCGCCCTTGTCCCGGGCTTCTCCCGGCGCCCTCCCGCGCAGCGGGAAAGGCTGCTTCTTTTAAGGTGAACTAGGGGGCGTGGCCGGCAGGGAGAGGAGCCCAGCTGACACGGGCGCGCGGGGACTCCTGGAACTCAGAGTCCACCCGCTCTACCCTCGCAGCCCTGCCGGTGTCCCAATTAGCCCCAGGCAAAGTTCCACACACTGCTAAACCGCGAAGCGGGACCCGCGCAGCGGGTCCGGCGAGCAGCAGCGGCTAGCAGGCAGGATTCGGCAGAGGTCCGTGGTCCGAGGTCCGTGGCGTTGCAAGGATAAAAGTAGATTCCCGCTGGTGTGGGGGATGGAGGTAATTAAATACCGCTGTGTTGGGGGCGCGGCCGGCAGGGAGAGGAGCCCAGCTGACACGGGCGCGCGGGGACTCCTGGAACTCAGAGTCCACCCGCTCTACCCTCGCAGCCCTGCCGGTGTCCCAATTAGCCCCAGGCAAAGTTCCACACACTGCTAAACCGCGAAGCGGGACCCGCGCAGCGGGTCCGGCGAGCAGCAGCGGCTAGCAGGCAGGATTCGGCAGAGGTCCGTGGTCCGAGGTCCGTGGCGTGCAAGGATGTTATATTGAAGTTGAAGGGATTAACTGTGCAGATTTTCCCATAATGCTCATGAGTGAAAACTGTTACGTTTTAGCAGTCCATTTCTACCTTGGAGCTTATGGGTGTTGACGTTTTGTATTCAGCAACTTAATAAAGCACAGACTATCCTCCTCGCTCCTTCAGACAATACAAAGGTTGTTGTATCAATGCCGGATTCCTATATTGGTTCTCTAAGGATTAGTTTCAGAATAGATTAAGTTAGATTCAGAACTGTCTGCATAAGGGAGTGTCAGATGCTGGGCAAAGATACTTCTCAATGAGGTGCCTTGAATTTGGTGACAGATTGTTACTTCAAATTCCATCCAATTTTGAGTGAAAGCTAGCCTGTTAGAGCTGATGTGAAGTTGCGCCATTTACACTCCTATAGAAATTCTTGTATGACTTTAAGTGACTCCTCTTGAGGTATGCTTGTGTATTTAGCTTATGTTTCTAGACTTACGAGAACCTTTGTCTCTAGATCATATTTGTTAGAAAACTGAGGACATCTTTTTTTTCTTCTTTTAGGTATAAGGGCATAATGTTGTCCACTGTCCTTGAGAACCAGTCACATAATTTAGGCAGTGGAGCACTTTTTTTTGTGCATATTTATATAGCGCAAACTCGACCCGAAGGTATTGGAGCGCTTTACATGAGCACCGTATTTTCATTACACATTCAGGCACTGGGAGATGAAGTGATTTGCCCAGAACAACAGAATGTGGACTGCACGTTATCTCGAGGCTCGAACCCTGGTTTCCCGCACCAAAGTCTGCACAAACTTGCTACCTGGAGTAGGTCATTGAGGATAATGTCTCTGAGAAAATGTTATGTTCTGTAGCCACCAGGAAGTCAGACTCCTATTTTGCTGTCTACTTTCATTTGCTTTCGTCTACCATCATCTTTATTTGGATCAATAACTCAGTTATTTCTTAGTTATTTATGAGCAGCCTGTCATCTTAAACTTTCCTGCATTTACACATGATTGGTCTAAATAAGTGTGGCCCTTCCGTTGTCAGCAACAGCTTTAATTACAAGATATGGATTCAACCTAATTCCTTTTTATGCTTCCCTGTCAATGTTAGGTAAGTTGTCAGATGTTCTTGGTTTGGTAAGTGCCATAGCTTCTATCTCTCTGGGGAATACCTGTTCAGAGGCCAGTATGCCAAGCAGTATAGAGGGTGGCGGTGGCTTGGAAGAGGATATGTTAATCAGGCTTCTGTTCAGTGTCTCTTGACTTGCATATTAAACATTAATAAAAACATCAATTTGATAATCTGGGAAAATTCTGATAGTTCTCATCTAAGATTAAAAGGGTGAAATCTGGGTGGGTATCCACAAAGTCTAGTCCATTATGAAGTACCTGAAATTGGACTTCTACTGGGGAACCTTACTGATATTCCTCTATAAGATTGGAGTCTTGCTGATGCCCAGCCTGTTTGTTTATACCATTTGCTCCAGGCTACGATTTTGAGTTTCCTTTGTCCACTGTACCTTTTTAGCTCCATTTTTGCGACCCCAACTTTTACAAGGCGGCCTACCATTATGAAATGGCATTCTTGGAGTGAGATATTGTTCTATGTTTGAACAGTACCTGGTCCACCAAATTGACCATGGCCTCAATGCTACTGTGAGCTGAAGGTCCAATTGTTAGGAGTAAGTCTCTCTCTGACCTTTGTTCTATGAGATTTTATTTGTAGTAATTAACCATAACATATGTGTAAGTTTGTTTCATGCAAGAATTTATTTTATATCATTCTGAAACTTGAAAATGTTCAACTGGTTTGGAGCTCTTTCTTCCATTTCATTATTGCTTTTTAATGCATCGTAATTTGTATGATGGTTTTCAAATTATTCTCAGTAGCTTAAATTTGCACTAGTTTAGCATCAGAGATCCTATTGGCTGTATTAGTAATGATCATCCAATCTCTTGTATACTTTCACGCTACATATGACCAGCCTTTCCTGAAAATTATGCCATCAAGAAAGATTTTGGGTTAATCGGTCACTATTAAGCCTGTACGAGCTGCTTTTGCTTGGAAATACTCTGTCATGATTGTTCCATTAAAGTAATTTTCATCTGGTTACACCATAATTGAGACTGACTTGCAGTCCTCTACTTCGAAGTGAGTGAGAAGAACAGACATTTATGTGGCCATCTAGAGAAGGTGAAGGAAGGATAGACGTAACCATGCCATTGTCATCATTGGAGTTGTGCTACCTACTGTAGGTTTGGAAATGGTTAATTCGGAGTGGATATTCATAAAGAGGATTTTGCAGCAAAATAACTTAATATAGCGGACCAACCTTTTTTGGTCATTCACCAAAAACTAACAACTTGTGGTGAGAGTAAACTCAAACTCATTTTCTGGATGTGGAGCAAACCATAATCTGGGCGAGGGTCTCCTCATATGAAGGAGCATACTTTTCTGGCTTAAAATGAACTACCTTTGTTCACTTTTCATACGGCTTTAACCAGTACTTCAGATTCTCCTCGGTCTGTGTATTTTTATTTCTTTTCTATGGCTCTAAGAGGGCATACAACACACACTCCTCTCTCACCCTCTTCTTTGCTGTAGCACTATAATGTAGTGTCAAGCCCAGTGCTTATCTTTCATTTAAAAAGAAAGTACTTTAAGCTCCCAGCAGAACAAAGTACTGTCCAGGTCAAATGGAATTGCGGTTACAGGTTTATCATCTTGGTTACTTTCTCCATTAAGTGTTACACTGACCCTTTGCTTCTCTGTTCCCACTCTGGCGATTCGAATGGCTCAGTTACTCAGTGCACTGTAGATAGAGAAATAAATTAGGTACAGGTGCCGATTCCCTCACTTTTACCCAGCGCATTTACATAGTTTGTATGCCAAGAAGTAATTCAGTCAACAAGACTCCATTCCTCATCTCAGATATCCTGGGTTGGCCTTACTCCCTCATTCTGTTTATAGGATGAGCCCCATTTTTACTTGCCTGCATGTGTTCCAGATTGTATTGTGTGGTGTGCACAGCCCATTTCTCTACTCTTTGCAGTGGTAACCCCTCAGACGAGGAACTCTGCAGAAACTGGCAATATTTCAGGTCTTGCGTAGCAGCACAAAGTGAATGCCTGCAGACACATTGGTACCTGTAAAGTTGGCGCGGTCTGCTCCTGGCTTCACTTTCTGGCAGTCTTTCTCTGAGCTTTCCTTGGACTTACTAGTCTTAGCCTCCTGGACAATGTCTCTTTCTTCTTTCAGCAATGTATCTTTCTTCTATCAGCAGGCATGCAGGCTTCTAGACGCCAGGCAGATCCTCATCTCTTCCATTATAAAATTGAGACTTTAAGAACTGATCCCTCACTTCTGGGAGACTGGCTGTCAAGCTGACCTCAACCTTGGTCATGCAGTGGTCCTTCAATTACTCTCTGTAGCACTCTCTTCCTTGCCCATGAAAAATCTGTAACTTTTGGATTCCAGTTTTACACAACATTTCCAGGCCAGGAAAGTGGATACATCATCTAAGGTTTCAGAACTGGTTTAGGTTGATTTTCTTTCAAATGCCCTTTTCAGGCTGCTCTCTTGACACAATTATTGTGCCAGCTGATCTTTTCCACAGCAGGTAGCCATGGGTCTGGCTTAAAGAAGGAGCATCCAAGAAATTATCACAATGAGGTGCAAGTCCCCCTCAACTGGCTTTTTGAAGCAATAATCAGAGACAGGCAAAACAGAATGCCCAGCTTAGAAACTTCATCTCCTTGAGCAGCAAAAACTTCTGTCCGCTTTTTATCCCTACTAAATGGCTGTGCTCGGCAAGAACAAATAAACAGTTGTTTAATAACCAAGACCTCCTGGAATTTCTAAATAGAGGCTTGTCTCCATCCACCTCATGTCAGTGTGCTGGCCTCCACCCTCCAGCCACTTAACTGCAGGCAATACACTTCAACTGTCTGGGGAAATCGGTCGGTCTTCAACTTCCAACTTGTGCTATGCTCAACAATGGGAATACACTATGGCTCCAGTACTTGGACTCATACAACATACAGAGTCCTGCTACCATACATGTTTTACTTAAGCACTCAACTCATACACGTATGTACTCAGCACGCACATGTGATGTCTCCACAGAGTTCTGGATTTTACATCACAGCAGAACTTTACACAAATGTGGTAAGTAGACTGCACTGACAAATGAAAATTTCTGGTCACACTATAGATTCAAAAAATGGTACTCTGCCACCACCACTTAATGTAAAACATCCATGTCATCAGCAGTAGTCTACTTTCTACTATGAAAGTATGGTTGGTGTGCCTTTTAAAGTCACTGGACATGAGTTGAATCTCCCATTGTCAAGGACAGGCATGGGCCTATGCGCACTCACTAGCTTAATGTAGCAACGTGAGAATACTAATTTAACACATACTCCAGCACTCATGGCAGGGGTAAACTACTGTTTACTATGCAGCAGAGTGTCCGGTCTCAACAGGCTGCATCCTTAAAATAAAACAAATCCGCCCTTTCATGCACTATTGTAAAATGATATTCCTACTGAATCTCCTAAATAAAGTCTTGGGTAATACTGGTTCAGAATATTATGTAAACTTGTTAATGGCATCCAAGCTCATGAAATATAATGGTCACGCTAATCGCATCACAGACCAACTACATCAAGCCTTAATACAATTGCCCTATTCCTCCACTTAATACTGGGCTAACTGAAACTACCTGTGACTACAAAGAGAATACCCAAGCCGGAAGAAGCAAATGTATGTTACTCCAGTCATGCCTACTTGCTGCTTGATTTATACCATCTCCTATATTCTCAGTGTTTTGTCTGGTAAGCTCTAAGGCTGTTTTTCTTGTAAAGAAATTGATTACCTGAGGTATAGACCAAGCCGGGCCAAAATTGTAGCTTTCATACCTTTATAGTGATTTCTGTTGGTAGCTTTTCATAGATTAAAATGTGTATGAGGTTAACTAATGTGACTGGATAAGAAATTGCTCCTTTTGTATATAAGTCCCAACCAAATCTGAGTATTCAATGTTTGTCTCTCTAACTGTGGCTCAAAAATGCATAAGCACATTGAATCACTCAAATGATATTATTAATATAGTAATTTGTTTTTCTGTTTCCAACCAAACCTTCTTTCTCTTTCAGTGGACTCAAATCAAAAAAGTTCATTTCAAGAGATCCCAAAAATTAATGAAGATCTGCTTACAAAGCAAAAACAGCTGGATAACATTGAGTCTGGGGACATGGGTCTGAAAAAACTGTGGGTTAACATTACAGAGATCAACAAACAAGTAAGGAAGCTTGACTACTTTTAGATTGTTCTTGTGTAAATATGTTCATTAGTAAAAAGGAAGCCTCAATTAAGTTGAATACTTCCACTGGGAGATTCTGCACTGTTCAATATCCTAGGTGATAGACTGGATCCGAAACATTCTCACTAGCTCATCTGCGCTGATACGGAGTGCCGGCTCCACATCGGTGATTGGAATAATACCACTGTGATGTCGCTGGAACCATGAAGCACCATGATGTCTGTTCCTTTTTTTTCATTACTTGTCAGCTAAATTCTTTCCAGGAATTATCTTCCTTCTATCAAAATATTCTAATGCAGTGTGTTCTGTCCCCTCCACCTCATACATTTTCAGGGTTCAAGCCCTGCCCAGGCTGTGAATTTTGGAATCCGTTGTCAAGCCTCACACTATTTGCATTTAGTGCCTGTAGTCTGATCTAGTCTCAAGGTTGTGAGACATGACACTGCATGCCTCCCAAGGCCAACAATGACCCCGTGAACCTTTTCTTTCTCTAAACACCACAATGACCCCTTGAATTTATAAAACCCACCGGACAGCTTAATACTGGTAATTCCACTAACAATGTTGATACACCATTTCCTAAAGGCCCTATGTTAAAATAATCCATAGGTCAGTATCATTTACAATTTTCAAACCGCCTACTAACCGCTGGCACACTGAATTCATCTAACCAGGGTTATACTTTTATTTAAAACCAGGGAAAGCCCCTCCAGGAGTGATCGACTCACTCAAAGAGCGACACAGGAGCTCCTTGATAGAACCATAAGTTTGGATTCCTTACAAACCATATCAAAGAGGTGACCATAGCCTAGAAGTCTCACCATACAAACTATTCTAAACACATGTGATCCAAATCTTACACATCTTTTCTTGTCATGCAGGCTACACACCATTCATTTTGTCTTTTCCTGAAGAAGACCCACATTTGATGCTCAACTATAGCACAGATTAACCAGGGTCGAAACGTCGACGCTCAATTCGAAGTAGTACATTCCACTGTGACCATTACAAAGAGTTTAAAGAAAAATCTAGGTCCCTGTAAGAGAATATATATTTGCTCCGTACTTGAATGTTTTATGTCATTTATTTTTGTATCCAATACATTTGTTGTGATGCATGTACGTTTTATACATTATTTTACTGTCTCACACTCCTCACTAGATCTTATTGTGTGTAGCGCTTGCTTTTCTATGAACGACCATTTCTTTTGACTAAAATAAATTATTGTATGCCACAATTAACTTATGTTACTCATACCATGTGTTTAGATAATTTTCTCTAGAAACATTTATTGATATCCCAATGAATTAAAGGGAAAATGACTTTGAAGTTATTTGTGTTTTTAAAGTAAAACTGTGGCAGAACCACTGTTCGCTTCATTTGATTGTCCCCAGATTCTGCACGATACTGGGTATCCCCATTGAGTAATACTGAACAATGAGAGGAAGGAAAAGCTCTTAAAGCCAGGGCAGGGGTGGGCCCCAAAGTTGAGACTTGTTAATTGTAGCTGAAGAGGGAGATCTGGTAAATGTACGAAACACAAATAAGGTAAGTGTTCCAGATGTTCTGCAAACTCCATGAACTCATCTTTGGACCCTCAGTTGGTAGAGAAATCAGATCATATAGATCAGATGGCACCAGCAAACTGTTCTGATAAGATCCACCTTTGGAGCACCTCAGGCCTATCCCAAATTGCCTGCTTCAGGTGCAGATCCAGCATTCACCGATCAGTGCGCCATTTGGATGTCCATTGGTGGGCTTCCCTTGGTGATATTTTCCCCAGTATGTGGTGCCGGCACCTCTACCTCCACACCCAGCGCTATGGGCACCTGCTTCTCTGACCCTACACTGTTGGCACCATTACCAGCACCAGATTCGAAGTCTCCGGTCCCCTTTACAGACCAACCTCTCGTGACGCCAAGGCGATGACTCTAATATCCAGGAGGGAGGCTCAACATTTACTGGAGGAGCAGCAATACCAGAGGGAGCAGGCATATGTCTCTAGATACATTTACACTATTCATGCCCTCTCTGCAGCAACTCTGGCCCTTTGTATAAGCCCAGAGCAGATGATTATGATGGGTAGATGGCCCAGTTGGCCACGCAAGCAGGAATGACTACAAGGTACTTTGGTATGATAGTGGTGTAAATACATCCTCTGAACTAAGAGATTCAAAAACCATTAGGTCCCCATCCTCCTGAAGTAACCTCATACAATGTAGTCGTCAGGAAGATGACTAAGTCTTTGAAGCTACCTTTTCCCTCTGTAGAAAGGAAATCAAAAAACTGTGGGAGGGGTGGGTGCCCTCCTTTCTACAAGCCTGGTAGGCCAAAACGTCACACCAGTGGGCCCTTTAAATTGTAGAAAGGGGTATGCCCTATCTTTCCAGCCGGTTCCTCCTGAGATCCCTCCCAGCGATATCTGACAGCCAAAAGAGATGTTCCATATTTTGCAGCAGGAGGTGGTAGCCCTTTTTAAAAAAAAGTTGGTGCTAGAGCAGGACATTATACAGGGATATTACTCTTCATACTTATGATACCCAAGAAAGACAGCAGTCTTTATCCAATGCTTGATGTCAGGCTTTTGACTCTCTTCCTCCACAAGGAGAAATTCAAAATGCTGTCCTTGGCTCAGGTTTTTTGGATCTGGAAGCAGATGATCTGATGTTAACCCTAGACTTGCAGGGTACGTTTTTTCACATACTGATCATGCAGTCACACTGACGGTACCTGTGGCTTGTGATTAGGTACACTCACTACCAATTCACAGTTCTCCCCTTTGGACGAACATCAGCACCTCAAGCCGTTATGTGATAGTGGCTTGTCTCAGAAGGGCAGGGTTCCCAGTAATTCTGTTTCTCACAACTGGTTTGCTGAAAGTCAGGTCTCCAGATTTGGTGTTCCACCATTTGCAATCAGCAGCATCCCATCTGTTCAACATGAGCTTTTCCATCTATGTGCCCCAATCTTGCCTAGAGCCCAATAAAATTTCTCTTCCCAGAACGAGGCCTGGAACGCACTTCTTCTCCCATGTAACATTTCTGCCAGCTAGCTACAAGAGCACGCACTGCATGTCTTTTTGCTTATCCGCAATTGTAGATCCGGTTAGCGGGCTGGGGGATGGTGGGCTGCTGCCGCCCTCCTCCAGGACATCCCAACTCCAGCTGTGCCCTCCATTTGAGGACAGTGCTTGTAATCCCCTACCTGCAGCTACTTCCGCTCATGCCATGCCGGCTTTTGTGGTCCAGACTCCATCATGCGAGGAGCTGCTGCCATCCTAACCCCTGAACCAACCGGGGTTAGATCCTCCGGTCCGCTCCCCCTAGGAGGACGGGGCTTCTAACCCCTGTATGACTTCCGATCAGTCTTGTCACAGCTCACGTTGTTCTCCCCGCCAGGTGAGAAGCTACTTCCACCCTCGTACAGGACACCCTATCACCTGTCCATACCTGGGTCAGATCCCCTGCTCCTTTCCCGACCACTTGAGGAGCTGCGCTCACCCTAGGAGGCCAGGGCATAGAACCCCTACCGCTACTTCCTCTCAGCTAGAGCCAGCTCCTCACCTCACGCCGGGTAGATCAGCTGCCCTGTTCTGTCACGGGCGCGCCCCTTGTACTTAACCCACTCCCAGCACCAGCTCAGCTCCTCTCTGTACCCTGCGAAGCGCTGTCCCTTCCTTCCAGCAGAACATCCATCCCTGGTGCCGCGGCCAGCTCCTGAGGTGCCATCACCATCCAGGGCACAGCTGCACCCTCTTCA
Source organism: Lissotriton helveticus (assembly GCF_964261635.1). Taxonomy (NCBI): domain Eukaryota; kingdom Metazoa; phylum Chordata; class Amphibia; order Caudata; family Salamandridae; genus Lissotriton; species Lissotriton helveticus. The sequence continues at coordinate 234,993,209 of NC_136058.1, forward strand.
CCTCAGAGGGTACTGTCCGCAGGGTCTGTTCCTCCTCCGTTCTTTTATTTTAGACAAGCTAGCCCAACTCAATATTCACCGGCCTCCAGCTCTGCGGATTACAATCTCTGACTAAACAGAAGCTTTTCTGAGGTCAGAACTCTGTTTATATTAATAAAATACAGTGCTTTTCTGTTATTTTATGGCAGAGAGTGGCTCATTTCAGCGGGATTAGCATAGTAAGTCATTCTGTAATGTCTTGGCCATTTTGCCGCTTTCTAATGTCTGTGAAGGATTTTGTAATGTGTGACTTTGTTGTCAGAAGCCTCGACGTGTCTTAATATCATAAGGACGTGAGCTGTGGTCCTGGTCTGCCAAGCGATGATGGCATTGGGTGTGCTCTCTATCTGCAACCACTGACTCTGCCGTGGCATCGTGAGGCCTGTGGCCCCCTCTTGCACATAGCCATGGGCCTCAGAGACTGTTCTCTTCTTATGAGAACAAGCATTGGCATAGCCAATAGGTCTCGCCTTAGGGACCTTATAAGTGTTTAGCCATGCAACAGTTGATGTTGTAGCACCAAGGATATTGTACTGCATAACTAAATACTTATAAGGTTCCAAAGGTGAGACCTATTGGCTATGCCAATGCTTGTTTCTGTTAGTTTCCTGTTCCCGCCCCCCTCCCATTGTTTGTTCGTTTTATTCTAGCCCCCCCTCCCGCTGTCTGTTGTCTTGCAGCTCGTGGTGGCCATGGATGCGCGCTTGGTTACCGTGAAGTCTGTGTCGACGGCTGGACGATGGACAGACGCTGGATGACTTTTTTCCAAGGTCTGTGTTAAATGACAGCTAAGCTCTACATGCGCAGGATTTCAGAAGCAAAACGTGCACTCTGGGAAGCTAAAGGTTCTGATTTAGTCAACTACACAGCAACCCTGAGAAGACTGCATCGACACTCGTAGCGAATGCAAGATTAAGTAAAGCATGTGAAATGTAAGCAGGAACAATATGATTACCTTAACACACTTGAACCTGGCCCCATTACAATGCATTATGGCATTATAGGCCTTCTACCTTTCACAGCAACAAACTGGATTACGAATAACATTTGTGGAATACCCAATTAATTAGTGCCAACTGTTCCGCCTGAGGAGGAAGAAAGCCTAGATAACCCTCAGGCAACAAAGCACATGACCGCAAAAGGTAAAACCTGTGGGAGGGGTGACTTACCTACACTGCATGCAGTGTCTGCAAAGTATGGCACGTCGTATTTTCACTTTGGTCTGCACCCAGATACTCGGACTGCGATAACAGTCTGGATAACTTAGGTGAGGGGTCCCTTATGGAGGCACAATGTGCTGCAGCTCTTAGAGACCCTCTTCAGTACCTCAGGCCCTAGGTACCAGGGGTATCATTTACTTGGGACTTATACAAGGTGCTCAGGGTATTGCCAATTGGGGTACAGTTGTACAGTTTTGGGGATGATATCTGGTACTGGGGACCTGGTTAGCGGGAACACAGTGCACTTCCACCCGAAATCACATCAAATACCAGGCAAAAAGTGGGGAATGACCATGACAAAAAGGGGACTTTCCTACAGTTAAGCCTGCTAGGTCTGCTGCCTTTTTGCATTCTTCTTGTTACCCATGCATGCTGGCACATGAGGGCACTGCAAAAGCGCTTCTGAAGACCGAGGTTCTAGTATGTGGAGGAGCTGACCAGACCCCATCTGTGATCTCCTGGGGCATTGCAACATATTTGACTTGGAGAGGTGTGGAGGAGAGCCTTGTGGCAGAGATGTCCTTCCAACCCTCGGCAGCTGTGGCCACAGTGGTAACCAATGCCTCTACTCTAGGGTGTGGCACTTATCTCGAGCAACTGGAGATCAGAGGCCATCAGGTGTCCAGAAGAACAGATTCTGTAGATTAGTCTACTCATATGGAGGCTGATTTAGATGGCGTTCAAGGTGTTTATCCCTTAGCGATCAGTCTGTCCACATCTTGACTGACAATATGACTGTGATGCCTGGAAGCGCTGCAACTCTGGTCTCAGGTGCTCCAGCATGGAGTTTCGCTGATAGCTTTCTGAACATTAGCGATGATAGCCTCTTTTGGCAGCATCTTGTCAATCACAGGTGATGTCTTCTTATAGAGATGGTGCAGTATATCTTTGCCAGATGGGTTACAACTCAGGTGGACCTGTTTGCCACTCACAGTAACATGCATTGTCTGTAGTTTTGTGCCCTCTGTATCTGTTGCAAAGAACATAGGGGGAAGTGTTTTGGTTGAAACAGGATTTTCCTTTTCACTACATGTTCCTCTCATACGCTTGATGCCTTGACTTCTGAATAAAATGTGCCAAGGCTGTGCCCATGCCACCCTTATTGCATGGATTTTCTGGGAAGGATGTGGTACACAGACCTTCTGCACCTCTCCCTGTGTCCCCTCGTTTATCTTCCCATTTAGGGTAGACCTTCTCTCCCAATACGAGGGGCAGGCTGTGCATCACAACCTCCAGAGCCTCTGCCATTCTGGGGGATATTGAGTTGGGGCATTCTAGTGTGTTCCAGTTGGCAACAGAGATGGCAGATTTCATGTCTGCTTGCCATGATTCCATCATAATGGTGTAGTCCAGAAGGTGGAACAGGTTTGTCACTTTGTGCTGATAAAAACATTGTCTGCCTTCAGACCAGTCATCCCTTTTAAATCACCGATTATTCTATGGTTTTATTTTTTGGGAATGGCTTCATGAATCTTCTTTTTTTTTTTAAACATTTTTTAACCCTTCTCCCTTTGACACAACGCAGTGAGACCTTAATTTGGTTTTGACACAATTGAGGGGGTCTCCATTTGAAACTCTTCATAGTTGCTAAGGCTGTTGACATTCATACTGTGTCTTGTTGCTATTAGTTGGTGAGATGTGTCAATTCGTTTTAAGGGTAAAGAGTACGGTAGCCCTTTACGCAATGTTTCTCTGAAAAATAGATCATTCGAACCAGTGCTGCTTTTATACCTAATGTTATGACCCTGTTCCACATGTGTCAATCCATTACCCTTCTATCCTTTTACCCCCCTCCACATCCTACAAATGAGGAAGAGAGGAACTCGGGCTGAATTCAAAGAGGGTGGTTAGTTTGTACATCAACCGCACCAAGGATTTGTAAAGTACGAAGGCAACAGAAAAGGAAAAGCTATTCAAAAGTGCATCTCATCGAGGTTGATCATCTTGTGTATTAAGTTGTGTTATCCTCTAGTGTATAAGGAACATGTTCTGATTCAGCGGGACAGCCATTTTGCCATTTCTGTGTTCCAGGACTTATTGTCTGACCATCCCATTAAGTCCCTCCATCTGGTGATCTTTTGAAAAGGTAAGGAATCTTCAGGTAGAAATATCGATCAGAAGAAAGTTACTTGGCTTCGTTAACTATCTTTCTGGTAGATACTTTCTCATCCTGTAGATGCCTCACCGTTGCCACCCTCCACACATCTTTAAGGATGGCCATGGACCATACTAAAACGATTTAAAATAATTTTGTTGTACAGTACCTTTACAGAGTTAATGCTCTCATCCCCCTTTCCTAGGTGTGAAAAAATGTATGGTAAAATGATTTTGGGACGCCTGAGTGGGTGCTTTTTAACTCCAGTGATCTTACAGTGGGGTTGTTTCTGGCACCGATGTGTCACATCCCCTTTCTGCAAGAAAAAGCTACTGAAAAACTGAAGGTGAGGAATCTGCAGATAGGAATGTCCACCAGAAACATAGTTGCAGAAGTTACGTAACGTTTTCTTTGACAATTTCCCAAGTGGATTAAGTATATCGATTGTATCCTGTTTACTTTTTTTTTATTTTTAGCCATCTAAGAACAGTTTGTACTTTGTTTTGTGCACAAGCTGTGAAGGCTTCGCAAACAAAATCTGGATATTCGTTGGCACTGTTTAATCAATCTTGATTTTATTCTGCACCTGCTTTCCTTTTTTAAATTATTATTATTATTATTATTATTATTTTTATTTTGTAGAGCGCGCAGTCACCCGGGGGTATCCCAGCGCTAAATAAACCTACATCCTAAGTTCAGTGGGACAAGGGAGGAAAGGAAAAGGAGGAAGAGGACGGGCAAGGGGGCACGGAAAAGCAGGGAAAAGGCCAGAGGTAATTCACTGAGGGAAGAGTCGTGCGGTATGGACTGCGAAACGTCTTCCTCCTGACCGGGCTTTCTTGAATCTGGGGGTAGCAATGAGGTTTTCCGAGTCCGAGCGGAGGGGTCTTAAGGATTTGTAGGGAGTGATAAGTTTCTTCAGGGCAGGGGGGCCTTGATTTTGTCGTAGTTTGTGAGCTAGACACAGAGCCTTAAATTTGACCCGCTCTCTTATGGGGAGCCAGTGGAGGAGTTTAAGGGCCGGTTTGGCCGAGGCTCTGGCAGGGGTATTTGTGAGAATCCGGGCCGCGGTATTCTGAATTCTCTGGAGTTTATTCAGAGTCGCTTCAGGGGCGCCCAGGTACAACACATTGCTATAGTCGAGCCTCGAGATTATAAGGCCTTGAATTAGCAGCTTTTGGGAGGTAGTGGGCAGAAGGGGCAGGACTTTCCTCAACGACTTCAGAAGTCCGAAACAAGTCCCGGTCACTTTCTTTGCCTGCGTGGTAAACGAAAGGTCGGTGTCAAGCCACACTCCCAGACTCTTTACTTCTTCTTTAGGTTCGGGGGGAGGGCCCAGACAGGCTGGCCAGATGTTCGGGGAGAGTGTAAGTCCTTTTGGGCCCAGGAGCAGGATCTCTGTTTTTGACCCATTTAGTTTAAGTCCCTAGTTTAAATCCCTAGGATGTGTGTGAAAATTGCATCATGTAGTTAACTGAAACCACCAAATGGCTAAGTTAAGAACAGCTCATTTGCAGTATAATTCTTACAGTAACAAAACCTCCTCCTTATGGTAGCATTTGTTAAGGTGTAATGTTTATTTCATGAAGTGTGTGTGTGGGGGGGGGGGTCGGAGTGATGGATAAAATTACATTTTGTAAATTTGGACAGCTATATTTAAATACAGTGATAAATACAAATCAAGCACGAGTGTAAAGAGCAAGGAATGCATGACTTAACTGTATCAGACAGCAATGTGTGTGTGCGATTTGATGACATGGAGAAAAATCTGTAGGAATTGCATAACATGCATCTGTTAGCACAAGGGTAGTAACTCCTTGAACCAGTGTGTCTTGGTCTACACGTTCTCATAATTGATTGAGGAACTTTCTGTTGGTCGATTTCTCTTTGTGTGCCAAAGTAGAAAGGAGGTTTCTCTCACTTTAGCTTTTTGCTATGAGCTTTGGAATTGAGTTGTTACTGTTGCAAGTTGCCTTCCTGTGTTATTCTCATTATGAATATCTTCAAGCATTAGAATAGACCAGAGAAGTAGATTCCACTGTAAGCAGGGTAGCAATCGCAAAGAACTATATTTCAGAAATTTTAATCGAAAAGGCGATTGCGAGGCAAACTCTCAAAAAGAGAAAACGTATGAGCTAAGCGAAAGGGTAGGTCACCAATTAGCTGTCCGAACCAGGGAAGAATCGTCAAGCACTTTAATAAAAGAAATCATTGATCCAGTAGCTGGCCTGAGGGTAGAACCTTCTGATATTAGAACAGCTTTCCAGAAGTTCTATCAGAATTTATATCATGAAACTGATAATGTGGGTCGCAAACCCGATTTATATCTGGGTTTAATTATCAAAGATCAGTTGGATACAGATGATCGAGATATACTAGATGGTCCCATACAGTGGGAAGAAATTCTATTATCAATGAATTCTATGCCTAATGGTAAGGCAACGGGCCTGGACGGAATACCCAGAGTTTTATGTAAAATTTGCGCCACAAATCAGGGGGATTGTATCAGAACTCTTTAAATCCATCGGGCAAGGGGGAACCCACCGAGGTCATGGTCATTAGCCAAAATAGTAGTTTTTCCGAAAAAAAATAAAAACCAACAGTAAATGGGATCTTATCGACCAATTACCCTGATAAACGGGGATTCCAAAATTTATTCTAAAATATTAGCATCACGGCTGGCACCCTTGATTCATAAAATAGTCTCTGAGAGGCAACACGGGTTTGTGCCAGGAAGGTCTACTATTGATCATGTACAAAGAGTTATTTCTCTCTTTGACTACACGGGAACTACAGGAGACCCTATGGCGCTCATCTTGCTAGATGTGGAGAAGGCATTTGATAGGGTCTCCTGGAAGTTTCTATGGGCGGCAATGGCAAACTGCGGTATTGGTGAAAAATGTATAATTGCTATTAAACAGCTGTATGTAAACCCCAGAGCCAGCGTCTTGATTAACGGGACTCTCAGAAAATTTCATTATTACTAGGAGGACTAGACAAGGATGCCCTTGCTCACCCCTTTTATTTGCTATTTATATAGATACATTTATCTGGAGGTTGGAAAATAATGCACTTATTCCTCCCATCCTAGTACATGATATGGATACAAAATGCTTAGGATATGCTGATGACATCGCCATTGTTACAGGGGACCCTATAAATGCCATAAGTGTGATAGAAACAGAAGCACTACTCTTTGGTGAAGCCTCTGGGTACAAACTGAATGCTAGTAAGACACAGATCATGTTGAATAGTAAGATCATGATGAATGATTCTAGAGTAACTGAAAAGGCAACATATCTGGGGGTCAGTATCTGTGCTGCTATAGAGTTCATTGTCAGCATCAATATAGATCCACTTATACAACGGACCAAGAAAGAGCTGACCAGACTGAATAATCGCCATCTAACTATTGGTGGTCGAACTAACGTAGTCAAGATGCTGTTTTTACCTAGGTTTCTGTATTTTTTTCAGGCTATTTGTTTAGAATTTTCCCCACAGGTGTTTAAAAATATAGATACATTGTTTTCTAGATTTGTCTGGGAATATAATCGACCGCGCAGGGCATTGAGGTGGCTCACAAACACAAGAGAACGTGGAGGTTGGGCTCTTCCCAACTTCAAGTTATACTACTGGGCCACAGTATTAAGGTATAGCTTGAGTCTTATAACTGGTAACCGAGGAAGCGGTAATATATCAACACCACAAAAACATATTCTGGGAGAAGGGGGCGCTGGATGTCTATGGCGCCATGTTAATGACGGGTATTTTAAAAAAGTCAAATTTAAGACTATTAATAATGTTATCAAAGTCTGGGGGAATGTTAAAAAGCTATTAGGACTAGGTCGCTATTCCTATTACACTCCCGTGAATCAGAACTCAGATCTTCCTGAGATTTTTCACGACAATTATATAAAGAAATGGAATGATCTGGGGATCACCCAACTTGGTTGTTTTTTTACGTCTAATGGATTTAAATCATTTGCCGAATTAAAGTTAGAATTCAATATTCCTAATAGGGATTTTTTAAAATATCTCCAAGTGAGAGATTTTCTTTTGAAGAAAGGGGGTGGCCGGATCAAATTTCAACCGTGTTCTTTCATAAGAAACTTACATAGGGAAATACCCTTAAAAATTGGTGAGATTTATGGGGCTATGAATGTATTGTTACCAGATGATATGAATAAACATATAATGGCATGGCAGACCAAACTTGGACTATCTAACCAAAATTTGGCATATTCATATGAAATGTCACTTTCCTGCCTTATGTCCATAAGGCTTCAAGCACAATATTATAAGACCTATTTTTCATTGTATTATACCCCATCTAAATTAGCTAAGTGGGTAACTGGGAAAGGCACAACCTGTCCACACTGCTCACTCCCCGCGGCAGATATCATTCACATGTTTGCCTCTTGTGACTCGCTAACTAATCTAATCGCTGAAATATCAAGCTTTCTCACAGAGATAGCGCATTATGAGGTAAACATCACAACATCAGAAATCATGTTGGGGGTATCAAACAACGAAAGGCCAAAACAATTACAGGGGTTAATTTTTGTCGCGATGGGGGTGCTTCGTTTGTGTGTGGCATCAGCCTGGCTTGATCCAATACCTCCGTCATATATACAATGGAGGGCCAGACTGCTAGCGACCTGTAGTCTTGAAGTTGCCATCTATAGAAACAAAGGGTGTAATACTCGTAGAAGAGGAATGAAGATCTGGGGTCCCCTACTTGACTGGATTGAAGAGAATGATTAGAGAGAATAATGGGAGATATTAGAAACAGGAATATGTTGAGATTCTATGAGATCTTCTTCCTCTCTCCTTTCATGTTTATGTACTCCTCTCTTTTCTTTTTCCTTTCTTGTTTCTATATCTGTACATATTTCCTCATCTTAGAAAATTACTGAGTTGTGATCTGTATCCTCTTATGTTTGATTGTATAATTACCTCTTGGTCTCCTGGGGGGAGGTGGGTGGGGGGCTGGGCCAAATGTAAAGTTAATAAAAATCTGCAATAAAGATTGTTTAAAAAAAAAAAAAAAAGAATAGACCAGGGCATTTTTCAGCAGTTCTAGGCTATCTGTGCCAGATGGCGCTGTTTCAGCACTAGCTGCATAGTATTGATATAGTGACAAAGAAGGTTAATAAAATAGTAATTGTAAGGAATCGCCGTCCTCATTCTTTGCATTCCTCAGTACCCGGAATGAGGAATTTTTGTTTTGTAATGCATTTCATCTTCATGTGGCGCAGCGGCAGAGCTGATGACTCGGGAGTTGGGGAACCGGGTTCGAGACACAGCGTCTTCAAAATCCTGTGATTCTGGCCAAATGACTTAACCTCCCCAAACCCATAGACAGCGTCTGGATACCCTCACGGGTGATAAGCCACGCTATATAAATCGACAAATGAATGAAATTATTTTGTAGAGCGCACGATGGCCAAAACGGCTTCCTGGCGCTGGGAGGTCTAGGGAGCAGAACAAACAGGGCCAGGGAGGATTAACAGGAGTAGGCTAAAGAGAACAGGAATGTTTTAAGCGCTTTACGGAAGTGTGAAAAGATAGGGATAGAACGCATAGAAAGAGGAAGAGAATTCCAGAACCGGGGTGCAAGAACAGAAAATCTAGACCCACCGGTGCGAGTTTTGCGGAAACGGGGAACAGTGAGGAGGGCAGAAGAAGATGAGCGAAGAGTACGGACAGGGGTGTGAGAAGAGATAAGAGAGTTGATGAACGCCGGTGCAGAGCGATCAAGGGCCCGGTAAACGAGGCAACCTAGTTTGAACAAGGATCTCTGCAAGATGGGTAACCAGTGAAGGGATTTGAGGACAGGAGTGATGTGGTGAGTTTTGGGCAGGCGAAAGATGAGACGGGCAGCCTGATTCTGGATTGCTTGGAGGCGGCGGGTTTCGTAGGCAGGAATACCCACGAACAAGCTGTTACCATAATCGAGGCGAGAAGTGATGAGGGCCGAAATGATAATTTTAAGAGATTCAAGGGAAAAGAAACGGGAAATTTTTCGGATCAGCCGAAGGGAGAGAAAACAGGAAGATACTACAGCACTGACCTGGCCATGCATGGACAGGTCCTGGCTGACCTTGATGCCAAAAGTTTTAACGGAGGCAACCGGGGTGGGGGGGGGACCAAGGGTGGGGGGCCAGAAAGCAGAGGACCAAGGGCTGGATGAGCCGCCAGTCAGGACAAGCTCAGTCTTATCTGGGTTGAGCTTGAGATGATTGGCGCTTATCCACCCAGAGATAAAGACCATAGTGGAACGAAAGAAGGATAGGGAGTGAGAAGGAGAAGAAAGGTCAAAGACAAACATAAATATTTCTTCCAGTTTCCAATCCACAGCAGGTGGATTTGAAAACCATTTCCCATCTACTTACCTCAAATCGAAAAAAGTAATTTTAAACCCTGGCTTACTGAAAGCAAGAAAATCTGGGGAGCTGCAGTTAATTTGTTGGGTGCTTATTGACGTGACGTCCACGTCTGATAGAGACATCTAGTCGCAGATGAATTACCTTAGAATTCTCCCCAGGTGCAAGAATGGATTTGGAAATGTTTTGCAACAATACATCAACGTGTTGACAGAGGGCATCGAGTGACTCTGTAGCGACTTTGACTACCGAATGTAAAGTGGACATAATCCATATAAGCCCTCCCCTGATGCTCTGAAGTCAGTTGCTTCTTTTCCGTGCTTTAACGTGGATCCGGTAGCGGATACCTCTGTAAGTTTCTTGGCCTACTTCAACTTTTTGTCGACAGAATAGTGTACCTTTTTACCTATATGTCTTTAGGCTTCACGCCTTGTGGGTCTTGTGGTCAGCAAATGTCTGCCGCAGACCCTCACTCTATTTGTATGTGATGCCTGGGAGTACACCACAAACCAAATACAACTTCTGCCGTCAACTTCGTCCGTTGGCACTGAGAAAATATCGGATGAAACACCTGTCAGTGTGGCTATCGAAGCCTTCCAAATCCTCCTGTTGTTCTCGGTCTCCCTCTCACACTAAGGCCTGCTCTCAGAGCCGTTCCCGTGGGCATCATTATCCATCAAATTCCCGATACGAGTCTGAGCACCGGCGGTAGAAGTTGCGGACTCGTCTCCCACTCTGCATGCGAAGTCGTCACTTGAGTCTACCCTGCGTCTCCCTACCTTCCCTGGTGCCCAGGCAACTATGACCCAGATTCGAGAATATCATCATTATCATTCTCTTTATCTTATCTTTGGGTCTTCACCTTCCCCTGGAATGTCTGTGGGACCCTCAAGGATGTGAGGAGTGCCTTGACTGTATCCATGCCGAAGGGTTCGCCCTCTGCTTCACTTAGGCCTTCTGATTTAATTATTGACTCCTTTTTGGTGGCGTTGCACAGCCTTTCGGGGTTCATACCTTTGGCGCCTGTGCCTGATCAGCCTTCACAGACGATGCAGTTGGTGGCATCAATCGACGCTACACCACGTTCTTCTCCCCATCCCACTTAAGTGCCGCTCAGAATCTGGCATTCATCGGTAATGCCGTCTAACTTGGACACCCTCCCTCTGCTCGATGCGGTGCCCCCTCCGGTTTTTCCTTTGGAGGAAATTGGTATGGGATATGATTGTGCACAGTTGGGGGTCCCCGCATTCCATGGTTGACACAATCCAACCTCCCCTGTAGGACAGCTGGCTATCTGCGTTTGGTGAAGCCAGTAGCTTAGAGTCTTCCATGCACCCCCCAGCACCTCGCCCCCACCCCCCTCACCCCTCTCACGGCCTTGCCTTGGAAGCAAGCTCCTCATTAGTGGGCATGCTCAAGCGTGTTTCTGTGGTGTTTGGGTTGATCTCTTCCATCTATCGAGCTGGCTACTGACCCCCCCCCCCCCCCCCTCCCTCATTGAGGTCCTCCTTCAGGGCCAAACTCTGGTAGAGCAGGTGCTTCCTTATAGTGACGCTCTATATAATATCTTGTTTGGGATGAGCAGGACAGAGTGACCCCTATGGATCATTGTATTTTGCATAGATACCATCCTGCCCCTGGTAATCCGGTTGTCTCCTCCGGCACCCTACTCCTCTGTTTCTTTTTACAGGCCTGTTTCTGCCTCCCGAGATCCTGAATCTCTTCCACATGTACCACCGTACAGAGATTCCAGGAGACTGGACACTTTTGGCAGACTTTTTTCCTTTGCTTGGTTGTTTTCTCTACTTTCTATTCCCTGCTTCTCTGGACTTCTTCATGTCTTAGCCCTGGAGGGTTACCTTCAGGCTCCAAGGAATTCCGCCCCAGACTAGTCTCTCCTTTAATTGTTGCGCTTCTCGCAATAATTTGGGGAAGAGTTGCTTAGTTTTCACTCCCCTTTTTCCATTGTGATGTATTGAGACCCCTCCTCCCTTTTTCCCCTTTAATTCTCAGGGTGGGGGTTAGTTCACATGTTCATCTCTACGACAAGGTGCTCTGGCGCTGCGGCTTGTGCTGATGTCCTTAGTCCTTCAGCTTTGTTCATTCATAGTTAAATTACTAGTGGGAGAGCTACATAGGTTTTTTTGTGGAAGTGTTTTCTCCAACACTTTCTTCTCCCCTCTGCTGTGGGTTTGTTTTCCGCATACTTTCACGGTCTTGCAGACTTGTGTTCCCTATGGACTTCCACAGTCTTCCTAATGGAGCTGCTGCTGCTTCTTCTTTTCCTTTCCATATTCCTACAATAGCCTGGTCCCTCTTTCTCCCTTTTCAGGCCAGCTTCTATTCGGGGATCTTCTGTGGGTTCAGTACGCAGACATTACTCCAGGGATGGTATTATTTGAGTATCTATTCGAAGGTAAGGAATTTGGTAATAGACGTCTCTATCAGATGAACAAGTTACTTACCTTCAATAATGCCTTATCTGGTAGAGACAGGATCTATCTCTGGGTTTGTTTGCACTTGTGTAGTTTGGGTAGGGTTTAAAGAGGAATTTGGTTGTGACACTAACTCCTGGTACTGATAGTACATTCTCGCACTCTATTTTATATCGATTCTGAGGTGGTGGAAACCCTTGTCCAGTTTGTTGCAGTTCAAGGCTACAGTGGGTGAATCTTCATTTTTTTCAAATATTTTTTCATGAATGCAAATAAAGTACAGAACTTTCTTACTATGTGATGGGGCTTGCGCCATACATGAAAAATGTAGTTAAAAAACCAACAAAAAGGTCATGCCCCAAATATTATGTTTGTTTTGCTCAATGGATCACTTGGAGTGGTGTGACTCACTGGTTAGAGGCGGCAGACCCGGAAGCAGAGAACGGCCCGGGACCAGGGTTCAATTCCCGACGCGGCAGGGTCGTGGACCAGGGTCAGCGGACTCGATAATTCTCGCCTCGGTGCCTACTCTAACCAGGGATCACACTCTGCAACTCTGGGCATTAGCTTGCCTCATCTCTACAACGGCCCCCCACATTCGCTGGGGATGCCTGGTTTCACCTTGGAGATACCCAGTAGGGACCATCTCACAGGGATAGCCAGGACGGGTTCCCCAGCGGTCTACAGCGCCACGACGCCTCAGGGCAGCAGTGCGCTTTACAAGACACATACATTACATTACATTACATTTACATTACATTACATCACTTGATATCCTAATAATGGATTTTACTTGTAAATGTTTGGGACACGATTCTCCAGTGCGGAAGCATTTGTACTTTTGCATATGACAACACTTTAAGAGTTGCCCCAACACCAGTCACTGACCCTTTTCCCCCAATGTTCCCCTCACTGCCTCCGCTTTACCTCATTATTTCTTCCACACACAATGCCTTTGTCTCCCTTTGCTTACCTCATCCACTCATCTCGCTATAAATCCATCCACTCAATCATTCAATCGATCATTCATCCATAAATAACTTACTCATCGATCTATTCATGCAAACACTGAGTCATTCTCAAATTCTAATGCTTACCCATATACACATCTGCACATGAATGAAGAAACACTTTCACTATTGACATTTCCAGTGGTTGCCTTTTTAATAAAAAGTTATTTAAGTTGGTCTTGGGAGCAACCCAAGGCCATGCTACCGTACAGAGCAACACAACACCAGCTGATAAAATAGAAGTTGTTAAATGTTCTTGTTTAAGATTTCATGTCTGTAATTATCTAAACAGATGTTCTTTTCTACTTTTAGATTGCTCTGCTGACATCTGCTGTAAATCACCTGAAGGCCAACATTAAGGCTGCTTCAGACTTGATAACCCTTCCTAACACTGTGGAGGAACTTCAGAAAGTAAGTACATTAACCTAGGGCCCGAAATTATGTGAGCGAAAGCAATATAGTTAGATTCACTTTTCTTTTCTATCACAGCAAGAAATATTGTTGCCTAGCAAGTAGGAAGAATAACTACTGCACACATTCAGACAACTGTTGGAATTTGCACCGCTTTCTAGAAGGCCTCTTTGTCTTTTGTAAGAAATTGAGTTATATTTGAGGTGGATGATAGTAGACCACACGTAATTGAGTCACTAACATGTTAGGTCCTTTGAAAGGTTTCAGTAATTTAAATCTCAGCTCCTCCACTGATAGCTATGGACAGAGCAGAAAGCCTCAACTTAGGGAAAGTGTGAAAAGCATTTAGAAGTACCAAAACAGTTAAAAAGACACAACACAATTAAAATCTCGCTCCAGTTCATAAAAATGGAGACAAATGTAGTAAGCAAAATGGTACTAAAATGTCAAAAATCAAACATTGGAGATTGAGTTATGAATTTCAAAAGCTTTAGGTTAAATAGCTCCAAAAACGTAAATGGTAGTCAAGGGTCACAGTGGACAAGAACCTATGCTTAATTTGAGTATTTGAGCCTGGGTTGGATACACCAAGTGGTTTAATCCCAGTGAAAGTCCGGAAGTCAAAAAGGTCAAAAACATTTTGAAGCCCCAATGCTGAATGGTACTTGGTCTCTTCTTCAGAGGTACCAGAAGTCATGAGAGGGACAAAGCTGAAGCCAAATCCGACGCCATCGAACTGTTGGTCGGATATTTTTTCCAGTGGATTTCTGCTTGAGCTCTGGAAGGGAACTTTTTTCTGGTGCTCAAACAATCACAGAGGTATACTATAAGGCCCCCAGGACCTCAGGGGAAAAACTTACAGAGGCTCAAGGTTAGGGCATAGGCCAACAGCAGGTCCAGTTGCTTCTAGTCTGGGTGCTTTAGGAAAAAAGGTACTTGAAGCTTGTTGAGTCAATGTAGAGACATAGGTGGTCCGCCAACTGACTCTTACTGTCCACTTTGTCCTGGTAACAAGAGGAAGCAACTCCAGCCCTTCAGGGCCCTAACAAATCTCAAACAGCAGGTTCAGTCCTTCTGTTCTTGTGCCGGTCCGGAGAGTGTTCTAAGGAGGTTGTGTTGCGGTGCCACAGGTATGTCCAATTCCTGATAGTGAAGGGGGGTTAGGGGGAGGGCAGGGTACTCTGGGCTCTTCCTAACCAGCGGGGTAAAAGTTTCAAGGAGCAAACCTACCTACGTTTTCAGCAGTTCCTGTGTGCGCTACTGCAAACAATCCAACAGTGCTCCCAATCCTCAAAATTCATGAGGCAGAAACCCTTGACTCCTTGTGCAGAGCCTATGTGGCCATGCTGCAGTCTACTGCTCTATCACTGAAAACCAGTTGTGGCGTGGCTTTGCTTCCACTGGCTTTGGTGCCAGCCTGATAATGGGGATAAAGACTAGGCCTTTCTAGTTGCCACCTAACATTTACTTGTGACAGGGCAGGCCACTTTGAAGTTAATTAAGATCCTAGGCCCACCCAACTGGTCTTCCACCCAGGGGAAGAAAACACTTCCCTACTCCCAAGCCATTGTACCTGCTCTAGGAGCAGTTTTCATACCGCTTTCACTTCTCATTCAGGCCAAGTACAAGCTGGGTAGTGGCTGGGTAGCTTATGCAAAATAGCCCCCAGCGGCTTCAGGCGGTTAAAGGTAACATTCTAAAAGATAGAGTTCCAGTGTATTTAATAAAAAGTTGGCTTCACAATTAGATTGAATTTTTAGTAACTATAAAAATAAGTTTTTAAATGGAGTCTGTATATGGTACAGGTCAAAAGGTATATATTTGGATTCAGATTTCGCTTTAGTCACTAGGTAAAATTGTCCTGTGTCTGCATGGAGGGACTGAGCGTGGTGCTGAACAGGGCAGCATATAGCGCTGAATAAAAGGCATACATAAATGATAGACGTTGCTATGAGCAGCAACTCATTCAGTACCTCTGTGTCAGTGCTTTTTATGTGGTGAGTCCAACAAAGCCAGAGGGAGGTAGGACAGAGCAGGGAAGTAACACAACAGGCAGTAGCAGGAGTAGGGCGGAAGAGGAAAGCAACACAATGAACAGCAGGAGAGGGGGGTAGTGGGGCAAGTAACACAACTGACAATGTAAACACATGCAATCTTATGAAGTGATTCGACAGCAAGGAAAAAGTAGCTCCAAAAGCCCAACTACTGGATGGACACAAGTCAAAAATCAGTACTCGGGCCATGCTCTAGGGGAGGGCCAAACACTAGAAGAGGAGGTGAAGCTGGCCAAAGAGAAGCAAGCAAATGACGGTGACAATGAAGACAACACATTGTACGTAATAGACCGGTTCTATGCCTAGGGGTGACCATGCAAAAAGGCACATTTTCTCCCAGTATATTTGTCACATTTACCAGCCAGGCAGGTATCCTGTCCACTTACCTAGCAAGAATTAAAAGAAACGTCTTCTTACTGGCTGCAGAAGTGGACAGGCAACGTTGAACACTTTCATATGCTGTTAGGGAGTGGTTTTCATTTTACCTACATTGTCGCATCCTCAATGACCCCAAAATCTTTTGTCTTTTACTCTCGTGATCAGGAGTGTTTATTTTCTATTCCTGTTTTTTTGTGCAGTGGCATTTCAGTTGCTGCGATTTGTAGGACTATGCAAATAGGGAAACTACAAGCCACTGCGTACAAAGTGCTTTTGCGTCACTCATTAAACGTACTGCTGATAATAAGGTGCTGGTTGCCCATGCTGACCCTGCATGTAAGGTTTTTTCATCTCTTTCTATCTCTACAAGAAAGAAAATTACCCGAAGTTTCAAAGTTATTAGTATTGAGGGATTTTGAATCAGAGCGACATTAAACTCTAAGATTATGTGTAATATTAATGGTCAAAAACGGGCTGGGTGCCTTTTGTAAAGCTGAGAGGCATAGAAGCATTTCAATTGTGACACCTGGAGGGAAACACTTACTGTGCCCATGGTAAGAAATCGTAACGTGGAAGGATTGCATTACAGGATTGGGGAGCGGGTAGAAGGTGTTAACCAAGCATGGTTGGTAAACCCCTAAAGATAAGTCGGTACTTCTCTGGGTGTTGAAGAGGTTTAGTAGAACCGTTCTTGGCTCATTATGGTCGATGATGGCTTGAGAATTGGAACAAAAACAAACAAAATAGCATTTGGTTAGCTTGTGTAGGCAAAGCTTCCATAACCAATGAAGGGCAGAATGAAGAAGGGCTATAAAGAGTGAACGGTAAAGAGTGAGAGGATTACATAGGTCTGTTTTTCCTCTTTCTCCTGTGACATCAAAATGGGCAAGCTGGCAAGGTTCATCCTGTCAGTTGCCAACCGAAACATAAGTGGGTCTAGTGACCTTTAATTCTCTTATTTGTTTATCTTGTTTATATTGTGAGAGGAGCCTGTGAGTCCACTAACTCTTATCCTTCTCTCTGGTGTTGTATATTGTGCAATCTCTCCCTTATTTGAACTTTTGAGTATGGCTGCGAATAAAACCTACAAATGTTACTCCTCTGTACTGGAAGCGTTTCTTTCATTTTTCTTCATTGCTTTTTGTGCAGTGGTCCCATGCAACTATTCATTTATCAGCCTTTTCTTTTTCTACCAGTTTTAAAGTGCTTAATTTCATTTTTGGATTTCGAAGTAATTTGCACATAGGGCAAAATGTTGCTTAGACTGGGTTAGAATGGCTTCAGACGATTGACAGCTTGCATGTTCTGAATACATCCCTTTTTTGGGGGTATCGCTTCCAGTTCCACCTATAGCAAGGATTTATTGATGCCTACCAGGTCCCATTTCTCAACCTTTTCAGGATTCTCAAAATACATACATTAGCGGCTCTAAGTTTGCCTCCAGTCATTTTATAGTTATGCAAAGGTTATCATGCCAACATTGTTATAATTTACAACTTTTCTGATACCCAGTCCTCTCATTTTTGTTCTCATTTATTGTTCCTTCCATGTCATTCTCCTCTCCAGGTTGTCCGCGCTAGCAATGTTTTGCCCAGTTTCCTATTTAGGTCTTTATTTCCTGCAATAATGTCATTACATTCACAAGCAATAGAGGATGTGTACAGCCATGTTGCAGCGTGTTTGGGCCTTTTTGGAGTTGGCCTTCAGGACGGTAGAAGTCTTTTTCTTCCTTTTGGTTTTTCTTCCTACCCATGGTTGTATAACTTTATTTGGGTTCACCTCTCTTCACTATGGCTGTTCACTTTTGAGTAGCCCCTTTGTGCTCTCCATTTTGCTCTGGCGGTGGCATTCCCCAACGGTTCTGCATTTTTTCCTTCCTGTGTTTAATTACACTCTAAAAAAGTAGCCTTTTTTGTCTTAGGAACTTTGTGGATTCAGCTGAGATTCACCAGGTTCACATTCCCCTTGTGCTCACCTCCTATGCTTTGGTCTTTGCTCTCACGCAACACTTTATCTGTGGTTCATCCACTCCTGACCCTCCTTTCTTTCCAGAAAGCCTCTGTCCAGTTTGTATGAGGCCAGTGATCCTCTTCAGTGCTCGTCGACTCCTGTGTTCCCTCCAGGGTGTCAGAAATGTGTACCTCTGGGAACTCATTTGAAGCTATGTCTCGAGTCAGTCAGGCTTCAGGTTGTGTGTGTCAAAGAACTAGCTTATCCCCACTGGTTTCACCTCGACCAGATATTGCTGTAGGAGAAGCATGTGAGGAATGTAAAGAGTCTGTTTAAAAAAAATATGTATTTTCTGTGTATCTCCACTGTATCTAATCCTGGTGAGCTTGGAGTTGGCCTTGAGCTTATCGGGACAAGGCTAAAAATGTAAGCATAAATCAAATGAATATCTAGATTAAGCTGATATGCTTTAAAAACATAGGACTGGGGGCGTGTCCAAGATGGCGGTGTGATCAGACGCGGGTCTCCGGAGCTCCCTGCCCGATCCCGCCTGAACGCCGTGAAAACAGCCTATATCTCCCCTAAACAGCAAGGGAGAGTAGCGAGAGAGGTGCCATCCAGCAGCGACAGCCAGAAATTGAGCCGCTGCCACGACGTTCCCGTGGAAGCTCCGCTTCTGTGACACCGCCTATCCTGTGCCCTGTAATGGCGGCCGTGCCGGAGCGCTGAACGGCTGGGCGCCCCCGCACCGAGCTCCCTGAGCGCGTACCTGACGGAACCGGCGCCGGAAGCAGAGAGCAGAACGTGGAGCCTGCTGTGGGGCATCTCCGCTGGGGGTCCGACATCTGACGTGGACCGCTGATCGAGCGACCCGGCCGGTGTGCGGAGGCACCCGGTCGCGAAACTAGAGGCCCCGGCTTCGGGCCTACACACCGGATCCCGCCGCACCCCGACCTGGGCCTGAGGAGTGCCCGAACGGACCAGCGAGACCCCTGGCATTGGAGCGGCCTGCCGCCTTGCAGGCCTGGGACCCACCACCACGGCACGGAACAGGGTTGGGGGCAGGAGCCCTAGCGGAGGACTGTACCCGCCTCAGAGACCACTCAGGTGAGGAGATCGGCGGTGGGCGCTGCATTGGACTCGGGGGGCACACTAGAGCCCCCGGGGTGGGGCTGACAGCGGAGGCCGCGTGACTCGGCCCCGGAGCCTGACGGACCACACTAACTACACTGCCGCTGGTCTGCCGGCACCCGCACTTCACGAGTCCCTGCCACGAATCACTGCGAGGTGGCCAGGTGGTGGATACATGGGAGTTTGGCCAGGGCCGGACCACGGCGCCTTTCACTGAAACTGCTTGCGCCCCGGACGGCATCGCATTTCCAGAACCCTGCCGCAAGCACTCAACACTCGCCGTCTGCCTACTCCTGGGACCTCGTACAACATGGCGGGCCAGAAGGGTAAGAGAGGACATCAGACACTTCCTGAACTAATGGCCAAATCCCAGCCCAAGCCCTCCAAGGACCCACCCTCCCCGGTGGTCACGAAATCACCGCCGCCACCTGCAGACGACCAAATACCCATCACTACATCCTTTCTAGAGACATTGTTCAACTCACTCTGCGACGACTTTAAATCCTTAAAACAGGAGGTGGCGGGCGAAGTCCGGGAACTCCGACGCGAGGTAGATGGCCTCGGAGAGCGGGTGGCCGCTGTGGAGGAGGCAGATCACACCAAAAGTACCGAAATTGAGCAGCTCCAGCAAGAAGTCCTACGGCTTGCGGACCAACAGCTGGACCTCCAGGCCCACGCAGAAGACCTTGAAAATCGTTCCCGCCGGAACAACATACGGGTCCGGGGAGTCCCTCAGAAAGAAGAAGGGTCTGACGTCACTGACTACCTGCAAACCCTCTCCGGGAACATCTTGGGGGAGCCGGCGGACTTCCCCATTCGCATCGACAGGGCGCACAGAGTTGGATTGCCGCGGCGAGATTCGGCCCCACCGCCGGACATATTAGCCTTCCTGCCCGATTTTCCGTTAAAGGAACGGATTCTCCGAGAGGCCCGGCGAGCTCAGCCTCTTCAATATAGAGGTCATCCCATAGCCCTCTATCAGGACCTCTCCGCTACCACTCTGCAAAAACGCAAGGAATTTAAGGAAGCAACGGACTTCCTGCGACAAAACGAGACCCCCTACTCCCGGGGTCATCCGTTTCGACTCCTATTCAAATGGAACGGGCGGCTGCACCAGATGCGGTCGCTTAAGGACACCTGCACATTGTTGGGACTGGATCAGGATGATGAAGCACCTACCCCAAGAGCTTCCCAGGGGTCACCCAGGGGTGGTTGGCACACAGTGAGCTACAAGCGATCCCATCACACCGCCTGAAACCAGACGCCTCGGTCATCACGCAGGAACGCGCTACCGCTGTGGCGGAGGTAGCCAGAGAAACCTCTCCCTCTGACTGTTAAGTACTCTCTTTGCTTGGGAGATTAACTATGACACATATCTTTGCACCAGCTGTGGGGGGGGGGTCGGAAGGGCCGCCTTCGGAGATGACCCACATGAGAACCGTTACCACAGCCCTGTGCGGACTAACAGGACTGGGACTATACTTCCTTTTCCTTTTGGGGTTGCAGGGGTGGGGGGTGGGGGTGAGGGAGTGTTACTCTGACTTGGTACAATGGAAGCTGACATCTGAAACACGGTTTGACGGGTTTGTTGTTGGGGGGGGGGGGGGAGTTGCGGGAGACAGTGTGCCACGAATGCGTTGTTGCTGTTCTACTGGCCGAATTTTCCACACCCCAACCGAGTTTCATATCTAGGGCTGCTCCTCCGGGGGGGCAGAGGACTCGACAATGTCACCAAGGATGTCATCGCTCACGTGCTGCTACGTTGACACACTGCATGCGATCCACACTGTCTGTAAGCTACACTACGGGGTTATCCAGCCATGTGTGACACCACGGTGAAGGTACTGACCCTTAATGTAAAAGGATTGAACAACCCCATTAAGAGGAGGGCGATCAGCTCCTACTTGGAGAACTCCGAGGCCGATATTTGTCTGCTGCAAGAAACTCACCTATTGCAGAAAGACTGGCATAGAATGCGCTCTCACGCCTTCCCACAACAATTCTTCTCCTCATTACCCACGAAACACGCCGGAGTGGCTATCCTACTCTCCAAACACTTCAAAGGTCAGGTGGGGAACAGGGTGGGGGAACTTAAAGGCCGTTTACTAGCATACACTTTCCACGTAGGGAACACACACCTCACAATTGGTTCTCTCTACGCCCCGAACACTGGACAGAAGGCCTTTCTGAAAAATGCCACATCAGAAGCGCTTGGCTCTTCCAACTCACTTCTGCTCCTGGGGGGAGACTTTAACCTTGTTATGGACACACATGCTGACAGGTCGGGACACCGGTATGGAGATACGGGTGCGATCTCGGCGACCGGACTTGAGTGGTTGAGGAAGAGAGGCCTGGTGGACCTGTGGAGATCTACACACCTGACTGAGTCATGATTCACCTTTTACTCACACGTACACCACACGTACGCTAGGATCGACCACTTCCTGGGCTCCACGGAACTACTCAAGTCCCTTGGGGGGGGGGGGGGGGTTAATATCATTCCTGCCGCCGTTTCCGACCACGATGCGGTGGAACTGTCGCTCCAACTCCGCGCGCCTCCTCGCCCCCGAGGCTCATGGCGCCTGCGTGAGACCCTCCTGCAGCGTCCGGAGGTCACCACAAGAATCAGAAACTGCATCACTGACTATTTAGCTACTAACGATACACCAGGGATCTCCATGACGGCTCTCTGGGGAGCCCTGAAATCCGTCGCCCGTGGCGAACTGATTGCCATAGCGGCTGCGGAAGCCAAAGACCGGAAAGCCAAACGCGATGACCTCACGGCGCGGGTGGCAGAATTGGAAAGAGTCCACAGCCGCACTTGCGCTCCACGCATTTGGAGGCAACTGAAAGCAGCTAGAGCCCAACTCGCTAGTCTAGACACGGACAGGGCCGAATTCGCGGCACTCCGCCTTCGGCATACCTACTATGTCGGTGGGCACAGGACGGGCCGCTTATTGGCCAGCGCCCTGAGAGCTAAGACCCAGAGCACTAAGATCTCTGGCCTCACTGATGATGCCGGAGCGGTCCTCACGGACGACACTCAAGTGGCGGAAGCATTCCGGTCCTACTATGCCTCATTATACGGGGCAGAGGCTACGCCCCCTGAGATGATCGACACATACCTAAACTCCGTGGCTGTCACCGAGCTCTCCAAAGCAACTGCGGACGCCTTAGACGCCCCCATTCGCCTGGATGAGGTGTTGGCCGCTATATCCCGTTTACGCCCACTCAAATCCCCGGGGCCGGACGGCTTCTCAGCGGGATTCTATAAGACCTTCAGCCGACTGTTAGCCCCGGTACTCACCCGACTCTTTAACTCTTTTGAAGGTACAGGCGCCATCCCCTCGGACATGCTTGCCGCCGAGGTGGTGGTCCTCCCTAAGCCGGGTAAGGAACCCACGCACTGCTCTGCTTTCGGCCCTATTTCCCTATTGAACCTCGACCTAAAACTCTTTACTGGCATTCTTGCTGCACGCCTTGGCCCCTATCTACCCGGGATCTTGGAGCCTGGCCAATCGGGTTTCGTGCCCAACAGACAATGTAGTGATAATACCAAACGAATACTCCATCTAATTGACAAATCCCATTTTCAGGGCTCAGACTCCGCATTGCTAGCCATCGACGCCGAGAAGGCGTTCGACCGCGTCGACTGGACCTATCTACAACAGGTTCTGCGGCGTTTCGGGCTGGGGGACCGCTTTATGTCGTGGATTGCATGCTGCTATCATCGTCCGCATGCCAGGGTCCGGTTAGGCGGCCTACGCTCGGACCCATTCGAAATTCAACGCGGCACGAGACAGGGGTGTCCCCTCTCCCCCCTCCTGTTCGCCTTATATATAGAGCCCCTAGCACAAAAGATCCGGGATAATCCCGAAATTAGAGGTATTACCTTTGGACACGAACCCCATACGATAAGTCTGTATGCGGACGATGTCATAGCGGCCCTTGATTGCACTGCCCGCTCCATTCCCGCCTTTATGGAGGAACTTGATTCCTTTGGAGCTGTCTCGGGATTCCGCATTAACAGAGGGAAATCTCTGGTGTTGCCACTGGGCAAGAATGCGCACCCCAACGGCCATACTGTAGCGCAGGGGAGCGGCCTTCAGATTGCTACCTTAGTTCCTTATCTGGGCATCTCCCTTGCTTCCTCCACGGAGTTGACAGTAAAGACCAACTACGGATCCCTTGCCGATGAGATCCGGAAGGACCTCACCCGCTGGTCAAAACAACCACTCTCTCTACTAGGGAGGGTGGCGGCGGTAAAGATGTCTGTCCTACCACGTATCCTATATCTATTCCAAACACTTCCTGCCATGCCCCCGACCGGCGCTCTGAACGAGCTGCAGGACGCTCTCCACCGATTCATTTGGGACGGGAAACGCACGCGTCTCCAAAAACAACTGGCGTACAGAAGCATGGACGACGGAGGCCTAGGTGTTCCCAATTTACTACAATACTTCCAAGCGTCTCAGCTTCGGTACTTGGTAGAATGGCACAGGCCGGAGTCGGAAAAGAGGTGGCTCTTCCAAGATAGAGCCATGGCTCAGACATCGCTATGGAAGGTTCCGTTTCTCGCCCGGCAAAATCGCCTGCGATACCTCCTAAAATCGCCTATCACCCGCACTATTATGCAGGTCTGGGACAAGGTTGCTCTTAAAAGAGGCTTGACGACATTCCCTTCCCCATTCACCCCCATTTTGGATAACCCGGAATTCCCTCCGGGCAATGACCCAAGCGCATTCTCACAATGGCGTGACACTACATGCCGCTCGGCCGGTCACCTTTTTGATCTACAGGGCTTTCTTCCCCTTTCGGACATTAAGCAGGGATACGACCTGAAGAACCCTCACCTTTTCCAGTATTTCCAACTTCGGCATTGGCTCACGGCCCCGGCTACCGCCACCAAGGTGGGCCGCCCAATGACATCCTTTGAGAAATGGTTACTCACCAAAGACACGGACAAACACCTCATTTCAGACATTTACAAGATGCTTGCACCCACACACAGCCCGGATAAAACACCAGGCCAGAGGCGTTGGGAGGCTGAACTAGGCAGAACACTGACTTTGAAAGAATGGAGGGATATATACTACAGGGCCTCACACACCATACGCAACACGGCAGCGAGAGAAACCGCAGTGAAGCTAGCAATGTACTGGCACCTTACCGCGGCTCGGCTTCACAAAGGGAACCCATCACGTAGCGAACACTGTTGGAGACAATGTGGGGAACGTGGCACTTTAACTCATCTCCTTTGGGACTGCAGAGAGATCCGCAGCTACTGGGAGGCGGTATTGGACGACATTGACTCCTCCTTTGACACCGAAATCCCGCGTTTTCCAGCATATGCCATATTGGGGCTCCCCAATGCACTCACCTTCCCCTTGAAATCTTTGCGGGGTCGTCAAATGGGAATTGCTATGCAGGCTGCCACGCAGCACATCTTGTCATTGTGGGGCTCGACGACCAAACCCACCCACACAGGGTGGTTACATAAACTTTGGTTCACACTGGGGATGGAACGCATACACGCTACACTTACACACTCCACCACCGCTTTTCAGAAAACATGGTCACCGTTGCTGTCCCTCTTGTCCAAAGAATTCAATGAGATCACCTGTCCTAAATACCTCCGGATTCTACGCCTCACCGATACCACACCTAACCCTCGGTGATCCCCCGGACCACTCACGTTACCTTTTATCGGCTGACTCGCAGACTCTGTTTTGACGCATGGCACACTGGCTGGGGCGGGGGTGGGGGGATGGGGCTCGGGCTGTTTAAGGGGTTTTGGTTGCTCCTTTTCTTGTTTTGCTTCCTTGCGTTGCATCGTATCTGCCTCCATGATATTGTTTTTCATATTTGGCGTATGCACTTCGCTTTGTTTCTCTTACTTAGGGAAGACATGCTAGTCTGTCCCGCCAGCAATACGTACCGACTGCCTTTGCAATATGTCACAATGTCTAATGTTACTTTTACTGATAAACGCAATAAAATACATTTAAAACTAAAAACATAGGACTATTGCTGCAGCATCACTCAGTAAATGCTGCATTTAATAAAATTCTGCATGTTTTATGTAATAATGGAAAATAGTTTTGTAAAGATCCCAGATATAGCAGCACTTCTGCCACACTAGTGAATCTTTAGGTGTTGAATATAGTTCAGACTTTAAAGTGCACCGTGAAAGCGGCAAATGTATTGAAATATGGTGCACAGTGGGCCGTTGGGGACATTGCTCTTATGTACCCAACATTCTCGAGGTTTCTGAAAATCACGTTCACAGTCTGTTCTCATCCCTTGGAAGCGAAGCATATCATTTAGAGAGCGTGATTTGTGGATCCCACAATGGGACAAACTTTGTAAACTCCAAGTGTGCTGCTGAGACAACAAAAATGACAGGCTAGAATTAATTCACTTTGTTTTTGTTTGTTGTCCTTTCCAGAGCGTTGCAACAATAGGAAGCACCCTTAACAGTGTTCACCACGATGTTGAGACTATGCAGGCTGTTGTGGAAGAACAGAAGAAGAAAATGGAGGTTTTGCAAAATAATGTGGTAAGCAAATGCATGCACCATTTGCGTCCACCATTTTTATTTATATATTCATGACCAGGCTGGATGTTTGGTTTGTATAATATTAACAGTGTGATGGTTGTGTTCTTGCAAAGGATCTGTTTGAAGGTGTCTTGTGCCTCGCTTTTGGAATGGTGCAGGTTCTGTTTTCTGAACCTGCTTGATTGGTATACTTATCCTAGCACTTGCTAGAGTTCCCGGGGACATAAGCTGGTGCAATGTATGTTATTAAATGTTAATCTGTCTCATTAGCGTCATTGTATTTCAGTTCCAACTGTTGTGTTGATATGTGTTTATTTCATAAACAGTGTATATCTGTCGAGAATGTTGTATTATTCTGTGCTGGAGTGATCGCAATAGTTTTCTGTTGCACTTTCTCTAATGTACACCTTTATAGCCATTTTTATGTAAAGAGTGTTTTTCTAGATGGCTTTCATTTTCCAGTTGCAATATTTACAGTACTCTGTGATGGATCATCCTTGATAGTGCACTGTTTGTGTGAAGTGTTTTACAAAAGTCTATTGTGGTGTTCCCTAATCAGTTAAAGGCAATTTCATATTTTAGTTTGTTCAGTATTAATGTAATACTTCACCCCGTATATAGCGGTTTTGTTGATGTATGATTGGGGGGAAAACTCTTACATTGTTGTGCAGTGTGGAGCCTTACGCTGTAGTGTGGTGTCAATTGGATATTTAAGTCTGTAGTATTTTTCCTCATTTGCTGTTTCCTTGAACATTGTTGAGGGGTTGAAATTAAGTAGCTTATGTTCATGTGCGAGTATAGATGCAAGTGTCTTGATGAAATCCTCACGATATTCAGACGATAGTATGTGTATAAATTCACAAAGCCAAATGCTCACAAGGATTGAGAGATACAAGGTGACCACTTGTAAGGGAGAATTCATGGCACCTGAGATACTGAATTGTACAAGGTGCTAGAGTGTAAAAGTTGGCTGAACCCCAGAAAAATTGAGCAATACAAGGAACAGGTTTGTTATGAATTAATTTCTTTACATTTTATTCAATTTTAGGACTGGTCACATTGCTCGTAGGACTGTGGTATGAAGTTGGTGTGTCCACTGTTTTTACTTTGCTTTCAATGGTAGTGTTGGTATTCAGCTTTTTAAAATATATATATATATATATATATATATATATATATATATATATATATATATATATATATATATATATATATATATATATATATGCAGCTTTTCCTATTCTTGGTTTTAAGTATGTTATTGGGTGCGCCGTATAGAGGGGTCATAGTGTAATGTCTTGAAATGTGCTGCTTTGTGTAGAGGGAAGTTTATAGTATACTGTGTTTTCCATCAGGAGATCTCCATTGATAATCCTAAGCACTGAGTTGCCCCACCACGGATCGCATCCCAGAGCACTCCACAAAATAAAAATGGCTGCATCATGAAATATCAATGGCTGTCTTAGTTAATTTTCATTTAAGTTTATTTAAAAAAATATTTTAATTAGTCTCTAAATAAAGAGTAATCACAAGAAAACTTTCACAAAGCATTTTGAAAAAGAATGAGAGAAAGAGGAGAAAGTAGCTAGATAGACTGCAGCCCTAAAACGGACACTGGCCCTTTAAGAGGGTACTTTTCACCAATATCACATCATCCTTGGTCACTGACAGTTGCTCTAGTGATTTTTTTGGCTCTCCTGGCAAAGAAATCGTGGAGCCCAGAACTTGGCCTTTTTGACTTTTCTGTAGAATTGATCATGTAAACACTTCACTCTGTTTTAGTGTCAGGAGCATTTATCATCTTGTCATGGCTGGTTTGGCGGTTGCTTGGAGCAGCTACGTTTCGTTCGCTTGAGTCTGGAAAATTATTGCCCTACAAACTTGGCTTAAGTTCATGCTGAGGCTTGCTCGTTTGAATGGTGGACCACTGCTTCAAGTCTAGCAGATCTCAGGTTGTGCATGGATCTGGGTCATGCTGCGACAGGGAGCAGGTTCATGGGCTTCGGGCCATACTGCATTTTCACAGTTCAGGCACAATGGCTCGGGTCCAGCCAGGAATTACACTAGAGGCTGGAGTCCACTGACACTAGAGCACACAGATCTATCTCCGCAGTCCTCCGTGTATGCAGGACCACCTAACCAGCATCCTGCTGCAGCTTACTCCTCCTGGACAGTCACTTCTCCTGTAAGCTTTACAAGCTTTCTCTTTCAACAGGGGGATCAGAGCTTGGGGTTCTGGGTTAAAGACTTAGTTAAGGTGCATGTTCTGTTTTGTATGCTGACACAAAAGTAGATACAGGATATTCTGCCCTTTTTAACTGATGTCAAATACAAGTTAACGGAATCTGTGGGAAATGCACTCTTTTTTAGTCTGCCAGTCACTGCAGATGCCTATGTGACAACTGAGAGAAACCGAAATGAATCTCGGTTGGTGCACTGTAAAATTGTCACTTTTGTGTTTATACTACTACGAGGTCTTAGCATACAAATTTTGCATACCATTATTTTAAACTAGGGTTTGCAAAATATATATATTTTTTTGTAGCATTCAAAGGTAACTGAATATAACATATCGCATACACCTTACATGAATAACAAATGCAAGTTAAATTAAGTGGTGGGAAATGCAGCCCTATACGTTTTGAATCCTCCATTTAGTTTAATCACTGAAGTTATCAGTGTGTGTTTAGAGAGAAAGACTAGAGTCTTGTGTATTTTCAGTGTTGTGAGGTCCCAGCCTGTGAGTGGGAAAGGAGTATACAGCATGGCAGTCATTATTTTAAAATTGTATTATACGTAATATAAGCTAACTATATGGCTGTAGAATGTCACTCCTACATTCACTGAAACTGTGGAAATGCCACACATTAGCAATCTATAAACTTGGCAGCTAGGCATTGTGTGACTGTCAGATCACAGAAGAACAAAACCTGTCATTCAAAACAGACGTGTTTCTTCCAAGAATGATCAACAATTAAAAAAACACACAAAGTTTCTTATAAATTAACTGCCAGGCGCCTTCCCAAGTGCAGGCATTCATACAAGTTAAATTTCAATGCCTTCCAAGACTCCCAAGCCTGTAGTAGGGTGTCCATTCCAGCTTCAGAGAAGGTGATAATGGGCCAGTGGGGATGGGTAGAGTTCTGAAAGAGAGCACAACCCCCTGGCTAGGCTGCCCGTGTGAAGGTAAGAGCTAAACAAGGTATCCAGCCGGCAACCTCACCAGTTGAAAACATAACTGCCCCTGATGGGTAACAATGGGGTCTTAATAAAATACCGAGCCGCTAGGTGTCGGAGTCTTGCTTTTTCATTTCAGGAGGCTAGAGTGCTCCTGAACAAACAGCAGGTAAGTGTTGCCCCCGCTTCCCCCTCCACATGGGCCCCCACGAAAGTTAGTTTTTCTCTTTTAGCGGACAAGTACACGCTGCTCAAAATCTCGTATTTACTTTTTTTACCTTGTTTTAGAGCTGACCAACTTCGTTCTTTAGGGTGAAATATATTATGCTTTAGCTGTTGCTAATTACTTATTCATTGCTTTAGGCACTACATTATCGCCAGAGTACGAAATAAGTGGGATTCAGCCACATCCCGAACTACCAGGTGTTGGTGAGCCGGATCCGTGCTGGCCCAGTCAAACTTGCTGAATTTGCCCCAATGTAATTTGCCGACACTGGGACGCCTTCAGCAGAGCAAGCAGGGTGTCTACTTTTTTTTTTTTTTTAAACAAAGACCAAAGTTAAGGGTCTTAATTTCTCTTTTTGTTGGGGACTCAACCTTGCCAAGAAAATGTCTGGAGGAGGCCCAGCTCCTAAATTTGGTAACTGGGAGTGCCATAAAGAAAAAGATTTGTGAAGCTGTTCAGAGTCTTCCATGTGTCTGAAGTCTGGGTATGCTGGATGGTCTTATATGGTTGTCTGCTGCCAACCATACCCACTGTTAGGCTCCTATTCTTAAGTTTAACTGTGTAGTTCTAGAGGTTTAAACCTATGTGCTCCCCTTTCCCCCCCTTTTTTAGGTTGAACCTAGCGGCAGCACGCATGCACTGCTTGCTCTGCGAGGCATGCTGTATTGAATATGGAATACAAGCTCCGCCCATTTCCCCGCCCATCTTTTCAAATGGCTCCTGTTACCATCCTTCCTAAATTGTTGCTTTTCTTGATAAATAAGCTTACTAGTCCCTCCTTGGTACTGCCTTGTCTGCATGTTTAACCTCCCACAAGGACTGGAACTTTTGCTTGTGGTGTTATTCAGCGTGCTTTATATGGTCGGTGAGCACTATTTTCTTTAATGATCTTTCCCTATTACACTCGCGACATTGCAACAGGCCACAGCGCCACGCTTAATAGTTTAGCAGGTGCCTACTTTTTTTCTTGTCGCTAAGTATTACTTTGCATTTTGCATTTTTTTTTTTACCAGTGCGTAACGCCGCATATAATTACTGCTGACCAAGAACTAAGCAAACCATGGCGGCCGCACAACTTGCCCAACTCCGTATCATCTCCTCTTTTTCACAACACGGGCGCGGTGCTTTAGGTTGCACCACGGCGCCTTATTTGCCACTGTTTGCTCCTCGTTGCTGTCCCGCACCCGGGTTAAACTTTAAGTATTAACAACACGGGCGCTGTGCTTCACATTTTAGCAGGCGCCCATGCTAGCCTTTAAAGTAAAGAGTTTATTTTTATTTTTATTATTCTTTGTAGATTAGAAGGCCTCTCCTTTGCCTAGCACCAACATGTCACCTTTCAGACACCTTACAATGCATTGCAATCCTAGAGTGCAAAAAAGTAGTCACTGTATCATCCCTGGGAGCTTCGTTCGCCTGACTATACTTCCCAAACATGCATTTGCAATGCAATAGGTCTTGCATTTACGTGAGTTTTAGCTATTGGCATTGTAAATGACAATGCATTTTATTTAGGTTTTAAAAACCAAAACATAAATAAAAGGCGTTGTCATTTACAATGCGAAGAGCTCCAACTAGCGTAAATGCGAGACCTATTGCATTTCAAGGTAGTGGCTTTCTTCATATAAAAGAATAACTTTGGGGGACTTTGACCCCTGCGTCCTCATAAACCTGAGACTGATCTTTGTGTTTGGATTTCAAAATATCAAAACACAAGATTGCACAACCATGTATGGTAGTTAGTCTGTCTCTGTTAATTACTCAATAGAGTTTAATATTTCGGTGTTGTTCCTGTGTTAGCCCTACTTTGTGTATTATTATTCTTTTGAGGCCAAGCTTGTTAAATAATCTTCCCAGACAAGTTCCCCAACCAATGTTTTCTGAATGCAAAGTTTCTGAGCTATTGAGAAAGTAAGTTTCAAGCTTATTAAGGACACAGAGTTGAGGATTATGTATTTCTTTGTCCTTTATTTTTACTTAGACGCTCTATTGAAACCAAAACCATAAGAAAACATTCAACAAATAAGTATATCTGGAGTCCATGCAGAGAACAAATGATCCTCTACTCTCATTGCAGTTATTCATTTATAAGAGTCCTCTAGTGAATACTACTTCCTTCGTGCACAAATCTGTTGAAATGAAAATAATAAACGCGCACTACCCTGAGGTGTCTAGGCACGCAAGCTTGCAAACTGGGCAGTACCAGGTTATGAGGCTGGCCAATACCAGGTTATGAGGCTGGCCAAAGTTGAGAGACTTCTAGAGATTGAAAAGCCAGGTTTTTAATTTTTTTCCTCAAGGAGAGAAGGTCGGTTTCCTTTTTCAGCAATAAAGGGAGGCTGTTCCAGAGACTGGAGGTGCTGGGAATAAAACTTCTCATGTCCCATTTTACTCTTTTTACTCTGGGAACAATGATATTGCATGCTGTTTCTGAGCAAAGTGATCCTGGTGGAAAATACCAATGGAATCAAAGCTTAAAAACTTGTGGACCTTCCACATGAAGAGCGCTGAAAGCATAGCACAGTGCTTAAACTGTATACGCTTCTCAACAGGTAACCAATGGAGAAGAGGAAAAGCAGCTGAGACTGATTCTCTTTTGGGTATGCCTAGTGACAGCAGAGCGGCTGAGTTCTGTAGGACCTGCAGCTCAATTAGACTTTTTTTTTCTTATATTTACAAAAAGAGCATTTGCATAGTCCATTGTTTAAAGTATCAAAGCAGAAATCACCATTTTTGCAGGTCCTTCGGAATGAAAGGAGAGTTCTTCCGTACGAGTTTCATCGTAAAGAAGGAGGCAGACATGATTGTATTCACATGCCCTTCGAAGGTCAGATGGGTGTCCAAGATAACTCCAAAATGTTTTACCTTCATGACTGGC
Organism: Lissotriton helveticus; assembly: GCF_964261635.1. NCBI lineage: Eukaryota > Metazoa > Chordata > Amphibia > Caudata > Salamandridae > Lissotriton > Lissotriton helveticus. The sequence goes on from NC_136058.1 coordinate 235,025,158, forward strand.
GAAGGATGTTGTCCAAGTTCAGGTGGCCACCAGTCTTGGGACCAGAAGGAAGTATCCTTCCCAAAAAGCAGTACCTCGGTCTTGCCTGAATTCAACTTTAAGCAGTTTCTTGCCATCCATTTTCAGATCTCTTACATACAGGTGTAAAAGCGCTTTGCTATCTCTGAGATATTAGATGATATGGAGATCACTAATTGTGTGTCATCTGCATAGGTAACTGCCGAGAACCCGAATTATCTAATGAGTTTAGCCGAAGGGGCCACACAGATGTTAAAAATGGTCAGGCTAAGAGACGAACCCTGGGGGATGCTGCAAGGGAGAGGAAGGATGGGGATTTGAAATTATCAGCTCCAACAAAAGGATACTGTCTGACAGAAATTATTTGACTAAAGCAGGGACTTTATCTTTTACCCCAATATCCTCCAGTCGGTTGTATGTTTTAACAGCGAATTCCCCAACCACGACTTCCCCAACAACGAGGTCTTAACCACGACCTCGTCTTAACCACGTTTTTTTCCCCACGCATTCCTTTAACACGAATTTTCGTTGTAAAGGAATGCGTGTAAAAAATGCTTTCCAACTAGTACACGATCCCCCCACCCCTTAAATACTAATTCCCCCACTCTAAAAATATACACGATCACCCACACACAAGCTATGCTTGCACTTACTGTAATCGTGACACGTCATGCTACATTGCCGGTGTGGGATAGTGCATCGCTTGTCACTAGGTCACCTCTCCTATTTCCTCTTTGTAGTGGTTAACATATTGCCTCCTGGTCCGTTTGCCTTGCGCAGCAAGTAGTCGGCGTTTTTTAAATGTATGCATTACTTAGTGGAGCTGAGCACTTTCCAGAAGTGTGCGGGCTGCTGTTCATCCATATTATTTATGAAACAATGTACTACTGAGTGAATAAGCTGAATGCCCCTCCACTTTTTTTTTTCCCTCAAAGAATATCCATTTTTCAATTGTTATCGCTGCGCTTGGCAGTTCAAAAACACAGAGCCACACATCTTTACGGGTTTTTCTTCATGTTTAAACAACTTTTTCGAGTTTGTAATTTTATAGAAAACGGAAAAGTGGGGAGGGTATATTAGCTTAAATCCAAAGCTGCCCTCTTTTGAACTTTTAATCCAAGTTCGAGGCCCGACACCATCCTGTGAGTCTTGAGAAAGCACTTCATTTTGCGTGCTTGACTACTTATCCGGAGCTTATAGTTCACGCAGAATGCAAGCCTGCCATCTAGTGGTCATTTCTTTCTCCATGTATCTTGATCACAGAAGACAAAAGCATCTATTAAGATTCGTTGTTCAGGTAAGTCGTGGTTTGGAAAGTCGTTGTTAACATTTGTCGTTGTTCGGACTTCGTTGTTCAGGCAAGTCGTAATTTGGACTTCGTTGTTAAGGATGTTTCCCCTCCCCCCTATCTCCAGTGTCCATCTAATCTGTTCCCAGGCACTTATCAAATCAATTCTGTGCTGTGATGTTTCCTAAATCTGAATTGGCAAGGGTCTAAGTGGCTCTAGTCCTCGATGAAAGCTCTCAACTGTGAGTTAAGAGCTTTTTAAATTATTTTCGCAGGTATGGGCAATCTGGAAATGGGACGGTAGTTCCCAGGACCTAAAAGATTTAGGTTAGCTTTTTTTAATTAAAGGGAGAATATGGGCTATCTTCCAGGCTCTGGGGAATATTCCTGACCTAATCATAAGATAAAAAAGTCTGTTAGTTGGTATGAAATAGTGTCAGCTACTAAATGAATGGTTTTCGATGGGCATGGATCCTGCAGAGAGCCTGACTTAGTTTGCAGGAGGATGGTTTTGGTTTGGTGCTTTAAGGTCAGCTAAAGAGGTTTATGGACCTTACATTCATTATTAATAGTTTGTTACCCATAACATCTGCTTTTATCTTGAATGAAAATCTTGATTACATTTTTCTCCTAGTTAAAAACAGATATTGTAATCCTTACCCACTTTTAATTTATTTTGAATGTTCAATTCTTAAAAATCTTACTACACACATATTTAGTGACCCATCAATATTACATATGCAATATTTTATTTGAAGAATATAACCTACTTATACCAAATGGCGTTATTGTCCTTCCTTGCACAATGGGTGGGTGGATTTTACTTGTGTGTGGAAAAAAATGTTAGGATCGGAGGAACCTCACCTCCTTGCTCTTAATAGAACTGAAACTTTCTTTCACAATAACTAGGAAATGTTGCATTCTGTGTCAAGACTGGAGGCTTCGATAATACCTGCTTAAAACCTATTGTCTACCAATGATGCTAACCCCATAACTGGCTGGGCTCTGTGGATCAATGGGGCACATTTAATATGTCCTCCACCTAAATGTCTTACTTGCAACCACGTAAAAAAGGCTTTTAATACCCTGGCTCCTTTCTGAGTGTTACCCGATTCTAGAGATAACTGTCCCTGCCTCGCTTATTCATCATACCCATCTCTCATTTTTCAGGGATGACATTGGTCTCGTAGGTTAACAGCACATGATTTGTCCTTGGGGGGGTGGGAGGGCTGGCCTCTTCCACCATAGCCTGTAAGCTTTAATACATCTATCATACACGGAAGAGACAGATAAGAGACCATTCTGAAATTTGATTTAGTTCTTCTAGAAACTGTAAAGGTGACTCCCTCCGGAGTAAATATTCTTGCTGAATATTCAGAGGGTTTAGGTAAATATATTTGTTGTTCAGTTGACAGTACTTTGGTTGTGGGTTGAAAGATAGTTGATTGTCTTGAAGTAGCCTGTACATGAGTAGTGTTCGCCCACTGACACTTAGATGACTACCTTAAGGTCAGCTAAAATTGATGATCTACAAGCATTGACTGTTCTATATGCGAAACTGCTATCTGCCAGTTCTGAGGTGAAGTTTAAATATATTGACTACATCTGTCACCACGGAGTCCAGATTTGTTCCATACACCAAAAAGACCACCTATGCTGAATTGTACTGTGTGACCATTACTTTTTGACCAATCCTTCTTGATGAAGTTCGTAGTTTGGTCTGAACGTTCTGGGATTTCCCAAAGTCTCTGGTAATCTTCTACACCATCAGATGGAGAGATCCTTCTGGCAGTAATTGTTGTGAGCTGGCTTGATAATCCTTCAGGATGTTGGGATGGAAGAAGGGGAAGGAGGATTGGGAAATCCCAAGAAAGTTCAGGCAGAACTGTAAATCAAACTTGTGACTTTAACTGTAGTTTAATCATGAACAAGTTCACCCGAGTGTATAATCAAGTCCTGGTACTTGACTGTAGCTTTGTCCAGTGGGCACGGCCTCCAGCTGAAATATCTCTGTAGCTGGTGCAGACGAGATGCAAACATCTATCTTGCAAGGTTGCCATCTGTTTATTATTAGTTGGAACACCTTTGGATCCAAGTCCTTCTGATAAACTGAATTCCAGTCAATAGTCGAGTTCTGTTATTCTGGCAGCCATTTCACCTAGCTAGATAAGAATCTTTTTGACCAGGCAGAAGTGACAGAAAATGCATTACTAGCTCATCAGGCTCTTTTGATTTCATACCTTCTATCATGTTGATGTATCAAACTGCTGATAGATGTTCCATTTTTAGGAACACTCAACAGGATACCTTGTCTTTAATCATGCATTTCACTGCGAAGGACCCCATCAGGAGTTTCCAACAGTTAATCTAGAATCCTAATACACTGTCCTACTGTGGGAGTATCCCCACAATGAGGTGCCTGCCATGAATGACTCGCTTCTGACTTGGTTTTGAGCGGTCCCAAATATGGCCTTGTCAATACTGGCCTTCCCATGTGATCCAACCACCACAGGATCTCAGTCTTTGGTCTTCTGAGAGGGTTTCTACACATAAGTGAATCCTTTACTGAGTTCGGAAGGCTTTTAGTCACTGAAGCTCAAAATAATTAAATGGTTCTGGAAAAGATCACGTGAATTGACAAGGCAAGAAGTCCCACCAATGAGTTTGCTAGTTGTCGCAGCAAGATCCTCTACCTCGAGAGCTCTGCTTTCAACTCTCTCCTGGTTTCCTAGTATCTTTCATAGATTCAAATGCTTGAATCATTACCCGTCGTCGAAGTGGGAGTCCCACGGTACCATAGTGAGCAGTGTGTGCTAGTATAATAGGCTGTAAAGGGAATGCAAGGTTCAGCTTAATATCCTATCTATGTCCTTTTTAAAAATGGACCAAAATTGAACAAGATCAATCAAGCTTCAGCACACTGGGACCACTCCCAACAGAGGCATCGTCCCTCAGAGTTCAGGTGTCAAATATGGAAAAGATTCCTCCAAACTTCCCTTGTGCCATTGGACCATTTATTTGAGGCCATGACCTCTTTGGAATGTTGGGAAATTAGAGAGGCATGTTCAGCACCCCCTGCTTCTATCGCCTTGCCAAAAATCTTCCTCTTGATGGCTTTCTATAGTCCTTTGGAGCTTTGTCTGAAGGTGAACAGGTGATTACAATTTTATTTTATGGAGGGGTCTCCGAAGAGATTGCCACAGTTGATTGGGCCGTCTTCTGATATGAATGATTCACCCATAATGGGATCACTCTTAATCAGGATTGATCAGTAGATGTAGCACAGTTCAGTTTCCAGAGAAAGCATGTTGCCCATCCAGATAACTCTGGTGAGAGCAATTTACAGGTTTCTTTGCCCTCTTCTCCCATGTCAAGGATCTTCTTTAATGGGCATGCAGTGTCAAGCAGTTTGTCTTCACAAATTTTGTAATGAAGGTGGCCATTTTCAAGTCAATTTATGGGTGAGGAGGCAGGGTTGGGGGGAGGGGGCACTGTAGTTTTATCCTGAAGGGATGGTCTTGCTTATCTAGAAATTGTTTTGAGTATGTTGCCCACAAGAATCTGTATAGCAAGCGCTGCCTTAATTCAGCTAAAGAAAATCCAGAGCTCCAAGAATCTAACCTTGCAAACCAACACCAACATAAAGTTGGTCCTTCTGTATGCCACAGAAACTTTGACAACAAGCACCTCCAAGAAAGTCCAAACCTTCATTAACATCTGTTTGAGTACAATCCATCAAAAACGGTGGTCAAACACCATCAGCAGCAACAACCTATGGCAGCAGACATTCCAACTCCCTGCTAATGAAAAAATCATGTAAAGAAGCTGGGGCTAGATTGATCACACCCTACACAAGCCTGCATCAAACACCACCAGGCAAGCCCTCACCTGAATCCCTCATGGGGCAAAGGAAAAGAGGAAGGCCTAGAAACACCTGATATTAAGTCCTTGAGGAGATGGGTTACAACCGGAGTCAGATTGAAAGAAAAGCCCAGGACAGAGATTCCTGGTTGATGTGCCATACCCCAGGAGGGGTAGTATGCATAATTAAGTAGGTTCATGCTGAAGACCGTTGGTAGTAGCTCTCATCTGGATGTGTTTGAGCTTCCTTTGCTGTACAGACCTTCTTAGGACGTTCCCTCTAGTCTGGGGTATTTAGCTACTGTCTTGCCTTCAAAATCAGCTCAAACCTGGTTTATCCCAGAGTTGACATCTTGTTCATGATCTGCTGCACCTTCCCTTTCATCGATGTCACAGGGGAAGAAGGAGCTTCCTCTTCAAGGGTACTTCAAGTCTGGTTCTGTTAGAAGCAGACTCTCTGTGCGGCAATATAGTTTTAAAAACTCATGTCTAAAGAGCACTAGGCATTCTTTTTGTCTTTTTGCAGAAGGTTTTGCCCTCCCTGGGAGTCTGTGAGCTTGAAGGGCTCTGAGCATTTCACCCAGGGAGGGTGTTCATGCTCTTTGCTGCAGCAAGCAATAGAATACCTTTCCTGGGGCCCAGGGGTTGAAGGGACTACTCTCTGCATGGATGAATTTAGTGCCTCCACCAACCTCACTCTGATGGGCAGGAAATATTATTCCTCGTCTATCTCCTCAAGGAGATCAGATTGCCGTGACTTTGCCATGGAGCTCTGGTTTTATTTATTGATGCTGACACCTGACAATATATATGCTAATTAGTTAAATATGTCTGAGTTAATGCTCCACTCGTAGACCTTAAAGATTCCTTGACCTTAGATATTCTGGCCCAATCACCCCCCCGGAAAAAAATAATTAAGCAAAAGGCTGTCCTCTGCATGTCGTGGAAAGAAGTTGTCATTCATCCTGAGCACTGAAATTTGCTCTTTTTTGATTTATTTCCAAAAGAGGTGTGAGCCAGTGGAAATGCAGTCTGCTGTACTACTTTCATTCATTGGTCTGACAAAAACCTGGGACCATCGAGAGACCCTCTGTGGAGCAGACCGATTCACCGCCTACAGTGCACCCTGTTATCATGAGGCTGTACTGCGCTTTCAAAATCCAAAATGCCCACCTGCCTTATGGACAAAAGTCGTGCCTCCATGTCCTTATCCGTTCTCTAGGGAAGGCTCAGGAGCAAACAAACTGAAAGGAGACACCGGAATCTCCTCATGGAGTTGAGGGTGTACAACACTTTCTGATCAAATTCTACTGGGCATGGGTAGGGAAAGCTCCTCTGAAGGTAGTGACAGCTTCTCATGTTTCAGGAGCTTTTTTATAAAATCTAGTCAGAGGATTTCTCTAGAACATTGGGGGAATTGCGACACTCACTTTCTGGGCAATTGAATTGGAGATGTGGCTAAGGATCTAGCTCTAGAAATCAAATAAGTCCCACGTAGAGTTAATCCTTCGTGTCCTTGGTACACTGATACCCTCAACAAAGGCAAGAAACCGTTCAAGCCTCTAGAAAGACAATGGAGGAAAGTGTACAGTCCTATCTCTAAAGCCCAGTATAAGGCTGCTCTAAAGAAATACTATAGGGAGGTCAGATTAGCAAAGAAAGCATATCTGGAAGATGGACTCTAACTAGCTGGGAATAAATCCAGAGAATTATTTTTAATTGTACCCAATTTTATATTCCCAGACGCAAGCTCCACACGTCCTGAACCATCAGCTGACTGGTGCGAGCAGCTGGCACAATACTTCCATGACAAGATCAAGAACATCCAGGACAGTCTCTCCCCAGAATGTTGCTAGAGGGAGCAATGCCAGGCAGTATCTATGCAAGTTATCCTCATAATTCCACAGGTACTCGCTCCAAATTTGATTCCATTTCTATAGAAGATTCCCTTAAAGTGATTCAAAGCCTCAAGTTTGGTTCTCCGGCAGACACTTGCCCCCTCCCAATGTTCTCGCGCTTATCGTCAGCATTGGTATCCCAGGCCCGGAAGTAGGTTAAGATCATGCCTCTCCTAAAAAAAATCTCAGCAAACCCAGCCGAATTATCTAACTGCAGACCCAAATCCTTGCTTCCAGCTTTAAGGAGCATGGAGAAGCATGTCAACTCCCAGCTTTCCCAGTACCTAGAAAGCAACAATTTATAACATCCTAGTTAGTCTGACTTTCGCCAATGTTTTAGCACACAGACGGCACTAGCAGAGGTGACGGATTACATCAGTAGTACTTTAGACTCCAGGGGAAAGGCACTGCTGGTGTAACGCTAGATCTCTGAGCGGCCTTTGATACAGTACCCCATGCCGCTCTACTGGCCTGTCTCAATGCTATTGGAATTGAAGGCAAAGCCCTGGACTGCTTGGCATAATTTCTTGAAGGATACGGGCAAAAGGTTTGGATCCCTAATTTTTGTTAGGTGCCACGTGTATTGTAAGTTGGAGTACACCACGGCTCAGCTCTGAGCCCTACCTTATTTAACATCGATCTTACTCCTCTTGCTCTACTTGCGGAGGCCTTGGGCGCAAAAATAATCTCATATGCTGATGACACCCAGCTATTGTTTTCATGGGACTACAATGCAGGGTTGCCTGGTGAAAAGATCTGAACCTGCCTGTCCGCTATTTTCTAGTGGCTAACACACCTTCGGCTCAAATGCAATGCGGAAAAAAACAGAGCTGCTATTTTGTGGAGCGACAGCCTAGGAAACATGGCAATCTTTCTGGCCAGCTGAGGTCCCCATTCCAGGGAGTCAAGCGAATTCTTTGATGAATTTAGGTATATAATTCGATGATTTACTCTTTTTTTTTTTTTTTTTTTCTTTTTTTTTTACACAAGTGAATTCAGTGGTGGGGTCCTGCTTTGGATTACTGCGTGACTAAATAAAGTTCCTACCTTTTCTCAACCAGGAAACAGGTGGTGTCATCTAGGCTGGACGATGGCAATGCCTTGTATCTGGGCCTACCGGAATACCCTATCAACACATGCAGGTGGTCCAAAATGCAGCAGTACATACTCTACTGGGTTGGCCTCCTAGAGCACACGTGTCCCTGCACCTTAAGGCATTACGTTGACTCCCCGTAAAAAAAAAAGAATGTTATTTAAGACTCTCATTCTGGTCCATAGAGCCCTTAATCAGAGGTGGTAGGCACATGTTTTGGCCTCCTGAAAATGATACGCAGGTTCTTATTTTTACTACCTATTCCACACAGAAAGAAAGTAGTTCAGGCCCTTTTCACCTCTAGGCTGGATTATGCCAACGTCCTTTATCTGGGCCTTCTGGAGTTTCTGCTCAGTAAGACTGCAGGTCGTGCAGAATGCGGCAGCGAGGGCAGTACTGAGCCTCGGTCCTAGAGACCGGATTTCCCACCATCTGAAGAATGAGCACTGGTTACCGGTCCGCTGCAGAATACTCTTCAAAGCTCTTGTTCTGGCCTTCAAGGTGCTGCATGGCACTGGGGCACTCTACACCTGCAGAAGAATCTCATACTATACTCCTGGAAGACCTCTGAGGTCCGCTCACCAACACCTTATGGTGACTCCTAAGTGCCTTAAAGCCCGTTGTGGCGGCCGCTCTTTCCAGGTGCTGGTGGCTAGATTTTGGAATAAACTCCCTCTCCCGCTTAGTCAAAATACACAAATTCTGGCTTTTAGGAAGAAACTGAAAACCTAACAGTACCAGCAAGCAGTGCTCCACCCCCGTGGTCAATGTTTCTCTTTTCCCCTGCTTTTGGCTCTGCAACTTTGCCCTGTCTCAGCACCGGGAGACACTGTTGTGTAGCTGTGCGCTTTATAAAACCTCCTATAACATAACATAACAGAGGATCGCTAGATTCCTTAGGCAACCTATTCGTTTTTATATTCCCTCTAGATGACTGTGTTCAGCTGAAGCTTTTATAGCAAGCACTCCTAAGATCAGGCGTGCTAGGACTGGCGTCGGATCCTTCTCAGGTCCGTCTGCCTGGAATAAACTTCACTCTGAGATTCGAAGCATTACAGATATTTCTCAGTTTAGGAAGAGACTGAAGACGTTGTTGTTTAAACAAGACTAAACAGATTAGGCCTTCTATGTGTGCATAGGCAGGGGTGAGGACTGCTAGGACACTCCTTGGAGTAGCAGAGTGCTTTATAAATCCCTTTTCATTCATTCATTCAATGTGCTCAGGTGGAGCCAAGTAGAAGGTGCTGCAGCTACTAAATGCGCACAAGAGGAGAATTACAAGGATTAAATAATTATCCTGAACTAATAAAGCACATGAATAAGTGAAAAGCATTTAAAATGATGGTCCCCATATGTAACATTCTCCACGCCACGAAGACACTTATCTGGCTGTTGAGCAGCGAAGAAAGACGAAGTGCTTTTTATCGGTAACTGGTAAATAGGTAAATAAGAATTGCTACGTTATGATTGGAGGATCATTTGTATTTTTCCTTGACTCGTGCTATATGTAGACGTTGAATGTTTTATGAGGGGACAGTGAAAATAAAGAAAAAGGAGCTCTTCGTTCCTCACCCACAATTGGCACACCATACAAATTGTCTTTGGAGCTATTGATTTTTCCATTAACAATGTATGTTCCTTTGTATATAGGATAGGTTTTGTATAAGCTATTCAGCATATTGTGGTTTTAGAGGTCTTAAGTCTATGTAATAAAATTTAAATGTATTCCTTTTTAGAGTAACCATGTCATAAAAGAAACTAAGGAAGATGTCCACTTGACCTTGCCATCTTCCAGCACTGAAAGGCAACATGGCAGCATCATTGGTGAAAGTTTGAAACAGGTATGAGGACAATGTCGAATTACAACCAGCATTTTTTATAAAGGAGTTAGATTTAAATAGGAACAATTCACTTTTGATATAAAACGATCTCTATCTGAGACCCTACACCACTGCAGCTGTTTAAAAAAAATCCTGGTACTTTACTTATTGCCTAAGTGAATTTCATTCTGCAAAAGTGCTGTTTCTTTAAACCCATGTTTTCCTTTGAATTTGCAGTGTGGCAATAAACCTTTCTTATCTCATGGGTTCTTCTTAATTTACTCCTGCCATAACCGTTAGGACCGTGTTAATCTGTAAGTGTCTTGCCTATCAACTGCATTTCCTACACTGCAAATAATGCAAATAATACAAAACATTCTAGTTCAGATTTCCTCAGTTGCAGACAGAACCCCTATAGGATTGTCTTGGAGATCTCCTTGTCCTGACTCAACACATGCTGAGCATTTTAAAGTGCTATCTTCTAGCTTATTTGGACATATGGGCAGGAGACCATGATCAATCAAATACACAAAGTGTTAGATTTAGACCACCTTGACGTCTCTCAATCATCTCACTGATGATGCTGGATATCCCAAACCTCCATCTGTTGTTTGTCTTTTTCAAGCCTGGTCTGAATATGCAGTTCTCAAAATGCACACCTCCAAGAAACCCTTCTCCATGTGAAAACCATCCACCTTGTCTTTTCGAGCTATTAGAAGAATCATTCCAGGCATTGTGTTCCTGTCTCTCCCCAATTTCCATTTCACCTGCAACAACTTCAGACCGTCTAGACCTGATAGATAAGGACACAATCACCCCTGTAAAGTAAGTGGTGCCCATCAATCAATCGATGCAATCCCAAATAATGTAAAAGTGCTGAAAAATAGTTTTGGGAAGGAGTATCTTTTCAAATGCTGTGGAGGAGCTTTGTGAAGACAATGGAAACATTAAATCTTTCTGACTACTGGTTGACATGCCACTTAAATAATCATTGAGGAAACACCAATCCCGATAGATGGAATGCTTGCAAACATCTCATTCATTGATAATTGCTCTAGGCTGCTTTCCAGGCCTTTGGATTTTTTCCCCCTCTTGATGCCACCCTAGATCAACCATATGCAAATCAGCTTTTTTCCTTACTTTTTGTCCAGCCCGGAGCGCAAAGCTTGTTTCCCCCCGAATGGAATCATAAGCCTCCCTGATTGGTTTCATCCTAGTTTAGCCTTATTACTGAGGTATAACTTGAGTCCTGTTGCACAGTAAGCGCAGAACCCACGTCTGGGCACATCTGTCACTTTGAGATAAACACATAGGCGATTGTTAAAATGCTTCCACACCTCTCACTGGTAGTTGTTCAGGCCACTTTCTAGTATACTGCATCTTGACCTCTGTACAATAGACCGAGACCAACCCTATTCAATTGATATTGGGCCTGCTCTATAAGGAACTGCCTAACCCAATCTGCCTCTCTAGGACTTGTTTGCAGATTACTGTCCTCTGCCTAGAACAGAACAGTGTTTGAAAAAGAATGGTCAGGAATAAGGCCCATGCATTTGCCAGTGGTTGAAATTAAGTCCAGCGTTCCTTCTATCACTTTGCTATGGCTATGCTTAGACTTTGTTTACGTGGTCACTATGCTGTAGGACTCAAGCTGCACTGCACTGATGAGGCACAAATGGTTAAAAAAATTATCTGGTTCTGCTACTGTTCCCAACTGTTATAATACTCCGTGAAGACTGAGGGATGCTTCCTACCACCATGAAGGTACTTATTTTAAGAAAGCTAATTTGAATCGTCCACCTTACTGAGGAAATTAGTATCTGACAATGAGTGCCCTTTTGCACAGATACAGAAGACTCCAAAAAAGGCTATATATGGACGGATGCAATAGTGTTGATATTGTCTTGGGGAAAACACAAATATGAAGTGCATCTAACCTGTAGATAAAAATAGAAACTGCTCTACTACAAAGGGGAATGTGGTAGACCAGTAAGTTCTGGCAACATGTTGTAGAACTATACAGACTTATAAAGTACTTCAAATCTGTATTTGGTAAATAATAATGTTGTCCGCTAACATTAGCTTGTCAGTTTATAAAAAATACATATATTTGCTTTAAAATACTCTTAATTGTGGAACAGTGAACACGTTGCCCAAACAAAAGTTTAGCATTTTCATGAACAAAAATTGTTTTCCAAAATGCTGCCCTTTCATTTTTCTTAAACACGTGTTTACCCAGTGGCCAAACATCAATTCATCATTTCATTCATGTACTCATGTATACTACTGCTACACATGTATGCAGTCTGCTCCACCTCCACATGTAACACCATTTCATTCAGGCCTCAGGTGCCTAAAAATACTATTATTTGCAGCTTTCTAAGCACAAACTGGAGCTAAAAGAGCGCTTAACAGAGTAACAGTTATAAAAGTACATTTAGTGAAGATGTAAGGAGTTCATAATGTCAAAATGTCTTGCAGAAGAAACTAAAGGGATAATTAGATTTTGGTTTCATAAATAGTTTGGCACCTTGTACTTTCACATAAGCTCAAAACTTTCCTATTTCAAGCATAGTTTGTGTATCCAGAAATTGACTAATGAATAACACACTAATCTGTTGCTACTGCTTCTTTCTTTCTTCTTTTCTCCTACTGTGCGCAGAGATACTCTTGTAGAGTCGATTCTACCGCGTTATAAATCCATAAATAAAAATAAATAAATAAATAAATAAATACTTAGTCCTCTCAAATTTAACCAAGGTCATGAGTTCTGCCAGGGTAATGTTGGGACTGATTAAATCTGGGGGTGACGTTAAAAGAGTAGGTCCTTAGGTTTTTTCTTAAATGGAATATATGAAGGGTTTCTTCTCACTGTCGGAAGATACACTGCCACAGTCTGTGGCTTAAGAGTGCCAACTTTTCCAGACCTAAGAGACCCTGCGCAAGGATATTGCGTTGGAGCCTACAGCAAAAATTTATTTCTGTGCAAGTTAGATTATAAATTACACGGGCCAGCGTGAATTGTTTTTTGCTTCTATAGGAAGACCATTCCGAGTGACGAGGATTAGAGTCAATTATCTGAATGTTGCTGGATAGTAGTCAGTTTGCGGCATTGACAGCTATTATTAATGGTTAACATATGTGTTTTTGCGATGTTGATCATTCAAGACTTTCCATAATTAAGTCTTGACAGGACTATCAATTGGGCAACTGTTTTCAAGTCTTCTTTTGGAACAAGTGGCTTCATTCCTTGTAGGACTTCAGTCTGGTATTGTGCTCCTTTTGTTAATGCTGTATTTTTAGCTTGCAGATTTTGTTTTCATTATTACAGCTTAATCCCCGCCATTTAGTGTTTTCTACAATGGAAGACTTGCAGTCTAGCAGATTGGGAGCCTCAAGCCAAGCTTGAACCGGTCCAGAGCCTTGCTGTTATGTTAACCCAACTTGTATAGCACACAGCTGCCTCAGCAAAGAGGTATCCCGGCACTGACTGCAGCAAGACATACAAGCAAGAACCTAAACCAGAGGGAAGAGATAGGTTTTAATTGCCTTCCGAAACGCCAAATAGTTATCCAGACTCAGGATCTGAAAGGGAAGGGAGTTCCAGAGTTTAGCCGCTAAGCTGCAAAAGGACCGTACCTCGGGTGAAACGTTTATGTGCCGGGAACCAGGCATTGCCCTATTGAGCGTAGATGGCGCGTGGGTGTGTAAGGTAGCAACAAATTGGCCGGAAAACCGGGGAAGAGAGCTTCAAAATTTTGAAGTCAAAGCAAAAGGCCTTGAATTCAATACGCTTGGCCATAGGCAGCCAATGTAACGGACGAATGACACCAGTTGTCGGGCAGCTTCTAGGGAACCCAAGTAGGGCTCTGGCTGCCGCATTTTGGACCCTTTGTAAATCATGACCTCTGCCTTATTTGCCCCCATGTAGAGTGAGTTGGTATAGTCCAACCTTGACAAGATAGCTACTTGGACAGTCATTTGTCGGGTGGACGGGTCGAAATACCCCAACAGGGGTTTCAGTCTCCGGAGTAAACCAAAGCATGTACCTGCAACTTTCTTAGTATGGTTCTGAAAGCTGAGGGTCGAGTCCATCCACACCACTAGATTTTTCACCCCTGACCTAGGGGTGGGTGTGAGGACGGGTGATGGAGTCGGGGTGATCTAGGCAAGAGGAAGAAATTCAGTTTTCTGATGAATAAGTATAAGATTTTATCTTGCTATCCAAGATAAGAGGTGCCATAAATAATCCCAAAAATTCAACAATTTCCACTCAGTTATAGCTGGTATTTTGTGCAGTGTCACAAAACATTTTCCATAGATAGAAAAAAGGCAAGTTACCGCCTGTATGACACAGCTTCTACAACCAGCACCACCCCCACCCCTTGCCCCAGGACAGTATGATCTTGATGTGGATAACCACAAAATGCCAAGAAGTGCCACCAAAATCTAAAGTCCTTTGTTTTCTTTGTGTTGGATACAATGCGGCTGCTGTTGGCATCACAGTTCCTGATATTACCACAAGTTTGCAAGAGGGAGCGCCAGCATGCATGCATAAGCACACACACTTTCATCCCTTATCAGAGCACTATCCTCTGGGAAAACTGGAAAATTACCAGCTGATTCTTCAAACAATGAAAGGAATAAAAAGTGGAAAACAGAATCCGGAAAGGCTCTAACTTCATCAAGGCTTTAACATCATAAAGGCTTTCAACATCACTGTGGACGTTTTTAGATGGCTAGCAGGACAACCAGGAATCCTCAAACCTAATTTACAGTCTGCCATTCCAAAGAGCTCAAAATCAAATCTGCATTTGGTGGTCTGCATCAGACCCTTTTTAACAGACTTGTTTGAAAGCTCTGCGTTCATTTGTCTATCTTCAATGAAGAGAACAACATACTCTTTAATTGCTAAACAAGACTGTTACCGAGTGAGGGCATGCTATCTTCCCTTATCATTAACTGGAACAACCTTGTGTGTCTGTAAATTAGAATGAGATCACTGTTTGTTATATTGGACATCTCCTTGGATTTCAACACTGCATACCACCCTATCGTAGAGAAGTGACTGAATGATCTTAGAATTCAGAGTAATGCCCTGCAATGGATCTCATCCTTCTTTGAGCAAGCAATTGTAAATTATCGCCCTCCCCTCTTTTGCATATTTTCGTTCTCCGGGCATCTTCGGTTCCTTCACCCGGATACAACTTTGCTGAGAGTAACCATATCATTTTAAAACTGGAAACATTGTTAATGTATTAGTGCCATCCTACCATCTTCTACATAGATAATCAAGGACTGACTCAAGCCAGCACCAGTAGAGTTAGAAATCTGGGGGGCAAGAGACTCCCCACAGAATCGAGGCCCCCTTTTCCTGACTCTCTCTCACCTCAATTATGCAGGTTGACTTTACAAATGAGTACCACCCCCTTCATCTTTCTCAGACATGCAGAATACAGAATGCAGCCACCTTAGTGCTGTTTCAACTCCATAATAATAATTATGTGACTTCACCATTTCAAATCCCTGACAGGTTCCCTGTTGCAAGATGTACCTTCTTCAAAGCACTCTGCGTTTCTAGCAAAGCCATCCAGGGGACTAAACTGATGTTCCTTCAGCAGAAACTTTGCTTCTACCGCCCAAGTAAGAACCCTCTCTGTCGAAATATGTGGCACTTCCAAACAACCAAAACCATCTCTAGACATAGGCCTCCATATAAAAATGACACCAAGTGATTCATCCATGGAAACCAATAGGTGCTGATAAATACGATCCAGCGCTGTTCCACCGTAAACCCTGCATCACTGATCTTTCTGTGGCAGTAACACTCTGGCTTTGAAGCACAGTACCCGATGCTTCCTGCAAAGGTCACACGATAAACGTGCACACTACAAATCATGCACAGTAAACAAAGTATTCTCTAGGCAGCACCGTGTCGCCCCACTAAGTGGTATGAAGCACTATGCAAATGTTACAATGCAGTATAGGTCAAGCTAGTCTGCTAAAGGTCTAGGTGATTTAAATGACGCCAGATGGGAAAAGCAAATGTGTTCCTTTTATGGACTCCTAGTGCAGACTGGCAAAACACAGTTGCAATGTAGATGTTTACACTTCTAGGTCTTCTTAAGTGGTTCTCAATCATGGGATCTTTAGGATACAGCAACCGCTGGAATAAACATTCCTAAACATTGCAACCCCTACATCTAGGCGGACATCAGTGAAGAACCTTATTGATGTTGGATCCTCTCACTCCATTACCTTCAACAACGAACTGTCTAACTCACCCTTGAGAGCATAATGGGAAGTGTAGCTGCAGGAATTGTTGGAGGAGAAAACTGACTCTACACCTTTGTTGACATCTAATGCTAGAAGCGACATTTTCGCTTTCTTTCCAGTTTTAAAAAGCATAAAAACAGTGTTGTTTTCGGTCAAATGTGTTTCATGAATCATATAACTTGATTTTCAAATCAAAATTAGAAAAGGAAGAGATAGAAAAATCTTGCCCCTTGTGTTTTCTTTATTATATAGTGTCTCGTGTATCCTGCAAGTGCTACTGTTCATGGAGGCACAAAAAATACCCATGACAAAGTGCTGAGATTACAGGAACATGACCGTTCCTTCCTGAGGATATAGGTATTGCCAAACTAGATCTCGCATTAAAAAACCTAGGCATCCTGGTGTCATAACAAGAGTAAATTGCCGTGGTTCTGATATTAGACCTTGCCATGTGGCATCGACCTGCTCAGTTCTTGATGTGATCTTTCTCCTAGCATCTAACAAATCAGGCTATGATGTCTCTTATCTCGACAGATCCATTCATTTGCTTTAAACTTTTCACTCTCTTGCTCCTCCGAACTGTACATAGTGTTCCATCTGGACATGTCTGTATTGCAGATTTGTCCCTCCACCAGCCCTAATGTCTTGGTGGAGCTGGTGCTAAATGAAGAACAATTTTACCCACCTTCTTTTGTGCTCCCATGCTGCTTTAGCTCAGGAGCTGTCGCACAATATTTAAGCAACCTTTTTATTTGTATTCCTTTTATTCATTGAACGTATGCTCTGCATTCTGCAGATCATTTGTTTTCAACTTTGAATCCTCCATTGCCAGATGCATCCCAACTATTTCTTTTCAATCAATCAGTGATTTGTAGAGCACAGCTTATCACCCATTCAGGTATCCAGGCGCTGAGGGGTAGGCTGCTGCTGGGAGTTGTCAATCGAGCATTCAGGTTTTTAGGCCATCTCTGAACTTATGTAGGGTGGATGCAGTCCGGAGGTGGAGTGGGAGTCCATTCCAGGTCTTTGCGGGCAGGTAGGAGAAGGTGCGGCTGCTGCTTCTGCTTTTGTAGAAGTTGACGAGGGAGAGGGAGGCGGAGTGTAGTTGCTTGCCGGGTTGGTGGAAGTTCAGTGTGTGGTAGAGGTAGGGCCTGTAGGCGTGGGTCAGCAGTTTGAACTAGAACCTTTTTTGGATGGGGAGCGAGTGGAGCACACTGAGGTGTGTATGGGGGGGTGATGAGGGCTCTTCTCAGGATGTCGATGATGAGCTGCAGCATTTTTAATGGTTTGCTGTCTGCTCAGTAGTTGTGAGGTGATGTCCACGTAGAGGGAGTTCCTGTAGCCCATGCGGCTGGTGATGATGTCTTGGGTGACAGTACGCCTGGTGTTGATGGGCAACCATTTCAATATCTTCCGGAGCATGCAGAGGGTGAGGAGAGGGTTTTTCTGCTTCTTCATGGTAAGCTTGTTGTGGAGTACGATGCCGAGGTTTCTGATGTGGTCTGTGGGAGTGGGCGAGGGCCCAGTTCCGCTGGCCACCAGGAGTCGTCCCATGGGGAGGTGTTGCTCCTGAAGAGAAGTGCCTCTGTTTTGTCTGTGTTGAGTTTGAGGCATTTGTTTTGCATCCAGCTGGCTACACTGGTCATGCATCTGTGGAAATTGGCTTGTGGGTGGTGCGCCTGCTGCGTGGCCATGCTGTAGCATCCATTAAGTGTGGTTCTGAAAATCTGGATTCGTGTAATCGTTCTGGACTCGAGAATTAAAAAACTTCTTCGAAACATGACGAATTTGGTATCAAAAGACAGAGAATGACGAGTACATCATGTACATATATTTTCAGCATATTAGAGTGACGATTTCACCTCAAAATCATCATTTGCGTTCTGAACCCTTGGCTTCCATTTATGTGTTGCCCTTTACATAGGCCTTAATCCAGTTGAATTCAACTCCACAAGGACACATACTCCTTAATCGACTTTTCCATGACCTGTGCAAGTTGGAACCATTGCCCCAGGCCGAACTCGTTAGGTCAGTTCCCCTCCCAGTGGCCGAGCAAGATAGCATCTAGGCTCAAGAAGCCATAAAACCATTTCAGCGCGCACACCTGCCGTATCTTGCTCACATCTGTCTCTACTCTTTTGCTTCACTTACTTTATGATGGGGAGGTGCCTGTTTTTATTGGGGGTCCACCGATATCTGATGAAATGTTGGGCCTTGCCAAGTGATTTGTTATGGGCAGCACGTTGTGAAATATGTACATGTCATCATGACTCTGCTTTTCTTTTGTAAACCAATAACTGTAAATGACATACCACAAATTCGAAGAATGTTTGCCTGAAGCTGAATATTCTGTATAAAGAGAGAAGCCTGACTTTGTAAATTCGAGCAGTCTCCTGAGAATATACTTCCCTGTGTTGTACTTCTAGGACACTTGTTACCTTGGTTGCAGCCAATAAACAAATCTTTGACTTCACCTAGAAGACTCTGAGTTTCTGTGGTCTGGATCAGGAAGAACCCGAGGTCTCTGGGTGTACCCTGACACCGCTGGGTTACCGGTTCTGTGCCGGTTCTTAAAAACCCAGTACCTCATAAGTAGATTCCTGGGAGGGTCGGGGTGCTGGGTGGGGTTAGGAGAAGGCGAGAAGCGAGATGGGGAAAGAGGGTACGTTAAAGCAGGAATCGGTAAACCCGATTAGGAAAAAGATACAGTGTTACAAAACAAGGGGAAAAGAGTCACAATTGTCGAGAGAGGTCCCGAATAGGTGTGAGAAAAACACGTTTATAGGGGCAAAAAGTAGGCCTGGGCAGAGTTTTTCAACGTAGTTCTGAAAAATAAGATTTCCTCGCTCACAATCGCCAATGTTAAGTTGTTGAGTGAGGAAAATCTTAATCCAGACCGCCTCCCGGCAAGATTTCTCAACGCGCACGGTTGCGGTGGCCATGGCGATTAAATTCAGTCCAAACTTAGTTTTTGGGTCAGTTGTGGAGTTCCACGGAGCGGAACACCGCAAACTCTGTCCAGGCTTTACAAAAAAGAGGCAAACATTTTATTAGCGCCAGGATACTATTTTTTTAGTAATAGAGCGCGCTATAAAAGCCTTTAATAATAATAATAATAATAATAATTAGGCGGGAGTCTAAATGAAGCTGGGGGAATTCCTCCATTTGAAACACCCTACAATCCCGTATTACCTACAATGAGGTTTAGTGCTTCTTGACGCTGGAAGGAATGCTTCTTTTTGCGTACCTTAAACCCAACCCCTCTAATCGTGAGGATTGGCATCGCCGGCAATCGCTGCGGACTGGAAAAGGAATTAAAACGCCTCTTTCCTGACAGCCTGTTACCTGCCCTGCCGTTCACCTGTTAGTACTTCTGGAGACCACCAAAACTTGACAACCACAATAGGTTGCTTATCCTCTTCCTTCAGGAACAGTTACCCATTAGTGAATAGAATAGATGCTAGCCACGATGAGGGAGTAGAATGAAGTTACTCAAGTTCAGATTTTCATTCGGCAGAAGCCATAAAAGTCATAAAATGCAAAAAAGATAAAATAGCTTCAGCTAAAATTCATAATCTTTCTACTTTGATTCTTCAGTTATCAGCATCCTCCTGCCAACTACTCAGTCCTCATCAAGAAAGCAGATAATCGATTATATTTTACATAGGTGTGTACTGCATAGCATGTGAGGAGGGGCATGCTACGTATGACTAACAACTGTACACATTGTGCCAAGCAAGGAGCACTCATTTAACAGCTATTGAAACACTTTCCCGACCCACCTACAGCTCCCACATGTTAACTAGAAAGGGCCTAGAAACACGTAGTAACAGTCTCCATACTATAACTATTGGATTTATTTGATATCCTTTGAAGAATTTAGGGATGGTGCCAGGCAGGGCATTATTCAAGTGTGTGGATTCACCTGGCGACTAATGCTATTCAGAACTGCATTTTAACTAGTTCTACAGAGAACATTTATGTTTCTACAGAGATAACATTTGATAATTACAATTTTTTAACTGTTTGTAGTTCGCCTAAACTATTTCTCACCTATCTGACTGTATTTTGTTTTAGATGAGACAGGACCTCAGTGCGGGTGCAAAACATCAAGTCTGAAATTATCTATGTTTTAACTTGCAGTAGTGTCTTGAGCAGCAACTTTATGGTACCTTGCAAGGCTCATGAATAATTGGCATACAGTGTATTACAAATTTGCCAAAACAAACCAGGAATAAAACATACAGCCATTCAAATGAGTTCACAGTTTAACGGGTATTTGTACTATTAGCGATCGACCCATCACTGTGAGTTGTATTTCAAAAGTGCTGTGATTAAGGATCACTGCTTGTTTCCGTTTCTCTCCCTAGCTGCACAGCAAAGGAATCCAGGCGAAAGAACTATATTTTGTTGCTTGTTACCCATTTTAGCAAAAGGCATGCTGTTTACTACTTTCTTTACGAATTTGTTGTTAATTATTTTTATTTCGGAGAAATTTGGGGTCATTATTGGCATATGCTGTTAATCAGCACGACCGTCTCAAATACTAGTTTGAATAAATGCAAACCCATTTTAAATGGATTGATATCTATTTATTAAGTGTTTGTTCTTTACAGGATGTCCTAGATTTTCACAACTCATTGGTTGAACTCAATGAAACAATTGTATTGTACCAGAAACAAAATGATCTTAAACTACAGACCTTGGAGACTGCAGTGGGCAATGTAAGCCAAAGAGTAATACTGCTGGAAACCGAGCTGCCCTCCATCACCAGGCTGGAAAAGAGAGACAACCTGTCTACAGGCATGGTAGGCGCTAATTTATTTTCTTGGTGCGTGCAAAATTAATTGCTTGTTTACGAATTTCTTTGTTTTATTGCCCGTTGATTTAATTTTTGAATCGATCAGCATGTTAAAAGTAATTTGTATCCGCATTTCCCATTTTACTTTTCTGATGGATACTTCTCACAAATTTCTCACCTTGTGAAGAAGAGTCGCCAGGCGTCAGACTAGATCCAGAAACTTCCAAGCAGTGCTCTTGTGTGCAGGTAGTGTTGTGCTGCTCTGTGGCTACGTTGTTCCGCTGTGGTTGTGACTATCGGAGCTGCATATTAGCACCGCCCGTGCTCATTTTTATCTGTTCTTTTCTCCCTTCATTTTCAGACTCTAATCTGGAGCTACTCAGTTTCTGACTAAACTTATTTCTCTCAAAAAATCTTCAAACTCCAGTTTGCAAATGTTACCTCCGAAAACAACGGTGTTCAAGCTTAGTAGAGACTCAAAATATATGTAAATTTTGGATACCCACAAAGTCTGACTTGTGCCTGGGTGGGAACACGATCCTAAGGGTTGTGGCAACCAGATGAATCAGAAGGCAATATGGGACCGCTCGTCATCAAACATAAATAGACTCTTTACCATGACCAAAGTCGGAAGAATGGCCCCAATCATTCTCCCAAAAGTTGTTCCTCCAGCCAGTCGTTGTTGCGGTGGGAGTCATTGGGCAGTCCAGAAAGAAACATAAGAAGCTTAACTCTGCCCCTTCCCGCCACTCTTGAACTACATAGAAGGTGCAATAGCGTCAACGTGCCTCTCGGTCTCGCTCAGAATTCCCCACGTACATTGGTAATGCTGCAACAAACGGAGGACTTTCTTTAGGCCTTGCTGCACCTCTTTGGCACTGCACTGCCTCCCTCTTGTGTATCTGGGCCCCAAGGATCCACAAAGGCCTCCAGTCGGACTTCAGCTGGCAGGTCTACCCTCAACACAGTCTGTGGTGGCCAAACCCACTGTGGGTTCTGCAACAGCTTTGGTACCATCTTCCGTTCCTGCTCCACTGATGATTCGGGGCCCTTTCCGATTGATGCAGGTGCTGAAGGAGGAAGCACAACCGATCGTATTTTCTGACTCCGAGTCAATCTCATCTCCACCTCGACTCAGTATGTGTGTTGAGCCAGTTGGGAAAAGTCATTCGACACCCCCACTGATTACTACCAGCTACTTCTTCATATCACCTGGCAGTGCCCAGGAATTGCATAATAGTTTTGGCACTGTTGCAGGTAATGAAAATTTTGATGAAGGTAAAATTTGCTCTCTAGTATTATGCAGACAATTCGTATGAGGAACTGCAGGATGACAGTGGCCTGGACACCACCGCAGGCAAAAGCCTAGCTTCTCCTCCTGGCCCTGAAACAGAACAGAAGAAAGCCCCTTTATCATCAGTTACCCACCATCGAGGTAAAGACAGAGATCGTCCATCTGGGCTAGACTTGCATTAAACCTTTGTTGCCCTTCAATGGAGCCTTCATGGTTAGCCTTCTGGGCCCTTGGGTAAAATCATGCTCTGGCCCTGCAGTACACAGGCACGTAGTTTCTCACCATAGCCCAGGACCAGGCAACTTTCTCACACAGCATCCTGCACCTGAGAGCTTAGTGGTTCAGGCGATAAACCTGAACGATTTTCCCACAAACCCGCCTGTTCGTGAAGCAAATTGTATTGAGACCTTTGGCAAGCACATGTTCCACCAACCTTCCTCTGCGCTCTGTGAATACCAGCTGTCTCCTTGGTCGCTACACCAGTGCGCTGAGGCACAGTGGTCAGGTGTCTCTAACACAAGCTATCTAGAACGGACGAGATGGAACATAGTTTGTCATTCGCTACAATCTGTACACAACTGGCTATGTCAGGCAGTTGACACAAGTGTAGCACTTTGGCGCCACGCATAGATGAGGTCTATGGGCTTCTCCGGGGATGTCCAGGTATTCTTAATGGACATTCATTTGATGGCTCTTGCCTTTTTGATGAGAAAGTAGGCTCATTCCTGGAATGGGTAAAGAAAAGGAGGGTCAGGCCACGTTCCTTAGGTCTGCTCCCATCAATCAATTCCATCATCAGTTTCGCCCCCATCGTGGCTAAGGCAAGGGCTTCAAATATGTAAAATGCCAGACCACACCCAGCCCAATCGGTCTCCCGGGCCTTTCATGGCAGAAAGACAGTGCCCAGGGCAGGTGTATTAGCTTATCAATAACATTTTGGTGTAGATAAAGATATGCAACAAGGCGAGATCACAGTATACAATACGTTTGCTACAAATTCGCATTTCCAATCCACAAATGATTCCCAGAGTTACATCTTATAACAGTGCATGCATCATGTGTTACAGCAGTATACTATACATCTGTGCCACCTGGAACCCCCTCCAGGCTAAGTTATCTATTGTTTTTTATTTGTTTTGTCACTAGTTCAGCAAGGCGTTGCTGTGGGCACAGTTAAAGGGTACTTTTCAGCTATTTAAATATTTTATGGGTTGCCGGATCAGCCCTCGATGTTTAAAATCTCCAGGTATGTGCATTTTGACAGGTTTACACAATGTGTTGCCTTCCTCTCCCTTTGTCATGCCACAGTGGGACCTTAACTTGGTCCTTACATTTCTGATGTGCACTCCCCTTGAGAGACTTCACAGCTGCTCCTTGCAGCCTGTTACCCTCGAAAAAGTGTTCCTAGACACCGTAACATGGGCGTGGAGTGTGACTTTCAAGCTCTGTATAAACCCACTGTACACCACCTTCTTGCTAGACAAGCTCGTTTTGCGAAAGCTTGTATCTTTCTTGCCTAAAGTTGTGTAATGCCGTTCAGATCATCACGTTGTTGGCGGTCTGCACTCCTTCTCACCCCTTGTAGGAGGAGGAGAGACTCAATTGTGCTCACCCCCTAGAAAGTGTTGAGCTTTTACATAGATTGTACCAAAGAATACCGGTGGACGATCAGCTCTTTGTCGGGTTCTCTGCAGCAAAAAAATAGGCAGTGCTGTGCAGAAAAGAACCATCTCCCGCTGGATCATGCTATGCACTAAGCTTGCTTTCATTTAAGCCGAGACACCGTTTCCTTGCATTTTCTATTTTTGCAGTTGGAAAACTTAACCTTTTTAGAACTGAAAGAACCCCTGATGGAAGTGTACTAACTAAAAGGTAAAAGAAAGACAGGAATTGGAAGACGAAGATTTTGTATATACTTTTAAAAGAATGTGCATGTGGGCGTGGCTAGGAGGACCCCCAAATAGCAGTAACTTCATGGAGCTCCGCCGTGTGAATACTGAAATTGGCACTTGCAGCACTCTCAGGAAGATTATTCTGCCCTTGCTTGCTGGTAGCCCTGCGGGGAAGCTGCGGAGCTGCTATGGACACCCATAATGCCAGCAGTCCCGAAATAGCAGTGCCTATTGCAAGTGCGACTTCGGCTGCCGCCAACTCAAGATGACGGCCATAGGTGTGCCGATGGTGTAGCTGCAGATTTAACATGAGGTCTTAGGTGGACCCTGCTGGTAGCCGGACTGTGGTGGGGACGAACACCCGATCCGTGAACCACGAGAGGACCGCGGTTTGGGGCTGACGAGGAGAACTATGCTGCAGGCACTTAACCGCCTGCGGGTCTTTAGATGTACACGCTGCCCTATGCGCCCTCTTGCTTTGAACTCTGCGGCCTGGCTCGGAGTGCTCAAGAAGACCTAGGCCCGATTGACTCACTGCTAGCAAGCTCGGCGGGTGGTACTGTGCTCCCTCCTCTCATGCTGCCTCAATAGAACATGAGCTATACAAGAGCACATGCTACTGCACAAGTTAAGGAGGCCCTTGTGCCTGGGGTCTCCTGACCTAGTCTGCTGCTGGACCCCTGCCGGTCTCTGCCAAGAACTACACAAGAGCATGAGCTACACTACAAGTTAAAGGGGCCCTTGGGTCTCCTGACCTCTTTTCCTGCTACGTTACCCCTGCTGGTCTCTACCACATGCTGTTTGGCCCTGTAAGTACTAGCAAAGTGAGCACCTGGCACTCTGTTGATTGAGGACTTGCTTGGTGGTGCTGGACACCCCCGATTGCCACTCTGCATCAACTGACATTTTTACCGCCACTGTTGCACACTTCCTCCACCCCATACAGCTGCAGCCCTGTCTACGTCTGGGGATACAAGCACTATCTCTGCAATCCAAAATACCACACTCCTGCCAATTAGCTAGTTACTGGCTTACTGACTTGAGGCTGGTACACATCTGCAGACTGGTATGTGCGGCAGTCCTGATCCTACCCCTCTATGTGAGTGCCTGACCACTGTCTGGGAATGCCACCTCATCCAACACAATGGCTGCCAATCACTCTAAAAAGGACACAACCTAGAAAGATATGTTAAGCACACCTCCCCCTAAAAGCTGAACAGCGCTCAGCCACCCCTCCTGGCCTATTCCGCCATATAGCACCAGAACTGATAGATAAAGATATTGCTCTGGAGCGCACACACAGAGAGGGCCTTCCCGCCAAGACCCCTGGTGCACCTCAAGTTTTGCAGCGTGAATCTTTCTGGATTCACGATGCTGTGTATTATTCTGCCATCTAGTGGTTGGGTCCGAAATTGTTTTATTTCTTCATTTCTCTTTTTTTTTCGTGGCCCAGGTGTGCATCGACATACCACCATTTGGTGTCCTTCGTGACGTCCACACGCTTCCTCCAGAAGCTCCCACCTTTGGTCGCCATCTTAAGATTCTTTATTCCGCCATTGGGTCTGGATCGACAGGGAAGGAGCGCCAAAACTTTGGAGTGAAGAATCGATGAAAATCTACAAAAACATCTAAAGATCACCGAAGAAGATACCGGATTATGAGTCGCGTACAGAGGTTGACGAAAGAGGAGAAAGAACATCGAAAACGTAGACGTTTCTTCAGAGAATGCACACACCGGGGACTCCTTGGGCGTGGTGATGGACAAAACTCCCTGTTCGAGGCATATGGGCTGCAGACCACACACTATTGCATAGATCACCGTCTGGTGGTGGGCCCGGATGATTACACTTTGTTGTTGTCTTGGAAAAGTCTTTGTCTGTTGGATGACTCCTCCTGTAGATCGTAGTGCGCATGGGCATCGACTCCATCTTCAGATTGTTTTTTTCCGCCATCGGGCTCAGATGTGTTTATCCTTCGGTCCCGTTACCGATCTCTTTTCGAGTTCCAGTCCTACATCATACCATCGGTATCGTCTTCGACAGTAATTCAATTTACCCACGTGGAAGAAAGGTTTGCGCTTCTTGATTCCAGCGTTCGTCGGGGCGGTCGGGTCCAATTGTGCCTCACGCTGATCTTCATGAGGTTGGCAATCTGTGCTTGTCTCCAGAGCACGAGAATAGAGATTGTGAGGCCTGCGCTTCGTTCCGGTCCAAGAGGCCAATCAGGAACCGTCGAGCTCGAAGAGTCATGGCGCAGTCGTCTTCGACACCATACCTCATCATAGACGAGGCTCTGTTTGAGGTAGAGTCTGAAGAACAACAGCAGGACGACATTGTTTCCGAAGCAGAGGATTCAGCTTCCGGAGCCGAGGATCAATCGGAAGACGAAGATCTTCTTCCAGCTGGTCAACAAGTCGTGAGTACAAGCGTAGACCCTGTTCACCCACCCATACTGGGACAGGTTTCGGTTCCACCTCCACCTCCGGGTCCAGGTGCACACCAACCAAAACCTTCCGACGCCTCGCCTTCTTGCTCGGCAACGAAGATTCAAAAGAAGCCTCCAGTCGACTCGGGCTTGAGTCAGGCTGTCGGTCCCGACAAGCAGAAGGTCCTCAAACCAAAATTAACTCCGGCACCGAAGCAGCCCTTGGTACCGAAAACGGTCGAGCCGTAAACAAGCTCAGCACCGAAAGACGTTCCCAAGTCTACCGAACCGAAGACCACTCCAGTTCCGAAAAAAGTTGACCCGAAGCCTGCTTCGGCCCGAAACACACTTCGGCTCCGAAGGTCGATGATTCCAAACGCACTTCGGGAACTACAATTCCGGATCCAAAAAGTTCAGATCCGAGAAAGAAACATGATACCAAGTCTTCAAGACCGAAGCCAAAATCCGCTCCAAAGACGATAGACACTGTAAAACCTAAGCATTTCGGTCCCAAACAGGATAAATCGGCACTGAAAAAGGATATTTCTGCAGAGCTTTTTCACCCAGACCCAAAGCAAAAGACTCTTTGTATTAATCCAAAGACTGGACATGTCATTACAGTGCCTGAAAAGGGGAAAACGGACTCTCCCTAACCACCTCCAGTTCCTCTCAAAAAGCATGCTCAAACTTCCCCCATACGAATTCCTTCACCATTGATAGAGATACCAATAGATATTTCTCCTGTACACTCACCATCCAGCACACATATCCCTATACCGCAGGATGATGATGATGATGAAGAACATTTTTCACAGGGGGTAGAAAGTGAGCAACACATAAATGACACAGATGACCCACAAAATATTCCTGGGCCATCAGAAGATCCGTGGGAGGATTATGATGCGCCAGATGCACTACATATGCCACAAGATGACGCATACCCTTCTAGACCATCTCCCCCAGATGACACTATTGGGTTTACACAGCTCATTCATAGAGCAGCCACTTTTCATGGAGTGGACTTACGTGCATATCCAGTGGAAGAGGACTTCCTTATGGATACACTACTGTCGTCACATAAAACTAAAACCACAACCACATTACCAATACTTAGTGGAGTGGTGAGACATGCACCAGAGGTATTCAAAGACCCCATCAGAGCCAGGGTAATTAACCCCAGACTGGAAAAAAGTATAAAGCGGCTCCAACTGACCCAGAATACATTAAAGGTAAGCTGCCATTGGACTCATTAGTAGTATTGAATGCGAGGAAAAGAGCTAACTCGCAGACAACAGGAGATTCTCCACCCCCTGATAAAGAGTCCAAGCTTTCAGATGCTTCAGGAAAACGCACCACCTCACAAGCAGCCAATGTCTGGAGAATTGCTAACACTCAAGCTTTGTCAGCGAGATATGCTTGAGCTCATTATGATGAGTTAGAATCACTCATGCAACATTTGTCAGAGCAATATAAGACCAGGGCTTCTGACTTAATACAAGAAGGCAAGGTTATTACAAATACCTCAATCTGCTGTGGATTAGACACTGCAGACACAGCCTCTAGAGCAATAAATACGGGAGTACTCTTGCGTAGCCATGCATGGCTACGCAGCTCTGGGTTTAAGCCAGAAGTACAGGCCAGTATCTTAAATCAACCCTTTGACCAGCAACATCTCTTTGGTCCAACAGTGATAATGCACTAGAGAAAATGAAAAAAGATATTGATACGGCAAAATCCATGGGAGCCTTACAAACCCCTTTCATCGCTCCTCATACAGGGGCGCCTCTAAGGGTTTTCCAACTGACAACACCTCCTCTTCTTAGAAAGCGCCCACCCAAACCTTGCCCAGTAGAGGGTATTACAGAGGAGGATATAGAGGTAACAACAATAAGGGTAGAGGCAGAGGCAACAACAACCGCAATGCCTCTACTCCCAAACAGTGACTTCCCTTCCATCACCCCAGACCATTCCACTCCTGTCGGGGGGAGATTACAACAGTTCCTACCTGTCTGGAACTCCATCACCACAGACAGGTGGGTAAGACAAATAGTTCAGTCAGGTTATTGCCTGGAGCTCACTTCCACTCCTCCAACAATACCACCCAGACAACGTACCATGTCACAGGAGCATCTCACACTCCTAAGACAAGAGGTTGCATCTCTACTGCAAAAGAATGCAATAGAACCAGTCCCAAAACACAGGAGTTTACTCCCTATACTTTCTCATACCCAAAAAGGACGGGTCCCTCAGACCTATACTAGATCTAAGGTCCCTATACCTGTACATAAAATCCGACCACTTCCATATGGTCACACTACAACAGGTTCTTCTGCTGTTAAAACAAGGCGACTTCCTCTCCACATTAGATCTCAAGGACGCCTACTTCCACATTCCTATACATCAATCTCACAGAAAGTACCTTTGATTTGTACTAGAAGGTCAACATTACCATTTCAAAGTACTCCCTTTCGGAGTAACTACAGCACCTAGAGTGTTCACAAAGTGTCTAGCAGTAGTAGCGGCACACATAAGAAGGGACAACATTCATCTCTTCCCATGCCTAGACGACTGGTTAATAAAATCCAAGTCACACCACCAATGTGTACAGCACACACATCAGAACATCTGCCTAATACACAAGCTAGGATTCACAGTACATCAAAAGAAGTCCCACCTCCAACCATCCCCCCCTGTCTCAACAGTATCTAGGTGCCACAATAGATACCTCCAAAGCAATTGCATATCCCACTCAAACAAGGATACAAAGTATGCAAGCTCTTATGCAAATATTCCAGCCACAGCACTCACTACCAGCTTGAGTGTGCATGCAATTAATCGGAATGATGGCATCTTGCAGTTTCATAGTACCATACGCAAGACTACAAATGCGCCGCATAAAGAGGGCTTAGCAAGTCAATGGAATCAGGCTCATCAGCAAATAACACATTTGGTGGTGGTAGACTTCCGGACATATCGCTCTCAGCAGTGGTGGAACACCAAAAACCTTTCCAAGGGCCGGCCAGTCATAGAGCCTGTTCCATAAGTAGTGCTAACCACAGACTCATCTCTCACAGGATGGGGAGCGCATTTAGAAGAACACACAGTACAGGGTACATGGACACCGCAGCAAAAGCTACTCCACATAAATCTTCTGGAGTTGTTTGCAATTTTTCTAGCTCTAAAATAGTTCCAACATTACCTATCAAGCAAGGCTGTACTAATCCATACAGACAATATGACAGCCATGTATTACATCCAAAAACAAGGAGGAACACACTCCTTGCAGCTCTCCCGGCTCACGCAGAGCATATGGAGGTGGACCATTCCTCAAAAAAAAATTCTGTTAGCAGAACATCTACCAGGAGTTTACAATCGAGTTGCAGATCTGTTAAGTCATCAAAGACAACAGATACAAGAGTGGGAACTTCATCCTCCAGTTCTTCAACCGTTCTTTCACAAGTGGGGCCAACCAGAGATAGATCTGTTCGCCACACACTGCAACTCCAAATGCCCAAGCTTTGCCGCCAGATACCCACACCCATTGTCCAAAGGCAATGCGGTATGGATGAATTGGTCAAACAAATTTGCGTACGCTTTTCCACCTCTCCCACTAATTCCGTTAGCAGTATGAAAGCTACAGCAACATTCCCTCACATTGATTCTCATAGCACCAACGTGGGCAAGACAATCGTGGTACACCACACTACTAGAGCTCTCAGTAGTACCACATCAAAAATTAAAACTCTCTCCACATCTACTGACACAGAACCATGGAGAGATCATGCATCCAGACCCAATGCAGCTCAATCTAGCGATTTGGCTCCTGAGGTCTTAGAATTTGGATACCTCAATCTTTTGCCTGATTGCATGAATGTCATAAAAGAACCAAGACGCCCCACCACTAGAGCATGCTATGCAGCCAAGTGGAAAAGCTTTGTTGTATATTGCACAAATAACCACATTAACCCATTAGATGTTTCCATACAAAACATCATATGCTATCTGCTCCATCTACAGAGATGTAAATTAGCGTACTCCTCAATCAGGTTACATCTTGCTGCTATAGAGTACCTGCCATCAAAGCGTTTATGGAAGGACTCAAAAGAATAATTCCTCCCAGAATACCACCCTCTCCGGTATGAATTTAAATATTGTTCTCACTAGACTTATGGGTCCTCCATTTGAACCATTACATAAGTGTGAGTTACAGTTCCTTACATGAAAAGTTGCTTTTTTAGTTGCTATTACCTCACTCAGAAGAGTAAGTGAGATCCAGGCATTAACAATTCGAGAACTATTTATAAAACTCCATCACAACAAATTGGTTCTTAAAACAAACCCGAAATCCCTTCCAAAAGTCATTTCTCCGTTCCTCCTCAACCAATCTATTGAGTTGCCAGTATTGTTTTCTCAACCACAAACAGGAAAGAGCTCTACACACATTAGATGTAAAAAGAGCACTCCTCTACTACATTGATAGGACAAAACCGTTTCGTAAAACAAAACAATTGTTTGTGTTCTTTTCTCCTCCACACAAAGGTAATTCCATTTCAAAATCGGGCATTGCAAGGTGTATTAAGTGCATTCAAATCTGTTACCAAAAAGAAAAACGCACTCTATCCATTCCCCCTAGGGCTCATTCCACCCGTAAATTAGGGGCATTTATGGCATCCCTAGGAAAATATACCCCTAGATGATATCTGTGAAGCAGCTACATGGTCTACACTGCACACATTTACAAAACACTACTGTGTAGATGTGCAGGCAAAACAACAAGCTAGTGTGGGCCAGGCCGTACTCAAAACATTATTTCAAACTACTGCAACAGGTACGGGTGGTCGCCGCTAAGGGAGAAAACTGCTGTGCAATCGATGCAATAGTGTGTGGTCTGCAGCCCATATGCCTCGAACCGAAAATGCTACTTACCAGTATGCATCTGTTCTTGGCATGTAGGGCTGCAGAGCCACACACGCCCACCCGCCTCCCCAGCTACCTATATCTGTTCCAGTAATATCTTAATTAAATACACAATACATGGACATCCTTCTCTGTACTCTTTCAACTCCATCATTTCCTCAATGGCGAAAACCATCTGAAGATGGAGTCGATGCCCATGTGCACTACGATCTACAGGAGGAGTCATCCAACAGACAAAGACTCTTCCAAAACAACAACAAAGTGTAATCATCCGGGCTCACCACCAGATGGTGATCTATGCAATAATGTGTGGCTCTGCTGCCCTACATGCCAAGAACAGATTCATACTAGTAAGTATAATTTTCCTTAAATTCTGTGCAAACTGTCACCACAAGTATGCGGCGAAGGACCAAGACCCAGTTTGTAATCTCTGCCTGCCGCTCAACCATAGAAGCGAAGATTGCAACGCCTGTGCGGCATTCACCCCGAAGACCATCAGAGTAAGAAAGAGGCAAAGCAGAGAGAATTGCAGCTTGCCGGGGCAGGGGACACCTCCATCGCTCCGAGGTGTGGGACTCTCCAGTGGAGAGGAAGACAACATCGCCGAAGGACCGGAGTACACCAAAGCCGTCAAAAAGAAAACACTGAAGGAGGTGAGAGAGTGGTCGAACCCCAAACACTACACTGATGCTCGCAGAAGTGAGTTAAAGTTCTCGAAAGGAGCATTGCCGTTGAAGCATTCGACGTCTGCACCTGCATCCAAGGACAAACAGCCCGTCGGTTCCTTCGAAAAGGACTCCCAGACGGCGAAAACCCAAGATAAGGGAAAGGTGTCGAAGAGCAGCCACAAAAGGGAGGCTTCAACGTCGAAAAATAAAGGCCTGAAAGCGGGTACGACTTCGACGTCGACAACCGCGAAAAGTAAAGCTGAAACCCTTGATGCCGAACACGCGTCCGAGATGGAAAAGAAGAAGAAAAGGCTCGAGGCCGAGAAGGCAAGCATCTTTCAACGCAAGAAAGACTTCGACAAAAAAATTAACATTTACAGCATTCCGCCCGAAGACGAAAAGTACGTTGAGGAATTTCAACCATCGCCCACACCAGAACCTGGCAAGGAACAGGAGGAGGAAGAGCTGTACTATGGCGACTCCAAAGGGGAGGAAGACTAGCAAACTTACCAGGGCTCGACATCCTCGGAGGCGCAGGACTTGCAGTGGCAGGATCTCGACGTCGAATCACCGGAAGGTGTAGAATCCTATCCTTCGAGGCCTTCGCCGACGGACGACATAGGGATCTACAATTAGGTCATCATAAGAGCTGCAGACACATATGGAGTGCAGCTAGAGGAAGAAAAACCCTAATCTTGCTTCCTCTTCGAGACATTGTTGCTATCACAGACTAGAAGCCAGTCCCTGCCGATGCTCTCAAGTGTGCTGGACCAGGGGAAGGAGGCCTTCAAGAAACCTGCTATGTGTAAAGCAGTAAGCCCAAGAGAAGAGAAGGAATATAAACATTCTTCAAAGGGACCCCTTGTACATTAGGGGATCATTAGCATCCGATTCAATTATCACATCCACGTCTAGGAAGAGGGCAAATATACCCACAAACACAGGCCCACCTCCAGATAAGGAAAGCAGGAGAATGGACCTAATGGGGAGGAAGATGTAAAGAAGCGCGACGATCCAATGGCGCAGCTCCAATTCCAATGCGCACATTAACAAACACGCCTACCAGCACTGGGAAGAAGTGGCTGAACTCCTAAAACACCTGCCAGAGCAATACCGGAGAAGGGCGAGCCACCTGGTAGAAAAGGGAAAGAACATGGCAAATAGTTGTTTGAAGTATGCCCTAGACGCAGCGGAGACATCAAGCAGGCAGATGATACTTGGAATAACAGAAAGGAGGCATGCCTGGCTAAGAATCTCAGGCTTCAAAAAAGAGGTTCAGAACAATATTCTCAACACACGCTTCAACGGGGAGCAGCTTTTCAGTGCACCAGTTGATGACAAACTAAATCAACTCAATAAGGACAACGTAACAGCTAGGTCCATGAGGGCGCTACAGTTCAGGTATGAGAAGACACCATCAAGGAGGCCAACGGGTAGTGGTAACCACCAACCTATGCCTCCACATCAAACATTCCAACAAGGTTATCAAGGAGGTAATCAGGGACAACAGCAGGGATAGCAGCAGCAAAGCTGGCAGTACCAGCCAAGAGGACAATCCTTTCGAGGGCGCGCACGAGGAAGGGGAAACTGACAGAGAGGGAGTCAACAACCCACTTCCAAGTGACTCCTCAGTAGAACTAACGCACACCCAGCCAACATCTCTAGGGGTGCGGGAAGTGTCAAGACCAAGACAAAGACTACGACCAAATCAAGATTAACAGTACCTCCAGCACACAACACCAGTAGGAGACAGGATAAAACACTTCCTCCAGGAGTGGAGGAAAATCACATCAGACTAATGGATACTAAACCTCATACAATACGGTTACTGTATAGACCTGGAGAAAACCCCTCCAAACAAGGTCAAGAAGCAGAGTACAATCAGCAAAGGAGCATGCACATTTGCTGCAGGAAGCACATGAACCTCTAAATAAAAGAATCATAGAAATAGTACCATACAAGGAACGAAACAAGGGGTCTACTCCACCTACTTCCTCATACCAAAGGTAGACGGAACCTTACGCCCAATTCTAGTTTACAATCAACGAGACTCACTACCAGTTCACAGTACTGGCATTCAGACTCATCCGCACCAAGGGTTTTCACAAAATGACTGGCAGCAGTAGCAGCAACCTAAGGAGGCAAGGGAAACATGTATACCAGTATCTAGACGACTGGCTGGTGAAAGCAAACTTATACAACAAGTGCAGGCGGCACATGGAAGTAGTCATACAAACATTAGCCCAACTAGGGTTTTCAATCTTTTGGGGAAAATCATCGATAGAACCAGAACAAGTGAAGATATTCTTAGATGCAGAGATCAACACCATACAAAGCAAGGTGATTCTAAGTGTGAAGAGAACCTTGGCAATATTGAAAGAGACATGTCTGTACTACAAGGGGCAAGTTCTGACAGTAGGACAGTCAGCAAACTGATGGGAATGATGGCGTCATGCATACATTTGGTCCCAAGTATCCACCTACACATGAGGCCATTCCAAGAATGGATCCAACAACAATGGTCACAAGCAACATGGAGTTGGTAAGATCTAGTGGTTGTCACGCAAGCAGTAAAGCACAAAATAGTGTGGTGGAAGAAAAAGAACATAACACAAGGGAAGCCATTCACACAACCAACTCCAACAGTGAGCATCACAGCAGATTCCTCCCAGATGGGGTGGGGAGCATACACAAACACCCTCAAGGTAAGGGGATTGTGGTCACTTCAGGATGCGATAAAGCACACCAACTACCTAGAACTGAAAGTAGTGTTCCTAGCCTTAAAAGCCTTTCAGAAATATCTGTGAGGTCACAGGGTACTAATCCAAACGGACAATACGACCACCATGTTCTACATCAACTAGCAAGGAGGGACACAGTCACTGACACTATCAGTGCTAGCATAGGAAATATGGAGATGGGCAATTCCAAAACAAATAGACTTGTTAGTAATACATCTACCAGGGAAGGACAAAGTGGAAGCAGACAGACTCAGCAGACAGACGTCGGCATCCCACGAATGGGAAATCAATCACCAAGAAATCCAAAAGATATTCCACAAGTGGAGAACTCTGCAAATAGACCTATTTGCAACACACCAAAATGAAAAATGTCTAAACTTCGCATCCAGACAACAGTGCAAAATACACAATGATAGGATTGTAATGAGAACAGACCCACATTTCATGCCAAAGTTGGTGTCACGGTTCCACATCAAACAGACAATTCAAATACCACGTTTTTTCCAAAAGCCATCCACAAGCACAGAAAGGGCGTTGCATACACTGAACGCCAGGAGGGCAGTAATGCACTATATAGAAAAGACAAAGGAGTGCAGGAATACAAAGTAATGCTTTGTGTCTTTTGCCAGCAGTTTTTTGGGACGACCAGTTACCAAAAATACCATTGCACGGTGGATTGCACAAACCATACAATTCTGTCACAAACAAGCAGGGCAACATTTACAAGGGGCAGCGCATGCTCACTCAACAAGGAAGAAAGGAGCAACAATTGCACTCTCTAGCAAACACACCTATTCAAGACATTTGCAAAGCCGCAACATGATTTTCAGGGCACACATTCACTAAGCACCACTGTGTCGATATTCAAATGAACAAGGATGCGCAAGTGGGACAGGTCTTACAACACATATTCAGTAACCAGAGCTCATCTTCCACCCAGCCACCACAAAACTAACAAACCTCTATAAAGTTTATGCACCGTATAGTGAATCAAGAAAGATTCACGCTGCAAAACTTATAGTTTCTTACCTGTCGGTGTAGTTTCGCAGCTTGAAGACTTTCTGGAATTACTAGCGATCCCACCCTCCACCGCCAGAAAGATGAGACAAGAGGAAGACTTTTAATACAGGAGAAAGACTTTAAAAAGGAGAAAAACTAAAACAAGACGAAGAAAAAATAATCCAAAGATGGCGACCAAAGGTGGGAGCTTCCGGAGGAAGCGCGTCAACGTCACTAAGGAAACTAAGTGGTGGTATGTCGACGCCCACCTGGGCCACGAAAATACAACAATTCCGGACCCAACCACTAGATGGCGGACTAATGCACAGCATAGTGAATCCAGAAAGTCACCGACAGGTAAGAAACTATACGATATCCTCACATGCCTCCATTCCTACTAACAAAAATACTTCATTGTGGCGGCTGTGAGAGATAAGACTGTTATCACCTTTGAGGGCACAAAAGTGGGAATCTTTCAGGCCTTGTCTGCCATTACTCTTCAAAGACACAGGGCCCTGCGACCGGCCACAACCTTTCTTCGAGAGAAGGGTGCGCGTTATCAATTGGGGCCCCCCCCTTGAGGCTTATTGTTATCTCCAATAAGGAAACACACTGGGTGCGCACCCTCAAGGAGGCCCCATCCATCCTCAGCTTTACTATTTCATCTGAAGAGGAACCTCGCTCTCGCAAGATGGTTACACTGCCTCACCTGTCGGCAAAACTACGCCGTCATCAGGAAAATGGAACAAAGTCTACGGCCAAACCCACTGAGTCAGAAAGCCA
The DNA here is from genome assembly GCF_964261635.1 of Lissotriton helveticus. Classification (NCBI taxonomy): domain Eukaryota; kingdom Metazoa; phylum Chordata; class Amphibia; order Caudata; family Salamandridae; genus Lissotriton; species Lissotriton helveticus. The sequence continues at coordinate 235,061,931 of NC_136058.1, forward strand.
CAGGGAATGAGCAGCACTACTCGAGCAACTCCAGCAACAGGGGAATACTTCTGAACCGGAAAATGATTGAGTCCCAACGTGAAGTGCCGCTGCTCAAGGGCACTTCGGGACTCTGACTTAAGTTTTCCTTCATAGTGTGAATTCCGGTTGACCTGCCGCTGCATGAAGTCTGGCTGTGCATAACGCGGCGGAGCTTCACTTTATACTATGTTAAACTACAGATATGTCCAGATGCCATGCACTTGGATCCCCACCGATTGGTATAGTTAACTCCCAGGCGAGGGAGCAGAGTTGTTATGTTGTGTTATTGATTCTATGTATTCCTTTCACTCACAGCACACTCTTAATTGCTATTATTACAGCCAATGCAGTCAGCCTCCTGCAGTGAGCCTCCAGCAGCCAGAGAGCGGAACCACTTCCAACACTTGCTCAGATCGTTCCTATAAGTATGCCATACATAACTAATAATCCGTCACATGCTTAAAATAGTTAGTCTCAATGTTCTAGGCCTTTACACCCTCGTGAAGCATTTAGCTCTCCTTTCCATGATCAGAGAATCCAAATGTGATGTCTGCCTCATACAGGAGACTCACCTCCTTAAGAGAAACTGGCATTGAATGCGCTCTCGCATGTTTGACCGCCACTTTATCTTCCCCTGCTCACGCTAACAAGCTGGAGTTGGATTTCTACTGGCTACACACTTCCCAGGCAGGGTAATCCAATCACACTACTTACTTTGTATCTCCTTACAATCTACTATGTTCACAATAGCCATAGTATACGCCCCCAATGAGCACCAGGAACCCTTTATACTAGATGCTGTGGGCCGAGTGATGACATCCCCCGACTCAAACATACTGATAGGCGGGGACTTTAACGCAACGCCCTCTTGGACAGATCAGCTCTTAGAGTGGGACAAACTGGAGCATTTACAGTGGCAGGTCTCCAGTGGTTAAATGATAGGGAACTCGTAGATGTCTGGCATACGGCCCACCTCAAAGTAAGGGTTTATACTGATCACTCCGCTGTACATGAAACATATAGCAGAATAGAATTCGTCCTTACATCTCCTCACCTGAAGCTTCAGTAACGGATGTGGGAATAGGGTCTGATCACTCGCCTATCATGAAGCTACGCACTCTGTATACCACACCCCGGTTTGGCACTTGGCACCTTAATCCCAAACTACTTGAATACTACTCGACTCGCACCAAAATCGCCGCGGCGATAGACTCATTCCTTGAATTTAATGATACACCAACATACCCATTACACTTCCATGAGTTTCTCTAAAAGTGACGCTACCGGGTACTCTTATAGGCGTAATGGCTAAACACAAAAGAGACAGACGAGATAAGAGACACCAGTTAGAAAGCCAGGTAAATGAACTTAAGGAAGAGCATTTATTTATTTGAAAAGTTTTATAAAGCACAAAAATGTACAAAGTGGTGAAAGCAAGAATAACATAGCACATGGGAACAAGTGAGGTAGTTAAACACACGGTTAAACAAGGGAGAACAATCACGGTCAAAGGGCAGGAGAGTCAGCCAGACTGGAGGGACCAGTACAGTTTCACAAGGTCCATAGAACAAGATAACAAGTGAACAGAAACCATACAATTCAAACAAACCGTATAATCACCCTGGCTCTTTGCACTGCTAAGCAGGTCATCTTGGCTAAATGGGGGGACTGGTGATATTCCAATGAAACTAGAGTGGTTGTATAGACTTTGGACTCTTTGGCATGAAGAAACTGACTGCAGTGCATGAGTGCAAAGTGCCCTTCTTTGATAAAACATGGGGGCCCTACATACACTACCTCTCCCAGGAATTTAGGTATCTGACCTGCCCAGCGTACCTGCGCATTCTTTGCCTTACCCAATCTGTACATTAGCCACCCGATGTCCACATTCCCACATCAAGATCTAGGTCCGCTATTTGCTAGACATACTGCCTTACACCTATTTTCTTGAGAAATGCAGAAAAGCTTGGTAATACTGTTTTTTGTTTCCCCCACTTCACTTCCCTCTCCGCCCATGCAAGTATGTTCATGCCCCACTGGCCAGTGGATGTAAGTGCGGGTTGATTGTATTATTTGACAAAACTTCTAATAAAACATATTTAAACCAAAAGAATGTGCACAGAGTTGTTGCATTGTACGAGTGTCTACACTATCATTTGACAAGGTGCAAGATGCTTGGGCTATTCACAAATCTATCTAGCAATAATTTACAGTCCTGTTGCAGGCACTGTAGGGTGGGCATAACTAAGTGGTCAGGTCAAAGTGTAGTTAGTGCTTATATTATATGTAGACTTATCCTGTTTTAATATACAACTTTGACAGACACTTTAGGGTTAGAACTATCCAGCTCTCATCGTTGATTATTACAAATTTACTCTGAGATAATACATGGCTCTAATGAAGACATTCTGCTGGTATTATTTCTTCTGCTTCAGAGGAGACATGGGGCTATTGTTTCATTTCCTTCTGAGGATTTTGATGGTGTTACTACTGGTAACCTTGCCTGATGCACAGAGGCGGTCAGTACTGGTAATTTTACACGGAATAGCCACTTTAGTAGTTTTGTCTAATGTGATCACTCTCCTAATGCCAATAATATTTATCAATAATGCAGGTTAATTTTATTGATCAGGAGTAGGTCTTCTTACAGAAAAAGTTAAAAATAACTCGTGTAGATACTAAAAATTATATGCTTTTTCTTGCTTTTCAGTTTGAAAATATAACTTCTCTGTACAAAGTGGGCAGCACTAATCGGACAGATAATGAGACTGAAGCTGGAAAAGAGCAGAGTGAGAAGGTAACCTGTCTTTTATATATTTTAGTGCTGTGTACTAAACCAACTTGTTTTCTGGCACTGGGTACATGTTGTAGTTCATCATTTCAATCCAGAACATAGCTGGCCAAGATGAATAGCATATTTGCATGTCTCAAGCAGCAACTGCCTAGCCAGTATTCTGTTGACAAGACACTGAAAGTGTGGAGCATATCTGCTCCTTAAATCATTCACCTGTGTCCTTTCTTCAGGCCTGGCTCTTTCAGAGTTTTCTATTGCTGCTTCCCTGATCTTCTGTCTCAATCTGCGTCTTTAGCTTTTTGAAAGGTTCAGGACTTCTTTGTTGCCCCTGACCTCATTAAAGACCTCCTCAGCACTCCCCTATTCTCTCCACCCTCCCCAATTCTTAAGCCCTGACCATGGTCCCTTGAATTCCACTCTCCCTCCCCGGAAAAGCTCCTTACTGCACTATCCTCCTTCTTGCAACCTACTCTAATTCAGGGTTTTCTCTGCACTCTGTTACTATAGTACTTCTGCCCTTTACCATGGTAATTTGTTTCCCAATGGTGCCTCCTGCATTCATCCTTTCTTTATAGCCCCATCCTTCTGCCCTGACCTTGGCTCCCTGGTGACCTCCACTGCACTCTTTGCTCCCCTCATGTCCCTTATCTCTAGTCCTTGAAAGATCTTGTTTGCTTTCCTCTCCGCTCATTGTCCCCTTTCTTTACTGTGGTCCTCAGTCTTAGTATGTGTTCTCCCTCTCCTCCTTGTCCTCCCTCTGCTCACTTGCATCGGACACAACATAATTGGTTGACTGGGGTCTGTTGCCTGCCCAAATCATCTCACTGGTTGTACCAGCAGCATGGCATCATTGATGGTATTCCTGTGCACTAATCCTTCCTTTTGTTTATCCTTCTTTCTGCTCGACTTCAGACCTCATTTCCTTGAGGACCCGAACTGCAGTCTCGTCCCTTGATTTTACCGTACTTTTTGCCCCATCACCATGTGTTCTTCTCCCCTTTGCCTATATTGCCCATACTCACTTGTGTGCCCCTTGCTCTATATCTAATGCTCCCTCCCCTATTGTTCTCATGAACAATCCTTACGGGCCCAACATCAGATTGGATGCCAAGTCTTCAAGAGATTCTCATATGAGCTCCTTGACCATATAAACCAGGGTTCTCCAACATTTCTGATAGTGAGAACTACTTGTAATCATTAAATACCATTGTCTTATATAAGGACATTATAATTGTACATAAAGGCCAAGTAGCTACAACGTCCCTTCTGGATTACCCAAATTCTGCTCCAGTGTGCATATGCCACTAGCGAAGCAAGAGCTGGGTCTTAAAAAATTTACCTGTGTGTTTCCCAAAAGTACATTTTTCCTTTTGATGTTGTGTGGATCTCCGCGAAGAGGTGAGTATCTCACTGGGCCTTTTAGCATAATTGTCATTCAGTGTACACACATTTTTACCAAGGTCTGGCTGATTACCCTGAAGCCTATTGGTTAATGTCCACAAATCCGCACATCAGAACGTTTGTTAACATTTACATTGCAATCTTAATTACGACTATTAGCAAACATACAGATAAATATATCTCTGCTGTGCACCCCTACCGTACACAGAAGCACACAGTGTAGCTGCCACCTAATCATGACTTACACATTAATACATGAATAGATCACTTCAAAAAGATAAACTCCCTTAAAAAAAGGAAGGAAATGCATAAAGGCAAAGAGAAAAGTAGGAACGGATGAAAGGAGGAGAGAAAAAGAGTAAAGTGACCAAGAAAAAATAGAAAGAGGGAAAAATGGGAAAAGAGGGAAAAACAAAGGAGGCAAATAGAAAAGCAGAGAGGGGAAATTGAATGACCAAGAAAGAGTTGCGGACAAAGAGAAATATATGAAAGAGACCAAAAGATAAAGGACGCGCAAAAAAAGTAAGAAAGGAGAGGAAATAAAAGAAAAGGGGAAAGATTGCATGGAAGAAAGAAGGAAAAGAGAGAAGAAAAGGAGAAACAAAGACAAGGGAGACCAAGAGATAAGACTAAAGAGAAAAGAAAAAGAAAAAAAAGCTGAGAAAAGAAAAAGAAAAAAAAGCTGAGAAAAATAGAAAGAGGAAAAAATAGAGAAAGGAGAAAAAAGAAAGAAGGGAGAGAAAAAAGGACAAGAACAGGCAAAAAAAAGCAAAAAAGACTTATGAAATAAAGAGCAATCTAGAAAAAAAGAGAGAAAGGAAAAAAGTAAGAAACCTAAAAAGGAGAACAGAGAAGTAGAGAAGAATAAATTGTTAAGAACAATTAGAGCTATTAGGATGCCTATTGGGTTAACCACTGATGTAAACAAGATACTGTGATTGGTGGGAACATTCCAACTTATTTTAATGTAGCAAGGCTGTCCAGCTATTCTGGTTATTAGCATCCAAGATAAACTGCAACTCAGTCAATTCATTTGTTTGCCTTTTCTGATTGATACTTCTACAAGCAGATTCCTCACCTCATGACTCCCCTGCAGCCCCCATACTGGATCCTGAAAGTTGAAATAGCTGTCCTGTGCCAGTAGGTGGCACCTTGTCTCAGTTGGTCTACTGCTTCCATTCGGTTACGGCCACAGGAAGTGGTAGAAGGTGCCCCAGCCCCTCATATAATTTCCTTTTCCCATGGTCTTTAACCCAAACCCAGAGGTGCTCTCTTTACAGCATTGCCTACAAAATGTATCAGTGTTTTGTTTTTGGCAGGATGTCTCACTCACAAGTTTGAGTGTAAGCTAAATTGATCATGTAACAAGAAGTTGCAGCTCTTGGACCGACACAAAGTCTGCCTGTGGTGCTTGCCTCCAAACACGACTTCAGTTTGTGCAAGAAGTGGGCCTCATGCATTCTAAGGCTAATAATGCAGCTGGTGAGAGATTCGCCCCTGCCACTGGCTCAGACCCTGCAGCCCCTACTTCTATCCTGGAGTTTCCAGCCCCTGATGCTAACCCTGTTAAGATATCTATTTTCACTCAGGTGGTGCTCACCTTCTTCATCTGCACACTGACTCCCTCTAGTGTGCCTGTGGGAACAAGACTTTGTCAAGACCTCCAACCCTTGTCTCCATCCCCACTACCAGTCGCCCCTGCTCCTTTCACTCCTGATCTAGTTCTGGTGCTGGCCGAACCACTTCCTGTGCAAAGGTCGTGCTGTACGCTCCACCGTCTCCACTGACTTTGGACTACAGAAAGTGAATGCCATCTTAGCCCGATCCAGTCATATAGCAAAGCAGATCTTGAAGGAAAAGTTCCCTAACAGGTCTTTGTCTCCTGAAGAGTTTTATGGTGGGCTTAAAGCCATTTTGGCTCAGATCAGATCCTTTATTGATGCCCATTGTTACTTATTATGACAGTAGCAAAGCAGGAGGTCTTTTTCCCCCTATGTGCACAAATAGTGGTGACTGTTAAACCCTTCACAATGGTCTGATTACTGCACCTTCAGGACCCCCCACATTGGAAGTCGCTTCATTAATGCCTGGCCTGCAAAATGTACTTGTATTATCTTTTTCATTGTAGGAGAATAAAGCTAACCTCTTCACTGAATGCAGCAGCCTGCACGTTCTGCAGTGTAGCTCCCATTCAACGAAGGGCTTATTGGTCCATTTTAGTCTGCTTTGAAAACTGGATGGTGTGTCTCAACTCACAGGACGTGTATTTTCATAACTTTTAGTATTGGTACTTATACAAGTTCCTCTGCGAGAGGTATCCCCCTCTTGAATTATATTTGTTCAGTTGTTCAGGCCTTACATTTAGGTGCATATTCATTAATGTAATTATGCATTGCAACATGATATTTCAGTCGGCACCGAGATCACGCTTCTGACGCCCTGAAGCCTACCAAAAAGCCTTTTGGCTCAGAAAAGACTCCCTCCAAACCGAGTTCGAAGCCCAGACCTTCGGATCGAAACACAAGTCCGGCACCAACCATCACCATTTGGTGCCGGAAAAAATGTCGGAACCAAAGCCATCAGCGGTTTCCACTCCGGCATCAAAAATGTTGGCGCCGAAACAGACAGAAGTGCAGAAAAGAACTGCAAAGCCCAGTTTCAAGACCCCAACCGAAAAACCGGATCCGAAATAAAAGATTTTGTATATCCATCCATAGACTGGCTATATCACCACTAAAGTGACTCTAAAAAGAAGTGCTGATGCAGAATTTCACATCCCTTTAATGAAGAGATCTGTTGGAACTAACCCTTCCCCTCCTCCTCCTCCTCTTCCTCAACCTATTCTTCCTTCATCACCACCTTCCCCTCCGCTTCAACCAATTTCACCTGAACATTCACCAACACATACACCTGACAACCAGGATGATGGGGATGATGATCAGGATAGGAACGATAAGCCATTTCAAGACCCATGGGACAGTCATAACACCAATTCGCCCACGGGAAATGATCCCGACCTGTACCGTACCAAACCCTCTCCACCAGATGATAGTGTACGTTACATTGAATTACTAGGCAGAACTGCCAACTACCATGGGGAGCAACTACATAAGGAGTCATTAGAAGAGGATTTCTTATTGAAACCCTCAAAACAACGCAGAAGTCATCACATGCACTACCCATGCTTAAAGGATGGTCGAGCATGTAGATGACATTTTTAATGACACAGTCAGAGCTTGCATTCTTACCCCTAGAGAGGACAAGAAGTACAAGCCCGCACCATCGGACCCGGTATATATAAGGGGGCAATTGCCACTAGAGTCCCTGGTGGTGTCCAATGCAAGAAAAAGAGCCAACTCCCAGACAACAGGAGAGGCTCCACCTCCTGATAAGAAATCAAAACTCATTGACCCTTCTGGGAAAAGAGTAGCTTCTCAAGCAGCTAATTTCTGACGTGTCTCCAACACTCAGTCACTTTTAGCATGATATGACCGCGCGTACTGGGATGAAATGGAACAACTAATACAATATTTACCCCCGAACACAAATCTAGAGCACATGATCTGGTTCATGAAGGGCAACTTATTGCTAATGATCAAATAAGATTCTCTCTAGATGCTGCAGACACCGCTGCTAGAGCTATAAACACTAGTGTCCTTCTAAGAAGGTATGCCTGGCTCCGTATATCCGGTTTTAAACCTGAGGTTCAAACCTCCATTTTAAATACCCCATTCGATAAGGAACATCTATTTGGCCCAGTGGAGGTAGCCAAATCTATGGGAGCCCTTTAGTCCACACAGGGTTGTGCTTCCTATCGACATTCCTTTTACCGAGGGGGTTCCAAAAACACCTTTATCAGAGCCTACATCCACATATAAGAGCAATAACCAACCCTCTTCATCTAGAGGTTATTTCAAGGGAGGTTACAGGGGTAACAGCGGTAAGGGCAGGGGCCGGGGTTCCAACACATGCACCTCCCCCGCCAACACACAAAAAGTGACTTACCTCCACTCCCTTATCCGTTCTGGTTACTGCCTGGAATTAATCACCGTGCCTCCAAATATTCCACCAAAGCGCCAAAAACTATCACCAGACCATCTACACCTCCTCTTTTTTTTTATTCTCTTTTTTATTAAGCATCTATCATTTTTCTGCACAAATACAATTCATGTTACAGCACACATCATTAATTCTACAAAGTCAGAAAATTACAATATACACCTATAGGAGAGTAAAAAATGACATAAGAAATACAAATAAACCAAGAGAAACCAAAAAACAAAGAAAAAATAAGACACGACAAGCTTTTATACCTTTATATAACAATCGTCAAGGTAACCTCCGCCTGCCCTTCACCAGCCCTACCATTTTTCGAGCTAGTTATGGGTTGCCATATCTTCCGCCCTAATATCTTAACTCTTCGCCCCTTCCTATCCTATATTGCTTTTTCCAGGTTATACATAGCGAGAAGGCTTGCAATCCATGTTTGGAACGAGGGGGGAACCTTATCCAGCCAAGTCCTTGCTATGCAAATACGATAACTTGCCACAGAGACAAACAAAAATTCCACTGGCAATCCCTCTGCACCTTCCCCGACCCCCAAGATAATTAGTTCATCTGTAAGCTTTATCTTAATCTTTAGTGAAATTTCCATGAATCCCTCAATCGCGTTTTTTAAGGTATACAACTGTGGGCATTGTGCAAACATATGTACAATGTCTGCATCATTAGAATCGCAACGAGGACATATTATTCCGGACGTGCCGCCCCATTGTGCTATTCTAGCCGGGGTATGATACAGTGAATAAATAGTCTTATAATGTTGAGATTGTAATGTGGCTGAACAGAGCACAGTACGTCCCAAATCGAGGGATGCCTGGAAGCCTTCTGAGTCGGTCCCCAATGTTTCTATCCATTTTAGGGCATATTTCCCCCTGTCATCACTTTTAGTTGCACTGAGTTCTGCGTAGAGCTGCCTAATTGTACAAAAGGTGGAACGTTCTATATGTTCCATTACTTTGCTCTGACCAAGACCTAATAGGCCACCCTGCTTTTGTAAAAGAAAGCTTCTTATTTGTAGGTACTTAAAAAAGCTGCGACCTTCTAGCCCGAATTTAGCTTGCAGTTCCCCAAACTGTAGCATACCCCCCTGAATATCCAGGAGATTACCAACCTTTACAATCCCCTTGTTATTCCAGTCCCTCATGATTGTATCCCTAAAAATATCTCCCGGTAATGAGCAATTCGTGTAAAGCCGTGTATAGTTCACGATAAATTAGTTAAAAGCTGGTACGAAGGAGGGATTGCACTACCCAACCTTCAATTGTATTACTGGGCCTCCCAGCTTAAGATAGTAAATCAATGGATCCACGCCCCGCGGGGGGACCCCGCGTACCAAGCGGACTGGTCACAGCTGGGAACGGACGGCATGCTTGCGGTGCTGTACAATCGCGCACGGGCCCGAAAACTGATCGGTCCGACGCTGCACACGGTATCCCTGTGGCATGCAGCGCAGTCACGACTCGGGTGGCAGGGGAAAATTACAAACATGACGCCATTGTGGGACACGAAATCACTAGGTAACTTAAGAGCCAGTAAGGGTTTCGCACAATGGGACCAAATAGGAATTTCGGTTGTAGGAGACCTTTGGGATAAGGGCTCAGTGGTCGCATTCTCACAACTGCGACAACAGTATGGTATGGGGCCCAATGAAACATACAGATATGTGCAAATCCGGCACGCCCTACTGCACGCAATCCCTCCTGACACAGTACTCCCGGAATCCTCTCCACTGGAGGACAGGTTGCTAACTGACTTTATGGAACAGAAGGCAACCTCCCTTACATACAAAAAACTGATTAATAACCTGCCGGACCCCACACAGAAACTCCGAGAGAGATGGGCCGGGGAACTGGGGGATATGGACGACTCGGAATGGAACGAGGCGTTGGCCTCACCAAGGGAGGTGTGCATCTCAGCTAGGTTTAGGCTGGTTCAGCTCAAGATCCTACACCGCACCTACTATACCAGAACACTTTTGCACAGGATACAGAGAACACCACACCCCTTCTGTCTCAGGGGCTGCGGGGAGGAGGGGACCCTGCTACACACACTATGGGACTGCCCATTACTCCAAGAGGTATGGAAACAGATTATGCGAACAGTCTCCCAGGCCCTTGAAATTTCGCTCCTGCCTGAGCCCCGCAAATGTCTGTTAAACATTTGGGATCCTACTGACCTGAACAAATATGAACAGCTGTGGGCCACGTTAGCTATGACAGTAGCAAAGAGAGACATAGCGCAAAAATGGGGTGCGCCGGACTTGCCGACAGTGTCGGGCTGGGTTAGAAATATGGACCTCCTCATGGTGAGGGAACGGGCAGTGTATGTGTTGCGGGCCTGTCCGCGTAAATGGAATAAAATATGGACACCATGGAATAAATATAGGGGAGAACCATGTGACCCGTTGCCGGAGGATGAAGATCTGGAGTCAGAGGAGGAGGACGATTAATGGGGACGGAATGGTATGAGGCACTCTGATTTGTGTGGGGGTGGAGGGAGCAGCAACTGTAAACTCTGAACCAATGTATGAGCTCTATGCAGTGGATGACACCAGTATATGAAAGGACACAACTATATGCGGTGGTGATGACGTTAGTTAAGTTCTTTTGTAGAAATCATTTTCTTTCCATACGTAGAAGTCACTGAGAACTAATTGCAGTTTTTAATAGGTGGGCGAATTACGAACTGGATCTGAGTGTGGAATGTTGAACTATGTGATTCTGTAAGGAATTATATGCAACTCTTTCCTCCTTACATGTTATGAAAATTAATCTTGTACACCGATCTGTCCTGTAACTTATCCATCTATGCAGACATACTGAGACAATATGTAACGGATGCAAGCAGTGAAATTGATGAAAATAACTTCTGCGTCTATTTGTCAATAAAGTTTAAAAAAAAAAAAAGATCTCTAAAAAAAAAAAAAAAATATGGAAACACCTCAATGATTACCATTTTGGCGTTGCAGGAAACACACCTCAAAGAGACCGAAGAGCTACGACTCCGTCACAAAAGTTATCCCTTATTTTACAGATCATCTGCCAACAACAAGCAAAAGGGAGTTGCTCGCCTCTTTCGAAGTTCGGCAAAGTTCCAACCCAAAGCCATTAAGGGAGACCTGGAAGGGAGAGTAATTATGGTAAAAGGGAAATTGAGGGGCAGACTCTGCACTTTTATTTCTACCTACACCCCCAACTCCGGGCAAGCGATGTTCTTGACTTCCCTTCTGAACTTGTTCGCAGAAGGCCCGTTGTATTTCTGAGAGACTTCAACCAGACCTGGCACGCCGAACCATCTCTGATTACTTTGAACTAAATCACCCACAGGACACTTCCCCCCCCAGAATAACTGAATCTGAAAGAGGCACGTTCGTGATGGATTCCTTACCTTAGAATATCCCCAGGCATTAGACTGGATCTGGAAAGTTTTGCTTGGCTGTCCCCCGCGCGTCGGTAGGTGGCGTCCTGCAGATCCGGGTCCGTCACTGGCGCCGTCAGCGCCGAGTTGACGTCACGAGGGTACTTGGGCGCCACCTATGCGTGCTGACTTCAGTTATTTCTTTTTCCGCGCCAGCAAGCGCAGATCTGGATTGAGCACGTACCTCAGTCACTTTTTGACTACTTTTTTGAGGCTTTTGTCTCCTTTTTTTCTTTTTTTTTTTCTGGTGCCCGGCTTTAAGTCTTGTGGGTCGTGCCGCCGTAACATGTCAGTGGCGGACCCCCACGATGTGTGGCTCTACTGCCTAGAGACAGACCACGACTCCAGGAACTGTTGAGACTGTTAAACCATGGCCCGAAGGCCTTGCGGGAGCAGCACCGGAAGTTGCTGGAGGTCCGGCATTCCTCTCACCGCTGCTCCAGGTCTAGGGGCTGTTCCCGAGACCGCTCACGAGACCGGAGCTGCCGCTCCTCGGGCTCCAAGTCTTCACCTTCAGATTCCGGTAAGTGACGCCATAAAAAGAAGTCGAAGAAGCATGTTCGCTCTCCGGTGTCCCCCCGTCGCTCCCCGGAGGTGGACGAGGGGGACCGGGGCTCTGCCCCTGCGGCGCCTCTGGAGCCGGGGAGTCCCACCCGCTATACCCGGGTCCTTCGGCGACTCCCGAACAGATGCAAGAGTTTCTTGCTGCCATGGACTGCCTTTTTAGGCCCCAGGTTCCCGCCGGTACACCTTCGGGCCCTGCGGTCCCGTGTCCAGATCCTGCTGGCCCGATGGCTCTGGCGCCACATGATCCTACGCCGCTGGCTCCAGTGCCACAAGGTGCAGCGCTGCCGGCTCTGGCGCCACTCTCAGCTCCACCTCCGGTGCCGCACTGGGTGCCGTTTATCTCACCCCTGCCCCGGTTCCCAGACCATTTTGTTCCGGCCTGGGATCCACATTGGGATGCGGCTCCGGCCGGCGCCATTTTTGACGCCGTTTCCAACGCCATTCGTCCCTTCTCCAGCTCTGCCGTCGCTACCGACCCCCTCTACGCCAGAGGCGGACGACGACTGGGATGGGACCAAGGACCCCCTTGCCCGGCAATGTGACTCCGAGCAAGATTGGGTGGATGACCTGGAAGACACGGGTGAACTCTGTTTCTTCTGACCCGGGGTTAGCCTCTCCTCAGCCTACTATGGAGGAGGGCACTACACTGTGGTGCTCCGTCAGGCTGCGGAGGCTCTCAACCTCGACCTCTCTACAGTGGCCCTCAAGACCAACCTCCTTACGGAGGTGCTTCAGACAATGTCTGCATCGTCGGAGCTGCTGCTCCCTTTCAATGAGGCCCTTACCGAAGTCCTCTTGGGCACCTGGTTACGGCCGGCCACGGGGGCGCCCATAGATAAAAACGTCGCCAGGCATCATCGCCCGCCACCTGGTGATCCTGCCTTTCTGACCACTCACTCTATACCTGAGAGCCTGGTCATTCAGGCCTCGGCGTTGCAGAGTGCCTTTCCCACGGCTCTGCCGGATAAGGACTCTAAAAGGCTGGAACAATTTGGCAAGAGTTTGTTCCCCTCGGCCAGCTTAGGGCTGCGGTCGGTTAACACCGCCTGCTTGTTGGGCCGTTACTCCCACGCAGTGTGGGATTCCGTCGCTCAGGTCTTGCCTCAGTGTTCTGGGGAGGTCCAGGCTTCCTTTCCCAAGCAATTGCAGAAAGTAAGGATCCGGCTAAATTTGCCATCAGGGGGGTTTTGGACACCGCTGATTCATTGGGCAGGGCAATTTCCTCGACTGTGGCGTAGCGGCGCCACGCCTGATTGCGTTCGACTGGGTTCCGGCCCTATGTCCAGGGCTCGCTCATGGACATGCCCTTTGATGGCTCCCGCCTCTGTGGCGTCAAGGCCGACAATGCCCTGGAGCGATTTAAAGACTCTCGAGCCACAACCAACTCCTTGGGTCTTTCTACGAAGAACCCTGCCACTCCTGGGTTTCGTTCCTTTCGTGGCCACAGCAGGGGCACCCAGGCACGCTCCTCCAACAAGCCTGTGCAGAACCAGCCTTAACTGGTTCTGCACAGCTGGGAACCAGCGTGCGGGTCAGTCCACCTCCACCCCCGCTGCATCCGCCTCCAAGCATCCCCAATCTGAGCTTCAGGGAGCACCCCACGCTGGTGGGTGGCAGGGTCCGCCACCACTGGTGCAACATTACATCAGACAAGTGGGTGCTGCAGATAATCTGCCATGGTTACTCACTCCCCTTTTTGTCCCCCACCCCCCTCCCCCCCCCAGCCATGCCACCTCGGTACCACCACATGTCGGGAGATCATTTGGCTCCTCTACGTCAAGAAGTCACGGCCCTCCTGGCCAAGGGGGCCATCGAGTGCGTCCCTGGTCAGGAAGTAGGGAATGGGTGTTATTCCCACTACTTCCTGGCCCCCAATAAGAACAAGGGGGGGCCTGCGCCCTATCTTGGACCTCCGGGACGTCAATCGCTTCCTCCGGAAGGAGAAGTACAAGATGCTGACTCTGACTCAGGTCCTGGCTGCCCTTGACCCTGGAGACTGGATGGTAGCGTTGGACTTGCAGGATGCTTATTTTCACATCCCCGTCCTGCCGGCCCACCGGCACTACCTGTGCTTCACCGTAGGCCAGGAGCATTTTCAGTTTGCCGTGCTCCCCTTCGGCCTACCAGTGCCCCTTGGGTGTCCACGAAGGTGATGGCGGTGGTCGCGGCTCATCTGCGCAGGTCTGGGGTGTCAGTCTTCCCCTAGCTGGATGACTGGCTTTTGAAGGCGGGCTCGCCCCAGGCAGTCAACCACCTCCAGACTACGGCTGACCTCCTGCATTCGTTGGGGTTCTCCGTCAACGTGCCGAAGTCGCACCCGAGTCCCTCTCAGAAGCTCCTCTTCATCGGAGTGGTTCTCGATTCGAACCTGTTTCGGGTTTATCCTCCCGAGCAGCGAGTCCGGGATATTCAGGCTTGGATTCCGATCTTTCAGCCTCTATCGCAGGTTTTGACCCTCCGGCTACTGGGCCTGATGGCCTCCTGCATCCTGCTGGTGACACATGCCAGATGGCATATGAGGGCTCTGCAGTGGGACCTGAAGTTCCAGTGGGTGCTGCATCAGGGCAACCTGTCCGACCATGCTCAGATTTCGGAGGGCGCTGCACGGCAGTTGCAGTGGTGGCTCACGAATTGCTATTGGGTTCAGTGGCAGATGCCTCTCCCTTCCCCCAACCGGAGCACACTGTGGTGACGGATGCCTCCCTCCTAGGATGGGGAGACCACTTGGGAGAGGCAGAGATCAGAGGCCTCTGGTCTCCGGCAGAGTCCCTTCTCCATATCAACCTTCTGGAGCTGCGGGCGATCAGACTTGCACTGAAAGCATTCCTTCCCTCTGTCGGGAAAAGTGTTGTGCAGGTGTTCACGGACAACACCACCGCCATGTGGTATTGCAACAAGCAGGGCGGGGTGGGGTCCTGGACCCGGTGTCAAGAGGCTCTGCACCTCTGGACAAGGCTGGAACGTCAAGGCATTACCTTGGTGGTTCAACACCTAGCAGGTTCTCTGAACGCCAGGGCGGACAAACTCAGCTGTCGGTGCCTGATGGATCACGAATGGCGTCTGAACCCTGACGTGGTGCAAGGTCTCTTTCTGCAGTCGGGAGAGCCTTGGTTAGATCTATTCGGCACCGAAGAAAACGCGCAATGTCGTCAGTTCTGCGTGTTGGAATTTCCAAGGCGGCGCTCGCTCGGAGACTCTCTTCGTCGCAAGTGGAGTTTCGGTCTGTTGTACGCTTTTCCGCCTATACCACATCTGCCTATAGTGCTGAAGAATATCAGGCGCGACCAGGCCCAAGTCATTCTTGTGGCGCCGGATTGGGCTCGGAGAGTATGGTATCCAGAGCTACTCAGTATGAGCGTCGATCCTCCGATCCGTTTGCCTCTTTGGGAGGATCTTCTGTCGCAGCAGCAGGGGATGGTCCTCCACCCGAACCCGTCCTGTCTCCACCTCAATGCGGGGAGATTAAGCGGCGACAGTTGACACCTTTCGTTCTTCCTCCCGAAGTCTGTGATGTCATTTTAGCAGCCAGGCGTCCCTCCACCAAGACGGTGTACGCCTGCAGGTGGAACAAATTTGTGGCATGGTGCACAGCAAAGGCTGTGGATCCCCTTTCTGCCCCCCTTTTGGAAGTCCTTTTATTCCTTCGATCTTTGGCCCAGCAGGGGTCTACTCTGGGCACTATCAAAGGTTATCTTTCGGCCATCTCCACCTTTCTGCGGCTTCCAGATCAGCCTTCTCTTTTTAAGTCCCTGGTTGTTAACCGTTTCCTTAAGGGCATTACGCATACGTTTCCACCCGTGTCCTTCATAATGCCTCAGTGGGACTTGAATCTTGTCTTGACTTTTCTGATGTGCGCTCCCTTTGAGCCCCTTCATAGCTGTCCCTTGCATCTTCTCACTCTAAAGACAGCTTTCCTGGTTGCTATCACCTCTGCCAGAAGAGTGAGTGAGCTCCAGGCCCTTTCTTCCAAACCTCCTTTCCTTTCTGTTCATCCGGACAAGGTGGTTTTAAGGACCCGTCCTTCTTTCTTGCCAAAGGTTATTATGCCCTTCCACATCTGGCAGACCATCACTTTACCCACCTTCTTTCCGCCTCCGCATCCTTCAAGGGAAGAGGAGAGGCTCCACCGTCTGGACCCAAAACATGCGCTCGCATTCTATCTGCAGCATACTCAACAGTTCTGGGTGGATAATCCGCTCTTTGTTGGCTACGTGGGCTCCAAAAAAGGTTTGGCCGTGCACAAACGGACCATTTCCAGGTGGGTAGTTATGTGCATCAAAGCATGTTACTCCTTGGCCAAGAAGGAGCCTCCTGTGGGACTGCTTGCCCATTCGATCAGGGCTACTGCAGGCACTACTGCCTTGGGACGTGGCGTTCCCTTGCAGGACATTTGTCAGGCAGCTACGTGGGCCTTGCTGCACACGTTTACCAAGCACTACTCCCTTGACAGTCAGGTCTGGAGAGACGGCTTCTTTGGCCGTTCTGTACTTCGTGACTTTCTGGTGTAATCTCGTTCGCAGTCCCACCACCGGGGTTGGTATTGCTGGGGTATCTATTCTAAAGTAAGGAATCTATCACTAACGTGTCTCTTTCATATGCACAAGTTACTACTTGTGTAACGATATATCTGTATGAGACATTAGTCAGTGATAGATTCCTTACCGCCCCACCCATCCTCCCCGTTCTGCGAACTGATTACTAGGGTTAAGGTCATCCCCTTTTTAGGGCCCTATTTTTATGCACCAATGGTCATTATCTTGCATGGCTCTGCGTTTCTGGTGTGGAAAGTAGTTAACAAAACAGACGTCAGCGCGTATGGGTGGTGCCTAAGTACCCTCCCTGACGTCATCTGGGCACTGACTGCACCAGTGACGGATGCAGAGCCGCATGACGCCACCTACTGACGCGCAGGGGTACTGCTAAGCAAAACTTTCCGTGTCCAGTCCGACGCCTGGGGATATTCTAAGGTAAGGAATCTATCAATAACTGTCTCTTCCAGATGTATCGGTACACAAGTAGTAACTTGTGCGACTCGTTTAAAGCAGTCTTCCGGGGTAAATGCGTCCAACTTAATGCTTCTCTGAACAAACAGAGGACTAAGGAAAGTGTGGATCTCGAGGGGGAACTAGAGAAAGTGGAGAAAGCCCACAAGGCAGCGACATCTCGAGTACTGCAGAGACAGCTTAGCGCACGGGAGGGTAAACTTAAAGCTATCTATGACACAAAAGCCAGTATCTTTGGTAGATTTTATGGGGACCTGTACACAGGCACACTTCCAGATACAGCCTTGCAACAACACTATTTAGATTCTTTGATCTTCCCTGCATCCCATCAGTGGAGAACGACCGATTTAAATGGGCCAATCACGGCCGAAGAAGTAGGGCAGGCTATTGCAAAACTCAAACTTCACAAAGCCCCAGATCCAGATGATCTGACGGCACACTTTTGTAAGATTTATGTGTTGGAGCTTATCCCCCCACCTCACCGGGATCTTCAACGCAATAGCTGAGGATTCCATTGTTTCGACCTCTATGGCTGAGGCAGTAATCACAGTTATCCCTAAACCAGCGAAAAATCCCCAAAGTTGTGCCTCTTATAGGCCCATTGTGCTGCTGAATTTAGATGCAAAGATCTGTTCTGCAATTTTGGCCGCTAGGATAGAAGACCTAATGCCCACACTAATCCACTCTGATCAATCAAGCTTTATTAAGTGAAGGCAAACGCATGATAATATTCGGATAACAATACACCTGATTGAAAAAGTCTTTAAATTTAAACTTCCGGCAATCTTGATGGGTCTAGACGCAGAAAAAGCCTTTGACAGGGTGGGTTGTTCGTTTCTCTTCCTTACCTGGTCAGGGCCAATTATAAACACCCACACTCCCGAGTACAGGTCAACGGATACCCATCACTTCCATTTGCGCTTAGCAGAGGAACGAGAAAGGGATGCCCGCTCTCCCCTCTCCTATTTTCCCTTAGTATCGAACTCCTGGCAGTTCAATTTAGAGCCAGCACATAGATTCAGGGAATATGCTTTGGGGGTACAGAGCACAAGGCGTCATTCTTTGCAGATGATATATTGCTAACACCCACGGATCCTGGCCCCTCGCTACGGGCAGTACAGGTAGTACTAGGAAAATTTGAAGCGGTGGCAGGTTTTAAAGTTGATCTATCGAAATTCTCCATACAAAATCTGATACTCACTAAGGGCGAAGCGACAATGGGCGAAATGTTCCCTTCTATATCTAGGCATTCAACTCATCCCAAGGATAGAAGACCTGTACAAGGCCAATTACCCCTGATTGGTGTCACAAATTCAACAAGATCTTCAGCCACAGCTTTCCAAACTTTTCATGTTGGTGACACACTTTTTAGACATGCATCATTTTTGCGACCCAGTAAGGCAGTGTAGCGAGCTAGGTGTAGCGAGCATGCGTAGTGAGTGAGCCCGAACCCCCTAAGTGGGCAAATGGTGCATTTTCAAGCAAATTTGAGAAAACAGGAAGGTTAATAAAGCAATTATGGAGTAGTGTGGCTCACTGGTTAGAGGCGGCAGGCCTGAGAGCAGAAGTCAGCCTGGGACCAGGGTTCAATTCCCGACGCGGCAGGGTTGTGGACCTTGGTCAGCGGACTCGATAATTCTCGCTTCGGTGCTTACTCTAATCAGGGGTTCCACTCGGCAACTCTGGGCATTAGCTTGCCTAATCTCCACAACGGCCCCACCAATTCCGGGGATGCCTGGCTCCACCTTGGGGACTCCCAGCAAGGGACCATCCCACAGGGAAAGCCAGGACGGGTTCCCCAGAGTTATACAGCGCCGGGACGCCCCGTTGCTGGGGCAGCTGTGCGCTTTACAAGTATACTACATTTACATTTACATTTACATTTACATTTACAATTGTGAATCTGTTCTAACAAAGACAGTGAGTGGCAAAACTGGGTGTAAGGTTAGGTTTGTGCCTGAAACAAGAATATAATCATGCACACATTGACACATGCCCCAGTGCTTTACGGCACAAAAAGGGCGGGTGCACGCACTGCCAACCCTTTCAACCATGCACAAAGTCTGACTGCTGCCAAGTCCATGAAGGGCAATATATAAATGTACATATCAGTGTTGAAGGTTAAAATGACACGTTTTCACCTTCCAGTATTGCTTGTGAAAATTGTACATTTTCAAATTTGAAGAATTGTTCTTCTAGGTTTGAGTAGAAATAAAATATGTATGCAAAGGTACATACATTGCATAAACCTTACGAGGGAGCAAGGTGTGTTACTGCTTCTGCTCTTCCGGCTGTTGGGCTAGTGCTAGTTCTTATTACTGTTATCGTCTGTTTGGGATGTAACAAATGCATTTGTCCTAAAATGTAAAGAAATCAATGATTTCAGGTTGGGTATAGGAAGAGAAGAAGTTAGATTTTCTGTGTTGGAATAAGTGGCTTTATTAGTGTTAAACGTTGACATTTAACATTATTACCTCAAATATTTCATCTGTAATGCAACTGGTGCTCCTCTAAAGCTGTATGATACCTTTGGGTCGAGTTTGCGCTATATAAAACTACAACAACAAAAAAGGTTATTTTATGTTTAGTTTGAAGTGAGATGGTCTTGATCAGGGATGATGTTCCGGTTTTGTGTGGATTCGTGTATTTCTGGGATCAAAGCTTCCTTTGTTCAGACCCAGATTCTTCATCCTCCGCCCGAGGTGAGGGCCATGTTCCTACTGTTGCTCACTGGAAGTAAGAGTGTTGGGCTTCCGTTCATGCTGAGTGAGTTCTGTGGGACCTGGGAAAACTCCTGCCAGCGTTGAGTCTCCCTTCCCATCTCAGGTTCCAGCTCAGCAGCCCATCCCGTTTTAATTGGAGACGGCCTTGTTAAACCCATCTTTTCCCTTCAGCCCTGTTGGCCCAGGGATGCCGGGAGAACCGCTCTAACTAGAAAACAAACTGCATCCTCTTCATCGAAAGAAACTGCGTTCTTTGGAAATAAGGTCTTCACACCTGTGCCTGTCTCTCGCTTAAGTTTCCTCTCCCGACATCCTTTCTGTTTTCCCATTTCTTTACCCGCCCTCCCCCCAATGCCTGCCTCAGACCCACTTGTTTTCCCGTCTTCTCCTGTCCCAGCCTAAATGAAAACGATCCTCACTCCCTTCTGTCTCTGAGACTCGCCCGCCAAAACCCCAACATACCATGGCATATAATAATACTGATCGCCTGACTTATAGATTTACAAATATTGCTGAAGCTATACGGATTGTTGTTCAATGCCGTCCTTGCTGGCCACATGTTGATGCTCCTCGCGTTTTTCAAATGTTCAGAGTAAAATTAAATAATTTAAGTGGCAACATTGTTTTTACCTCTCATGGTTACGGGAGCACCCGGGCTGCCTCTCCTATCAAAACTGCGCCGTACCGATCGCATGGAATGGGGAGCAGAGGCTGCTCTGTGGACTGTCTGCCCATTGGACGCGCGCTGCAAAGGGAACAAGGCCACACGCATGCGTAATGCTGTCCCTCTCCTTCCTCCGCGTACCGTACTGCGTCACTGACATGCGAGGTCCTGCTCAAAAAGTTCATTTTTCTGCATCTCGTTGACATCGTGCGACACACCCACACATGGCAGGTGACACAGTACTGTGTCGTGACACAGAGTTTGGAAAGCTCTGCCTTAAGCGATGGAGGCCATTATACATCTCCTTTCCTGGACGCATAAACGCCATCAAAATGACAGTATTACCAAAATTCCTCTACCTATTTCATGCGCTCCCAGTTGACTTAGATCGTGATCTATCACCCAGATTGCGCTCCCTTATTACTAAATTTATCTGGCAGGGTGGAAGAGTACGACTTCACTTTCACGTGTTAGGGCGCTCTGAAAAAGAAGGGGGGTAGCATTGCCGGATTTCTCACTTTATTACCAAGCAACACAGTTCAGAGTGGTTGTAGAATGGTGTACGTGGGATTCCGATAAACATTACCTCCACATGGACAGGGAGATAGGGGGCTGAATGATCTGGGGTGTCCTTTGGAAACGGAAAAAACGATAGGCCAGTAAAGGCACCCCAACACGAACTACACTAAACGTTTGGGATGAGGTCACGAAAAAAGAGGGATGGACATCTTTCCCCTCCCCTGATACTCCTAATAATTTCAACCCTGGTTTCCCTCCGGCGCTTCATGAAGGCCCTTTTGATCGATGGCGAGAAGGGGGTTGCCTGATGATGTCAGACATGTTTCACAATTTTGACGAGCTCACGTTTGAGAGTTGTCAAAGGGAGGTTCCAGGTCCCAAAAAGCGAGCACTTCCATTAATTCCAAATCAAACGCTGGGTATCTCAGCCGCAGATGAGAGACGCCGCCACGAGAGAACGTACACTAATAGAGCAACTGGTACGGAGGGCAGGCACCATGAAAGGGGCAATCTCTTCAATATATGCCATGTTATTATCAACAATAGATGTCCCACAGGCACGATACATGCCTTTTTTGGGAACAAGTGATCGGAAGAGATATTACTGAGGGGTGTAAACATATATGGGAGGGATCTAGCCAGACACAACCACTCAGTGGCCTTGAAGGAAGCCCACTATAAGACACTTTTTGACTGGTGTCTGTATCGCACAAAATTCAAAAAGATCTTTCCAGACACTTCTGACCTCTGTTGGCGAGGTTGCAGCCTGCAAAGAGACTTTCGCCACATGTGGTGGGATTGCCCTGGTATCCGTGCTGTTTGAGAAGAAATCCTTTTACATCAAAGACGTACTTGGTTACCCCATTCCGATAACTATAGAGGGAGCTCTTCTGGGCATCAGGGATCCTGATCTTGAACACCAGACGAAAGCAAACAAGCCAATAATGTGGGCGTGCTTAGGGGAGGCCAAAATAACAATAGCAGCAGCCTGGAAAAAAAGGAAACACCAGCTGTATCGTTGTGGCACTCCCGGCTCTGGAGAATTCTCACCATGGAAAGGTTGGCCAATATTTTTAGAAATGAGTACAAGAACTTTGAATATAAATGGGGCCCGTTCGTAGCCTTTTTGTCTCGTGGCCTGCCATCAGTGGTCTGCCCACCTTCCATACGAACCATGCACCTATTCCAGTTCTGAAAATGTCTAGAGGGTGGTCCCATACCACTCCACATGGAACAGTAGTGTCTCAAGCGGAACAGTTGGTAAGCTGGCATTACCTTTCTTCTAGGACACATCTGAAGGTCCGACAGTGGGTTTCAGAGATACCACCACCACCGGGGAAGCGTAGGAGGGAGGGTTAGGGGGCGATTGTGTACTGGTATAGTTTTGGGGGTACCCCCTTTTGTTTGACTCAATAAAACAGGCATGATTTGTAGCATGGGGGGTGCGGTGGGACTTCTCAACATGAGAAACTGGATTCATACTAGCGGCGGGTATATGTTCGAGGTTCTGCGTACTCTCCTGTTTACTATGTGTTATTAGATTGACATGTTGAATACATATACCTTTGACAAAAAACATATGCGAGTCTCGGAAGGAGTAAAACGTGTCAGAACCAAGTGTCATGAATATATCTGTACCCTTATTTGGAGGGCTGGCTTGTTAAAAAGCCCTCCCTGTAGCGGATTTTAAAACATCTGAAAAATGGCATCCACATTTGCAGCAGCAAGGACTTGAAATGTAAGTGAAAAAGTCAAATTTAGTTCCATCACAGAATTTCTTTTGTAGGAGTAGCAAAGTTTGACACAGTTGTTGATGACCTTCTGTCCAGTGGAGAGATTGCCCCATGTCACTCAGGTGATTCAGTAGCCTTTGAGGTGTCCTACCTAGTCTGCATTGGTCTGCTGAGGCTGTTCTGTATGAGGGCTTCAGTGCATTTTGAGAACTCAGTGGTAACAGTTTTTGAGTAAACTGTTGGATGAAATCTTGTTACACCACTCTCTTGTCTGGGTTTGGTGGACAATTCTGACATACTTTTCAAAGGGCATCTACTAATAAACTTCATGGATTCATATCAATTTGTGGACAGGATTATGTTCTAGGAGAAACCTTGACCAGCTCCCTGTTTTCACCAAGAATCATATTACATATAGTTACACAATAGTTTCATAGTGTTGGGGTGCTTCAAACTTTCCTCCTCAGATTCATGGTAGCCTGGGACAGATATTGCCTGACAGGATGATGCTATGGTTTTTATTTAGCAAACATTGAGACATCTTCTCCTTGTCCCTGTGCAAGGAAGCAGCAGATCTCTGGTTGTGGTGATAGACAAGCAGATTATTTCTCATCTTAACGTGGATTCAGAATGTGAAAGCAGATCACCTCAACGGGTTGTGCTCTGTAAGCCATGAGTGGGAGATTCATCCCAAAGTTGTTGTGCTCCTTTTTCAATGACAGTCTCTCACTCTGTTTGCTTTGTACGCCAATAAAAGAACATCAGATTTTGCTCCCATCAATTACAGCAACAATTGCAGTAGACTTTATTGTTGCATTATGCTTTATTTCTGCTACCTCTACTTCCAGAGATTGTACATAGGTTCAGGTAGATAATTTTAACAGCAGATTTCACACCTTGTGCCAGACTGGATCCAGAGATTTCCCAGAGCTCTTCTCCTGCTCTCCAACAGATGGCTTCGTGCAGCTTCTCTTCATCCCACCCCGGAAGTGACGACAGAGTCTCATAATAGTCACCCCTGCACTGTGACACAATATTTTTTTCTTTCCTCACCTTCGACATGAGCTTGCTTCCAAACATTTGCCCATCTTTTAACATTTTCCTCTAATATTTTTTCACAGTATACAAGGGAACGTGTTCCCACCTAAATTTACAAACAGATGCCTATGACAGATCCCGACTTGGTCTGTCTGTTCACATGCCACAGTCTATATAGAACATTAATATCAGTGTGAAGCTGTCCTGAAGTCAGTTACCTACTTTGAAAGTGGCACTGTCATGCAAGAACACCCTTCAGCTGGCTTCAAAATGTGGGTGCTCTGAACTAGCCCACCACTCTAGCGCCATAAGGTAGCCTATACTCTCAAATAGTTGATACAGTTTGCCAATATTGGGTACTTCTTAATGTTTGGAAATTGCAACAATTGGGTTAGGAGGATTCAACGCCATACCTTATGTGTTGACGATGTAGATTTGTGTGCTGCAGGTGGAGGGAATTTTGATGATGGTTTATACTTTTATGCTATGCACACCGCAGGAACATAGATTGGAAACACTGCGGCAACTACCATCTTCTGCCTCTTCTTCTGCTGCTGCTTCTGCTTTTCTTGTTGCTTCCTTTGCTTCTGCTTCTTTTGCTGCTGCTTCTGCTTCTTTTGCTGCTGCTTCTTCTTCTTTTGCTGCTGCTTCTTCTTCTTTTGCTGCTGCTTCTGCTTCTTTTGCTGCTGCTTCTTCTGCTCCAAGATAGACAACACAGAAACTCCCACAAGAGACAAAAGCAGGGCCAAAAAACCACACACCTTACAATAGACTCCTGTGGCAGTGAAAGCAAAATGAATCCAAGTATGTTGCAATTGCTAAACTGTCATGCATATGTCACCCGCCCTTGACTCATTCTATGTCTGACTACATGTGCAAATAATACCACAGTGGTTCTGTGTGTGCTTAAATAGTCATTAGTGTGCACTTCGATAACTCGTTCTGTAGACTGCTGCTACTCTGCACATCTGTATATGCAATGTTTTCATTAACCATATATAAAGAACATTTAAAAATCAGACATCACTGGGCTCATGTGGTGTTTATTACCTAGGGTTGGGCGAGAAGACTTTGCTACTTGGATCTCTATGTGATGAGCCTGTATCCCCTTTTTAGGTCTCGCCTGGCGCGAGCAGCGCACATGCGCTGCTCTCGCCATGCGCGGGCCTTTTGGAATCGATACGGTTTCAGAAGGGTGCTTTAAGCCACACCCTTCTTTCTAATTGGTTTGCGTCATAGTTTGTTAAACGACAGCATGCGATTGGCAATCGGGCTTTTTGGTTACTGCCTTGTCCGGTCTAACGATGGCCCATTTGGACAGGCCAACACCATCTTTGTTCCCGTGACGTAGGAGGGTGTGCTGATGGGGCACACTACCCTTGACACCATTTGTTTCCGCCGCGGACAGGCTGTCGGGCGCGTTGCTTCACTTGCAGCATTCCAAGGTAAAACAGCAAATACTTAAAAAAAATATTCTCATCTGTAAACAAGAGCTGGATTTCTTCGGCACCTTCCGCATGAATGAACCCATAAATTGTACAATTCCAGTGGCCGACTGAAGAATGCCTCTTTAGGATTCAAAACTCGCAGACTTACCTGGTAATATCAGGTGTCACTGAGCTCGAGGCATGCACTGCTCTGGTGAAGCAAACTTTCATGTGTTACTTTACTGCCATTTCCACAGCACATTGACACGGTGATCAGTTATGTACTGGTACTGTTGACAGCAATCGACGTTAGCAAAATCACTCAACCAGTTATTGCGCACACTCGGTGTCCCACGCTGCTGACTGGAGAAAGCAAGTGGCTCCATGAATCTGTATTTGACAACAGACGGGAACTTTACAGGGTTTTGAAAATAAATGTGTCAGGGGGACAGGGGAGAGTGTTATGGAACCCGGGCGTAACCGCCCCTCCCTCTGACCTGCATATATCAATCTCGGGTGAGATGGACATTTCACTGCGCCTTGAAACAAAATACCCTATTGAAGAGTTGGGCTCACCATTGGCAATGTTGTATGTGTGGTGTGCAAGCAGTTTGCGTGTTTTGATTGGCTGTGACACATACCGAGGCTAGAGGGGCTAAAGGGGGGTGATCCTTAGCATTGTTGTATTTTATAATTCAATCTGCAGCCAAAGGAAATGTTCTACCTTGCACTAGGCTCCATCACACACTGGCTCTTACTGTCAAAGGCTGCCAATGGAGATGTGTGTGACCTGTAAAACTGTGCGCCGAGGGCAAGGGGTGCTTCTTCACAAAGTACGCCGACAGGAACAGGTAATCAGAAAACAAGAGAGAGATGCTGTGGTGCCTCTGAGCGAGCACCAATGGGGCAGGTGCAGTGAAACAAACACTAACGTGCTGCTGTGCGCTGACCAGCTCACCACAGGAGCCATTAAGACGGGAAAGGCTGCGAGCTGCCTCACAGCAGCACCTCAGAAAGGCACTCGCGCAAGAAAACAAGCATTGGCATAGTCTCTAGGTCTCCCCTTTGGGACCTGATTAGTGTTTATCCATGCAACAGTTGATGTTGATGCACCAACGATATTGTGCTGCATAACTAAATACTTATAAGGTCCCAAAGGCGAGACCTATTGGCTATGCCAATGCTTGTTTGTTTTGCTTTGCCGTCTATAAGGTCTGCTCTCTCAGCACAAATATTCTTTGGCATTCCTCTGAGTCCAAGATGAGCCTTTTAAATTTGGAACTTGAAAGACTGACTTAAAGAAGTTAACTACTTTCCACATGTGGTGTTCTGTGAGTGCCTCTTCAGCAACTAATGCAGGAAGATGGTCTGTATATTATTTATGCTGTGCAAGAGACCATTTCTACCTGGAGGTCAAAAGATGTCCATATTCTTCATTTTGTACCATACCTGACTGAGAAAGGACTTGATTTGGGCACGGTTAAAGCTTGCTTTGCTCCTATGTCAGCATATTTGTATTTACTCGGTGATGAAACTTTCTCTTGTGGTGAGATTTGTCAAGGACATAATGAATATGTTTCCTGTAAGGCTGTTTGAAGTCCTAATTCTAGTTCTTTTTTAGCCTATTCCTTAATGTTCTCTTTAATTTCTGACATGGAGAACAGCTTTTTTTGGTGCTAAACGCACCAACGATGAGGGGGAAGTGAATTTCAAGCAGTTTGGCTTCTTCTCCATTCATGACATTAATGAAAGACTTGGTCAGTCTGAGTGCAAAGCCATCTTCCTTGCCTGGGTGATGTCTGAATTCGATATGTTTTAAGTGTTGGTCTTCATCCTGCCATTTTCTAACTCATTTCATAGAGTAGGAACAATTGCAAACATTAGACCCCAGCTGATGCCAGTCCCACACCATTTGAGTTTCATGTCTTGTAGGCTGGTCATTATTCCATTAACAATATATAATTGCATAGTTATTTCAGTTATTTCAGTGTTGGTAACAAAAAACCTGTCCTATTCATTATAATACATAGGATTCTGCAATCCATGTGTAAAAACTGGTTTCTAATGACCTGATTACAGGTGACTTGTGACTCACCTAGTCGCCTGTAATATAGAAACTACATAGCTGCTCAACAGTAATAACTTGTTACATGTGGGTTCTGACATCTTAATAACTCCTGCGAGAGGCAGCACCCAAGGCAAGACACAGAGCATAATTAAGGCTGCCGTTTAAACAGCAAGCGACAGAAACCTGTCTTTTCCTTCTTCTGCTCTGTTTTACTAGATGAACAGTGATGAGAAGAAAGGATGTAATTATGGCAACATGGTTATTTTTTGCACGCCTTAGGCAGTTATAGTAAAGATAGAACTACCGTGCTTTAAAAAAAAATCTTATTGTATTAAACTGATTCTAGTATCCTTTGGCAACAGAGATCTTTTTGATGTGTTTAACTTTTCACTAGATATTCTACTTTAATCTTCATGTTTGCATACATGCTATCTCTTTCATATGAAAGAGCAAAACACCAAGGATTTAAGTGGTTTGTGGGAAAGGGGGTGTTTTGCTCATGTTTTGTAAGCATAGCTGACACTACTTGAGGTATTGTGGTGACTTACGTTGATTTGCTTGTCTATTCAGATATCTGAGGTAAACAGTCTTCAGGATTCAAAGCTAAGAGAAAAGCTTCAACTGATCAATGCACTCACAAGTAAACCAGACAACAGTAGGCCGCTTGAAGACTCTAACAAAGGTGAGTTGTGCGCAATAAGTTCCATGACCTATTGTAAGATTTGTCAGCAAATAAAATGTTGTTTATTGTTTCAGGGATATTCTGATTTTTGATGACTTCATATCCTGTTTTTAATTAACCGCCCGGCAAAATTACATTTTGGGGGTTTTACCACTCAGTTGTCTGTGCCTCCTTTCCATTACCTGAGCATATGGTGATTTGAAAGAAGCAGCACTACTTGTGTGCAGTTAAATTATGGATTCCCAATCTCAATACAAAGGGATATAAGATTTGTTGCTTATGTGTTGCTTTTTCATCCCCTCTAGGACACCCTCCCCAGCCTTCTAGGAACCACAACATTGATGGCAGTAATTTTGAGTCTCCATAGAGATTTCTCTTGCCTTTCTGTGTATTCTGATAGGTACTACAATGTGTTCTGTTGGGTCATTCAATTGCTTAGTCTAAATGATAATAATTCAGAGGCAATCACAACAATAATTCAAAGTGGAAGGATCAGTCAAAGGCACACCACACACAAGCTATACTTAATATGAATCACATTTATATATCACTTGAATGTATATTGTTATATATGGCTGCTACACAAATACATTACAAGACAAATCACATCAATCAGAGGACTGACCTAACATGAAGCGTGACAATATTTGGTACCTATTTACAGAACTAACAATTACAATTAGAAATTCAAATACAAATGGAATTACAAAAACATTAAGACAAAAAATGTGGAATTCCGTCCTAGTCCAAGTGAATGTAGTTCAGCTTCCACACTGTTTCCTTTGACACTGGCTTAAAAGGTGAAGTGACTCAGGATGTGAAATAAATACGTGTTGACGTTTCGACCCAGGATGTATGTGTTAATATGTAAACATCACGCAGGGTCTTCCTTGGGACCTGTGTAAAACCATGTAGGCAGACTAAGTAAAAAAAAAAGAGGGGGGAGTGAGTATAGTGTGCTTAAACGCATTATCCAAATGTAGATGGGGTGGCCTAGTTGGACAACTCACCAAAGTGAATAAATACTCCTCCTGGTCTGGATGAAGTACGTAAACAATTATTCATTTAGGTCCTTAGTCTGGTGCGAGGTCTTAGATATTCGGAGGGTCATACATGATTAAATATCCTGTGTTTAAATCTAAAAGGGTACATTTGATTCTGGCATTAACAGAGTATATCAACCCTGCAAGGATGTAAAACTCACTTATGTTGTAGGTTTAATCAGAAAAAGAAGAAAAGGGTCCGGTCTCAATTAACTAGCCGCCAGGTGATCTGGTTAAACATTGGGAATAAGTCAGTGCAATCATCTAGCGATCCCTCTGTCAAAATTGTAGGAGCGTGTTAGAAGCTGACTCACCCTTTCACGGTCTGGCAGTGAATGCAAAAGACAAACCGGCGAAGCCCGAGCTGCCAGCAAGTCTGTCTTTAAAAGAGAGAGACTGCAGCTGCGTAAGTGTGCACGTCTCCAAGGAATCATAGGAATGCTTGACGAGCGCAGTGCTTAATTTGAGCTGGTGCTTTCCGGTGCTCAGCACCAGCACTTCTTTCACAGGGCTACAGTTTCTGACCCTGCAGGTGGTGCTCTCAATATTAATTGTTCAATTTTAAAATAAAAAGAATAACATACCTTGCATGGTGACTGGCTGGTAAATGTTCATAGGCAGGCCAGCGTACACCTGTCCAGGCAGGCATTATTGTGTATCACCACGTTAGTGATGATGTCATCACGCCTATCACAAATCCAAGAAGTCATAGACAAACAATGGCTTGCATTCTATTCCCCGAGCCTGCTGCACCCTACCACTGCCTGAGCCTAAGCCTCCCATTGGATAATTGTAGCTGGGGGCTGGCTCATGACGAAGTTAAGGCAAGGAAGCTGCGAGAGCGCATTTGGAACTTGGGAATGAGGGCTCTTGAGGAAGAATAAACTAAAGTAAGTGTGGACTTTCCACTTGCTGCATAGCCAGGGTAGCATATCATGCAGCCCTGCATTGCTGCTATCCTCAACATGCTCGATGTGGCTGTAGCCCAACACAACTTGCGTGTTCCATGAAGTCACCTGTAGAATCTGGGCGCTGCCCCCAGCATGCTAATTGCTGAGCATGCGCGAGTCCAGTAGATGCCACAGCCATACTCGCTGGCATTGGCAGCATTACGGCTGGGGACAATGCCTGTGCTGTAGCAGGCAGGTTCACAGCAAGCTGAGCAGTGGCTGCCGATGCTGTCCCCATCCCCTGACCTACTAATTACAGGCATCACTAGCAGTGACATGACTTGCTGTGCTCGAGCAGCTACCTGTTCTGTAATAAACCCAGTTATACTGCACTGATTAATATATGAAAAAAAAGCATATTCATTTGGTGTACATTTTGTTTTTGCAGTTGGTGTAGGTAAAGTAAAACACGTCATCTTCCTCTTCTTTAGGAATGACAACAGGAAAGCACAGAGTTCAAAATAGCGGGACATGTACAGGCTTAAGACAGGGGTCACAGGCAGTAGCAGTGTTTTAGATGAGAGAGCAAGAGTAACAGGAAAAAGAAAACACAAGAGAGGAGAGCGATAAAACGGAGCAAAGTAGAAGAAAAGGAGGAGAGCAAATCAGATACAAAGAGAAACCAGACATGATGTGAAGAAGAGTGCAATAAGAAGAGAGAAGATATAATGAAAGGATGTATAGGACAGGACAAAGGAAAAAAGCAGGCAAATGATAAAACAGAGACGCAGCTAATCAGTGCTAGAAGATCGATAGAAATAAAGAGCCAAGATCGAGGGGAGAGAGAGCAGAGCACGGATAAAAGAGAAGAGGATAAAGGGCAGTGCTAGAATGAATAGAGGGCAAATCAGAAATACAGGGAATGAGGTAAAGTACCAGGTGTGACAAAGATGATAGAAAACAATTAGAGAGGTTAGAGGATAGACTCTTAGAGCAAAGACTTAGGGGACAGACAACATATCAAGGTTAGAAGATAGAGACTGAGGCAGTGGGAGTGTTGAAAGTGGGGCTCATCGGAGGTAGAAGTGGGCTATGGCCTCCTTGGCAAGATTTTCAGCACCTGCACTTCTTTTTTAACAAATTAAGCACTGCGGGCGAGGTCCCTGATGTTCGACCTGTAGGCAATTCAGCACGGAGCTCTGTGTACTCTGTATAGATAGCGTTAATAAAACAAGCATTGGCATAGCCAATAAGTCTCGCCTTTGGGAACTTCTAAGTGTTTAACCATGCAACAGTTAATGTTGTTGCACCAAGGATATTGTGCTGCATATCTAAATACTTATAAAGTCCCAAAGGCACTACTTGTACCTAATAAATAGGGAAAGTCAAAATCTCCTCCGTCTCTGGAGCTTTCAATATTTTCTAGAAGAGCTACACTGATTTGCCTTTTCCCACAAAAAAACATTCATTGCTTTGTGTATGGGCTTAAGATATTTTATTAGTGGCATTTAAATTGTACAATCAAATATATATATATAAGAGCCATAGTCCTATATTAATATTAAAGGGAGAGGGGGACTTTCCCTTTGAGTGTTAAGGATAAGGTCTTGCATCTTATTTTTATTTGGTGCTTACCAACATTTGCTTCATCATGTTGTAAGTCATTAGAGATCTTTACTCCCAAATATGTAAAAACTGTTAAACCGTTCTTTGATTGTGAAAGGCCAAAGTCAAATAGATGCCCTTTGAGGTACATATTTGATATTGCCATTTCAGTCATCCTCTATCTACTTAGCTTACAAACAGACTCTAAACCACAGTGATCACTTAATAGAGAAGCATTGTTCATTGATTTAAAAAAAAAATCTGATTTGCCACCATTTCAACCAAGTAAACGAAACCTCTGGTTTACGATAATTCAGATTGGCCGGTTGTAATATCATAAATCATTTCCTTTTGAGTTCCTCAATTTGTCTCCTCCGACCTGATATAATGGTATGGTACCTCTAAAAAAATAGAAATGATGTGAAATGTATTTCATATTCTGGCTATAGAAGCATATCATTTCTCAGAATGCGATTGTTCGTCTTTTGGACAAGGCTTGTCACTCCTCCAAGGCTTAAAATTCCAGGCACGACCGAGTCATACTGTAACCGCGGGACTATGAATGGGCAAGAGACGTGTCTTGGTTATGCCTGGTTTTATTTTCTCTAGCAGTGTATCAGTACAAGTCTTTCTCGCCGCTCCTCTTCGTGGGGATCGGCTGCGTTCCTGTCGGGGTTTCCGGAGCACTCCCTCCTCCCTTCTCCGGACGGGGCTCCTCCTTCTGCTGGGCTTCGGATGCTCCGTTATGTCCGCGCTCGCCGACACCATCAAGGAAACAGAAGAGAGGCGTGTATCAGTGTACAAGCAGAGTAAGTATCAACACTCAGGGTAGGGGAAGTGAGGAATACACCCAGTGCAAGTATCAGTAAGACGTGAGGCAAAAAAGGGGGGTTTGAAGTGTAGGAATCCCAGGCTTTTAAGGGAGACTGCTTTATCTAGGTCAGGCGTCTGCCTTTCTTTCTCCACCACCCCAGGAAGCGAGTACGCACCTCTGCTAGCCGTACCCCTCCTGGTGTACGGCTGGGCGGCTCGTGGGGTTGGCCTCCGGGCTTTTCCTTTGCGTCCGTCCCACTCTCTGCTCTTCCTCCCGACGGCTCCTTGGTCCCAGCTGGTTCTCGGGATGTCGACTCTGCTCTCGGTTCCTGGTTCACCGGTCCCTCCGCCTCCGCTACGCTCTCCTCGCTGATCCACCGTATTCCGCTCTTCCACTCCTCCTCGCTGCTCCGCCGTACTCCGCTGCTCCACTCCTCCTCGCTGCTTCACACTGTCCGCTCCTCCGGTGTAGTAACACACCTGGGGGTTAACGACACCACCCTTTATCAGAGTCCCGGGCTCCTCCTCCTCCATCGGGCCAACGGTCCAGTTAAAGGGCCCACACTCCTCCTCCTCATCGCAGCTGTATTTCTCCAGTCCGGTCCATATTGGGGTGTGCGGGGGCTGTGGAGATAAGAGGGGGGGGGGGGTCACAAATGGTCAGTTCACGCCCAGCATCGGGGCAATGCGGAGGGCCCTGGTTACACATACCATTGGATACTGGTGATATAAACACGGGCTTGTGTGCATTCGCTCAGACTCGCTGTCCCCCAGCCCATTCAGTGCTGGACAAAGCGGTGCATTACAGAGGAAACGCTGCTTCTGAAGGGTTGTTTTGCTGTCAAAACGGGACCTCTGGAACAGGTATCTTCGAACAGTGCAAGGCCTGTGCTGCAAGAGGAGCCGCGGAGACCAACGCAGCGCCGGTAATTGTGCTGGCTCTTTTCCCATGTCAGATATTTTTACTCCAAGTACCAGAAAACTGTTCTGGAGGGCCCCGGCGAACATCCGTCTTGAACTTTATATGTGGTTTGACCAGCTGCTAATTATACCCCTTATCCAGTATTCAGCAGAATTGACTTTCTCCTGGCAAGAAAAAACAAGTTACAGTCCGCAACTCCTACCCTTTCTGATGGGATGCAAAGAAGATGCTAGCCGCCCTCCACAATGAAAGTTGGGTTTTTTGCTAAGCAAGTCAGCGGGTGTAGTTCTTTTCCATGTGGGCGACGGGAAATGTAGTTGCTATTACGGACAATAGCGCCAGTCGTGGTTCTTTTTCAAGGGGATGCCAGGAGGTGTAGTTTGTTGGATTAGTGACCGTTGCTAGGATCCCAGCCCCTTCCTGCTCCCGCTGCCCGGCCCGGGAAACTCAAACTGCTGTTGAAGGAAGGGGAGGTGGGGGGTTAAGAGGAAAGGGCAACAGACTAAAACAGCCTAGGAGGAGACACTCAACCAGCTAGTCCCAGGCAAAAGTGGATGTGGCTCTGCAGAAGAAGACCAACAGCGTTAATGATGACCCCATAGACTGGCGCCAGAAAGGTAATACTGTCAAAGTGCCCCTAACATCACGAGTGTTGAAACAGCACCCAAAGAGCGTCTATCAAGTCACTGGGGAGTACATGCCATCAACTGATGCAGCACACGCAGTTATCTCAACAAGAGGCTCTTGGTTTAAGGAACTACACAACGAAATAAAAAGTGCGCGTGTCTCGCGTGGCAGCAGGGGAGGGGGCTTGCGCCGGTTTCCCTTGCGGGAGCGAGCAGCAAGGCGCAATAATTGCTTACATATGGCGCTGCTGCTCGCTCCTGCCAATGAATTGCCAAACATGCACGCGTTGCCATTTAAAGCAATGCAACGTGTGCACGTTTTTGGCCTGAAAAGTGAATCAATTGAAGGTCTTATTTCTATGCAGCGCATGCGCGCTGCGTAGACGAGATCTAAACAATCAATGACAGTGTTGGGCTAGTTAAACAGTTTTTAAGGAACTATTTAAAGAGCCGCATTTTTAGAGCCTCTTAAAAAGAACCAATTAGAAAGGAAAAGAAATCCACCAAGGAGGCTGGTTTGAAACTTGATGTTTGTGTAGAGCCATGTAAAATGTAATCCGCCAGAAATGTTAACAAAGAACATGATCGGTGCACATTTATCAACAGTATTTCTCATGTGTTCTAGGTAGTTATGCTACTCAATTGCCAATTGGCATATATCAGTCCATGTTACAGTCCGTATTTAGAACAAAATCGACCAAATTAACTAAAGAGGGTGTTTTCATGCATGTGTAACCTTGAACATAAGCACACTTTTTAAGGTGTTATATGGCAATATATCTGGTAAATTCACACTGATTGAAAACTATCAATTTTTGCCATTAAACCTATTGAAAGTACTTCTCATATTTTCCGGACAGTCATACTCCTCATTTGTCAATTGACCTATATCAATCCATGTGACAGTTAGTATGTAACAATTGCTTATGTATGGAACAATTGCTTGACCAAAAAAGAGGGATTGGGGGTGAGAGAGTCCGGGGGTGGAGGGGGGGGGGTAATCTGCACTATTCATAACTGTTTTCTTAAATCAAGGAGCAGTTTTTCAGATGGTAAATTACAATTCATCTCCTACAAACTGATTAATTAGGCAAAATCATACACATAACAGTATATTTAATGCTCAATTGTAAAGTCGGGCAACATTAAATTATTTCTTTACATATGATTTAGGATGGAACGTTTAGACAATTGCCTCAGGCTACAATATAAGTGATTTGTGTTTGGGCTCGAGCCACTATTAGATGCATAGTTAGTTGTATCTGTAAGACAGACACAAGTTAAAGCAGGGCAATCGGTCTATTGATTTCTTCAAATTCATTAAGACCCCGAGCAACTGTATCAAGTGAGTGTATCCATCTGCACACACAGATGTTTAGCCTTGATTGGATATCACCTCCTCTGGGTTTGTGGGTTATCTTTTCTAACATCCACCATTTCGGACTTTCAGCCACATGTCCTGTGGTCTGGAACTGTTTTACTAGTGGGGCCCTTAGTGTCTTGTATCTAATCCTACTGCAGTGGTGTAGGATCCTCACTTTGGCCTTTTGTGTTGTTTGGCCTATGTAAATTTTGCCACATGTATATTCAATTGCATATATAGCTCCAGTAGTGTTACAGTTAGTGTGTACATCCGGTCATGATGCATGAATTGTTTTCTCTCAACTGTGAGGCCACAAGCTTTACACCAACAACACTTTAAGTGACCCAAAAGGGTTGGAAGATTCAATTGGGATCCAATGTCTCGAATGTGGTTACTTTTCAAAAAGGAACTCGCCACAAAGTCTCATGTTTTTTGCCTCTTTTAAAGGCAAACAATGGTTTGTCAGGCATATTAATCTCTGTGCCAAATAGATTCCAAAACGTATTGATCACATTCTTAATATCATTACTCCTAGTGTTATATGTAGTGGCACAGACTAGTCTATTGTTGGTAGTATCACTACGTTTTACCTTTAGTAAGGTATCACAAGGGCAGTACCATACTCTTTTTCTACCTCTTTTAAGGAGTCCCTCGGGGTATCCTCTTTCCTTCAACCGGGTCATAAGCACATCAGTTTCCCGAAGGTAGTCTGCTCTATATGTGCAATTCCGTCTCAACCTTAAGAATTGGCCTCATGGTAAATTATCACAAAGATTCCTAGAGTGGTAGAATTGAATCTCAAAAGTGTGTTTTGTTCCGCTGGCTTTCTAAAAAGAGTGGTGTATATCTTTGAAATTTCTATACTGAGTGATAAATCCAGAAAGCGTATGGTCTCGCTGTCAACTCATGGTGAACTTAATGTCAGAAGATCTACCATTTAGCCAAAAAGTGAAGTCAATCGGGCTCAATTAATTTCCAGTCCTAATCATTAAAACATTGTCGATTATAACGTTCCCACATAGAGATGTTGTCTAGGAAAGGGTTTTCTATATTATAAGTGTATTTGTCTTCATACTTATCCATAAATAAATTTGCCAGGGTCAGGGCGTAGCTGGTCCTCATCGCTACTCCTTTGCGTTGGTAAATGAATTCATTTTGAAAAACAAAGTAGTTCCTACTCATGGCTATATCTAGTAGTTGCACTAGGAAATCTTTTGGAACCCAGCATTGATTATCCCTTTTGTCGAGAACCTCACAAACCACCTCTAGAGCCCTGTCCTGGGGGATTCTGGTGTATGTTATGTTATGAATTTGATAGAGCGCGAACAGCTGCCCCAGCAACGAGGCGTCCCGGCGCTAAAAACCATAAAATACCCGCTGGGTGGAAAAGGGAGGAAGAGAAAAGTAGCCTAAAACGAATGAGTTTTGATTGCCTTCCGGAAGGCAGACAAGTTATTCAGGCAGCGAATGTTCGGTGGCAGGGAATTCCAAAGTTTTGCACCAGAACTCTGAAGGAGCGGCCCCCAACACGACAAAGTTTCGTTCGAGGAACAGCCGCCAGATGTTGACCTAAGGAACGCAGATTGCGTTGAGGGATGTAGGGTACTAAAAGCGGGCGTAGAAGTTCAGGACATTCAGTTTTGAGAATTTTAAAGGCAATGGTGAGTGTCTTGAATTGGATTCTAGATTTAATAGGGAGCCAGTGTAATCTTTGGATAGTGCCTCTGGCGGAGCACCTCCGGGGAAGGCCCACTACGGCTCTAGCCGCTGAATTCTGTACCCGTTGCAGCCGTGCTATCTCTGCTTTATTGGCGCCTAAGAATAGGACACTGGCGTAATCCAACCGAGATAGAATGATGGATTGGATTATAAGCTGGAGCGTTTTGGGATCAAAAAAACAGAGTATAGAGAAGCCACATCAGGTATTACGAAAAATTGAGTTTTACTTTTGAATGGTTGGTTTCCCACTAGATGTATGACTTACATGGTGTCTCTGAAATAGAATCTAGTTTTTTCTACCCATGGTCTCAAGAATGTGTCCATGTATGACTCCGAGATGGAACCACACCCAGATACAATTGGCCTCACTGGCGGATGTTCAAGATCCTTATGGACTTTAGGGAGGGTATATATGGTGGGTTTACAAGGGCTTTTTTTATTGAGGAAATTGAATTCAGGTTCTGTTGAGAAGCCTTTGTCCAGCCCTTTCTGAGTTAAACTGTGAATCTATTTCACAATGTCTTGTGTTGGATCCTTATAGATCTTGAAATAGCTCTCCTGGACCTCGAGTTGTCTTTTTATCTCATTTGCATAATCAGAGGTGTTGCAGCATTTCCCTTTGAAACACTTCACTTCACAGTGCCTGTGATAGCATTAAAGAACTCAATAGTAAGTTTGTTTTCAGACTAAAATGTGTGAGAGCTTGGCAGGTCTGATGTAGGGCTATGAAAGGCCATTCTAATGGATACTAATCACTCCTCAGACTCTTTCTCTGAAATTGCCCAGAGCCAGTCTGTGATTCCAGAAATGTTTGTGCACTGAGACATAAAAAATAAATTAAGCGGGAAGCCAGTGAAAGTCTTAACACAGTTTAGTAGCAAAAAGAGTACAGCAGATAAATTAACAATTACGTCCGATATCTAGCTTGGACGGACAAGAGGTTCCCAGGAAATCAATATTTGGCGCATATTTGCTAACCATATAACTTTCACACTGCTTGTTAAAGGTTTTAACTATATTGGAATAAGTGGAAGTAAAATGCGATTGACACTGACACAGTTGTGCATGTGTCTAGTATAGAGAATTTCTTTCTTGTGAGGACCCAGCTGTGTATCCTTGAAGTTTCAAAACATTCTGAGGTAAGTGCTTGTGTCAGCTAGATATTGAGGTAATACTTGAGCCAGTCAGGTTGGAAAACTAGATAACACTGCTGAACAGTGAGGTAAGCATGCAGCACAAAAACATGGAACACAAACCAAAGTGCCCCAATTTGCTGTGTGTGAGGTGCTAGTTAGTATAGACTTTTACATCATATTAGTGAAAGTGAAAAAAAATCTTTTACAGGCTCCTCCCTGTTTAGGTCGAGCTTTGATTGACCTGTTATATCTCTTCTGTGGGGTTTGGCAAACTCACTAATTGCCATTGGTTACTATCTGTGGCATTCAGAAATGCTGGCTTGTTATTGGTGCATTTGTGTAAAGGCCCCTCCTTTGTCTGCTTAATGCCATCCTTTGGACATTTTACTCTGAGAGCTTTTTGTTTGGCCATCACACTGTACGGTGTGATGGCCCCTCATTGTTTCTTTTCGAGAAACGGTGTCAAATGCTTTTTTTTTTATTTTAACCCGCGCTTTGTTTCATGGCGAGGGCACAGCTTTCTTCATATGTGGCTCGCCCTATTAACCATTTTGTATATTATAAAGACCCCATGCCGTGCTTTCACTTATGCGCCCCTTTCCCCACTGCACTGATACACACGAAGCGGGCGCCATGTTAATGAAATAAATTTGCGCCCACCATTGTTCACCGTCCTTCCTGCATCCCTCCTCCATCGGGCATTAAAAGCGCTGTGGACGAGGTCTGCAGCCTTTTTTTCCCTTGCGCACCTCTGGAGCACTTGGACGACCTACGACATGGGCCGGAGAACAACTCACATTGGGAACCCCAGGCGCTTTCATGGCGCCTCAAGTGAGCCTGGAGGTAATTCAGAGTGTGGTTCGAATTAGCCATGTCATGAACAATGGTTACTGATGCTTCTTTTTTTTAAATGTTCACCTGGCTTGCTCTAAGAGTGGCATTGTGAACAAGGCTGTTCTTATCTTGTCACTATAGATGGAGCTGGAAAAAGTGGACCTAGTAAAGTGACTTCAAAGGCCAACCACTTCTCAAAACAGCAGAGATCGTTCCTTCTTTCCTTTCTATTGATGCACATTTGGCATCCCTGTTCTTGGCAGGAAGGAGCTATTGAAGCAATAAACAAACGGCTAATGCCACAGTTGACATGGGTTGCTATTTTTAACCTCTTCCATGCGTCGGACGGCCCCCGGCCGTCCGACGTCACAGTAGGCCTGTGCAGAGGATGGCCGTCCGTTCCGCACACACATGGGATTCGTCCGCATGGCGGGGGAATTCCAGCTGCGTCGAAGCGGTTAAGTAACAGCGCATTCACTTTTTGAAAATAAACTCATATGGTGTTATTTTTTTTAGTGTTGCCACATGAAAAAGGTGTTTTAATTATTATGAGGCAAAATGAAGAAACAAAGCAAACCTTTCTCCTCATATCGTACTCGTGTTTACAAATATTTGTTTACTATACGATATGAGGTGAAAGGTTTGCTTTGTTTCTTCATTTTGCCTCATAATAATTAAAACACCTTTTTCGTGTGGTCAACACTAAAAAAAAATAACACCATATGAGTTTATTTTCAAAAAGTGAATGCGCCATTACTTAACCGCTTCGACGCAGCTGGAATTCCCACGCCATGCGGACGAATCCCATGCATGTGCGGAATGTACGCCATCCTCCGCACAGGCCCACATGATACATTTGGCAGAATAAACAAGTAGGGAGAAGTAATGAATAATTGGCCTTCAGAGAAGCAGTGGTGCACGGCTGCACTCAAGATTATTGAATTAATAATAAAACGTGTATGTGTTCAGCCAACATTAGGACTCTGTCAACCAGCAGTGTACAAAAACACTGGGTTGCCTTTTCCCTGACCGCACAGAAGATGGCATTACGTTAAACTACATCTCTTTCTGTCTTACTCCCTATCCTTTACTCCACAGATGTATTGCATGCATCTTCTAAACCCTCCTGTATGCACCCAATCAGTGCTGGAATTCATATTGCATCTTCTCTGTTTGCCTTCGCCAATAATCCATTACCATTTGCTTTTCTGCAGGGACCCTTTTAGGCCCACGGTCTTTTCAGGCTGCATTCTTCTGCTCATGTTTTTCTACATTACTTCAACTGTATAGATCACAGTTGCGTTCATTATTGACGCGTTTATTGGCCTCTTTCTCATTAACACATCGCACTTTTCACACACAATAACTTAACTTACTTATCAATCTCCGTTTTGAACATCTAATGGCTGCACTGGCGCTCATATTGGATGACATGCCCCATACACCACATCCAAACATCTACTCGCTTCCTTTTACATTCATTGCAAAACATACAATTGCCATCACATACCTCCACTCCACTCCAAAACATATAAGTAAAGAACATTTTTGCAGCGTGAATTTTTCTGGATTCACTATGCTGTGCATTATTTCGCCATTTTGTGGTTGGGTCCGGAATTGTAGTCTTTTTTTCACTTTTTGTTTTTTGTATGGCCCAGGTGGGTGTCGACATACCACCTTTTGATGTCCTTCGTGACGTCGACATGCTTCCTACGGAAGCTCCCACCTTTGGGCGCCATCTTCGAATTCTTTTTTCTGCCGTTGGGTCTGGATCGTTGCCGAAGAGTTCCAGAGTTTTTGGAAGAGGAATCAAGGAAAATCTCAGAAAATCGACAAATCAAGTTTCAGCTACACAGGACTACAGGTCAGGTAACCGGAGCAACGATGAAAAAGGTTTACGACCAAACCTCGACGTTCGATGGAGAATGCCCTCACAGGGGGCTCCCTGAGCACGGAGATGGACAAAACACCATTTAGTTTTGCACCAATTGCCACCACGAGTACGCCCAGAAGGATCAACATCCAGTCTGCAACTTCTGCCTGCTGCAGGACCTCAGCAGCGAAGACTGCAACACGTGCTTGGCGTTTACACCCAAGACCCTCAGAGTAAGGGAGAGGCAGAGAAGGGCGACCCACAACATGCAGGGGCAGATGCCACCTCCATCGCTCCAAGACTTGGGTCTCTCCACTGGAGAGGAGGACAACATCACCAAAGGACCGGAGGACTGCATGGTCATCGAGGTCCATAAGAAGACGTCGAAGGAGGTAAGGGAATCGTCGACCCCTAAACACTTGAGCGACACTCGAAAGGGTGAAGCTAAAGCCCCGAGCGACACTCGTAGAAGTGTAGCTAAGTCCTCGAAGGGAGCTCTGCCGCAGAAAC
The DNA here is from genome assembly GCF_964261635.1 of Lissotriton helveticus. Taxonomy (NCBI): domain Eukaryota; kingdom Metazoa; phylum Chordata; class Amphibia; order Caudata; family Salamandridae; genus Lissotriton; species Lissotriton helveticus. The sequence continues at coordinate 235,103,384 of NC_136058.1, forward strand.
AGTCGACAAAAGGAACAGCTACCAGGGACAGTCAGCTGAGCAGATCCTTCGAAAAGGACTCCCATACGGCGAAAGCCCTCAAAAAACAAAGACCGTAGAAGGTTGCCCCTGAAAAGGACACCTCAGCGCCGAGAAAAATAGGGCTGACATCGTTGTCGACAGCCCCGAAGAGAAGCACTCCAACTCTCGACGACGAACATGCCGCCGAGATAGAGAGGAAGAAGAGGAGACTCGAGGCCAAAATTGCGGACATCCTGCAGCGGAAAAAGGACTTCGACGAGAAGATGAGCCAATACACCATCCCACTGAAGCCCGCTCTCGAAGTCTAAAGGGACGACGAGGACGCAGAACCGCCGAAAACGCCCGAACCAGTAGAAGAACTGGGAGACGAAGACTACTATTTCGAGGGAGAAGGTGACGAAGACCTGCAATCCCTACCTGGACTCGACTTCCTCGGAGGCACAACACATGGAATGGCAAGATCTCGACGCCGAAAAGCAGGAAGAAGGGGTAGACACTTACCCTTCGAGGCCCTCGCCGCCAGACAACATAGGGATCTACAACATGGTCGTACAAAAGGCTGCACAGACTGATGGGGTGAAAATGGAGGAGGAGAAGCCCAAGGCATGTTTCCTCCTGGAGACTCTATTGCCTCAACAAACTAGGAGCCAATTCCTGCCCATGCTCCCTAATGTGCTGGATCAAGGAAGAGAGGCCTTTAAGGAACCAGTAGTATGCAAAGCTGTGACCCCTAGAACTGAAAAGAAGTACAAGCATTCTTCAAAGGACCCTGCATACATCCAAGAGTCAGTGCCAGCCAACTCCATAATTGCACCAACGGCTAGTATGAGGGCCAATGTACCCACTAGTGCCGGACCACCTCCAGGCAAGGAGAGTAGGAGGATGGAATTCACAGGGAACAGGATGGCGAGAAATGCGGCAATACATCGCCGTATCGCAAACTCCAGCGCCCTGATCAACAGGCACGCATACCAACACTGGGATGAAGTGGGGAAGCTCCTAAAGCATCTACCAGACCAGTACGAACAAAGAGCAGCTCACCTGGTAGACAAAGGAAAGAAAATGGCGAACACATGCTTAAAATCGGCATTGGAGGCTGCAAAAACATCGAGCAGGCTAATGATGATAGGAGTGACTGAGAGAAGACATGCATGGCTCAGAATTTCATGATTCAAGCCAGAGATGCAAAGCAACATCCTAAATACACCCTTTAATGGAGAACAACTGTCGACAAGTTGACGCTTCTCAAGAAGGACAACGAAACAGCAAGGTCCATGGGAGCGTTGCAGTTCGGAGGAATGAGAAGAGGCACACCCACAAGAAGGCCGGGTGGTAGAGCAGGCAACGTGCCTACCATATCGCACCGTACGTTCAAGCAAGGCTACCAAGTGAACAACCAAGGCCAGCAGCAGCAGGGACAGCAGCAGCAGAACTGGCAGTACCAGCCCCGGGGACAGTCCTTTCGAGGGCGCAGGAACAGACGAGGACAAACACGAAGAGGAGGCCAACAGCCCTCAACCAAGTGACTCCACCATGGAACAGAACCCCACTCTAGCAACACCTCAGGGTGGGCGGAAAGACATAAAGGAAAAACTGCAGCCGAAAGTTCAATGACAAACAGTACCTCGAACACTCAACACAGGTAGGGAGAAGGAGAGGAGGCTTCATCCAGGAATGGAGGAAGGACACATCGGACAAATGGATACTAAACATCATACAATACGGATACTGTATAGAGTTAGAAAAACAACCTCCGAACAGAAAACCAAGAAGCAAGGCACACTCAGCAAAGGAGCTCTTGCAACTAGAGGCGCAGGAACTGCTCAGCATGGAAGCAGTAGAGGTGGTACCGCAAAACCAAAGGAACAAAGGGGTTTACTCAACTTACTTCCGGCTGCCAAAGGTGGATGAAACACGAAGACCTATCCTAGATCTATGGTTCCTGAACAAATTCATAAGAACTCAAAGATTCAAGATGAATTCCGTACAAGAGGTAATACCACAAATACAGCACGGAGACTTCATGGCTGCTATAGATTTAAAGGACGCATACTTACACATCCCCATCAACCACAAGCGCCTGCTAAGGTTTGTGATCAACCAAACCCCCTACCCGTTCACAGTACAGGCATTCGGCCTGAAATCCGCACCAAGGGTGTTTACAAAATGACTAGCAGCTGTCACAGCACACCTAAGAAGGCAAGGAATACACGTATACCCCTATCTCGACGACTGGCTCGTAAAGGCAAGTTCGTACAGCCAATGCAAACTATACATCCAGCAGGTCATACTAACACTGACAAGACTGGGTTTCTCTATCCATTAGGAGAAATCGTCAGCAGAACAAATCAAGATATTCTTAGGGGCAGAGATCAACACCATATAGGTCAAAGGAAACACATTACCGCAAGGGGCAAGTTCTGACAGTGAGGACGGTGAGCAAGCTGATGGGAATGATGGCGTCATGCATTCACCTAGTCCAAAACATACGACTACACATGCGGCCATTCCAGGAATGGATACAGCAGCAATGGTCACAGGCATCTGGGAGTTGGGAAGATCTAGTGGTTGTCACACACGCAGTGCATCAGGAAATAGCGTGGTGGAACTGACAAAACATATCTCAGGGGAAATCATTCACACAACCAACTCCAACAGTGACCATCACAAAGGACACCTCCCAGCTGGGGTGGGGTGTGCACATGAACAAGCTCAAGGTGAGGGGGCTATGGTCGCAACAGGATGCGGTCAAGCAAATCAATTACCTGGAACTAAAAACAGTGTTCCTAGCCTTAAAAGCATTTCAGAGGGAGCTGTACAGAAACAGGGTGTTGATCCAAACAGACAACAGCACAACCATGTTATACATCAACAAACAAGGAGGAACAAAGTCAGTAGCGCTATCGAGTCTAGCACAGGAGATATGGACATGGGCCATTCCACTGAGGATAGACCTACTAGCAATACATCTCGCATCGAAGGACAACATGGAAGCAGACAGACTCAGCAGGCAGACGTCAGCATCCCAGGAATGGGAGATCAACCAACAGGAATTACAGAAAGAATTCTACAAGTGGGGTACAGCGCAATACACCAAAATGCCAACACTTCGCATCCAAACAACCAGACCATCAGTCACAAGGGAATACACTATGGATAAGTTGGTCAAAAACATTTGCATACGCGTTTCCCCCGATACCACTGATACACAAGGTACTCAGCAAATGCTGGATCAGCAGCATGTCACTGATATAATAGCACCTCATCGGGCCAGACAGTCATGGTTCTCACAAATAGTGGAGATGGCGCAGGCACCAGCGCACAGATTCCCAAAATGAAGGGATCTGTTAACAATGCTGAACGGAAGGGTGCTACACCCAGAGCCAGAAAGCCTCAGTCTTGCGGCATGGCTCCTGAAGACCTAGAGTTTGCACACCTCAAGCTACCGGCAAGCACAATGACAGTGCTCAGGGAGGCAAGAAGGCCTACCACAAGGAAATTCTACGTAGCAAAGTGGAAAAGATTCTCAGAATAGTGCATTAGAGTGAAACTGCAAAGAAAGATCACAAAGGAGTCAACAGTACTAAAATAATTAACACATCTACTGCAAAGTAAACTCAGCTACACAACCCTAAGTGTACATTTAGCGGCGATTGTGGCTTACACAAATGGAGAAATGGGGAAAAGTTTCTTCACCTCCCAAGTAGTAAAAAGATTTCTAGAAGGAGCGAAGAGGATCACACCTCCAAACAGAATGCCAGAACCAAAATGGAACCTCAAAGTAGTGCTGACCCAATTGATGAAAGCACCATTCGAGCCGATGCACAAGGCGACACTGCAAATGCTAACGATAAAGACGGCCTTCTTAGTGGCTATCACATCACTGCGAAGAGTAAGTGAGTTGCAGGCGCTAACACTTCAAGAGCCCTACCTGCAGATACACAGTGATAGGATTGTAATGAGAACAGACCCACACTTCATGCCAAAGGTGGTGTCCCGGTTCCACATCAATCAAACAATCCAAATACCTCGTTTTTTCCAAAAACCAACAACAAGCACAGAGAGAGCGCTGCACACACCGGACGCCAGGAGGGCTGTGATGCACTATATAGAAAGGACAAAGGAGTGCAGAAAGACAAAGCAACTCTGTCTCCTTAGCAAGGAGTTTTTTGGGACAACCAGTTACCAAAAATACCATTGCACGATGGATTGCACAAACCATACAACTATGCCACAAAAAAGCTGGGCAACTGTTACAAGGAGCAGCTCATGCTCACTCAACAAGGAAGAAAGGAGCAACGATTGCATTTCTGGCCAACACACCAATCAAAGACATTTGCCAAGCTGCAACATGGTCTTCAGTGCACTCGTTCACTAAGCACTACTGTGTAGATATCTAAATGAACAAAGAACAGCAAGTGGGACAGAAGGTCTTACAGCATATATTCAGTAACCAGTGCTCATCTTCCACCGAACCACCACAATAAGGAAAAACCGCTACAAAGTCTATGCACATCATAGTGAATCCAGAAAGATTCACACTGCACAACGTATAGTTTCTTACCTGTCGGTGTAGTTTTGCAGCTTGAAGTCTTTCTGGATTCACTAGCGAACCCACCCTCCTCCGCCAGAAAGATGAGACAGGAGGAAAGGGATTAAGGATGAACAAGACTTTAAAAATAAGAGGAAAAACAAGAATAACACAAGACAAGAAAAAAGAATCCGAAGATGGCGACCAAAGGTGGAAGCTTCCGGAGGAAGCACTTGAACGTCACGAAGGACACCAAATGGTGGTATGTCGACACCCACCTGGGCCACGGAAAAAAAGAGAGAAAAAAGACTACAATTCCGGACCTAACCACTAGATGGCAGAATAATGCACTGCATAGTGAATCCAGAAAGTTTTCAAGCTGCAAAACTACACCGACGGGTAAGAAACTATACTTTACTTTACAAGGCCAGCAGCTCTAACTCCCCCCCCTCCCCCCCCCAAATTTTTTTTAGACCTATTGCAGTGCAAATTTGTGTGTACTCTACTGGCAAAAACCCTAGAGTACATATATTGCATGCATTCCTAAAGCATCTTGTTGACATTCAAAATCACATGTAGTTTCTACTTCATTGCAACTGTCTTTTTCATTAGCTTGTAAAGCAAATAAAGGGCAGAACCTTTATTTCTTGAAATACAGAAACACAGATGAACAGGAAATAAAAGCAGAATTAGAATAACAGCAAGTATGATTTCAAAGATCTTCAGTCCCCAATCCCCAGATGTGTGGTGTGTAAGGCAGCACTAGATTCCCCTAAACTAAAACCAAATGTTTTCTGAATGTTGTGTAGTTTCCTGGCAACATTCTTTATGTCTGTCTGTCTGCTTGTGTATGAGGAGGGCAGTGTTGGGAAGATCGGTTCAGAATGTGTTACCAAAGGTACCTGCCCTAAAAATGTTGGCCCTAGGTCGAGTTTTAGCCATGATCTGTTGAAAATGCTAGAGCCATACATCGACAGACCGCACCTGACCGTTTTGGGTGACCTAAATTTCCATCTGGAAAGTCTGGGTTCTAGTGACACCTCTTCTCAGGTGGACTCCCTAGCCTCATGTGGCCTGCTGCAATTGGTTGTTAGCCCCACCCACCTAGCAGGCCACACACTGGATGGGGTTTTCTCAAATGACCCTAGACTTACGATAGGCTCCCCCATTCCCCTCGCATGGTCAGACCATATGGCCGTCCCCCTCGAATTAAAATCCTATCATACTCCTGTTCCACTTTCTGATCCCAGGAAATGGGAACTGAAAAGAAATTTTAAGTTGATCAACAATGAGACTCTTGCCCCTTTTATGAATAGTGCTAGGCTAGTTCCCTTGAGGGATGCGAATGCCGCTGCTCGCGATTTTTCTATTTCTATTGCAAGTGCAGTAGACACGCTGGCCCCTGCTAAACTTATAAAACAACAACAAAAGCCAATACTGGGACTTAGTTCCAATAACACTGGAGTTTCAACAAAAGGGTGTTTTGATTAAAGCAAAAACAACCTATTTATAATTTCAATCAAATTTATTCTTTTTCATGAACATGTCACTTTTCTTATAACAGCACCTAAGTTATTGTGCATGGAAAATACAGAATACAAAAAGCATACAATGATATATACAGTATATACAAACAATTAAGAAAACGATTTCAAACACACTTGGCCATACATTCATACACCATCCATAGAACTAGTGATATTAGAAAACAATACGTCCAAGCAACGGAAAGCAATTCAGTCCAAAATATTTCTTTTCATATTTTTTGCAAAATTATTGTAGATGAAATTTTCACAAGGTGTCTTGTGACCCAAATTAAATGCAAAAAAGAGATTGGCCAGATGCTGGACGAAAACAAAGTGGTCGACGCGTTTCAAACCCCTATAATTAGGGTGGGGTTCTCCTCAGGACCAGGTAGGTTCTGAAACAATAGAAATATCTAGATTTAGCGCATATGTCTAGAGCATAAACAACTGCCAATTAAGAAGGGATCAACTCCCTGTGCTCTGCTAAGGCTTCCTACCTTATATCAAGATAAGGAACGTGATCAATGGTGGATAGTGGAGAAGTCAATCGTTGTATTTTCCAAAAGGATGTAATGACAGCAGCTGTGCAGAGAAACAACAAACGTGACAACATTTACTCATGTGTCACACTTTCGCATTCAAACGTTACGTTTATGTGCCTGTTGCGAGCTGAGCTGTTCAACTTACCCGCTCCGCTTCAGTTCTGTGTTTGCCGCTTGGTAATGAGTCTTCAGGGCGTGGGCTCCTATTCTGTAAATATAGGACGACAAACGTGTTAGCTGTGTGGCGCCTGAAGGCTGGCATCGTAGTTTGGCCGCGAGGCGGTGCAACGTACCAGTGCGGGACGGCGAGAGCGGTCCTGCTCCTTAGGCGGTTTCCATGTTTGACACGCCAGTATTCCTCAGGTGGAGGCGTGACCACCACAGTTCCTGGTTATCCACCTCTGTACAGGATTTCTGGGACATGTAGTTCCAAGGGTAGTTTCTGCACAACGGAAAAGCAAAACCCGGACTGGACTCGGCAATGAAATTTTACACAGTGGGCTTATAGATTTCAGAAATTTCGTTTAGCCCCCGTATGGCAGTGTTAAATTTCATTATTAGCATTGCCTCGCGTTGGGACAATTGGGCATCAATGTCCCCTCCTCTGGGGTTTTTTTCGATTTTAGACAGTACTGTCCAGCGCAAGTCTGAGTTTTCATGGTTGCACTTAGCCCAGTGGTTCACTAGTGGGGCGTTTTCGACTTTCCTACGGATGCGTGATTTGTGTTGCGTAATCCTATTTCTGACTTCCTGTGATGTTTTTCCTATGTAGACTAGAGGGCATGGGCACACAATTGCATAGACGACGTTTTTTGATTTGCAATTAGTGAAGGTGTCATGTTTCCAATGGATATTGTCAAATGAAAATACAGAGTCCTCAATAGTCTCCCCACAACAAGTACAAGTACCGCACTTGTGGTGTCCTTTAGGTGGAGGTAATCCAAATAGGCTTTGTAATGTGGGAGCCTTAATAGTGGGTAAAGCCGCCCTCACCACATAATTAGCCACACTTTTGTCCTTTTTGTATGCAAATAACGGTGGCACAGAGAAATCTTCGTGCAGATTTTTTAGCAGATGCCAGTTCGATGTGATCAGCTTCCTGTGTAAGTTAGTTGCAGGACAAAAAGTGGTCACACAGACCATTCTTTTGACTTCCGGCTTGGTTCTTTTTTCAAGCAGAGTCTCACGAGGGGTCCACCATGCTCGCTTGAGCGAGTTTTTTAATAGCTTTTTAGGGTACCCTCTCTGCATGAGTCGATGTTTCAATTGCTCTGCGTGTCTGAAATATTCTTCCTTATTGGAGCAATTTCTGTGGATTCTCAGAAATTGCCCAAACGGCAAGTTTTGTTTCAGGCTCCGAGGGTGATTGCTAGAAAAATGCAACGCCTTATTCCTATCAGAAGTCTTTCGATACAATGTTGTGCTTAAACCTCCATTAAAAGGTTCTACCTTAACGTCCAGGAAGTTGATGGATTCATTAGATGACGTCACTGAGAACTGAATGTCAATCGTCCTTGAGTTCAGCCAGCTCACGAATAGTCCAAGGTCTTCTTGTTCTCCTGTCCAGACCATGAACACATCATCAATATATCTCATGTAATGAGAAATGTTGCTGCTGTAAGGATTAGTTTGGTAAATGAATTTCTCCTCAAAAAGTCCCATGAACATGATGGCTAGCTCTGGGGCAAAGGGGCAACCCATCGCCACCCCCTTAATTTGGTAAAAGAATTCAGCGTCAAACGTAAAAAAGTTTTTTTGCAGGGCAAACCGTGCAAGGTCAAGTATAAAGTTGGTGGGCACTCTGACCGGTCTCACCCTTTTCTCCAAGAACACGGTTAGTGTTTCGAGTGCTTGGTCTTGGGGAATCTGGGTGTACAGCGACACCACATCTAGTGTGACTAGAAGTTGTCTATTCTTATTGAATTGGATAGTGGAAATGCGATTGAGGAATGCAGTGGTATCTTGGAGATGAGCAGGGATGGTCTGTATAAAGGGTTTCAAGAAGTGGTCTATATATTTGGCAATGGGTTCGAACAGGGAATCGCACCCTGAAATTATGGGACGCCCTGGAGGATTGATCTCGTCCTTGTGCAGTTTCGGAAGCACATAGAACACAGGGGTTCTTGTTCTGTAGGAAAGAAGAGATCAATCCTCCAGGGCGTCCCATAATTTCAGTTCTCAGTGACGTCATCTAATGAATCCATCAACTTCCTGGACGTTAAGGTAGAACCTTTTAATGGAGGTTTAAGCACAACATTGTATCGAAAGACTTCTGATAGGAATAAGGCGTTGCATTTTTCTAGCAATCACCCTCGGAGCCTGAAACAAAACTTGCCGTTTGGGCAATTTCTGAGAATCCACAGAAATTGCTCCAATAAGGAAGAATATTTCAGACACGCAGAGCAATTGAAACATCGACTCATGCAGAGAGGGTACCCTAAAAAGCTATTAAAAAACTCGCTCAAGCGAGCATGGTGGACCCCTCGTGAGACTCTGCTTGAAAAAAGAACCAAGCCGGAAGTCAAAAGAATGGTCTGTGTGACCACTTTTTGTCCTGCAACTAACTTACACAGGAAGCTGATCACATCGAACTGGCATCTGCTAAAAAATCTGCACGAAGATTTCTCTGTGCCACCGTTATTTGCATACAAAAAGGACAAAAGTGTGGCTAATTATGTGGTGAGGGCGGCTTTACCCACTATTAAGGCTCCCACATTACAAAGCCTATTTGGATTACCTCCACCTAAAGGACACCACAAGTGCGGTACTTGTACTTGTTGTGGGGAGACCATTGAGGACTCTGTATTTTCATTTGACAATATCCATTGGAAACATGACACCTTCACTAATTGCAAATCAAAAAACGTCGTCTATGCAATTGTGTGCCCATGCCCTCTAGTCTACATAGGAAAAACATCACAGGAAGTCAGAAATAGGATTACGCAACACAAATCACGCATTTGTAGGAAAGTCGAAAACGCCCCACTAGTGAACCACTGGGCTAAGTGCAACCATGAAAACTCAGACTTGCGCTGGACAGTACTGTCTAAAATCGAAAAAAAAAACAGAGGAGGGGACATTGATGCCCAATTGTCCCAACGCGAGGCAATGCTAATAATGAAATTTAACACTGCCATACGGGGGCTAAACAAAATTTCTGAAATCTATAAGCCCACTGTGTAAAATTTCATTGCCGAGTCCAGTCCGGGTTTTGCTTTTCCGTTGTGCAGAAACTACCCTTGGAACTACATGTCCCAGAAATCCTGTACAGAGGTGGATAACCAGGAACTGTGGTGGTCACGCCTCCACCTGAGGAATACTGGCGTGTCAAACATGGAAACCGCCTAAGGAGCAGGACCGCTCTCGCCGTCCCGCACTGGTACGTTGCACCGCCTCGCGGCCAAACTACGATGCCAGCCTTCAGGCGCCACACAGCTAACACGTTTGTCGTCCTATATTTACAGAATAGGAGCCCACGCCCTGAAGACTCATTACCAAGCGGCAAACACAGAACTGAAGCGGAGCGGGTAAGTTGAACAGCTCAGCTCGCAACAGGCACATAAACGTAACGTTTGAATGCGAAAGTGTGACACATGAGTAAATGTTGTCACGTTTGTTGTTTCTCTGCACAGCTGCTGTCATTACATCCTTTTGGAAAATACAACGATTGACTTCTCCACTATCCACCATTGATCACGTTCCTTATCTTGATATAAGGTAGGAAGCCTTAGCAGAGCACAGGGAGTTGATCCCTTCTTAATTGGCAGTTGTTTATGCTCTAGACATATGCGCTAAATCTAGATATTTCTATTGTTTCAGAACCTACCTGGTCCTGAGGAGAACCCCACCCTAATTATAGGGGTTTGAAACGCGTCGACCACTTTGTTTTCGTCCAGCATCTGGCCAATCTCTTTTTTTGCATTTAATTTGGGTCACAAGACACCTTGTGAAAATTTCATCTACAATAATTTTGCAAAAAATATGAAAAGAAATATTTTGGACTGAATTGCTTTCCGTTGCTTGGACGTATTGTTTTCTAATATCACTAGTTCTATTGTTGTGTATGGATGGTGTATGAATGTATGGCCAAGTGTGTTTGAAATCGTTTTCTTAATTGTTTGTATATACTGTATATATCATTGTATGCTTTTTGTATTCTGTATTTTCCATGCACAATAACTTAGGTGCTGTTATAAGAAAAGTGACATGTTCATGAAAAAGAATAAATTTGATTGAAATTATAAATAGGTTGTTTTTGCTTTAATCAAAACACCCTTTTGTTGAAACTCCAGTGTTATTGGAACTAAGTCCCAGTATTGGCTTTTGTTGTTGTTTTATAATTATAGTTGGACTCAGCCTTTCTGAGTAAGGAGTCAAGGCCCTTTTTGATTCTCGGCCCCTGCTAAACAGCGCTATTCGGCCAGAAAGAGACCCTAAGCCCCCTGGTTCTCAGAATCGCTTAGGCTTCTAAGGCAGGGATGTAGAAAGCAGGCGAGGGTCTGGCGAACCTTTCTAGATCCTAAGGAGAAGGAAAAACATAGATGCCTCCTTAAAGGGTATAAAGCGAAGATAATAGAGGAAAAGAAGGCCCACTTCTCGAATTTGATGGCCTCCCTCAACTCCCCTAGGGAACTGTTTAAGATCGTAGACTCACTCTGTACCCTGCAAACACCGGACCCTATAGTGGGCTCTCAAGAACTGTGTGAAAAGATTTCGACCTTTTTTCACACGAAAATAGTGGACATCCACACCTCTCTTGAATCTCTTAAATGTGAACTGGGTCCCCTTTCCTTATATGTTCTGCCCCCCGTAGAACGCCAGGCGAAGGATCAACCTCATAGTAGTCTTTTCAACTTTCCCCTTCTCACCGCTCAGCAGCTGGATCTGCTTCTGGACAAAATTAAATCCGGATCCCCTTTGGACTTATGTCCCCTTAAGATCCTTAAAGACTGCAGGGAGGCCCTGCTGCCTCCCCTCTTAAAGGTGATGAATTGTGCATTCACGGAAGGCACTTTTCCTTCCTCCTGGAAAATGGCGGTGGTTAAACCTTTGTTGAAAAAGCCCATTTTGGACCCTGAGACACTGAAGAACTTCCGTCCTATATCATTGCTGCCTGCGCCAGCAAAGATGCTGGAGGCTCATCTTAACCAACACCTGACTGCCTACTTAGATGCCTTTAGCCTGTTGGATCCATCTCAACATGGTTTCCGTCGGGCCCACAGTACTGAATCTGCCCTGACGGTAGTCACTAATAACATCCACTCGAAGGTCGACATGAGCCAGACTTCCCTTCTGGTCCTCCTCGACCTGACAGCTGCCTTCGATACCCTGTCTCCCTCAATCCTGGTAACACGTCTGAGGGAGATGGGGGTCGAGGGCCCAGCGCTGGGCCTGCTGACCTCCTTTCTCAATCAGAGGGTCAAGCTGGGATGGTTCCTGTCCCCTGCTAAACCTGTCCAATGTGGGGTCCCTCAGGGGTCAGCTCTGAGCCCCACACTCTTTAACATCTATGTGGCCCCACTTGCCAGGTTAGTAAGATCTTTCGGGTTGGAGGTGTTGTCATATGCTGACGACACCCAAATCATGGTTTCCTTCTCTCACTCGGTGAGCTCCTCCGCTCTCAACTTTAGGAACTGCATGGAGGCAGTTTCACAGTGGATGATCTTGAATTCACTAAAGTTGAACAGAGAGAAAACCGAGGTCCTGATCTTTGGAGGAGATCGGGATATTTGGTCTAGCGACTGGTGGCCTCCATCCCTTGGAGTGTGCTCCTTGCCCTCTCAATCCGCCCGGAATTTGGGGGTGCTGATAGACACTACGCTTTCTTTGGACCGTCGGGTCAATAGGACAGTCTTCACTTGCTGTGGTGTCATCAGGATTCTGAGAAGGATTGCACATTATCTATCTTTAGAAGCTCGAAAGCAGATCGTGGTGGCCCATGTCTCTTCTAGACTTGATTATTGTAACGCGTTATACTCCGGCATAAACAAAAAGCTCATCCAGCGCCTGCAGATTGTACAGAACATGGCAGCCAGATTTGTTTTGGATGGCCCCAGACTTTCCTCTGCCATGTTAGCCAGGAAGAGCCTGCACTGGCTTCCCATTCAGGCTAGGATCTCTTTTAAGATCCTTTGCCTTGTTCATGGGGCCCTGTATGGAGCAAGCTCTGAAGGCATAAGATCTCTGCTAGTTCCCTATTCTACTAGCAGAGTCCTTCGCTCCTCCAACAAAAATCTTTTATCTGTCCCCCGGGTCTCTAGAGCCAGGTGGGGAGGGAGGGCCTTCTCCTTCCTCGCCCCGAAACTGTGGAACACTCTCCCTCCGGAATTAAAAGGACAACCATCTGCTATGCTCTTCCGGAAATCTTTAAAAACATGGCTCTTTGCAGAGGCTTATCTGTAATCTGGCATCGGCTCACACCACACACTATACCATCTTTTGGGTGCCTTGAATACCTTTGGGGTTAAGTTGCGCCTTTATAAGACTGTATTCATTCATTCGTTCATTCAAGTGTCATTATGTATGACTGGCACACCAATCAATTGGATGCTACCCCCCCCCCACCATATGAACAGGCAATGGTTTGCAAATCCAGCAAAAAGGAAAATTGTCTGTTTTCATCTAGCAATGTATGCGTTCTTAGCGTAAGCAGGATGCTGGTCTCTGTGGAGGGTCTGGGCAGGGGATTATGGGTGCCCCCAGGCTACATTTCACAACAGGGGAAGATACTAGATAGACTACCATTGAGAAAGAAATGGGATACTGTACTTGGCAGTACACTAGGTTCCGCAGCAGAGGTTGTAGTGTTGACGCGGGATGGAGAATGCACAAATTTGCAGAGGTGGAGTGGGAGTGAGGGTTCCCTACTGAGCTGGGTATGCAGACCAGCCTGAAGTGACTTGCCCTGAAGCAGGTCCAGTAGTCACTGAAGGGTCAATCACATGGAGTGGGCCATCTTCTGGAGGGGTGCAGCATGCTTGCACTGCGAGGAGTGGATCCAGGATGTCGGACCCCAAAACTAAACTGTAGTATTTGTGACATGCAGGATCTGGTATGGACCTTTTAGCAAGGCTGCAAGACGGAATTTCTCCGGAATACACGCACAAAAGCACTCATCAGGCTGGGGTAATTCCAACCTGAGAATGCCAACCATAGAATCAGATGTCTCTGCAATGTAGAGCAATTTATGATTAATTTGCAAGTTCAGATTTAAAGCAGACACAGGTGGGTATAAAAGCATTAACATAGGCCTATGACAATTTCATATGAATTTAATGTAGTTCTTTGAGATGGTACGGCTCTTTTGACCATTAAACTTAGAGGCAGAGTATCAGGCCACTTCAGCTGGGTTTTAGAGCAAATCTTGGCAATCTAATACTTGTGTGGCATTGTGTCTCTCGCTACCCATCTGCAGATTCTGAGTGGTAAGCACAGTGGAAGTGTTGGGTGAGTCCTAGAGCCTTGCATATTGTCTGTACTACTGCTGTAATAATTTATGTTCCATAATCACTGGCAATGCAAAGGGGAATTCAGACCCTGAGGGATAAAGTCCCAAAGGAGCCGCTTGGCCACTGTGATTGAGTCTGCTCAGGCACAGTAATAGGCCTCAACACCAACCTGAAAACATGCATACAATAACAAACACATTTGAACATACGAAGCACATTTGGGAAGCTGGATAAAATCAATGTGCAGTGAAATGAATGGACCTCAAAGGGATGGATGGGTAGCAGGGTGGTCTTCATAACTCATGTCTTCAGTATGGGATTGACAGGTGGCACAGAAATGGCAATAATTATGGGCTATAGAGGGAAAGAAAGGTGCATAGAAATGGGTTGCAATGACACATAGGTTGCCATTCCTACCCACATGGGCGACTCTAATACTAGATGGTGAGGTCCGCAAGTAAACTTTTTGGTGCAACCACACGCCCCTTGCCATCTCTCCACACCCCTTCTAAATTCCACTTTAATCCAATTCTGCTTTTCAAATTCAGAACATTTCACCTGCAGAAGAGACAGATCATCAAGAGTCGGTACAGTATATACATCCGGTTACATCGCATACCATGCATCTTCCCTGGCAGTAGATTAAGCTGCTTCATTTGCAGCCTGATCGGATAGGCCTGATCAGCTACAACATTGCCCCAAGTGATGTCATCGACAACTGCTTGGTGCGCTGCGTACCTGACCACTTCCATCTGCTTGGGTAGCATCAAAGCATCAATCAAATGAAACACATGCTGCCCATTTTTGCTTGAGGTTCCTACCGATATAAAGAAACTCCTTTGCGTCCATCAAAGTCCAAATTATGTACGAATGCAAAGGCATACTTTAAATCCGTATAAATGGTCACAATGTATTTGTCTGCTAAAATGCAGGCTCGCGTAAGAGCTGCAAGGTCCGGTACCTGAGCAGACTGCATCTGGGGTAGTATACAGCGCTCAATGACTCAGCATAATGTGCATACAGCCTATCCAGCAACAAGTTCACCCACATCATTCCGGAGACACAATCCATAAAAAAAAAAAAACAGTGTACCACAGTTTGCCACGAGAACGTCAGTCAGATCTATACGAGTCTTCAAGACTTGGTTAGTGAACACAAGGAAGTTGTGAGGTTCCCCTTCCTGGGCGGTGGGTGTGAAGGAGGCAGGATTTAGAACAGTACACCACCAATGGTAATGTGTGTTGCCCACTGCACCAAATTTCCTAACGAGATAGCCATGTAACTTATAAGTACTGGGTCTTGGTGAAAAGGAGAAGCACCACAATGGGGTATGGTACATCTGCTGTCAGTGAAGAAGCCAACACTGTTTGCAGAGGACTCGACCAAATAGGCTGCAGTCGATAACCAAGGTGGAAGTCCAATGTGCCAGAATGATAAGCAATGGGCTTCGTCTCATTCCTGTGATCTTGTACTTGCACACCAAAGGCAAACCTATTTTATTCTTGACTGTATCGAGAAGGATGACTGTGATCAGCTAACCCTAATGCTGATGTGTTAGATAAGACTTCTTTTTTTCGAAGGCTACTTCTGCAGATCACCGCAATGACTCTGGGATGTCTTTATCCCCTTAATCCTTCAAAAAGCATACTATGGTGGTATACCCTAATATCTATTGTATACAGTAATCAGCCATACCCAAGAAAGTGCATACCTGAGAGACAGTTACAGTTTGAGGTAACTTATGAATAGACTTAATACGTCTGTGAACAGACGAAGCTCACCTGCCAAATTCCCATTATCAAGATACGTGCACAGGTTAGGTGTTTTTTCAAAAGGACTGTGGCTCTTCTCTTCCAACTGAGTAAGTTAGTACACTGAGTCAATCCTGCAGGCGTCTAAGGAGGCAGAAGAAAGTAATCGAAACATTGAACCAAAGTGGACCCATCGGGGAATAACAGAGTTTCTAAGTCTCTTTTAAGGACTGTACTGAAAAATGAGGGGCACTATGCAAAGCCTAGTCGCAGTCTGCTCCATGGAAGTTGGACCCCCAGAGAAGGAGATCGCTAAAGGAAAACCGCTTTATGCAGCCAACAAGACCAAGAAGAAAGCAGAGCACAAGTACACCACTGTAAAACACCTGGCAGAAATGGGGATGTAAGTGGTGGCTTGGATGGGTACCACCAGAAAACTCAGTATGATAACTTGATTCACCCCATGTAGGTCCTGCAAAAGACAATTTGCATTGGTTTTGACTGGTTCAAGGACCAGCAAGTTTGTGGAGTTACATTGGCTCACATTAGGCACAAAAATCCCCTGCTTAAACAGATCGGTTATAACAGGACATATGCCTACTTCAGCTTCTTTTTTTCAAAGTGTACTCTGGGAAACGGGGTAATTTCTTAGGTTAACCGTAATTTTGCCCTGTACCATAGCAGCAAAATCATTCCAAGTCACCAGAGCTCTGCCAGTAAGGCATTTGTTGCTAAAGCATGATCTAAATGGAGGAGTGGCCTAGATGGCGGTTGTGTAAAACACGAGGACACAAGTTCAGCGTAGCCTGTCTTGTTCTGCCAAATATCCTGTGCATAGGAGCTACGTAGACTCCCAACAGTGACACAGAAGGCCCAGCACAGTGTGGCTTCCGCCCTCCAAGCAGGAATGGGGATTGGCGCCTGAGGTGAGGCAAGGTAGAGTGGACTGCAGGGCTCAGGCTGGCTGCACTTCAGCTGCACTTACTAGCACTGTTGGGAGGAGTCTGCCATTCAGGGCCCGGTATCTAGATGTCCTGGGAGCTACAAGGCGAGGAGAGACTGGATAATTGGGAGCTGCCAGTAGAGAATGGGCTGGTGATGCTGGTGAGGTGCTCATGCCCCCAGTGAGGAGGTGAAATGGGGCCACAGAGGAAATGGGGTTTGGGCACAGGGCCTTGGATTTCCTCGCTACACTGATAATCCTGTGCTCTACAGGGGCCTGTGGTGTAGCTGCCATCGGGGGTACTTGCTTTTTATTCTGCAGCAGCAAGGAACACCCTGCTCTGGAGTGGTACTTAGTGTGTCTCACTTTCTAATGGAATTGAGCCTATGCAGCAAAGATTCTGAAATGGGAACAGTAAGTGAGGGCCCACAGGAGGGAGATCTAAATAACTGGGCTTGTGTGTGTGTTTTCCACAATCTCGAAACGTGGCTGGTGGACATAGTGGCTCACCCTCTGTTCATGGCTGGCAGCCAGACAGTTGGTACATTTGAGCCCCACAAAGGCAGCACAGCATGTCAGGGAGGTTTAACGAAGTCTTGATGTGAGGTGCCACATAAGCAATATGTGCTGCATAAAACAACTTATTGTGGGTGGGTGAGTAGTGAGGGACGAAATCAAAAAAAGGCAACGAAGATAGTCGGTTATCGGCCCCCCAGGCTTGGGCAGGCATATGAACAATGGTTAAGCCTAAAATGATGCAGCTGCTGCCAGCTATAGACTTACCATGGATATACTGTTCCTGGCCTCACAGTGGGCTAATTTACAGAGCCATATGGAATAGACTTTGGGTAAACAATCTGGAAATGTTGACACGATACAACAAGCCATATCAAACATGAAATGGACACCGTGGCAATTGATGTGTGTTTGTTGAGAGCTAACCGGAGGAAACTTGTGAACAGGTGTAAAACCACAAATAAGCAGTTACTTTCATACAGCTATTGGTGCATAAAATGCAGGCACAACGTAAAGGTTTTAGAAAGAGGTCAAAGTTGAAGCTCAGTACGAAGAGAGATTGAAGCGTAACAATGTTGGAATTATGGGCATACCAGAGTGGTAAGAAGTGCCCAACATGGAACTGTCAACCGAAAACTTCCTCACACAGGAGGTAATCTGGAGTAGGGCCCCAAAGATTTTTTTGTTTTTGTTTTGTTGAAAGGGACGATTGCGTACTGGACTGACATCTTCCTGGTGCGCTGTCCAGACTCACAGGGACCTGATATTGCAAGTGGCCTGTTCTAAGGGGTCCTGGTTTGTGAATGGCAATCCATTTAATATTGACCCTGACTATACTAGTGAAGTTCAGCGACAACAAAACAACTTCATTGAGATTAAAACCGTTACGTAGTCTGGACTTGCGTTATGTCTTGATGTGTCCCACCACGATAAAGGTTACCAACGAGAAGTCCTTCTTTTACCTACCACCGAGTGAGGCCTGGGTATTGGTGCATTTGAAAGGAGTCAGTATAACTCCAAACATGGCAGTGGATGCCGGCGACATGAAATGCTTGGTTCCCATGCAGATGTTGGTCCAGGAAACCTCGTCTCCATGAAGCAACAAGCGGCTTAGGAACACGTTAGGTGGTGGATGAAGTTCTGCTCCAAAATTGTAGCCAACTGGCCTCGTTAGTATCTGTGCATCAAACAGAGGGGGTTCAAAGAATGCAAATACAGGGGAGTTGAAGTGTATGCTGGTGCATGCACCTATTCCGAGGATGCAGATGTTATCATCCCGAACTGAACTTATGAGTGCAACTGGGGTTGTTATATAACTCGATCTTGATGTTGCGCTGTACTAGGAAGGGAAAGTACGTTTGTAGTGCTGATAGTCTTGCAGAGAGTGAAATGCATACATAGGGGAACAAAGAGGAGGAATGGCAGAGGAGTGGTGATGAAATTTACCCATGCTCCCAGTATCCAGAATATGAATGGATATTCAAAGGAGACTAAGTTTAGTAAAGTTATTGGTTCACTCTTTTGACGACAAAGATTTGGTTTGGCCCTCCGTCTGGTTGCGCGAGTTTTGGGGGTTGTTTTTATTTAACGAGAATTTGTATGGTAGACATTGGGAAGAGCTTTTGTTTTGAGGGCATAGGGTCGAACATCTGCTGCAGGTGCCTAACGCAGTATTTTTGGGGGTACACACTCCTTTCTAGGCAGGGTACTTGTTAGGTTATGGTAAAAAATACAACACTATTGACATGAAATATCTGGGGAATGGCCATACTGCTGAAAAGATGAGTGTACTCACTGGGCCGGAGCACCAATATTGACACCGAGGGTAGGATATAGGTAGTGGAGGGGATTTGGGATGAGGAACCCATGTCAATAATAGCTGTTAATTCCCCCAGTGTTCACCTCATGGCCTTTATTGGCACGCTACCCCAAGGGTTTTGCAGGATCTGCAAGCTCCTGGCTGGTGTATATGGGGTGATTTTAACTGTATTTGTGATAACAGCAGCTGAACGATCTAACCTGCCTCTGCTAAACACTAGAGGCATTAAGGTAACACACTTCCCGACCTGGATGGAAACCCTGAAGCCAGGTAATACTCATTTTACTCATCGGTCTACCAGCTGCACTCTAGAATAGATTTGTGGTTGTGTGATGAGGTCATGTGGATGAAGGTGTTAGCTACTGAGTATCTGTGGCACACTTTATACGATCATAGCCTGTAGAAAATGGTCATAGTATGGGAAGAGCAGGGCGCACATTCCAACCCTGAGGTTGAGAACTGGGGCATAGCCGGGAGTCCAATCTAAAAACAGGTTGGCATGCACATCGATCAATCAATATTTTGCAAAAAATGAGGGGTCTGCAAAAGACAGTACAGTCGAATGGCATACCTTTAAGGTGGTTCTACCTGGGCATTGTGTAAAGACCCCTCGAAGGGCATCAAAGACACATTGAACAGAGAGATGCTAGCCGTAGAACATTATTTCTGACAGGCTGAAAACCTGACTATTACATGCCCAGTCTATGCAGGGCAACTTGAGGGGGATTAAGAAGGAAAATGGCAAGTTGTTTAACCGAATAGGCAACATATATTTTATGGACATTTGTAGCACGTCAGTATGCAGAGGGCGATAGAACAAGTAGGAAAGTAGGATGCCTTCCTTTGTCTTGAGGTCAGTGGCTCCTAGAGTTCCAGTATTAGATTTCAGAGCCTCAAACAAAGTCATACTAAACACGGACGGCCTCTTAGACAGAGTACGGCCCCGGAGCAAGCGGCTATGCCAACCACAAGTTACTTTTAAATATTTTAGAGTTAATGTGTACCATACAGAGGAGGACTCAATAAAAAGGAAATTTAGGCAGAGTGCTGATGGTATGGCATCAATCTGCGTGTTTCTGGGGTACTCTCCTATTGTCCCCAATGGGCCAGGTGGGGACAATAGGAGAGTACCCCAGAAACAAGATGCTAATGCTGGTGCTACCGAGGATGTTGTACTTGTTTTCTTTGTGCCAATGGTTCTTTGAAAGTATTTTTTCAGAGTTACATATTGTGTTATTGGAGCTGGAATGGGTTTTAGGTGCCCCTAACTATAAGTGGTACTAAGTGGTGGCACAGCTCTAGTGGCAGCTGAGGTGGCTGGGTGCTGGAGATGGCCCAGAAAAGGCTGAGTTAACAAGCGCTTTAGGTCTTGAATCAATATTGGAGTAACTGCTGGGGCCGGCCTGGGCATCACCTGGTTTAACAAGACTGACCAGGACAGCAAAGCAGTATTGGCACTATTATGCACAGTTTAAGGGGAGGCCGGCTCCATAAGCCTCACAGTTGCCACTTTAAATGCTGCCAGAATTTAAGGAAATTGCTGCAACGTATGACAGGAGGCAATGGACGGAAGCACGTGTCCTCCGATTCAGAGACTTATGCGATCAGGTAAACGTATTACATTTCAGAAAATGGTGGAGAAATAGTGTGGAGAAGGTCACTTATTAGCATACAACGCATTAGCCCATAGTGTGCGCACCATCTTGTGCCAGAGGAATCCTTCAGTGGGGGACACTTCAGTGCCTATTTACACATGGTGGTGGAAGACAAACTGCATGATATCTACGTTAAATAGTGGCTTATATTCACAATTTTTACATCAATGTACTGACAACCAGAATAGATGGGCTAACAGCATAATCTTTGAATGGACTGAATAACAATGGGTTGCAGCTAAGGAATTTGTCAAGACAGTGTTCCGGAATCCTAGATTAAAATTTACGCAGTTTAATTACATGCATCAAACTTATCTCACTCCGAAGTGCTCTGGCCATATGTTTTAAAGGGTGCATTCTCTCAGTGTCACAGATGTGGTCAGCAAGCGGCACATTTTTATCATATGGTGTGAATGCTCAGTGATATCACTGGCATGGGGAGAGGTTTCGAAAGATTTGGCAATGGATCCCCTATTTCGTATTTTGGGCTTAATGCCTTGGACGAAAGAAACTAACATGAGTGCTGTTTTGTAGATCTAGCGCTCATATTATACAAATGTAGCATTGCAGTGGTGTGGATATTACAGCTGAAACCTCTGGTAGACTGTGGCGGAGTTGGCCGCTAATAATGCAATAATGCTGCATGGTAGGACATCACGTTTGCTGCTATGGGATATATATATATATTGTGAATTTGGAAGCGAAATCCGATGGCACACCACCCTGAGCGTGTAGCATTAATATCAGTAGATACTGGGGAAGTCACTGATTTTCTGTTTTAGTGCAGTACCTCCTGATAGAGTGTGAGCCAGTGTATATGGGATGGAGGGGGCTGTAATGCGGAAGTGGTGGCTGCTTACACGAGAATATGACGATACTCTTTATTTGACAAAATCAAATGGAAAAGTCCCGCTTAGCGTTAGTGTGATGAAAACGAGGCTCTCACTCGGGTAGGCACAGGTGCCGGAACTACTGGTATATCCAAAGTTTTCTTTTATCTGCCCTGTGCACAAATAAGTCAACTTGAGGGGCTTCTATTTTTGTTAGTTGCAAGGTTTTCTTGTTGTTTAGTTTGTAATGTTTCCCAGGTACATGACTTGGCGGCGTGCATAGCAATGTACATTTCTGTATCATTACTAATGGAGCAGGTGTTGCTTGCTCTATGTATGTATGTCCATGTCTGCTGATTTACTGTGGCGTGCAAAAATGTTTGTAAACTATAAAAACAAATAAAGATTTTTTTTTTAAAAGCAGTCTAACCACTTGCTGGTATTGCAGTTCTTTTTTTTTTTTTTTAACCCCTCTGGCACCTATGGTGAGACCCAGCGGTATGCAAATCAGACTTGGCACTGCTATAATAGAAAAGCTTCAGTCTTAACATCGTTTTTCTTCCAAAATGAATAGTCCAGTCTCAACTAGATTGGACCCAGGCATAAGTCCACTCATGAGAAGAGAGCAGTCAAGCCCAAAGTGCCAAGCCAGGTCCTCTACAAACCAGCACAAAAGCAACCAAATACCAGTTTCAGCCTATTTGGGCCTGTTCAGTCGGCTGCAGCTTGGTTCCAGTAGCACAGTGAGCCTCGTACCCACTTCTGTGTGTCATATTACTATGTTAAGAACATAAACTCTGCCAGTATCTCTTCCAAAACCCTCTTTAAAATTGTCAAAGATTTTACTAAGCCTACCGCCCTGTCCAGTAGGATTCCTCTGCGATGGCCTATCAGATTTTTTCTATGAAAACATTTTGGACATCTTCTCCACATTCGGCCCCTCCTAGAAACACCCAGTACAAAACACTGGGGTTTCTTATCATGACTCATTCGCCTCCTTCGCCCCCTATCCCCACCGAGTTTGCTCTTCAAAAATGGCTTGCCTGTAAATCGGGCTCTGCGAAGGACCTTTACCCAGCTTCACTTTTTAGCTCAGTTGCCCCCCTCATCATTTCGCCCCTGAACTCCATATGGACCTCTTCATTACAGTCTGGAATCTTCCCCTCTTCCTGAAAACAGGCCATGCTAATAGCTATCCCGAAAAAACCTGATGCTGACCCCTCGATTTTTAAAAACTATCGCCCCCATCTCCCTCCTACCTAAACCTGCCAAGGTTCTCCAAAAAATAGTCCAGGAGCAACTAGTCACCTATCTTGAATCCAGCCGCCTTCTACACAACTCCCAATCCGGGTTCAGATCCGGCTATAGCATGGAGACTGCACTGCTGGAGGTGTTGGAAACTATCCGTGAATGCATGGACACAGACGATGCGGCAATGTTAGTGCTCCTCGACTTGTCTGCGGCATTAGATACGGTCTTTCATGATATTTTGATTTAGAGACTACTCGGCCTCGGGATCCAGGGCACCCCTCTGTCCTGGATCAGATCATTTTCAAATAACCGCTCTCAACAGGTCTTCCTTCAGCCTTTTGTGTCCGAGGAGAAACCTCTGAACTGCGGTGTCCCTCTAGGCTCCGCAGTTAGCCCTTTATTTTTTAATATCGATCTCTCCCCCTTGGCCACGACACACAATTAGTGTTCTTATTGATCACCTCACATCTGAACTACGCAAACAGTCTGTACGCAGGGGCCCCTTAATCTCCCCATACCTGAAGAAGCTTCACTGGCTTCCAGTGGCCAAACGAATCCAATTTAAATCAATGGTTCAGGGTACGGGCCCAACCTACCTTAGAGCTCGGCTGAAGCATGCACAGTCTAACCACGCTCTTAGATCCAACCATCTGTGCCTCCTTGTCACCCCCCGCTTTCGGTGCGCTAGAATGGGCGACAGAGCTTTTACTGTGTTCTTCGCCAAAACTTGGAACAGTTTGCCTCTGCCGCTTCGGCTTACCAATTGTGAATCTATCTCCCGACGTGACCTTAAGACTTGACTCTGCTCGAGCGCTTAAACCTACTGAGTGTAGCCCCCATCCTTTGCCTGTCCAAGTGCCAGAACACCTCCGTCGGGGGTATCTGTGCACTCTATAAGCTTCTAAAATAAATAAATAAATAAAATATTGCCAGCCAAATCTCCCCGGTATTGACAAAGAATGCTTAAATGGCACTGCCCACATGTCAAGGCGTCAGGTGATTTTAGGGAGCCATTACCAATGTTCACGCTTATTTAAATATTATTTTTATTTCTAGTTTTCTATTTTCTGGATTTTCTTTTCCCGGATATAAGAGTTCTTTGGAATTGTAAATCTGTACCAGGTAATATTGTGGACAAACATTCAGGAACATTTTGTGTGAGGCACAATGCTTCAAAAGCAGGATACTCTCGGGCGGG
The DNA here is from genome assembly GCF_964261635.1 of Lissotriton helveticus. Lineage (NCBI taxonomy): Eukaryota > Metazoa > Chordata > Amphibia > Caudata > Salamandridae > Lissotriton > Lissotriton helveticus. The sequence goes on from NC_136058.1 coordinate 235,127,415, forward strand.
AGTGGAGCAGGAAAGGGATGGTGGGGAGTATGGCCTAAACTTTTACTTGGCCATTTGGAATGCTTTAGCGGCCCTATAGAGCAGAGCATGCTCACTTTTGTCACTCTGGGCATCCAGATTTCCAGTGGAATTAATCATCACGGACAGAAGTGCAAAAATGTAAGAAGTCCAGGTCCTGTTGTCAGTTCTGGTCTGCTTAACTTTGACACATATCAAGGAGAAGAGGAGGTCTCCTCTTTCAAGCCATGGTGGGGAGCTGCATCAAGTGTTGGAGTTGTTTGGCAAATTGCTTTGTGAGCTGGCACAGTGTTGAGTTCCTAGAGTAAGTAGGTACTGACTGACTCTGGGAAGCCGTCATAAGTTAAGACCATCCACAATTGTTATACCCACAATCTGTAGGAAAGATGAGAAACGAGAATCTTCCAAGAATGACATCCGACTGATCATAATACCTAAAGCAATTCCATATCTTAGGTATAACACTCTTTGTTCAGAGACCTTTATATTTTTTTTCTTTTTTTTTCTTTGCCCTCATTTGCCCCTCTTCACCCTTCTCTCTTACGGTTGCGCCACAGGGTGTTTTCATCTCATATAATAGGAAATTCTTTTGCCCTTTTGGGAGGGAGTACACTCCCTTACCTAGCCTTCGTAGAGCAAAATTTCCACCGAGATTTCAGAGAGGCTTAATCATGGGACTTACTGACACCCTTGCCTTAAATTTTCACCTATACCCTTCACCCATAATAATTTAAAAAGAGGGTCCAAAATTTGTATCTCTTCTCATGCCGGCCACTCATATCCAACTTTGCCACCGCCCTCATAGCCCTAATCCAAGCTAAGCATGTCGGGGAATCAGCAGAGACCCATAGCTTACATATTTCCCTTCGGGCCAACAGAATAGCATAGAATACCAACTTAGCTTTATCGTCCACATCCCTGATTTGAATATCTAGCCTGCCAGTAATGACAAGTTCAGGGCTTACCTCAAAATCCTGGGCCAGTACCGTGGACAAGCATATACTCACATCTCCCCAGAAGCCTTTTATCTGGGCAGAGACCTTTATATTGCAGTTTTGAACAGACTACTCCTGTTCCATACCAACTTACCTTTGATACACTGGCAAATGTTTTGGAGGGGCAGTAGTAAACACAAAGTAGTTCTGCACTGAAACGAAGTTTGATACTTCAGTATAAATTATGTGGTGTGCAAACAGTTACAACCTCCCTCATTGCAGTGGAAGTATACTGTATACCAAGATATGATAGAGCATTCTTCTAGGATATACTCAAGCTTGATGTAGATCACCAACCCTTATATGAAACCTTTAAATAGAATTTACATCTTTGAAAAATAATGGACAACACTTAAGTATTCTGCTTCCCATTTATATCTGCTCCCACATTTTTTTTTTTTGTATTTTTTTTTTTGATGGAGTTTTATATAGCGCGAACTAGACCCGAACCGAATCAGGTATCAGAGCGCTTTACATAGCACAAGTTACGTTTTTCACATGAGGACACACTTTCATTTTTTTTTTGGGCACGGGGAGATTAAGTGATTTGCCCAGAATCACAGGAGGTTTTGGCGTCGTTACCGAGACTCGAACCCAGATCCCCAGGCCTGAGGTCGAGCGCCTTAGCCGTTAGGCCAGCTCCTCTCCCCTTTGGTCCAAGACTTCACAAAAATGTAAAAGAAATAGACTTTACAATACACCATCATTTACTGTTTTATCAGTTTGAAACTCTGTTCAGTCTTCAGCACTTATCACATTGTTCATGTCTCTGTAAGCAACCCCAGCCTATCTTGTTCTGTCAACTTAATGTGAGTAAATTAACCTTCGAAATTTCTATACATCTGTGTAATGAAAACCAACAGATACAACTGACCATGTGTCGGCTTGAGGATAGAGTATTGTGCCAGTCTCAACCACTGAAGCAACAAATAAATCAGGAGAACAGTTTAACATATTCCATTTGATTGATCCGATAAATTCTTTAAATCCAAAATCTTAATTTAGAGTCCTATAACTAAAAATGAATCTGGAGAGACCTGTATCCCCTACCTCACGTCGCTTGTCAAGCAGATGGGACTAGAGCAAGATTATAAAGCATTTAATTGGGATTCAGGATCTTTATTTACTAATACAGACCTGTCCAGCCTCTTGCTTTTATAAATATAAGCAGAGGCTGGCACCTCAAATCCAAGATCTTTTCAACACATCTGAACTCCACATGCGAGTCAACAAAAACCTAAGGCAAGCTAAAGCCAATAGGAGGCACAAAGATGTTAATCGATGGAAGGGGTTGGACTTCCTTTTCCCATGTAAATTCCTAGAAAGGGAAGTTAAGACCACTTAAGGAATAGGTGGGACAGCTTGATCTATTACTTGAACACAAATCTGCAATGAGCAGAACAGAAACTAAAGTGGCAAAAACGAGGAGACCTCTTCGCTGTTGTTGAAACTATCTATGCTGTCTTGATTTGTCTTGATTTTTCAGTAGTAACATAATTCTAATGCTTGGAATGATAACTAAGCAAACATGTGACTCTATAGAATACCTAATGTGTTTGTGACTAGTTATACCTGGCCACCATGCTAGAGAAGGTAGGTCAGAGAGCGCCTGATGCGTGCTAGATTTTGATGTTAACCACTGACAATGTAAATTTTTATCGTGTGTGTATTTATTATATTCGGTTATATATTAAATCTGCCATGGAAACTGCAGTGTACCACTGTGTTACCTGGTTATAAGGTTTTCATAAATTGAAAAGCTACTTTCTGTTGAATATACAACTATTAGATTTTCATGTTATGAGGCATCCTGAAATGTCCAACACAATCCATGTGTTCTTGTAAAATTAATAAAATGCATATTAAAAGAAAAATATTTTTGGACCCGGTACTGTTAGACAGATTTTGGACACAACAGCTTTAAGTGTAGCTCCCTTAGTGCGGTGTTGGTCTTGAATTGTTGGATACAACTATTTCAGCTGTTCATTATAGATTTTATGGCTCTCCTAAGCAGGTCTTTTGAGTGAGCCTTAGGTTTGACTTCTGGTGCAAGTTTCTCTAAATTGGCAATAGGTATGTAATTGTTCTATTCACTGCATACCTCCTGAGCAGTTTTGCTCTTCATTCTATGGCTCTTAGAAAATTAGGTAATAGACCCAATTGTGGATTTTACTGTATGCAATTAAATCATATATTTGATTTCATGGAAATGACCTTTGCAATACAACACAAGAAGTTATTAAAGCAGTGATTGAGAGTGCACAGACAAAAAATTCAGACGCAAGTCTTTTAAGATATTTACAGTAGTATGGGCATGGAGGAGGAAATGTAAGATGGCCCCAGAGTCTCACCAAGACCCATACTGTAGTGGTAGACCTCAAAGTTCAGATACCAAAGCTTTAGATAGAACATTAGACCTGATGTTGACATAGTTTTCTTTTTAAAAAGACTCTAAAGGATACATGTTAGTTAATCTAAGGACCTCTACATAATGTTGGAAGGGTTGCTATAATGCACAAAGTGAATAAACTATGGGGGTTAAACATACTTAAATAAGGCTGCTAAAACAAGGTTAGTACAGTCGATTCTGAATGTATTATCTTGTAAAGTATGTAAAGGTCCACGTGGGTGCAGCTGGTATTATGAGAAAACAAATTCATTATGGTGCTGCTATTTTAGATGAGAAACTGGTTGCAGAATCCACATATTTTGATTACCTCAAATGTGGCTTTCTCACAAAAATGATGGGATGCTTTTTTTTTTGTTGTTCGGCAAATGTTGATTGAGCCATTTCTAAAGTTATACTGTAAGGTTTCCTAAAACCTAAGGTTTTATTTCAAATCCAAACTATTTCATAAATGTTATGGACTATACAAGATACAAATTAATTAGGATTTTTTTTTACAGATGCTAATGTCACAAACACCACATCAAGACCTACATCTCTTCCAAGATTTTCACTTCGATCACTTGGTCGAACTGGGAGTGAAAGGGGAAAGCTTTCATTAATAGGAATCTCCAGTCGTGAAGGTATAGTTAATGAAAACAAACGTATTTTCGGAGTGTGATTCAATCCTTTATCACAGCTGCTTGCTTTATAATTGGGGAGTATCAAATGTGAATGTTTTAAGGACTAGTCCAACAGTTCAAAACCTCATTAACATATCCTCAAATAGATCCATAATATCATAAATATATTTTTATGTTACGTGATTTGTAAAGCGCATGGCTGCCCCAGCAACGGGGCGTCCCAGCGTTGATCCATATGACCAAAAGAGAGAAAAGAGAAGGTGACCGGGCTAGGATGGAGGGGATTAACTTGGAAAGAGATAGGTCTTTATTGCCTTCTAGAAAGCCCCATGGTTTTGGATACTTCGGATGTTACCAGGGAGGGCATCACTGATTAATATCTTACTACTTTACATATGCATTGTAGTATTGTCTATTGCCAATCACCAGCACAAAGTTTTCCGTATCTCACATATTTATGTTTGGCTGAATGTAAAAAAGCCGGCATTCGCAGTCTACAAAAAAGTGAGATCCCACATGCTAGACTTTGTCCAAAATATCTATTTTATGTAGTTAATTTAGCACTTTACATAGAGCAATTGTATAATGACAAGAAGATTACAAATTTGTGATGCTATATATGACATGTGGTGTAATGTTTAAATAGGATTACAGAAACAGGAATTTAGTTATAGGGGAAGAGTGGTAAACATAAGAATGTTTAAACCTGAGGCTTTGATTTTGGATCTTATACTTTAATCATTTGCAGATGTTGGGGTTACAATCCAGATGCTCGGGTCCCAATGCTAGCAAATTAATTGGTAGACCACATATGCCTTGCCTATTGTTACCTGCAACCATTTGCCAACCCTTACACTCTTTGCAGAGAAAAAAAGACATCCAGTCTAACATGGTTCTTGAATTTCAAGTTCCTTAAGTCTGTACTGAAGGGTGGATGGTGTATTATGTCAAATGCACTGAAAGGTCAAGGAGAGTTGAGGCTGCTAATGAAATCCGGGCAACTCTTGATTTGATTGTCATAGACTGCAGTTCATGATTATTCTGTGCTGCTTCTGGGGTGCGCCCCAGTTGGGCATCAAATGGGATTCCTTAAAAGTTGATATTTTTATGAACACTGCTCTCTTGAATAGCTTCCCCAAAAAGTGTCTTTTTGAAATGGTTATCTAGTTCATTGAATCATCTCTAGCCAGTCCAATATACACTATTTTGAGATCCTATGCGTTGGCGCTAGTAGAAAATAGGAATTGATAACCTTGCCAGCTGGGGAGGTTGCTAACATTGATAAAAGAAAGTCCTTGCAGATGTCTAAATCCAGGCAACGGTCACATCTCTTTTGCTGAAGAATTACACGAGTTCTCTAAGTTTGTGCACAGTCAAGGTACTATTTGCCCAGAACGGGATAACTGTGTTGATGGGCCTGTCATGTAGTGGGACTATCGTGTTCAGGACATACCTTTGTGCTGAAGCAGAAGTCTAGAGCAGGTGCTTTATTAACAGGGCTTTCTGGATTGTCACTCAGAAGTTGCCAGTGGATGATGGTCACCTTGGTAATGTCTGGTTTCTGAATTCTGTGATAGACTTGTGAAGGTCCTGGGAAGGTCAGACCGATTCCACAGATTTGATTCTGCTAATTGCCATGCATACATCAGAGTAACATTATTTTTGTCTCATTTGCCACATCCTTTTCATTATTGCCTGTCTAGATCTCTATTCTGTGCTTTGATGGTGCACTTGATGTCACTGGTCAAAGAGATGTGGCTTCTCTGTCTTCTAGAGAATCTTACTGATTTTATAGGTAATAAAAATATCAAGCGGTGAGGTCACGAATTTGGTGTAATAAGTTCCACCACAGTTACAGGTCTGTGGGCATGGTTCAATTGAGGAAGGTATTGAATGCCCTGAGACAATGATCGAGTGGTTGGAGAGAGAATACGTAGTTTGGGAGGAAGGAGGTGCATGGACACCACTCTTGGTGACTTATAGATTCTGGTTGTCTTTTGTGTAGTGCCAGTGGTACTGGTGCATGTTCAATGCTTCATGGTTCAAAGGAGGGACTTTGTTGGGACGGTTCTGGCTTTCCAGTCCAGGTACTGAAGTTCAGAAAATGCTTCTGCAAATTCTTAGTTAGGTTGTGGAGGTCTATAGGCCTGGATATCATTTCAAGTGATTAGCCACACTCTAAGTCTTGTTTGATTGATTTGTCAAGAATGAGAATATGGTGTGTCTAATATACATTTGATTGATCATAGCTCATGTTCTTGTTTAGATAACTGGGAAAAGCATGCAGTGGTGATGATGTGCTTATAGAGGATGGCATGCCCTCCTCCAGTCATCTTGATAGTGCAGTTCTTTGTGTTTTATGTCCTGGTGGTATAGCGTTGTGTAGGAGGGCCCCGGTGTAATCTCAGAGCTATGCTTCCATTATATAACAGATCCAAGGTGAAGTTGGTGATAAGGTTCAAAATGTGCTGTTGGTACTTAACTGATGGTTTGTGAATTGATGAGGATACAGAGACCACACAGCTGGCAAATGGAAAAGGGTACTTGTCTTGCTATGGCTCAAGGAGTGGAGGTGGTCCAGAGCTAAGAGCAGCAAAAGTAGGGGCAGGAGAGGTGGGTTCTAGACCTACTTCAATACTCTGTTGGTGGATAGTGGAGGCTTTACCCAGGTTAGGAAGGGTAGGCGAATCTGCGGATTTCAGGACTTTAAAGTTGCAGCAAGAGGGTACCGAAGTGGACTGGGAATATTACACATTTCTTCTTGCAAATAATACTCTGATTGAAAAGGGGTAGCCGTATAGGACTGTTGACCATTAAGTGATTCTCTTACTATTGGGGTACTGGAATGCCTTGGATACAATCAAATTAGTTCTTAATGTGCTCATGATTATTTTATAACTCAACAAAATGTTGTGTTTTAGTCTATAATTTATCAATTCGAAAATTTGTTGTTGATCTGTACTTTAAATTCCGATAAATTTTACGCATGTTGTGCTTTTTAATTGGGAAGAAGGGGTCTCCTACTGTGTTAGAAATTGTCATGGCCTATCTTGGCTCGGAACAATAAAGGTCAGATTTGCTTTGAACAGAGAAGCTGTGGAGACCCAGGACTGGGTCCTTGACTCACTACAGAACGTGTTCTTTGGAGGATAGGAGAGAGAAAGTGAGGGGATTAATTGTAGATATCTACGCAGTAGGTTTTGAATATTGGAATGTATTCTGGTGAAGGTGCATGGGCTTATGCCTTATTGTTTGTGTAGGGCCATCTCAAAGAAGATAGAAAGATTTTACTGGAAGATGGCTTTCTCTGAGAGAGACTTGGGTAGGATGTGAGTGAGAAGGGCTGTGTGACATGGTTGAAAAAGGCCTATGAATTTAGTGGTTTGTAGTGCAGTGGTGTGCAGCCACGAGATGGAAATGTGGTGGTAAATGGAAAGAGAAATGAGAGAGGCAGAAGTAGTAAAGCAAGAGGATGGGAGGGGTGCGAGGTAAGAGTACAGAGGTACAGGATGTAGTGATTGTAATGGGCGAGGCAAGGGCTATATGTGCTGGGTGCAGTGCAGAGTTGAAGGGTACTTCAGAGGAGAACATCTGAGAGCAATGGAGAAGGCAGTAATATGAGTAAACGCAAGATAAGGAAACGTTGGACACTCAACAGTTCGTGGCCTAAGAGGCTCTTCAGGTTTAGAGTGCATCAAGGTCTTTCCAGTGGAACTGTATTCCACTCTGTGATAAATTGGGTTGCTGATTGACTGCGGTGTGAGCCCAAGCAGCAACCACTATCTCTGTCAGGATAAGGCACAAGCAAAGCCCAAATTAACCTGTGCTCAACCCCCTGTTAGCTTGGCACAGAGCAGTCTGGCTTAACTTAGAGGCAATGTGTAAAGTATTAGTGCAACACGTCAAACAGTATAACAGTGAAAATACCACACAAAAAGGATCCATCTCGAAGTTAGAAGATACATAGTGCTGAATTTAATAAATAAACAAGACCAAAACAGCAGAAATCCAACCAGTAGAACCGGAGTTTCAAATTCTTAAAGAATAAGGTGTAAAACAGCACCTAAAAGCACAAAGTGCCAACCCTGGCTTTCTGGGCCTGCTGGACCGGGTCAAAGTCAAACGTTCAAGCTCCACTGCAATGGTGCGCAAGTCAGGTACAGTCCCAGACTAGTCCCACTGAAGATTTACCTTCTCAAGTTTTGTGCCAAGAGTCCCATTCACATTCAAGAGGGTTGCGTGGAGCTAGATGAACTTGGGGGAGGAATCTGAGGGATGGGAGGGGGTAGGAACTCGCTACAGCTGGATCCAGGAGCTGGTTAGGGAGCCTTTAATGACCCTGAGGCTCTGATCAGAAGGCCTGCAGACTAGCCCTCGAAGTCACTTTGCGGACTTGGGTTCAAGTTGAAGTTGTAGGTTCAGTTCTCCTTCCCCAGACAAGAGGTCAGCAGAGCAGCAGTCCAATAGAGTGGAATTCCTTGTAGCAGCACAGCAGTCCTGGCAGAGTATCCACAGGTCCAGAAGTGTACCTAAGATTAGGTGTCGGAGCTCAAGTATTTATATCCAGTTGTGTCTTTGAAGTGATGAGAAGCTTCTAGAGGTTTCCCTTCGAAATCCCCAGGTATCCTGCCTTCCCTCCCTGGCTCCAGACCAACTGCAGGGGGTTATGCATCCCTTTTTGTGGAGGAAGGACACAGCCTATTCAAGTGTAAGTGGAACTGTGCCCAGCTCCTCCCTCCCATCCTGTCAGTGATGGCCTATCCAGGCACACGCAAGCTCCCTATTGTGGGGAGGCTGTCTAAGAGGAATACACAAAGCTCTACACCCAGCCATGTGACCTATGTACAGACACTAAATGGCAAAGGCAGGATAATGTCAACTTTCTAAAGGTCAAACTACACAAGTGGAAAGTGACCCTGCACACCTAGTTTTGACTTTAAACCTCGATGTATCAGAAAACGTCAATCACGTTTAATTCATTTGCGTGCTACCACTGGAAAGGAGAGATATGACCCATCAGTCTCTCTATGTATTAAAAAGTCGCAAGAGGGCAAATGCTGTCTCAGTGAATTAATCAAAATAATCAAAAAAGAGTCTGTTGCTCAAAGGCATAACAATTTATCATACCATCGTGTATCTTGCTTACCACAAGCAATATATGTAATCCATTAGCATTATTCAAACAAAAAACTATTGTGCACTTGATTGCAATACATCTTTCAAATATACAAAAATCATTCAATATGCAATATCACAATCCAAAACATATAATTTTTACGAAAGAAAGCTACAAATTATACTAAAAAGGTCCCAATGCATTTCGGGTTCCAAACAGAACCCTTCATCAGGGGATGAATGTTGGAAGTCCGTTGAGACTGGAAGTATACAGTTGTATTAGCCACAGGGAACCTACAACACAATGAGTGGCATTGTAATACAAGACACAGTAATCTCCTATGTCACAATGTCAATGAACAGTGAAGAAATTAGAATTTGCACTCTCCAAAGGTTAAGAACGTGAGAAAGAACAAAATGTGATGTAAGGTGAAATCTGTGCAAGTGAAAAATATCACCTAAGTCCAGTGACTTCATGTGCTCTGAAACAGGCTTACCATTTATCCATCAGGTTTTCTACAATGCTCTCAATCAGAAATATGTGAGCAATGATAGTACAGACAAAACCAGTTTCTTTCAAGGAAAGTAATTGCCAAGAATCACTCAAAACCAAGAAAAGATAGTTCCTAGGAGCCACTAATCAATCCTGTGGAGTAACATGCACAAAGAGGAAAACAACCGGGTTCTTACCCGTAAGTGTACCGCGAACACGTTGCTATGGTGTGTGACTTAAGGAGCTCAAAACGAGTCTGCCATCCTGAATGTAAATTAATGCGCAAAGAAACACATGTGGAATACCAGTAATCTAAAAACTGACTCTTGTGCATGCATAGACAAGCCTCACCGTGTAGTCTTCTCGTTACCCGATAAATGACGATGTAATCCCTGCGTGTTGGAAAACGCCCGAGGGTATTCAAGTTTCTGAGAAAATAAGAAACGCTACAGTGAAAACGCTGTGATATCTATTTGTGGCGCTTAGTGTGAACAAAGCGCTCTCCTGATGGGCTTACCGTGTTGAATCGCAGAAGTGCAGACCGCCAACCGGTTGCCACCTCCACTAACAGTCGTCAATGCCGAAGTATGTGTGCGCACCCAGCATCCTGTGCGCATTTAAAGGAACCGCTCAAGATTTCTAAAACTGTTACCGGAGCTTAACGTTACGAGCACCCAATCGTACAATACGAGATGTTGAACAAACTTAATAGATGCCAAAGTTGGTCAACAGAACCCTCTGGAAACTGAATACTATGAACTTTGCTAGGACTATGCCATTACCAAAGTATAACATTGCGACCACCAGCTCGTTCTAGCCGTGATATAAAAAACCTAGATGTTGAAAAGATCCCAAAAAAAAGAGAGAAACCTCCATATAAAAGAATTCTCCCATAGTCTTTTGGATTGCAACGAGAATCTCAAGTGAAACTCGCTGTAATGTTCCAATTAGACTGTGATATACTCAACTATTTATAGTATATCTAACACTAGCCAAAAGAATTCCTAAGTAAACCCATGGTGCCTTTTAAGGAGACACTTTTGACTGAAAGTATAATGTGCGTGCTGCCAGAAGGCTGGATATGCATGTAGATTATCCTGTACTGTATGTCCTCAAAGGGTGCCACTAAGTGCCAGGGGCACATACATTAATTCTGAAGAAAAAATCCTCAGTGCAATAGGGTACAAGAAGACGACACGTTCAAACATGACACCCAAGGAACTACAGATTTGAATTCTCTTAGGGGTCGATTCGTGCGCTATACAAGTACACTACATTTACATTTACAAGACACGTCGATCGTTTTTAAACCCGCTGACAAAGAGGGAGCCCTGGTTGTTCTTGATAAGAGATTTTTACGATATGAATGTAGACCAACATGTTAAAAATCAAGACACTTTTATTTTATTGGACCGAGACCCCACCAAAGAACTAATTACCCTGCTAACTAACATTGTCACAAAAGCTGTAAATGATGGAGCTATTGATCAAAACACTGGGAAATTTTTAATCAATGAGAAACCGAGAATTCTGCATATTTATATGCTTCCCAAAATGCATAAAGACAGATTGAAACCACCATTTCGACCAATTGTAGCTGGATGCAATTCAATTCATGAAGCAGTTGGATACTATTTGGATTATTTCTTACAACCTCTCGTCCAAACGTGGACAACGTACATCAAGGACACGACAAACTGTTTATTGAAATTGGAAGCAGTTCGTCAAGTATTTGACGATGATGTCTTACTGTGCACTATAGATGTAGCAGCTTTGTATACATCAATAGCCCACAATGAAGGGCTTGAGGCGATCGAATGGAGGCTGATTGATTCTCCTTTAACTTCAGAAAAAGCTATTTTTTTCTTGAACTGTTACATTTTTCTCTGTACCACAGTTATTTCATTTGGCAGGACAAATTTTATTTACAGAAAACCGGAACTTCCATGGGTTTTCCCGGAGCCCCTTCCTATGCAAATACCTTCATGGCTTATTTTGAACACAACCATATTTTGAACACAACCATATTTTGACTGATCCACAATGGCAACAACACATGGCAGTGTATTTATGCTACATAGATGACATATTAGTTATTTGGAAAGGCCCCAAATCAATCTTGGAAGATTGCATTGTCAAATTGAATGGTCAAAATCCAAGGATTCAATTTACACATGATATTCAAAGTGAAAAAATTCATTTTCTAGATATAGAAATCAAGACACCCAGCGGTTTGGCAACCTCAGTCTACAGGAAGCCCACAGATGTGAATAATGCTTTGCACTTCACAAGTGCGCATCCAGTATCACTTAAACAACACCTCCCGGTTTCTCAATTTACAAGAATTAAGAGGATCACATCAGATGCTACCACTTGTACTCATCAAATTCAAGTTCAGATGATGAAATCTAAGGCAAGAGTATATCCACTTGAGATACTAACAAAGGCTGAACATAAAATTGCTTTAAAACAAAGGGAGGAACTTTTGCAACCGAGTAAGAAACAAGGGGGCATATGTAGGTAGGCGTTTGCGATTCGCAAACGCCGAAATTCGGTGAATTTCGGCGTTTGCGAATCACAAATGCCCCTTTGGTATGTAGGTGGCACTTAGCAAAATAAGGAATCGCAAAAATTGCGATTCCTTATTTTGCTTATAGCATTTAAGGAATCGCAATTTTGCGATTCCTTAAATGCTATGTAGGGGTGCCTTAAAAATTGCGATTTCGGCATAAGGAATCGCAAAATACCACCTACTTCAAGTAGATGGTATTTTGCGATTTCCTTTAAAAATGCATTTTAAAAAAAAATTCAATGTGCCATGTGGCGCACAGACATGCCCTTAGGGCATTTATGTGCGCCAAATGTACTTACAGGCACATTCCAGGGGTGCAAAAGGTGTCCTTTGGACACCCTGGCACCCTTGGAATTGCGATTCACAAGTTGCGATTTTCTCACAGAAAATCGCAATTTGAGAATGTATCCGCATTCATTCCTATGGGCCTTTTGGCCCGTAGGAATGAATGGGACACTCATTCCTTAATTGCGATTCGTAATTTGCTAATTGCAAATAAGGAATGTTAGATATTCGCAAACAAATTGCGAATTGTTACCTACATTCCATTTTGCTGTTCTCAAATAGCGATTCCTTAAAAATCGCTAGTTGAGAATCGCAAAATGGAAATTACCTACATATGCCCCAAGATCAACAACGAGAAGTCTTTGTACTCAAGTACTCAACACAAGCATCTCAGATTATAGCAATAATAAGGAAAAGATGGGAGATAATCAATCATGAACCTGATTTTGTCAACCTCTTTCAAGGTCCACCATTATTTGCCCACAATCGATCCAGGAATTTTCGGGAACTTCTGAAATCTAAAAACACAGTTGCAACAATGATCCATAAAGGCATGAGAAAATGCCATGATTGTGGCCAATGTAGCAATGTAATTTTGGGTAATGTTCATGCATCCACATACAGGCAAGCAGTTGAAATTACAACACACATCTGATTGTAACACAGAGAAAGTCATCTATGCAATCAATTGCCCCTGCGGTTTGGTGTATGTAGGGAGGACGAGCCGTAATATTAAAACGCGGATAATAGAGCACAAAAGTAGAATCCGCAATCAAAATACTACATCTCCTCTTGCCTCACATTGGCTACAGGTCTCACACACTATACCACAATTACGCTTCACTATTTTGGAACAGATCACCACATGTTCAGGAATAGACATCAACACTGCATTAGCTCGTAGGTAAACTCACTGGATAAAAACATTAGGAACAGTGACCCCGGGTTTGCTCAATGACCATTTTGAGATGTTATGCTTTCTCTGATTTGTACTGTTATTCAACTATACTTCATTTTGTACAGGATTTGCACTCTCGTTTATTATCTTCACTATATCTTTATCCTTTTTATGTCTCCACCTGGTGCCACCACACTTCATCTTTCAGGTCACACTCAGGATTTCTTCAGAATTAATGTATGTGCCCCTGGCACTTAGTGGCACCCTTTGAGGACATACAGTACAGGATAATCTACATACATATCCAGCATTCTGGCAGCACGCACATTATACTTTCATTCAACAGTGTCTCCTTAAAAGGCACCATGGGTTTACTAAGGAATTCTTTTGGGTAGTGTTAGATATACTATAAATAGTTGAGTATATTCTTTTATTTGGAGGTTTCCGTCTTTTCTTTGGGATCTATAAAGCTTTTCAACATCTAGGTTTTTTATATCACGGCTAGAACGAGCTGGTGTTCGCAATGTTATATTCTGGTAATGGCATAGTCCTAGCAAAGTTCATAGTATTCAGTTTCCAGAGGGTTCCGTTGGTCAACTTTGGCATCTATTAAGTTTGTTCAACATCTCGTCTTGTACGATTGGGTGCCCGTAACGTTCAGCTCCGGTAACAGTTTTAGAAACCTTGAACAGTTCCTTTAAATGCGCACAGGATGCTGGGTGCGCACACGAACTTCGGCATAGACGACAGTTAGTGGAGGTGGCAACCGGTCGGCAGTCTGCACTCCTGCGATTCAATACGGTAAGCCCATCAGGAGAACAATTTGTTCACACTAAGCACCACGAATAGATATCACAGCGTTTTCACTGTAGCGTTTCTTATTTTCTCAGAAACTTGAATACCCTCGGGCCTTTTCCAACACGCGGGGATTACATAGTCATTTATCGGGTAACGAGAAGACTACACAGTGAGGCTGGTCTATGCATGCACGAGAGTCAGTTTTTAGATTACTGGTATTCCACATGTGTTTCATTGCACATTATTTTATTTTCAGGATGGCAGACTCGTTTTGAGCTCTTTAAGTCACACACCATAGCAACATGTTTGCGGTACACTTACGGGTAAGAACCCTGTTATTTTCTTCTTCGTGCATGTTACTCCACAGGGTTGAGTAGTGGCTCCTAGGAACTATCTTTTCTTGGTTTTGAGTGATTCTTTGCAATTACTTTCCTTGAAAGAAACTGGTTTTTGTCGGTACTATCATTGCTCACACATTTCTGATTGAGAGCACCGTAGTAAACCTGATGGATAAATGGTAAGCCTGTTGCAGAGCACATGAAGTCACTGGACTTAGGCGATATTTTTCACTAGCACAGATTTCACTTTACATCACATCTTCTTCTTTCTCACGTTCTTAACCTTTGGAGAGTGCAAATTCTAATTTCTTCACTGTTGATTGACATTGTGACATAGGAGATTCCTGTGTCTTGTATTACAATGCCACTCATTGTGTTGTAGGTTCCCTGTGGCTAATACAACTGTATACTTCCAGTCTCAACGGACTTCCAACATTCATCCCCTGATGAAGGGTTCAGTTTGGAACCCAAAATGCATTGGGACCTTTTTTGTATAATTTGGAGCTTTCTTTCGCAAACATTATATGCTTTGGATTGTGATATTGCATATTGAATGATTTTTGTATATTTGAAAGATGTATTGCAATCAAGTGCACAATAGTTTTTTGTTTGAATAATGCGAATTGATTACATATATTGCTTGTAAAAAGATACACGATGGTATGATAAATTGTTATGCCTTTGAGCAACAGACTCTCCACAGCCCTCTGCAACTTTCTATAGGTGGCATTTCAGAATTGTGATTCTAGTATCACCAGACATGGAGTTACTTGTTCCCATTCGAAAGTTACACTTATTAAATGTAATGAAGTAACTCCAATGTTACCCTATGGAAGAGTTAGGCCTTGCAGTAATGAAAAACAGATGTTGGAGTTTTTCACTACCAGGACATGTAAAACGTAAAGTACATGTCCTACCTATTAAATACACTGAACCCTACCTCTGGGCTGTCCAGGGCCTAATCTAGTGTTGACTTATATGTATAAAAATAGAATGTTTAGGCCTGACTAAAGGTTTATTTTGCCAGTTTGAAATGGCAGGTTAAAACTGCAAACACAGACTGTAGTGGCAGGACTGAGACATGTTTGAGGGCTTCTTAAGTGGGTGGCACAATCAGTGCAGCAGGCCCACTAGTAAAATTTAATTTACAGGCCCTGGGCACATGTAGTACCGCTTTACTAGGGACCAATATATACAAATTTGGGTACCAACCAATTCTGCCATGTTTTGAGGATCTAGCACAATCACTGTAACACTAGTTAGCAGTGATAAAGTGCACAGAGTTCTAAGGCTAGCAAGCAATAGGTCAGTCAAAATGTAAGAGAAAGACCAAATGTCTGGGGAAGACTCTGCAGAAAGGGTCAATTCAACAGACTCCCAGAGTTTCAGCAAACTACCTGGCTGCCATAGCGGTACATGTTCACAGACCAGGAGTCAATTTCCAGAGTTCAAGCTGTTCCCTTCCCAGTACATTGTCTTCCAAGGTACGCACTTCTGCAACACACAATGCAAATTTCAGCCAGCAGAAAACATGATTTAGACCTTACTGCAGGTCAGGATGAGACCCTGCAGGAGGGCTATTTACCTACTCTGCAGAGTGTGGCATTCATAGATCAGGTGAAGTACTACCTGAAGGTACACTTGGGGTGGTGGTCAGTCATTTATATCTGGCTCTTCTTGTTCCCTTTCGTCCTCTTCCCCAGAGATCACAGTGGTGATTGATACCTCCGAGGAAGATTCAGGGGCTTGTCAAGGACCACTCTGGATCTGGGCCTATGACTGGATTTTAAGAAGTGCCTGAAAATAAACACCCTGGAGCTGTGGGTGATCGATTATGCCCTGCGAGTGTTCCATCCTTGTGCAAATTACAGGAAATGTATCACTGACCAGGAATGGCAAAATAACTACTGTGTTGACATGTACATTTTCGAGTGAGGTGGTGCCTTCTTGCTGACCCATTACAGAGAAGCGCAGCACATATGAATGGTGGGCTCTGCTGAACAGTGGTCTTAAGGCAAGACACCTTCATGGATAAAAAAAAGGGCGATCAAAGTTTGATTCACAAGTTTAAGCGGTGGACCAAATAGTTCTCTGAGCCGTCTACAGCTTTTGGGCTTGGGGTGCCGTGTGAAAAATTGTCCTCTTTGAGACCGAAAGAAACAACAACTCGTTTGCCCTTTACCTTAAGGATTCTAGAATGCTTTGTCCATGCATTCAGAAGGAAAATTATAGTACACACTCCAGCCTAACCCTCTGTTGCAGTTCTATTTTGGAGACTGTTAGATTCTAGGTCCCGGATGACTCTGGTGGCCTTGAATTTGGTGAAATACATGTTGTTCTTTGAGTAGCTCCAGGTGTCAGTGCCCTCACTATCGGCTGCCAACCACTTCTTATGTAGATGAGAGGCACTATTAGATTTCAAAATGTATACTCTCTCCGTCCCTCTGCGTGGCTTCTGTGATCTTCGAGTTTGGACACTTGCTTCGGACACATGAGTCTTTTCTTTAAGTTGCTGACCAATTAAAGGGGCAGTCTACCAGTGCTCCATGTGAGCTGAAAAGGGAAAGATCTGCTTTTAGAACTTAGTGAACCAAACAAACTGTTGCCGCTGGGGTTTGCCAAGTTGACTCTGCATCTTGCCTCCAAGTTATTTTTGCTACTTCATTACGCGTGCCTGCCGCCCCTGCCCACCCTATACTCCACTTGCCATTCATGAGCTCCCCCATTGCTCCCAGTAGTGGCAGTGTCCTGGTGACTCCATGGACATCCACTTCCTAATGCAGCATCTCATTTCCTGACTTTTCCCTCTCCCCCCAATCCGCTTGGGGCAGGGAGGCTCTCAAACCTGGAGGGGCCCAGGCACTGTTGCACCCTACTGGCTAGCAGGAATTGGAGCCAGAAACAAGGCCACCTTTGCTTCTGGTCACAGTGAGTGCGAATTAGGCAACTCCATGCTCATAGGAGAGAGCCCCTGACGTTTGTTGGCCCCTGTGGATTACTGACCCACTGCCCACAGACACCGCCAGGGTGATGTCTGGTGACAGTGAGCTCCCCCCGAGAGTGCTGTTGACTAGCAAAGGGGTCTCCTGGAAGCACCCGCTGCCCTATATGTCCCAGACCAAACCTGCTGCCTGCCAACTGCTTTTCTCAGTGGCTGTTGCACGCCCCATGTCCCAGGCCATCAGTGCTGCATCCTCCGAGAGGGGCTACCCGCCACTGCTGGAGATGGAGGACATACTAAAAGAGATATCAACAATTGGGACCACTCTCTTTGCCATGAACAATAAAATGACTGACCTCACCGTGGAAGTAAAATCCCTTTCAGTTGAGGTGACCATTTTCCACTGTCATGTCCTTGTGACTTCCTGACCACCCCCTCAGTTTGCCATGTTGGACCTACATGGGGCTTACCATTTAAGAATATTGGGTTGTGCCATTCGGCCTCTGTAATGCTCCCACAACATGTCAATGTTTTCTTAATAAGGTCCTTTCGAAATTTCTAGATATATTTATAGTCTACATAGACAATATTTTGATCTATTCCCAAGACGAGCAAGAACACATAAAACATGTGAAAGCAGTCCTGCAGAAACTGCAAGAGAATCTCTTGTACGTCAAGTTTGATTAGTCTGATTTTTACACAAAACAAGTAGAGTTCCTAGGGTTTTTCATATCACAGCTGGAATACAAATGGACATCAGAAAAGTAGAGGTGATTCTCAATTTGTCCTGACATACCAATGTAAAAGAAATCCAATCCTTATTAGTATTTGCTCATTCCTATCGGAGGTGTATGACTCATTTTTCGGATGTAGTCATCTCTGCTTCAGAAAAAGGGACTGTCCTTCCAATGGTCACTAGAAGCTGAGCAAGCACTAAACGGCCTTAAAAAAAATTCACTACCGCCCCGATTTTTTTTGTCACCCAGATCCTTCACAGCCTTTCTTAGTAGAGGCTGATATGAGATGTTCTCTCTCAATGAGATGAAACAAACGGTCAATTCCATCCTATAGACTTCTTTTCGGAAAAAATTCTGGCAGAACAAAAGAGTCATTGGCAATAAAAATCCCATTTCAGGAATGCAGACACTACCTATTAGGTGCCCACCATACAAACACGATTTATGCTGATCATAAAATCCTTTTGTAAACTTAGGTCTGCTAGGGCTTTAACTCCCTGACAAATGTGGTGGGATGAATTTTTTTGTGAATTTGGTTTTGTCATTACCTACCGCCCTGGAACAAAATAAGCAAAAGAAGATGCTTAATCCAGATTTCACACATCTTCCACTAAACTGCAAACCTCAAACCCAACACTACCAATTCTTTCTACTGAGAGAATAGTAGGATTTTGTGAATCAGACAACTTTTGGAATCAATGTTGAAAGCAGTTCACAGCTTAAATCTTCACACCTGTTTGCTAGAACCTAAACACTTCCTAATAAATGTCTGTTTCTATCATAACTACTTGCATGTACCCTGGTGAGAACTTCAGAACAAGGTTTTCCGTTAGCATTGGTGCCATTCAACCCCACTAGCAGGTCATCCTGAGGAAGCGAAAACCATGGTGCTGTGTAAAAGATGGTTTGGTAGGAAACATTGTCCAAAGATGTGCAAACCTTCGAACTAACTTGTCCCAGCCTTGGTATTCCATTAACATTGATTTTTTTAATTCTTTTTTTTTTTACACTGCCTTGCCCCCAACGAAAGGATTTACCTCAATTTTAGTAGTGGTGGACTTAGTAACCAGTATGGCCCAATTCGTTTCATTATGAAAATTGCCCTCGTCTAAAGATCTGTTAGACATTTTTATGCAGAACATATTTTGTTTACAGGGATTGCCCTCTGTAATCATTTCTGACTGCGATCTCCTTGTTTTGGCAAAGGGTTAACGCATATCTACAGATTGATCATTTTCTGTCCTGTGCTTACTATCCCCAAACCAATGAACAGATGGAAATGACAAATTAGTCTTTGGAACAATTTCTCAGTTGCTCATTATCTACTTGCACCAGCGATGGGGTACAAGCCCTACCAATTGCAGAATTTGCTTACAATAAGTGTTCACACAGCCATAGATATGTCCCCCTTCTACTGTAACTTAGGATATCATCCCAAAGCTCTTCCTTTGACTTACCCAGAGAATCAGACACACGCATTTTGCATAAGCATCTGGTTGAAAGTCCAAAAAACTCTGGAAGAATGAAAACAAGATATGAAAAAATAGTTAATTGCCATTGACGCCCCAACCTCAATTTTCAAAGGAAGACAGTCAGGTTAGCTACCAAAAACTACCTCGAAGGTCGCCGAAAACTACAACCCCAAAAGACAGCCATATCTAATAACAAAAATCATTCAACCCGTAACAGTGAAATTGGAATTTCTGAAACAGAATCAAATACATCACGTATTTCATGTATCCCTATTGAAACCACATCTCCTTTCCACTTGTCCAGACCCCTCCTCCTTCACTCATGATTCAGGGGCACCCTGAGATTTAAATTGTATACAAATGTATCTTCTTCAACTGTCAAGGCCCTCTAGGTCTTCCACTCTCCTCTATGTGCACCTTAATTAATGGTCCCCAACTCTAGAACCCATCCCATTCATCCCCTTAGTGTTCAAGGCGTCTATGCTCAGTAGAAAAACCTGATACACGCACTCTCTCACAAGTACACCTGAGCTTCTGGTGTAGGGTGTGGTATATGGCCTGTATTGGGTGTGGTCCTTGAGTCTGGGTTGGGTGTTGTCCTTTTGCCTGTGTTGGCGTGGCTTGGGTGTGGTCCTTGGGTGATGCCTTACATACCACGCCCAAACTGGCAAAGCTGCTTGGCTTCACAAACTGCTCCAAGGCAGAACTTGCTGTAGAAGCTCTGTCGTCCTATTGGTTCAGGATCTCCCCGCATTAAACCAGTCACCTGACTTTCGGAACAAAACTCCATGGTGCTTCCTCCTGTAAGAAAAGGCAAGATTCAGTAAAGCGGCTAACCTGAGAATAAGGCCAGTGCACTGAACCAGAACTAACAAAATTCTTGTGGACATGTACATTGTTGAAAGCAAATAGCAACACAATATCTTAATTTTATAAATTGCAATTTCGTGAACTGTGATTTCCCTGTTCTTAGGCATCACTAACGAAGAAATGTTACTGTTGAACTCCGGAAATTGAGAGCTTTTGCTCTCTGACATAATAGAGGAGGCACATATATATTGCTAACGAGATTCCCAAAAAACTCTTATTGCTGCACAGATTGCAAGAGACTATTTTTTCTACAGCGATAGCAAGAGACTATTCTAGTTACAAAGATAGCAATAAACTATTTGAGGAACCAGCATCTCTGCCGTGGGACTGTGGATCTTGAAGGCTACCTTGAATCGTGAAGCCCAAGCAGGTCCCTGCTTCCCTGTGTTCTTCTAGCCCCCCTTTTTCCTTCCTGATTGAAAGCTATTTGACCATGTGGAATGGCCCTATCACTTCAGGGTCATGACACCTATGGGCCTTGCCAACGACTTAATCTCCAAAGTCCGGCTCTTCTATGACTCCCCCTCCACACACAGACATTCAGAGCAGTGGCTCTTGCCCGAATACTTCTGAAATCTCTAGGGCTGTCTTGCTTTTCCTTCGGGTGATTGAACCTCTCTTGCCGCCATACTGCTTTCAGCGGAGGTGAAAGTGGTATCAGTAGGCACTACAGAGGCAAAAGGGCTTCGCAACACAGATGATATCCTCCTCTCCTGACCGAATTCTTCTGTTATGTTAATAGTAAACCATTTCTCTCAACTCTCTGGGTTTTAAAATCAGTTGGGCAAAGATTGAATCCATGCACTGTCGACAGGGACTACCAGTGCATGCTTCCATTCCAGAGACCTATAATGGGTACTGCACAGTTTGCATTATCTTGGCATCAGAATCAACAGTGGCCTCCACAGAATGGTGGGGGAATCTTTCTGCTGGGTGCCCAGGAATGATTGAAAGGTGCAACAGATTTAGCTCCTCTTTGGTGAGGGTGCTCCGAATTAATTCCCAATGCTTAAGAGAGAATTTCACCTCACTCAGGCAGACTGCTGGTGTCCTATTGCCTCCACTGTATAATAGGTCCCCTCCCTACAGAACTCCCTGTATCACCTATCCAGCAGTATCTTAGACTGTGGGTTGGGTGTAGGCAGCTTGTCTCAGGATTGTACGGAGTACTTATTAGGGAGGCCCATCCACAACCTATCCTCGCCCTAACAAGCACCAAGTGGTAGGCAATTTTGGCAGGGAATCTCCAGCAGCAGACTGAGCACAAATTCTTCAATCCTGTGACTGAGTCATTAGAGAGTCACTGCTCAAATTCTTATACTTCAAACTACATAACTGGTACTGGTCCCTGAAAAAGCTGCATTGAGCAGGCCTCCAGCCTCAGAGCAAATGCTGGATATTCTCAGCAGACACATGCAATTTGTTCCATATCCTATGGGCCTGTCCGCAATACAACCCTGCTGGGCTGCGTTATGGGCACACCTGCGACAATTCCATCTTTGTTTGTCCTTCTCTCTGCACACATGGCTCTCTTCCATTATGTCGCCCCTAAGATGGACATCCATGCCCATCGGTGACTGGCCCTAGTATAAGAAAATGTCCTCATAGGAGGTGTGTGGCCAGGAGTTTAAGTGGGTCGGGTCCCTCTGAGTCTCATTAAAAACAGACATGAAACGGGTCTCTATCAGGCCCTAGATTAATTTCCTTAATTGTTCTGGCAAATAACACTGATGGAGTTTTGAACAATATGTGTGAAAAAAATGTTTAAGTAATCCATGTCACCGATTTACTTCCTGTTCAAATTTTACACGTTGTGCTTAATCTTGCACTCCCTATGAGTGTCCGCTCTTTTCAGGACGTTGTTTTTCTGTTTTTTCTTTGGGTAGCTTATAATTCTTGTATAGAACACATTTTGAACAGTCACTTCCAAGAGTTTATAGCGAGCACTGATTGAGAGCCCTAAAGTGGAGGCTGAAGGCCTGTTTGTCTCAGTTTCTGACAGTGCTTGTCAGTGTGTCAGAAAGATGTTCAGAATACATGGTAATCCAATCCTTGGCGTCTCTGATAGTGCATAGAGCAGTGATCACATATTACAGTTGCAACAGTGCGTGAAGGAGGTATACAGATGTCAAAGTCTTGACAAGGTGAAAGTAAATGAAAATGTGTGTTTACAGGTGAATGGGTGCGTTGTAGTGAAAGATGCGAGGAAGTGCATTCTGGTGAGTTTGAGCCCTTAGATTTCAGGAAGGAGGGCTATCCTTTCAAACTTGGGAAGAGCTGAGAACAACCCCTGAGACCATCTTGCTTAACAGAGCCTGCCCCTCCCCCAAGGCCCTTTTGTCCACATTCTTGAAGGAATACACAACACACCACAAGGGAGTCATTCACAGTCCTGTAGCGATGGACTTTGATAGAAAGGTATATTTGGTTTAAGCAGAACGATGATAACTTTCTAAAAGTGGCATTTTTAGGATAGTGTGTACCACAATGAAGCCGCTCCTAGTGGGGTGTCGCTAGTGCTATTGCAGTTTAGTCTGTGAGTGCAGGCATCTCACAAAAAGTGAAGGACTGGTCTCACACACTGGCTGTTGTCATGCTTTATCATAGACCAGTTCTCGCCCTCTGAAAACTTGGTTTGATAGAGGGCTGGCATACACCTGACGATCGGGATGCACTTCTAAGCTAAGTGGGGGCCCTTGGGAAAAGGTAGTGAGTTAAAATGCCATTAAAGATATCAACTTAAATGTAATAGTGCTGGCATCTATATGGTAGTTAAACCAAAGTAATCAGTGTAATGGGGATATTATTGTCCCCCCCACCGCTATCAATGGGGTCAACATGTTTCTGCCTAAAGGCCCAGTTGGGTCCGGGGTATTCATCAGGACCGTGATAAACAAAAACAACGGGCTCCACTTTTACCAAGCTATGGTGAGAGGATTTCCACTCAGTGGTGTGATGCGGATCACACTCCACCGTGATATGGCTTATTTCTTAAGCCTGCAAGGGAAAGACAAACGGAATAGTAACTTACAATCTGGCTTTACCATTAAAGAAGAGTGTAAATTACAATTCAAATGAGTGGTAGAAGTATTTCTTTATCTGTTACCATACTTAAGTGATCACGTATTAAGGGTAATAAGATAACTCAATGTTAATCTATAGGAGAGATAGCCTTGCTACAGTGAACAAGCATTTGCGATGCAATAGGTCTCGCATTTGTGAGAGTTTGAGCTATTGGCATTGAAAATGACAATGCCTTTTATGTATGTGTTTTAAAAACTTGCAAGCGGTCGTAAACACTCACTTGTCTACTTATAGTCGTTGCTTACGAGAACCAAGGCTAGCAGTAACTGCGCCTCGTTTGCTGCCAGACTTGCTTGTCCTAAGCAAGGACTACAAGTAGAAAGTGCTTACTTACGCACCGCTTTCAGATTTTCAAAACACATACATAAAAGGTATTGTCATTTACTATGCCAATAGCTCGAACTCTCGCAAATGCGAGACCTTTTGCATTGCAAATGCTTGTTTTAGCAAGACTGACCGATCAAAAAGTGTGGTTTCATAGGAACTAGTAATGTCAGGAGACCACCAGAGAATGTAATTTCTTTTTGAGTCAGATAATTAGTAATGCTAGGGGCAGTAGAGAATATTGTATTTGCAGAAAAAGAGCTGTACATGGTCCATGTTTTTAGTGGAAGAGATGGCAGCAAGGCTAGTGTTATAATAGAATGAAAATGTGTGTGCTCCTATAGCAGCGTCTGGCAAGGGAGAAGCTAAAAAATACACTGCTAACATACCTAATTGGTGTACTCAGGCAGACAGTTAAAGACCAATACAGAGAAATAATCTAATCTTCATTTATAGTAAATGCAGTTGTCTTCTGCAGCCCTCTCTCTTTTCCTTCTGGCAATGTGTATTTCTCCCCATCTTGGCCCCACACTTCTGTTCTCTATGGATCTCTAAGGAGTTTTGACCCCTTATCAAAAAGAAGGTTTTGTAAATATGTTGTTGGTGTTAATACGTCTTCCCAACAAAATCATTCTGGAATTTTATATGTAATTGACCCAGATTCCAAGGGTTGCCGTCTCCCCGAGTATATTTAACTGGTGTGAAGAAGCAGCCATGCAGCTCTCCTGCTTCCTGTCTCCTCCCTGGAAGGGAGTGTTGCCTAATATCTAGAGGAGGGTTTGCAGCCATTCTGCTTCCTCCCCCTTCTCAGGAAGAGGTGCCTGTGTATAGGCTAAAGACCTTAAACTTCTGCTGTCGTCCTTGGAGGAATGGTTACCTGATTGCCAAAGACAGACCTGCAGTTTCTATGCTTCCTGACCTCTTCCCTGCAGGATGGGTACCTGTGTTCAGTGGCACATAGCCCTGCTACCCTTATGATGGTATGACAACTGAGCATCTGAGCAGATGATACTGCTGCAGTGGCTGCCTCTCAACATTTAAGTTCTGATGTAAAGTAGGGGGTACATTGCAATTATTTGGGAAGAGTAAGTGTCACAGGCCAATGCTAATGCATACTGTTTGGGGATGCCCCATGAGGAGCTTCTTCTCAGCTTCCTATCGAGCGAATGTGAGTGAAACGGTGTGGCAAGGAACCAGCAATGATAGCGTTGAGTGCTGAAAAGATCATCCATCCCACGTTGGGCAAGAGGGTGTCTGTCAAGGGGCAGAGGACTTCTGAGAGGAGAAAATCCAAGGTTTACTTTGTGCCAGCAAAGTACAGAGCAAATATTCTGGTAAAGAAGCAGGAGGTCAGCACTGGGATAATTTAAGAAAACTGCAGGGGAGAGGTGAAACAGAGGCATTCTTGCCACTAATCTGAAACCACAAACAGGTAGAATTGTTCAGGATTGAAAACAGTGATTAGTATAATGGTGGCATCACAGGAAATTGCATCAGATGACTCTAGGTCCAATGATGACTTCATGGAAGATCACATTATATGACCTTGGACCCAGAAGGCAACATAAGAAATGAATTAAATGGTTTAAATTAGTTATATGGGAGCACTGTGGCCAGCCCTAATCATACACTCATTGACACATACCTTCTATAATGAATCAGTAGGCTATTGTTTTGCCACAAAAGTAATTGACTGTTACCTAAATGGTAATAATGCGGCATTGGGGGAGAGGTGGGGCATTACTGGAGAAGCAGTAAAGCAGAGGTTTGGGAGAGGTAGCACGGCGATTGATAATAGTTAGGGGAGGGGACTGAAGCTCTCTAGGAGGGCTGGGATGGAGCTACGGGTGAGGCATCAGTTCGGTGCGGTGGTGCGTGGTGGCTTTCTGGAAGGAGAAGTGGATGCAGCGTTGGTCGGTCCAGTGGAGTTCGGTGGTGGTGTGACTGAAGGTGACGTTTCTAACTTGCAGAGAAGATTGGGTCAAGCGTGTGGCCGGCGGAGTAGGTGGGAGATGTGACGTGCTGTCAGAGGTTGTCGATCAGGGTGGTAGAGTTAGTGTTATTGTTGTCCTCAAGGTGGAAGTTCAGGTCCCCGAGGAGGATGTAGAGCACTCGGTCCACCCAGAGAGTTCCACAGGCCTGTGTCTTAAAGCAGCCAGAACAAGCAATCAGTATGATACGGAGGGGTCTATTATATCTCTTCCACTACATACTTCATCTAGGGTATTGTGGCGTTTTCACATACTCTTTTGATGTGCCGCCTAAAGTTTTAATCTTTACAAACTAGACCTTAACAAGACTGAGCCTCTATTAAGCAGTTATGAGTCATGCATAGGTTTAGCCACATTCAAACATTTTACAGATGACTAGTTTCTTGTATCACCCTGTGTTATCTCACTGCTATTAATCCCCAAAGGATAAACCTGAAAATCGCTGCACAACGGGACAAGTTGTGGTTGCAAACACCATACATGCTTAGAATCTACTGCGGCCTCCTTTCTACTATGAACTTGGGCACTGACAGACTCTAACCCCCAACTCACCCCCAAGGGGCCCCCTACCTCTGCCTTCTCAAGGAAAATGGTGGTCCTTTTCTCCTCTGAGGAGATATGGTACAATCAAGGGAACAGTCTGCTAACTCCCCCTTTCCGAGTCAAAAGGTTCTTAATAGCCCAGATACGTTTATGGCACATGCATACACGAAAGGCTGCCACCAAGAGATGTGGTAGTGAGCCTCAGCAAGGCCTACCAGTGCAAGGGATTCACCCTTCTCTGCACAGAGTCTTCAGACCAATAGGAAGAAGTTGGCACAGAAACTGGAATAGAAAAGACAGAGTTTATTAAACCTCATTAGATGGAACTACATTCACACAACACCCTTCGGCAATGTATGCAGTAGCACACTGACTGGAAGGAGCTTGGTCCTTTTATACCCACACAGGGGCTCAAATGAAGGCGGGACAAGTACAGAATGCTGGTTTCAAATACAAACAAGGTCATACACTTACAAGTTTGGAACAGCTGTAAGCTCAACTGAGCATGTGCAAAGCAGAAGAGGCTAAATATATCTTGTCTCTAGGCAGATTTCAAGAGCAGTTGACAGGAAGGTAGGCCAGAGCACATGGCAAACAAAATGGCTGCCAGAAATACAAAATGGATTCCACACAACGAACAAGATAGTCTCTAAATACAAGATGTCTTCTGTTAATGCTTAACCTAATCGCTGCTAAATTACAACAGATGACCCTTTCAGCATTAGCTGAAGACATTCGTTTATCTGGGGTAATCTAGATATGCATCCTGTACATTGATGCTCATCATCTCAGCTATTTCTTTATTTAACATTTGCTGTGCTTTTATATCTGCAATATTTATTTTGGAAGGTGTACAAGCAGTGATGCACATGGAGCAAAGCATAGAACCACATTGTATACAAGCACAGCATGTAAATAGTATCACCAGTAGTATACATAGAATAGTCAGTAGTTTCCAGCCCCAAGTAGCATGAGTGTCCACATCCAGTTTGAAAATGTCCATGTACCAGTCTCTGTGTGAATTTCTGCAGCAATCTTATGCAGTTTTGAGATTGCATCATATACTGAAGGTGAGTGATCCGGTATAAATACGCAGCAACTGCTTCCGATGATGCGACATGCACCACCTCGATCAGCCAAAATCACGTCAAGCACCATCCTATTTTGGGATGCTACAATCCTTGCAATTTGTAGTTCCTCTGTAATGTTGCCAAGTGCCATGGCTGTTTGATTGGTGACAGCTTCCACAACACAAGTTAATCGCCTTATCTTTCTGCTATTCAATGCAGCACCCACAAAGAAGAACAAACCCAAATTGAAATTGATATATTGTTGCAAAGTGGTATCTGTCTGGTCAACTTCATCTGCACTTATTATTAGTTTATAGCTATTCTTTGAAATGTCATTAGACAACTTTAAATTCAGGTGATATGATGGAGGGGCCAAGAACACAGGTGGTAACAAAAATGATATGTAACATACCCCCGGACCACCCAACAGGTAATTGATAGTATCCTTTATTACCACAAACAAAATAAGAATTGTGTGAAGACGTAAAACTACTGTTGTTAGGTCCTTCAATAATCAATGTCAAAATACATTCACTCTGTCCTATGGGAATTCTCCCAACACTATTTATACACAGTTCTGCTTTAGCTCTGGTCACAGAAATTACAAAAGGTCCATTGTCTTTGATAGTCCTAATATTCGTGAAGACATATGATGTCGAAATATTGTCCGGTTGGTACTCTTCCCATTCCTATTTAGTTCCTTTAGCTTGAGGATAACCATCTATATCTTGATAGCATACTTTATTCAACCGAAAGATGATTCCACCTACTGAGGGCTTTCCGAAAGCAAACAAAAGGGCATACCAAGCTTGACATGAACCATTGTGGGAAAACGGTAGTGAAATAAAAGGTGTTCCTCCTTTCTTTTGGTGTGCAGGTATCATCCCACACACCCAACAATTGGTAGTATTTGTGGCATTGTGTGTATGATGCAACATCCGGATGAATGTGTTATTTAGGTAGGATTGTCGATGCTTCTGCACGTGATAGGGAAGTGTAAAATAGTGATGTTCCACTGAAGCTGGCATAGTGGCAACAAGAAGCTTTCGAGCAGGAGCCACTTTTTCAACAAACCAGGTGATTATCGCTATAACCACCAGAGCAACAACAAACCCTACAGCACAAATGATTCTTTTGTTATTCATTTCAGCAACAGCGATAATTGATCTTCCTAAAAACTCGTTGAAAACAATCGTTGGAGCTCTTCTCCCTTGGGCAGCCGCTGATTTCTTCACCACGGGCCAAGATGTGTGTCACTACACTAACACCGGGCTGATCCCCCTCTTGCCACATTGGCTCTGCGTTTCACTAACCCAGGGTTTCACTTCTCCCTTGGGCAGCCGCTGATTTCTTCACCACGGGCCAAGATGTGTGTAACTACACTAACACCGGGCTGATCCCCCTCTTGCCACATTGGCTCTGCGTTTCACTTACCCAGGGTGGTAGCTCAACCAGTCTTTTTCAACACTGCAGATTCTTTCCTTGGTCTCAAGTGGTATCACGATGCTCCAGGAATCGTGTGGTCCGGGAAGATTTCTGCAGATTCGTCAGGTGAGATAGCTTGACCTTTCTCCGTCTCTAGAATCTCTCGATGGTCGGTCAGCACTGCAGGTTCCACCAAGGCAGGCAACACACACTTACAGTGTGTGCTGTGGACCCAGTTCTTCTTGTTCGTCACTTGAACTGCTGTCCTTGTAGTCAGGAGCACCTGCTCCGGACCTCACCACCTCGGTACCAAGCTGTTCAATCTGTCGAAGACCTTGACCATCACATAGTCGCCAGGACGGAGTTCGTGGAACTCACCTGTAGATCTGTCAGGAAGCGCTTCTCGAACTTGTTGATGAATAGAGATCAAACTGTCGGTTAACGGTGCCAAGTAATCATTAATCAGAACACAAGGAACATCATGTATGGGGCGTGGCTTAGAAACTCCCCAAATATTCATCTGTCTCCCAAAGACCACTTCGAACGGGGTGAGACCAGATCATGAATGTGGCACCTATCTTATGGACAACAATGCCAAGGGTAATGCATCTGGCCACTTTAAAGACGTCGAAGCCAGTATTTTCGCTAACTTCAATTTTAAAGTAGCATTGTATCTTTCCACTAATCCTGCTGATTGCGGGTGGAAGACTGTATGGAATTTCTGTTTGATCCCTAACCCTTTCAGGACATGCTCAACAACTTGCCCAATAAAATGAGGTCCGTTGTCACTCCACAAAAGCTTACAAACACCATATCTAGGGAAAAACTCCTTTAGAAGCACCTTTGCTGTGGTGAGAGCAGTATTATCCTTTGTAGGGTATGCCTCTATCCATTTACTGAAAGCACATACCACCACTAGGACATATTTTAGATTATTGCAGCGTTCAAGTTGGATGTAATCCATCTGCAAGACTTCAAAAGGTGCGGTTGGTGTAGCAAACCCTCCTGTAGGAGTCTGTGTCCCTTTTCCAGGATTATACTGCCAACAGATCAAACAGGACTATACTACTCTTAGCTGTGCTGGCAATTTCAGGATGCTCCCAAACTTGTGTAAGCAATTTAGTTATTGCTAGAGCTCCAACATGTGCCAGACTCTGTGCCATTTAAATCATAGGTTGTAAATAGGCTGCAGGCAATTTCCACTTATTCATTTCTTTGTTACGCCAACAACCCTCATCGTCTAACATTCCTTCTTTAGAGGCAGATCTATGTATATCCAATACTTCCTCTCTAGCGTCATGCCAACGCTCAGCTTGAGACTTCACTACGTACATGGAAGTAGTGTTTCGCTGCATCGCAGTTTCACGAGCTACGCGATCTGCAAAGGCATTGCCTTTTCCTATTTTGTCAATGATTTTCTTGTGTGCGCTACACTTCATAATAGCAACTTTCTTTGGGTATGTAAGTACAGTTGTTGGACCTAGAGGACACCCAAATCACATAGGGTAGCTTGGCACTAAGTGGGCAGGCCTAACTCCAAAGAACATGTGTAAAGTTTGCGTCACACCCGTCAATAACATCACCTCCATCCACTCAAAAAGGACACTACACCAAAATGTTGTAGGAAAATACGTTCTGGTTTATAAAAATAATACTTTGCTCTCTTTCCACGTTATCCTTAGTCAGTACAGAAACACACATTTAAACATTGTTGCTACCAGCTACTAAATGTTAGAGATGAGACATCACCACTCAATTTACAAGCAAAAGAAGTCAAAACAAGGGCTCACAGAAAGCACCGGCTGTACACTATAAGAGTTCAGGTATCCTTTGATTTCCAAGTGAGGATGCCACTGCTTATTTCTCCCACTGCATTATGGAACAATGGCACATACCCCACGATTGACTTTTAGGAAGGGGTTCTCTCCACTACTCCTGTAACAAAAGCGTTAGAACCCAGTACAACCTCAGGAAACCTTCATAAGCGTTTGTGATGTAAAGAGCCACTCGGGGAAGTCTTAAAGGCTTCTTGAATCAATTAACCACTTTCTAATTTGAACAGTAAAGAGGAACCAATCCTCAGGACCCCTGGTCGGCAGGTCTCCGATCCTTAGTTTCCCCCAACACACACTCCTTACTTTCAATGAAGGGCCCTCAGTGGCCACAGTCTCGGATCGCTGGGGGGAAGGAGGACATCACCAGTGAACTCTGCAGGAATCTGATCGCCACTCAGCCTCACCCGCCAGACCAGCCACTCGCTCACAGAGCTGGCGTCGGGTGGAAAGACTTCGCAGGCTGAGAGCCGATGCTCGCCTCCCGCCCGTTTCCTCTTCGTGTGCTGTCTCCGCCTCTCTCAAGGAAAAGCAGCCTGACTGAGCATGCGCGAGGGATCAGTGGCTCCACGACCGAGTCCGCTCAGCTCCGACGGTTCCTCCTTTCTTCGCTCCGCCCCACTCCAGGTTCAGCGTCCGCTCTGCCGAATCCGCGCAGATCAGGGAATTGCTTTCTCTACCCGAAAACCTCCGGTCACTTTTCGCCGGCCCAGGAAGGAAAGAGGTTGCTTCCTCCACACGACTACACTACGTGCGGCCCCTGCCCCGATCACTCGGACCCTGTCTTCCCCTCCTGACGAGCCACTATTCTTAATCTGGCAATCTGTCACCACAGGTACGGAGGGGGGGGTTCCTGTTGGAATGTCGGGGGGCAATTAGATCCTCAGTTCACTTGGAGAGCTGATAAGGGAGATCACAAGAATCAATTTCTCAGCTTCAACCCTTCTTTCTTCCGGGTAAAACGCTACCAGAGTCTTAATGAGGGCTTTTCTACTGGGCAATGGACTGAGCTCCTCACTAGTTCAGTCTCCCTCAACCACTCCTAACCCTTTCTTCTAGGCTTGGGGAGTGGTCAGGCACCCAGGGTCTCCAGGAATACCTCGTAGCAGGGTCAAGTCAGTAACTACAAGGGGAGAGGGGTGGTAAAGCAGTAAGGAAGCGTCCCTACACTGGGAGAACAACCCTCTGGATATCCTACCCCCGCCTTATGCTACAGCCTGTACTCCAGCTGACTCTCTCTGGAAAGACAAAATGGCTGCACTGCAGCTGACCTTTTATAGGTTGGCCTCAAAAGGTCCAGAAGGAACCAGAAGGTTCTGGAAGGTCCCCATTCTACTCTATGGGTCCTGTCTAGAGGTGACCGTTATGGCAGTTAATGGCGACCATTTTGTGAGTCCCCTACTTTCTAGTCAGAAAAGGCACCTAGGCCTCAGGTAAAAAAAGGACTAAGGGGGCCAAAGAGCATCTAACCCCTAGTCAACACCACAAAACATCCGGTAGACACAAAAAGATAAAATGGGTTTGAGGGGCAAAAAGGGGACAAAAATAAATAATTAAATAGGAGGGACTACCAAAAGGCTGACAGGTCTAACACGCGTCCCCCCCCAGCTGAAAGTGGGGAGACCTACCCAACCCCTTGGGAGTCCTCATCACTAAGGCGGAAATACCTAGAGAGACCGTCTGCATTGGCGTGGTCCACTCCAGGCCGATGTTCCACCCGGAAGTCCATTCCCTGTAGGGAGATGGACCATCTCAACAACTTGGGATTTTCCCCCTTCATTTGCATCAGCCAACGAAGGGGTCGGTGGTCGGTCTGAACCAAGAAGTGCGAGCCAAACAGGTATGGCCGCAACTTCTTCAGAGCCCACACCACCGCAAAAGCTTCTCGCTCAATTGCACTCCACTTCCGTTCCCGGGGAAGCAGTCTCCTGGACAGGAAGACTACAGGCTGATCCAGACCCTCTTCATTGAGTTGCGATAACACTGCCCCAATGCCATGTTCTGATACGTCTGTCTGGACAATGAACTCCTTGGAGAAGTCTGGGGCCCTCAGGACCGGTGCTGCACACATTGCCTGTTTCAATTTCTCAAAGGCTTGCTGACAAGCCCCTGTCCAGACTACCCGTCAAGGTTGTTTCTTGGATGTGAGCTCTGTGAGGGGCGCTACAATAGTGCCATACCCCTTCACAAAGCGACGGTAGTAACCTGTGAGGCCCAGGAAAGCTCGGACCTCAGTCTGGGTCTTGGGGGGTTCCCAGGCCATGATTGCCTCAATCTTTGCCTGGAGGGGCTGCACTGTTCCCCTACCCACCAAGTGGCCTAGGTACACAACCGACCCCTGCCCAATCTTACATTTGCTGGCCTTGATTGTCAAGCCAGCTTGTTTCAGGGCCTGGAGAACTGCTTGCAAGTGATGCAAATGGTCCTCCAACTGCTGCTGAAGACGGCAATGTCATCCAGGTAAGCAGCGGAGAAAGCCTCCATTCCGGAGAGGACCTGGTTCACCAGTCGCTGAAAAGTGGCAGTGTCATTCTTGAGCCCAAAGGGCATCACACAGAACTGGAAGTGTCCCTCAGGCGTGGAGAAAGCTGACCTTTCTTTTGCTCCATCTGTAAGGGAGATTTGCCAGTACCCTGAAGTGAGGTCAAAGGTACTCAGATATTGGGCAGCTCCTAGCCGGTCAATCAATTCATCCGCCCTAGGGATCGGATGAGCATCAGTCTTGGTGACTGAGTTCAGTCCCCGGTAATCCACACAGAACCTCAGTTCTGGAGTGGTGCCTGGTGGAGCTGCTTTTGGCACTAGAACCACCGGACTGGACCAGGGGCTACTGGAAGGTTCAATAACTCCTAGCTCCAGCATCTTGGTAACCTCACCGTGGATGCTGGCCTTCACCTTGTCTGACAGCCGGTAGGTCTTTGACTTCACTGGAGGGCTGTCTCCTGTGTCCACATCATGGGTACACAGGTGGATCCTTCCCGGGACAAGGGAGAACAACGAAGAGTACTGGTCCAATATCTGGTGGCAGTCCTCCTGTTGTTCCGGAGTTAGGGATGGGGAGAGAATCACTCCCTCCACCGACCCATCCTTTTCCTGAGACGAGAACAAGTCCGGGAGAGGCTCGCTTTCCGCTTCCTCTCCCCCATCAGTCACCATCATCAAGATGACCTCGGGCCTCTCATGGTGGGGTTTGAGGCGGTTAGCATGCAGCACCCGTAGGGGCTGTCGAGGGGTCTTAAGGTCCACCAGGTATGTGGCCTTACCCTTCTTCTCTAACACCTCAAAGGGGCCTGTCCAACGATCCTGGAGCGCACTTAGCTCTCCAGGCTCCATCACCCACACCTTCTGGCCAGGCTCCAACTCCACTGGGTGAGCGTTGTGGTCATACCACTCTTTCATTACTGCTTGGCTGGCCTCCAAGTTGTCAGAAGCTTGCTTCCACAACTTTGCCATTTGGCTCCTGAAGGCCAGCATGTAGCTCACCACATCCTGGGGAGGCTTCCTGGGAGACTTTTCCCATCCATCCTTCACCAGGCTGAGAGGTCCACGCACAGGATGCCCATACAGAAGCTCAAAGGGGCTGAAGCCCACTCCCTTCTGTGGCACTTCCCTGTAGGAGAATAGCAGACAGGGTAGGAGGACGTCCCATTTCCTCCGCAGGCTCTCAGGCAGACTTCTGATCATGCCTTTCAAGGTCTTGTTGAACCTTTCTACCAGTCCATTTGACTGGGGGTGGTAGGGAGTGGTGAACCGGTAGGTCACTCCACACTCCTTCCACATTGCCCGCATGTATGCTGACATGAAGTTGGTCCCCCTGTCGGACACAACTTCCTTGGGGAAACCCACTCGGGTAAAGATCCCCATCAGGGCCTTAGCCACAACAGGTGCAGTGACAGTCCTCAGAGGAATTGCCTCTGGGTACCGCGTGGCGTGATCCACCAGAACCAGGATAAACCTGTGACCAGCTGTAGTCGGTGGATCCAATGGCCCCACAATGTCGATGCCCACCCTTTCAAAGGGGGTGCTAACGACAGGTAGTGGTTCCAGGGGAGCTTTCAGCTTCACCCCTGTCTTCCCACTGGCTTGACAGGATACACATGTCCGACAGTAGGTGTCAGACGCCACTTTCATCTGAGGCCAGTAAAAGTGGGGGACAAGCCGGGCAAAGGTCTTGTCCTGACCTAAGTGTCCTGCCAAGGTTATTTCATGAGCCAATTCTAACAGAAAGGCTCGGTATCGTTGAGTAACGACCAAGGCCCTTGATGAACCGGGTAAAGGTACCTTGGGTTCACTGTAGAGGAGTCCGTCCTCCCAGTAAATGTGGTAGTGCCCTGCAACGTTCCCTGCTGCCTGGGCTTCGGCCTGTCGCCTCAGTCCCTCAAGGGTAGGGCACTCCTTCTGGCCCTTACAGAACTCCTCCCTGGTAGGCCCTCCCTCCACATGCCACTCAGCAGGGATGGGTAGGTCCTCCAGGGAGACTACTTCCCCCTCCACGGACTCCTGGCCCACCACCGCAGGTGGCCAATCTGTCTCATGGGGTGCGGAAACCGAAGCAGGTTTTTCCTGTCTTCGGGTCTGTCCCTTTCCGGCAGCGGGCTGGGCCATTGTTCCAGGCTCCAGCCCAGGCGAACTCCCTCTCCGGGTAGTCGCAGACCTGGTGCTTACACAGGCCCAGTCAGGTGTACCCAGCATCTCTGAATGAGTCCGGTATTCCACCTCTCTCCAAGCGTTGTGCTCCATGTCATTCCCCAGCAGACAATCAACTGGCACGACAGGGCTTACGGCAACTCGAAGTGAACCTGCAACCCCTTCCCACTCAAATGGAACCTCGGCCACAGGATAGTAGCCCAATCTGCCGTCAGCCATCGCGGCCGGGTGGAGTACATGGGGAATCACCTGCTCTGGAGACACCAGTTGACTTCTTACCATAGTCATACTGGCTCCTGTGTCTCTCAGAGCCTCCCCTCTCTGGCCATTGATGGTGATCCATTGTCCATACTTGGTAGTATTTGGGGGCACCTGGATCTTAGGAACCATCTCCCGATCTCCCAGGGACACTAAGGTGACACCCGCCCACTCACCCCCCTTATCTAAGGGCAACTCCTCCCAGAGCGCTACACTAGCTACTCCTGGGGCTTTTCCTCCGGTGGGAGGGGGTGGTCTCTTTGGGCATTTAACATCTCCCTTATAATGTCCAACACCACCACACTCAAAGCAGTGGACAACCCTTGGCTGCTGGCTTTGGCCAGGATGAGGGTTTCTAGGCGGGTTAGCCTTCGGGGTGAAACCTGTTCCCTTTCCCTGGAAACTGTTTTGGGGACCTTTTGAGAACTCCCGTTTTTTATCTCCCCCCTCCTTCTTCTGAGGGGCGCCCTGTCCGGCCCTTTGGGAATCCCCTCCAGTCCCCTTTGAGTTCACCCGGGTACTTGCCCAGATGTCCGCCTCCTCTGCAAGCTTCCGGGGGTTGGTCAGCTTGCTGTCCACCAGGTGTTGGCGCAGCTCGGGAAAACATTTCTCGAGTAGATGCTCTTTAAGAAAAAGATCATATAACCCCTCATAGTCCTTCACCTCGCTGCCCTGTATCCAGCCCTCCAATGCCTTCCTTGCATAGTCCAGGAAATCCACCCAGTTTTGGGTGCTTAATTCGTGACTCCCCCTGAACTTTTGGCGATACTTCTCCGGGGTCAGTCCAAACTTTTTAATTAACGCCACTTTCATGGTGGGGTAGTGGGTCTGCTCTTTCTGTTCCAGGGCCAATAATGTGTCCCGACCAGTAGGAGGCATATACTTGTATAAACCACCCCCCCAGTGTTTTTCCTGGATCCCATGGGCTCTTAAGGAGACCTCATAGGCAGCAAACCACTTGGCTATGTCATCCCCTTGGCTGTAGCTGGCAACTATGTCTTTAGGTAGGTAGGGTCTGGATTCCCTGGTTAATTCTTTGATTTCGCTGCCACGATTCGGAGTGATGTTAAAGGCTTTGAGGTCGAGCTCTCGTAGCTTGAGCTCGTGTTCCATCCTCCTCCCTTCCATCTCCAGTTTGGCCATCTCCCACCTTAACTGTCTTTCCTCCCTCCTGTCGGCTAACTCGGTCTCTGACAACCCTCTCGATGACACACTGCTGCCCTCCCGTGAGACTACCCTGGGGCTGATTGTCATTTCACCCATCCCCGGGGGACATTCTGCAGGCCTCTCGATGACCGTACTTCTGTCTGACTCCTCCTCCTCTACCGTTCCCTCCGTGTGCGCTTCCACCCAGGCTTGCAGACTAGTATGGAGCTCCTCTCTTTTGGCCCCTCGCCTAACGAACACTCCCCTTTCCTGACAGAAATCCTTGAGCTGTGCCACAGTATAGGTCTCCAGCTCTGACATTTCGAATTCCATCTTGTCAGTGAAAAGTGTGGACAACCACCCCGAAGTAGGTTACAAGGATAGGAAACTCTGAGGGTCACCTCCACCCACCACCAGGAATAAATTTAGAAAAAGCAAAAATAGTAATTGGGAAGTCCGCCAGGAGAAAACTCCAGGTGTAGGCCTGTGGGTGATGCTTTGTTACTTCAGAGTAGACGCAAACACAGTTCGTATCCCACCGCTGGACACCAATTATGTTGGACCTAGAGGACACCCAAGTCACATAGGGTAGCTTGGCACTAAGTGGGCAGGCCTAACTCCAAAGAACATGTGTAAAGTTTGCATCTGAAAGAAACAGGTTAGTATTAGATTCCTTACCTTAGAATATCCCCAGGCGTCAGTCTGGATCCGGAAACTTTTGCGTAGCAGTACCCCTGCGCGTCGGTAGGCGTCGTCTGCAGGCGTCCCCTGCGGCTCCGCGTCGTCGGCGTCGTGCGCCGTGATGACGTCGCTGGAGTATATAGACGCCGCCTCCGCGCGCTGACGTCAGTTCTTCTTTTTTCCGCGCCAGTTAGCGCAGATCCGAAGAGCAGTACTCCGGTCTTTTGACCAAGTTTTTTGTTACCTAACTCTTTCTTCAGGTGCCGGTAGGATGCCCGGGTTTAAGAGTTGCGACGGGTGCGACCGCATGATGTCGGTCACCGACCACCATCGACTCTGCCTCCGGTGTCTGGGCGCGGACCACGACGTGGAGTCCTGCGTCGACTGCCGGGCCTTGACAAGTAAAGCTAGGCGGGAGCGGTCCCGCAAGCTGCTCGAGCTCCGAGTGTCGGCCCCGCGTCGAGAGCGGTCCCGGTCCGGTCGGAGGTCGAGGGAGCGGTCGAGAGAACGATCGCGGAGCCGCCATGGGCGCTCCGGGAGTCGCCACCATTCCTCCGGTTCATCAGGTAAGCGACATAAGAAGTTGGGGCGTCGTCATCGTACCCCCGACTCCCCCCGACGCCCGCGTGATGCGGCCGGGGGTTCGGGTGGCCCCACCCCCGCGGCCCCGCGTGGGTCGCCGACGCCGTCTGCCCCCATACCCGTCGGTCCGTGGGGAAGGCGCGTCGCGCGAGGAGATTGAGGAGTTCCTCATGGCTATGAGGGCGATGTCTCCTCCGGCGGGGCCTACGGCGCCTGCGGGTCCGTCGGTCCCGTCTGGGGGCCCGAGCGGTTCGGGTGCACCGGCCCCGACGCCGCCGGGTGCTCCGGCCCCGACGTCGCCGGCGGCTCCGGCCCTGGCGCCGCTGGGCCCTTCAGGGTCGTCGCCGGCTGGTCCACCGGCCTCTCCGGCGCCGATTCCATTGGGGCAACCCGTGGTGCCGCCTCCGCGCGGCGCCGTGACTCCGCCGTCGGTTCCAGCCGGCGTCGGGGCGCCGGCGCCGCGCGGCGCCACCCCCGTTCCCTCTCTGACTCCTGACGCGGAGTCGGACCGGCGTCGTCCGACGCCGAGTCCGGCGCCGTTGGGGCCCATGGGCTCCGAGGAGCCGGTCTATATCGTCGACTCGAACTATGGCGATGAGGACGATTATGGAGAGGGTTGGGAGGGGTCTGAGGACCCTTTGTCACGTGCATGCCAGTACGACGTGGACTGGGTAGGTGACTTAGGTGATGCCAGTGGTCTGGACGAGTCGCCCAACCCTGGGTTTGTCTCGCCTTCCCCTGTGGCGTCGGAGGCTGGGGCTGCCTATTCGGTGGTACTGATGAGGGCTGCCAAGGCCTTGAGCCTTGAGCTCCCCGTCGCTAAGGTGAAGCCTAACATCCTCACCGAAGTATTTAAACCGCAGTCATGCCCACAGGAGCCTCTGCTGCCGTTTAATGAGGCCCTGAAGGATGTCCTTTTGGGCACCTGGTCCAGGCCCGCTTCCGGTGCACCGGTTGACCGAAACGTTGCCAGGCGTCACCGTCCGTGTTCGGACGACCCTGCCTTCCTCTCCACCCATCCGTCCCCGGAGAGTCTGGTGATCCAAGCCTCCACTTCCCAGTCCGCATTCCCGTCGGCCCCGCCCGATCGGGAATCGAAGCGATATGACCAATTTGGCAAGAAGGTCTTTTCGTCTTTGAGTGCTGGACTGCGGTCTTGCAATACCGCATGCCTCTTGGGCCGCTACACCCACTCTCTGTGGGATACGGTCGCGGAGTGTCTGCCGCAATGCCCGCAGGAGGTGCGGGACAAGCTCAACCAGGCCTTGGTTGAAGGCCGGGACGCGGCGAGGTATTCGATAAGGTGTGGTCTTGACACGACCGACTCGCTGGGACGGGCTATGTCCACGACGGTGGCGATTCGTCGCCATGCTTGGCTGAGATCCGCCAACTTCTCGCCGGATGTCCAGAATGCCCTCATGGACATGCCTTTCGATGGCAGTCGCCTGTTCGGTGACAAGGCGGACAACGCGCTTGAGCGCTTCAAGGACTCCAGGGTCACGGCCAAGTCCTTGGGTCTTTCGACCCAGCGCCAGCAAACGGGTTCGTTTCGCCCCTTTCGTGGCCAAGGAAGGGGCGGTCCCACGCGTGCTGCCAGCCACGCGCCGCAGAACGCTCCTCAGCGCGGTGGCGACCGTGGATTCCGCCGGGGTGGCGGTAGAGGGCAGCGGCGAGGTCAGTCCACACCTCCCCCCGCAGCAGCCTCCAAATCTTCCGAGCTTTCGGGCCCATGTGACGCCAGTGGGTGGCAGGGTTCGCCATCACCACTCCCGCTGGCGCACGATTACGTCGGACAGGTGGGTGCTGCAGCTCGTCCGAAGGGGCTACTCCCTCCCCTTCAAGTCCACTCCTCCAGCCATGCCACCGCAGAACCACCGTGTGTCGGGGGACCACTTGACACTTCTGCAGGAGGAAGTTACGGCCCTCTTGGCCAAGGGGGCCATCGAGCGCGTTCCTGGGCCAGAAGTAGGGTGTGGTTGCTACTCCCACTACTTTCTGGTACCCAAGAAGGACAAAGGGGGCCTACGCCCTATCTTGGACCTACGGAACGTCAACGGCTTCCTCCGGAAGGAGAAGTTCAAGATGTTGACTTTGGCTCAGGTCTTGGCTGCTCTAGACCCACAAGACTGGATGGTAGCGTTGGACTTGCAGGATGCGTATTTTCACATCCCCGTCCTGCCGGCCCACCGGCGTTACCTGCGGTTCACGGTAGGCCACGAGCACTTTCAGTTTATCGTGCTCCCATTCGGCCTTACCAGCGCCCCACGGGTGTTCACGAAAGTGATGGCGGTGGTCGCAGCTCATCTGCGCCGGTTAGGGGTTTCAGTCTTCCCCTACCTCGACGACTGGTTGTTGAAGGCGGGCTCGCCCCAGACAGTCGTCCACCACCTTCAGATGACGGCAGACCTCCTGCACGAGCTGGGGTTTTCCATCAATGTGCCGAAATCACACCTGTGTCCCTCTCAAAAGCTCCTTTTCATCGGAGCGGTTCTCGACTCGGCGCAGTTTCGGGTTTATCCTCCGGAACGGCGGGTCCGGGATATTCGGGCTCTGACTCCCATCTTTCAGCCGTTGTCCCGGGTTTCGGTCAGGTTGACGCTGCGGCTTCTGGGGCTGATGGCCTCCTGCATCCTTCTGGTGCATCACGCCAGATGGCGGATGCGGGCTCTGCAGTGGGACCTGAAGTTTCAGTGGGCCCAGCATCAGGGCAACCTGTCCGACCATGTCCTGATCTCGGAGGGCACTGCGAGACAGTTGCAGTGGTGGCTTACGGACCGCGATTGGGTCAGAGGCAGATTCCGTGGAGAAGCGTGGCTCAGTGGTTAGAGGCGGCAGACCCGGAAGCTGAGATCGGCCGTGGACCAGGGTTCGTTTCCCTGCCTCGGCGGGTCTCGGGTTCAAAATTCCACGGACTCGACAATTCTCACTCCGGTGCCTACTCGACTCCCGGGGTCACACTCTGCAACTCTGGGCAATAGCTTGCTTAATCTCCACTATGGCCCCTCGCGGCGGGATGCCTGGCTTTCACCTTGTGGATACCCTGCCGGGGTATCTCACAGGGGAGTACCAGGACGGGTTCCCTAAGCAAGCGCCTTGATACCTTCGGGTGATACGTGCGCTATATAAGTCGCAATACATTTACATTTCCCCAACCGGAGCACGTAGTTGTGACGGACGCGTCCCTCCAGGGCTGGGGAGGCCACTTGGGAGAGGCGGAGATCAGAGGCATCTGGTCTCCGGCGGAGTCCCGGCTCCATATCAACATGTTGGAACTGCGGGCGATTCGCCTAGCACTGAAGGCATTCCTCCCCTTTGTCAACGGGAGTGTAGTGCAGGTGTTCACGGACAACACCACCGCCATGTGGTACTGCAACAAACAGGGCGGTGTGGGGTCGTGGACCCTTTGCCAGGAGGCTCTGCGCCTCTGGCAATGGCTGGAGCGTCAGGGCGTGACTCTGACGGTTCAACACCTGGCAGGTTCTCTGAACGCCAGGGCGGACGAACTCAGCCGTCGGTGCTCGGTGGATCACGAATGGCGTCTGAACTCGGACGTGGCAAAAGGCCTCTTTCAGCAATGGGGAGAGCCTTGGTTAGATCTATTCGCCAAAGAAGAGAACGCGCAATGTCATCAGTTCTGCGCGTTGGAGTTTCCAAGACGGCACTCGCTCGGCGACGCCTTTCGGTGCGAGTGGAGTTGCGGTCTGTTGTACGCCTTTCCGCCTATACCACTTCTGCCCAGAGTGCTGAAGAAGATCAGGCACGACCGGGCTCAAGTTATCCTTGTGGCCCCGGACTGGGCTCGAAGATACTGGTATCCCGAGCTACTCAGCATGTCAGTCGGTCCCTCGATCCGCCTGCCCCTTCAGGAGGACCTTCTGTCGCAGCAGCAGGGGACGGTCCTCCACCCGAACCTGTCTAGCCTCCACCTCCATGCGTGGAGATTGAGCGGCGACAGTTGAGGCCATTCGACTTGCCTCCTGAAGTCTGTGATGTGATTCTGGCAGCCAGGCGTCCCTCCACAAAGTCGGTATACGCCTGCCGGTGGAACAGATTTGTGGCATGGTGCACAGCAAAGGCTGTGGATCCCCTTTCTGCCCCTCTTTCCGAGGTTCTCCTCTTCCTTCTTTCTCTTGCCCAGCAGGGCTCTGCTCTGGGCACTATCAAGGGCTACCTTTCTGCCCTTTCCGCCTTCTTAAGGCTACCTGATCAGCCATCTTTATTCGAGTCCCCTATTGTACTGAGATTCTTGAAAGGCATCACGCACATGTATCCTCCTGTTCCGTTCGTGATGCCTCAGTGGGACTTGAACCTGGTTCTGACATTCTTGATGTGTGCTCCCTTTGAGCCGCTTCATTCCTGTCCTCTCCGTCTTCTCACTTTAAAGACGGCCTTCCTGGTTGCCATCACCTCTGCCAGGAGAGTGAGTGAGCTCCAGGCTCTTTCTGTTAAACCTCCTTTCTTGTCCGTCCATCCTGACAAGGTGGTTCTTAGGACTAGGCCTTCTTTCCTGCCCAAAGTAGTTTCTGCTTTTCACATCGGGCAGTCCATCACCTTACCCTCCTTCTTCCCGCCTCCGCATCCTTCAAAAGATGAAGAGCGGCTCCATCGTCTGGACCCAAAACGTGCGCTTTCATTTTATATGGATCGCACACGCCAGTTCCGGGTGGATGACCAACTGTTTGTTGGCTACGTGGGTGAGAAGAAGGGAAGGGCGGTACAGAAACGAACCATCTCTCGGTGGGTCGTCCTGTGCATCAAAGCATGCTACTCTTTGGCTCGGAAGGAGCCTCCTGTTGGGGTGAGGGCCCATTCCACTCGGGCCACGGCGGCTACTACTGCCCTGGGCCGGGGAGTCCCTTTGCAGGACATTTGCCAGGCGGCTACGTGGGCCTCGCTGCACACCTTTGCGAGGCATTACTGCCTGGACAGTCAAGTCCGGAGGGACGGCTTCTTTGGCCGTTCGGTCCTCCAGGATTTTCTGGTGTAGGATTGTATTGGTTCGCAGACCCACCACCGGGGTTGGTATTGCTGGGGTATCTATTCTAAGGTAAGGAATCTAATACTAACCTGATGAACAAGTTACTTACCTTCGGTAACGATATATCTGTAAGAAACAGTAGTTAGTATTAGATTCCTTACCGCCCCTCCCATCCTCCCCGTTCTGCGAACTGATACCTAGGGTTAAGGACATCCCTTTCAGGGCCCTAGTTTCAAATGGCACCAGTGTTAGTTCTCACATGGCTCTGCGTGTTCTGGCGCGGAAAAGCTGTGTGCAAAGAACTGACGTCAGCGCGCGGAGGCGGCGTCTATATACTCCAGCGACGTCATCACAGCACACGACGCCGACGACGCGGAGCCGCAGGGGACGCCTGCAGACGACGCCTACCGACGCGCAGGGGTACTGCTACGCAAAAGTTTCCGGATCCAGACTGACGCCTGGGGATATTCTAAGGTAAGGAATCTAATACTAACTACTGTTTCTTACAGATATATCGTTACTGAAGGTAAGTAACTTGTTCGTCACACCCGTCAATAACATCACCTCCATCCACTCAAAAAGGACACTACACCAAAATTTTGTAGGAAAATACGTTCTGGTTTATAAAAATAATGCTTTGCTCTCTTTCCACGTTATCCTTAGTCAGTACAGAAACACACATTTAAACATTGTTGCTACCAGCTACTAAATGTTAGAGATGAGACATCACCACTCAATTTACAAGCAAAAGAAGTCAAAACAAGGGCTCACAGAAAGCACCGGCTGTACACTAGAAGAGTT
This sequence comes from Lissotriton helveticus, assembly GCF_964261635.1. Classification (NCBI taxonomy): domain Eukaryota; kingdom Metazoa; phylum Chordata; class Amphibia; order Caudata; family Salamandridae; genus Lissotriton; species Lissotriton helveticus. The sequence goes on from NC_136058.1 coordinate 235,171,339, forward strand.
CAGGTAACCTTTGATTTCCAAGTGAGGATGCCACTGCTTATTTCTCCCACTGCATTATGGAACAATGGCACATACCCCACGATTGACTTTTAGGAGGGGTTCTCTCCACTACTTCTGTAACAAAAGCGTTAGAACCCAGTACAACCTCAGGAAACCTTCATAAGCGTTTGTGATGTAAAGAGCCACTCGGGGAAGTCTTAAAGGCTTCTTGAATCAATTAACCACTTTCTAATTTGAACAGTAAAGAGGGACCAATCCTCAGGACCCCTGGTCGGCAGGTCTCCGATCCTTAGTTTCCCCCAACACACACTCCTTACTTTCAATGAAGGGCTCTCAGTGGCCACAGTCTCGGATCGCTAGGGGGAAGGAGGATAACACCAGTGAACTCTGCAGGAATCTGATCGCCACTCAGCCTCACCCGCCAGACCAGCCACTCGCTCACAGAGCTGGCGTCGGGTGGAAAGATTTCGCAGGCTGAGGAGAGCCGATGCTCGCCTCCCGCCCGTTTCCTCTTCGTGTGCTGTCTCCGCCTCTCTCAAGGAAAAGCAGCCTGACTGAGCATGCGCGAGTGATCAGTGGCTCCACGACCGAGTCCGCTCAGCTCCGACGGTTCCTCCTTTCTTCGCTCCGCCCCACTCCAGGTTCAGAGTCCGCGCAGATCAGGGAAATGCTTTCTCTACCCAAAAACCTCCGGTCACTTTTCGCCGGCCCAGGAAGGAAAGAGGTTGCTTCCTCCACACGACTACACTACGTGCGGCCCCTGCCCCGATCACTTGGACCCTGTCTTCCCCTCCTGACGAGCCACTATTTTTAATCTGGCAATCTGTCACCACAGGTACGGAGGGGGGGGGGTTCCTGTTGGATTGTCGGGGGGCAATTAGATCCTCAGTTCACTTGGAGAGCTGATAAGGGAGATCACAAGAATCAATTTCTCAGCTTCAACCCTTCTTTCTTCCGGGTAACACGCTACCAGAGTCTTAATGAGGGCTTTTCTACTGGGCAATGGACTGAGCTCCTCACTAGTTCAGTCTCCCTCAACCACTCCTAACCCTTTCTTCTAGGCTTGGGGAGCGGTCAGGCACCCAGGGTCTCCAGGAATACCTCGTAGCAGGGTCAAGTCAGTAACTACAAGGGGAAAGGGGTGGTAAAGCAGTAAGGAAGCGTCCCTACACTGGGAGAACAACCCTCTGGATATCCTACCCCCGCCTTATGCTACAGCCTGTACTCCAGCTGACTCTCTCTGGAAAGACAAAATAGCTGCACTGCAGCTGACCTTTTATAGGTTGGCCTCAAAAGGTCCAGAAGGAACCAGAAGGTTCTGGAAGGTCCCCATTCTACTCTATGGGTCCTGTCTAGAGGTGACCGTTATGGCAGTTAATGACGACCATTTTGTGAGTCCCCTACTTTCTAGTCAGAAAAGGCACCTAGGCCTCAGGTAAAAAAAGGACTATGGGGGCCAAAGAGCATCTAACCCCTAGTCAACACCACAAAACATCCGGTAGACACAAAAAGATAAAATGGGTTTGAGGGGCAAAAAGGGGACAAAAATAAATAATTAAATAGGAGGGACTACCAAAAGGCTGACAGGTCTAACAACAGTCAAGAGATTATGTACTAATTCTCCGTGCAATATCTGCATCCCGTGGGATGTAAGAAAGCCTCTTTCCTTCCAGATTAGGCCAAAATCATGAACCACTCGAAAAGCATAGCGGCTATCCGTGTACAAGGTTCACACACAAGTCAGTGCTAAGTTCACACGCTTGTGTCAAAGCTATTAGTTCAGCTGCTTGGACCTACTTCTGAGGTATGTGAGCTGTTTCCACTACTGTCTCAAGCGTGGTGATTGCATAAGCAGCTGAAGTCGTGCCATCTGGTAACTTCAGACAGGATCCATCAACCCACAGTTCCCCATCTACATCTGGAAGGGGCGTATCTTGTAAATGTCCGCAAGGTAGCACGTGTGTAATCTTGGAATGTCCGCAAGGTAGCACGTGTGTCTCTACTAATCTCCAGCCCCCTTTAAGCATTCCTACACCCCACCAAAATGTTGGAGTTGTGACTAACAATGATCCTAGACTAAGTAAAGTTCCACGCAATAACACCCAGTTAACATCACATATATCTATATCTCGTCTAAATGTCCCAGCTACTACACAACCTCTCCCCCTTCCAGTGAAGCCGTCTCATAAGATACCTTCTATGAATCTCACCCCGGATTCCTATCCCTACGTAGCGGTACTTACGAATGTACCACCCCTCGTAGTTGGACAGAGAGAAACCTTCCAGATGCTCAAAAACAAGGTAATGCACTGGCTAAGGGTCAACAGACCACTACCAGGGGAAGTGGATGGGTTAATAATAGGGGTAAGAAGGACTGACTGGATCGGTTATACTCCTAAAAATTCGGGGGGGGGATTGTATTGTTATTAATTTTCAAGACCCGAGGGTGGCAGGTTGGATAACGAGGCAGGGATGGGGAACAAGTAGTGGTGGAATTGTCATCGTGGACCTCACGTTTTTTTTATCCAAGGCAAACTTGTGCCCAAGTAGGTATGCCTAGGAACTCAAGCAGCTCCAATAGTTTTTCTCTGGTTGGGGTTGCTCCATCTATCACTCCACTGCAATGGCAAACCTATGGCAATGGTCAAAATTTTAATCATTTGGAAGGCATGCAATGTTTGGGCTGGGGTTGCTGACCAAAACTTGTCTCTTGGGGTAGTTGGGGGGGGGGGGGGTACATTTTGCTGGAACTTATGTCGGAACTTGGATGTACCTATACAAAATGTTAGTCCTGTTCTAAATGAAGTAAATGTTGGCCAAGAGATTGTATCTAATGTAGCAACCATTGGGGAGCCAGGGCAAGAACCGGGGATAAGGGAATCACCTGCATTAAGTATTAATGACTCTCTAGATGTTGAGCAATATATTCGGGATAATGATTATAACGGGGGTGAGTGTGATGTTGGCCCTGTGATCCCCCCTATATCCACCCCTATATCCACCTCTATAAGATCGCTATCCAAGGATGGATTTATTGTGGGGAGTTTTTTATCCTGGAACGTTGCAGGACTGGGGAGCAAGTCGACATTACAACCTTGGATTGATTTCATCAATGGGTATGAACTTTGTTTCTTTCAGGAGACATGGACTTGTGACCCTATCTATTTTCCAGGTTACTTAAACTTCTCAATTCCAGCAAGTAGAGGTCCCAGGGGTAGACCCATGGGAGGCCTCACTGTTTGGATTAGGCAGAGTTTGGATATTACGATGAAAATGTGTGATTTGGGTTGTAGAGATATCTTAATGTTACGATTCTCCTCTGTAAAGCTGGGGGTAATAGATCTCTACAACGTCTATGCTAGAGGATCAAGCACCGGGAGCTCCTCCACTTTAGAGGCCTTGTCCTCCTTTTTGCAAACCAAGTCCCACGGAAATCGAGTAATAATAGCAGGGGACTTAAACAGGACCTTTGAACCCCTAGATAGTGCTGAAAATCCCTTGGGGCAGGAGGAAGATAATCTTTGGGGAGTGCCACCTTTGAATTTAGCCCCTGTTAAATGTTGGACAAAGGATATACTCCTCCTAAATGCTTTGTGTTTGGAACATGGCATGAGGGCTCTTAATGGGAGAACAAAGGGAGATAGGGAGGGAGTGTGTACATTTGATAATGGACACAATAGAAGCAGGATAGACTGTTATATGTAGTCTTAACCTCTGGCAGTGGGTTTGTGATATGGAAATTAAGAGCAGAATAGAAAGCGATCACAACCCCCTCTGTGTGTCTCACACATGGTGGAAGTCTGGCCATTCTGATTTGAGGGCAACCGAAGGTTTGCCCCCAGATATCTCAAATGATATGCGTAGATTAAGGTGGCCCCGTGTTTTGGTAAATGAAGCATCTATGGATTACATTGGTTCTGAGGTGGATAATGCTCTTGCCGCCATGGAACTAGTAAGCTCCATAGTCCCTGGATCTAGGGCAATTACTGATATACACAATAATCTCTTTGCACTTTTAAGACCACATTTTATGAGAGTACACAAGGGAAAGGCCTTAGCTCCACTTAAACCAGCTAGGTGGTTTAACCAAGAGTGCAGGGTAGCTAGATTAACCTTGGGTAACGCTATCAGAAATAAGGACAGGGCAGCAATTAGGGCAGCAAGGAAACAATATAACCTAAGCATTTCCACGGCAAAAAAAATATGGGACGAAAAGTTTTGGGCTGATTTAAAGGAGGCCTCTGGAGTAAAGGACTCAAGGCTTTTTTGGAAGATAGTGAAGTGGGGCAGAGGGGGCATACCAAACAAACCAGATAATAACGTCCCAGAGTCTGCTTGGGTGAACTATTTTAGGCCCCAATATGCAGAGTCAAATGAGAAGGTGGGGGGGGAAGTAATTCCAGTTGTATTCTCTAGAGATAATCTCTTTTCCGCCAAAGAAGTTGAACTTGCAATAAGTTCTGCGCAAGGGGGTAGGGCCCCGGGTATAGACGGGATACCTTCGGATGTTTTTAAACACGATAAAAAAAGGTGGGTCAGGTACGTGTTCCTGCTGGGGAACGCTATTGCAAAAGGCGCGCAAGTCCCAGACCAATGGAAGGGAGCCATAATTATACCGATATATAAAAAAGGAGATCGATCCCTCCCGGCTAATTATAGGCCTATAAGCTTGATTGCCACTATCCAAAAAGTGATTGGCAAGATGGTGGCAAACAGACTTATGGAATGGGTGGATGAAACCAACTCTCTTTCCCCCTTCCAGGCAGGCTTTCGGAGGGCCACCAGCACTGTTGATCAAGTGTTCCGATTTACTATGTTGCGGTGGAGCACGGTACTTCTTGGCAGGGGCAGCCTGTATGTCGCCTTTGTCGACTTGAGGGCTGCATTCGACTTAGTCACAAGATGTAAGCTTTGGTCGGTTTTAAATAAGATAGGCATCCCAGCAGAATTGCTCACATTAATCATGAGGTTGCATGAGAGCAATTTTGCCAAAGTTCAGTGGGGGTTGGATGGACAATCTTCTACCGATTTTCCGGTAGAACGAGGGGTTCGTCAGGGTTGTGCAATGGCACCCTTGCTTTTTACATTGTATATTAATGGGATAGTTGGCAGGATTCAAGACGCCAGTGTGGATGCTCCTTCGTTAGCGGGCCTCAGGGTACCGATCCTGATGTTCGCTGACGATACGTTGATCATGTCTGAGACTCCCGTTGGATTGCAGCGTGCTTTGGATATTTTCGACGGGTTCTGCCTGGAACATGGTCTTGAAGTTAATGTAGGCAAGACCAAGTTGATGGTCTTTTCCCGAGGACGAAAACCTCGTCCCAGGATAAAGATGAATAACACTATGCTTGAGGTAGTTAGCGAGTTCACCTATTTAGGAGTACAAATAGCTACCAATCAGGGTTGGTCCCGTCACATAGAAAAAGCAGTTCTGAAGCACCTGCAAATTTCGGGGGCTCTACGGGTGGAGCATAAGAAATCAAAAACAAAGCCCATAAAACCTGTCCTTGCTGTATATGATGCTAAAGCACTAGGCTCGGCTCTATATGGGGCAGAGCCATGGGGTCATGAAAAGCTTACCTCCCTGCAGATAGCAGAGAACAGGTTTCTCAGGGGAATCACTGGACTTCCCCAGAGTACCCCGCTAATCCCCCTAAATCTTGATCTTGGGAGAAGAACTGTTAGCGATCGAGCTCGATTACGTCCCATCCTATATTGGAGACGACTTTGGTCCACTCCCGAGATTAGGCACTACGCAGATGGTTTCTTAGCAGTTATTAAACTCGATACCTTCCACAAAATACCATGGCTGAAAAACCTGAGGGTCATGCTGGCTGAACTGGGTTTTTCCAACTTATGGAACAACCCAGCGGGGGAAGCGTTCCCAAGCAAAAATATACTTAAAATCTTATATTGGGACTGGATAGATGGCAGGCTATGGAGGGGGGTTAAATCCGACTCAATGGGAGGTCGCTTTCTGGAATTCAAAATGTGTCCTGTGTTAGAACAGTACTGGGATAGTATTACTGTCCCACTGGACAGGAAACTGTTTTTCCAGTTAAGATCTGGCTCCCTCCCCCTGAGATATTTAACAGGCAGGTGGAAGAGTATGAACACCCTGTGCTGCCCAGCATGTGGTGCAGCCAACGAAAGCGTGGGTCACTTCCTATTCGCTTGTAATGCCTACGTCATACCAAGAAAGGCTTGGCTAGTTCCAGTTTGCAAAAATATTGGGACAAATAGTGCTGCTGAGGCACTGAGAATCATCTGTACCAGCACAGAGGCTCCTATTGTCATGGGTATAGCCAAATATCTGGGTTGTGCCTGGCACATTAGGCGGAAAGCACTTTCTATTAATCCGATTTGATAATTGTTTTACTGTGTGATATTTCTACTGTATTTAAAAAAGCTTGCATAACTGTTTTATAAAAATGTATTTTGCCTAAAATGTAACTAAATTATTAACTGCATTGTTTTAATATGTTTGTTATGCTTTTATGAGTATGCAACTCGAATAAAGCTTTAAAAAAAAAAAAAAAAGTAAATCGATGCGACCCTTTGTTCCTCAGTAAGGAGTATACAATCGTGAGGTTCCTTTGATTGGGACTGAGTCGCAGGATATGGCAACAAAGTGGCTTGCGCACCTCTTCAAGGTAATATGAGGTGCTAACCGTGTCAATTCGTATCCTGTCAAACGAGCACTAGTTAAGTGTTGTGCCTTAGTCTGATTCAAAAGGGCATCTACTGCATGGGGTACTAGCACCAACAGTTTGTGTGACAAAACTATCCCTTCACTCTGACGTATGGACACAGCCGTTGCTGCAACTGAACGGAAGCATCCAGGCAACGCACGAGCAACAGGATCAAGAACTGCAGAAATATATGCACAGGGACGCTGCTTATCACCATGTGTCTGTACTAAAACTGACAATGCACATTCATCTTTCTCGTGTACATAGAGTGTAAAAGCCTTTGTGTAATCTGGTGTGCTTAACACTGGTGCAGAGCAGAGAGCTTGTCTTAACTGATGAAAAGCGTTTTGGCATTCATCTGTCCATGGAAGGGAGATCGGAGTGTTTGTAGTCAAAAGCGTTAGCAGGGGTTCAACAATGTGTGAAAAGCCCAATATCCATTGTCTACAAAATTAAGTCAAACCAATAAATGCATGGACATCTTTCTGTGTGGAAGGTACTGGGGTGTCTAAAATTGCTTGAATGCGATCTGGTGTCGATGCACGGCCCTCCTTAGACAGAAGGTGTCCTAAATAGGTCACCTTCAGTTTACAATATTGCAATTTCCTCCGTGATACTTTATGGTGGTGTGTAGCTAGAAAAGAAAACAAGGACAAGGTACATTTTTCACACTGCTCAGGCGTATCATCTGCTAACAAGATGTCATCGACATATTGTATGAGAGCCACTCCTTCAGGCAAAGTAAAGGAATCAAGCTGTCTCTTTAATGCTTGACTGTAAATACTAGGACTCTCAGTATAGCCTTGAGGAACTCTACAAAATCTATACGATCGGTTATTCAAAGTGAAACTGAATAAATATCGACTTTCAGGATGAATAGGGATCGAAAGAAAGTGTTCAAGTCTATAACAGAGAATGTAGTTGATGTCGGAGGAACCAAAGTAAGTAGTGTTATGTCAGAAACCACAGGGTACTGCGGTACTACAATCTTGTTTACTTCTCTCAAGTCAATGATAAATCTGTAAATCTTAGTGTCAGTATCTTTTTTCAAAATGGGAAGAATCGAACTATTGCAAACATTGTAAGGAACTTCTTCCACAACCCCCACTTTAATCAAATTGTGAACAATGCGAGTAAGTGCTTCTTCTCCTTCTTTAGAAATGTTATACTGAGACAGTCTTGGCAAAGAAGCACCCTCCTTGACACTAATATGCACTGGCAGAATAACCATTTGCCCTACATCTGTGTCTGAAGTAGCCCACAAAGTACTAGGGAGTGAGGCTAGTGCAATGTCTTCTTTAATAATACAAGATCTCTCAATCACAGGGTGGTTGTCATTCAAAAGAACCCGTACTCCTTCTGGAGAACATCGTATCGTAGCCCTAAAATAGTTAAGCAAATCAAGACCCACAATATTGTCTGGTGTGTTTGGAGAAAGCAAAAACGGACATGGAGCAGTAAACTTATCAACATGAAATGCGAGTGGTTGTGACAATGGGCTATGGGAAGGTGTTCCATCGAAACCTATCGATGTAATGGTTAAGCCAGACAGGGGAGCCCTTGGAACCAATTTTTTAGACAAGGCGCTACGAGTAGCTTCTGTATCAACCAGAAACTGATCAGTAGAACCCAAAACATGTGCTGTAACATAGAGACCCCTCTGATCTACTGGAACTTCAACTGATTCCTTACCCCATCCTAGGCAATCCTATGCATAGGCAGAATCTTGCAAATCAGACGGCACATAGTCGGACATTTGATATTGGTTCCTTCTATCAAAAGCATTAGACCCATCCTGCCCACGTGTATTAGCATCAAACCTAGCGCGATCATTTGTGCTTCCTCTAGGCCCTGAATATCCTGAGCGATTTTTTTAATTTGTCCCCGACCACGTAGACACTGCTGAGCACGCTGTACTGGACAATCAGAAAGCCAATGTCCAAATTTCTTGCAGTACGCACACTGGTCAACAGATAAATTTTAACGAGTAAGAAGGAAAAGACGAACCATAAGATCCACGTCCGCCTCTATCATTACCTATAGAAGGCGGTCCATACTTGTGCTAACATACCCTTTGTTTTTAACTCTTTAGATTTTTTTATCCTCATTATTTTTAGCTTCTAATTCTTGTCGCTCATAATACTGAGCCATGGTTAGGAGAGAAATCGGAGAAGAGGTAGTCCATGAACTCTCACTGGCCTTTAGGCGGCTAGCTATTCCTGGCAAAAGGTTTGCGACATATTTATCGACAAACAGATGCCTACCCGTGTCATCTGTTAATGACTGGCCACTAAAATCGTGGAATGCCTCTTCAAAGCGTGTAAAGAAATCTGATAACGATTCATCTGCCTTTTGCTTACACTACGCTAATACAGTCCAATCTATCTTTTTAGGGGGAATAATCGTCTTTAACTTAACTAATATAGCTGCCGTAAGGTCTAAAATTAACTGACACAGTTTCTGTGCAGGTTCTCTATCTTCATCTAACTGCTCTAAATCTTTCCATAATGCTCCAAATGTCGCACGGTCATCAACTTTACGCACAGTTCTCCACCTATCAGGCGGTAATATTAATCCAAAAAACAAATCAATATCAGGCAAAGTCATAGTACAAGAACTACTTGCACCCTCAACTTCCTCATAAAAGGCTGCTGGATTCTTTTGCGGATCATGCAATGCATTTTTAAGGGCTATAACATCTGCTCTATTCCAAGGATTGTAAACCCAATTATAAATAAAATACCCTTTAGCATCAACAGAAGTCTTATCATTTGTACCCGTTCCCTTAGGAGGAACCTATAAAGGCGCGGCTTCCCGCATGGGTTTCACAATAATTACAACATTCTTATCTGTTTCAAGAGTAGAAGTTCGTGCCATGCCTTTTTCTCCTCTCGCAAACGGGCTGCGTCAATACGCACTTTAACCAAGCGTCTGATCGTGTCGGGCACCTGGGAGAAGACAAAAAGACTGTCACGTAATTGTTTACAATCAGCTGCAACATCATCGGGCTCCATTTCTACCGAATGTTTCCTAAATCGTTCAATAACCTCTGCGGCAAATGTATCGGTAAAATATATTTGCTCCCTTTCCTGCCAACCTTTTTATACTATCTAAAAGTTCAGAAGCAGTGGCAGTACTACGAACGGCTTTACGCGCAGGAGATCTAATGTCAGATGCACGCCCAGCAGATAACATTGAACGAGTTTCTCGAGCTTCGTCCTGGTCTGTAGGAGACTCCTCATCTGACTCATAAGGAGCAGTAGGAGGAGTATACGGAGGCGGACAATGATCTAATAAGAGAGAATCATCTTGGGGATTATTGAAAATAGGATAAAGAGGTCTACGAACAGCGTATTGGCCATGTACCTGTAAATGACGCTCCTTATCTTCAATTTCTTTAATTTCCCTATTTTTCATTTCCAATGCTTTCGCATGAATACTCTTACATTGTTCTTTTTCAATCAAAGCTTGCTCACGCTTCATTCGCTCACGCACTTCTTTCTCCCACATTCGTACACAGTCAAACATATCTTGCCTAGCCTTTCGCCTAAACATCCGTTGCTCCACATACTGAATCTTTCGCAAATCAAATGACCACTGCATAGGCCAACGCAACTCAGGATCTTTACAAGTGTATTTATTCCATAACGTGCTGTACATTATGGAAGAAGTACCATACTTGGTATACATGTCCCTACTAGGCGTCCCCTCCGGGGGTGCTGGTTGTGCTTCGTCAAGTCTCAAATTGGTACCACTACAAAAGCAACACATCCTACGAAGTGTGCTAGAAGCAGGCATGCCAAAAAAAGTGCAAAATATGCAGTATTATAATCAAAGTAGCGCTTAAGGTACTCTTTGTACATTGCGCTGTTCAAACAAAGTTAAATAGATAAAAATCTCCTCATTACCTGCCTATATGAATTGCAATACATATATAATTGTCAAACAGAATTCAATATTGGCCAATCATTCAAACAAAGCAACAGTAAGTGTTACTAAACTACCTTACCAATCAATGGCGTCAAACCAACAGCAAGTGCAGCAGAACGGCTCTTACCAATCAAGTCAAGTCAATACAAGCTTTATTCGATTAATTAAAATCATAAAAGCAATTCCAGCATAAATATACAAATGACAATTCATTTGTTAAAAACAACTCATATTAACAATTTAGCTTAAAAAGGAACATTTAAGAGAACAATTTCATATAATTACATGGGATAGTACAATTCATTGGAACAGCTAATGGTCAGTTAATATGAGTGCACATCATGGAACGTTTAACTTCAATTGTTTAGACTTAATACGCGTAGCTGCAACCAGAAAACTTGTGACCCCGAATATTACTTTAGTGCTACTTAAAAGCTGTAGGTAACGGAGAGCGGGACGAACTTGTATAAACCCTGCTTCTCTCAGAATAGGTAGTAAAAACTGTTTCCTACATTCCTCGTAGTAGCCGCAAAACATAATAAAGTGCATCAGGGTTTGTTCAGAGAAATTATCGCAGCTACAGGGGATAGATGGATCTGGCTTACCCCATACTGGGTAATTCCCCAGGGAATATTGAATGATATTAAGTCTGAATCTCACAAGGAGATTACGATGGAAGGGCCGAGATACAATAGTCAAGTAGGGTTCCAATTTCGGGGTAGTCTGCAGTATGTAATTAGCTCTTACTCCCGATTTTTGGAGCTCTACTTCTTCCCGTTTCATCTCCCTACGTTCCAGAAAATTATTCATAATCCATAGCACATCACCTCTCTTGATGGTATTCGGGGCGAAATATAGTTCAGGCCTACCCAATTTGTAAAACGTATTTTTAATGTAGACCAACCATGGGATTTTGTTCACTTTATCCAGTGCCAAACAGTCTGTTAGAATAGAGTGATTTAAACTAATTTCTGGGTTCAGCCAGGTCTTGGCCCAACAGATCAGAGGTGCTAGCTGTAATTGATCACTGATGAAGCCAAGACCCAACTCAGTATGAACTGAAAGTACTGGAGTTGATTGGGGGACCACTAACAGGGATCTGAGAAACTTATTTTCTACCACCTGTAGTTTGTCTTGCGGTAGATAGCCCCATACCTGGAGATTGAACGGCTCTTACCAATCAAATGGTGTCCAGGTTCCAACTGCCAAGTTCTCAAATCGACCAAATGGTCACAGCACGGCGAATCAACAGAAGAGATCGCAGTCGAGGACCGGCGCCACCTGGATGGTCAGATCTGAAAGAAAGGAAAACGCTGTGGGTGCCAAGACTCGGGTCTCCTCAGGCAGCGATCGCGTCCAAAGCGAGATTCCAATCCTTCGTCGCGACCAGTCCTTCGCGCATCCGAGTCGCCGATGAGCCCTGCGTTGAAAGCGCCAATTTGTGGTGGTGAGCCTCAGCAATGCCTACCAGTGCAAGGGATTCGCCCTTCTCTGCACAGAGTCCTCAAACCAATAGGAAGAAGTTGGCCCAGAAACTTGAATAGAAAAGACAGAGTTTATTAAACCTCATGAGGTGGAACTACATTCACACAACACCCTTCGGCAATGTATGAAGTAGCACACTGACTGGAAGGAGCTTGGTCCTTTTATACCCACACAGGGGCTCAAATGAAGGCGGTACAAGTACAGAATGCCGGTTTCAAATACATACAATGTCATACAGAGAGTGTGCTGGCAACAAGTGGGAGGGGCTGACAGTTAGCTAATTCTGGTGGACACATCCTGACAGTTACAAGTTGGGGACAGCTGTAAGCTCAACTGAGCATGTGCAAAGCAGTTGACAGGAAGGTAGGACAGAGCACATGGCGAGCACATGACAAACAAAATGGCTGCCAGAAATACAAAATGGATTCCACACAACGGACAAGATAGTCTCTAAATACAAGATGTCTTCTGCTAATGCTTAACCTAATCGCTGCTAAATTACAACATAGAGAACTATAGGATATTCAATAGCAATCAGCATACCATCCTACAGTGTGTTCGGTTGGCTGTGCTCAAATATTTAAGGCTAGAAGTTGTGCCCTTTATGCATCAGGTTCAACAAAGAAAACTTCAAAGTGGATGTGCATAGAGAGTATCTATCAATCAATCAATCAATCAAGGGTTGGTAAAGCACAACTACTCCCCCTTGAGGGTCTCAAGGCACTGGGGGTGGTGGGGAACAGATCCATAAAGTTACATTGAGGTAGGAAAAATGTATTTTGCTTCTGTACTCTACTGTACCATCTGCTTATAGGAGGGTACACCTGGGTTGGGGAACGAGTAGAGACAACTCAGTCCAAGGCCTACAGGAAGGGGGCAATTCATGAGCGATGGGAGGGGAGATGGATTCTGGGTCGTCCCGAAGCCCTTCTTCCAGGGGACATCTGCAGATGCATTTTCAAAAGTTCATGGTGGTGGGAGGGAAGGGGACTGGAGGAGGATGGAGTGAGTGAGATGACTTTGTTGTGCTACGAGACAGAGGAGGGCGGATAAGGTTGAAGGTTTACCATGGGTTTAATAATGTTTTACCTAACAAGTTTTTTCTTACTTAGCATTTGTTTAAATATATTGTTGACTCTCTCAAAATATTTTTCTCCTTCTTGTAGATCTTCAAGATTTATTTAAAAGATCAGGCCAGGGTTTGGAAGGAACACTGTCCTACGAAGATTTACAAAATCTCTTAAATTCTAAAACACTGGAATCCAAAAACCTAAAAGAATTTGATACCAATGGAGATGACAGATACTCATTGCTCGAACTGACGTTTGCTTTAGGTGTGTAAGATTTCCTCCTAAGGCTTGAATGGGGGAGAAAACAAGTTTCTCCAAAATAACAGTATCGACAGTTGCACTCTTCTCCCCCAGTGTTCACTCATTTTCAAAGATCCCATTCCCTTGCACTTCTATGAGAGTTTTAATATTATTCTATTGGAAATATTCGCAAATTGTTTTAACATTGTTTTTATATCTGGTGTAAAGGAAGTGTTGTGATTAGTTGGACGCTAAAGGTTTATATTTCTTAAACTGAACAATTAATTTAATCCTACGTTTAATTTGCATCCTCAGATATTTCAATTGGAAGCTATATATTCACCAGATAAATACACGAGCATGCTTTTAATATTTCACTTAAATTGCCTTAAATCGGTTAGCTGCACTTTATATGAAACCAGGAAGTGCGTGTACCCCAAAAAGTCAGCCTTTAGTTGTAAATAAATGAAATGGTGTCAGGAATCACACTTAGGGTGAGAGGCAAATGGAGTCATTCTGCTAAAGTTATTTTATAAACACGTTAAGGATGAATGATAACGTGCTGTTTGGGTGAGCTCATGGTTGCGGATGCGATGCATTTTAAATCCAGCAGGGACGTTGCATTTAATGTATTTCTTCACTTCAAAGTATCCAGTCGAAGATTACTTCCTCGCATCTTGCATATGTAATCTGCCTTCTGCTTTGCACTTTGGATTGCAGCCTTACCTCCTCTATTCAGCTGGTCTGAGCCCTGGCTGTGAACGAAGATTGGCTGCACCAAACAAACAGTGACGTTGCACAGATTTGCTTCATAAGAATACCTCTCTCTTCTTTTGCGTTCATGGCAGGAGGTTCAAAGGGGAGTTCTTGCATTGCTTCTCATGTTTCTCTCGTGAGTCACCGGACATCAAAAAATCCATACCTTTGACTGAATTCGAGCTGAACAGGCCGGCCTTCTCCGTTCCTCCGACTCCTCTTTTAGCATTCAGTGATGATACCATATGTATATCTTGGGAATGATTGATCAGACTGAGACATTGAAGGGAATTCAACTGAAATGTATTGAGCGTCTGTAAATACCTCTATTGGGGTCTTAATTTTATTTAAGTCTTGAAACAAAGATGCTGAATCCTTACAAGCACTGGATAGTATATATGGAGCATTTATTTCCATTCTGAGATGTTATTAAATCTTAATTGCTTCTTATAGTTTCGCTCATTTTGCTTAACTGCTTGCTGCATATTTAGGCGTGTGGCCTTGCACCCAAGACTTGAACTTTAACCCCGGCTGCCTGTGTCTGTTACACTGAGGTCATCGAACGGAAACATAACTGAAGCACAGGAGGATTTGTTGCTTCTTGTCAATCCCCAGTAGAACCCTGGTTTTATACCGTAGCGAAGTCTAAGACAACAGACAATCTTTAGCGTTAAATCACAGATGTCACTGGGGGCTAGTGCTTCATCGTGGGCATACTGGCTGCTTTTAACTAAAGTTGTAGTATTAAGAAAACAGAAAATGAAGGAGTTCCAATGTGTCAGCTTTTTTTCACCCACAGCGAAGCACTTCTGTAAGTAGGGACATTGCGGTGTGCGTGTATCCCGAGCTTGCATAGCTGCATTACTCTTTGGGGTTACTAGTAGCTTTATACACTCATTCCACCTTGTTAATCAAACAATCTATGCAGTGCTCCTAGATACTAAATATGGAAACTTTATTTAGCGTTTGTGCTTTTTACCATATGATAATAAGACATTTGCATGACTTTTGATAATACTGGGTACTGTTAACCAACATAGGCTTGCCTCCCTGTGTCTTTCCCTATTGCTAGTTTCGTTTTTGGCTGATAGGACTTCTGTGACATGAATGTAGTACCACAAAGGTATGTCTGAGGTTTTGTAACAATATAATTATCCCTCCTTAAATGCCATAGGACTTAATATAATTTTAGGCTTGACGCTACTTTTATCAAAATATATAGAAACCCCCCACGTCACTATAAATGTGACTTTGTTATTATATTGCAGGTTGTATAAAAGTCACTTTGCTAATATATTGCAGGTCGTTATATGAGGTTTTCCTTATTTATTTGGTAGATGATATATGATAACGAAAAAGTAGATTTCATAACTTACATGCTCTTATGCAATGTTGGTTAGAAACGAGTTTTTAAAGCACATTTTTGATTACTCCATACTTGTGTGAGTGTTTTTGGTCTTTTTACTTTTAAACACTTCTTTTGCTGTTTATAAGAAAAGGGTTTCTCATCCATAGCCTTATTTTGGTGCAATTGCAAGGAAGTTCAGAAGTCTCCCCTGTCACTATGCTGGACTTCTGCTCTCGGGGAAGGCATCACGCAAAGTTCTGATTTTGTCACTATCAACAGTAAAGCCTGGTAATCTGTCCTGTGAGTTGATGGCCATGCTGACTACATTCACACCTGAAGCTTGATACTTCTGCTTCCAATTTGTAAGCATAATTCCAGAATTTGAGATGTCTTTAATCGTTTTTAAATGGTCTCCATATCTGTATACAGTTTGGAAAGAATTCCGCTTGAGGCCTAAGCATGTTTAGGCTCGCAGTTGGCCATGTATGCCTTAACAGCAGATACTGACATGCGTACATTTGTGATGAAACAGTCCAACTTGCTGTCACTAGATAACATGGCAGTCTATAAAAAAGATTCACATGGTGACCAGAGACATCCAGTAGGTCAGGAGTTTATTTCAAGCTCTCATGCTCAGCTTTTCAACCTTTACATTATTGGAACCTTGAAACAGTTTAGAGCGGTTTCTGCAATCCTATTGGTTTTAGTTTGCCTCTTCTGCAGTCCGATTCTAGTCTGTTCTCTGGGCTCATGCCTATCTCAGGCAGTCATTCATCAGTTTCTAGCAACGCATAAAATTTGTGAAATGTTCGAATTATTGTAAGCCATCAAAATGACGCTACTTTCTCATTGCCTAAATATTCAATACACTTCTTCCTGAGAGTCCTTACTTCCTTCCCTGCTGGTAATGCAGCAGCAGTGTGCACAGATTCCACCCGCTATGGAGAAGATAATTGTAAAATGTTATGAGAAAGTGGAGAAGGAGCCTAGTGGTACAACTTCAGGTGTAGAGCCAGTAATGAGGAAGAGGAGCAGTAGAGAAGACGGCAACTGGCACATTCTTAGCTCATGCAGTTCACTGTGGCTGTTTCAGGTCTAAGTAAAGGTAAATAGCAGAGATGGGGCAGTGCAGGATCAGCAAAGGTGTAATTTGTGTTTGTGATGGGCATGGTCTTAAAAACTCCCACTTTGCTGTCATTTTAGGTGGGTGCGAGGGCAGAACACACAAAGTGAGCTAGTTACCCCGTATATACTTGTATCTTGCAGGTGTGTTTTCAGGTGCCGTTTCTGGTGAGGGACATGCGATAATAGCAGTTGTCAGGATGTGGTTACTTAAGTCAACCGTCTGCCTACAGGGAAGCATTTTCTTGTCTTTTATGCGAGTGTTAACATGCTTGTCTAGGTCTGTGAAAGCTTTAGTGCTTTTTTGTATGAGACTATAGGAATTTTTTATGACAAACTGAGCCTTTTTTTGGATAGTGAACATCTACTTCCTTCCACACTAATGTGCCCTTCACTAGGACAGATCAGTAAACTTTAGTGGCACAGGTGTAGTAGTGATCACCGCCACCCTTTAGACTCTTAAAATCTTACATAAGCTGCTAATCTTTTTATTTGTATATAGTCAGGTTTTAAATTCTAATTCTCCTAACCTTATATGGTAATATACTCACTCACACCCTTTGGAAAGAACGGTTACCCTTACCCGCTGAAGGCAAAAAGCTGCTCACAGAAAATAGAAATGGTCTGTACAAAAGAGTGCAATTTCCATTACGTATTGCTGGGTTTTTAGAGTAAATGTGTGTGGAACCAGTAACAGGTTTTAAGATGTGTTAAAATGCACCGTTTTTGGGTTAGCATTTGATATGCGTGACCTGTTTGTCTCAACACATTGAAAAGAAACATATCAAGCAATGTAGTATTGCATTAGATGATTGCCGTCGTGCACCCTTTATGCAATTTAGGTCTTTTTCTTTGGTTTTTGGAGCCAAGGCAAATTAGTGTTTTTATCTTTTCCATCCTACCAATGAGAAATATTTTAAAATCTGTGCATGGGCAAAAGCAATAAAGCACACGAGGCTTCTTAATTGGTTACCAATCAGCAAAGTAACACAGACGCTCACATAGCACATAGTTTCCAAGTTTTAAGCTACCCTTTTACTTGATTTCCTTTCGCCATTTTATAAAACTAGTGCAACATTTCCATAACTAAAAGCAAAATGTAGCAATAAATACCTGATATGCAATGTACTGCACATCAATATACCAGAATCTGCAGGGTGGACTTACATTTCATTTAAATCATAGATCTGCTACTTTTCCCAATACACAGGGGAACATAAAGATGATTTAGAGCTGATTTGAACTGTAAAGAAATCTAGAATGCCTTCATAAAGAATGCGGGCAGCTTCATGCCCTCAGTATATTGTTGTAATGGGTATTACAAATAAACTATTTTTGCCAGCAAATTATTGGAAATTGTTTACATTGTTTTCCTTGTAAATAAACAAATATTTCAAGTGAGCCATTTATTTTTTGCTCGAGTAGCATACTACTGTTATGGATGAATATGTAAAAAGAAAAATTTAATATACATTGAATGAAAACAGATTCTACTGATCTAAGTGGCTATCATGTAACATTGCTTTAATTTATGCAGATTAATAAAGTACCATATTTTCATTGTGTAATTATTTATCACTTTTAAAAACTGATGACATTCGGGGCCAATAAAACCGTAAGTATAATAATTCAGGATATAGATCCTTCAGATTGGCATTGCCTTAATAAAACTGCATGCCTAGAAAGGAAACCACGACTACATAAACTTGGGACAGAATTGCTTAGGGCCTTAATCAAAGTAAATCTATACAGCATGTCTTTCTGATAAGGTACACTTCATAATTAAGATTTTGACTTTTATGTTATTGTGTAAACTTACGATTGTGCTGATCAGGGTTTACAGTAAAGAAAACTTGTTATATACTTTGTCAACCTCCTTGTTTCCTTACCTTAGAATATCCCCAGGCGTCAGACTGGATCCGTAAAATTTTGCGTAGCAATACCACTGCGCGCCGGCAGGCGTCGTCCGCGGCTCCGCGTCCGTCGTCGGCGTCGTTAGCGCCAGAATGACGTCGTCGGAGTACTTAGACGCCGCCCATGCGCGCTGACGTCAGTTCTTCTTTTTTCCACGCCAGCTAGCGCAGATCCGGAGAAGCTCTACCCCTTAGTCATTTTTTGACTAAACTTTCTTGATCTTTTGATCATTGTTCTTTTCGAGTCTTCGACTCCGACGGTGCCGGTAGGGATGCCCAGGTTTAAACCCTGTTCCAAGTGCGACCGACTGATGTCGGTTACCGACCCCCATCGCCGGTGCCTGAAGTGTTTAGACCTCGACCACGACGACCGTACCTGCTCCGACTGCCGGACCCTGATGTCGAAGGCTAGACGGGAGCGGTCCCGCAAGCGGCTCGAGCTCCGGCAGTCGGCCCCACGCCGCTCGAGGTCCCGGTCCCACGGGGGGTCGAGGGACCGGTTGCGGGGTCGGAGTCCTCGCAGCTCCAGGAGTGGACATCGGTCATCAGGATCCAAGTCCTCAGGTAAGAGGCATGAGAGGCATCATCGTTCCTCTGACCCACCCCGACGCTCGCGCGATGCGGCCGGGGGTTTGGGTGACACCACCCACGCGGCTCCGTCTGAGTCGCAGGCGTCGCCGCCTGCCCCACACCTTCGGGTCCCTGGGCATGACGCGACGCCGGAGGAGGTCGAGCGGTACCTCATGGCCATGAGGTCCCTCCCTCCCCAGCGGGGTCCCGTGGCGCCTTCGGGCCCAACGGCCCCGGCTGGAGGCCCTAGCGGGTCGGGTGCTTCGGCCCCGGCGCCGCCGGCGACTTCGGTCCCGGCGCCGCAGGACCTCACCGGATCCGCTTCCGGATCCGGGTCGTCGCCGTCGACCGCACCGGCCCCGCGGGTGTCGCCCCCGGCGCCCCCTGTGGATGCCGTCCCCAATGTTCCCTTCGGTCCAACTCGGGCGCCGGAGCGGCGCCGCTGGGCGCCGCTCGTGACGGCCTTTGGAGATTTTTATTTCCATGAGGAGGCCCCATCTCTTGACCCTATTCTGCAGGAGATGGGTGACGAGGGTGATTGGGAGGGCTCTGCGGACCCTCTGGCAGAGGAGTGCCAGTCTCAAGAGGACTGGACATATGAGCTTGGGGAGGCCAGTGGTATTGACACTTCGCCAGACACTGGATTTGTCTCCCCTCCCACCGTGGCTACGGAGGAGGGGGCTGCTTACAGTGTAGTGTTGACTAGGGCAGCCAAGGCCTTAAACCTTGAGCTCCCCGTCGCGGCCGTGAGGACTAACCTCCTCACTGAGGTCCTTAAACCGCAGGCAAGCTCCAGTGAGCCTCTGCTGCTGTTTAATGAGGCCTTGTGTGACGCTCTTGTGGGCACTTGCTCCAAGCCCGCCACAGGTCCGCCTGTGGATAGGAACGTGGCCAGACGCTACTGCCCGGCTCCGGGCGACCCTTGCTTTTTGTCCACCCATCCCACCCCCGAGAGCCTGGTCATCCAGGCCTCTACTTCCCAGACAGGATTCCCGACGGCCCTGCCCGATCGGGAATCCAAGAGGTACGAGCAGTTCAGGAAGGTGTTCTCGTCCCTGAGTCAATACCGGTTAGAAAGGCGAACCCGGGGGAGGCAGAAGGTGTCTGACTGACCACCCCTAGGTCTACCCCTCCTTCAGAGAAGGGACCGAGCGATGTCGAGAGGCCTCCGACGGGAGGGCCCTCTCCTAGAATCGTACAGCAGAGTAACCACACCACTACAAATATACACCACACGTAGATAGAGTTTTCAATCTTTATCGGGCAATAAGTATTGTTTCAATATATACAGCAGATCCAGAGATCTGGAAAGTCTCGTGGCAAGGGGCAAGGTAGCGGGACAGTCTTATAGATGGTCGGTTGCAATGGCACCCTACGCACAGCTCTCAATCCTCGAGCTGGGGGGTTCCGGAAGGTTGGGCCGCGGCAGCGCCAGCAGGCTCCAGGATGGTTCAGCGAGCGTGGACCGCGGCAGCGCCAGCAGGCTCCAAGATGATTCAGCGAGTGTGGACCGCGGCAGCGCCAGCAGGCTTCAAGATGATTCAGCGAGTGTGGACCGCGGCAGCGCCAGCAGGTTCCAAGGTGGTTCAGCGAGTGTGGACCGCGGCAGCAGGTTCCAAGATGGTTACTCACAACTACAAACTTAGGGGTCTTATTAAGGATTCAACCGTAGTCCTCTGCTCGTCCACACCTTGTCTATAGTACAAGGGTATGAATAAAATAAACTCCTTTACTGGTTTTTCACTTGTGTGTTTTTTTCATATATATTTTTCACACCTTACTCACAATTAATGCAGTAGTATTGTTATAGAACAGAGACCCTGACGAAAGCCGAAGGACCCATCCCTGAGTGGCTGAAACATGTTGGTCTCCTCGCAGCTATTTGTTTGGACTGCGATGACGATATTACACTGTTCTTGTTTTTAGTAAGGAAGGGGCAAACAATTATTAAAGGTTTCTGGGTTGAGCTCCCTATCCTTTTTTAAGATCACCACTTACTATATTTTTTGTTTACACTGCACTCCCCATCACATCAACATCATGTGGTAGTACCGAGTGATTGTGGGTCGCTACCCCATATCTGGTTATCGGGGTATGCCGGTCTCAATGATCTAGAGACACAATACCCGATTAGGACTACCAAATGATAATATTGATCATTACAAGACTGTTGATGGGAATCCTACACCAGGGGGGACTCACGGTACTGGTTCTTCACATCTTGTGATCTGGTTTGTTAGTTTATTTTATTCATACCCTTGTACTATAGACAAGGTGTGGACGAGCAGAGGACTACGGTTGAATCCTTAATAAGACCCCTAAGTTTGTAGTTGTGAGTTGATTCCTATGGGGGATAATACTTAGGCTTGGTCTATAAACATCCCTCTAGCCCTGCATTAACTCGTGTTTTTCTATGTCCAAGATGGTTACAGCAAAGATGGACCGCGGCAGCGCCAGCAGGCTCCAAGGTCGTCACAGCAAAGATGGA
Organism: Lissotriton helveticus; assembly: GCF_964261635.1. Classification (NCBI taxonomy): domain Eukaryota; kingdom Metazoa; phylum Chordata; class Amphibia; order Caudata; family Salamandridae; genus Lissotriton; species Lissotriton helveticus. Next base: position 235,192,956 of record NC_136058.1, read on the forward strand.
CCGCGGCAGCGCCAGCAGGTTCCAGGTAGCACCGCAAGGGGAGTTCGTCTCAGGGTCAGCCGCGACAGCGTCAGCAGGGCTTCTCGACTCCGGGATACAACTGCCGTCCTACTCCGGGGCTGGCCTAGATATAGATCTGGAGTCCTTTGATGCCCGGACCCTCTCGCCTGGGGGTCAGAGGGGCCGGGATGATGGTGTCCAGACACCCAGCAGGGGGGTGGAGCCGGAGCCCAGGGAGGCCGGAGGGTGATCGAAACCAGGCATCCGGGGATGGTTGGAGAGCCATCGAAACTCCCCTCCCCTTGTCTCTGGTGGAGTGGCCACTCTACCACCCGGAGGGTTCTTGGTGCCTCGATGGCGGGCTCGCTGGGGCCGTGGCCGCGGCTGGTCCGGGACCACGTGTCTGTGACGTGATGGGCCCAAGATGGCGTCGGGCCTGGAATGAGTGTCCGGGGTGGGCACCGGACCGGTAATGCTGGGGCGGCCCGAGGGTGCCGTGTCAGTGGTTGTGGGCCGCCGGGTGGCGGATCTGGTGGTTTGGAGGGCGTGCAGAGGTGTGCCCGAGGCCGACCCGGGCTGGATGGAGGGCCGAAGTCGTCCGGGGCCCGCCATGCGGGAGGGGTAGGACCACGCCACGAGGCCGGGTCCAACAATACCGCATGCCTCTTGGGCAGCTACACCCACACCCTGTGGGACACGGTCGCGGACGTGCTGCCACAATGTCCGGAGGAGGTCCGGGCTAAACTCGCCCAAGCTCTTGCGGAGGGTCGCGATGCAGCGCGATATTCCATCCGGTGTGGGCTGGATACCACGGACTCACTGGGCAGGGCGATGGTGTTAGGGTTTGCCTTAAACAGAGAGCTAGCCTTTCATGAAAACAGTAAGAAACTGGTTGGTTTGCCATAACAGAGGTTTGCCTTTCATGGTAACAGTAAGGGACTAGCTTTGATAAAAGATTCCTTATAATGAACATGATATTCTGCAATTGCATATTAAGCTTGGTTAGTTGGTTTTAGCAAAGCTTGTTGATATGTCTTTAAACAACTCTTTCACTGTTTAAAGACTTCTTGTCAGTATTCTAATTAGCGCTGCACGTTCCTAACTGTGGATTCTGAAAACGTGCAGCGCATGAGAGCCCCGCCCGCATCTGCCTATAAAAGCCGGCTTGGAGCTTTGCCGGTTGCTGCTGATCGTCATTTCCTCACTTACCTGATATCCTGCTTGGTCCTCCGGTCCCCGCTTTCCTGGGTGTCTTGTCTTGTCCGCCGGTATTCCTCTTCTCTACAGCCTCATCCTTCCTTCAAGTTTCTGGATCTTCCTGCATCGGAGCTGGTCCTCGTCTGGAGTCTTCCCCAGTGTTTCCGGTCCCTTCAGCTTCGGTGATCTTCCCATAAAGGTTCCGCCTGCAACGAGAGAACAACAACAAAAAGAAATCATCAGTCAGGTATCATGTAACATTTCAGTGCGCACAACAAGTAAGTGATATTAACATCGAACTTTGCTATTATTTCTTTTGAACTTTTGACCAAACAAACCCAATTTACAGAAGCATAGACTTTGATATAGGAGAAAGAAGCATTTCCCTGAACAAAGCGCTTTTGATAAAGAGTACAAGACTGAAGTATTGCATAGTGTTCATTCAAACAGCTTTTCATTTTTTGAACATTAAAAGACTTGGAATACGAACTTTAACACCAAGGACCCTGGAAACAGAACAAAACTCCTTAGCTCGTATTTTGGTTATTGTTTAGAGCTACGAACAGTTTTACTTTCCTTATATAAGCATCAGTGGACCAAAGATAAGTGAGTAGCGCCACCTTGTGGTAAAAAGGAAAATAGATGTTTAAAAGATATTATAACTTAGAATCAAACAGCACTTTGACTAATGAGTTATTGTTTTATTTAAAGGGAGCAGCTTATCTAAAATCAAGTCCACAGCTCTGGTGAGCTAATTAACCAGAGCAGAGAGGTATTTTATGTTTGCATTAATATATATATATATAACGAAGATCTAGAGAGTAAGAACAGCATTAAATATTTGTCATAACTCTTTATTTTGGACCGCACAGATTCAAGAATTCACTTCACAAGAAAGCAACTACAAGTAAAGCAGTGTTTTGTTTCTCTGTTTATTATTTTCTCCACTTTTCCCCCTTCCTTTGGGTTTCTTGTTATCTTGGCGTTGTTTCTATTCAGCGCAGAGATACAAGGGATTCAGGGGTGGGTTAGAACTCTCTTCAACTTCCCAACAGAAGATAACAGGATATACAGGTAACTGCGACTTGACAGAATCAGCAGCCAAATCCTACTTCTGTTGGAAAGATGAACACCGCTTTAGATCAAGATACTATTGATGCGTCAGATATGGTTCAAGCTTTGGAGGAAGAGTTGACTCAACCAGAGTCAGTCGCAGTGCTTTTACAACAGATGCGATTAGAATTAGATCATTTAAAACAAGAAAATGAAACCTTAAAACAAGAGTTGATACGTTCTAAGCCCAGAGAAAGTTTGTGGGGTTCACCTGTTCCCCCTACCTTTAAACCTTCTTTTAACACCGGTACTAGACCTAAAATTTCCAAATCTTTATCTTCTCCAGTAGAGGTGACGGTTAATGTACCTAATGTAGTGCCACTAGCAGCTCCAGAGCGTTTTAATGGAGACAGTAGTAAGTTTCAGGTATTTCTTAATCAATGCCAGTTGCATTTTGTGTGCAAGCCACAACCGTTTCCTACAGATGTCACCAAGGTGGCCTTTGTTCTTTCTTATTTAGGAGGAACAGCGGCCAATTGGTCTATTCCTTATGTGGATAGGGATGATCCGATTTTGCATAATTGGAATATGTTCAAGAGAACGATGACTCGTTTATTCGCAAAACACACTTACATACAAGCCAGTGATAATGAACTTTTGAATCTGAAAGAGGGAACAAAAGATTTATTGACCTATCTTACCTCTTTCAATCGTCTACTAACTGAAACTCAATGGCCTGAGGAAAAACGAGTGTCTCTTTTTTATAAAGGATTAAGAGATGATTTAAAGGATGCCTTGGCCCATATTGTGGATCTTCCTGGAGACTATTCAGATTTTGTTGATTTGGTGGTCAAACTGGATCATCGCTTAGGTGAAAGAAAGGGGGATAGAGTTAAAACAGAATCTAGATTATCATTTTTTTAAACAAGAAAAGAAGGAAGTTGAGAGTAAATTTCCAGAACCAGAACCTATGCAAATAGGTACTCTCAGAGGACCTTTGACCACTGAAGAAAAAGAAAGACGTAGGAAATTTCAGTTGTGTTTACATTGTGGAAAATCAGGACATTTTGCCAGAGAGTGTCCTGTCAAACCAAAGAACCAAAAGAAAGTGAATGTGTTAACTGCAATAGACTCTGAGTCAGAAAACTGAAAAGCTCGACAAGGGCAGAGGTCACTTGTTCGAGACAAAGCCATAATCAGACCTCATTCTCCGCTGCCTTTACTGTGCCACATATTCCCAAACATTTCTTAATACATGTGATTTTAATTGTGAGCACTCAGTTTAGGTATACACTTCCTGTGCTTTTAGATTCAGGTGCCAAAGGAAATTTTGTGGATATTACCTTAGCAAAAAAGCTTGATCTACCTATAGTCCTGAAAACACATCCAGAGACAGTATGTGCTGTAGATGGTTCAGACCTAACTTCAGGAATGATTACTAAGAAAACTAGTCCATTGACCATGGTTTGTCAAAATGGTCATACTGAAGAGATTAGCTTTGATTTAATAGATACTCCTAATTTTGGCTTAATATTGGTGGTGCCTTGGCTCACTACTCATAACCCAAAGATTGATTGGGTGGCCAGAACCGTGACTTTAGATTCATCTTCTTGCCGTTCTACCTGTTATAGAGAAGCAACACAGGATGATCTATCAGTGTTGCATTGTGCAGTAACAGCTTCTTTAGACATCACAGGTATTCCTTCAGAATATTTAGAATTTCGGGATGTTTTTGATCCAATTCAAGCTAGTGTTTTGCCACCTCACTGCTCCTATGATTGTCGAATAGATCTAATTCCAGCAGCTCCTCTGCCTAGTAGCAGAATATATGCACTAACAGAAAAAGAGACTGCATATTTAAGAACTTATTTGGACGAATTACTACAATCTGGTTTTATTCGACACTCTACATCACCGGTGTCCTCTCCCCTTTTTTTTATTCCGAAACCAGATGGCTCTTTGTGCGCCTGTATCGATTATAGAGGACTTAATAAGGCAACAAATAAAAATAAGTATCCACTCCCTTTGATATCGGTGCTTTTAGATCAACTTAGACATTCCACTATTTATACTAAGTTGGACTTACGTGGAGCGTATCATCTGGTTCGGGTAAAAGAACATGATGAGTGGAAGACTGCCTTTAAAACTAAATTTGGCTTATTTGAATACACAGTCATGCCATTTAGACTGTGTAATGCTCCTGCAGCATTTCAATTTTTTATTAACGAAGTATTACATGAATATCTTGATGTCTGTGTCATTGTATACATAGACGATATTCTCATATATTCAAAAGATGCTGAAGAACATACACGCCATGTTAGAGCAGTTTTAGCAAAATTAAGAGAACATCGTTTATTTGCTAAACTAGAAAAATTTACTTTTAATTCCAACACAGTTGATTTTTTAGGATACTCTTTAACACCAAAAGGTATTGTAATGGATGAAAAGAAGGTAAGAGCTATCTCGGAATGGTCTGATCCCACCTCTCTTAAGGAAGTACAACATTTTTTGAGTGTCGCTAATTTTTATAGGCGATTCATTTCACATTTTGCAGATATTGTGGCCCCCATTACTAAATTATTAAGAAAAGGACAGCGATTTTTGTGGGATGCTGCGGCATCGCAGGCCTTCCAGATTCTGAAACAAAAATTTGTTTCTGCACCTATTTTGAAACATCCTGACCCAGACCTTCCATTTTATGTGGAAGCTGATGCCTCACAGGTGGCATTAGGAGGAGTTCTTTCACAACGAGATCCAGAAGACGGGCAATTACATCCCATCGCCTTTTATTCTAAAAAATTGTTGCCTGCTGAACAGAATTATACAGTAGCGGAGCGAGAACTTCTAGCTATCAAAGTAGCTTTTACTGAGTGGCGTCATCATTTGATGGGGGCTAAGTGTCCAGTGACTATCTTTAGTGATCATAAAAATCTACAATTTTTCAGTTCTGTTAAAGCATTAACACCACGTCAGATGCGGTGGTTGAATTTTTTCAGCACCTATGATTTTGTGATAACTTACAGGCCTGGTACACAGCAAATTCAATCAGATGTATTATCCAGGTATGGGATATTTCAGAAACAAATCAAGAAATAAGAGGTCAGCCCATAATAGAACCTCAAAAAGTATTAGCTCCGATACAACATCAGGATTTCATGACAGTTTTATATAACTCACACTTACAGATCAATCCTCAAAATTGGTTAAAAGATAAGACTAATTCAGTACAACATGGTCTATTGTACCATGGCACTCTTTTGTATATACCAACTCTTGAATTGCAGACACAGATTGTTACTTGGCATCATGCTTCAGTCCTAGCAGGGCATCCGGGTTGGTTGAAAACTCTAGAGAATGTGCGAAAACATTTTTGGTGGCCAACCACGAGTTCTGATGTCAAGAAATATGTTGAAACTTGTCCTACTTGCGCTTGTCAAAAAAATCACATAGAACTCCAGCTGGTTTATTGATTCCAATGCCCATCCCACAAACACCATGGCATACTTTGAGTGTGGATTTTATAGTAAATTTGCCTCCCAGTAAAAAATATACTACGGTTCTTGTTATAGTGGATTATTTGTCAAAAATGGCTCATTTTATTCCCCTGATGAAATTACCAACTGCAGGAGAATTTGCAGATATCTTTCGCAAAGAAGTAGTACGACTTCATGGACTACAGAGTAAAATCGTATCTGACAGAGGTAGTCAATTTAACTCTAAATTTTGGAAAACACTTTGTGCAAAACTAAAGATAGAACCAGCTCGTCTACTGCTTTCCATCCTGAAACAGATGGACAAACAGAGCGCTTAAATCAGACGTTACTACAAACCTTAAGGTGTCTTTTGGCAGAGTACACTAGTGAATGGTTGGAGGCAATGCTAATTGCAGAATTTGTATATAACAACACAATACATACAGCAACTCATTGTACTCCATTTTATTTTATGCAAGGCTGTCATCCTAGGGCATTACCAGTTATTGTGAATGACTCACTTCTTCCAAAAGTAACTGAGAGACTAACTAACTTGTTAAAAATACAAGAGAAAGCCAAAAATCATTTGATTAATTATAAAGAACAAATGAAGAAACAAGCTGACAGACATAGAACCGAAGCACCTCTTTATAAAGTCGGAGATAAAGTTTGGCTATCCACAAGAAACTTGAATATTGAAGGATCTCGAAAATTACAACCTAGATTCATAGGACCCTTTGTTGTAAAAGAATTATTGAATCCAGTCACAGTAAAATTAGATCTTTCTGATGATTACCCAGTGCATCCAGTGGTTCATGTGTCCTTACTCAAACCTTACAATCCCCTTACCCGAAAAGAAACGCCACCTCCTCCCATTCCTATAGCAGGTCATCTAGAATATGAAGTCCAGAAAATTTTAGATGCTAAAAGAATTCAAGGTCGTTTATTTTATTTAATTGCTTGGAAAGGTTATGACAACACAGAAAACTCTTGGGAACCAGCTTCTAATGTACATGCTCCACGTTTACTCAGAACATTTTATTTAAGAAATCCAGGTAAACCACGACCTGTAAGGGGGCCTTTGAGGGGGGCGACTGTTAGGGTTTGCCTTAAACAGAGAGCTAGCCTTTCATGAAAACAGTAAGAAACTGGTTGGTTTGCCATAACAGAGGTTTGCCTTTCATGGTAACAGTAAGGGACTAGCTTTGATAAAAGATTCCTTATAATGAACATGATATTCTGCAATTGCATATTAAGCTTGGTTAGTTGGTTTTAGCAAAGCTTGTTGATATGTGTTTAAACAACTCTTTCACTGTTTAAAGACTTCTTGTCAGTATTCTAATTAGCGCTGCACGTTCCTAACTGTGGATTCTGAAAACGTGCAGCGCATGAGAGCCCCGCCCGCATCTGCCTATAAAAGCCGGCTTGGAGCTTTGCCGGTTGCTGCCGATCGTCATTTCCTCACTTACCTGATATCCTGCTTGGTCCTCCGGTCCCCGCTTTCCTGGGTGTCTTGTCTTGTCCGCCGGTATTCCTCTTCTCTACAGCCTCATCCTTCCTTCAAGTTTCCGGATCTTCCTGCATCGGAGCTGGTCCTCGTCTGGAGTCTTCCCCAGTGTTTCCGGCCCCTTAAGCTTCGGTGATCTTCCCATAAAGATTCCGCCTGCAACGAGAGAACAACAAAAAAAAGAAATCATCAGTCAGGTATCATGTAACATTCCAGTGCGCACAACAAGTAAGAGATATTAACATCGAACTTTGCTATTATTTCTTTTGAACTTTGGACCAAACAAAGCCCCATTTACAGAAGCATAGACTTTGATATAGGAGAAAGAAGCATTTCCCTGAACAAAGCGCTTTTGATAAAGAGTACAAGACTGAAGTATTGCATAGTGTTCATTCGAACAGCTTTTCATTTTTTGAACATTAAAAGACTTGGAATACGAACTTTGACACCAAGGACCCTGGAAAAAGGACAAAACTCCTTAGCTCGTATTTTGGTTATTGTTTAGAGCTACGATCAGTTTTACTTTCCTTATATAAGCATCAGTGGACCAAAGATAAGTGAGTAGCGCCACCTTGTGGTAAAAAGGAAAATAGATGTTTAAAAGATATTCTAACTTAGAATCAAACAGCACTTTGACTAATGAGTTATTGTTTTATTTAAAGGGAGAAGCTTATCTAAAATCAAGTCCACAGCTCTGGTGAGCTAATTAACCAGAGCAGAGAGGTATTTTATGTTTGCATTAATATATATATATATATATATATATATAAAACGAAGATCTAGAGAGTAAGAACAGCATTAAGTATTTGTCATAACTCTTCTTTATTTTAGACAGCACAGATTCAAGAATTCACTTCACAAGAAAGCAACTACAAGTGAAGCAGTGTTTTGTTTCTCTGTTTATTATTTTCTCCACTTTTCCCCCTTCCTTTGGGTTTCTTGTTATCTTGGCGTTGTTTCTATTCAGCGCAGAGATACAAGGGATTCAGGGGTGGGTTAGAACTCTCTTCAACTTCCCAACAGAAGATAACAGGATATACAGGTAACTGAGTCTTGACAGATGGCAACGACTGTGGCGGTCCGACGCCACGCCTGGTTGAGGACCGCCAACTTTTCAGCCGATGTCCAGTCCACTCTTCTGGACATGCCGTTCGATGGCCGTCGCCTCTTTGGCGACAAGGCAGACCATGCGCTTGAGCGTTTTAAGGACTCCAGGGCTACGGCCAAGTCCTTGGGCCTCTCGGCCCCATGCCAGCTATCGGGTGCTTTTCGCTCCTTTAGTGGCCACGGAAGGGGCGCCCCCACACAAGCTGCCAGCCACGCACCGCAGAATGTTCAACAGCGCGGTCGCGGCCGTGGAAACCGCCGTAATGGCGGTAGGGGACAACGGCGAGGCCAGTCCACACCTCCCTCCGCAGGCCCTGCCTCAAAACCTTCCTAGTCCGTGTTTTCAGGTCCATGTGACGCCAGTGGGTGGCAGGGTTCGCCTTCACCTCTTCCACTGGCGCACTGTCACGTCGGACAGGTGGGTGCTACAAATCGTCCGAAGGGGCTACTCCCTCCCCTTCGAGGCGACACCTCCAGCCATGCCACCGCAGTACCACCGCGTGTCGGGGGATCACTTGCAACTTCTGCAAGAGGAAGTATCGGCCCTCTTGGCCAAGGGGGCCATGAAGCGCGTTCCTGGGCCAGAAGTAGGGTGTGGTTGTTACTCCCACTACTTTCTGGTACCCAAGAAGGGCAAAGGGGGCCTGCGCCCTATCTTGGACCTCCGGAACGTCAACGGCTTCCTCCAGAAGGAGAAGTTCAAGATGCTGACTTTGGCTCAGGTCTTAGCTACCCTGGACCCCGGAGACTGGATGGTAGCGTTGGACTTGCAGGACGCTTACTTTCACATCCCTGTCCTGCCGGCCCACCGGCGTTACATGCGGTTCACGGTAGGCCACGAGCACTTTCAGTTTACCGTGCTCCCCTTTGGCCTTACATGCGCCCCACGGGTGTTCACGAAAGTGATGGCGGTGGTCGCAGCTCATCTGTGCAGGTTAGGGGTGTCAGTCTTCCCCTACCTCGACGACTGGTTGTTGAAGGCGGGCTCGCCCCAGACAGTCGTCAACTACCTCCAGACTACGGCCGACCTCCTGCACTTGCTGGGGTTCTCCATCAACGTGCCAAAGTCACACCTGTGTCCCTCTCAGAAGCTCCTCTTCATCGGAGCGGTTCTAGACTCGGCACAGTTTCGGGTTTATCCTCCTGAACAGCGGGTTCGGATATTCAGGCTCTGATTCCGATCTTTCAGCCTTTATCCCGAGTCTCGGTCAGGTTGACGCTGCGGCTTCTGGGGCTGATGGCCTCCTGCATCCTTCTGTTGCATCACGCCCGGTGGCGGATGCGGGCTCTGCAGTGGGACCTGAAGTTTCAGTGGGCCCAGCATCAGGGCAACCTGTCCGATCATGTCTTGATCTCGGAGGGCACTGCGAGACAGTTGCAGTGGTGGCTCACGGACCGCGATTGGGTCAGTGGCAGATCCCTCTCCCTACCCCACCCGTAGCACGTGGTTGTGACGGACGCGTCCCTCCAGGGCTGGGGAGGCCACATGGGAGAGGCGGAAATCAGAGGCCTCTGGTCTCCGGCGGAGTCCCAGCTCCATATCAACTTTTTGGAACTGCGGGCGATCCGTCTAGCACTGAAAGCATTCCTCCCCTCTGTCCGGGGGAGTGTAGTGCAGGTGTTCACGGACAACACCACCGCCATGTAGTACTGCAACAAACAGGGCGGGGTGGGGTCGTGGACGCTATGCCAGGAGGCTCTGCGCCTCTGGCAGTGGCTGGAACATCAGGGTGTGACCCTGGTGGTTCAACACCTGGCAGGTTCTCTGAACGCCAGGGCGGACGAACTCAGCCGTCGGTGCATGATGGATCACGAATGGCGTCTGAACTCGGACGTGGCGCAAGGCCTCTTTCAGCAATGGGGAGAGCCTTGGTTAGATCTATTCGCCACGGAAGAGAACGCGCAATGTCATCAGTTCTGCGCGTTGGAATTTCCAAGGCGGCACTCGCTTGGAGACGCTTTTCGTCGCGAGTGGAGTTGCGGTCTGTTGTACGACTTTCCGCCTATACCACTTCTGCCCAGAGTGCGGAAGAAGATCAGGCGCGACCGGGCCCAGGTTATCCTTGTGGCTCCGGACTGGGCACGAAGATACTGGTATCCCGAGCTACTCAGCATGTCAGTCGATCCCCCGATCCGACTGTCTCTTCGGGAGGACCTTCTGTCGCAGCAGCAGGGGACGGTTCTCCACCCGAACCTGTCCAGTCTCCACCTACAAGCTTGGATATTGAGCGGCGGCAGTTGAGGCCATTTGACTTGCCTCCCGAAGTCTGTAATGTCATTCTGGCAGCCAGGCGTCCCTCCACAAAGTCGGTATACTCGGCAGGTGGAACAGATTTGTGGCATGGTGCACAGCAAAGGCTGTGGATCCACTCTCTGCCCCTCATCTGAGGTTCTCCTCTTCCTTCTTTCTCTTGCCCAGCAGGTTTTTGAAGGGCCTCACACACATGTTCCCTCCTGTTCTTTTCGTGATGCCCTAGTGGGACTTGAACCTTGTTCTTACTTACCTAATGTGTGCTCCCTTTGAGCCACTCCATAACTGTCCTCTCCGTCTTCTTACTTTGAAGACTGCTTTCCTGGTTGCCATCACCTCTGCCAGCAGAGTGAGTGAGCTCCAGGCTCTTTCTTCCACACCTCCTTTCCTCTCTGTTCATCCGGACATGGTTGTGTTGCGAATAAGACCTTCTTTTCTGCCCAAGGTTGTCACGGCTTTCCACATCGGGCAGTCCATTACTTTTTCCACCTTCTTTCCGCCTCCGCATCCCTCGAAAGAGGAAGAGAGGCTCCACCGTCTGGACCCAAAACGTGCGCTTCCTTACTATCTAGATCGCACACGCCAGTTCCGGGTGGATGACCAACTCTTTGTTGGTTACGTGGGCGCTAAGAAGGGAAAGGCGGTGCACAAGCGGACCATCTCCCGGTGGATCAGCTTGTGTATCCAGGCATGTTACTCCTTGGCTAAGAAGGAGCCCCCTTTTGGATTGAGGGCTCATTCCACTCGGGCCACGGCGACTACCACTGCCTTGGGCCGGGGAGTGCCCTTGCAGGACACTTGCCAGGCAGCTACATGGGCCTCGCTGCACACGTTCGCACGACACTACTGCCTGGACAGCCAAGTCCGGAGGGATGGCTTCTTTGGCCGTTCCGTCCTCCAGGACTTTCTGGTGTGATTATTGGTTCGCAAGGTCATCCCCTTTCAGGGCCCTAGTTTCATGGCACCAGTGTTGGTTCTATCATGGCTCTGCGTATCTGGCGCGTAAAAGCTGTGTATCAGAACTGACGTCAGCGCGCATTGGCGGCGTCTAAGTACTCCGACGTCATTCCGGCGCTATCGACGCCGGACGCGGAGCCGCAGACGACGCCTGCCGGCGCGCAGGGGTATTGCTACGCTAAATTTTCCGGATCCAGTCTGACGCCAGGGGACATTCTAAGGTAAGGAATCTATCACTAACTAATGTCTCTTACAGATATATTGTTACACAAGTAGTAAGTTGTGCATCACTTTTAAAAACTGATGCCAGTAGGGGCCAATAAAACCGTAAGTATAATAATTCAGGATATAGATCCTTCAGATTGGCATTGCCTTAATAAAACTGCATGCCTAGAAAGGAAACCACGACTACATAAACTTGGGACAGAATTGCTTAGGGCCTTAATCAAAGTAAATCTATACAGCATGCCCTTCTGATCAGGTACACTTCATATCTAAGATTTTGACTTTTATGTTATTGCGTAAACTTACTATTGTGCTGATCAGGGTTTACAGTAAAGAAAACGTGTTATATACTTTGTCAACCTCCTTGACATTGTTTTTTTGAAAGGATTTGAATCAATGTAAACTGGAGTAACATTACATGTAAAAGGACATGCAAAGCATTGACCACTATAAGGCCCCTATTTTCATTTCTCCTGTACTTTGTTGTATGGCGAGGAGTGGCGCTTTTCTGGTTTTTACATAATCCTACAAAGAGGCTAGTACTTCCTGCTGCAATGTCTTTTTTGAATCTCCCTCAATGCTTTTTGCTCAACTCTCCGAGAAAAGTTTGTTTTACCTAATCTAAATGCTAATCCTTGTGCCACCATAGTCTAGGACGGTGGTACTCATAGTACGGCCCTGCAGGCCTTCATTGGCGGCCCTGCAGGCCTTCATTGGCGGCCCTGCAGGCCTTCTTTGGCGGCCCTGCAGGCCTTCTTTGGCGGCCCTGCAGGCCTTCATTGGCGGCCCGCGGACCTTGCCAAGCCATTTTTACATTGCCAGTAAGACCAACATTAAACATAGAAAATGACCGCAGCTGCATACGTAGTGAATACATATTAAATACTTATTCACTACGTATGCTCCTGCAGCTATCTTCTGTGTTTACTGCCGGCCTCTGTCGTCTGCGACATCTGGCCTCAGCGACCTCACACATGGCACAGTCGGAAGGCTTCCTAAAAGGCCCTTTAAAAGTCAGCTGTAAGCGTTTTCACAGCTGACTTTTAAAGGGTATTTTAGGAAGCTTCCGGTTTTGTGTTGCCAATGACGTACTCTTCTACCTCTTCTTCTCCCAAAGCCTTTACACAGACACAAAGACGCACACAGAGACAAACACACACACAGACTGAGACTGAGACCCATAGAGATAGAGACGCACACAGAGACCGACACCCACACACACACAGACAGAGACACGTACAGACTGATAGAGACACACACACACACACACACACACACACACACACACACACACACACACACACACACACACACACACACACACACACACACACACACACACACACACACACACACACACACACACACACACACACAGAGAGACAGACACAGACACGTACAGACTGATACAGAGACACACACACAGAGACAGACACGTACAGACTGATACAGAGACACGGACACACACACACACAGACAGACACACACATAGAGGCAAACAGAGACAGACTCGCACACAGAGACAGCGATGCACACAGATTCACAGAGACGCACAAACACAGACGCAGGGACAGACGCATACTGGGACAGACATGCTCACAGACCTGCACACAGACAGAGACGCACACACTGAGACAGAGACGCACACACCGAGACAGAGACGCACACACTGAGACAGACGCACACACTGAGACAGACGCACACACTGAGACAGAGACGCACACACTGAGACAGACGCACACACTGAGACAGAGACGCACACACTGAGACAGAGACGCACACACTGAGACTGAGACGCACACACTGAGACGCACACACTGAGACGCACACACTGAGACGCACACACTGAGACAGAGACGCACACACTGAGACAGAGACGCACGCACTGAGACAGAGACGCACGCACTGAGACAGAGACGCACGCACTGAGACAGAGACGCACACACTGAGACGCACACACTGAGACGCACACACTGAGACGCACACACTGAGACGCACACACTGAGACGCACACACTGAGACGCACACACTGAGACGCACACACTGAGACGCACACACTGAGACGCACACACTGAGACAGAGACGCACACACTGAGACAGAGACGCACACACTGAGACAGAGACGCACACACTGAGACAGAGACGCACACACTGAGACAGAGATGCACACACTAAGACAGCGACGCACACACTGAGACAGACACACAGACACACACAGACACAGACACAGAGGCATACACAGAGACAGAGGCATACACAGAGACTGAGGCATACACAGAGACTGAGGCATACACAGAGACTGAGGCATACACAGAGACTGAGGCATACACAGAGACTGAGGCATACACAGAGACTGAGGCATACACAGAGACTGAGGCATACACAGAGACTGAGGCATACACAGAGACTGAGGCAGGCAGAGACACGCAGGCAGGGACAGAGAGAGAGAGAGAGAGAGACACAGACAGACACAGACAGACAGACAGACCGAAACAGACACACACAGACAGACGTGTGTGTATGTTGTGTCTGGTGGCTCAGTGGACTAATGCATTCGCTGCCGGGGCCTGTGTTCAACCTCATGGTCACAGTTTTTTTTACTCTAGCCACGCCTCCCCACCTCCCCCACTGACCCTGCCCCCATAGGTGTGGCCCTCGGCCACAAACCATACTCTAAATTTGGCCCAGAGGGAAAGTTTGTGAGTACCCATGGTCTGGCAGATACCTACTCTCCCCCTTTTTCCAACCCTTTTTCTTCATAATGATTTTTACACCTGAAAAGGAAAGTATGTCATGCTCAGGGCAGTGGTAGGAAGCTTGGAATGGACAAGCTCTGCCACCGAGAACAGTGCACGCTCATGCCCTCATTTACACTTCATGGAGAACTTCCTAAGGCCTCGGACCTCTAGGCATGGTATTTCATAGATCCAAACTGTAGGACCATAGCAGACCCTACCATTTTAACGTTGGCAAGGCTACCCTAAATCTCTTAAATGTTTTTTTGTTTGTTTTTTAGGTCTCGCCTGACCTAGCGCATGCGCTAGCGCAGGCGTGACCTTTAGTAAGGGGGTTTTCAAAGTGCTACCAGAGATGCTTTTGCTGGCCTCAAGCATACGGGCACGTGCGCGTCAACGTGCACAGGCCATCTAGCTTTTTGTAATAACTCATTAAGCCTTACAGCGCGTGAATCCCCTCCCCCTCTCCCTTCTCCCACTTCCTCCTCGTCAGCTTTATTTTCACTCCTCTCGCGCATCTGTCTTTCTTCTGCCTGTTCCTCTCTCTCGTCTCTTACCTTTTTCTCTCTTTCCTTTCACTTTCTCTATGCGCTTGTTAGCTTCTGTAGTAAGGACTTCCCATTGTGAATTTGGTAACTGTTTTGATGTGCTTTAAACATGTAATTTTTGCGTGCACTGTCAAATCGATAGACAAAGAATATAATGTGCATCTTCATCCAATAAATGCAAGGCTTCAAAATAAATTGAATTCCTGAGGACAGATGAGCGAGTGAAGTTCTGAAAAATGAGACACTATTCCCAGGCAGTCTTTCTATACAGGTGCAGGAGTTAAACCAGAGCACTGTCATTATGGCAACAAAGTCCTCACAGTCTAACTCTGCTTTGTGATTTGGAGCCTTCCCGGCTCTCTCTGGGCTGGCTTATTTGCTTTCCCAGCAAGACACGACTTTCGGACAGCAGCCTTTCCCAGCAGGACGTGCTCATTCCACAGAACATGTCCACACACTTGAAGTCATCTCCCACCGGCTGCATTTTTCCCCTGGGGCAGCAAGCCGCTGGAACTGTTCCCATTAACAAGTTTAACTTTACGTGCCTAGTCTAATGAATATTAGGCCATTTACTTGTTGAAGCAGGGAGGGCAGGGTGACCGAGCAGTGGGGGGGGGGAGGGGGGGTTACTTTGTGCAGGCCCGGCTGTTCTCTACTGTGGCAGCATTCCCAACAGAAGGATTTGGGGCTGGTAATTGGAGCCCCAGATAACAAGCATGTTTGCTCTCGATTCTTTCTGGTAATGGAGTCCCTGTCTGGTGTGTAATGATCCTTGTGGGCAGATCGAATGAGGCATCTATCTGTAGGAAAACATTTGGCAAAGAATGATGGCACCAAACAGCAAGCATTACCACTGTTATCTACTGTCTCGAGATCATTTTGCTGAGGGCACCACTCCTATCAAAGGGGAAACCAGTATTGGCGTAGCCAATAGCTCTCGCCTTTGGGACCTTATAAGTATTTAGTTATGCAGCACAATATCCTAACTGAAACAACATTAACTGTTGCATGGATAAACACTTATAAGGTCCCAAAGGCGAGACCTATTGGCTATGCCAATGCTTGTTTTGGGTTCTCAAGAGCCCTAAAGATGGCTAAGCACCTACTTTCTCTTTTGCTTAGATTCTCAACACAGAAGTATCATTATATTGTAACTATGTTGGTAAACCCTCCGTCTGAATGTTTGGAATCCTCCTTCATGTTAATAGGTTTTTAACCTTCATGCTGATTCTGTTTCTGAACCTTGTTGTTTTTCACCAATACAAAGAAGTTCTGTAGTCCTATTTATCCTTCAGAACAATAGTCCTGTTTTATTTTTGTCAGAAACCCCTTTCTCACCCAAGACAGTCTGTCACACTAAGGAACTCCCACCTCACCTTCAGAATTTGCTCATCATGAACAGAGATTACCAGATTAGCTACTCGGAATATATTCTAGTGCACCATGATGGGATCTTTATTGTTCATAAGCAGAAGGCTAGCTCTACAGAAATAGTAAGGGAATATTGTTTCTCCAAATTGGCAACTCTCATGACTCTCTCAACACGATTTCTCTTTGTATTGACAATATT
This sequence comes from Lissotriton helveticus, assembly GCF_964261635.1. Classification (NCBI taxonomy): domain Eukaryota; kingdom Metazoa; phylum Chordata; class Amphibia; order Caudata; family Salamandridae; genus Lissotriton; species Lissotriton helveticus. The sequence continues at coordinate 235,209,582 of NC_136058.1, forward strand.
CTCATTGTGTACATGTTTTCAGCATACTTTTTAAATCTTTTTCAGGGCTGTGGCATCTCAAAGCTGATAGGATCTGTAATTACATAACAATTACAGTAATACTTTAGAAACACAAGGTTTCCTCCACCTAATTTAATTTATTGCGGGTTTATATAGCGCTAAGAATCGACTCCCGGAGGAGTATCTCCACGCTTCGACCGCTGGGGAACCCGTCCTGGCTCACCCTGAGAGATGGTCCCTGATGGGTATCTCTAAGGTGCGACCAAGCATCCCCGGCGGTCTGGGGGGGCCGTTGTGAAGATGAAGCAAGCTGATGCCCAGAGTTGCCGAGTGTGGTTTCTGACTAGAGTAGGCACCGAGGCGAGAATTATCAAGTCCGCTGACCCTGGTCCACGACCCTGCCGCGTCGGGAATCGAACCCTGGTCCCGGACCGTTCTCTGCTTGCGGGTCTGCCGCCTCTAACCAGTGAGCCACACTTCTCCACCTTACGGGTCTGCCGCCTCTAACCAGTGAGCCACACTTCTCCACCTGAGCTTTGCTGTTTGAGGTCGACCAATGGGCAACAGTGATTCAACGTGGAAGAATTCCAGGTTCACAGTAGAGTTATGATGGCAGTGATAGAAACTTAAAATTCTCTTCCAGGGGATCCTCATCAATAGTCCTAAGCATTAGAATATTCCCGCCCATGCGCTGGACCCCTGAAACACTATATTATATGTGCCCCACATATATATACTCATATATATATATATATATATATATCCACATGTCAGGTAGCACACAAAGTAGAAAGCCTCAGGAAGCTCAAATCGTTCGTATTCTTTTATTGCCAAACAGCTTGCCAGAAATCACATTGCACAGATGAAAGCATCCAAATTTCGTACCAGACGCGTTTCAGGAACCAAAGTCCTTTCCTCAGTGGCAGATTGCAGCAATGAAGGTTTGCGCTGCAGACCGACAAGTTTTTAATCACAAGCACCTGCCTGACTAGGCGTGGCGCTCCCACAGCATTCTGGGGTTTGGAGTCAGTCCGTGTTTTACCCCAGTGGGTGCGTGTAACTTCACTGCATAATTAACAAAAATAAAAACCTCAGTGGGCTGATGCTAGTTCTGGCGTGGTGAATGCCCTGCTTTATAGAAGTTTAGCACGAACCTGTGCAGGCTGCAGCCCTGTACTGTAACCAAACACAGTGGTGGGCAGTGGGAGCGCCACGCCCACCAGGGCAGGTGTTTATAATCAAAACTGTGAAGCGCTATGTTTCATTCCTAAAAGCAGCCACTGAAGAAAGGATTGTTTATCCTGAAACGCGTCTGGCAGTGTCTTTTAAACTGGAAGCCTATTACTTTGTTGGTGACTGCTGGCAAGTGCTCGTGTTTTTATTAAAGAACCAAATTAAGCTTCTGGAGGCCTCCCTCATTGTGCTTTCCTGTTGTTGGATATATGGGGCTTTGCACGCCTGACGAGGAAGGCTCACTGTTTGTCTACAGGTCTGTTCAGGCTCTGACTGCGAGCATGAAATCATCAGAAAGAAGCAGAGCAGGCTGCATTTAGGAGCTGCAGCCTGCACAGAGTTCATTCACGACCACTGAAAAGCAGGGCAGCCACAGTGCAGAGTATAGCGCTTCAACCCACTTGGGACTTTATTTCATTTTTGTGAACTATAAGGAGTGAACTGCGCACCCACATGGGTTGTAAACTACAAACACCAAGAGACCAAGAGGCAGTGGGAGCGCCACGCCCACCAGGGCAGGTGTTTATAAACAAAACTGTGAAGCGCTATGTTTCATTCCTGAAAGCAGCCACTGAAGAAAGGATTGTTTATCCTGAAACGCGTCTGGCAGTGTCTTTTAAACTGGAAGCCTATTACTTAGTTGGTGACTGCTGGCAAGTGCTCGTGTTTTTATTAAAGAACCAAATTAAGCTTCTGGAGGCCTCCCTCATTGTGCTTTCCTGTTGTTGGATATATATATATATATATATATATATATATATATATATGTTCGTGCTCAGTGGGGTGTCCAACAATAGGCATCACTCGAATGCAGCTTCGCTTTTCCCCGTAAAAGCTTTTCTTTATTTATTGGCATGCGTGTCCTCAATTCTCAGTTATTTGCAGCATACCCCCGCAGCCTGACGCGTTTCGTGGCTTCACTTCTTCAGAGGCTGAGCGGGCGGAAGAGGCATTGCGGGTCACGCCTCCCTTTTAAACAACATCATACGCTGTCATGCAGCTGCTTCAATTAAGACTGTATGCAATGTTCTATGGGAGATGTAGTCCGCCTTTACTTCCACAGATGGATGCCCCCAGAGTATTTGCTGAATTCTTAGCTCACCTGGAGCCCCAAGGATCGGTGACACGCTGATCCAGAAGGTGCATTCCACAGTTGAGTCCACATTAAGACTCCATGGCTCCCTTCGAAGATGGGATGGTGCATGCCTAGCGGCAGGACAGCCGCTTATAAATTCGTGCTCAGTGGGGTGTCCAACAATAGGCATCACTCGAATGCAGCTTCGCTTTTCCCCGTAAAAGCTTTTCTTTATTTATTGGCATGCGTGTCCTCAATTCTCAGTTATTTGCAGCATACCCCCGCAGCCTGACGCGTTTCGTGGCTTCACTTCTTCAGAGGCTGAGCGGGCGGAAGAGGCATTGCGGGTCACGCCTCCCTTTTAAACAACATCATACGCTGTCATGCAGCTGCTTCAATTAAGACTGTATGCAATGTTCTATGGGAGATGTAGTCCGCCTTTACTTCCACAGATGGATGCCCCCAGAGTATTTGCTGAATTCTTAGCTCACCTGGAGCCCCAAGGATCGGTGACACGCTGATCCAGAAGGTGCATTCCACAGTTGAAACGCGTCAGGCTGCGGGGCTATGCTGCAAATAACTGAGAATTGAGGACACGCATGCCAATAAATAAAGAAAAGCTTTTACGGGGAAAAGCGAAGCTGCATTCGAGTGATGCCTATTGTTGGACACCCCACTGAGCACGAATTTATAAGCGGCCGTCCTGCCGCTAGGCATGCACCATCCCATCTTCGAAGGGAGCCATGGAGTCTTAATGTGGACTCAACTGTGGAATGCACCTTCTGGATCAGCGTGTCACCGATCCTTGGGGCTCCAGGTGAGCTAAGAATTCAGCAAATACTCTGGGGGCATCCATCTGTGGAAGTAAAGGCGGACTACATCTCCCATAGAACATTGCATACAGTCTTAATTGAAGCAGCTGCATGACAGCGTATGATGTTGTTTAAAAGGGAGGCGTGACCCGCAATGCCTCTTCCGCCCGCTCAGCCTCTGAAGAAGTGAAGCCACGAAACGCGTCAGGCTGCGGGGGTATGCTGCAAATAACTGAGAATTGAGGACACGCATGCCAATAAATAAAGAAAAGCTTTTACGGGGAAAAGCGAAGCTGCATTCGAGTGATGCCTATTGTTGGACACCCCACTGAGCACGAATATATATATATATATATATATAGAGAGCAAAGCGCCAAGCGTATTTAGAGAGGGCTCACCACGACACACCCTGACCCTCCGGTCTCTGCTTGCCTTCCGAAAATCTGACAGCCTCCCTCCTCAAGGTTGAAAAGAAGTCCGACGCTTTCGGGGCAGACACGCCCCTTCTTCATGGACGCTGCACACAGACACATGAACTCACCCAGCTGATTTAAACGCCATTTATTTAAATCTTGTCCGCCCTAAGTGGGTGTGGTTTGTGGTGCTAAGCCGCCAGGGATGCTGGTAGCTGTAGTTCTCAGGTGAGTTATTCATGATCCTTAAGTAGGTTGTGCCGCTGTACATTTCAATCGTCATCTGGTTCATTTCCTTCAGTAGGAACTAGGTGGGCAGGCTGCGAGATTGTAATTATCCCATGGATGAGTCGCGCTGGCAAGCGAGGACAGAGTGTCCCCGCCACAGTCCTCGCCAAGTGCAGAATTACTGTTCGCCTGACGACGTGGAGCCCCTCTCTCGGTTTAGGCAAACCGTGAAAATGTAGAGAGCAAAGCGCCAAGCGTATTTAGAGAGGGCTCACCACGACACACCCTGACCCTCCGGTCTCTGCTTGCCTTCCGAAAATCTGACAGCCTCCCTCCTCAAGGTTGAAAAGAAGTCCGACGCGTTTCGGGGCAGACACGCCCCTTCTTCATGGACGCTGCACACAGACACATGAACTCACCCAGCTGATTTAAACGCCATTTATTTAAATCTTGTCCGCCCTAAGTGGGTGTGGTTTGTGGTGCTAAGCCGCCAGGGATGCTGGTAGCTGTAGTTCTCAGGTGAGTTATTCATGATCCTTAAGTAGGTTGTGCCGCTGTACATTTCAATCGTCATCTGGTTCATTTCCTTCAGTAGGAACTAGGTGGGCAGGCTGCGAGATTGTAATTATCCCATGGATGAGTCGCGCTGGCAAGCGAGGACAGAGTGTCCCCGCCACAGTCCTCGCCAAGTGCAGAATTACTGTTCGCCTGACGACGTGGAGCCCCTCTCTCGGTTTAGGCAAACCGTGAAAATGTAGAGAGCAAAGCGCCAAGCGTATTTAGAGAGGGCTCACCACGACACACCCTGACCCTCCGGTCTCTGCTTGCCTTCCGAAAATCTGACAGCCTCCCTCCTCAAGGTTGAAAAGAAGTCCGACGCGTTTCGGGGCAGACACGCCCCTTCTTCATGGACGCTGCACACAGACACATGAACTCACCCAGCTGATTTAAACGCCATTTATTTAAATCTTGTCCGCCCTAAGTGGGTGTGGTTTGTGGTGCTAAGCCGCCAGGGATGCTGGTAGCTGTAGTTCTCAGGTGAGTTATTCATGATCCTTAAGTAGGTTGTGCCGCTGTACATTTCAATCGTCATCTGGTTCATTTCCTTCAGTAGGAACTAGGTGGGCAGGCTGCGAGATTGTAATTATCCCATGGATGAGTCGCGCTGGCAAGCGAGGACAGAGTGTCCCCGCCACAGTCCTCGCCAAGTGCAGAATTACTGTTCGCCTGACGACGTGGAGCCCCTCTCTCGGTTTAGGCAAACCGTGAAAATGTAGAGAGCAAAGCGCCAAGCGTATTTAGAGAGGGCTCACCACGACACACCCTGACCCTCCGGTCTCTGCTTGCCTTCCGAAAATCTGACAGCCTCCCTCCTCAAGGTTGAAAAGAAGTCCGACGCGTTTCGGGGCAGACACGCCCCTTCTTCATGGACGCTGCACACAGACACATGAACTCACCCAGCTGATTTAAACGCCATTTATTTAAATCTTGTCCGCCCTAAGTGGGTGTGGTTTGTGGTGCTAAGCCGCCAGGGATGCTGGTAGCTGTAGTTCTCAGGTGAGTTATTCATGATCCTTAAGTAGGTTGTGCCGCTGTACATTTCAATCGTCATCTGGTTCATTTCCTTCAGTAGGAACTAGGTGGGCAGGCTGCGAGATTGTAATTATCCCATGGATGAGTTGCGCTGGCAAGCGAGGACAGAGTGTCCCCGCCACAGTCCTCGCCAAGTGCAGAATTACTGTTCGCCTGACGACGTGGAGCCCCTCTCTTGGTTTAGGCAAACCGTGAAAATGTAGAGAGCAAAGCGCCAAGCGTATTTAGAGAGGGCTCACCACGACACACCCTGACCCTCCGGTCTCTGCTTGCCTTCCGAAAATCTGACAGCCTCCCTCCTCAAGGTTGAAAAGAAGTCCGACGCGTTTCGGGGCAGACACGCCCCTTCTTCATGGACGCTGCACACAGACACATGAACTCACCCAGCTGATTTAAACGCCATTTATTTAAATCTTGTCCGCCCTAAGTGGGTGTGGTTTGTGGTGCTAAGCCGCCAGGGATGCTGGTAGCTGTAGTTCTCAGGTGAGTTATTCATGATCCTTAAGTAGGTTGTGCCGCTGTACATTTCAATCGTCATCTGGTTCATTTCCTTCAGTAGGAACTAGGTGGGCAGGCTGCGAGATTGTAATTATCCCATGGATGAGTCGCGCTGGCAAGCGAGGACAGAGTGTCCCCGCCACAGTCCTCGCCAAGTGCAGAATTACTGTTCGCCTGACGACGTGGAGCCCCTCTCTCGGTTTAGGCAAACCGTGAAAATGTAGAGAGCAAAGCGCCAAGCGTATTTAGAGAGGGCTCACCACGACACACCCTGACCCTCCGGTCTCTGCTTGCCTTCCGAAAATCTGACAGCCTCCCTCCTCAAGGTTGAAAAGAAGTCCGACGCGTTTCGGGGCAGACACGCCCCTTCTTCATGGACGCTGCACACAGACACATGAACTCACCCAGCTGATTTAAACGCCATTTATTTAAATCTTGTCCGCCCTAAGTGGGTGTGGTTTGTGGTGCTAAGCCGCCAGGGATGCTGGTAGCTGTAGTTCTCAGGTGAGTTATTCATGATCCTTAAGTAGGTTGTGCCGCTGTACATTTAAATCGTCATCTGGTTCATTTCCTTCAGTAGGAACTAGGTGGGCAGGCTGCGAGATTGTAATTATCCCATGGATGAGTCGCGCTGGCAAGCGAGGACAGAGTGTCCCCGCCACAGTCCTCGCCAAGTGCAGAATTACTGTTCGCCTGACGACGTGGAGCCCCTCTCTCGGTTTAGGCAAACCGTGAAAATGTAGAGAGCGGCTTAGCACCACAAACCACACCCACTTAGGGCGGACAAGATTTAAATAACCGAGAGAGGGGCTCCACGTCGTCAGGCGAACAGTAATGGGTGAGTTCATGTGTCTGTGTGCAGCGTCCATGAAGAAGGGGCGTGTCTGCCCCGAAACGCGTCGGACTTCTTTTCAACCTTGAGGAGGGAGGCTGTCAGATTTTCGGAAGGCAAGCAGAGACCGGAGGGTCAGGGTGTGTCGTGGTGAGCCCTCTCTAAATACGCTTGGCGCTTTGCTCTCTACATTTTCACGGTTTGCCTAAACCGAGAGAGGGGCTCCACGTCGTCAGGCGAACAGTAATTCTGCACTTGGCGAGGACTGATTTAAATAAGATTTAAATAAATGGCGTTTAAATCAGCTGGGTGAGTTCATGTGTCTGTGTGCAGCGTCCATGAAGAAGGGGCGTGTCTGCCCCGAAACGCGTCGGACTTCTTTTCAACCTTGAGGAGGGAGGCTGTCAGATTTTCGGAAGGCAAGCAGAGACCGGAGGGTCAGGGTGTGTCGTGGTGAGCCCTCTCTAAATACGCTTGGCGCTTTGCTCTCTACATTTTCACGGTTTGCCTAAACCGAGAGAGGGGCTCCACGTCGTCAGGCGAACAGTAATGGGTGAGTTCATGTGTCTGTGTGCAGTGTCCATGAAGAAGGGGCGTGTCTGCCCCGAAACGCGTCGGACTTCTTTTCAACCTTGAGGAGGGAGGCTGTCAGATTTTCGGAAGGCAAGCAGAGACCGGAGGGTCAGGGTGTGTCGTGGTGAGCCCTCTCTAAATACGCTTGGCGCTTTGCTCTCTACATTTTCACGGTTTGCCTAAACCGAGAGAGGGGCTCCACGTCGTCAGGCGAACAGTAATTCTGCACTTGGCGAGGACTGTGGCGGGGACACTGTCCTCGCTTGCCAGCGCGACTCATCCATGGGATAATTACAATCTCGCAGCCTGCCCACCTAGTTCCTACTGAAGGAAATGAACCAGATGACGATTGAAATGTACAGCGGCACAACCTACTTAAGGATCATGAATAACTCACCTGAGAACTACAGCTACCAGCATCCCTGGCGGCTTAGCACCACAAACCACACCCACTTAGGGCGGACAAGATTTAAATAAATGGCGTTTAAATCAGCTGGGTGAGTTCATGTGTCTGTGTGCAGCGTCCATGAAGAAGGGGCGTGTCTGCCCCGAAACGCGTCGGACTTCTTTTCAACCTTGAGGAGGGAGGCTGTCAGATTTTCGGAAGGCAAGCAGAGACCGGAGGGTCAGGGTGTGTCGTGGTGAGCCCTCTCTAAATACGCTTGGCGCTTTGCTCTCTACATTTTCACGGTTTGCCTAAACCGAGAGAGGGGCTCCACGTCGTCAGGCGAACAGTAATTCTGCACTTGGCGAGGACTGTGGCGGGGACACTCTGTCCTCGCTTGCCAGCGCGACTCATCCATGGGATAATTACAATCTCGCAGCCTGCCCACCTAGTTCCTACTGAAGGAAATGAACCAGATGACGATTGAAATGTACAGCGGCACAACCTACTTAAGGATCATGAATAACTCACCTGAGAACTACAGCTACCAGCATCCCTGGCGGCTTAGCACCACAAACCACACCCACTTAGGGCGGACAAGATTTAAATAAATGGCGTTTAAATCAGCTGGGTGAGTTCATGTGTCTGTGTGCAGCGTCCATGAAGAAGGGGCGTGTCTGCCCCGAAACGCGTCGGACTTCTTTTCAACCTTGAGGAGGGAGGCTGTCAGATTTTCGGAAGGCAAGCAGAGACCGGAGGGTCAGGGTGTGTCGTGGTGAGCCCTCTCTAAATACGCTTGGCGCTTTGCTCTCTACATTTTCACGGTTTGCCTAAACCGAGAGAGGGGCTCCACGTCGTCAGGCGAACAGTAATTCTGCACTTGGCGAGGACTGTGGCGGGGACACTGTCCTCGCTTGCCAGCGCGACTCATCCATGGGATAATTACAATCTCGCAGCCTGCCCACCTAGTTCCTACTGAAGGAAATGAACCAGATGACGATTGAAATGTACAGCGGCACAACCTACTTAAGGATCATGAATAACTCACCTGAGAACTACAGCTACCAGCATCCCTGGCGGCTTAGCACCACAAACCACACCCACTTAGGGCGGACAAGATTTAAATAAATGGCGTTTAAATCAGCTGGGTGAGTTCATGTGTCTGTGTGCAGCGTCCATGAAGAAGGGGCGTGTCTGCCCCGAAACGCGTCGGACTTCTTTTCAACCTTGAGGAGGGAGGCTGTCAGATTTTCGGAAGGCAAGCAGAGACCGGAGGGTCAGGGTGTGTCGTGGTGAGCCCTCTCTAAATACGCTTGGCGCTTTGCTCTCTACATTTTCACGGTTTGCCTAAACCGAGAGAGGGGCTCCACGTCGTCAGGCGAACAGTAATTCTGCACTTGGCGAGGACTGTGGCGGGGACACTCTGTCCTCGCTTGCCAGCGCGACTCATCCATGGGATAATTACAATCTCGCAGCCTGCCCACCTAGTTCCTACTGAAGGAAATGAACCAGATGACGATTGAAATGTACAGCGGCACAACCTACTTAAGGATCATGAATAACTCACCTGAGAACTACAGCTACCAGCATCCCTGGCGGCTTAGCACCACAAACCACACCCACTTAGGGCGGACAAGATTTAAATAAATGGCGTTTAAATCAGCTGGGTGAGTTCATGTGTCTGTGTGCAGCGTCCATGAAGAAGGGGCGTGTCTGCCCCGAAACGCGTCGGACTTCTTTTCAACCTTGAGGAGGGAGGCTGTCAGATTTTCGGAAGGCAAGCAGAGACCGGAGGGTCAGGGTGTGTCGTGGTGAGCCCTCTCTAAATACGCTTGGCGCTTTGCTCTCTACATTTTCACGGTTTGCCTAAACCGAGAGAGGGGCTCCACGTCGTCAGGCGAACAGTAATTCTGCACTTGGCGAGGACTGTGGCGGGGACACTCTGTCCTCGCTTGCCAGCGCGACTCATCCATGGGATAATTACAATCTCGCAGCCTGCCCACCTAGTTCCTACTGAAGGAAATGAACCAGATGACGATTGAAATGTACAGCGGCACAACCTACTTAAGGATCATGAATAACTCACCTGAGAACTACAGCTACCAGCATCCCTGGCGGCTTAGCACCACAAACCACACCCACTTAGGGCGGACAAGATTTAAATAAATGGCGTTTAAATCAGCTGGGTGAGTTCATGTGTCTGTGTGCAGCGTCCATGAAGAAGGGGCGTGTCTGCCCCGAAACGCGTCGGACTTCTTTTCAACCTTGAGGAGGGAGGCTGTCAGATTTTCGGAAGGCAAGCAGAGACCGGAGGGTCAGGGTGTGTCGTGGTGAGCCCTCTCTAAATACGCTTGGCGCTTTGCTCTCTACATTTTCACGGTTTGCCTAAACCGAGAGAGGGGCTCCACGTCGTCAGGCGAACAGTAATTCTGCACTTGGCGAGGACTGTGGCGGGGACACTGTCCTCGCTTGCCAGCGCGACTCATCCATGGGATAATTACAATCTCGCAGCCTGCCCACCTAGTTCCTACTGAAGGAAATGAACCAGATGACGATTGAAATGTACAGCGGCACAACCTACTTAAGGATCATGAATAACTCACCTGAGAACTACAGCTACCAGCATCCCTGGCGGCTTAGCACCACAAACCACACCCACTTAGGGCGGACAAGATTTAAATAAATGGCGTTTAAATCAGCTGGGTGAGTTCATGTGTCTGTGTGCAGCGTCCATGAAGAAGGGGCGTGTCTGCCCCGAAACGCGTCGGACTTCTTTTCAACCTTGAGGAGGGAGGCTGTCAGATTTTCGGAAGGCAAGCAGAGACCGGAGGGTCAGGGTGTGTCGTGGTGAGCCCTCTCTAAATACGCTTGGCGCTTTGCTCTCTACATTTTCACGGTTTGCCTAAACCGAGAGAGGGGCTCCACGTCGTCAGGCGAACAGTAATTCTGCACTTGGCGAGGACTGTGGCGGGGACACTCTGTCCTCGCTTGCCAGCGCGACTCATCCATGGGATAATTACAATCTCGCAGCCTGCCCACCTAGTTCCTACTGAAGGAAATGAACCAGATGACGATTGAAATGTACAGCGGCACAACCTACTTAAGGATCATGAATAACTCACCTGAGAACTACAGCTACCAGCATCCCTGGCGGCTTAGCACCACAAACCACACCCACTTAGGGCGGACAAGATTTAAATAAATGGCGTTTAAATCAGCTGGGTGAGTTCATGTGTCTGTGTGCAGCGTCCATGAAGAAGGGGCGTGTCTGCCCCGAAACGCGTCGGACTTCTTTTCAACCTTGAGGAGGGAGGCTGTCAGATTTTCGGAAGGCAAGCAGAGACCGGAGGGTCAGGGTGTGTCGTGGTGAGCCCTCTCTAAATACGCTTGGCGCTTTGCTCTCTACATTTTCACGGTTTGCCTAAACCGAGAGAGGGGCTCCACGTCGTCAGGCGAACAGTAATTCTGCACTTGGCGAGGACTGTGGCGGGGACACTGTCCTCGCTTGCCAGCGCGACTCATCCATGGGATAATTACAATCTCGCAGCCTGCCCACCTAGTTCCTACTGAAGGAAATGAACCAGATGACGATTGAAATGTACAGCGGCACAACCTACTTAAGGATCATGAATAACTCACCTGAGAACTACAGCTACCAGCATCCCTGGCGGCTTAGCACCACAAACCACACCCACTTAGGGCGGACAAGATTTAAATAAATGGCGTTTAAATCAGCTGGGTGAGTTCATGTGTCTGTGTGCAGCGTCCATGAAGAAGGGGCGTGTCTGCCCCGAAACGCGTCGGACTTCTTTTCAACCTTGAGGAGGGAGGCTGTCAGATTTTCGGAAGGCAAGCAGAGACCGGAGGGTCAGGGTGTGTCGTGGTGAGCCCTCTCTAAATACGCTTGGCGCTTTGCTCTCTATATATATATATATATATATATATATATATATATATATATATATATTAGCTAATGGCGGTCGCCAGTAGGTATATATAGTTAGGATCGATTTCCATAGGGAAATCGCAACATTCTATTTGGAATAACTTTGGCGCCGGTTGAGCAATCAGGCTGAATTTTTCAGCAACTTTGCCTCGCGGCTCTCCGCTCCTTCCCTGAAAGTTTGGGGGGGATTCGTCAAGCGGGGGCTGAGATAAAAGGGGGGTCCCAAAACGTGGTTTCCCCATGTTAATTTCCATAGGGCGCTCTGTCCCAGTTTTAGCTCGAACGGCTGAATGGATTTTCACCAAACTTGGCAAAATTGTAGGGACTGGTAGCCCGATGTGCCTTTGCTATGTCTCAAGATATGTGCTCCAGTGGATTTTGAGTAATTTAGGTTTAAAAAAATGTATATATCTGTAAGCGCGCCCCGGTACGCGTACCTGGGAGCGCTCCAGGCGCGCCACGCGACTTGCGCACGGCAAGCTGATTGGTTCTCGGGTGTCTGTAAACATTCGAAACAGTCAGCAGCGGCCGCCATCTTGTGTCTCGGTAGGATTGAGATACAAGAGGTGGCAAAAATCAAAGGGGGAAATGAGCAAAAGGGGGCAGGGTACACCCCCCCTGACCCCCTAGGTTTGATGTGGGGGCCATAAAAGGGTCCCGTGGGACAATTTTTTTTTTTTTTCGATTTTCGCGGAGGGAGCGCCCGGTACGCGCACTGGGGAGCGTACCAGGGAGCTTACTTAGGTTGAAAATAATAGTGTAAAATAATCATTTTGAGTGATTACAGGTAGGGTAGCTCTGAAAAGAGCTTTTGGGTTCTGTGGCTGTTTTAGGTACCTACAAGTGTGTCCCACACACACCCACATGCACACAACCCCACACACCCACAAACTCCCCACACACACTTCACACATGCGCACTTCCACCCACAGTCAAACACCCCACACCCCCACATCGACACCTTACACATCCACAGCTACACCCACATCCCACACACCCACACTCAAACACATTCACACAAATATCTCACAGACACACCACACACATCCCACACACACATCTCCCCCCCAACACACACAGAGACAACTCACAGACACATCCACACATCTCATACATACATACACATCCTAAACACATACCTCCCACACCCACACACACCCCACACACACCTCACACACCCACACTCCCACCTACACTCAAACACCCCACACACACACCTTACATACCAATATCCCCACCCACATCCATATACCCCACACACCTATACACCTCATCCCCCCTAGACACACAGACACACACACACCTCACAGACACACCCCGCACATCCCCCACACACACCTCCCCCACACACACCTCCCCCACCCCCACACATGGGGAAAACTCAGTGAAACACTAATAAAGTGCTTAGAGGTAGGGTATCTCTGAATAGAGTTGTTGTGTTGTGTGGGTGATTTAAGTACCAACATGTAGGTACCAATGCAGAGTCTTAAATTCAATGTACACCGTTTACTCTGTAGATAATTTGCATGTTATAGAAGTTATTGTGGTATATGGAATCCATACCATAGTCTGTCAGGAAAGCAGAAACAGATCCTTTAAGTACTCCCTGAGAAGACATACGGGATCATGGGTAGTCTACCCCGCTCCCTTATGATGTTTTAAAATTGCACAGTATATTGTAAGTTTCACTTTATATTATAATATAAACATAATTATTTTGGTAGTACTTCATGAATTAGATATAAAAATGAATAATGTCTCAAACAATTTTTAATTATTAAATAAAAATTTATTGGTCAGAATTTTCATAGTTCAATAAAACTTCCAGCATTACATCATCTGGAATCTCCTCAAACATGCATGTTTCTATGTCTTGTAAACATTCAATAAATTGTTCATTGTGAGAAGTTGGCCTGATATATGATGTTCCCAATTCTGGAACCACCCTGTATCAGTCCAAACAACCCTTATGGTGTCTGGTTGTAAGTCAACCTTATTAGACAATCTATCCTAGGGGTAGCATGGACTAAGCAGCCTAAAGGCTTAACTTAAGAGGTCGTGTTAAGCGAGCTGTTTTACCACATACAATCCTGTAATATCAAATGAAAGGACACCACACAAGTATATATTATAAAAATATATGTATTTATTACTAAAAACAATCCCCAGTATTCTTTATGAATAAAGGGGCACAAGCGTTAAATCAAAAGCACAGTATAACATACAAAGTTGCACAATTTTGGATGAGGCCAAGGGGCCACTCAAACCATATACTAAAAAAATGGTATAAGAGAGACCATTCGATCAGTGGTTAGGCCTAGGGCCTAGGGAATCGCTGGGAGCAGTCGGGACAAGCAATGCTGAAGTCGGGAAAAGCCCGCGGGATTCGGGTGCAGTGCAGAAAGTGCACGCAGGCATCAATGTTAACCAATGGTGCGTAAAAGTTACAAAGTTAAAGTTTAAGGACACTTCCGCTGAACCTAGAGGAACAAAACTCAAGACACAGACCCTAGAGGTGTGTACCAGTGTGGGAACACCGGCGTTGCAATGTTACCTCACCCACCGGAAGTGGGTGCACAGGGTCGAAGTTGAGTCGGGTTTCGTCACGCAGGCTCTTGGTGCTTGGAGCTGAAAGGGCTGCAGGCGAGGTGAAGGAGAAGTGTCCGGTGGAGTCCAAGGGTGGACTCAAGTCGAAAAGTACCTGAAAGCAGAGGGGACAGAGTCTGGGTCACTCAGCAGTGACCAGGGTGGAACCAGGATGGAACCAGGCAATGTCTGGCGCAATCAGGTGGTTGTCGAGGAACTTCTCTCCGCTGTCACGTGGGCTCTGGGGCATCTACGAAGTCCAGGAGCAGGTCACAATCTGTCCCACGCAGGCTCTCGCCGTCGGCGCTGTCGGCTTCAAGATTGGAGCAAACAACACTTGGCAAAAGCAATCCACGCGGAACTGGAAGATTGCTTCTCACTCGGACCAGGAGGGTCAGAGTGGGGGCTCCTTTTCAGGGGAGCTGGTGCAAATCTGGAGCAACCAGAATCACAAGTCGAATTTCAAGTTTCGTCGGCGCAGGGGCCACAAGCCAGCTGGCAAGGGACTGGCCAACGCGTTGAGCCAAAAGAAGCAGAAGGGCCCCACGCAGCACTCGTCGAGTGTGGAGGGCTGAACTTCGGTGCAAGAGTGGCTCAGGGTTGAGGCTTCTCAAACCCCATTGTACAGCTTCGAGGGTCACTCGTGGGCTGCACGGTCAGCGTCTCGTGGTCTTTTCAAGATGGCGTGCCCCCCGCTTCCGGTCGCCTCCACGGGTCTCAGCTCTGCAGGGACTGTGGATCGGGCTGTTAGAAGGCAGGCAAGCTTGATCTCGTCGATCTCTGTCGCTCGAGTTCCGGCGGGAACTGCAACAAAGCAGACGTCGAGGGCTGGATGGTGCCTGTTTGCACAGGGTGGTCACTCCTTGACCACAAGGGAGATTCTTCAGTCTTCTACGTTGAGTAGGATGTCGAAGGGTCCAGAGTTTCGTTTCTTATGTTTCATCAGGATAATCTGAAGTGCATTGGCACTGCTCCCACTCTTATTCGAATCTGGGGGGCTGGATTACCTGCTAGGTCCCCTTCTATGGGTGGGACCCAGGAAGTGGGTGGATACACCCCCTTCCTTTGATCCAGGCCGCGCTGGCACGAGGGCTGGAGTGCCCCAGAACCGGTTTGACCAGATTATGCAAGGGGCAGCCTTGTGCTCCCCATGCAGTGTCTGGTTTCTTTAAAACCTCCCTGCTACAATCCACTATCTCCTGTCTGGGGGGTTGTAACACCGCCCTGCGACAGGAAACCCTTTGTCCAGGCCCCTTGGGCTGAGTTTCGGTCAGCTTCAGGGGGTCAGACTTGTGTCTGTGGCAGAAGCATCCATTTTGTGGATCTGAGGCCCTTTTAGAAATTAACCGCATTTAAGTAAAGTAACATGCCTTACCCCTCTAGAGGGGTGGAATGCTATCCCCGTCGCCAGAACTGGCGAGGGGATAGTATTCCAAATCGTATGACACCTTACACGACATGTTTTGATAAAGCCAAACCAAAGTTGCTATATAACCGTGAGGATTATAATGCACTTAAGAGTATATGGTATGGCATTATCCTGAAACAGCTTAGGGATTTGTTCCCAACGGCGGCAGACAGGCTCAGCTCATGCTAGAGCTCCATCTCACATTAAACCATGCACTCTGCCTCCAGGATTGATAAGGCCTTCCATAGGAGTGACTCACAGGTTTATATGTGTCCAGATATAGGTTTAGATATAGGTATACTATATCTAAGCAAGAGGTGATTACACCACCTTGCCCCAGCTGAGTGATCAGCCAGTTGTGTCAATGTAAGAACCAGCCAGGGGTGGCAAGAGATATGCTGCAGCCCCTGGTAGGCCTTGGTGGCACCTATGCCCTGAGCACCTATAGTGCATGGTACAGGGGCTGACAAGGAGTCCATTTCCAATTGTGGTATGTACCTATAGCACATGTATTTAATAATTTAGAGAGAGAACAGCAGGCTGGGGGTCTGATTAGCAGGCCCACAGCCTCAGTAGTCTAAAACCAGTGAAGCAAAAAGCAAAAATTTGGGGTGACCATAGGATAGCAGACCCTACTCTCCTACACAACCCCCCCCCCCAAACGCAGGGACATTAAACTAACCTTGACCAGATAAGTCTTCATGTTCTAAGTGGAAGTACCTGGAGAGACCATCTGCATTATCATGGTCAGTCCCTGGGCGGTGCTCCACTGTAAAGTCCATCCCCTGTAGGGAAATGGACCACCTGAGCAGTTTGGGATTTTCACCCTTCATCTGATTGAGCCACAAGAGGGGCTTATGGTCTGTCTGAACCTAACTGTCCACTGAACCTTTTTTGGCATCTTCTTGGATGTCAAGTCATTTAATGGTGTCACAATGGACCCATAGTTTTTCACAAACTTCCTGTAATACCCAGTCAGGCCCAAGAAGGCTCTGACTTGTGTCTGGGTAACTGGAGGAGCCCAGTCCTGTATGGTCTGGATTTTGCTCTCCAGTGGTTGAACCTGACCTCCACCTACTAGGTGGCCCAGGTACACAACCTTACTCTGCCCTATCTGGCACTTTGTAGCCTTGATAGTCAGGCCTGCCTTTTGCAGGGCCTCCAGAACCTTCTTCAGGTGGATCAGGTGGATCAGGTGATCAGGTGATCCTCCCAGGTGGAGCTAAACACAGCAATATCATCTAGATATGCTGCACAAAAGTCATCCAACCCAGCAAGGACTTCATTCACCAACCTTTGGAAGGTGGCAGGTGCATTCTTCAAACCAAAGGGCATCAACACAAACTGATAATGTCCACTGGGGGTAGAGAATGCTGTCTTGGCTTTTGACTCCTCAGCTAGTCTGATTTGCAAGTAGCCAGCTGTCAAATCAAATGTGCTCAGAAACTTGGCAGAAGCCAATCTGTCAATGAGCTCATCTGCTCTTGGAATGGGATGTGCTGTCCTAGTGACAGCATTGAGACCTCTGTAGTCCACACAAAACCTCATTTCTCTCTTTCCATCTTGGGTATGAGGTTTTGGCACAAGGACTACTGGGCTGGCCCATGGGCTCTCTGATGGCTCAATCACTCCAAGCTCCAACATCTTTTGCACCTCAGCCTTGATACACTCCCTGACATGGTCAGGTTGCCTGTAGATCTTATTCTTGACAGGCAGACTGTCACCAGTGTCCACCTCATGGGTGCACCAGTTAGTCTGGCTGGGTGTGAGTGAAAACAAGTGTCTGTGGGCTTGCAAAACCTGTCTGCAGTCCATCTGTTGCTGGTCAGTGAGGCTGCCTGCCAAGGCTACTCCATCAACTGAACCATCATCAGGGTTCTGAGAAAGCAGGTCTGGGAGAGGGTCACTCTCTTCCTCCTGTTCCCCATCTGTGGCCATGAGCAAGCTCATGTCCTCCCTGTCCACAAATGCTTTCAAACGATTCACATGAAGCACCCTGTGGGGGCTCCTAGGGGTTCCAAAGTCAACCAGGTAGGTGACTTCTCCCTTTTTCTCAATGATAGGGTAGGGTCCAGTCCATTTGTCCTGGAGTGCTGCTGCGGCCACTGGCTCCAACACCCACACCTTCTGCCCTGGCTGGAACTCAACCAGAACAGCCTTTTGGTCATGCCAAGCTTTCTGTAATTCTTGACTGGCCTCCAGGTTTTTGGATGCTCTCTCCATATACTCAGCCATCCTGGAGCGGAGACCAAGTACATAGTCCACTACATCTAGCTTAGGCTTTTTGAGAGGTAACTCCCATCCTTCCTTCACCAAACATAGTGGACCCCTCACAGGGTGGCCAAACAAAAGTTCAAAAGGGCTGTAGCCAACCCCCTTCTGTGGGACCTCTCTGTAAGCAAAGATCACGCAGGGTAAAAGAATGTCCCATTTCCGCCTAAGCTTCTCTGGTAATCCTTTTACCATTCCCTTGAGGGTCTTGTTGAATCTCTCCACAAGCCCATTGCACTGTGGGTGATAGGGTGTGGTAAACTTGTAGTTTACTCCACATTCCTTCCACATTGCTTTCAAATAGCTAGACATGAAGTTAGTACCTCTGTCTGATAATACCTCCTTTGGGAAGCCCACTCTTGAGAAAACTGCAATTAGGGCTTTTACCACCACAGGTGCTGTGGTGGTCCTCAGGGGAATAGCTTCTGGATACCTGGTGGCATGATCCACTACCACCAGTATAAATCTGTTCCCAGATGCTGTTTGAGGATCCATGGGACCCACAATATCTATTCCAACTCTTTCAAAGGATACCCCCACCACAGGTAGTGGTATGAGGGGGGCCTTTGTTGTGCCACCTGACTTACCACTGGCTTGGCAAGTGACACAGGAGCGACAAAACTCCTTGACATTTTCTGACATGTGAGGCCAGTGAAAGTGGGAAACAAGCCTGTCCCACGTTTTGTTCTGGCCTAAGTGTCCTGTAAGGGGAATATCATGGGCCAAGGTAAGAAGGAAACTCCTAAACTTCAGAGGTATGACCAACCTCCTGGTTGTACCAGGCTTGGGGTCTCTAGCCTCGGAGTAAAGGAGTCCATCATCCCAATACACAGTATGGGTACCTTGGGCATCCCCTGCAGCCTCAGCAGCAGCCTGCTGTCTGAGGGGTTCAAGTGAAGGGCAATCTAATTGAGCCTGCCTCAGGTCTGCCCTTGAGGGTCCCCCTGTCCCCAGAAACTCAACCTGGTCAGGTTCAAGTTCCTCAGAGACAGTCTCCTCTTGGACTGCAGAATCAGTTTCCTGTGAAACCTGATCCTCAACCTGGGGCAAGGTGGAAGGCTCAGCCTTTCCTCTCTTGCTCCTTCTCTTGGGTTGTGGTTGGTCTATTGTTTCAAGATCCACCACTGGTTCAGGAAGGCACTTCTTAGTCTGAGACCTTGTCACTGCAAGGACATGAGCTGAAATCCCTAGCATTTCTGCCTGAGTCCTGTACTCCACGTCTGACCAAACTGAGCTTTCAAGATCATTGCCTAACAGACAGTCTACTGGGAGGTCTGCACTCACAACAACTTTCTTTAGGCCATCTACCCCTCCCCAGGAGAAGTTCACAACTGCCACACTATGGGAAGTAGTGGAGTTGCTTGCATTGGTCACTAGGTAACTTTCACCTAGTACAATCTGTCCAGGGTCCACAAAGTCAGGTGTCACCATTGTGACACTGGCACATGTGTCCCTGTAGGCCTGAGCCAGTTTCTCGTTGATTAAAGGCGTCTGCCTATATTTGCCCAGGTTACTGGGACTCACTGTAGTGGACAAAGCTAAGTCCACATCCTATAGGAGAACTACCTGAGTAGGGATTCTGACTAGGCCAGATCCTACTTCAGTACCCAGGGTCAACCGTACTACACCCTTTGGCTGTGTTCCACCGCTGCTTACTGAACTTGGGGGTGCAGGTGCTTTAGGAGCTGCAGTGGTGGGGACTGGATTTGTCTTGGTGCATTCACTGCCCCAGTGTGAAACTGATTTGCAGGTATTACACCAAGGTTTCTTTGGGCCATTATTCTTCTTTTTCTTGTTTCCATTTTGGGAACCACCCTCCTTATTACTGTTTTGGGGGCCTGAAGACTTCTGGTGCTTTTCTTTTTCTTTCTGATTTCCACCCTTCTGGTCTGTTTTCTTCTGGTCACCACCTTGGTTCTGGGGTTTCTGCTTAATCCTTGTTCTGACCTATTTGTCTGCCTTCTTTTCCTATTCTTGGGGAGAGGTCAGATCAGAGTCAATAAGGTATTGATGCAACAGCTGGTTTGTACAGTTATTAAGGATCTGTTCTCTCATGATAAGATTGTACAATCCTGTATAGTCTGAAACTTTACTTCCCTGCAACCAACCCTCCAGAGCCTTAGTGGCACAATCTACAAAATCAGTCCAGTCTTGAGTCTGTGCTTTTTGGGTGTCTCGGAACAACAACCTGTATTGCTAAGTGGTTAGGCCAAACCCTTCAATAAGAGCACTCTTCAAGACAGAGTAGTTTTTGGCATCCTCAGGTCTAACTGTGAGGAGCCTGTCCCTCCCTTTCTCTGAAAAGGAGTACCATAAAATTGCAGCCCACTGATCCTGAGGAACCTGCTGTACCATGCAGGCTCTCTCAAGAGCAGTCATCCATTTGTGGATGTCATCCCCTTCCTTGTAGGGGGCCACAATTTTTGTCAGGTTTCTATTATCATAGCTCCTGTCTTTTTCTCTAGGAATATTGCTGCCACCAGTGACATCTAAGCCACACAATTTCTGCTCTCTTGCCAAGGCAAGTCTAGCTTGAGCCAGGGCTACCTCCTCCCTCTCTATTTGGAGTTTGACAGCTCTCATCCTGGCCTTATGCTCTGTCTTCTGAGAGGCAGTCATACCTCTCTGAGATTCTCTTGAGGCACTAGAAATATGAGAGTCCCCTGATGGAGATCTCACTCTTCTGTTGCCTGGGAGAATGCTCTGGTGGGATCTGGGGAGGTGCTGGCCCTCTCCATTTCCCAGTAGGTTTAAGTTGGCCTGGTTAAGCCTGGCAACTACAACCTGGTTAACCCCTTGATCCTGATCTTCAGGGTCGTCTACCTCTGAGTCCTCCTCCTCATCTTCCTCCTCTGGGGTGGTCTCAGTGGCTGGGGGGTTCACTCCATCTCCTGATTCTAAGAGAACTGCATTTGCCTTTTCCAAGTCATCCTGTTCTAGAATGGCTATCAGGGAAGGACTGGTGGGACTTCTGCCCCTTTTTAACCCTCTTGAGATGCACAAGGCAACCAAGTCTTTGTGGGTTAGTTTGTCATAGCTGGAAGTTGCCTGGGTAAGGTCAACTGTCACAGGAACAGACCCTGAGGCTTTTCCTGTGTCAGACATGACTCTAGTGTGGTGTAAGTGATGCACCTAGCTACACTAAGTGTTTCCCTACTGTACCTTGCTAGTGAGTTGTAGTCAGGGTGTGCTAATCCCTTTAATCTACAACTACTAAGTTCAGTAGAACTTAAATATGCTAAGCTTTTGATTTATATGTACCTAAAGGTACTTGATGTGATCTTTCAATTTGATAAAAAGATTGCAATGGTAAAACAAACAGCAAGCTCAAATCCGCACCGCTGCTCACCAATGTGAGAAGTTGGCCTGATATATGATGTTCCCAATTCTGGAACCACCCTGTATCAGT
The DNA here is from genome assembly GCF_964261635.1 of Lissotriton helveticus. NCBI lineage: Eukaryota > Metazoa > Chordata > Amphibia > Caudata > Salamandridae > Lissotriton > Lissotriton helveticus. Next base: position 235,230,844 of record NC_136058.1, read on the forward strand.
CCAAACAACCCTTATGGTGTCTGGTTGTAAGTCAACCTTATTAGACAAGCTATCCTAGGGGTAGCATGGACTAAGCAGCCTAAAGGCTTAACTTAAGAGGTCGTGTTAAGCGAGCTGTTTTACCACATACAATCCTGTAATATCAAATGAAAGGACACCACACAAGTATATATTATAAAAATATATGTATTTATTACTAAAAACAATCCCCAGTATTCTTTATGAATAAAGGGGCACAAGCGTTAAATCCAAAGCACAGTATAACATACAAAGTTGCACAATTTTGGATGAGGCCAAGGGGCCACTCAAACCATATACTAAAAAAATGGTATAAGAGAGACCATTCGATCAGTGGTTAGGCCTAGGGAATCGCTGGGAGCAGTCGGGACAAGCAATGCTGAAGTCGGGAAAAGCCTGCGGGATTCGGGTGCAGTGCAGAAAGTGCACGCATGCATCAATGTTAACCAATGGTGCGTAAAAGTTACAAAGTTAAAGTTTAAGGACACTTCCGCTGAACCTAGAGGAACAAAACTTAAGACACAGACCCTAGAGGTGTGTACCAGTGTGGGAACACCGGCGTTGCAATGTTACCTCACCCACAGGAAGTGGGTGCACAGGGTCGAAGTTGAGTCGGGTTTCGTCACGCAGGCTCTTGGTGCTTGGAGCTGAAAGGGCTGCAGGCGAGGTGAAAGAGAAGTGTCCGGTGGAGTCCAAGGGTGGACTCAAGTCGAAAAATACCTGAAAGCAGAGGGGACAGAGTCTGGGTCACTCAGCAGTGACCAGGGTGGAACCAGGATGGAACCAGGCAATGTTGGGCGCAATCAGGTGGTTGTCGAGGAGCTTCTCTCCGCTGTCACGTGGGCTCTGGGGCATCTACGAAGTCCAGGAGCAGGTCACGATCTGTCCCACGCAGGCTCTCGCCGTCGGCGCTGTCGGCTTTAAGATTGGAGCAAACAACACTTGGCAAAAGCAATCCACGCGGAACTGGAAGATTGCTTCTCACTCGGACCAGAAGGGTCAGAGTGGGGGCTCCTTTTCAGGGGAGCTGGTGCAAATCTGGAGCAACCAGAATCACAAGTCGAATTTCAAGTTTCGTCGGCGCAGGGGCCACAAGCCAGCTGGCAAGGAACTGGCCAATGCGTTGAGCCAAAAGAAGCAGAAGGGCCCCACGCAGCACTCGTCGAGTGTGGAGGGCTGAACTTCGATGCAAGAGTGGCTCAGGGTTGGGGCTTCTCAAACCCCGTTGAACAGCTTCGAGGGTCACTCATGGGCTGCACGGTCAGCGTCTCGTGGTCTTTTCAAGATGGCGTGCCCCCCGCTTCCGGTCGCCTCCACGGGTCTCAGCTCTGCAGGGACTGTGGATCGGGCTGTTAGAAGGCAGGCAAGCTTGATCTAGTCGATCTCTGTCGCTCGAGTTCCGGCGGGAACTGCAACAAAGCAGACGTCGAGGGCTGGATGGTGCCTGTTTGTACAGGGTGGTCACTCCTTGACCACAAGGGAGATTCTTCAGTCTTCTACGTTGAGTAGGATGTCGAAGGGTCCAGAGTTTCGTTTCTTATGTTTCATCAGGATAATCTGAAGTGCATTGGCACTGCTCCCACTCTTATTCGAATCTGGGGGGCTGGATTACCTGCTAGGTCCCCTTCTATGGGTGGGACCCAGGAAGTGGGTGGATACACCCCCTTCCTTTGATCTAGGCCGCGCTGGCACGAGGGCTGGAGTGCCCCAGAACCGGTTTGACCAGATTATGCAAGGGGCAGCCTTGTGCTCCCCATGCAGTGTCTGGTTTCTTTCAAACCTCCCTGCTACAATCCACTATCTCCTGTCTGGGGGGTTGTAACACCGCCCTGCGACAGGAAACCCTTTGTCCAGGCCCCTTGGGCTGAGTTTCGGTCAGCTTCAGGGGGTCAGACTTGTGTCTGTGGCAGAAGCATCCATTTTGTGGATCTGAGGCCCTTTTAGAAATTTACCGCATTTAAGTAAAGTAACATGTCTTACCCCTCTAGAGGGGTGGAATGCTATCCCCGTCGCCAGAACTGGCGAGGGGATAGTATTCCAAATCGTATGACACCTTACACGACATGTTTTGATAAAGCCAAACCAAAGTTGCTATATAACCGCGAGGATTATAATGCACTTAAGAGTATATGGTATGGCATTATCCTGAAACAGCTTAGGGATTTGTTCCCGACGGCTACAGACAGGCTCAGCTCATGCTAGAGCTCCATCTCACATTAAACCACGCACTCTGCCTCCAGGATTGATAAGGCCTTCCATAGGAGTGACTCACAGGTTTATATGTGTCCAGATATAGGTTTAGATATAGGTATACTATATCTAAGCAAGAGGTGATTACACCACCTTGCCCCAGCTGAGTGATCAGCCAGTTGTGTCAATTTAAGAACCAGCCAGGGGTGGCAAAAGATATGCTGCAGCCCCTGGTAGGCCTTGGTGGCACCTATGCCCTGAGCACCTATACTGCATGGTACAGGGGCTGACAAGGAGTCCATTTCCAATTGTGGTATGTACCTATAGCACATGTATTTAATAATTTAGAGAGAGAACAGCAGGCTGGGGGTCTGATTAGCAGGCCCACAGCCTCAGTAGTCTAAAACCAGTGAAGCAAAAAGCAAAAATTTGGGGTGACCATAGGATAGCAGACCCTACTCTCCTACATTCATCCAAAGACTGATCCATAAAATCTTCATCCAAAAAATCTTCATTTAGAATCTCCTCAGATGTAACCTCGAAGGAAATATTGATATTTTCTTGCTTCCCTTCCATTTTTTTGCTGTAAATTGCATACAAAATAACTATATCAGTAGATTTAGGGCAGTGTTGTGTTTAAGTTCAGACAGGTAGTTCTGTTTTTTTAACAGTTAAGTTAACTTTGGGTAGTGTATGGTAACAGGCAGGAAGTAGAAATAAAAAAAAGTGCTTGTGAAGAAGCGTAAGTAAATTCATATTTATAGCAGAGAAGCCTAAGTCAATCAATAAATATAACAGAGGAGCCTATCTCTATCTACAACTATAGCAGAGGGACAGTAAATAATTATCAGAAAACGTTTTTACAAATTAACTTAAAGTGCCCCTTACAAATTATCAACTTACTTTAGAGAGAGGTAGAGAAGAAAAAATGCGAAAATCCTTTCAAGATGTACCTCAGGTAGTTGTAGTCAAAATGGCCGTGTTTCCCTCTCATTTTTCATTTATATTCATGTACATAACCAATCAAATGTCAGGAAAAAAAAATAGAAAATGAAAGTAACATTTTAATTGGTTGTCAATTCTAACACTTTAGATGTGTTTTTGTTATGTAATTTACCTCAGGATATTTAGACAGGGCTACAGGCCATATGGCTGAATGGAATTCCACCAAATTTGGGAAAATGGTAGGGACTGGTATGTAGTATTGCCTATTCTATATTTGGTGAAAGTTTCTCCAGTGGTTTTTATGTAAATTAACTTTTATTATGTTTTTGGGAGCGCTTCCCGGTGCGCGCCCCGGTACGCGTACCGGCAGCACTACGGGAGTCCTCCATTTTGTGTTTCGGTAGATTTGAGTCAGAAAATGGCGGACAAACAACGTTGGGAATGGGTACAAGGGGCCAGTAAGGAGTCAGAACTTTAGCAGGATTGTACTTGATTGAGTGTGATGAAACAAAGATTTGTGCAGATTTAGATTGTGTAAAAGAATACAATAGGTTAAGAAGATAGTATGCTCCACATTTGCCTCAATATCCTCTGATTAAAAAACGTGTGGTAGGCCGAAAAAGAAGAAATGAGAGTAATTGCAGTGAGGTATCAGCAAAAAGGCATAAAGTAGATAAAAGTGTAATTGTAAAGAGAAACAAAAAGGATTCTGTTGAAAATGTTGTTGGATTTCAGTTTGAAAACAGTTTTGGTGTCAACTGCTATGCTAATGTAGTAGTTAATGTTGTTTTTTTCTTCAAAATTTACAAAGACAGATTGTTGAAAATCGGGAACAAACATTGTGCTGTTTATTGAATTCTGTGTTAGAGAAATGTAGTAGTGATAGAGCTAAAATAGAAAGTGTTTCAGAAATTAGAAATCTTCTAGATATATGTTCAGGTCAAAATCAATTTTCACAGAATATTCAGCAGGATTGTCAGGAATTTTTAATGTATATGTTTGATGTATTACAAGATGGAGTAGATATAAAAAATCTATTTGGCCTTTCTTATCAATGGCAACATGACTGTGATAACTGTGCTTCATCAAGTACTACTAGAATAGACTCTGAAAGATTTATATATTTAACTTTACCAGACTGCAAATCAGTGTCTTTCAATAATCTAGTTAAAGCAGCGGATCACAATATGGTGTGTACCCAATGTAAGTCTGTAATGCTGTCCACATTATTTCTACAAAATTATGGTCACTATGTTATTTTAATGTTCCAACGATGTAGACCTGATGGAACTAAATTGACAACTTCTATTAAAAATTTTGTGGCTTCTCAGTTATCGATATCAGGAAGAACCTTTGCAACTGTAGCTATTATTTTTCATGACGGTCCTTCTACAACATCAGGGCATTACACATGCTATTTAAAAAGTTGTAAAGGTTGGACCCAATGTAACGACAATCATTTGACTTTCAAACAACGTTTGCCTTTTGGCTTTATAAATTCATATCTAGTGTTTTTACAGCCAAAATTTAGGTAAAGGTAATTGGCCTATGAAGACGGGAGGAGTACTGATATATACTCATACATCTGACACTATTTGGCCAAATGGAAAGGTGCAGGAATGAGAAAAGAGTCATGACTGAAAAAAAGGAGTATTTGAAAATATTTCAGATGTTCTTGGAGTTTTTCTTCTAGAAAGTCGATGAAATGGATTTTTTACTGAACAGCAAAGTACTTTGCAACGAGAAAAGGACCTCCATGATATACTATTTGGCCTCAAGGAAAAGTAAGTCAATCAAAGATTAGCGTACGTTTGTCAGTATGTAAGGTTTTTTTTAAAACACAATCTTTTAGATTGTGTTTTTTCCCCCGCTGTCATATGATGACTAATTTGAACTCACTGCTTTAAGTGAAATTCAATATATTCTGAGAACAGCAAAAATAAACTATGTAACATGTTGTAGAAATTATTCTATACTTTGGATTGTGTAAATTAAATTGTATTCCCATTCTCTGACATCCACTCTCCCTCGCTTATCTTTGTTTGCTTCTTACTTTTGACCTCTTCTCTCTATTTTTCGTTCACTACTTCTCTGTGCTCAGTGCCTCACTCTACTTGTGTTATTTTCATTTGTGTTTATCTACCTTCTATCACTTCTTTTACAACAACTTCACTGCTCCTCTCTCGTCGTTCTTCATCCCATTTCTTTTACTCTGGTTCCGTTACTATCCATCATTTCCTTTCTTTCAATGTCCTTCTCTTTACTTTCATCACCAAATTATTTTTTCTCAATAGCACTGTTTTAGTCGTGTTCTCCTCTTTCCTTTTTTTTGCTCACTTACTTTTTTTCTTTTCTCACTCATTGTACTCCACCTCACTCTGTTTTTCTTTTAGTGTGTCTACCTTATAACTTCCTCAGTCCATTTCCTTAAATTGTTGTATATTATTCTGTCTCCCTTCATCCTTTCACTCTATGACTGTTCTTCATTTACTCTGTTATCTTCTATTCCTCATTCTTCTAAATGCATCATTAATTAGACTGTTTTCTGTCTCAGTCATTATCTTTTTACTTACTTGTGTTTCCTGATTTAGTTTTGCTAACTCACATTGTTTTAGTATCTTTCTTACCTTCAGTTCATTTCTCTGTACTTCTCTCTCTTTTTCTTAGTGAATCTATATGCCTTACTCATTGTAATTTGCTCTCCTTCTATTTCTTTTTCCCTTTTTTTGTCCTTCTACCTTAGTTTATTTCTCTTTCTGTGTTCTGCACTCTCACTTTATTTCTAAATAGTGTTATGATGTGTTTAGCTCTTCATTTGTATCTTTTAATTTAAAATACATATTTTACTAATTATAACATATTTTTTTTCTCTCTTTCACAGATACCAACTGTAGTAAAAAAAATTATAGTTACATTTATTATATGGTAAGTATGACTAAAAAAATGTAGTTTGTTATCACCCTTTGCTTTAAGGTCACTAACATTTTCTCAATCTACCTCACTCCTGTGTTTTTACTCTGCTTCTCTCACTTATTTTTATTCTCCATGTTTACTCCCCTTTCAATATTTACCCTCTCATATTAAACTTCTTTTGATCCCTATTCTTTACTTCACTTACCCTCTGTTCCCTTCCTTTGCCTATTTACTCAATCTCTTTTTCTTAATTATTTACCTTACTCCTACACATATACCTCATCCCCCTCCCAGCACATACACACACCTGTAACATACACCCCACACACACACACCACACCTACAAATCATACACACAAAAAAAACCTCCCACACACACTCCTCAAAAACACACACACATTCCATACACACACATACATCGAACACATATACACCCCACACTCATACACTTCTCACACATATTTCACACACCCTCATCTCTACCCACACCAAAACACTCCACACAACCACACCCACAGACACACCTTACACACCCACACTTTGACCTACACCCACTAACTCCCTGTAAGTCACACACACTGCATTACTTATCTTTTTTTGCTGTTGTACTCAAGCCCATTCAGGTACTGTTGTTCCCTTTACTCTCTTTGTCCTCTCTCTTTGTCACTCACCATGTGTTATCCTAATTCAATATTTCTCCCTCTATCACCCCTCTTTACTTTTACTATGGGTAGCGCACCGGGGAGCGTAACAAGGGGAAAACAAAGAGAAACAGTAAAATAATATTTTAGAGTGCTTTGAGGTAGGGTAGCTGTTGTGTTGTGTGGGTGATTTACTTACTGCACTCCTTCCACTCCTTTTCTCAGTACCTCTGTTCTCACAGTTCTTCATTCCCGTTCACTCAGTCCGTCTATCTTACTGTAATTGTCTCTGTCTCTTCACTCTTACACTACTTGTTCATTATGCTTTCTTCCTGAAGTTCAAGCACACTACGTTATTTACATTTCTTTGCTGCTTCAATTATTCCCTTTCTGTTACTTCTTCTTTTCTTCTTTTAGTTTTTTTCTCTGTCAATCCACATGTTTTAACTTTATTCGATGTTATCCATCTTATTTCATCCCTCTTTAGTTATGCACACTACTTTTTTCTCTCTCTCCCTTACCAGTGTTATTTAAAGCTGGTTCCTTTATTACCTTTTATTTGTACATAATTTTTTCTCTTTCCTTTTACTCTTTACAGCCACTCACATTCTTCATGTGCCTCTGCTTTAGTATTCTTCTTCTCTCTTTCTTTGTTTCACAACCTTATATTTTTTACATTTTCTCTCTTACACTTTGTTATATCTTTTACACTGTTTTACTATGTATTACACAGTACATCTGGGTTGATCTCTCTTGCTGTCTGTCTCTTAACATTACTCTCTCTTTCTCTTTCTCTTATGCTCTCCTTCTCTTGTTTTTTTTTTCTATTTTTTTTTAATTGCGCTAACGGGGCGCTCTCCGGTGCGCGTACCGGGAAGCGCACCCATGAGAAAAATGAAGTGAAGAGTGCTAAAAATTTTAGTAATTTTTTAAAAATGGGATGTAGTTCTGAAAAGAACTTTTTTTATGTTTTAGTTGTTTTATATTTTTTTTTATTTTTCTGAACATTTTTTTTATTTATTTTTTGAACAATTTTATGTTTTTTGGGGTTTTTTTGGGGGGAACAACGAAAAACAGACATTAGAAAGGGCTCAACAGGAGCAAAAATTGTTTTTATTTCTTGGGGCGTTTTGAGCACTTGTGGTTTTCAAATGCTCTGTTTATCAAATTGATACTCATATTTGCACATGAAAGTAGGTCACCACAATAAAGGCACACTATCTTCATGTGCACAAAATTCTGTTGGATATTTGGGACCGTCTCCCTCGCCTCTGGTCCCGATAGAGATACCTGTGCCGATGTACTGGCCACAGGAGTTGGTGGGTTATCTCGGAGGTGACGCATCTCTGCAACGCTGTAATTGAGTGGATGCCACCTCTGCATATGGCGGTGCATAGTATAGTTACCATAACTATACTTTTTATCTGTACCTCTAGACAAAACATCTTTACAAATAAGGCATGTCACATGTCGGGCATTGACTTTTTTTTGGCCTTGAGGGTATGAATAAAATTGCCAAATAAAACTGTCTTTGTGGTGGGATTTCCGGGGCTCTTCACGTAAGAACTGCCTCCGCTCTACTTCCTCTTCCTCTTCTTCTTCCTCTTCCTCTGGGTTTGGAAGGAACTGCGCAGGTGGTCCTTCCTTCCTAGGTGGTTGAGGTGGGGGTCCACCAGCTGCAGCTACTACAGATGCCATTATTTCAACAAGGAGAAACAGGCCTTCCTCTCACAAAGATGAAAGTCAGAGTGAGGAAAGAAGGAGGGGTATTCATCATTTGGGGAAAAAAAGTTCTAAACCAATGAAAAGTGTTATTTACAGGTCACATGACCTGTTACGCTTACGTTACGCGCCCCGCTCCGCGCCCGGAGCGCTTCCGGTCTGCTGCGCTTCGCGCCTCGTTCGCGCACCGGAGCACTTCTGAGTGCGCGAACGCGGCGCGTCATAAGACGCATTACGCGGCAACGCGATACGTCGCGCTTACGCGACGCGTCGCGATGTTGTTCTCGAACGCGGCAGTTGTGCAAACGGTACGTTTCCCGGTGCGCGGACCGGGTCGCGGCATAAAATTAAGCTAATGGGAAGCTACCCGGTGCGCGGACCGGTAGCGAAACTAAAAAAAAAAATAATAATAATTATATACATAAAAAAATTATATTAAATACATATAAAATATATTTTTCCTTTAAAAGAAGAATACATTTAACAGCTTTTAATATTTGCTATTAAAAAACCATTGAAATTCACTGAAAAAACCATAGGTTATAGATCATATATAGTTAGGAATTAGCATTTACAAAACCTTGAAAATTCACTGAAAAAAACCATAGGTTATAGACCATATATAGTTAGGAATTAGCATTTATAAAACCTTATTTTACTTACACAAAACCATTGAAATTCGCATATATAGTTAGTTGCACTAACTATATATTTCGCGCACCTGCAATCCACTGCTGATGACGTCACATATTACATCATTCATGACATGGTCAGTGACATCACTGATGACATCACTGATGACATCTCAAATGACATCACTGATGACATCTCAAATGACATCACTGATGACATCACTGATGACATCTCATTTGACATGACTGATCACATCACTGATGACATCATTCATGTGATAATACAATGAACTTCTTCAGACTCTAATATAACCTTATATACACTGTGTAAACGGACACTCACAGACTGTTACTCACACACCTAGTCAGTCATGCAAAGAATCAATCACACCTCCATTTCCTCAACTATACAGTTATACACACCTTACTTATTCAAATAGATACTAACACATATTTACACTCTTATACAATCCCTGATACAATTTCATAATGATCCATACAGCCACTCACACATTCACTGGCTCTTATGCACAGTTATTTATATATGTCAACTCTCACATATACTCTGTTTTACATATGTCTTTACTATGACATGTAGCACTGAGATATCCATTCACTCACCAATACACTCATGCACACAATCAACCGCCCATACAGCTGTTTCCACATGCACTTTTGAACCCATACATTTAGTGAATCAACTGCTCACACATCTGTGCACAGTCATACACCTCTCAACCACCCACACACACACTCAGTCTCCCATACAAATACTTGGGCAACTAATCAATAACCCATATAGTTACTCATATAGCTACTGATCAACACATGCAGCAGTTTACAGAACAACAGACATAATGATGCACAAATTAAGACAGTTTAGTCAGTAACCCATGCACTCAGTGAGACATATTTAATCACTCACTCATGCAGTCAGTCATGCACCTACTAAATCCTTCATCCAGACACTTCTACATCCACTCATTCTTCAATATGTAAGACCTATTTAAACTTTACAGAAACATAAAAACACTGGATGTTGTTTTCAGTGATGTCATCAGTGATGTCATTTGAGATGTCATCAGTGATGTCATCAGTGATGTCACTGACCATGTCATGAATGATGTAATATGTGACGTCATCAGTAGTGGATTGCGGGTGCACGAAATATATAGTTAGTGCAACTAACTATATATGCGAATTTCAATGGTTTTGTGTAAGTAAAATAAGGTTTTATAAATGCTAATTCCTAACTATATATGGTCTATAACCTATGGTTTTTTCAGTGAATATATATATATATATATATATATATATGTATATATATATATATATATATATTACCTACTGGCGGTCGCCAGTAGGTATATATAGTTAGGATTTTTTCCCTATGGGATTTTTGAAAATTCTATGTCTAATAACTTTGGCGTTTGTGGACGGAATTGGCTGAAATTTTCTGGAAAATGGAACATTTTGTTTCTGAGCAGCCCTTGAAAATTTGGGGGGGGTTCGTCCAGGGGGGGCCGAGAAAAAAGGGGGGTCCCAAAACGTGTTTTTAACATTGAGTTTTCCATAGGGCGGTTAGCCTCACTTTTAGCCCGAACGGCTGAATGGATTTGCACGAAACTTGGCAAAATTGTAGGGACTGGTAGCCCGATGTGCCTTTTGTAGGTCTCAATATATGTGCTCCAGTGGATTTTGAGAAATTAACGTTTAAAAAAAGATATATATCTGTAACAGCGGACCTGGCAGCGTCCCAGGACGCGTACTTTACGCGCAACGGAGCTTTGTGAAGCGAAGCTGATTGGTTCTCCGGCGTCTGTCAACATTCCAAACAGTCCGTAGCGGCCGCCATCTTGTCTCTCGGTAGGATCGAGAGACAAGAGGAGGCCAAAGCGAAGGGGCAAATGACCATAAGGGGGCATAGTACATTGTCGCTCACCCCCTAGGTTTGATGTGGAGGTTTTAAAAGGGCCCCGCGGGGCAAAAAAAAATAAAAATAATAATAATCGAACAGCTGAATGGATTTGCACGAAACTTGGCAAAATTGTAGGGACTGGTAGCCCGATGTGCCTTTGCTAGATCTCAATATATGTGCTCCAGTGGATTTTGAGAAATTAACGTTCAAAAAAAGATATATATCTGTAACAGCGCACCGCTTCGCGTACTTTTCGCGTTACGGAGCTTTGCGAAGCGAAGCTGATTGGCTCTCCGGTGTCTGTAAACATTCCAAACAGTCCGTAGCGGCCGCCATCTTGTCTCTCGGTAGGATCGAACAGCTGAATGGATTTGCACGAAACTTGGCAAAATTGTAGGGACTGGTAGCCCGATGTGCCTTTGCTAGGTCTCAATATATGTGCTTCAGTGCATTTTGAGAAATTAACGTTCAGAAACAAGATATATATCTGTAACAGCGCTCCGCTTCGCGGAGATAAAATTATATGTGTATTACCTAGCTGTTGCTAACACCAGTTAGCGACGGCTAGTAGAAGATAGCGACCATCTTGGGCCCCACTTTGCATGTGAGTGATATTTATCACTAATGACATGCAAAGTGGGCATGCCAAGATGTTAGCGACTGGAAACAGTCGCTAACATCGCTATCTCCTATTATCAACTTTTGGAAATATTCGAGATAAGCGCGAATATCTCCAAAAGCTACCACCTGCCCTGAGCAGTTCTTAGCCATGTTATCCAATGGGAGGTGGATAACATGGCTAAGAGCATTAGCTCGGTAATGCATGAATATCGCTGAGTTTTCAGCGATATTAATGCATTGCGGTCGTTTTTTATCGTATTTCCGATAAACCTTGATAACAGCAAGGTTTATCTGCGATAATTTCTGACGGTAAAAAAATCGTTGCTAAGCATCGTTAGGGATAAATATCGCTTAACTTTGGTAATATGCCCCAACGTCTGTTAACGTTCGATTCGAAGGAAATCAGGAAGTGTTGAAAAACATTGTCTGCGCCATCTTGTCTTTTTTCAAATGCCACACTTTTGTCGTGCACGGCAGCCATTTTAGATGCCTTGACCAGACCCACTCTGTGCACGCTGTCGATCCTTAGCATGGCTCCCCACCCTCGCAAGCATCTCCCCCAGGCAGTGGTCACCCCCGCTCTCTGTCTTATGCATGGGTAATAAACCTCCCCCCATCTGCGCTGCTCTTCCCTGAGAATCACACCCTGTGCCCGCCCGACACCTCCCTTTCGCCCTATTCACTACCGCACCCTCTGATACTCCTTTTCCTCTGTGTCCGATTGTCCAGGCTGGTCCTAGGGTATCAGCTAGCCCTGCAGATGTAGTTTATGGCCACAGCTGTAAAGAATCACCCCTCTTCAAAGGAGTTATAGTAGATCAAGGCCCACACTCGATGAGATCCGTCACAGCAGAAGCGTTGCTATTATCTGAAAACCATCCTGTATTGTGATTGGGGAGGGGACCGAGCCTGAAGCGGAAGATTCCAGGGATGACTCTTTGTACATCAAAGTTTTTACAATTATGTGTCACATTAAAAATATATAGTACTCCGACAAAGTAGTAAGATTATAAAACTTTAATAATTTATAAATATATACAAGAAAACAAAAATAGTAATAACATATAAACATTTTTAGGGAAAAACAACGAAGTAGCGGTTGGCTGTGCGAATAGTCCCAACGCAGCACAACGTCCAGATTTCCGGCGTGGGGCGTCGCGGGGGGTGGGTCATCAGTAGCAAACTGTTGTGCGAATAGTTCCAAGGCAGCAGAACGCGCTGAAATCTAGATGACACGAAAGTGATGTCTAGTAAGTTGCCACCCAGCAAATAACGGCATGGGGCGTCGCGGGGGGTGGGTCATCAGTAGCAAACTGTTGCGCGAATAGTTCCAAGGCAGCAGAACGATGGCACCAAGGTGATGTCCAGTAAGTTGCCGCACTGGTTTTGGTATCCTACAATGCTGCTCCGAATAACGGCGCGGGGCGCCCCGGGGGAGGCGGTGAACGGGCCTGTCCAGGTGGAGTGTCATCTGTTGTAGTGGGGCGCCCCTTTACCGTTTCAGTTGCCATTCCGTCCGTTTTTGGTCCACTGTGTCAAAAGCCGCAATTCAGCTGAGTTGCGCCCACTCTTGCGGTGCAGCGATAGGCGGCTGTCACAGGACTCTCAAAATGGCGGCAGGCTGTTTCCTTTTTGGGCCTGGTCCACTGAAATGGCCCTGGGACACCTTGGAAATCGGACGCTTGTCTGCTAGGTCTTGGACCCCATTCTCGAAAGCGTCCCCTCCGCCTTGAGAATTCATCAAAAGTTTTGGGGGCTCCGACTCCTGCAGGCTTCTGGTGGGGAGCGGCTGCCATGATTGCTCGCGGAATGACCACGACTGAGCTACGAGATGGTGGTGCTCTCATGCTGACGCCAGCTTCAGTCTGAAACATCCAGAAACAAGGTGGGGCTTTCATCGTTTGGGAAAAAAAAAAGTTTTCATCCAATGAAAAGTGTTGTTTTTAGGTCACATGATCAAGCCTTCCATCATTAGGAAACCAAAAGTAAAATGAACCAATGAAAAGTTTTATAAACAAGTCACATGACCTGTTATGCGGCATAGGGTGTAAAATGCGGAGAAAATACGTTGGCACGTGAGGCGGCGTCAGTAGCGGACCGATGTGCGAATAGGCCGAAGGCAACACAACGCGCCAAGATCCGGATGGCACCGAGGTGGTGTCCAGCAAGTTGCAGCACTGGTGTGGCCATCCTACAATGCTGAAAGTCGGCGTGGGGCGCCCCGTTGGCACGTGAGGCGGCGTCAGTAGCGGACCGATGTGCGAATAGGCCGAAGGCAACACAACGCGCCAAGATCCGGATGGCACCGAGGTGGTGTCCAGCAAGTTGCAGCACTGGTGTGGCCATCCTACAATGCTGAAAGTCGGCGTGGGGCGCCCCGTTGGCACGTGAGGCGGCGTCAGTAGCGGACCGATGTGCGAATAGGCCGAAGGCAACACAACGCGCCAAGATCCGGATGGCACCGAGGTGGTGTCCAGCAAGTTGCAGCACTGGTGTGGCCATCCTACAATGCTGAAAGTCGGCGTGGGGCACCCCGTTGGCCTGTGAGTTTGCGTCAGTAGCGGACCGATGTGCGAATAGGCCGAAGGCAGCACAACGCGCCAAGATCCGGATGGCACCGAGGTGGTGTCTAGTAAGTTGCCGCACTGGTGTGGCCATCCTACAATGTTGAAAGTCGGCGTGGGGCGCCCCGTTGGCCTGTGAGATGGCGTCAGTAGCGGACCGATGTGCGAATGGGGCCAAAGGCAGCGCAACAATATTTTCTGAATAGAAGACACCACAAGGCGCTGAGATGCCAAGATCCGGATGGCACCGAGGTGGTGTCTAGTAAGTTGTCGCACTTCTGTGGCCATCCTACAATGTTGAAAGTCGGCGTGGGGCGCCCCGTTGGCCTGTGAGATGGCGTCAGTAGCGGACCGATGTGCGAATGGGGCCAAAGGCAGCGCAACAATATTTTCTGATTTGAAGACACCACAAGGCGCTGAGATGCCAAGATCCGGATGGCACCGAGGTGGTGTCTAGCAAGTTGTGGCACTGGTGTGGCCATCGTACAATGGTAAAAGTCGGCGTGGGGCGCCCTGTTGGCCTGTGAGATGGTGTCAGTAGCGGACTGATGTGTGAATGGGGCCAAAGGCAGCGCAACAATATTTTCTACAATATTTTCGGAGTAGAAGACACCACAAGGCGCTGAGATGCCAAGATCCGGATGGCACCGAGGTGATGTCTAAGTTGCGGACCGATGTGCGAATGGGGCCAAAGGTAGCGTAACAAGATTTTCTGTATGGAAGATACCACTAGGCGTTGAGATGCCAAGATTCGGATGGCACCGAGGTGATGTCTAGCAAGTTGTGCCACTGGTGTGGCCATCGTACAATGGTAAAAGTCGGCGTGGGGCGCCCTATTGGCCTGTGAGATGGTGTCAGTAGCGGACTGATGTGCGAATGGGGCCAAAGGCAGCGCAACAATATTTTCTGACTGACACCACAAGGCGCTGAGATGCCAAGATCCGGATGGCACCGAGGTGATGTCTAAGTTGCGGACTGATGTGCGAATGGGGCCAAAGGCAGCGTAACAATATTTTCTGTATGGAAGATACCACTAGGCGTTGAGATGCCAAGATTCGGATGGCACCGAGGTGATGTCTAGCAAGTTGGTGTGGTCATCCTACAATGCTGAAACTCGGCGTGGGTCACCCCATTAGCCTGTGAGATGGCGTCAGTAGCGGACCGATGTGCGAATAGGCCGAAGGCAGCACAACGCGCCAAGATCCGGATGTCACCGTGGTGGTTTCATAGTTGAGAGGCTCTTCATCTGCAGTGGGGCGCCGAGATCTGGATGGCACCGAGGTGATGTCTAGCAAGTTGCTGTACTGGTGTGGTCATCCTACAATGCTGAAATGTAGTGGGGCGCCCATTTACCGTTTCAGTTGCCATTCAGCTGAGTTTCGGCTGCTCTTGATGCTACAGCGACAGGCGGCTGCAAGAGGACTCTCAAAATGGCGGCCTGTTCTTTGGATTTGGGCCTGGTCCACTAAAATGGCCCTGGGACACCTTAGAACTTGGACGCTCGATTTTCTTTTTCCTTTCCTGTACATGCAAAAAAAGGTAAATGCCCGGTACGTTACACGCTTCATCTGCCACGATGAACTCTCCAGAGGAACCGAAAAAAAATATAGTTGTGGTAACTATACCATGCATCGTCATATGGAGAGGTGGCACCAATTAATTATAGTGCTGCATAAAAGAGAGATTTGGAGGAGAACCCCTGACCTGCTAGTACATTCATCAAAGAAGTGGCACTGAGAGCTTCAGAGGCAAGGGAAACGGTCCCAAATATTTAGAAGAACTTTGGAAAGATTAAAATGACATGTTTAGATTGTGGTAAATTAATTTCATGTGGACAGATGAGTGTTACTCTAATAAATACAGCATATGAACATCATCATAGTCGATGGTTGGTAGAGACATTTTGACTATATCCTGGACCTGCCCGTCCTCGCCCAAAATGGCGCCAGAATAAATGGGACTCGTAACTCCTTGTTGTGTACTGGTTGCAGAACCTTGAAATCACGAGATACGTATGCAGTTTTGAAGCACATGGCGGGCGGGGACGAGAATTGATTGAATATTTCGACATCCCTATTGATATTAAGTTCTGATGTGTTATTGATTACTGTACTGTTGAAAGTTCGAATTAACGTCACCCATGGTACTTGCCCGCAAATGTATATCTAGATAATTTTATTGTAACTGGCCCTGTCGTATTTTAATTATAAAATGTACGTCCACCGATTCCGTAACTGTTAGACACCTTAGTTCTTGCAACCTAATGGCCCGCCCGTTACGTTCCTCTACAGTGTAAATGTCTATTCATCATATACGATTACAGTTTGCTCCGTGGCAGGCCCACGTGGTTATAGGCTCGTATTTGTATAATGAAATTTTCACAATAAAGGTTTTTAAAAGAAAACATGGTAGTAGTATATACATTGGTAAAGTTTTTAATAATAGTCACTGTTTTAGAATCATTAAAAGGCAAGTGAAATAAAGCAGACCAATTACATGAAGGGTAAAAGGTATAATACGAAGGAACGCAGTAAAGATAAATGGTCAAGGGCTGTTGTGTTTTCTATTCCTGCAACATAAAGTGATCGATAAGAATCTCATATTCAGGCGTATCGGCGACTAAGACAGCAGGTCGACCCTCTTTTGCTCAACGGCTCCGTCATGGGACGAAGAAACGCTCTTTTTCTCGAAAAAAGAATATATTTTACTTGCAGGACAGTTGTAAAATTTCCGGGAAAGTACATTAGCCTGGAACATTATAACATATATTTAAGAAAAAATAATGTTCGGAAGTAATTAAAAGCGTAATTTTTAGGTGATATGACCAAGGCTTTCATCATTAGAATAAGAAAAGTAAAATGAACCAATGAAAAGTTTTATTAACAAGTCACATGACTTGTTATGCTTACGTTACGCGCTGCGCGCCCCGGATGACTTCCGGATGCGCTAACGCGGCGCGTCATATGACGCATTACGCGACAACGCAGGTCCAGAATATAGTCAAAATGTCTCCACCAACCAGCGGTCGAAACACAACCCCTTTCAGCAGGCTAAATAGTTCTGTTAAATGACAACAGAAGGGACAGGCAACAAGAACCATCAGTCAAAGAGGGGAGTGCTAGTTCTTCTCTACCGGGTTACATTGGGGCGCTACCGGAACTGATCGAATTGGTAGTCTACAGTGTTTCTGGATGTTTCAGACTGAAGCTGGGGTTAGCATGAGAGCAGCACCATTTCGTAGCTCCGTCGTGGCCATTCCGCAACCAATCATGGCAGCCGCTCTTTATCGTTATTTTGGGCGGGGTGGGTGGCGGAGCCGAGCTGTTTTGCAGCCATCATTGTGTGGAGTTCAGTTCATCTCACTAGTTTTGTATTTGTCATGAGGGGTTGTTCCTAATGTTTCTATTTTAGCGAGGTCAAAAAGAGATCCCATTAGTGGCCTACTGATTTTGCTCGATTCCTTTTCTTTTTTTTACACGATTTTTCGTTATCTGCAAAGACTAAACAGAGTATTGCGACTCTGTGTTTGTTTGTAAATAGAGAATGAACCAAAGAGAACTAATTCTAAAATAGTAAATACTTGGATAACAATCAATCAAATGGAGAGAGAAGCAGGCACGACGGATTACAACGGGGGCAAAGGCCTGCGTTAACTACCTTTCACTATCTGCAAAGAGAGAGTACTCCTAATAGAAATGAGGGGGGGGGGCACCATTCAAAGCAGATCAGTGTGCATAAACACGAAAATGTTTTCACTTACCACGTACTTGACATTCGACAGCTTATGATATTTGCTATTAAAAAACCATTGAAATTCACTGAAAAAACCATAGGTTATAGACCATATATAGTTAGGAATTAGCATTTACAAAACCTTGAAAATTCACTGAAAAAACCATAGGTTATAGACCATATATAGTTAGGAATTAGCATTTAAAAAACCTTATTTTACTCACACAAAACCATTGAAATTCCATATATAGTTAGTTGCACTAACTATATATCGCGCACCCGCAATCCACTGCTGATCATGTCACATATTACATCATTCATGACATGGTCAGTGACATCACTGATGACATCACTGATGACATCTCAAATGACATCACTGATGACATCACTGATGACATCTCATTTGACATCATTCTTGTGCTAATACGATAAACCTCTTCAGACTCTAATATAACCTTAGATACACTCAGTGTATACAGACACTCACACACTGCCACTCATCCATGGAGTTACTCACACACCCAGTCAGTCATGCAAAGAAACAATCTCACCTCCATTTCTTCAACTATACAGTTAAACACACCTTACTTATTGAAACATATACTAACACATATTTACTCTCTTATACAATCCCTGATACAAGTTCACAATGATCCATACAGCCACTCACACATTCACTGGCTCTTATGCACAGTTATTTATATATGTCAACTCTCACATGTACTGTGTTTTACATATGTACTTACTTTGACATGTAGCACTGAGATATCCATTCACTCACCAATACACTCATGCACACAGTCAACCGCCCATACAGCTGTTTCCACATGCACTTTTGAACCCATACATCTAGTGAATCAACTGGTCACACATCTATGCACAGAGTCATACACCTCCCAGCCACCCACACACACACTCGGTCTCCCATACAAATACTTGGGCAACCAATCAATAACCCATATAGTTACTCATATAGCTACTGATCAACACATGCAGCAGTTTACAGAACAACAGACACAATGATGCACAATTTAAGACAGTTTAGTCACTAACCCATGCACTCAGTGAGACACGTTTAATCACTCACTCATACAGTCAGTCATGCACCTACTAAATACATCATCCAGACACTTATACATCCACTCATTCTTCAATATATAAGACATATTTTAACTTTACAGAAACATACAGTCACTGGATGTTGTCATCAGTGATGTCATTTGAGATGTCATCAGTGATGTCATCAGTGATGTCACTGACCATGTCATGAATGATGTAATATGTGACATGATCAGCAGTGGATTGCGGGTGCGCGATATATAGTTAGTGCAACTAACTATATATGGAATTTCAATGGTTTTGTGTGAGTAAAATAAGGTTTTTTAAATGCTAATTCCTAACTATATATGGTCTATAACCTATGGTTTTTTCAGTGAATATATATATATATATATATATGTATACATATATAAAAACATGCAATAGCAGCCAAATCACATCAGAGCTGGAATATGCTGTGAAGAATTTCCACCATACATGAATAATATGCATTAGAAACATGAGAAACAACACAAAAGATTGTTTAGAAACTGTTTTAATGCTTAGGCAGCAGCAGAAATTCTTATAACACCCTGAAAGCATAGAAAGCTCCCAGGCTGCATTGCAAACACACAGTCTAAAAAGACTGAAAAGCTAACCTGTAGCTGTATAAAAAAAAACTGACACCGTGCCTTTAAGGCACCCATGACCCCCGGTATCCCATCATGCCTCAGGGGTGACAGTTAGGTCAGTTGTTCTTTCCGGCTCCTTCAGGAAGGATCCTGGTAACACAGCTCCACTAATTTTCTGTTTTCTGACAGAAAATTACTTCATTCTTAACAACTTTTTCTAATTACTTTGACATTTTACATCAAGTCAAGTAATAAACTGTCTTTTTTAGTCAGTTTAGTGAGCATTTTCAGCTGAGAATGCCTTCACTTTTTGACAAATGCCCTTCTTGTGGCAACAAGAAGGCAAAATCAGACAACCACGACGTTTGTATCCTGTGTCTGCCTGAAGAACATGATCCAGGCACCTGTCCTCACTGCGAGCACCTGTCAGGAAGAACTCTCAAAGACAGGGAGAGAATTCGCATCTATGGCCTGGCTCACAGGTCATCCAGAGGAAGGTCTCCGGTGAAGAAGGGCTCCAAGAAGGCTAGAACATCTTCAAAAGAGAAGTCTTCGCACGCTTCAGCTTCAGCGTCGGGCGTGGCGCTGAGGAAAGAGCCACCGGTGGGTCATTCATCTTCAAACCTACCGTCGACGGCGAGCACGCCGTCGAAAAGAAGACCAGGTACGTCGACGACGTCGAAGGATCCAGCTCCGTCGTTGAAATCCCCTCCGCCGCCGTAAACCGGGCGACGGTCGGCGTCGAGATCCAAGGCCCCTCCGCCGTCGTCAACCGGGCGACGATCTGCGTCGAGGGAGGTCACTCCTCCGCCGTCGTCATCCAGGCAGCGACCGGCGTCGAGGTGAGACCCCTCCGCCGTCGTCTAAAAAACGACGTTCGGCGTCGAGGACTAAGACCCCTCCGCCGTCGACAGCAAAACGTCGATCGGCGTCGAGGACGCAGTCTCCGTCGACGTTTCGTCAACGTTCGGCGTCGAGGGTGACCAATACCCCTCCGCCGTCGTCGCACAGACATTCGACGTTGAGACAGAGGGCTCCGTCGACGGCTGTTCATCGCCGTTCGACGTTGAGACAGAGGGCTCCGTGAACGACTGGTCATCACCACTCGACGTCGAGAGACCATAGATCCTCGCATCGATCGCCGTCGAGGCATTCGAGGTCGAGATTGCTGGATCCGCCGACTCCCCGAAAGAATTCGGCGTCGAGAGAAAAATGTACGACGCCAGAACGTTCGACGTCGAGACATTCGGAAAGGGCTCGATCGTCGTCAAACAACTCTGTGATCATGGTTACGGAGTCAGCTTCTCGCCATTCTACTTCAGTCTTCTGGCTCCTCAACAACATCTTCAAGGTCCAGAAGTCCTGTCCTCGGATCTCCTGTGCGTCAGCCAGATCCTTCAGCTGCGGAGGTCAGACTGTCTCCCAGATGGTATAGGTCATTGGACCATTGGCGAGATTCAGGGGCTACCAAACTTATGCATGAGTACGCCAGTCCGCAGCACAGATCTCCTCTCCAGATTCTGGTGGATGAAGTGGACAGGCGTAGTCCTCCCAGAAAATCACCTGTGAGAAGACCAATCAGATCTCACTATCCCAGAAGGGAAAATCCGGTGAGATCCCGATCTCCCAGAGAAGATCCTGTCAGATCTCGTTCACCAAGAAGACAGGATCCGGTTAGATCTCGCTCTCCTAGAAGGGAAGAGCACCCAAGAAGGTCAGGTGAGAGGAGGCACGGTGCTCACCGTAGACATCGAAGAACTCCGTCTACTTCCTCTACTTCTTCGACCAGGTCTTCCAAGAGGGATTACTCTCCCACGTTGACGGGTAGTCCTACTTCCAGATCCTCTCCAGTCGATGACATCGGCACTTATCTGGATGTCCTGCAAAGAGGAGCTCAGAAGCTGAGCATTGAAATGTCTGTCCCCCAGGTTACTACTACAGTCATTTTTGAAACTTTGCACAAAAAATCTATCTCTCGTCCACTGCTGCCTTGAGTCCCTGGAATTATGGATACGGTCAAGGACGTTTTCCTAACCCCGGCAGCCATCAGAGCGGTACCAGCCCGCATACAGAAGAAATACAAACCGGCTTCTTCTGATCCAGTTTTTGTAAAATCTGACCCTCCAGCAGACTCTGTGATAGTGGCAGCGGCGAGGAAGACGCATGCAGTTGCTGCTTCCTCTTCAGTCCCACCAGATAAGATTCGTGGGGTCGCAAAGTTTGCAATTCAGCTGCCTCCTTGCTGAAGGTCTCCAGTGCGGCCGCACTGCTGGGTAGATATGACAGAGCCTTATGGGACCACATGGAGAGGTTCAAGTCCAAACTGCCAAAGGAAGACCAGAAGGACTTCGAAGAAACTATGACAGAAGGATGTCTGGTGGCGAACCAGTAGATAAGCACAGCAGCGGATGGTGCAGTGCTTGCAGCACATTCCTACTCACATGGGGTTTGTGCCAGAAGGTCGCCTTGGTTGCGCCTCACAGGGCTGAAGCCGGATGCTCAGCATCGCATCCTTAATCTTCCCTTTTCGGGTTCCTCTCTCTTCGGAGAACATGCTGACGAAGAGATGACTTGTGTCAAGACTGAACTGGATACGGTGAAAGCGGTGGGTTTGGAGAAGAAAAAAAGAGTTCAAACGCCGCTTTAAGACCAACAGGGGGAGAGGGGCTCAACAGACGGTTCAAACCCCTCAGTGGTCCCAGAATAAGAACCAAGGAAAATCCCAGTTCCGAGGCAAATCCAACAGAAGTCGAGGAGGTCACCAGCAGTCCTCTACCACCACGAGAGGAGGAAAGGCTTGATCAGTGGCTTCCTCTGGCGCCGTTGCCCACTCCAGTGGGAAGAAGTGCTTCACAACACCTGACAGAGTGGGTCAGCATCACAAAAGATCAGTGGGTGCTGAATACACTGCGCAATGGATACAGGCTACGTTTCCGTGCGCTCCCCAAAAGCATTCCTCCAAAGACCTCTTGCCCTCACCAGCTGAGCTTGCTCCGCAGAGAAGTGACAGTCCTCCTACAAAAAAGAGCTGTAGAGGAAGTTCCTCCCTCTCAAAGAGGAAAGGGAGTCTACTCAAGATACTTTCTTGTCCCCAAAAAAGATCAGGAGGACAAGTTCAGGCCTATACTAGATCTGCGTCTCCTAAACAAAGTCATAGTCAGAGAAAAGTTCCGCATGTTAGCTCTTCACCAAATATGCCCACATCTTCAAGCCGGAGATTGGATGTGTTCGGTGGATCTGCTAGATGCATACTTTCACATTCCGATTGCTCTGCAGCATCGCAAGTACTTGAGGTTTGTTGTAGGAAGCAAACACTACCAGTACAAGGTGCTACCCTTCGGACTCAAGTCCGCACCACGAGTCTTCACCAAATGCATGGCAGTGGTGGCGGCTTTTCTTCACAAAAAGGGACTCTTCATTTACCCATACCTGGACGACTGTCTCCTAAAGGCCCCGTCTCCGGTACAGGTGACGCACGATCTGCAACTTTGTCTACACCAGTTGCACAGGCTCGGTCTCCATGTGAACCTGGAGAAGTCAGTCCAGCGGCCGACACAGTCCATCCACTACCTAGGCTCCGTTCTGGACACAAAATTGGGAAAAGCGTTTCCTTCAGAGGAGAGACTATTTCCCATGAGGCAGAAGTGTGGGATTCTATTAGAGTCTCGGCTTCCGACAGTCCGACAGGTAGCCTCCCTGCTGGGTTCCATGGCGTCCTGTATTTTTCTCATCCCGAACGCCAGGCTGAGAAGGCACCCTATACAACAGGCTCTCGAAGACCAGTGGGGCCAGGCGACAGGGCTTTGGGAAGATCGTATCACTCTTTCCCAGACAGCGAAGGATGCCATCAAATGGTGGACTCGGACGAGGAATGTGCTGGTGGGAGTACCTTTTCATCAGCCACTACTCACTCAGTCTATAGTGACAGATGCCTCTTTACAAGGCTGGGGAGTGCACATGGGTCCCCTCCAGATTCAGGGTCAGTGGTCTGCACAGGAGCAGACGTACCACATAAACATGCTGGAGCTCAGAGCGGTGTTTCTAGCTCTCAAAGCTTTTCTTCCAGCGATCAAGTCCAACTCAGTCTTAGTTCAGACAGACAATACAACTACCATGTTCTATCTGAACATACAAGGAGGCACACGATCTCGCCCTCTCTCCCGGGAGGCTCAACCCATCTGAAACTGGCTACTCTCTCGAAACCTTTCAGTGGTGGCGGTGCACCTTCCAGGCGAGTTAAACATCAAAGCCGACGCACTCAGCAGGCACTTCAAAGATCAGCCAGACTGGGTGCTAAATGACAAAGTGGTAGAAGAGCTTTTTCGTTGTTGGGGTCGTCCAGCCATAGACTTGTTTGCGGACGAAGAAAACGCAAAATGCCACGCCTTCGCGTCCAGATTCCACCGGCCAGGGACGCAGGGGAACGCTCACCTGATGGATTGGTCGGGAACATTTGCTTACGCGTTTCCTCCCCTGCCTCTGATTCCGAAGGTAGTTTCCAAGCTCCTCAGGTCGGATATGGAGATGATCTTGATAGCTCTGGATTGGCCATGACAGTGGTGGTACCCGGACCTTCTGCATCTGTCTGTGTGTCCACACAGACGACTTCCTTGCAAACCGGACCTGTTGAGCAAGATGAACGGGAGGATACTACATCCCAACCTCTCATCACTGAACCTGACAGCATGGCACCTGAGGTCCTGCAATATGGGCATTTGAATCTGCCTCCCGAATGTATGCACATTTCAAAGGAGGCTAAGAGACCTTCCACGAGAGCGTCTTATGCGTTCAACTGGAAAAGGTTCTACATATGGTGTAGGGATCATCACTTAGATCCGACTAAAGGTCAGGAGGAGGTAATCCTGCCATACCTCCTTTCTTTGGCAACTTCTGGTTTGAAATATGCTTCCATTAGCGTGCATTTGTCAGCCATAGTGGCGTACAGGAAATCACCTGATCAGACCTCTTTCTTTCAGGTTCCGGTGGTTAAGGACTTCCTCCAGGGGTTGAAAAAAGTGTATCCCCCTGTGCGAAATCCTTCTCCTCCTTGGGAATTGAACCTGGTTCTATCCAGGTTAATGTCACCTCCTTTCGAGCCCATCCACAAGGCCTCTTTACAACATCTCTCTTGGAAAGCGGCCTTTTTGGTGGCGATTACCTCAGCGCGCAGAGTAAGCGAGATACAAGCACTCTGTGCGAAGGAACCATATACTGTTTTCCACCACAATAGAGTAGTCCTAAGGGCTCATCCATCTTTCTTGCCTAAAGTGGTTTCTGATTTTCATATAAATCAGTCCATTTCCCTCCCTTCGTTTTTTCCAAATCCTACGACACCAGCCGAACGGTCACTGCACTCCTTGGATCTTAAGAGAGTGCTCAAGTTCTATTAGGAAAAGACTAAAGGGATCAGGAAAACGGATCAACTGTTTGTGAACTATGGTTCAATGAGGACGGGTTTTCCAGCGGCCAAGAGGTCCATCTCCAGATGGATTGTCTCTTGCATTAAATTGGCCTATCAGCTTGCAGGCAAGCCTTTATTGGTGCCACCCAAAGCGCATTCCACTAGAGGGAAAGCCGCTACAGTAGCTTTCTTACATGACATTCCAATGTCAGAAATATGCAAGGCTGCAACCTGGAAATCATACCTTTACGAGACATTACTGTCTCGAATCTGATTCCAGGGCCGATACTCAAGTAGGGCAAGCCTCCTTGAGACATCTGTTTGGGTAGCCTATAGCCTGCTCAGGCTTGTTGATGAGATTACTGTCTTGTCATTCCTTTGCCCGCAGGGATGAGGAGAGGCTCGCTATTCTCTTCTAATGCTTATGACTATTGATGAGGATCCCCTGGAAGAGAAGGATTAGTTACTTACCTGTAATCCTAGTTCTCTTCCAGGGGTATCCTCATCAAAGTCATAAGCAACCCTCCCGCCTCCCCGGGCAAAGGATATTCTTTAATAAGGAGATATTGTTAACCTATTTTGTTACTGGGTTTGTTTCAGTCTCCGAAAAGAACAACTGACCTAACTGTCACCCCTGAGGCATGGTGGGATACCGGGGGTCATGGGTGCCTTAAAGGCACGGTGTCAGTTTTTTTGTATACAGCTACAGGTTAGCTTTTCAGTCTTTTTAGACTGTGTGTTTGCAATGCAGCCTGGGAGCTTTCTATGCTTTCAGGGTGTTATAAGAATTTCTGCTGCTGCCTAAGCATTAAAACAGTTTCTAAACAATCTTTTGTGTTGTTTCTCATGTTTCTAATGCATATTATTCATGTATGGTGGAGATTCTTCACAGCATATCCCAGCTCTGATGTGATTTGGCTGCTATTGCATGTTTTTATATATATAAATATATGTATATATATACATGAGTATATATATGTGGGGCACATATAATATAGTGTTTCCGGGGTCCCGCGCATGGGCGGGAATATTCTAATGCTTATGACTTTGATGAGGATACGCCTGGAAGAGAACTAGGATTACAGGTAAGTAACTAATCCATCTCCCCATCTCCTCCAGGGATCCAGAGTGACGTCCATGGTACAAGGGCCCTCCATATGGAAAGGGCCAATATTCAGACTTGAAGGGATAGCACAAATGCATGCATGTATGTAAATAGATAGTTTTATTGCACAAAATGCAGTACAACCCCATGTTTCACCCGGGGGATGAGGAAAAAGTTGAAAACTCCCTTTGAAATATGGGTTCCCTCTTCATAGTGTTATCCCCAAACCACTCTGAAGAGCCTTACCATTGCCAGTATAACAGGATTATGCTACTGTGGAGGACCAATTAATGTAGCAATCCTCTGCCTGTGTTACTTTCATCCATTGGAGCTGGAAACACAATTTGGTTTTTGTTAGCAATCTGCAAACGATGTGGCAAATGTGATTAATCGATTATAACGCAGTAACACAATCTACTGGCCCTGAACATAGTTTTATCAGCAATTTATTTATAAAAGCTAAAGAAAACATATATGTTTTAATTCTAAACAATGCCCATTGTTATCTGCATTTTGCAGAAAACAGAAAGAACAAATAAGAGATAACGTGTCCTGTATTGCCATCTTGGCCTTTGGGTGACATTTACACACCACTCGGGGTTTGGGCTTGTGGTTTCACTATAACCCCTAGATGCAATGCAGTACAGCTACCTGACATGTATGTTCTATGGATAGGTAGATAGAAAACTGTCAAAACCTAGATGAAGTGAATTTATAGTTTGGGTTGGACATAACACTTCACATATGATTTCACAAAAACTCACATTCTTATGGATACTTCTGACTGCAGATTGCTCACCTTTATATTATTCCCCAGGCATCAGACTGGATCTAGATACTTTTCATAGCAGTGCTCATGCGCTCCATTCGATAATACATGCTGCTCCCAATAGGCTTTGTTCCGCCTGGGACTGCGCAGCTACCTGTAAGCGCCACCCTTGTGTGTTGACATCTGTTCCTTTCTGTGCCTTTGAACTTGGATGCCAAAGTCAAATCCAGTGTACAAGGGGAAAATCTCCTTCTAAATTTATGGACTTCATACCATGCTGTCTCTTTGGTGTTTGGGCTCCAGGTATGACTCCAAGTCGGACAATAAGTGTCCCCTCATTTATGCAAAGGTGATCTGGGAACCTAAAGCTGTAAGTTGCCAAATACAGAAATAAGTCATGGAATTTGTCGAGTCCTGCTCTTGCTGCAAGCCGAGGTTGCGGACCTGCTCCCACAAGTAGTTGTTTTTATGGTCGAAGTCCTCTGATAGTCGAAGTCCAAGCAGAAACCTAAGAAAACAAACAAGACTCTATCACCATCCCGGCATTTCTAGCAAAACAGAAGGCTTAAAAGTGGCAATCTATCTTTATCACCAGATGAGGAGACGATCCTGCTGTTGATCCCAATGCATCCTAGGCCATTGGCGGAACTGCAGCAGGTCAGGGGCTTTAATGAGGCCATGCTGCATATATTTGGCATTCTTTCAGCTCCCACTGGATCACCTTCTTGCCACGAGGATCCATATGGGCCATGAGTCAAATTACTGTAAGGCGATTCTTCCTCTGTGCTGTGTGAATCTCTTGCACCTGTCACTAGTTCAGCACCGTATCCAATGCAGACTTCCAGCCCAGCTGTAAGAGCTGTGTTGGTCCTCTTTTATTGACGTTGAAGGAGAATCCGGCTCCGATGTCTGACCCATAACTGAAATTGACTTGACTATGACCAAGGTCATGCTCCTAATCCGCTGCAGTGCATGCAGACCCCATACATCTTGAATCCGATCCTGTCCTTCCAATACTGCAGAGGCGCCCTCCGAGGCTGTGCTCTTAGTCCGCTACTGAAGACCCAGTCATTATACACTCTGAATCTGATCATATACTTCCGCTGGTGAGGAGGCACCCTCAGAGGCTCCATTGTAATTTTGGGTGCGGTTCAGAGATGATGATGATGATGATGATGATGATGGGGATGAGTAGGATTTTCCCCGAAGCCTCCCAATTATGACGATGACAATCTTTCTGTTGACTCGCAAGAAGCCATTGGGCTTGATACTTCCCCCTGATACAGAATCAGATTCAGCTACTGGAGCTTAGCTGTGATAGTTCACCAAATGGCTTAGGTCGTGGGAGCTATAATGTCCTATAGCAGAAGTCAAGGCAAATTTCCTGACAGAAATTTTGAAACCTGTGCTGCCTCACCCGAGCCCTTGCTTCGATTCACTGAAGCCCTTGCTTCTATGTTAATGGGTGGTTGGTCCAAGGCCTGTTCTGTAGTAGGGGATCTCAGTGTATAGTCATAATCTAGTGAATAGTCCCGCCCATGTGCGTGGACCCCGGAGCAATCAAAAATAATCTCTTAAGTTGTGAAAACATGCAGAAATGCACAGACACTTAAGAGAGAATTTAAAGACCGATAATGCAGCCTATATCCACAGGCTACACTGTCCAGTACTTCAACTAGAAATTCCACCAACAACCACAAACAGCACAGCCTGTCCAGGTTTCTCCACAGAGAAAAACCTTGCCTTTAACAGCAAAACCCTCTGGAATGATAGAGGAAGAAGTGGACAGACAAGCCCCATAGGCTGCCATTATGTGGCTCAGAACAGGATACTGTGCCTTTAAGAGAACTTTCCAGAAGTCTCACAGTATCCCAGAATGCACTGCAGGTCCCTTTTACTTTCAGTTGTTTTTTCCGGCTCCTGCTAGCAGGACCCTGGAGCATTGAGCTCTCCCTTTCTAAGGGTTTATTTTGTGATTTTTCACTTTTTCAAGTGTTTGAGTGTTTTCATTTGAAGTACTTGGTGCTCTCTTCCTTGTGTGTGTTTCTGAACACCCTTTTATTTGTCAAAATGCCTGCTTTGTTTGATAATTGCTCAGAGTGTTCGAGGAAGAAGGCCAAGTCGGACCCACACGATGTGTGCATCATCTGCCTTCCCTCATCTCATGTCCCAGAGGAGTGTGACATTTGCCAGGGCTTCTCCAGCAGGACCCTGAGAGATAGGATGAAGATCAGGCTCTAAGGCCTGGAAGACAGAAGACTGAAGGCACAAGGTGGGTCTGGGCAGACTTCCTTTGCCCATGCTGAGGCCTCTGGGGGGCTCCCCAGGGGCAGGAAGACAAGCAAACGTCCCTATTCTCCGTCAGCGTCGATTGCACCGACAACGGCGTCAAGAGGGATGACTGCAGTCTGTTCCCCGTCTCCCCAAGGCTCTGGGTCGAAGCGGCGTCGACGCTCGGCGTCGAGGGAACTGAATAGACCGCCGTCGAGATCTCCGGTGACGATTTCATCGTCGTCGAGTGATCGACGTCGAGAGGTGGCCCGGCGTCGGCGCTCGCCGTCGAGGCGACACCACCGTTCGCCGTCGGCAAAGAGGAGGAGGTCGTCAAGGGATCCTTGACGGCGAGGATGACGTTGAAGTCTCGCAGGCGTTCGGCGTCAAGGAGGCACTCGTCGTAGAGGCGAAGACGGTCGCCGTCGAGGAGAAGGCGTTCGCCGTCGAGGAGGAGGCGTTCGCCGTCGAGAAGGAGGCGTTCGCTGTCGAAAAGGAGGCGCTCGCCATCAAAAAGGAGGCGCTCGCTGTCGAGGGACCGTTGGTCGCCGTCGGGGCGACGTTCTTCGACGCCAAAGAGGCGCAGAAGGAGTTCTGGCACCAGAAGTCATTCTAGCCAGCGGCATGTGTAGATAGGGGACTCGCCATCGCTGAGGTGTATAGGCCTCCTGAGCCGAGGTCAACCCCACCTCCTCCTCCCTTGCCCAAGGAACCTCCACCGTGGACTCCCCCCCCCCCCCCCCCCCTCCGCTTCCACCTCAGCCTCAGCCTCTTCCTCGGCTTCCACCTGGCGGACCGCCTCCAGTTCCTCCGAGGACAGCTTCACTGCCACGGTACCCGACTCCACCTAAGGGGACCCCTCAGCCGAGGCCCCCAGTCAGGCCAAGGTCGACTACTCCTGTGAGGTCTGTGGAGCGTCCGAAGCCAAGGAGATCGCGCTCTCGCTCCGGTTGGAGGGGCAGTCGTCACAGGTCGTCAACGAGATCAAGACGACGCCACAGGAGGCGTAGATCACGGTCCCACACGGACTCTTCTGGGACCAGGGACTACTCACCGACTTTGTCGGAATCCCCTGGGATGAGGGTGTCGCCCGTAGACGACATCGTCACATTCCAAGATGTTCTGCTGAGGGTTGCAGCTAAGTTGGGCATCACGGTGATGGTGCCTACGCCCACGACGTCCGTGATCTTCGAGACGCTCCACAAAAAGCACCTGTCTCGGCCATTGCTGCCTCTAGTACCAGGATTGGTAGAGCCTGCCGAGGAGCTGTTTCTCACTCCCGCGGTGATGAAGGCTGCTCCCTCTAGGCTCCTTAAGCAGATTCTGACCTGGCTTTCCTTCGGATGGATCCGACACCGGACTTTGTCATAGTGACGGCGGCTAGGTAGCAGCATGCCACCACTCCGTCATCTACGGTACCTCCTGACCGCTCAGCCCTCCACAGGGCTTGGTTGCCCCACTCACTGCTGCCGCTCCTGCCTGCCTTTGCCGCCTCCTGCCTGCAGATTCCTTCGCTCGCTGCCCGCTGCTCCTGGAAATTTCCCGCTGCTCCTGGGAATTTCCCGCTGCCCGCTGCTTCTTGGAATTTCCCGCTGCTCCTGGGAATTTCCCGCTGCTCCTGGGAATTTCCCGCTGCCCGCTGCTTCTTGGAATTTCCCGCCGCTGCCTCCCTGCGGCCCCGCCCCCCTGTGATTCCATTCGCCGCCCCGCTCCCGCCACCCAGCTGCTCCTCCCTCCCGGCTCCTTACTTATGACGCCCCCAGAGCGACCGCGCGCAGCGGGAGCGCCGATTGAGCGCCGAAGGTGCGCCAAAGGTAAGCCCGTCCGCGCCTGGCCCGCGCCCAGCGCCAGGACCCCTGGCCCTCCCCGCCGAGGCAAGACGACCCGACTGACCTACGACGCCGCCACTCTCAACGCACTCAATGCCGGCCGGACCCACGCCTGCTGCCGAGCCACCCCGAGACGCACCCACAGACCCTTCACCTGCTGCACCTGCAAGTTCACCTGCCTCCGAACCTGCCCCGCACCCGCCAAGACAAACACCAGCAGCAACCACCTCAAGTGCATCCTGATCAACACTCGCTCCGTCCACAGACACGCCGTGGAACTCTGGAACCTCCTCGACGCTACATCACCGGACGTCGCCTTCCTCACGGAAACCTGGATGAACGCCTCCTCTGCACCCGACATCGCCATCGCCATCCCGGACGGGTACAAGATCATCAGGAGGGACTGCATCAACCAGACCGGAGGTGGCATCGCCATCGTCCACAGGAACACCATCCGCATCACGACCGACGCCAACGACTCCTTCGCCGCAGCCGAACATCTCCACTTCCAGATTCACACCGACCCTAAGACGACCCTCAGAGGCACCCTCGTCTACAGACCCCCGGGACCACGCACACAATTCAGCGAAGACATCACAGACTTCATCAGCCCGCACGCCCTCCCCTCCACCGACTACATCCTCCTCGGGGACCTCAACTTCCACCTGGAGAACAACCAGGACCGCAACACCACCGCCCTGCTGGAAAACCTCACCAACCTCGGACTCAAGCAACTGGTCAACACCCCCACCCACTACGCCGGCCACACGCTTGATCCCGTCTTCTCTTCCAGCAAGTACATCACCTTCAGCCACGCCACCGGACTCCACTGGACCGACCACAGCTGCGTCCACTTCAGCTTCAAAAGATCCACGACCCACCACCACCCGCAACAGGTACCTCACAGGAATTGGAGCAAGATCACCGCAGACCAGCTCACCACCTCCCTCAGCCAGAGCCCACCCGCCAACACAACGGACCCCAACGAAGCAGCCCGCAACTTCACACAGTGGCTGACCGCCTGCGCCGACGACCTCGCGCCACTAAAGAACCCTCCCAGCAGACCCAGAAGCAAGAAGGCATCCTGGTTCACCGACGACCTCAAGGACTCCAAGAAGACCTGCCGCACCCTCGATAAAGCCTGGCTCCTCGATCGGACCACCGACAACATGACCGCCCTCAAACACGCTACCCGCAAGCCCCACCAGCTCATCCGCACCACCAAGAAGAAATCCCTGAAGGAACGACTGGACAACAACGCCCACGACAGCAAAGAGCTCTTCACTATCGTCAAGGAGTTCTCCAACCCCAGCACCGGCACCAACGACATCACTCCGTCACAAGACCTCTGCGACTCCCTCGCCTCGTTCTTCCACCGCAAGATCGCTGACATCCACAACAGCTTCGGCGCCCCACCCACGCACCCAACCGTCGAACCAACGCCCCCCACCGCCACCCTTCGCACCTGGACCACGGTGACCACCGAAGACACAGCCCGCACGATGAACACCATCCACTCAGGATCACCGACCGACCCCTGCCCACACCACGTCTTCAACAAGGCCGACTCCACCATCGCACCCCAACTCCGGAACATCATCAACGCCTCCTTCAACACCGCCACCTTCCCGGAGAGCTGGAAGCACGCCGAGATCAGCGCCCTCCTGAAGAAACCTACAGCGGACCCCACCGATCTCAAAAACTTCCGCCCCATCTCGCTCCTCCCTTTTCCTGCTAAAGTCATTGAGAAGATCGTCAACAGACAGCTGACCCCCTTCCTCGAGACGAACGGATCCCTCGACCCCTCGCAGTCCGGCTTCAGAGCTAACCACAGCACCGAGACCGCCCTCATCGCAGCCACCGACGACACCTGGACCCTGCTCGACAAGGGGGAAACAGTGGCCCTCATCCTCCTGGACCTCTCCGCTGCGTTCGACACGGTCTGCCACCGCACCCTAGTCCAGCGCCTCAGCAACATCGGTATCCAAGAGAAGGCACTGGAGTGGATCATCTCGTTCCTCGCCGGAAGAACACAAAGAGTCTGCCTCCCCCCATTTCGCTCCGAGGCCACCGAAGTCATCTGCGGCGTCCCGCAAGGATCTTCACTCAGCCCCACCCTCTTCAACATCTACATGAAACCTCTTGCAGCCATCGCACGCCAGCACAACCTCAACATCATCTCTTACGCCGACGACACCCAGCTGATCCTCTCCCTCACCAGAGACCCCGACACTGCCAGAACCTGCCTACACGAAGGGATGAAAGACGTCGCCGAGTGGATGAAGGACAGCCGCCTGAAACTGAACTTGGACAAGACGGAAGTCCTCATCCTGGGATCTTCGCCCTCCGCCTGGGACGACTCCTGGTGGCCCCCAGCCCTGGGCACCGCACCCAAGCCAACCGACCACGCACGCAACCTGGGCTTCATCCTGGACCCCTCCCTCTCGATTACCAGACAAGTCAACGCCGTCTCCTCATCGTGCTTCAACACCCTGCGTATGCTTCGCAAGATCTTCCGCTGGATCCCGACCGAGACCAGGAAGACTGTCACCCAGGCACTCGTCACCAGTTTCTTGAGTAGAGCGCTGAGTTCGGCGTGCTTCCAGCTCTCCGGGAAGGTGGCGCTGTCGAAGGAGGTGTTGATGATGTCCCGCAGGTGGGGTGCGATGACAGTGTCGGCCTTGTTGAAGACGTGGTGAGGGCAGGGGTCTGTTGGAGATCCGGAGTGGATGGAGTTCATCGTGCGGATGGTGTCTTCGGTGCTGATCGGGGTCCAGGCGCGGAGGGTGGCGGTGGGGGGCGGTGGTTCGGTCGTGGCGTGCGTTGGTTGAGTGCTGAAGCTGTTGTGTATGTCCGCGATCTTGTTGTGGAAGTAGGAGGCGAGGGAGTTGCAGAGGTCTTGCGAAGGGGTGATGTCGTTGTTTCCGGCGTTGGGGTTGGAGAGCTCTTTCACGATGTTGAAGAGTTCCTTGCAGTTGTGTGCGTTGTTGTCCAGTCGTTCCTTGAATGCGGTTTTCTTGGTGTCGCGGATCAGCTGGTGGTGTTTTCGGGTGGCGAGCTTGAGGGCAGTCATGTTGTCTGGTGTTGGGTCTCTGCGCCAGGTTTTCTCGAGTGCTCTGCAGTTCTTCTTGGAGCTCTTGAGTTCGTCGTTAAACCATGGGGCTTTCTTGCTGCCGGGTCTGCTCGGCTGGGTCTTCAGAGGGGCGAGGTCGTCTGCGCAGTCGCTGATCCATTTTGTGAGGTTGGTGGCCGCTTGGCTGGGGTTCGTTGTGCTGGTGGGAGGGTTCTTGCTCAGGGAAGTAGTGAGCTGGTCTGCAGTGATCTTGTTCCAGCTTCTGCGGGGAGCCTGTTGCTGGAGATGGTGGAGCGTGGTCCTTCTGTAGCTGAAGTGGACGCAGCTGTGGTCCGTCCATTGGAGTCCCGTGGCGTGGCTGAAGGCGATGTCCTTGCTGGAAGAGAAGATCGGGTCGAGTGTGTGTCCGGCGTAGTGGGTGGGGGTGGTCACCAGTTGCTTGAGTCCGAGGTTGGCGAGGTTGTCCAGCAGGGTGGTGGTGTTGCGGTCGTTGTTGTTCTCCAGGTGGAAGTTTGAGATCTCCGAGGAGGATGTAGTCGGTTGAGGGGAGGGCGAGCGGGCTGACGAAGTCGGCGATGTCCTCGCTGAATTGTGCGCGTTGTCCCGGGGGTCTGTAGATGAGGGTGCCTCTGAGGGTGGTCTTGGGGTTGACGTGGATCTGGAAGTGCAGGTGTTCGGCGGGTGCGAGGTTGTCGTCGGTGTTGGTCGTGATGCGGATGGAGTTCCTGTGGATGATGGCGATGCCTCCTCCTGTCTGGTTGACGCGGTCCCTCCGGATGATCTTGTAGCCCTCCGGGATGGCGATGTCGGGCGCTGAGGAGGCGTTCATCCAGGTTTCCGTGAGGAAGGCGACGTCTGGGTCTGTGGTGTCGAGCAGGTTCCAAAGCTCGACGGCGTGTCTGTGGACGGAGCGGGTGTTGAGCAGGATGCACTTCAGGTGGGTGCTGCTGGAGTTCGGCTTGGTGGGTGCTGGTGTAGCGTGGGTCCGGTTGCAGGTGAACTTGCAGGAGTGGCAGCTGAAGGGTCCGTGGGTGCGTCTCGGTGTGGCTCGGTAGCAGCGCGGGGTTCGGCCGGTGTTGAGAGCGTTGAGTTCGGTGGAGTCGTAGGTTCGTCTGGTCGGCTTCCGGCAGTGGGGGCCAGGGGTCCTGGCACTGGGCGCGGTCCAGGCGCGGACGGGCGCAGACGGGCTTACCTTTGGCGCACCTTTGGCGCTCAATCGGTGCTCCCGCTGCGCGCGTCCGCTGCGCGGTCGCTCAGGGGGGCGTCATAAGAAGGGGGACGGGAGGGCGGGTCTGCTGGGCTGGGCGAGCGTCTGGGCCGGTGGTGGGCGGGGCCGCAGGGGCCAGCGGCGGGAAAAGTGGCGAGCGTCCGGCTCCGCTGCGGCAGGCAGGCAGGCAGGAGGCTGGCAAGGAGGCTGGCTAGCAGGGCAGCAGGCGAGTGAGGGGGGTGACCCGGCCTCGAGAGGCACAGTTCTACACGCCCACCCGCCAGCTACGGTCCACCAGCCTCGCCCTCGCAGCCGTACCACTCATCCGAAGAGCCACCGCCGGAGGAAGATCCTTCTCTTACCTGGCTGCCAAGACTTGGAACTCCCTCCCCATCCACCTTCGGCTGACCCAGGACCATCTCGCCTTCAGGAAACAACTCAAGACCTGGCTGTTCGAGCAGTAGCATACCCCTCCCCCTAAGCGCCTTGAGACCCTCCCGGGTGAGTAGTGCGCTATACAAATGGCATGATTGATTGATTGATTGATAAGGAGAGCCGCTGGATGGACTCAGCAGGCAGAAAGGTCTGTGGGACGGCATCTACTGCGATGAAGGTGGCTAGTGCCACGGCTTTGCTAGGGCGATACGATCGAGCCCTGTGGGAGTCCCTCCAGCAATCCGCTGAGCTCCTTCCTCGAGAGAAGAAAGAGGACTTTCAGGAGATTCTAAAGGAGGGGATGCTGGTGTCGAACCAACTCATCAGCGCACCGGCTGATGTGTCTCTTCTGGCGGCGCATGGATATTGTCATGGTGAACCAAAGACGCCACGCTTGGCTTCGCCTTACATCGCTCAAGCCAGAGGCTCAGCAGCGGGTGGCCAATCTGCTTTTCTCGGGGGAAACCCTGACGGCTGTCGGGTTGGAGAAGCCCAAGGAGAAGAAGACCTACCGCCCATTCCAGAGACGGTTTGGGGCAGAGGGCGTGGGCAGTCTTCGGGACAGCAGCAACAACAGCAGCAGCAGGCCTTTCCAGAAGCGTCAGAAGGGCAGAGGCGGCCAGCAGTCCGCAGCAGCGAACAAAGGCCTCGACCCTGAGCGGTTATTTCCCCTACATCCGTTACCCGCTCCGGTGGGGGGGAAGCGTTCAATTATTTCTGGCAGAGTGGAGAAAAATTACTCCGGACAAGTGGGTGCTGAATATTGTTTGCAATGGATACAGTCTTCGGTTCCCCAGCCCGCCTCCAGCAATTCCTCCGGTCAGCTCGTGGTTTCAACTGCGCGAGCTCCAGGCGGAGGCCGATATCCTGTTAAGGAAAAGGGCGATAGAAGACGTACCTCTGTCTCAAAGGGGAAGAGGTCTGTACTCCCGGTTCTTTCTGGTTGGCAAGAAGGACAAGAACGAGTTCAGGCCCATTCTGGATTTGCGACCAGCAAACAAGTGGATTCGCAGAGAGAAATTTTGCATGCTGTCGTTGCATCAGATTTATCCTCAGCTGCAACAGGGAGACTGGCTCTGCGCTATAGACCTACAGGATGCGTACTTCCATGTGCCCATTGCACACAAACACAGGAAGTTCCTGCGATTCCAAGTCGGCGCCAATCATTATCAGTACACAGTACTGCCATTCGGGCTGAAGTCTGTGCCCAGAACATTCTCGAAGTGCATGGCAGTGGTAGCTGCACACCTGAGGAAGAACAAGGTGTTTGTCTACCCGTACCTGGACGATTGGTTGATCAAGGCCTCCTCCTTCTCGGAAGCTCAATCGCACTTCCAGAAGACGTGCGTTCTCTTGAACAAGCTGGGGTTGCACATCAACATATCCAAGTCTGTCCCGACTCCGGTCCAGTGCATACAGTACTTGGGAGCCTCCATCAATACGCTGTCAGCAAGCGTGTCTCCTTCGGAGGAGAGACGATTATCATCTCTTCGGAAGGCTTAGGCTCTTATGACCGCTCCATCTACAACAGTGAGGACGGTGTCTTCTCTACTGGGGTCGATGGCCTCTTGTATCTTCCTCACGCCACACGCACGGCTGCACATGAGACCATTGCAGGAGTGCTTGGAGGATCAGTGGGATCAGAGGAAAGGATCTTGGGACGACAAGATACGACTCTCTCTGCATGCTCTTCAGTCTCTGAAGTGGTGATGTTCAGCGGAGAATCTCCTCGGAGGGGTTCCCTTCCACAAGGACATTCCCACACAGACTATCGTGACGGAATGCGTCTCTCCACGGCTGGGGGCGCACTCTGGAGACTTACAGATAAAAGGAACGTGGTCCCCGACGGAGTCCACGTATCACATCAATTTCCTGGAACTCAGAGCTGTTCACCTGGCACTGAAGGCCTTTCATTCGTCGTTCCGGACCAACTCTCTGCTTGTACAGACGGACAATACGACCACGATGTATTACCTCAACAAGCAGGGGGGTTCGAGATCGCGCACTCTGTCTTAGGAGGCGCAGGCGATCTGGCACTGGCTTCTAGCCAGAGGACTGACGATAACGGCTACCCATCTGCCAGGTGTGCAGAATGTTCAGGCCGACGCACTGAGCAGACTGATTCAGGAAAATCACGAGTGGGTCATAAACGACGAAGTACTAGGAGAAGTCTTCGCAAGGTGGGTGACTCCAGACGTAGATCTGTTCGCCACCGCCGAAAACAGCAAATGCCGAGACTTCGCCTCCAGGTACTACCAGCAGGGGAGGCTGGGAATGCGTTATGGATCAACTGGTCTAACAGCTTTCGGTACGCTTTTCCACCCATTCCCCTGATTCCGGCGGTGCTCATCAAGGTGTCCCAGTCCAGGGCGCGGATGATCCTGATTGCCCCGGAATGGCCCAGGCAGTGGTGGTTCACGGACCTGCTTCACCGGTCTCTCCTTCCTCACATACGACTGCCGTGCCGGCCGGACTTTCTCACAAAGTTCGGGGGGCGGATGGTGCACCCCAACCTCTCGTCTTTGAGTTTGGCGGCATCGCTCCTGAGATAGTGCAATATGGCCATTTGAATCTACCAGAAGATTGTATGGACATAATGAAGGAGGCTAAGCGACCTTCCACTAGGACTTCCTATGCTTACAAGTGGAAGAGATTTTGCATCTGGTGCAAGTCCAAGAACTATGACCCAACGACGTGTAAGGAAGATGTTATCCGTCCGTATCTTCTACATTTGGCGCAGTCTGGCCTTAATGTCCATTCCATTAAGGTTCATCTCGCTGCGCTGACTGCCTACAGGAAATGCCCTTCACAGACTTCCTTCTTCCAGCCCTGTGCTCAAAGATTTTTTGCAAGGCTTGAAGAAAATGTTCCCTCCTGTCCGGCTTCCTTCGCCTTCATGGGAATTGAACGTGATAATAATAATAATAATAATAATAATCCACATTTGTAAAGCGCACAATCACCCGTAAGGGTCTCTAGGCGCTGGGGGCCGTCGGGAAGATTAAGCAAGCTATTGCCCAGAGTCACATGGTGCTGGGCTAACCTGCCGCCGGAGCCGGGGATCGAACCCTGATCCCCAGATTCCAGTGTCAGTCGCCCTGGCCGCGGCGCCACACCTCTCCCACAACGTGGTGCTGTCCAGATTGATGAAGGAGCCTTTTGAACCTATTCATAAGACTTCGTTGCAGCACCTATCCTGGAAGGCGGCGTTCCTCGTGGCCATTACATTGGACCGCAGGGTGAGTGAAATTCAGGCGTTGTGTTGCCAAGAGCCTTATACTGTATTTCATGCTGCTAAGGTTGTTATGCGTACTCACCCTAAATTTCTTCCGAAGGTTATATCTGATTTCCATGTTAACCAGACCATAACTTTACCTAGGTTTTTTCAGAATCCTTCATATCCAGCGGAAAGGTCTCTGCATTCCCTGGATGTTAGGAAGGTGTTGAAATTTTATCTGAATAAAACCAAGGATATTCGTAGGTCAGACCAATTGTTTATCAATTATGGATCAGTCAGGACCGGTCTTGCTACCTCAAAACAGTCCATCTCGAGGGGGATTGTGTCATGTATACAATTGTGTTACCAAAATGCTAATAAGACCTTAGGGGGTAAACCTAAGGCTCATTCCACCAGGGGCAAAGCTGCCACGACCGCTTTGCTACGTAATGTTCCAATTGCAGAAATCTGCAAGGCGGCCACTTGGATGTCGGTTCATACCTTTGCTAAGCATTACTGTCTGGACACTGATGCCAAGGCAGATACTCAGGTTGGGCAGGCTTCGCTGCGAAATCTGTTCGCACAGTAGTGGTGTTGTTTATTTTTTCTCCACCGCCGCTTTGGTGTGGGGATGGGCTTGCCATTCTATTCACTAGATTATGACTATACACAGAGATCCCCTACTACAGAAGGAGTAGTTTCTGTCCTGTAACTCCAGTTCTGTAGTAGGGGTATCTCTGTTATAGTCATAAGCGCCCGCCCTCCTCCCCGGTGGAGAGAGATATTCATGTAAGCAATGCTACAGGTCTGGAGTGTTACGCCTTCAAAAAGAACTGAAAGTAAAAGGGACCTGCAGTGCATTCTGGGATACTGTGAGACTTCTGGAAAGTTCTCTTAAAGGCACAGTATCCTGTTCTGAGCCACATAATGGCAGTCTATGGGGCTTGTCTGTCCACTTCTTCCTCTATCATTCCAGAGGGTTTTGCTGTTAAAGGCAAGGTTTTTCTCTGTGGAGAAACCTGGACAGGCTGTGCGGTTTGTGGTTGTTGGTGGAACTTCTAGTTGAAGTACTGGACAGTGTAGCCTGTGGATATAGGCTGCATTATCGGTCTTTAAATTCTCTCTTAAGTGTCTGTGCATTTCTGCATGTTTTGACAACTTAAGAGATTATTTTTGATTGCTCCGGGGTCCACGCACATGGGCGGGACTATTCACTAGATTATGACTATAACAGAGATTCCCCTACTACAGAACTGGAGTTACAGGACAGAAACTACTCCTTCTTGCGCACCTTTGACTAGACAGGTGGACAGATTCCATAGACCAGCTCTTGGTAACCCGATTTCCATACACAGCATCCTACTCCAGAGAGGCTGGTAGTCCAGGTTTCCACCAGCAAGAGGAAAGTTCCCTAAAACCTGGGGTAAGAAGACCGCCAACACCAAACACCACTGGTGCTGCATGTCCTCACAGCTTCTTTAGAGGAGGTTCTTTTGGGTTAGAAATTGTTTTCACAAATTATGGACAATGTACTCTAAATACTTTATAACTAAGATTTATTTTAATACATTTCACCCAAAATCTTCAGACTCCAACACAGCCAACGAGTGTTTCTTTTCCAAGGCTGTAACAGACAAATACATACACATAATCACATAATATATCAATTAAAAAGCCAAAGGTTATAGTGAAATGCAGCAGTTATAGTTACCTGAACTATAACTATAACTTGCGCCCCTGCAATGCACTGCTTATGACCTCTCATATTACATCACTCATGACATGGTCGATGACACCACTGATGACCTCTCAAATGACATCACTGATTACATCATCAAGTGAGTGTAAGTGTGTTTGAGTTTATGGGTGTTAAACATATACTAACCTACCTCAAAAGTAAAATTAGTATACTAGGTGCACTACTACTGAGAGATTCTAAGTGTAACATTCATTAAGTGAGTGGCTGTGTGACTGTATGTATCCTTGTGTGCAAGTGGCTGCATGAATAGCTGTGTAGGTGGTGGTATGGGTGAATGAGTGGGTGTGTCAGTGGCTGTATGGGTGAGCGAGTGGCTCTATGGGTGGGTAAGTGGGTGTGCAGTGACTATGGGTAAGTGAGTGGGTGTCTGAATGGCTTTATGAGTGAGTGACTAACTGGCTTTATGGGTGAGTGAGTGGCTGAGTGCGTGTTTGGTTAAGTGAGTTGGTGTGTGAGTGGCTGTATGGGTGAGTGAGCAGATGTGTGTGTGCTTGTATGGATGTATGAATGGGTATATAAGTGATTGTGTGAGTGCTTGT
This sequence comes from Lissotriton helveticus, assembly GCF_964261635.1. Taxonomy (NCBI): domain Eukaryota; kingdom Metazoa; phylum Chordata; class Amphibia; order Caudata; family Salamandridae; genus Lissotriton; species Lissotriton helveticus. Next base: position 235,272,015 of record NC_136058.1, read on the forward strand.
ATGGGTGAGTAAGTGGATGTGTGAGTGACTGGGTAAATAAGTGGGTGTGTGAGGCTATGCGAGTGGCTGTATGAGTGAGTGAGTGGCTGTGTGAGTGAATGAGTGCCTTTGTGAAGGAGTGAGTGAGTAGGGTGTGAGTACTGGTATGGGTCTGTGAATGTATATCTGATTGGTTGTGTGGAAATGGGTGTATGAGAGGTTGAATAGGGGTGTGAATGGGTGTGCGAGTGGTTCTGTGGATGATGTCATCAGTTATGTCATTTGAGATGTGATGAGTTAAGTCACTGACCATGTCATGAGTGATTTAATATGTGCATAGCAGGGTGTAAGTTATAGTTATAGCCCAGGTAACTATAACTGCTGAATTTCATTGGTTTTGTATGAGTGAAATCTGAGCCTAACTAATAACTTCCCTATAACCGTTCGTTGTTTTCTGTGAATTTCTACGTTAATGTCCCAGTAACCTTTTTTTTTTTTTAAATGTATTTCAATGTTTTTTTTACTAATAGTCACGTTTGTAGAGTGGTGGATAAAGGGGGGCCTCCGACCAGCTCTCAGAAATCCCACATTGTCTGAGTTACTGTAGGTAACAGGAGGGATTCTGGGCACCCAAGAACTATCAGCATCCAAGAGGACTTCATCCCCCAATCAGCGTGTTTGCAGAGTGGTGAAGAAAGAGAGCATGGCCTACGAAGTAATCACAGCAATCCCTTTGTGTGGGACTTACTGGAGGTAACAGGAGAGCTTGTTAGCCCCCAAGGACCCTCTGGGGCCAAGGGGATTTCATCCTCCAACCAGCACTGTGCCACAAGGCATATTTGCAGAGTGGTGGAGAAAGGGGGCGTTTTCTCTGAAGTCATCTCGGCAATAGCCCTTTGTGGGACTTACTGGAGGTAACAGGATGGGTTGTTGGCCCCCAAGAAACATCTGGAGGAAAGGGGACTTTATACCCTAACTAGTAGCGCGCCAGGAACGTGTTTGCAGAGTGGTGGTAAAAGGGGATGGGGCCACTGGCGACTTGCCGTTATTTTCTCTTTTTTTAATCGGAGGAGGTGGGCCATGTGGCACCCCTTTCCCTGGGCTGATTTCGGCCCAAGGCCTGGCCTTTGCATTACATTTTTAATTTTATTTAAAGAATATGGGAGCCGGAGGGGGGGGAGGCGGGCACATGGCCCATCTCCTGGGCACGTTTCAGGCCTGGGGACCCCATCCCCAAGGGCCTGGCCTCTGTTGAGGGTGCCCTGGTACCACCCAGGGCATCCACTCAGCAATGATGGAGATCGCGGGGGAAGCCTCAAGGCCCCCGTGGTCCCTGTGGGCTCTCCGCCTCCTGTGGCAGCCGGCATTGCTTTGACAAAAAAGGAGATGCTAACATACAGCTCCCTCTCTGTCAAAGCAGTTGTGTTGCGCTTCTAGCAACTGAGAGCATTTTTTGTGCAAACAGCTATGTTCTTGGGTGGAAACCCTGGGAAATAGCAGGAGCCTATCGTGGGGGGTGGCAGTCCCCAGGTCCATCTATGGCTCTAGGAGTGGGGCCAGTGGCTTCCCCCCCTCCCTCGCACTAGTTAGCCCTGGGGAGGTGGTGGTTCCCGGGGATTGGAGAAAGGCTATACGGGCTTCCCCTGCATTTTTGGTTAATGAAGCCCAGGGGAAAGGGTGGTCCCCAAGGCATAAAAAGCCCAGGGTGCCCCCTTCCTTTATTTGCATAATGCCCCCGGGATCTGCCTTACCTGGGGGCCAATAATGAAGGAAGCGCTGGAGGTCTCACTTTTTTTTTCTTTTCGTTTTTTTCGGTGACTAGGTACAACCAAGTCACAAGATGGCTGCCAACACGTCCCGGTTTGAAGTGTTGGCAGCCAATCAGATCTCAGCACAAGATCAGGAGGTGTTGTAGATCCTCCACGTCCCTAGATGTGCAACTCCAACTACTGAATGGATTTACACCAAATCACAAAAAGGCAATTCCCTGAACAAACATCTACCTTCCTGCCAAATTTGGTGTAATTCCATACAGCAGTTTGGGCTGTAGCAGTATCTAAAGTTTGCTATGGAAATTAACATGGGGAAAACGTGTTTTGGGATCCTCCACCCCCTTTTTCATGGCCCTGCTTGACGGATCACTACGAACATTTAGGACAACGGCTGAATTGAACGTCATACTAGTTTTGAAAATTTCGCGAGGATTCTTCAAATGATGTCAAATTTATTGGCAAAACAAAACATGCTCTTCCTATGGGAAATAGGCCCTAACTATATATAATTACCTACTGGCGACCGCCTGTAGGCAATATATAAAATATGGCTCAAATTCCACAGAAATGTGGACTTGATAGCAATCAGTAACTCCATTCAATCAGGATAAACTGTCCTTTTCGAGGTTTCTTTGTCATGACCATACAGTTATAAAATATAATATGGTAGAAACTACAAACTTCTTCGACTCTCAACATCTATAGCTCACATACATAACGACTCAAATGTTAAGTATTCCAAGGAAATAATGACTCCTCAATCAGTAAGTTCATTCAATCAAATAGACTCTATTTCTTGAGATTCCTTTTTCACAATGTCATCAAATATGAAGTTCAATGTAAAATAGTAGAACCTACAAACTGTGGACTCCCCTTCAAATATTTCAGAAAATTTCTTATATAGATAGCAGCAGTCCTTTTCTGACCCCTCCACTGAGAAGGTGGTGTGTAGGGTAGGCCTATCGAAGCACTAAAGAGACATCATGAGTACTTAAATCAGAATAGTTTCAGTGATAATTTGAGTCTTTAGTATCATCGGAATACAATAATGTTCCTTGATGTTGTTATATGTTAAAAAGAATACTTCACAAACTAAAGAATTTAGGAAACCAACCTTGGTGAATACAGTACCACATACACAATCCACCCATGCCTGTAAGCAGAAAGATAATATTCCATATGGAGAATTACTATGGATGAAAAGGAAATGTAGTAAATAGTTTAGGTATGGGAGGAAGAAATGCTCATCACAAAGACACTTTTGAAAAGAAGTTATAAACTAGAGGTTGTACACGGAGCTAAAATTAGAGCAATGAAACAAGATCTTTTAATGTGTAGACAAAAACTACCTAATACGGAGAAGACATAGTTTATTAAGGAACATAGTGTTAATAACAATTTTGTATTCAATTCTTTGGCAAAGTTTTGCTCTTTACTATTGTTAGACAATCACTTGAACGTATACTTGTCAATTGTTTATTACATACTGTAGGACTCCAACTTTAAAATCCGTTCTAAAAACCTGTGCTACCATTAGATTAAAAAAAGTACATTTGAGTAATGTCAAACAACAAATTTGGCTTCCCAACACACTTAATTGGTGTTATAAATGTCGGCACTGTAACTGTTTCAAATATGTTATGAATGGAGCCAAGGGGATTTTCCACTTGAGTAAGTGGCTTTAGATGTCAAATTGCTTTATTCATAAATTGTAATTTAAAGACCTGCATCTATTTGATTATATGTATTTGTGGTTGAATTCCCACTCAAAGTTAAAAGAAAGGTAGAGACACAAAGAGCTGGACGGACTGCTTGGTCCCATAGATGTATAGTGGACCTGGCATCCCCGGGACAAAACATTCATAATATACAATGTGGTTAATGTTCAACCAATGCCGATTCTTGGGAAACAAAAGATGGCAACCGCTTCTTCCGGAAGGAGAAGTTCAAAATGTTGAGCCTGGCTCAGATCTTGTCTGCCCTCGACCCTGGAGACTGGATTGTAGCGTTGGACGTGCAGGATGCTTATTTTCACATCCCCGTCCTGCCGACCCACCGGCGTTACCTGTGGTTCATGGTAGGCCACGAGTAATTTCAATTTAACGTGCTCCCCTTTGGCCTTACCAGCGCCCCTCGGGTGTTCACAAAAGTGATGGCGGTGGTCGCAGCTCATCTGCGCAGGGGTTCCAGTTTTTGCCCCCATGTGGTACTGCAACAAACAAGGCTGGGTGGGAGTTGTGGACCCTATGTCAAGAGGCCCTCCGTCTCTGGACATTGCTGGAACATCAGGGCATATCCCTGGTGGTTCAACACCTAGCAGGTAGACGAACTCTGCCGCACCTATACAACTTCTGCCAGAGTGCCAAAGAAGATCAAGCGCGACTGGGCCTAAGTCATTTTTGTGGTTCCAGATTGGGCACGAAGAGTCTGGTATACTGAGCTGCTCAGCATGGCCCTCGATCCCCCGATCTGACTGCCTCTTCGGGAGGATCTTCTGTCGCAGCAGCAGTGGACGGTCCTCCACCCGAACCTGTCCAGCCTCCACCTCCTTGCGTGGTGATTAAGCGGCGGTAGTTGTGGTCATTTGACTTGCCTCCCGAAGTATGTTATGTAATATTGGCAGCCAGGTGTCTCTCCACTAAGTAGGTATATGCCTGCAGATAAAATACATTTGTGGCATGGTGCACAGCAAAGGCTGTGGATCCCCTTTCTGCCCCTCTTTCTGAGGTTCTCCTGTTCCTCCTGTCTTTGGCCCAGCAGGGTTCTGCTCTGGGCACACTTAAGGGCTACATCTCTACCATTTCAGCCTTCCTCAGGCTTCCTGATCTGCCTTCTATTTTCAAGTCCCCTATTGTACATAGATTTCTTAAAGGCATTACTCATCTTTTTCTTCCTGTTCCCTTCGTAATGCCGCAGTGGGACTTGAATTTGGTTCTTACTTATCTTATGTGCGCTCCCTTTGAGCCGCTACATAACAGTCCTCTCAGACTCCTCACTCTAAAAACTGCTTTTCTGGTTGCCATCACATCTGCGCACAGGGTGCATGAGCTACAGGCTCTGTCTTTCAAGCCTCCTTTTTTGGCTGTTCATCCGGACACGGTTGTCCTCAGCACTCGACCTTCCTTTTTCCAAAGTCTTTCACTTCTTTTCATATTGGTCAAACCATCACTTTGCTCACCTTCTTTCCGCCTCGACATCCTTCAAAAGAGGAAGAGAAGCTCCACCATCTGAACCCAAAACATGCGCTCTCCTTCTACTTGGATCGCACCAAACAATTCCAGGTGGACGACCAGCTCTTTGTTGGTTACACGGGCGCTAAGAAAGGTCAGGCCGTGCACAAGTTGACCATCTCCAGGTGGATCGTTCTGTGTGTCAAGGCCTGCTATTCTTTGGCAAAGGAGGAGCCTCCAGTGGGGCTGTGCACCCATTCCACCTAGGCGATGGCAGCTACTACTGCTGTGGGACGGTGAGTCCCCCTAACTGACATCTGTCAGGCAGCTACGTGGACATCGCTGCACTTGTTTACCAAGCACTACTGCCTGGACTGCCAAGTACAGATAGACTGTTTCTTTGGCCGTTCTGTTCTCCAGGACTTCCCGGTGTGAACTTAGTTTGCAGACCCACCTCCGGGGTTGGTATTGCTGGGGTATCTATTCTAAGGTAAGGAATATATAACTGTTTCTTTCAGATGAACAAGTTACTTACCTTTGGTAACAATATATTTGTAAGAGACATAGGTTAGTTATAGATTCCTTACCGCCCCACCTTTCCTTCCCTTTCTGCAAACTGACTTCTAGGGTTAAGGACATCCTTTCAGGGCCCTAGTTTTGTGCACCAGTGGTCAGTGTCTTGCATGGCTCTGCGCTTCTGGCATGGAAAGTCGTGTACAGACCTGCCCTCAGCGTGCGAGGGCGGTGTCTAAGTAGCTACCGCGACGTCATCCCGGCGACCACAATGCAGGCGATGAACGGGTAGCTGACCGATGCCACCTGTCGACGCGCAGGGGTACTGCTGAAGAAAAACTTTCCGGATCCAGTCTGATGCCTGAAGGTAATTCTAAGGTAAGGTATCTATAACTAACCTATGTTTCTTACAGATATATCATTACCAAAGGTAAGTAACGTGTTCTTTAGTTGCGGGGAGGCTGTGGGGATGGGAGATTACCTTCTGGAGCGTGTACACCCCTAATCAGGATCAGGTCTCCTTCCTACATAGACTCTCGCCTCCACTGGCCGATTTAGCTACAGGAGATAAACTCCTTGAGGGTGATTTCAACACTCTGTCTGATATCATTATGGATCATTCGACACCCCCACTGCCAGGGGCCCAAGCACATTGTAATGCGACATGGATACAGGTACTGGATGTCCGACAGGGAAGTGGAGGAAAGTTGGAGGACACAACATACTGTTCTGTGCTCACGTACCCTGGGGGCAGCTATCCCCCACCCTGAATATCTAGGTTGCAGGCTATCTGATGACTGCCTGTTGTTCCTTGAGTTCAGACCGTTGAGGAGCCGTCCTTTGCTCCCCATGTAGAGGCTCAATCCTCTGGCCCTAGAGGATGCGTGTTTAAAGAAACACTGCAGTCAGCCATAGATAAATACTTCGCAGACAATGCACAGACTTCCTCTACGAGGCTGATGGAATGGGAAGCGTTTAAGACCGTGATACACGGACAATCGATAGAGGTCCAGAGAGAATTGCACTCTGAGCTGGCATCGCTAGAAGACAAACTACATAAATTAGGAAAGGCCCAGGGCACAGAGGCCGAGGACACAGGGTGTGAGAGAAGCGCGGAAGCAATACAACGAGGCTCTAGAGAAGGTGCGAGGCCATGATTATAGGGGATGCCTCACAAGGGTCCAAGAGGAGGAAGGGAGACCGGGTCGATTATTAGCACGGCTGAGCGAGCCGGAATCCAATCACACAAGTGAGGGACGGGGATGATGCAGCTATTTACGACCCTAAGCAATTAATGCCTTGTTTTATGAGTACTATAAAGACTTATACAGTGTACCAGCCCTTCTCACATCGCAGATACAGGCAGATTTTCTGGGGGACTTGCGGCTCTGGAAACTGGATCCACAAGATTGAGAAGCTTTGGGTGGTCCAGTGATAGAGCAAGAAGTCGGAGTCGCCATTAAATCCATGGCTACTGTGAAGACCCCAGGCACCCTTCCAGCAGAATCTTATTCTACATTTACGGTGTGATTATTTGTTTGCAACCATATAGCAGATTGTATTAGGGGGAAGAATAGACAAAGTTACTATATGAGAGCCCCGCGGCACAAGTTTGAACGGGCAAGATCGTGTCTCAGCAATACGTAGTCTTCAGGACTAGGGAGGTATGCCCCCTATCACCACTGTTGTTCACCTTAGCGATTGAACCACTAGCAGTTCTGTTCAGATCGGGTGGGGAGGACATGGGAATACATCTATTAGAGCGAGCACATATATCTCTGTATATGCGGATGACCTTCTGATTTATTTGTCCAATGCATTGACAAACCCTATCAAAGCCCTCAAGCGCTTAGGGAAATTTAAAAACATGTTGGGCTTGAAAATGAATAGGGGTAAGACTTACCTATTCCCTCATATCCCCTTCTCTCCAGTGGCCCCCAGAACGTCCAGTGGAACTTAATTGGGCACAGTTGACCTTTAGATACCTTGGGATCGATGTCTACCATACTTTGGATGATCTTTGGGAGGGCTCTGCGATCCCTTCAGGCGTGTCTCCTTCTGATGTTCCTTAGGGCTACCTAGTATGTCCAGGATCTCCATATCTAAGATGGGTATGCTCCCACGCCTATTGTATTGTTTCATTAATCTCACAATCACCAGGCCTGCTGGTTGGTTCCAACAGCTGAACTCCCCACTGAGAGATCTTATCTGGGACACAGGAAGGTGGAGAGTGTTCTTGGCAACCCTACAAAGACCCATGAAGGAAGGAGGCCTTGTGGTGTCACACTTTGTTATATTTCGGCCAAATTCTATGGGTCGCACAGTGGCTGGAAGGGAGGGGGCTGGCGGATATCGGCTCGACAGGGGAGAGGGCGGGTGCACCATGGTTGATGACCAAACTGCTTAATCCAGCGATTCTATAGGCGAGGAGTGTCCAGAACGGTGCACATCCCCCCGGTACTCACTAGTCTTGCCCCTGAAAGGACTACTGCATGATGACCCGATTTCAGTCTTTACACCTGAATAATTATCGGGAAGGACCAGGGAAGGCTTGGACGCAGTGGGAGACCTCTACCACCAGAATAGCCTGGTTCCCTTTGAGGACTTGGTGAAAGATGCTGGCCTCCCTTCAGGCCAGTTTTTCCAGTATGAAGCCCTAGTGTGAATATTTAGAGATTTATGGCGGGCCATTTGGTCAAGTGGCTATGCTGCTCTTTGTAGGAAGCAACCAGTAAGCCCTTGACAAAAATGCATGAACGCTGGGTGTTGGCACTGAAGAGGGAGCTTACAGACCCGGAATGGAACAAGGTCCTTGCTTATCCTAAAATAGTTTCACGCTCCACAAGGTTGAAATACACGCAGTTTAATTACTTGCACATGACTTGCATGATGCCCCACAGATTGCAGAATGCCTATGGTGGTGATGCCTGCAGTTGCCCCCGGTGTCACTGCGAAGATGCAGATTTTATACATATGACATGGGCATGTCCTGACCTGAGGCCGTTCTGGGTTGGAGAGGTGGAGGCGGTGGGTGTGATGCTGGGATGTACACTTTGCCCCATGATTAAGGTCTGCCTGCTGGGACTCTTTCCCCGTCCACCTAAGAGAGAAGTTAGGAATAAATTCATAGATCTGGCTCTAGCCCTTGTCAGACGAAGGATCACTACGGATTGGAAAGCCACTATTGGTCCAGAGATGGAACTCTGGAGATAGGATGTCACATTTTGTGCCGGGGCAGAGGGAAGGGCTTAGATCAGGGAAGAGGGGAAGGGCCTACGAAAGAGCTCAGCGGAGAGAAACTTTGGAGGTCTAGGAGCACCCGGAGAGGGAACAAGATGCCAGAGGCGGTGACCGAGCTAGGTCACCAAAAGGAACCTGAAGATCATTTACAGCCCAAGAACCAGGACAGATAGAGGGTACACACTAAAGATATTAAGAGATAGAAGGAAGGCCTCTGAGAGATGGGATGGACGGGCCAGTACCAAGATGGTATGCATGGGAAGTGGGTACCTCTGAGGGGTTTCTTTACAAGTGACAGGATCTATAGAGAGATTGAGAAGGCAGCCAGCTGAGCATAATATTCCTATGGATCTCCCTCTCTCCCACACTACTGGCCACTACGACACATGTCAGGAAAGGGTATTTCTTGGATACTGGGACACAACACACCACCCAGCATAAGTTAATTATTAGTTACCATTAGGAGGCATGATAAAGGAGATATCCCCGTTGGAGCTCCTATTTGAGATATGTTAGACCATAAACCATGCATAGAATCACTTACAGAATACTGATCTGGATACGAATCCAATTGACAAAGGGTGGACATAGTGGTAAGGAGCAAAACCTTGCCCGACACCGAATGCCTTTGTTTACTAACAGATGGGGAAAGCTATGAGATTCTCCCAGTTGACCCTACTCAGACATTCTAATAAATTAGAATCCTTAGTAGAAGAACTGATCCCGGACAGGAGTACCAAACATGAAGCAGAATTCTTGATTGCAAAAAAACCAAGATCCCCAAGGTTTTATACGCTTCCAAAGATTCACAACAATAGACTGCCCCCACCCGGCAGACCTATAATATTGGGGATTGGGTCACTCTGGGAACCTTTATCCCAGTTTTGTGACTCGTTTCTGAAATCAATAGTAAAAACGTCTATTTCATACCTGCGAGGTACTAAGGACTTCCTATGTCTTATCCAAGTCATGGAGCTTACCACACCTGATGACATGATACCGATGGATATCAAATCATTCTAAACAACTACTCCCCAAAAACGAAGTAGTGGAACACATTCTAGCAGAAAATGAGTGGTACTTCCTGACCCCTAGACACTTGGTCATGGAATGTACGGAATTGGCACTAACCGAGAACTTCTTTTGATTTGAGGGGGTGATATACCACCAAGTACAAGAAACTTCGCCCCCAGTATGGCTTGCCTGTATGTATATCAATTTGAGTCAGACCATAAATTCACCGAAGAAAATCCATACAAAGACCACATTAAATTGTGGTGTAGATACATCAATGATTTATTAATAGTATGGCATGGCAGTGAATAACTAGCTGTCGAATTTGCAGAATGGATCTGTACTAGAGACAGACACTTGAAATTCTCACACACTGTGTGTAAGAAAGAAGCAGTGTTTCTGGATCTTGTAATCACCATTGATCAGGAAGGCATTAGTACTAAGGTCTACAATAAGACAACAAATAAGAAAAGCCTACTCTTGTATGAGAGTTTCCATCCAAGAGCATTATGCCAAAACTTACTTGTGGGTCAATCTTTAAGAGTCAGACGAAATTGCTCCTTACATTTGACACACAGGCCAATACTTTGGAACAAAAACTGGTAGCCAATCAATATCACCAGGAAAGGCAGTGAAAAAGGCTAAGAAGAGAGCACAGAACAATAGGGAAGCATTGTTGGGAATTTATACGAAACTGAATACGGATAGAGTGGTGAGTGTGACCACATAAACTCCCATCACGCATAAAGTCCAAACCATTATCAAGAAAAAATGGAAGATATTAAATTGCGGAACTAAACAATGGTCTTACCCCCCCCCCCCCCCTCTTGTTTGCATTTAAAAGAAATACCAACCTCCGAGACAAACTGGTACACGCTTAGACACCACAGTCACAATACCCTTCACAGACAACACTGTGGGATACACAAGCTCCTGTGGGTCACTATGCATGTGGCAACTGTTCTCATGCCAGCTCATTAAAATAACAATATAGGTTGATATAACAACAGGAAGACCATGAGTTCTAAAACAATTGACCAATAGCCACAGCTTAAATGTTGTCCATTTGATTACCTGTCCTTATTTTATGTTGGAAGGACCCAAAAAAATTAAAAGTGTGACTTGATGAACACAGGAGTACAATACACTGCGAACGAAATAACACTAAACAGACACGCCATTACCTCGAGTTTAAACACAGAGATCTGGATCTCACATGGGTGGTCTTAGAAAAAGTAACCACCAACACCCCTGACTTCCAGAAGAAATTTCTGATTCGCTGGCAAAGATGGGTGTATTGCCTGAGGTCATGGGAAAAAGGATTTAACTATGAGAGTCCATGGTTACAACTCACTTGACTCATCTCAATACATGTGTGTATGTGTATATATATATATATATATATATATATGTATATATATATATATATATATATTGCCACAAATCCCTCAGAGAGGGAATTAGTCCGCACTCACAACGAGATTCTTCCCAAGTTACCTTTATTTGTCAAGGTTATTCAGCAAATTCAGGTTACAACACACCAACGCGTTTCACAACACACAGTTGCTTGTTCACCGTGAACAAGCAACTGTGTGTTGTGAAACGCGTTGGTGTGTTGTAACCTGAATTTGCTGAATAACCTTGACAAATAAAGGTAACTTGGGAAGAATCTCGTTGTGAGTGCGGACTAATTCCCTCTCTGAGGGATTTGTGGCAATATTTGGAAAGCGGGGCTCTGCTTAGTAGCCCGACACCGGTGGAGAGAGCGCCAGGGGACCACGAGAAATTGAGCCAGAATTGTGTTCGATATATATATATATATATATATATATATATATATATATATCAACTTATAACACCTTACTTCACACATGAAGGTCTGATCGATTAATTCAAAATAAAGGCTATTGTGGCTCTTGTATACATATATTGACTAAGATCGATATATTTGAAAAAAAATAATCAGTCCCTGAGATGAGCCACTTACGGTATATTCCGTTCTAGATCAGGCGTTCTGGTATTACTCCATTAATTTGTAAATTATTAATGGACATTGCGCTAGTACTGTGAATGTGATTCCAACATACGATCCCTGTTGGTTACTCGACTTCTCAGACCAATTGAACCGAGATTTAGCATGATTCTGGATGTCGGGTACCCACTGAAGCTGACGACACCCTCCCGATCATATCCCTCACCGAAGACCCCCACACCGCCAAAGCCAACCTTCACAGAGGTATGAAGGCCGTCGCCGAATGGATGAAGGACAGCAGACTGAAGCTGAACTCAGACAAGACGGAGGTCCTCATTCTCGGACCCACCCCATCAGCCTGGGACAACTCTTGGTGGCCCACATCGCTAGGCACAGCCCCGGAACCCACAGACCACGCACGCAACCTGGGGGTCATCCTCGACTCCACCCTCTCCATGACCAGGCAACGCAACGCCGTCTCCGCGTCCTGCTTCAACACCCTCCGCATGCTCCGCAGGATCTTCAAATGGATCCCTCCGGACACGAGTAAAACCGTCACCCAAGCCCTCATCACCAGCAGACTCGACTAGGGGAACGCCCTCTACTCAGGAACAACTACTCAGGAACAACCTTCACCATCATCTCCCCCCCCCTCCTCTCTACTAAATCGAGACGCTCTTTCAAACAGTAACTTATCCGTCAACATAGGGAAACCCTAATCACAGACATCTACCACTCGTCTGCAAATGGTCCGACCAAGATGGACCGTATATTCCATACTGAGAGACCTGATTGCTGGATCTCCGTGATCAGAACGCAACTATTTATCGCCAAAACCACATCCACTCCCCATAGTTGCAAACTTACCACTATACTCCCTTTTAGATCGGTCGGTAGAGGCTACACTACGGTGACCATCTACACCAACGGCACGGTCCTTATCCAGGCCAATAACGAGAACCTTGAAGCCTTCGACGTCCTTTTCCCCACATTAAGATCAACCTCCCCAACCCTCCCTCACCACGCCGCAACCCCCTCTCCGCCCTCCCTCACTACTAACAGAGAAGACTATGATCCTCTCCACCGTGATATCTTTCCTGCCTGCTACGTCCCCCCTCGCCCAGTTGTCTCACTACGGGCATTTACTACCAATCAGCCACAACAGGAAACTCCAACCCCTCCTTCAATCCCCTCTTCCAAAAGCCACACCTCCCCCAGTTACCGCCTCCCTCATCCCCCTACTGACAATACTTCCTCGCCTCCAGGAACTTCACGCCCCACGAACTTCATCCCAACTCAGTCACTCTAAGCCTCCCCCTGTCCCTTCCCCTCCTCGTCCTCCATCTTCAGTAACCCTCTTCCTCTCGAGTCTCATTCCTGCTCACAGTCACTCAAAGCCCTCCCCTGTCCTTTCCCCTCCCCTTCCCCCGCCTTCTCCCTTGATCCCTCAACCTGATCCCATCAACCGCACCCTGATCCCTCAACATGATCCCACGAGCCTCATCCCAGCTCAGTCATTCAAAGCCTCCCCCTGTCCCTTCCCCTCCCCTTCCTCCGCCTTCAGGAACCCCCCTCCCCTCGAGCCCCATCCCAGCTCACAGTCACTCAAAGTCCTCCCCTGCACCTTCCCCTCCCCTTCCCCCATCCTCTCCCCAGACCCCCCAACCCGAACCACAACACACCGGGCGCTACCCCAGATACCCCCATCCCCTCCCTCAACTCTGTGTCACAACGCCTCGCGGCTCTTGAAAACCAGATTGTCACAATCACCGAGGGCCTACTTGAGATCCTTTCTAACCTAGGTATAGCCCGCAGACCCTCCAAATGCCCCCCGCTGACGGCTCACTCCGGCAACGCTAACAGCTCTCCTAGGCCCACTGAAACCTCTTGTACCCAGCCTCACTATCCCCCCCTCAAGATCTCGGAATCCTGCCTACAGCAGACTGCAAAAACCGGAGACCCCTTCCCTAGGTCCAAGACTCATACTCCTTCCCACACTCCTCCAAACCCCCTATCAGACACAAAACACTTGACTTCAAGGCCTTTAAGATCAGCAGCACCTATGTCAGACAGCGAAGCAGCCCTACTAGCCGCCACATACAACACCCCCGCCTTAGATTCTCCCAAATCCAAAATCCAAGTAATCATAGGTCACCGGAAAGTCCCTCCTAGCACTAAACCTCAGAGATACCCGGTCCTCACCGCCATACCAAGGGAGATCAAAGATAAATCGGCCAGCAATCAGGAACAATTCTCCAACTGCTTGCTAATCAACTGTAGATCGGCCTCACTGCACGCAACAGAATTAGCTGAAGCCATCCTCACTCACGATATTGACATTGCGTTCCTCACAGAGACCCTGGCTAAATAAGATATCCCCTCCCTGCCTTGACTTGCTGGTACCACCTGGCTTCTCCCTCATTACCAAAGACAGGATAGAGCATAGGGGAGGAGGGGTGGCTATCATCCACAAGGACAGCCTGGACATCTCGGAAACCACCTCTTATGACTACGATTCATTCGAATGCCTATCCACCATCATCAAGACCAATGACAAAGACTCTCTACGGTGTCACCTGCTCTACCAACCCCAGGTAAAAACAACCCTTTTGGAGAACAACTTTCCGACCTGATTGCACAAGGCGCACTCAGCGACTCCAATAACCTAATTCTTGGGGATCTGAATCTTCGCTGGAATGAGACACACAATCCCATAATCCAATCGCTATCCAGCCTCCTTCATGATAACAACCTGCAACAACATTGCACCGAGGAGACCCACTACAAAGGAGCCACACTGGATGCTATCATCTCACAAAAGAAATTAATCACGATCAACCACATTCTTCCCGTTGACTGGTCAGAACACCACATGATCCTCTTTCATATCAATCACCCCATTACCTCACATAACCCCCCCCCAAGATTCCCCCAAATGGACAAGAAATTTCTCTCAAATACCCCTGGATATCCTGGATGATCAGTTAAGCTCTCTTCTTCCGGCCAACAAAGCGCACCTTTCCACCAATGAGCTCATCGACTGCTACAACTCCGAGCTAGTGTCCATACTCGACAAACTTGCGCCACTAAAGCTCAAAAGAAGCAGAGTTATCCCTTCCAGAACGTGGTTCAACGCTGAAAGGAGAACTCTAAGAGCCAAGGAAAGAAAGTGGAGAAACAACCCAACGGCCATCCTTTGTGATCAACTGAAAGCAGCCCGAAGGAAATACAATAACCACATCAAAAACAAAAAATCCAGCTTCTTCCGCGAGGCACTGGACAAAGCAAAAATAGACCGAAGGAACTTTACAACATCATCAGGCAACAAACGTCCAAACCATTGTCTTTGTCTGTGCTAGCGTCCAAAGATCTTTGCGACAATTTCGCCCACTTCTTCAACGAAAAGATCACAAAAATTGAACTTTCACTTGACCCCAACAATTCACACCCCAAAAAGACCAGTTCGGCTGCTCCACAGGCTCTCTCCCCCGGCTCATTGAGCACTCCCTGGCTTAGCTTCCGCCCCGTCCCAGACGCAGAGATAATTTCGCTGATCTCGTCCTCCAAACCATCAGCTCATATCTCTGACCCCATCCCTCCCTCACTAATCATGAAAATGAAACACTCTCTTGCACCTATATGGGGCAACATCATAAACAGCCCCCTAAAAAACGGAGTGGTCCCTGACTGCCTAAAAATTGGGCAAGTTACCATCCTGCTGAAAAAAACAGGTATTGACTCAACAGACCTGAGCAACTTCAGACCTATATCTAACCTCCCTCTACTAGCCAAAACATTGGAACGCTGTGTCCTCCTGCAACTGACTCATCATCTGGACAACATCAATCTCCTAGACCCCTCCAGTCCGGCTTCGGACAAGGATGCAGCACAGAAACAGCGATGCTGAATATCATAGATGATATCCACGGATCTCTGGATTCAGACAAATGCTGCCTCCTCATTCTCCTTGACCTTTCTGCAGCATTGGATACGGTGGATCGCAAACTCCTCACCAAGGCTCTTCAAGAAAGAGCTGGCCTCGGCGAAGTAGTTCTCAAATGGTTCTCCTCATTCATACACAACCGAATACAAATAATAAAAATCAAGAATTTCACCTCCGAAATCCAACAGGTCAATAAGGGCGTCCCCCAAGGTTCGGTGCTCTCGCCTCAGCTTTTTAACATCTATATGGAACCACTCGCCAAGCTACTCAGAAAAGCCAACATCCGCTTTGACCTCTAGGCGGACGATACACAAATCTATCTGGAAACTTCCTCTCTCACTGACATACATAGACTAAATGATGTCCTGAAAGATGTTCAACAATGGCTGACAAACAATCACTTGAAACTGAATCCAGACAAAACTGAGACACTCCTCATCTCGAACAAGGAAGACAACCCTCAAATCACCGAATGGCTAAAAGCAATCGATGCGCTTAAAGGAAATCTTACTCTAGCCGACTCTGTTAAATCTCTTGGCACCATCATAGATCCCAAACTAAACATGGTAAAACACATCAAGAATGCAGCCAAAGGTGCTTTCTTTAACCTCAGACTGTTGAACAAGATCAAACCCTACATTCCTAACAAGGATTTCAAACTGGCTCTCAATCTCTGGTACTGTCAAGACTAGACTATGGGAACGCAATCCTAACAGGCATCCCGAAATCGAACTTGGCACCAATCAAAACAGCACTACATGCTGCTGCTAGAATGATTACCGGCATCAAAAAATCGGATCACATTTCCCCAGCACTCAAGGAACTCAAATGGCTCCCAGTAGAAATGCGTAGTAACTTCAGAATGGCCTGCCTAACCCACAAAGCCCTCCATACCGGCAAACCCGAATACCTGGCAAATAAACTCAAAAAAGCAGGCCAAGCCAGGAATCTGAGAAGCTCCAACTCCTTCCTGCTCATCCTACCCAAAACCAGAAAGAAAAGAACAGCGGACTGCTCCTTCACTGGAAACGCCCCCAAAATCTGGAACTCCATCCCCCCGCACATCAGAACTATTCCTTCTTTTGTGGAATTCAAAAGGCAACTCAAATCCTTGTTCCTGATCCGCTCCTTTGGCTGTGGATAACCGGGTCAGCAAGCAACCCCTGAACTATGTGACTACAGTGAATCCCATAACCAAAGAAGCTCGGCAACTCACCCTTGTTCCGCTTACAATGTCACTCATCGAATGCTTATACCTTACTTATGTTATGTTCATGTTTATGTTATGCATATGTTTATACAGATTTTTGTCATTCTATTACTGTAAAGCGCTCTGCTACCTCCGGGTCTTGACAGCGCTATAGAAAACTTCCTAAATAAATAAAATAAATAAATAAATAAACTACCAAGCTCCTGAGACGACTTCAACGAATCCAGAACGCCTCGGCACGACTGATCCTCGATGTCCCCCGTCCTAGCCACATCACACCCCACCTCAGACGCCTGCACTGGCTCCCCATCAACAAGACGATCACCTTCAAACTCCTCATCCACGCACACAAAGCACTACACAACACCGGACCCACATACCTCAACATCCGTCTCAGCTTCCACACCCCCACCCGAAACCTCCGCTCAGCCAACCTCGCCACAGTACCTCGTATCCTGGAAAACCACCGCCGGCAGCAGATTCTTCTCCTACCTCGCCGCCAAAACCTGGAACACTCTCCCCACAAGCCTACGACAGACTCAGGACCTGCTGGCCTTCAGTGAACTCCTCAAGACCTGGCTCTTCGATCAGTAGCGGCCCCCCTCCCCCCCAGCGCCTTGAGTCCTCACGGGCTTTATAAATGCAGTGATTGATTGATTGACTGGCTTTGAGTCACATGACATATTGACACAGTGATGGCCCCTTATGGAGGTAGCTCTGGTTTCAGGAATGACAGGTCCTCCCCTCACAGGTGCTACCGATTACCTGCTAATTGCAAGTCTCTGCCAGCATAAAACCGCTCTCCCCACTCCACTCCACACACATTGGGAGGAAGGAGCAGATGCATCTAGGCTTGCTGTAAGGGACGCACCTTGACGAAGTAAGAGATTGGTTGATCAGAGGGACACAAATCCCTGGATATGTATGAATGTGGATGAACGTGTATGCTGCACACTAAAAGCTTTATCTCTCCTTTTCATTACTCTTTAGAGTGTGACTACAGGGGTCCCTGTGCCCTTCTTCCATGGGGCGTAGAAAATCCATCACTGGGGTTAGATCGTGAGCTGGTCTTGCAACTGGAATAATGACATGATTTTACCTCGCGTGTGAAGTGCCACAAAACCCCGAAGCAAGCACGTTTTGCATGCTTTTAAGTATACAAGCATTGTGATGCAATCCCTACATGTAGAATATTGAATGGTAAGTATATTATTGTCTATCCACAGGTATTGGAAAGCGATATTAGTTAAGAGGTAGACACAGGTCACTTTGGTTTGGATGCAAAGCACATGCCTCATTAGGATTCCATATGCCCGTCCTGAGAAAAGCCACAGACTCAATTGAGCCACAAGAAAGAAACATGTTAACGGTAACAGTGGTGATGGAGGACAAATTCCTCTTATCTCCATAATAGATTTTAATAAACAAGTGTCACGTCTCGCGAATAAATAGTTTTGGAATGCCACATTGATTTTTAACACATTTCTGTCACGGATCCATTCTTAATTAGAAGTGCCTCCCTGACTCCAGGTGTATGCCTGCTCTCCATCAAACTGAGTTTTTGGAGAGAGAAGATTGTCCTATGATGAAGCATGACACCTGGTGATGTGGGAGGACAATCCGTTACATTTTTTTGTATGCCTACCAACTGTACTGAGTAGCATTAGGAGGGATACATCACATATCTCTATAAATTGTCAAATTCTCTGCGAGCTTATTTTGTGTGCATATGTTGTGTTGGGAGGCCAGCTCACACTTGTGACCCCAGAGCCTCTAGTTCCCTTGGGAGTGTGTTTATATTATGGTTATATAATAAGACACATCAGGGGTTGAACTAAACAGTGGTACTTCCTAGCATAGCAAGGATAATAATCAAAAATGGATAATGATCCAATAAACAAAGACTAGATATGTAATCAAACGTGAGCCTGAACAGTGGAGAATGTAGAATGGTTCATAACGTTATGTAAATATAAAGTGTCACAGGAACTTCTGAGATCGTGAATGCTCCAGAAAACAGATAATTTCTAATTTATCATTGAGACCATTAGGCAAAAGACTATCCAGGTGCTTGATCCAAAACGTCTCCCCTTGGGATAGATGACTCTAATGCTTTCCAATATGGTGAACTGAAGTTGTGCTATGTGTGATTACGGTTCAACCAATGTACAACTAGGCTTGAGTTCTTGTTTTTGTTTCTAATCATACTTTTATGTATGGTGATTCACCACAAACATGCATTGGATTTGTTAACTACAGGTGATGATATACTGTGCTGGGTGAAACTATCAAATTCCTTTTATGTGTGTTTCTTCTTTACACACAATCGGGACTTGGTGGTCTGTTGTCTGTCTATCATTGTTTGCTGAACCAGCACGTGACTCAGCTTATTTTTTAATTGTTTAATTGATCACTGTATTTACAGAGTCACAGTGGATTAGATTGCAGCACCTCGCACACTCATCAGTCATACTTTTAAAGTAACCTGTCACTCTCACTTCCAGACTTAGACGGAGTCTACAATCATTTGTCATTAAACTCTGGGTTTCACTTTGGTTCTTTTATTTGTTAGACCAATTTGTTGACCAAACTTTTCAGCTAGGGTGACTGTGCAAGTCTGATTCGCACGCTGCCACCAGGCACGTCGAGGAATATCCAGTTCACTGTTGCCTCAGGTACTCTTTTATTTGTTTGTATCACACAGTGTTGTGTTTCGGTATGTAATATCAAATAAATTTAGCAATTGAGTCTTACAGTTAACTGTTGTTTCCCAAGGATCAGCATTGGTTGAACATCAACTACGTTGTTTATTGTGGACAGGATAGTTCCCGATACAGGTTGCATGTTGAGAGAAAGTGAATTATTGGTGAATTTGTTCACACCAAGGTGCATGTTGGGCATGGTAGTTTTGAGGCTGATCTGCTTTACGCGCACGTTTTCATTTAGTTGGTCATAAATAGTCACAACCGCATGCCTGTGGTCTCTTTGCTGCATTCTTTCATATTCGGGTCTCACAATATGCAGGTGGGTTGATTGGTAGGGTGATTGCATGGTTCTGCACTGGACATATCCATTTCTTTTAGACATTTAGTTTCCATCCTCACTGCTGCGTGGTGGATAACAATCGCGTGCGATTTCATCTTTTTGCTGCTTTTGATAAGTGCTCCCCCTGGTTTGCTTGTTACCTTGTGCCTCCAGAATGTTATTCTTTTTCATAGCAGGATATCTTGGATAAAAGTTGTTTACTATGATGTTTTTGTTCACTTATAGTTACCCCTGACGAATGGAAATTTCACCTGAAATGCATTTGGTCTCAACAGAATCACACTCAATCAAGGCATTTATAGAGCGCACTACTCACCCGTAGGGTCTCAAGGCACTCAAGGCACTAGAATTGTCCATTGTAATTCAACACAATTTTTCATCTTTGTGGATTAACACTTGTATCAAATATTTGAAATCTGCATATTTTTTTTAACAATTCTTTTTATTGAAACAAGGCATCAATAAAAGACACAGTACAGAAGAGTCATGTCATAGCCAATATAACACCTTCAGGGATACAGGAAACAAGAAAACATATATGTCAGAAACCTTACGGGGATGGGTGTACATCAAAAACAGCATCCCTAGGTGGCACACAAATCTCTCCTCTATATTTATTCCAAGGTCCCCATATTGAAGCCCACTTTCGAGGGCGGCCTCTTGCCATGAAAACAGTCTTCTCCCGAAACATACTCCAATCTAAGTTATTTTTCCAGATCTCAAGGGTGGGAGGCTGTTCGGATCCCCACTGCTGGGCAATATTTCTTTTCACTATCATGAAACTTAATGTGGCCCACTGTGTCTGTGCAGAGTTAAGGTCGGTAGGTTCCCATATGTTAAGGAGGCATCTCCTCGCCTCTGGTAGCAAGGAGACCCCAAGACCTTGTATATAGTGTTGTGAATCTTGCGCCAGTACTCAGTGATATATCGACACTCCCAGATGATATGGAGGAACGTCCCAACAAGACCACACTTCTGTCTACACAATCCGGTATCAAACAAACCCATCTGTACAAGGCGGGCCCCGTGACATTGACCCTGTGTAGTATTTTTAGCTGAACGAGCCGCAGCCGTGCAGGAATGGCAACCACTTTAGGAGAGGACACAGCCGATTGCCAGTTCTCATCATCCAGTTCTATTCCGTCTCGCACCACTTATCCCTCAACTCCCTAAGTAGATCCGCCCTGTGATTAATTGGCTTCCTATAGATCAGGGAGATCGTTTTTTTGGGGAGGTGACCAGCTAAAATTCTATCCTTGAGAGGCGAGATCTCCGGAAGTTCTGCGTCCACAGGCAGGGCCGCCTGTAGTGAGTGTCGAAATTGCGCATATTGAAAGTACTAAGATCTCGTCAGCACAAATTCAGCCTGCATTTCCTCAAATGATTTAATCCTCCCCTTGCCCCAGATATCTTTAATGGTGGAGATCCCTATCAGGCCCCACTTACCAAACCCTCTCGTCTTCCAAAGCTTACCCAGCCGCTCCGAATCAAAAAGTGGGGTAGCTAGCGTCAGTTTGTCCCTCCATCCCAAAGAACTCGTGGCATCGTGCCAGATCCGAACAGCATGCTTAGTTGGCCCTGTCAAGTCCAACTTCGTTGCCTTAGAGTACAGTGCCCTATTGTAACTACCTCAAGGGAGGAGCCATTTATCCATGACGTAGCCGGGATCGGCGACGGGGCCATATGTTCCATGATTAATCGCGGCCAACTGGGAAGCCCAATAGTACCGTTTAATATCTGGGAGGGCAATGCCTCCATCATACCAGGGGAGCGCCAGCTTAGCTAAAGCGATACGGGGTCTGCCCTCCCATAAAAGACTATGCTGCAACCCTTCCACCTCACGGAAATAACTGTCCGGCACTACATCTAGGGTATTCTGAAGGGCATAAAGGAAACGAGGCAGAGACATCATTTTAAAAAGAGCCGCTCGCCCCAACAAAGAGTGTGGAAGTTTCCTCCAGTTAGCAATGTCACTCCCAAGCCTCTGCAAAGGGGGAAGGAGATTCTTGGCATACCGAACTGCTGGTTCAAGAGAGATGAAAATCCCCAAATACTTGAACCTGTTCGTATTAATTTGGATGGGACAGTTTCGCGGAGGGACTGGGGGCTCTCCCCTAAGAACAAATAACAAAGATTTCCCCCAATTAATGGAGAGCCCGGATTTCCTACCAAAAGAGGCCAGGACGTCGCACACGACAATGAGGGACTTCCGGGGAGAGGTCAAATAAAGCAGAATATCGTCCGCGTTCAAGGAAACTCGGTCCTCCCAATCAGGGGACCACCGAATGGCCCGGATAGAAGGCTCCCAGCGCAACCAAACCGCTAGGGGTTCCAGGGCCAGCGAGAAAAGAACGGGAGAAAGAGGGCAGCCCTGCCGAGTGCCCCGACCAAGACGAAAGGATTCTGAGACCGGATTATTAACGACTATTTGGGCGAGTGGCTCAGTGTACAGTAAGCGCACCCAGCCAATAAAGTCAGGGCCAAATCCAAATTTAGTCAGGACCGCCCACAAATAGGACCATTCTACGGTATTAAAAGCCATGGTTGCATCAAGTGAAGCAATTACGGTTGGTTCCTGCAGAGTGTGGGCCCTGGCTATCACGCCATGCAACCTGTGTAAATTCAGGGCCGTATTTCTATGGGGAATAAAACCCGATTGATCTGGATGGATCAGTCCGCTGACCACTTTCACCAGCCTATTAGAGAGAAGCTTGGCCAGAATGTTGGGCTCAGCATTCAATAAAGAAATAGGCCTATAAGAGGCACAGTTAGTCTTGGGTTCACCCACCTTATGGATCACCACCACTGATGCAACTCTCTGATCACTGGGCAAGATCCCTTTTTCCCCGACCCCGACAAACATACCTTTAAGGTAGGGAGCCAGCTTATTGGGTCTGAGCTTGTAGAGTTCAATTGGGAGCCCATTGGGTCCCAGCGTCTTACCCGAGTTCAAGGAGCGAATAGCTTGGGCTATTTCATCCGCTGTTAAGGCACTATCCATAAAATTGCAGTCTTCACTGGATAGACGAGGGAGAGCTGTATGTCATGAAGCAGCAAATGAGAGTCCTCCTCCGGTCGATCTGAGACCGAGGTATAAACTGTTTGAAAGTATGCCACAAAGCTATCGACGATACTCTGTGGATCTGTAAGCAACACTCCCTCCTCTGTAACAAGCCCAGTCCTTTTTGTCCAACCAAGCAATAAGTTTCCCAGCCTTATCCCCGAGGTTGTAAAGCCTGCCCTGCTGCTCCCTTCCAAGAGCCCTAGCACTATCAGTGACCAGTGATTTATAATCATACTGCTTAAGGCTCTTAAAGATGTAATTTAGCCTGCGTTACCTCCTGTTCCAGTTCCCCCTCCAGACTACCAATTTCAGTCTCTGCATCAACAACCTCTCTATTCCTTTCTTTTTTTGTTCCAGCTATCAGTGACAGAGCCTGACCCCTGATGACCATTTTGAAGGCTTCCCAGAGAGACATGGAGGAGGACACCGATCCTTCATTATCCATAAAAAAATCATCTAGAGCCTTGATATGAGGTCCTTGCGAAGTTTGGGGTTACGTAGATACCCGGGGTTAATGGGGGCTACCCTACCTGCCCTTCCCAAAGCGATACAAAGCCGGAACCAAAGCGGGGAATGATCAGAGCTACCCCTGGCAAGATGAACAGCTTCAGTGACGTAAAATGTGTATTGCTTCTGATCAGGGTGGAGCAATCTCCAGCCATCCACTAAACCCATTGCGTCAATAAAGTCAGGTAGCCATCGCTTGGCGCGCCCCATATCCTGGAGGGGTTGTCTATCCATTGCTCCAGAAACAACTGCGTTGAAGTTAACCCCCAAGATCAAGAGCCCAACCGGCAGTTCGAGCAGAAGCTTTCCCAAATCCGCGTATGAAGTGGACTGCATACCCGGGGGGACATAGACAGACAAGAGGGTGAGAACATGCCCTTCCCAACGACCTGTAATGCCAACATATCTGCCCCTATCATCTTCCCACGTGGAATCAATCACCAAAGGGAGCGCCTTCCGAGTTAGGATGCCAACCTGGAACCAGATGTGAATTCCGCATGGGCCACCAAATTGTACCCCATTCTGTGCATCGTCTTACTTGAATTACCAACTAAATGTGTTTCTTGAAGCAAAACCACATCCGGCGCCTGGCGTTTAAGATACTGAAGAACCACACTACGTTTAATTTAGTCACCCAACCCATTCACATTCCAACTCAAAACCTTCAGTTCCCATCATCATGTATGAAAAGGAGGTGACAATCCTCTGTCTGCTGCATGCTAATCAAGTACAATATGCTGATGCCATCAACAATCCACACAACTGGTGAAACAAACTACCCACCCCAACTCCCCCCCCACCCCGCTGCCCTGCCCATTAGGCGTAAAACTGGCCATTGAAAACTGCAGAGTGCCTGTCGCCCCTAAAGAATGAACAATAAAGTAAGCTCAGGTTGTTAAAGTCCATGAGCCCCGGTCAGCGCCCAGTCTACATGATGAATAGTCCGGATGAACATCAATTAGACAGTTCTACGACCCCTCGCACCCCTCAACTCAAATTAGAAACACATTTCACTCCCCCCTCCAAACACCCCCCCCAACCCCAAAAAACCCCACACCCCCCGGAACAAGTCAAGACCCAACTGGCCGCCACTTCAGGAAGGATAAGTGTCCGTACTACCACCGCCACCATTGTCCGCCGGGGCCTGAGATCCCGGGCACTCGAGCCACTCCATGACCGCCTCCGGTTGATCAAAAAACCAAGCTCGGCCCTCCGCTTCCATCCTGAGACGGGCCGGGAACAACATCGAGTACTTCATGCCCCTCTCCCTCAGATCCTGCTTGACAGACAGAAATGATTTGCTTTGTTTTTGCACTCTTTGTGTGAAATCTGGGAAAAAGGAAATGGTGGCATTATCATATGGAAGGGGTGCATTAGTCCTCGAGGCCTGGAGAATGGCATCCCTGTCCCGATAGTTGAGGATACGGGCCAACATAGGCTGCAGGGGAGCACCCGGTCTGGGACGCCCGCCCGGGACCCTGTGTGCCCGCTCGATAACAAAAAACTTACTGAGGCCCTTTGGTTGCAGATGTTTGAGGATAAGGTCCTCAACAAAGAGATCGGGGCTGGACCCTCTGATTTTTCCGGGACACCTAAAATTTGTAAGTTATTACGGCGGAGACGCCCTTCGTAATCATCCAGTTTAAGGTCAAATGCAGTCCGGGAGTCCCGCAATTCCTTGACTTCCATTTGCAATTGGGAAACATCATCCACCAGGCTGGAAGTTGTGAGCTCAACCTGCTTCACCTTTTCATTTAGTTTCCCCATGTACGCCAGAATCAAATTGATGTCAATGGCCATTGAGTCCATCTTATGCTCCAGGAAAGTTTTAACCCCAGTGATAGCATCCATGAGGTCTTTTAAGGAGGGCTCGGGTTCTTCCCCCGGCAGGGCACCCTTCACAGAATCCTCGGAGAGTCGACCCTTCTGCGAATCTTTGGCCACTGTGTAGCGATCTAGTTTGTTGACTTGGACCGATTTGGGGCCCTTAGTCCCAGTGCCTTTCACGCGCTCCATCTTCAACACAGCCGTGTTCATTAGGGGTCAGATTTAGTAACGACCAAGTGGCGTGCCCTATCGTTCCAAAAGCACAGGCAAAAACAGGGAGCGTCTTCACCAGGGTGAGCTAAAAAAAATCAGGCTATGAAGGAGTCTACTAAACAGGCCACTGCAGTCGCGCACTACCGTAGATGCGGTCCTCACCTCTCAACAGGCACCAAAAGGCATCCCCTACCATGGCTCCCAAAAGGCCCTCAGGCTTTTCTATTGCTACCCAACAGCCACTCACTCCTCACCCCCACCTCCGGGTAAGCACCGGACGCTCCACAGTAGATCCAGGCCCCCCCAAGGCATTTCACGAACACAAACAGTGCCTGGGCGAGGGGAGGCCCTCAACCAACAGAGTCGCCGCCAGACCAGCCACCGAGTTGCTGCACGCAGGGGGCAATGTAGTTCAGGTATTAGCCTCAGCATACACTGGCATTAGGACAAGCCTCATCACCAGCAGTCTTGCTGACTGATCCTGCATATATCTAGAGTGGGGGGCCTCCTGGGACGCAGAGCGGCCGACGACATTCATTTGGGGCGAAGGGGGGGGAGAAACAGAAAGAGAGAGCCACAGTACTTAAGGAGGAGACATATTGTTATGTTGATAAATAAACTGCATGAGAGCTCTACCACTCTTGTTTAAAAAATGTGTATATGCATTGAACATTGTATGAGTTTTTGATAAACTTCACAATCATCGGGCATTCTGGGTCTAGTTCACATTCGGGTTTTCTAACTCAATTTTGACATGAGCACAGGCAGGACTCTTTTCCGAACTGCACACGCACTTTGTTCCTATCTCCTTCCAAGTTAATGCACCGTAGTTGTTCAATGAATGTGCTTGGTGTTTTCGAGTGTCCGTTAGTGTGGGCAGTGGTGTGGAGTCTAACCGGGCTTACTAACCGTTACGCTGTTAACTGCTGCCCGCGCGGGCTTTCTGTTTTTAGAGTATGAGTTCTATGTTTACGCTCGGCCGGCCGTTGTCAAATGCCTGCACCCGGTGTTCGCATCTCACCTTAATCCCAGCTCATAGAGACTTGAATCTGCTACGCGAAGCCGCTCCACTCGCTACAACGATGTTCATTCGAACGCGAGTTTCGCGCATGCGTACAACAAAGGTGTATCAACTTTTTTTAAAGCTGCTTAAGACGAACTTTATTTACGCGCTGAGCGCTGTAACTTGTCACGCTAACCTCAGCGCGTTAATAAAGTTCATCTTAAGCAGCTTTAAAAAAAGTCTATGTACTTTTGGAAATTTTTTTTGTCGTTGTAGATGTGTGTATTTGTGAAGGTATTCTGCAGTTGTGTGACAATATTGGTGTGGGTGTGTGTTGGTTGATGCATTTTATGGTGGATGTGTTTTGTGCTGCTTGATGGTTTTAGAGTGTATGGTTGTATTTAATACTGGGATTGTGGTCATATGACTGAAGTTATGGATACGAGATGGTTGTATGAATGCAGGAGAAATAAGGTACTTATTGTAACAAATAGGTTGCATCCTGCTACCTATTTGTTACAGTATGGTGGGGAGCAGCCATGTTTTGCTCTGGGTAGACAGTTTTTTTTCTCTAATTCAATGAGCAAAGTGGTACACTGAGCAGTGTGGATGGCATACATTACAGTGCGTGTTATGTGAAATGCATAGTATAACTAGCTAATTTTTTATTTTTTATTTTGTATTTACAGAACCTTATCTAACATTCAACAGTTTTGCCAATTTTTTTTATTTGTTTTCTCTCAGTAAATTAGGTTTGGCTGTGCTGGGCAGAGGCTGAACAATGGGGCCTGGCCTTCAGCTAGGCTCTTTGCATAACAATTGTGGGCAGACAACCCCGACTGTGTCCAACCTTTTGGCATTGCAATACTGGCACTGGCTGCAGAGACCTCCATTGACAGGTAGAAAAAGCCCACTGTGCCTAAGAGGAATGTGGCTGCAAGCCTTGACCTTTGGCCAGGTCTTGCACCCAACCTCCTATAAATCGAGGGCTAAACCCTTTTTCAAACCGTCTCTTTAATGCTAGCACACAAGAAATTACATAAATCACACATGGTTTGCTGCAGGTTTATTTCATAAATGAAATATGCCAACGCGGGTGATCCAAGGGCAGGCAGCAATGAGCAGCCTGAGCTGCCCACCTGCCTGATGCGTTAAACTTCACCGTGGGCCATCTCATTCAGTGATACAATTTTATTTGGGGAGTTTTCTCCCTTAAATACTATGGGCCCCCCACCCAGAATTATTACTCCTGTCTTTTTAGGGGCGGAGCATCAACAGGCAAGCACCCATTTGCTCAGGCCTGAAACCGCCCAAAGGACTAATGGGGTGCCGTCGCTTATATCTCAGGGTTTGCTGTAAAGACTCCTGGGATTAGGCATAGACCACCCCCCCAGCTATGATCCCCTGGGATAGTACCGTTATATGCCAAACTGCCTCTGGATCACCCTGTAACTCAAGGAAACCGTTAATATGCTCAATAGGAAGCCACTTCCGCTGCTGGGACGCTAGATATGGGATAGTGTGGATGACATTGTGTCCAGCGTTGAACAAAAAGGGCCGCAACTGTGTGAGGCGAAATAAGTACCTGGACCCAGCGCACCAGACACCTTAAATGACACGAGAGCACGCTGGAAATGAGTGAATTCACCAGGGGGTCCAGACGGACATGATGGTGAGTGTGCCCAATGCGGCACTAAGGGGCTGCCCTCTTAGGAGGGAACACTGTGTGCACTGTGGGCAGCTGCATAGTGCTGATTTCGGCAACCCTCCCCTGCAAACAATGGTAACTACTTACTTAGTACGTGAGAAATTAAATAAATCACACAGCACATGGTTTGGTGGAAAACAGTTTGCTGCAGGTTTATTTCATAAATGAAATACCCCAACATAGTGGGTTAACTTACGCATGATCCAAGGACAGGCAGCGATGTGTAACCCAAGCTGCCCACTTGCCTGTTGAAATGAAATGAAATGAGGATTTGTAGAGCGCGTTGGCTACCCAGGGGCGTCCCAGCGCTATAGGGAGCTTGAGCTGATTCAGAGAGGCGGGAGGGGGAGGTGGAGTGAGGTTTTAGGCCGAAGTTTTGCTGAATAGCCAGGTTTTGAGAGTTTTCCGGAAGGTGAGGAGGTTAGGTTCGGATCTGATGTGGAGAGGGAGGGAGTTCCAGATCCTAGCTAGATTGTAGGAGAGCGATCGACCACCACATATGGCCTTCCTGATGCGTGGTACTGAGGCGAGGTGGGAGGTCGCGGATCTGAGAGAACGGGTGGGCTGATATGCTTTCACAAGGGGAGAGTTGATGGGGGGGGGGGCCTGTTCCCCAGTAAGAGCGATGTGCAATGCACATGCTCTTAAATTCGATTCTGGCTCTCACCGGGAGCCAGTGAAGGTCTCTCAGTCTGGTTCTTACTGAGGTTCGGCGAGGAATGTTCAGGAGGATTCTTGCCGCACAGTTTTGGATAACCTGGAGTCTGTTGAGTGTGAATTGGGGAGCTCCAAGGTACAGAGCGTTACCACAATCGAGGCGGGAGAGGATCAATCCTTGAACTATAATTCGTCTCGAGTGGAATGGGAGGAGGGGAAGAATTTTTCGAAGCAGTCTCATCAACCCAAAGCAAGTGGCAGCTAGCTTGGAAGCCTGATGGTTGAAGGAGAGGGTGTGGTCAAGCCAGATGCCCAGGCTTTTGATTTGCTCCTTGGGTTGCGGGGGATTGCCTAAACAGAGAGGCCAGATGGGGTCGATGGTTTTTGCGATGTTGTTTCCAAGGAGCATTATCTCTGTTTTATCCCCGTTAAGTTTGAGACAGGAGCCGGACATCCAGGTGGCGACTGCTTCCAGGCATTTGTGTAGGCTGTGATGAGAGTTTAGAGGGGGGTCCAATGATACCACTAGCTGCGTGTCGTCCGCGTAAGAGACGATCTTCACACCAAATGGGCGGACGACATCAGCTAGGGGACGCAGATAGACATTAAAAAGGGTGGGGCTCAGGGAGGAGCCCTGAGGTACTCCACAATTAAGAGGTCTACTGGCAGAGGAGAAGTCCTTCTCAAAAACCCTGAAGGATCTGTCAGTCAGGAAAGATCTCATCCAACTGAGAGCGGTCCCCGACAGTCCTATTCCCTCAAGACGATGGAGTAGGATATTATGATTAACAGTGTCGAAGGCGGCACTTAGGTCGAGTAGGACGATGGCCGTGGATCCACCATCGTCCAGGATCCTTCGTGCCTCCTCCGTCACCGCAATCAGTGCCGTCTCCGTTCCGTGACGGGGCCTAAAGCCGGTCTGGGAGAGATCTAGGATGTTATTGATTTCTAGGAAGTCCGTGAGAACGGAGTTGACATGCTTCTCAAGGAGTTTGCTGAGCCATGGTAAGAGGGAGATGGGGCGGTAGTTAGCCGGGTTGGATTGGTCAAGATTAGGTTTTTTTTAACAGGGCTCTGACCATTGCTCTTTTCCATAAAAGAGGGACGATCCCAGTTTGGAGAGAGGAATTGAGTAGGTCTAAGATGGTGGGCGAGATCAGATGAGTGATCTGGGTGAGAGTACTCTGGGGTGCTGGGTCAGTGGGTGATCCAGATTTAACCTGTCCCATAAGTTTCTCCAACTTGGTAAGGTCTAAAGGGGGAAAGCTGTTGAGATCGTGGGAAGGGACTGTCATACACCTGTGTTGGTGAGATCTGTGGGTAGAGTGACGGGGTGGGGAAAAAAGAGTTAATGGTTTCTATTTTCTGGTGGAAGAACTCAGCTATTTCCTCACAGTGGGTCTGAGTGTTGTTATGGTGCTTCGATGGTTCTGAAAGTTGCAGCAGGGTTTTGGCTATTTGATAGATCTCTTTCGGTTTAGAAGCTGCATTCTCGATCTTGAGTTCGAAGTATTTAGCCTGAGCTAGATGAATTTCCATTTTGTAGTTTTTAATTGCTGTTCTGTAGCTAGTTTTGTGTGATGGGAGGTAACTGAGGCGCCATTTCCTCTCCAGTCATTTACATACACGTTTAGCCTCTCGTAGTTCATTTGTGTACCACGGGGCTGTAGGATTGCCCCGCTTGGGGTGGGAGTTTTTTAGCGGTAAAACTGTATCAAGGGAGCAGGTGATCCATAGGTTATAGGTATCATTGTCTTGGGTGGGGATGGATGTGGTAGTGGGTTTGGTACCTTGTAGGAAATCCTCCCACTCAGATAAGTGGAGTTTAGACCAATTTTGTGATCGTTGTGCCATCGGGGGTTTGGGGGGGGGGGGGGGGTGAGCGGGCAGGGTCCAGGTGAGCGGGATGAGGAAGTGGTCGGACCAGAGAAGGGGAGACGAGTTTCCGATGTGAAAGTTATTACAGTTGCTGAAGACAGGGTCCAGAAGATGACCCTTTAGGTGGGTGGGCCCAGTGACACGTTGGTGTAGTTTAAGGGCGCTTAAGCCTAAGGATAGTTCCCTTGCTATAGAGTCATTTGGGTCATCCAAATGGATGTTAAGGTCACCCAGAATTGTGAAATTGGCAGCGCCAACTGCAAGATTTGCCGCTATGGAGGTGAGATCTGTTAAAAACTGCTTTTGTGGTCCAGGAGGACGATATATAAGCATACCTGAAAAGGTATGTGTGGCACTTAATTTTATGAAAAAGGGAAGGCATTCGCAGTCAGGGAAGTCTACAGGGGTACTGGTGACGATATAGTCTGATTTATAGATTATAGCTAGACCACCGCCGATGCCCTTTTTTCGGTCGAGGCGGAGTATTTGGTAGCCAGGTGGAAGTGCTTGTACCAGGTCAGGTTCTGAGTGTTCCTGTAACCAGGTCTCTGTCGCAAAAAAGACGTCTGGGCTTCTCTCTTCTAATAATAGAGAGATTTCCGCAGAGTGTTTAGGGAGTGAACGACAGTTAAGCAGCAGCATAGAGAATGATGTGGGATTCTTTATACCATGAGAGAAACAAAAAACGCACTGATTACAGGCGGAGTGTTGGGTAGAGGGGTCCCATGTGTGTAGACTGGATAGCCCAACTGTTTGGTTTAGTTGGCGCAGGGACTGCGGGTGATAGGTTATGGGATGGCATGATGATTGGCCAGGGGGAGCGGCCCCTGGTCCCGGTCTGTCGCGGACGGGCGCAGACGGGTTTGCCTTCGGCGCGCAAACGCCGCGCCCGCTGCGCGACCGGGGGATGCACATGATTTATACTGTGCTAATGGATGAGGACCGGGGGCGTGGCCTAAAAAGGGGGCGTGGCCTCCGCTCGTGGCGCGAGCAGTGTTGATCGCTTTGCGTGCTGTGTTATACCAAACTTTGAAAAGCACCGCCAACAAATTTGGATCTCCACCATATGTGCTTGATAAAGTCTATAAACAAGAATGTTTCAAATGAAAGACGCTGTATCCGTGATTGCAAAAAAGTTCAAAGTTCCTTTAATGATCCATTTGAGGTACCAGCCAACGCGTTTCGTTCCGTCAAGCGGAACTTCTTCAGGGCGCAATAAATGTCATCAGCCGTATATATATTCCAAATCAGAGTATCGAAATGGGATACGAGTCTGTTCCCTCAATGTGGGTAAATGGAAAACGAGGTAGGTCCAAGATCAAGAATTTTTTGATTTTTTCTTTTCGATTTTTCAAACGGACTATTTCTTGCCAACTATTTCATAATATCTATTGAAGATATGATGTTCACCTTGCGATTTCGAAGGGTATATTTCTTGGAAAGTATTCCTATGTCTTCATCTTAATTTTCGATATACTTGGTGATTTCCTGTAAGGCACTAACCTTAGATAATGTAACGTGCACGTCCTGCACCGTTACGTGGTCAGACTTCTAAATCTTCAGTTGACTCACAATTTCCAATCACTTAAAGGCAGTAACCTGTCAGGGTCAGATTATAGAACCCCCAGTTGGCGTCTCGATAGTCCGCGCGCCAAATCTTTTCCGGGAAGAGTTACCAGCTTTGCGTGCTGTGTCAGCGCTGGTTCCGCTGTCTCTAGCAGCCAAGTTCCGACAAGTAAGTATTTAAAAACAACTATTTACACACGTTAATCTGTGACAATTAAAGTTTTAAAAAAGTGACTTGGCTCCCGGCTTTCCGCCTCAGGAGTGCAGCTCAGAGCTTCTGCTTGGCGCCCTTTACTCGGCGTCTAGAAGTAAGCTTCGGCGGGGGGCGTGGCCTCTGCTCGTGGCGCGAGCAGTGTTTGTTGCTTTGCGTGCTGTGTCAGCGCTGGTTCCGCTGTCTCTAGCAGCCAAGTTCCGACAAGTAAGTATTTAAAAACAACTATTTACACACGTTAATCTGTGACAATTAAAGTTTTAAAAAAGTGACTTGGCTTTCCGCCTCAGGAGTGCAGCTCAGAGCTTCTCGAGCCAAATGACAACATGGGCCAACCCATATCCTGCTACAATCAATTTAATTTGGGAAGTTGTCTCCCTTAAATACCATGGACCACCCTTCCAGAATTATTACTTATGCCTTTTTAGGGGCGGAGCATCACCAGGCAAGCCCCCGGTTGCTCAGGCTTGCAACCGCCTAAGGGACTTAAGGGGCGCCGTCGCTTGCATCCCAGGGTCCTGCCGTAAAGACACCTGGGGTTTTGCTGTGCTCCCTGAGATGCTACCCTTATGTACCAAACTGCCTCCGGATCACCCTGTAACTCTGCCAACGCCTTGGATGTGGCCACCGTCACATCCAGGGTGCCCCCACCATGGTAGGCTCCCTAGTTACCTCCAACTCATAGTTACCAGTGCCTCTTGCAGGTCCAAGAGAATAAGTGCATATCAACCTCTGGCAGATGTACTACATCCTTGTCAAAGTACCCCGTAGTGCCTACATTGATTAGGCCTTATGAATCCAAAGCCCCTCTGCTCGGTGAACTTGTGCACGGCACTATTTACCCTTCTGCGAGAATGTTCAATGAACTCCCCAGACCTGGCTCCATACCATACCCTGCGCGGGAATATCTCAGACCACCACAACTCTCAGTGCCCCATGAATTTGATGATCTCACCCATGGTAGAGTTCATTGCCTTGGTTAGCATGCAGCGCCCCAGGGAGGTGAGGTCATTGCCCCCAAGGTGAATTACCAAAATGTGAGGTGGGGACCGGCCCCAGCTTATCCCTGCTGCAGCCTTGTGAACAAACTGCACCAATGCATGCTGCGGAAACCCAGCCATGCTATCCGCATGAGGATGAAAACAGAAAACTGCTACTACAAAGGGGTTATAACCATGTGTGAACGTTACCACAAAGCATGCCTTTACCACACATATCCCTTTACTACTCATGCCTTTACAATTAATTTCATGTCAAGACCGGAGGCTAGTATTATGTATATATCTTTTATTGCCAGCTCCTTACAGCACTTCAAAGCAAACATCACCAACACCAAAATTCCAGAACTAGAATAACTCTTAAACTTATATACCACTCCTCACAGCAGCCATCTTCTTCTTTTATCTACTGCTCCTTGACAGATAAGTACTGTGTAGTTTTTTTTTTAGACGATAACCTTTTTTAAAAGGAATACATTTTAATACTTTTGTTGGTTAAAAGTCTTCATGTATTGGGGATGCTTCATTAAGGAAGTTGGTAAAGGAGGAAGTAAGGACCTCTGTTAAGGAGGCGTTTGAGAGTGTTTTCAGAAGAAAAAGGAAGTCAGTAGAATTTGATGAGGATGAATTGGTCTTTGGGTGAAGGTGAAGGAGGTAAGGACAGAGTTTACATTAAAAGGAGAAGGAGGACCAAACATGTTGAGGTTGGTGTCAGATTTATGCCTAATGTGAAAAGTGAGCCTAACCCCACAAGTGTTGAAGGTGTCCAATGCGGCACAAAAGATGGTGTCCAATGCGGCACAAAAGAGAATAAGGATGCTCATGAAGATGAATATGGTCAGGACTTGGTCAGGACTTGGGGGATAATATTGATTAATTCATTAGGGACATCTATGCTGATGACGGATGGGACATGGATGTAGACAAAATTGAAAAAGTTAGAAAGGAAAGGAGTATCATTAAGGATCCACAAGGAGAGGATATATTCAACCCTGAGATAAGGCATCCAAGAAGTGCCGACTGGTGGCCACTTCGACATATGGCAGCATTCTTGAAACTATGGGTCAGGAGACCATTAGAGAAGGAGGCAAGGGCTGTAATGAGGGCAGAATGCTCTTGGATTGTTGTAGAGAATAAGACTTATGTAACACCAGATTTGAATTTTGATTTACTGTTCTAGATGGGTCGCGATCTGAGGAAAGGATTAGATAAGGCACTTAAAGAGTGTCAGAATCAGTTGTTGGATATATTGAGGCCATTAGCCAGGATCTTGAACATGGCTGAAGAAGCAAAGATGAAATATGTGCAGGTGGATAACGAGTTGCTGCGAGTATGGTCGCAGAGAGCAGTTTGTTTCCTCAAAAACGCGAATGCAGCAATTATGGCTGAGAGGTGTAAAGCAATATTGATGAGAATACGCCTTAAGTTGGGGAATTTTGCCAATAAGAGTCTTTGGAAGACCCTAAGGGTTATTTGTTTGGAGAAGGCTTGGTGAAGGGGGTAGGGAAATATGTATCTACCTTCGCAAATTTAGATAAGGCTCAATCATCATTAAGAAGAGTGTTTGGGACCCGGGTTTTTGGACGGGCCGGCGTAAAGGGACGTTTCCCTGGCTGATCATTTACAAGGTCCCAGTACCAGTACCAGGGTTGTGGTGCATTCAAGGGTTTTCAGTCCGCCACTGGGTTTTATCCGAGAGAGGAAGAACAGGCAGGATGTGCAAGACCAGAGAAAGGGCACAGTTTGCACAAGGAATTCGGGGTGAGTATCAAGACAGATTTTAATCTACCCCAAAAAAGGGTAAAGGGAAGCTTAAGGTAGTTTGTGAACAATTGGAAGATTATAATGGGAATCTGTGGGCACAGCTCACAGTGCAAGGATATGTTTTATTTAGAGTTCAGAAAAGAATCAACACAGATGAGGGAGCTAAAGACAAATTGTCTTTCAAGAAGATTTACATAATTTAGTGAAAGCAGAGGTGCAAGAGATGTTAGAGAAAGGGGCAATAGAGAGAGTACCAGAGGAAGGTCGGGTTTTTGGAAGTACAATCTTTTTGGTCAGGAAGAAGGACAAGGCCTGGCGGCCTGTGATAAGTTTGAGAGCATAGAATCAATATCTCGTTTACAGGCATTTCAAGATGGATGGGATACATCTGTTAAGAAATATTTTGTAAAAGAACGATTGGGAGGTGAAATTGGACTTGAAGGATGCATACTTGCAATTCAGATTGTGAAAGAGAGTCGCAAATTCTTTCAGTTCAGGTGGTTTGGAGTGCTGTATCTGTTTGCATGCCTACCTTTTGGCCTGGCGTCGGTGCCCGTTGTTTGACAAAGGTTCTGAGACCAGTGGCAAAGTTTCTCAGGGAGAGAGGTATACGGATGATCATGTATCTCAACGATTTTTTAATAATGTTGCAGAGTCGGGAGGATTTGAAAGAGGAACTTCATTTTGCTGTATGTCTGTAAGAAGGATGGTTTTTCTGATCAGCAGAGAAAAGTCAGTTTTGGAGCCCAGCCAGTGTATGGAGTTTTTGAGTTTCTTGGTGAACACGAAGGAGACGACTTTCAGTTTACCAGAAAAGAAGGTGGTAAAGATAAATTCAGAAGTGAAGTGTATGCTGCAAAAGTAAAATGTTACTTTAAGGGCTCTGGCAAGAGTGATTGGTTTGTTTCTTCTTCCATTCAGGCGGTTTTTCCAAGACCGCTGCATTACAGAGCTTTACAAAGATTAAAGGCAGTAGATTTAAGGAAAGGATTGTGATATGCAGATCAGATTTTTCTAATAGCGGAGGCCCAAGAAGATTTAATGTGGAGGCATACCAATCTGGAGGCTTGGAATGACCTTGTGATATTTGGAGTATGTCCAGATTTTGTGTTGGAAACCGATGCGAGTCTCTTTGGATGGGGGGCTTGTTTGGAGCATCAAGAGACTAGTGGCAGATGGACTTGGTAGGAAACTTCAGTACATATAAATGGATTGGAAATAAAAGCAGGACTTTTTTGCTTTGCAAAGTCTTGGGAGAAAGTTGATGAACTTCAATGTTTTGCTGAAAATGGACAATGTATCAGCATTACGGTATATGAACCAATTAGGAGGAAGCAAGTCGAAAAATATGATTCAGATTGCGAAACAGATTTGGAGTTATTGTCTGGAGCAAAAGATTGGGTTACAAGCAGAGTATTTCCCTGGACAGGACAATTTAGTGGTAGACTGGAATTCGAGACAGCTCAGGGATTACAGGGATTGGAAGTTGGATGCTCTGATCTTTCAGAGAATATTTCATGTTTGGGGGCCTCTGGAGGGGAATTTCTCTGCATCAAGGCTGATGTTCCAGTTAACTCGTTATTACAGTTGGAGGCCAGATCCTCTAGCAGAGGAGTTGGATGCTTTTCAGAAGGATTGGAGAATGGTACAGGGTATGCTTTTCCTCTATTTGCAATGATACAGAGAGTATTGATGGTGAGAAAGATGAGATGTCAGGTAGTTCTTGTGATGTCTTTTTGAGCGGGTCAAACGTGGTTTCCAGGGGTGTTGGAACTGGCAGTAGAGCAACCGTTTTTCATTCCGGTGTCAAAGGATGTGCTTTTAGGGCCAGAAGGAGATATACATCCTTTGGCAGTGGAACGGGCTTTGAGCCTTCTTGGTTGGAGGATTTCAGGGGAGGAGTAAAGTTTGCTGGACTTTCTCAGCAGGCTCAGGAGTTACTCCGGGCACCAGGTACAAGGAAGAGATATGTTGGTGCATGGAAGAAATGGATGTGTTGGTGCTTGGAAAGGGGTTTGGATCTTGTGGAAGCATCTGCCCTAGAGCTTTCAAATTCTTTTGGTAGTATTGTTTGAAAGGGGTTTGAGTTACAGAACTATAAATTGTGATAGGTCTGCAGTTGCAGCAGGTCATAGTTTGGTAGGAGGTTGCTCAGTAGGAAGAGATCTTTTGGTTTGTAGAGTGATGAAGGGTATTAAGTTGCAGAGGACTCCTAGGTCTAGATACAGTTGTATGTGGGATGTGGGATGTAGGTTTACGTAGGTAAAACAGAAATTCTCTTGGAACAACTACTTTAAAGAAACCTTATACTCAAACCATTGATATGCACCTATCAGTCTTACACATTCCACACACACACACACACATATATATATATCGAGATATTCAACAACACATATAGTTTATCTCTATGAAAATTTCTTTTATTTATACTCATAAAAAAATTCAGAAAAAATTGCAGCGCAGTACAATATCACTAGCATGTTTACACAAATTAATATCACAAATAGAAACAATATATTAAACTTTTTGAGAGACAATGTGTTATATCTTGTAACATTATTTTTCATTTCCCTTTTTATTGTGTTGCCCTTTTAAACTGGAATGTGTATTCTTTGATCTGTGGTACTGACTCTGCAGTTGTGTGACATCACGGTCAGAATGTGCTGATGGTCATACAGATCTTCATTTCAGCCTGGACAGATGTACTGTGCTTTTCTTCATTAAACTGAATCCTGTTTTACAAATTTATCTGGATTTATTTGGACTATTACACAAAAGTCATGTGAAACATTAAAAACATAATTGAACCGGTTATCCCAATAGGAATCAATCAAAGATGAAAGGATGTCCACTATTCAATAGTTAAGTGGGACCACGAAAGTTTCTTGGGTACAACTCTCAACCAATAGGGCGGCAACACGTTTCGGTGGTAATTAGACCGTTTATGCGACCACCTTCTTGAGGACGATTAATAAGTAATCTCTCCTATAGTTGTCATGAATTCATTACACCTATTTAAAAACACACACAATATTACAAAAAAGAAAATAATTTTTATTAAAAAAGTTCTTTTAAACAAAGGGAGCATTTTTTCATCATAGTGATAAGTGTCTGAGCATAGCTTCATTCCATGCCCTTACAGATTTAAACAAGATCATTCCTAATATTACAGTACAATTATCTATTCAAATCATCTAACAATTGTTTGAGGGTCCAAACGATTATTTAACCAAATTACATATCGTACTCACACTCATTCTAATCTCATCATGCCATTCTCATATTTACTCATTTTTACTCATTTATTGGGGTGTTGAAGAAATTATATCTCCACCCCAGAGTCATGCATATATGCGCGTATTGCATGATATCATATTCTCAGGAAGGAAATCTGGTTATGAATAATTTACCTAAGTATCCTTTCTGATTCTTTAGAGTAACGAATGTTAACATTTACTTTTTCTCAGAGCGCTGGTATCCTAAGCTCTTCTGTACATAGGAATCATGATTCTTTTAAATAATGACAGGCAATATATATTTCTCTCCTGCTCTGCATATTCTCCAGACTCATAGTTCTACAACAGGTTATTAAATTTAACCTACCTCGTTCGAAAATGATCAGAGCCCCAGGTTCTAAAGTCCCCAAATCTTCATTTAATTCTCGAATAGAGTGTGCAACATCGGGGGAACTTCTATACTTCCATATATTTGTTCATGGAATCCTTAATGAAAATGAAAAAGTGTGGTGTCTTTAGTATATCTCTTTGAATTTTAATTTTGAATATTAAAAACATCTCCTAGTGATGCTTAATCCAGTCAACCACATGGGCATCTCTTTGTGTCAATCTGAAATAGTATGGGGTATATACTGAATACAGTGTTGATAAAAACTCTGTTATACACTCATCCCAATTGTCTGACTCCCTCATCCTCTAGTTGCGTTAATCTACATATCGATCGCTGTGAATAAGGGCCTTTTCTCACCTCGTCTCCATTTTTGTTTACGGAGAGAGAAAGAGGCAAACTAAAAAGTGTAGATCGCAAATGTTTATATGTTTAAAACGGGTAACTAAAGTTTATATAGTTATGGATACATAATGGATGTAGGTTTACTTCTTTGTTTATTTGAATGTTGGCTAGTGATAAGTTTTTGAGCTTGAAACAGTTCCTAGGGAAGATTGCAGCTTTGTTGTGTTAGATCTTTTTCAGAAGGGTTTCAGATGTAAGAGCCTTGGAGGTTGGCAGTAGGTTTTATAATCCGGATGGAGTAATTTTTTAGATCACTTTGAGGACAAAGACTATGTCTTCTTCTATGTTCCACCCAAAGTTTGATAATCTGCCTAAATTGTGAATGGTGAGATGTATGAGAGAATACGAGAGCAGAATGTAAGGGGCGTAGATAGTCAGTTGTTGATTTCATATCTAAAACCTTACAAGCTAGTAAGTTCGGCAACAATTGCCCTTTGGGTGAGGAGTTGTATGCTTGAAGTGGGTGTTGATTTGCAGAAACATGGGGCACATTCAGTGAGAGGGGCAATAGCAAGTAAAGTGGTGGTAGAGATTTTACAAGTGGATGACTGGTCAAATGCTGATGTGTTTGTGAAGTATTATTTAAAGCCAATGGAACGTGTATTGTCTATGGTATTATCACAGCTTTGAACATGCATAATGCTAGCCTCTGGTCTTCACATGAAATGTAGATTCTCCAAGTAGGTGTAGAGAGAATCTGGATTTTGAGAATGCCACAGGGGCTAGCATTGCCCCTCCCTCCCTCCCTCCCTCCCTCCCTCCCTCCCTCCCAGGTGAGTATTTAGGAAGAGGGGATATATAGCAAGTAGACTATGTTCTTGAGTAAATGGAAGTTGAATAGTATGTAATGTTAGAAGAACATTTTATAATTTATCATGTAATGTTTCATTTCAGATGCCCAATAGGGGAAGAAAGGAAAAGGGGGAGACTGCTTTGTTTGTTCATTATCAAGACGATTTGAGTTATGGGAGCGGAGCAGCTTAAAAGAGGAAGATGGCTGCTGTGAGGAGAGTTACATAGGCTTAAGAGACATTCAAGGTCTACAATTTTGGTGTTGGTGATGTTTGCTCTGAAGTGCTGGAAGGAACTGGCAATAAAAGATATATGCATAATGCTAGCCTCTATGTCTTTAATAAAATCCAGAATCTCTCTTCACATACTAGGAGAATCTACATTTCGTTCGAACCACTAGAATAATAAAGACATATGCGTGGTAAAGGATTAGACATATGAGTGGTAAATGCAAGTACAGGTAATGCTAACCTGATATATAGTAACGGTCCAGAAGATCTCCTTGATGTCTGCCGAAAGTCTGTGTTCGATTCAGAAAAGGGGGTGGTGATGAACAGAGTGTCTGAATTAAGCAGACCACTCTTACCCAGTCCAAAGATCAGGGCTTGATCCATCACCGTTATTTAGCTCACTGCCCCATCCCAGCTCAGAACCTGGCTATATGCAAATTAGTCTGTCCCTGGCCCAGTGCATCATGGGAACAGGGCAGACCAAACTACCAAGCCAATTCTTATACGGTGATGGATCAAGCCCTTATCTTTGGACTGGGTAAGAGTGGTCTGCTTAATTCAAGCACTCTGTTCATCACCACCCCCTTTTCTGAAAGTCTTTGTTCAGTCTGACGCCTTCCCCAGCAACCTCATCAACGGGGTGAAACTCAGGATGCTATTGACTTAAGGAACATAACTGTCACCAACTTGCCAGTAAAATCAGGACGATATTACTTTAAATGAGAACAGACCTCTTTAACACCACTTCTTCCGCCGATGTGAGGGGTGCAGCCTGCTACATTACGCGTGTGATGTGCCTCGCTTTCAGATGCTGTGATTGTGGGCCAGTACACTAGCCAAGGAGGGCTAGGCCGGTAGAAGATAAGCGCTGGGTGGGCAGTAGAGAAAAGCCATCTATGCAGTTTGTGACACAGTTTTGGACAGAAAGGGAGAGAAGTGAGCTGTAAGGGAGAGTAGAAAGATGCTATCCTATTGCTTCTGACATAGCACTAGGCACAAAGGGCGCTGGCTGGGTGAGAAATAAAAGGGAGCTGTATATGGCGCTAATGACTAAGTAGTGTGCTACATCCATTACTCTGCTTTGCCTACTTCACTCTGCAGCCTAACCCAGTCATTACTACTCATGCCAAATTTGGAGCACGTCTATGCCAGTAGCAATCATGCCTGTACAACGAACATTTTGTGGTAAAGGTGTGGAAGCAAAGTAACTATATTGCAAGCCTGAAAAGGTCTTACTTACCTTGCATTGTAGGATCCACGGTGTGGTATCTAGACATACCACCCTGAGTAGCCCATGCAATCCAAAAGTAAGGCAAATGTAATCAAAAGTAATTTCTATCTAATTTAAACAGTTTTCAAAGCATATATAAACCTGTAACGATTACAAATCCAGTCCCAATTGCATTCCTGTATAAAGTTTTACAATTACAAGTACATTTTACCTACCTGTACCAACTCCTGCTTGGGTCTAGAAATAAAACATGAGTATACCTTTTTTATGCTTCCCCAATTGGTCTGGATTCTGTCTCTGAGTGTGTGTACTCTGTCCTTTATGCA
Organism: Lissotriton helveticus; assembly: GCF_964261635.1. NCBI lineage: Eukaryota > Metazoa > Chordata > Amphibia > Caudata > Salamandridae > Lissotriton > Lissotriton helveticus. Next base: position 235,313,880 of record NC_136058.1, read on the forward strand.
GTGGATATAATAAATGCTTAACACACCCTCCTGATGGTACTATCTGCTCGCCCACACTATCACAATGAGAGCTGTTAGTACTTATCTAATTTAGCCTCTGCTATACCTCTGGGGACTCCATGGACTCTGCACACACTGTACCTTATTTTGGTATAGTATATACAGAGCCACTTCCTACAGTTGTAAAAAAGTTGTAAATGCATGCATGGTAATGACACATGTATGTATTTACGGCGCAGTAAAGGCAGGACAGGTAATTGTGTGCCTGGATCTGTCATAAAACCGGTGAAACCGTGCCTCCAGGTCCTGACCTTTGACCATGTTGCCACCCTAGGGATGAATGTGTATCCGATCACCCACACATTGAACCATAGCGAAATAAAGAAATGCTCATTTTGTACATACAGTTTTAATTAGTTGCACCACTTCATAAACATTAACAGCAAGAAATTGCGCCTTGCCGGTTACAAATAATCATCAGACAAGCCATTCGGAAGGGCACCCCACGAAACCCCTTCCCCTTTGTGAATGTTTATAGAACTTTTTATGAGTAGAAAGTTGTCCTTGAGACCACTGCCTACTAATTAAAAAAAAAAGATTTGTATGAGTTTTTTTTTTTTTTTTAAACCATCCTGTTTTCTATTAAGAAAAATGGGCCACGTTTAAGAAAAATCATAAAGATTGCTTTAAAACCAATCACAGACATGGTGGTGTGCTTACACCAGCTGACCACCATGCTGCTGATTGTAGCCAATTGTAGTGGGTCACAATTTACGACCTACCTCATGCATAATAATGCGGTAGGTCGAATTGTGGCCCACTAACCTATCGGTGTTTTGAGAATTAATTTATTAATACATAGGTCGGTTCTCTAAGAACCACTGGATTTGTTAGAAGTCGATGCGCAAATTACAACCACTTCTATCAAATCCATTCATCATTCCCAAAATGGGGCACTGTTCTTGGATTAACATCAGAGTCATCTTTCTTTGCCCCAGAGCATTTTAAGTATGCCATTAAACCAGAGAAAAACATCAGTAAATCCGATGACCTGAGCCTTTCTTATTTATAGAGCATTAAATGAAACCTTACTCACCCTCCTAAACAACCCCTCTATTCATGACCAGCAGTATTCTGAAACAATCTGCAAGCTGCATTATGAGGTGGGGGAAATCTTTTCAGTCCTCAATATCGGGGTCTTCTTTTGTGGTCCTGGCAACACTTACCACTAGTAAATATACATCATAAAGAAAAATACGTAAAATAAAAAGTGCCAGATTGATGTGTAAACTCACTATCGACCACATTGTTCAGCACAAGCCTAAGGTTATATGTGGCCAAGCAAGAAACAATCTAATTGGAAGACTAGGGCAGAAGAGCTGGGAATCTGACAGACTGTGAGTTCTGTTGTATTTCGTATGCATGCATTCTTCGCAAACAGTCCTGTGACATCACTGGCTCTTCATGGCAACCCTTTGTTTACCTAGAAATATGGAATGTTAATACATAGCAGGATATTCTATTTTACAACAGCACAGTTTGTTCGCTACCTTTTTTTCTGTAGATGTTGCAGATCCCTTGGATGTATGAGTCTAGTTGGTGTAAGAGGGCAGACACAGCTAGGATACATAAACAACTCCCTAGAGAATGTTTGTTCCAGAAGGTGAGTGTTAAAACGAAGTAATGGGGTAGACATCTCTTGTAGGTGGTTTAAGTAGGTTTAATCAGGTAGAAGTCAGCAGGTAAATAGTTACAAGAAGATCCTTAGTAAATCAGGTAGTCTCTGGAAATGCCCAGGTTAAGCCCAGGTAAAACCCATGTAAGTCCATGTAAGCCCCACCAGGAGCAAGGTCCTCTCTGCTCAGCCCATTTCTCCAACTGATCTTGCCACATACAAAGCCACCCTAACATTCTACATGACATCATAGCAGGTTGATCAGGCAGAGAGAGAACTAAAGAGGAGAGACATGAATATGGCAATAAGTACATTATAACACATCCCCCTCCTTAATTACTGAACAAACAATGGAAGCGAAGAAGCACATTATAACACATCCCCTTCCTTAATAACTGAACAAACGAAGGAAGTGAAGAAATAGAGAATGTATTAACATATTGAACTAAAACATTCCTTAACCATACTAAAGAAAAGGAGAAGAAGAGAATGCATTAATAAATGCAACAAGAGGAAGAAGAGAGAATGAACTAATTAAAAACAAAAGGAGAAGAAGAGAATTGCATTATTAATTGCAACAGCCTCATCTCTCCCTATGTATAGTGATCATAAGTACAAAGAGAAATGCCTAGGTGGAAATCGCATTTCCAACAGAAAGAAGAAGACACAGTATCAAATTAATACAATACCTCCTTCTCCCTGAAATGATCAAAAACAAACGAAATACAAAGCAAGAAAAACCATCCTAAAAACCAATAATTCAAAACCCCACTCAAAACTTAGTGTGCCATTACACAAAAACTGCAATAAAACAATATAAGCACAATGTTAAAACCGGATAAACTGGGGCAAAACAGGGATCTGTAACCCTTAACTGCACAAAATCCCATAATAAAGGTAACAAGTGTGTACTCGTCACACACAGACTGTGTATCCAAATATCATAACCTGAAATAACAAAACCTAGGGTAATCCTTAACTTATGTGTGAAGAAGACACACACAGCATGTACATGTTAATTAAAAACCAAGGGTAACTTAAAGCCAAAGACACTCTCGTATAACTGTGGGCAAGCTTAAACCCATTATACACACACGAAAAAAAAAAATTTTGTAAACTCTTACTCAATTGTCAAAAATCCTAGTCAAAATTGACCAACATTTAAAATTCAGAAAAAACTAAGCACAAACGTGCAGACAAAACATTCCTGCAACACACACTAGAATACAAAATCAAGGGAACAACCGCATATCAATAAAAACAAAATATGGATCACTTAGACCCACTTATATAACCCCGGAAAATTACAAAACATATGACACCCACGCACAACCGTAAGAAGGGACACACCACACATAGTCAAGGAAAAAAAAAAACACTAATACTCATTAACACCATCCCAGAGAACAAGAGACAATATTACAAATGACCAGCAACGATAAAAATGTCTCAAGCTCCGGTGAGTTGTTTCAAGTAAAGTATGTTGTAAATACAGGAAGATTCGCGACGTCTTCCGCAAAACAACATTATTCAGACAAAACACATTTAAAAGTTACACACAAATTAATGACAGTAACATGCCCCCTATACACAGTTGTGAATATGCAATTTTAAAACAAAGTAATTTTAACAAAACAAACTAAAACAAATAACGTGGTCACCGTAGTCTAAGATGAGCGATGCCTCACCCGAAAGTCCAGTCAGCAAAACAGGAAGTCAAATTGATGGAAGTCTAATTCAAATTTCATTCATCCAAAATCCAAATATAGTAGGTTAAATCCAGTGTAAGTAGAGAATTGCGTCACAAACAGTACCTCCAGCTCGAGATCTCTCATCTTGTAATTCAAAGCAGTGACACTGGATATGATCAACAATATGATCTTCAATCTTCCATGGTAAACATCGTGGTTCTCTGCATATATAAAGGAATCCATCCCAATGTGCCAAAATGTCCGCTGCAGCGTCGTCCAGCGTCTATTTCTAATGGAAATAGGCCACACCACATAGGAAACCTTCACCAATACTATACAGGATTCCAAAGACGTCATCAAACAAGATGTGCAGGCGAAGTGGAAGGAGCTCCTGAGACCAACCGTCACCGCTTAGACAAACAGTGAGTTGGCAGACATTAAATGATATGCAGGCTCAATTTTAAAATATTAAGTTTCTTCCACAGTCAAAGACGCTGTGAGCATAGGATCCTATCTGTTCACTGGCAATATTTTTTAATAAAATAGAGTAGCGTTTCTTTTATTGCCAGGACGCGTTGCACAACAGAAGTCTAAAGTCTTTTGTTAAATTAGGCAAACCTCACAATGACGCAGATGTTTAGCTCGAGCATCGAACACATAAATTAATTCCTTGTCCATATGTTTTTGACCATTAGGTGGCAGCAATAACACAGAAATGAGTCCGTAAATGTAAGGAATTTGCTGAAATCTTAAACATTTATAACGATGCGATTACACTGAAAACGATTGAAGATTTCTAAGTCAGACAACATCTGCTGGGTTTAACTCTTTCTGCACACGATGTTTTCACTCAGCCACAAAGATCAGCTTTTCTTAGATTAATGAACATCAGTAAAAGTCACACAATGTTGTGCGGAATTAGACTATGGGTTCGCAGGCTGTCCAATTACATAAGGGAATACTCTGCCCAGTTCAGGAAAATCAATTAGTCAATTCACTCATTTGGGGAACACTCACCCTATCTCAACAAGCACTGGCACATCCACGTTGGGGCCGACCGATCTTTGGTCACTGGTGGGGCAATTGGAGAGCCAGTTTGCTTTTACTTCATGCGTTACTTCTTTTTCAATGTTTCTTTAGTTCCAGGAGTTTCAGCTTCTTTTTCTTTGCGATTCCTCAGTTCCATATATTCAAACCCAGTCAATGTAGACCACGTAGGTTGTCCTCGTCGCCAGTGTTATTATGAAGTAATGGGGTTGACATCTCTTGTAGGTGGTTTAAGTAGGTTTAATCAGGTAGAAGTCAGCAGGTAAATAGTTACAAGAAGATCCTTAGTAAATCAGGTAGTCTCTGGAAATGCCCAGGTTAAGCCCAGGTAAAACCCATGTAAGTCCATGTAAGCCCCACCAGGAGCAAGGTCCTCTCTGCTCAGCCCATTTCTCCAACTGATCTTGCCACATACAAAGCCACCCTAACATTCTACATGACATCATAGCAGGTTGATCAGGCAGAGAGAGAACTAAAGAGGAGAGACATGAATATGGCAATAAGTACATTATAACAGTGAGTATCATTTTTTTTCAATTATGTGTATTTTGTTTTTGTGTTAAGAGCTGTATGCTGCTAATAGATGCATAAAAAAAGCTTTGTTGACCGGAAAGATTGACCAATAAACGGCGATAGCCTCACAACTCTTTCAGCAGGACACTTGGGCAACAATGATATTTCTGACTAATAATTTGTGCATAACATAATGAACATTTTGCAACGTTGCATTTTAGAAAACTGTATTTTCCTGTGCTTGACTAAACTAGTACCACGCTAGGCCTAACCTTCATATTTGATTTCAACATAGTCATAATGTGTGTGTTTTTCATTTCTTGTTTCTTCACACGCAACAAAATGTGCACTCTTTCTTTCTGTTATACGTCAAGGCATTCCCTGCCTGTGCCGCTGTAGGTCTATTATTCTATTAAGCTTGTCATTGTAATGTGTGTAACTATATTTGGGCTGGAAGCCGATTTTTGATGCGTCGTTAAAGTCCAAGCAATGAATTAACACGCCTTTAAATTTTGTTTTTATCCTGTCATGTTTGCTGTGTTTCAGAGACAGATAAAAATGTTAGACTATGTCTTCTGACAAATTGCTGCTTAATTTTTTAACTGGATTAGTGTTTGAAAACTCCTTTAACTTTTCAGTCAAAGAAAAGTAAAATTAATTATCTGGCAATCTTGCTAGGCTACAGAGAGTGTGAAAAGAAAGGAAGCAATAACACACAACAAAACGTAAATACATGTAAATGAACTGTACACATTCAGCAGTTAGGAAAGCAAAACTGAAGCACATTTGCTTGTAATTTAGAAATGTGCAAACATTTTAATAGGATCAAAACAAATCAAGACTCCTTGTTGATGCACAATTAATATTCACTGAAACAAGATTTCCACAAATTTTCATTTGTGTGCAACGTAGTTTTATCTGTAAAACTATGTCTGTGCAAATGTAGTGGCCATTTCAATGGATAATCTGCCATCTGTAAATGATAATGCGCTGCCACAGAATGCTTTAATGGCATTAAACAAATCGCGCGCCTCATGTCCATTAACCCTTTCGCTGCGGCGGGAATTCCGCCGCAGTGCTAAGGGGCGAGGGGCAGGGGGGGGGCGCGGTGCTCCGACGCTGGTGACGGAACCGCTCCGTCACGCCCCTCGGGTGGGCTGTGTTTGTGACGGAGCGGTTCCGTCACGGCCCCGCCAGCTCAATAGAACGGGCCATGACGGAACCGCTCGTCACCAGCACAGCCCACCCGAGGGGCGTGACGGAGCGGTTCCGTCACCAGCGTGGGCGGGGTTAAAGCTTGGTGAGTCGAAAACTTTTGTCATTCTAAAAAGTGGGTTTGTAGGTCTAAAAAGTTTGGAAAGCATGTTGTAATCAAACGGAAGTTCCGAACTGGTTAGATTCTTTTATTAAGTTGTTATATGAATAAATGAGGAAACCCCACCAGGAGCAGCCGCCCTGACCCAACTGATGCTCACAGACATCCAACATTCCATCCATCCAACATTCCACGCCACACTCATTCTGGCTGAGCAGCAGGTAAACATAAGTTACAACACATCTCCCTTCTTTATGGGGAACAACTGCAAATTACATATAAACATGTCGCCAAGAAATTGGATACAATGCATAAATTAAATGAGAAATAAACCGTGCAAGTGTAAATACTTAGAGAACAAGAAAAAGATGCAACACAATAAATAATACATGAGAAACCAAGCATAAATAGATACATGAAAGAATACACTCCAAACCATTGAATACTAGAAAAAAAACATCACATCACATCGCTTACTCATATAAACCACCATCGAAACAACATTCCTACTTATATAAACCACTATCCAAACAACATCACATCACATCTCCTACTCATATAAACCACCATCCAGACAACATCACATCACATCACGTCTCTTACTCATTTAAACAACCATCCAACAAACCAAACCCCACATGCCACAGATCATGTCAGTTGGCCAGACCGGCACAAAGAGCAACACACAGGGAACAAAACTGAATGCGGTACATAAGGGAACAACACAACGTAAAAGCGCACTACACATCAGCAAACCAACACCCTCATAACACAGCTACACGCACTCAGCAACATAATATAATGGCACATCACACACTCGTCAACTAACATACCAATCGAAACACAGTCACATCCACTTACCCACGAAGGGGAATTCAAACACTAAGTCAATGGGTGACTTATACATACACCCTCATTCAACAATAAATATGTAGTAATGAGTGAATTAACAGAACACAGCCATCTCATACACGACTCAAACCGATGAGTGCCTCAACACTTAACAAACACCTCATACACAACATTAACAGTGGTTCAAAATCTGGGACCTTTGTCCCCTCCCAATTCCAATTATGAGACATGGCTCTCCGTCGTGGTTCAATTTCAAGCACTAAGTTGATAGGTGACTTATTCACACACCGTCAATCACAACAAATATGTAGTAATGAGTGACTTAACAGAACACAGCTATCTCATACACAACTCAAACCAATGAGTGGCTTAACACTTAACAGCCACCTCTATTCCAATTATGGGACTTGGCTCTCTGTCGTCGTTCAAATTCTGAGACACTTTGTCACCTTCTGGCTCCATGGCCAGCTTCTGGGTTGGCTATCCTGGTTCCGGGCTCACTCTGGACACTAGCTACTAGAATCACTGTCCTGGTTCTGGGCCCACTCTGGATTCTATCTCCTAGGATTACTGTCCCGGCCCTGGGCTCTCTGCCCCTTATCACACTCTTGCTTTTAGTTAATGTCTCTGTCGTGGTCTTAGTTCTGGGAGATTTATCCCAATTATAGGCTTCACTGACTCACTTCTATATCTGGGACCTTTGTCTCTATTCTGGGCTGTCTGACTCACTCTTGGGCTTGCTGTCTCAGTTCTAGGTTCACACTGAGCTATTGTTTCTGTTCTGGACTCTTACTCTGGTCTGTAGCTTCTAGAATCGATATACCGGTTCTGGGCTGCCAGCCCCTTTTCTCTCTCTTATTTTAGGCAGGCTCACTGTTCACATTTTGGTTTATAAGGCACGCTGCCGATATTCACACAACGATTTACTAGATAACATCTCTCTGACCCACTGCCGATCCCCACGCAGCAAGGTTCCTGGTATAAATTTCTATTGACTTTGTCACGATTCGCTCCCTATGTTCTCGTGTCCACCACCAGGGGGCTGAACTGTGGGACTCTCCAGTGTTCTAATATGCTTCCTGACACTCCCCTGCACGCATATCTTGACTTCCAGCCATTTGGACACTATTTGGGAATTGACATCCATTCCCAATCCATGCCGGGTTTTGTGAAAGCCAGCCTGCTTATACATGAAGCCAGCCTAATCATGTCTGAAACTCCATTACCCAGAATTCCCTGCTTACTGCTTTGTCTCCACCCCTGCAGGCCAAGGATGGGTGGAGGAATTCAGCTCACCTGTGGCTGGCTGCTGCTAGCCTGCTAACACCAGCTGCATGTGATTGCTGTGAGCTCTTTTAAGCCCCAGCTCCCTTCAGGCAAAGGTTGGTCATTGTAGCTGTTTACCGGTGAGGCCAATCCTTGGTTCCAGAGTTCCCTGAGCTTTTATTATGCCTTGTTCCTGACCTGCTTCTGTTTTCCCTGTTCCTGAATTAGCACTGCCTGCAGTGCTACCCTGACCCCATAGCCTTAGTATTCCTTGTTCCTGAACTGCAGCAGTTTCCCTTCTCCTGAATTAGCACTGCTTGCAGTGCTACCTTGTTTCCTGGTTTCCTGCGCTATAGCTATTCCCTGTACCTGAATTAGCACTGCCTGCAGTGCTACCTTGTTTCCTGAGTTCCTGAGCTATAGTTATTCTTTGTTCCTGGGCTTAGCTATCTCTTGTTCCTGATTTGCACTGCTTGCAGTGCTCTCTTGACTCCTTGTTTCCTGAGCTGTAGCTATGTCCTGTTTCCTTGAACCAGTATTGTCTGCAGTGGTACCTTGACTCCTAAGCTCTAGTAATTTCCCTGTTCCTGAACTAGCCCTTTTCCTGGACTAGCACTGCCTGCAGTGCTACCTTGACTCCTGAAGCTTTGGTAGTTCCCTGTTCCTGAACCAGCACTGTCTGCAGTGCTGCCTTGACTCCTGAGCCTTAGTTCACTTCTTGTTCCTGCGCCAGCATTGCCTATTCTAGTATACCCTTGTAGCCTCCCCTTCTGTATATCCGTTTCCAGTCCCTGCCTTGCTTCCCATTTGCTTGGTTCCAGTTTGCTGCCTTTCTATTCTGCTGTCTTACTTCTGTTACCTTGTATGTTTGTTACCTGCTTTCTGCCAGGTGTGCCCTGTCATTTCCTTCCTTTCCTGTTAAGCACTCCTCCTTGCTAGCTCCTTGTCTATTGTGCTTGTGTTTAGTTCTACCCCTTTGCTGTTACTGCCTTGCGCGTTCCTGTTTGATCGCCAGGATCCGTGGGCTCAGCTGACTACCTAGGTGGTGTTTCTTGTTCACTGTGACTTTTGTCTTTGAGTTACATTTATAACATCACTATAGGTATAAGCTCCACAGACCCTGCCTTTGCATGCATATCCTACATGTGGGTATTTGCAGTCAGTATCTGTAAGAACAATTGCGGGTAAGAAACTTACTGAGCTTCAGTCTTACCATGTGGAGCTCATGAGTGCTTTACCCCACACCCCCCTTTATTGTTAATGTTGTATTATATATATGTCTTGCACGTATGTCCTGGGTGTAGTTAGTCTGAATGCTAAATTGCCTTGTGAGTGCCCTTCCTTTCTGAGTCTTACCCATCTTGTTCACTTGTACAGGCTTCCCCTTTGGATCCCTCTTTCTCCTCTGACTCCCTGTATGATCCTGGACAGGACTGTACTCATCCTTTCTGTGTACGTCTTCTACCCAGTTCCCAGTCCTTGTCCAAGTCCCTGACTGTGTTCCCCACATAGTCCCGGACAGTCCCTGACACTTTATCGACAGTACATGGTCCTGTAAACTGTATGCACCTGGGTTAATCACATAACAAAACAAAATGGAGGCACGCATATCCACGTAGAACCAGGAAGTTCTCTGCCCAAATGTGCACCCTTAATTACCACACAGGAATAATGACGCAGATGGAGTGAGGAGTCGTCACAGAAGAGATGATGGCCCGATGACGGTGGAGGTCTCCATGAGGAGGTAAAGCGGCGCGTGCATTGTCCATCTTGTGCAAGACTCATTGAAAAAAGAGAAAAAAACTGTAACAGATAATCCGTTACGGAGGACACACCCTGACAAAATGGAGAAAACCATCGAATAAAGATGTAGTTCAGTCAACATCGCACATCTCCACCTCGGAAAACGTTTGCAACCAAAATAATAGAAGCGTTGCATATTGATTTGTCACCCTCAGAGCCTTTTGCGAGTCATTGCCCTCAGTCAACACTTCCAAAGAATCTATCAAACAGTGTAATTCATCCCTGCCAAACAGCATCAGGCAAAAGTGGGACCAGATCCTTGCCCCTGATCACCATATTCAAAAGTATGGCTCTTCACACCGAGGCCCGATCTTTACCCCAGTACAACACACCTCAACAATAAACACCGGGGCCCGAACTTTGCTCCCAAACACACTTCTTAAGGTGTGAATCTTTACAGTGTACAACACTGTTACATGGTGAGCACTCCACAACGGGGCCCGATCTTTGCCCCCCGATTAACAGTTAACATTGGGGCCCGATTTGTTTCCCCCGAACATTACTTCAACTATTACACTTGGGACTAGTGTTTTGCCATTGAACAGCAAAATTGGATCTGGCACACCTGGGTTATAGGACGACCAATGGCAGGGTCACTGGTGGGGTTCAGGTGCCAGATAGCATTAAATACATGCTCATATTTTACTTTTACCTTGTGACTTTGAAAGGCTTAATTTTTCTGTTTCTGTCAAGTTCCAGTTTTCAGTTTCCTTTAGATGGCACTCGTGGATTCCTCTTCAAAAGCATCGCCAAATATTGTAACCAAACTGACGTTCAGAATTGGTTAGATTCTTTTATGAAGTTGTTACATGAATAAATGAGGAAACCCACCAGGAGCAGCCGCCCTGCTACTCAGCCCATACCCAATTGACACACACAAACATCCAACATTCCATCCATCCAACATTCCACGCAAGTATATGTCTTGCTTAGGATTTCATTATAAGACCGGAGGCTACCATTATGCAATATACTTATATTGCTGCCTTAACATGCAGCCCTTTAAAGAACATCAATACATCATAAACATTTAGGAAGTTCATGAAGGAGTATAACCAGTGCACTGGGATATCTTCCTCTTTTAATAACTGCTCCTCAACAAGCTAAGTATACCTTCCCTTCTGTTGCATGTATTGCTTTGTTGTATTATATTTCATCTAAGCCTTATTTAGAAAAAACTTGCCTATTATGTAATGAATGACTGTATGTAATGACTATATTTATTATTCTAATTTATAACTTCAACTGAAAAGAATAAGTTAACCTTAGTGCTTGTTTTTTTCCTTAGCGATACTTGGTTTTTACTGTACTTGTTTTTTTTCAGCCTTCCAATTTATGGTTGGCTTAGGCAGAGTTTATAGCAGCTATCTAGTAGCAAATAGTCTAGAAATTGTACTTATTGCCCGAAATCCGATTGGCGATAATTTAATCTTGAAAATATAATTTATTGCACGTCGTCCAATTGCCGATACTTTGCCAGTGACCAATTCCCAATTAAGAAGAAACACGGCTCAACTACACAGACATTTGAATTCACCACGTCCTTCTTCATATTACTTTTTAAGGCAAAAAAGTACCCTATCTCCAGGGCAGCGCGAAGAGGCACTAGCTCCAAGAACGCCATCAAGTATCCTGGTTGCAGTCGGACGTCGGCAGGGAAGGGTCTACGCCAGTCCTTCCTCTCTGCTGACCCACCCCTTGCAGCACAGCCTTGACAGCAGCCTTCACCAGAGCTGTAACGGCTGCGCTGCGAGGAAGCTGACCGGACGGCAGGCTAGTAGGATAACCAAGTTAAAAAAAATTAAATAATCTAGCATTTAGCACCACCTAGTGGAAATTGAGGGTATCTACAGCCTGTCTCACTATCTAGACAAGAGCAACGCGAGCAGCGCTTTTAACTCCTTCGATGCTGATGACGGAACTGATCCGTCATCCGCTGCGGTGGCGCTGTGCTGATGATGGAGCGGTTCCTTCATGGCCCGCTCGCCGCGTCTGAGCGTATTCCGCACCTGCGCTGGGTGCTCCATTGAGTGGGCGGGGCCATGACGGAACCGCTCCGTCATGAGCACAGCTCAACCAAGGCTGGTGACGGAGCGGTTCTGTCATCAGCATGGGCGCGCCGCGCGGCCGCCCCACCCCCTTAGCGCTGCAGCGGAATAACCGCCGCAGCGAAGGTGTTAATAGCCTGTCTCCCTTTATACTGGCAACAAGATGTTATGTTGTGTTGTGAGCGGGAGGGGAGCGACCCTTGACCTCTGGTAGGTCGCTCCCCTCCCGCTGCAGCTCCGCCGCTGTAGGGACGCTGCACCTGCCTCTTGACTCGCCTGGCTGTTCCTCCTGCTGCCTGTGATCGCCGCCCTTCTGTGTTCGTGTCTCCAGCCCTTCCTGCTCGTCCTTGCTCCAGCCCATTTTCCGACTGTTTTTCGCCACCCACCCGTGCCTCCGGCCCTTTTCACCGTTCTCCTCCCTTTTCTCTTCTGTACCCCCCTTGCGTAACGCTCCTCGCTCCGGTTTCCCGCCTCTGCCCCCCCTGTGGCCCCACCCCCCGCTCCCCATTCGCCATTCCCCTGCTTCTCCCACCTCCCAGCTGAGCCGCCCTCCCCACTCCCACATTTATGGCGGCCGCTGCGAGGGCGCCCAGTGGACGCGCGCAGCGGGCACGCCGAAGGCGCGCCTAAGGCAAGCCCCTCTGCGCCCGTCCGCGCCTGGACAGCGCCCAGCACCACGACCCCTGGACCACACACCACCCAGGCTGCCCGCATCCGATATGACGCCAACACCCTCATCGCACTCAACCAAGGACGACCCTCCAGCTGCTACAAGGCCGCCCCTAAGCGCACCCACGGCCCCATCACCTACCGGAACTGCAGCTTCTCCTGCATCGTAGACGCCGAGACACCCGACACAAAGGAACCCAACCAGCTCCGCTGCATCCTGCTCAACACCCGCTCCGCACGCAAACACGCCATCGAGCTCTGGGACCTGCTCAACTCCACATCGCCTGACATCACCTTCCTGACCGAGACCTGGATGAACGAAGCCTCCGCCCCAGACATCGCAGTGGCCATGCCCGACGGATACAAGATCACCCGCAGCTACCGCAACAACGGCGTCGGCAGAGGAATCGCCATCATCCACAAGGACACTATCAGGATCTCTACCAACACCACAGACACCCTCAACCCCGCCGAACACATGCACTTCCAGATCCACACGGACCCCAAGACCACCCTGAGAGGCACCCTCATCTATAGACCACCAGGACCCCGACACCAATTCTGCAACTCCATCGCCGACTTAATCAGCACGCACGCACTGACCTCCACCGACTACATCCTCCTCGGTGACCTGAACTACCACCTGGAAAACAACAATGACAGCAACTCCTCCACCCTGATCGACAACCTCGCCACCCTCGGACTGAAACAGATCGTCACGACACCGACCCACATCGCCGGCCACACGCTCGATGCAATCTTCTCCTCCAGTCCCCACGTCACCTTCACCGTCCACAAACCCGTCTCACACCACCGCACCCTACAGATCCCTGGACGTCACTGGAGCAAAATCACCAAGGACCTACTACAAACTCACCTCGCACTCAACCCCGCGACCAACCCCACCAATCTCGAGGAGGGGGCCCGCACCCTCAGACTCTGGATGGAGGACTGCGCCAACACCTTAGCTCCGACAAAACAACACGCCCACAGAGATACCAATCAGAGAGCCAGCTGGTTCACACCGGAGCTCCTAGCCTCCAAACGCACCTGTCGGAGACTGGAAAACACCTGGCACAAGGAGAAAACACCCGACAGCCGCAAAGCTCTCAAACACGCCACCCGCAACCACCACCACCTCATCAGGACCACCAAGAAAGCCGCCTTCAAGAACCGCCTCAACAACAACGCACACAACAGCAAGGAGCTCTTCAATATCGTGAAGGAATTCTCCAACTCCAACTCCTGCACCAATGGCATCCCCCCATCACAAGCCCTGTGCGACGCCCTCGCTGCCTTCTTCTACCGCAAGATCACCGACATTCACGACAGCTTTAATCCTCAGACGGACCCCGCCAACCTCACCACCCCGGCCTCACCCATACCCACCGACCACAATCACCTCACCGCTTGGACCAGCGTAACCACCGAGGATACGAGCAAAACAATGAGCTCCATCCACTCAGGCGCCCCGTCTGACCCTTTTCCCCACCACATCATCAACAAGGCCGACTACGCCATCGCTCCCCACCTATGCAACATAATCAACCTCTCATTCAAGACCGTGACCTTCCCTGAGAGCTGGAAACACGCCGAGATTAACGCCCTACAGAAGAAACCCAAGGCGGACCCGAGCGACCTTAAGAACTTCCGGCCCATCTCCCTTCTTCCGTTCCTGGCTAACGTCATCAAAAAGATCAACAACACCCAGCTCACACACTACCTAGAAGACAACAACATCCTCGACCTCTCCCAGTCGGGCTTCCGCAAGAACCACAGCACTGAGACCGCCCTCATCGCCGCCACAGACGACATAAGACTCATGCTCGACAACGGTGAGACAGCAGCCCTCATCCTCCTGGACCTCTCCGCTGCCTTCGACACCGTCTGCCATCACACACTACGCACACGCCTCTATGACGCAGGGATCCGCGACAAGGCCCTGGACTGGATCACCTCCTTCCTCTCCGACAGAACCCAAAGAGTCCGCCTCCCCCCGTTCCACTCCGAAGTCACCAAGACGATCTGCGGTGTCCCGCAAGGATCATCCCTCAGCCCGACGCTCTTCAACATCTACATGGCCCCACTCGCACACATCGCCAGACTCCACGACCTCAACATTATCTCCTACGCCGACGACACCCAGCTGATCCTCTCCTCACCAACGAACCCCTCACCGCCAAAGCCAACCTCCACCACGGTATGGAGGCGGTCGCCGACTGGATGGAAGAAAGCCGGCTCAAACTCAACACAGACAAGACAGAGATCATCATCCTCGGGACCAACCCCTTAGCCTGGGATGACTCCTGGTGACCCACCTCCCTGGGCACCGCCCCCACACCGACCATCCACGCGCGCAACCTGGGAGTCATCCTCGACTCGAAACTCACCATGACCAACCAGATCAACGCATTCTCCTCAACCTGCTTCTACACCCTCCGCATGCTCCGCAAGATCTACAGATGGATCCCTACAGACACACGAAAGACCGTCACACACGCCTTCATCAGCAGCAGGCTTGACTACGGCAACGCCCTCTATGGCGGAGCCCCAGCCAAACTCCTCAGCAGACTCCAAAGAATCCAGAACGCCTCTACACGCCTGATCTTCGCCGTCCCCCGCCGAGACCACATTACCCCCCACCTAAGAAACCTGCACTGGCTCCCCATCGACAGAAGATTCACCTTCAAGCTCCTTACCCACGCACACAAGGCACTCCACAACACCGGCCCGGCATACCTCAACAACTGACTATCATTCTACGCACCCAACAGGAGACTCCGCTCCGCCGACCTCTCCCTGGCCGCCGTCCCACGCATCCACAGAACCACCTCCAGAGGCAGGTCCTTCTCCTACCGCGCCGCCAAGACATGGAACTCCCTCTCTCTCCACCTACGGCAGACAGAAGACCCTCAGACCTTCAGGAGACTACTCAAGACCTGGCTCTTCAACCACTAGCTGCAGCCCCCCTCCCCCCAGCGCCTTGGGACCCTCGCGGGTATGTAGCGCGCTTTATAAATTGCTTGATTGATTGATTGACTTACTTGGAACTTCTCCTTTGGTTCCATGCTCGAATGTTAGGCTGATGGCACTCGAGGATTGTCAGTTGCTGCTGATGGTCGGACCCCAAGTTGTGCTTCCTACTAAAGATCACCTTCAATTTACCTTGTCTTCGGTCTTCATTTGGATGTTCCATCTCAACATTTTGGCGACAATTTTTGAAGTTCATGTGGGATCCTCGAAGCACAATCTGGCCATAGTTGCAGTTCTCAAAATCTGAAGTTTTCAATATCGTTTTCTCATGTTGATGCTTTGTGTGCACAGTGCTCCGATGGATTAATCAATGAGAAAAGGTACCGTGCTTGTAATTTCAGTTACAGCTGGGATCGTGCAGGAGCTCGCACTTCAGTTTCATGTAACCATTCCAATGTATAAGAGCAGTGTCACTGGAGCACAACGCTTTTGTTTACGTCATCCCGTAACGTTGAATACATAGATCAGAGTCACTGGAGCTCCTTGGGAACAGGTCGACGTGGACGGACGTAGTTTTAACGAGGGCGGACGCTTGTGCCTCCTGAGAGTCAACCATCATATTGAGTCTTGCTCGCTTTACTTTTTGGAAAATATCACTCTGCAGTCTGAACAGCTATCTTCTTACTTCAAGATACATAACGGATGTGAATCCAATCCATAGGATGTATTGTCAGAAGTGATCTGTTTTAGAGACTATCTCGGCAAGGATTGATGCTTCGCATTTTCAAAGCTTTAAGACAACATTGTAATCGGAACGACAAGTGAATCTTTCCACATATTTAAGCTGTGGAATGTGCCCTGAGGAAGCCCCTTGCGGGGAGAAACGCGTTGGCTGTCCTGAAACATCATTTTACAGTCTGTGTGACGAAAACAGATAAAGATTAATCACTGTGAAATCAAGGAGGATCTGGGATCTGATTGATGTAGTGTGCATAGATGCACTAGATATTTGTTTTATTGCCTCTATGTGCTTTTTGTATTGTTCACTGGAGCGCAACACTGCATGTTCGTCAGTCCGTAACGGTGATGGCGTGCTACGATCTTGTTATCTTTGTACTCTATGGAAATTGTGCTCACATCATCACGTAACGCTATCTACGTGCCGCCATAATTGATGTGAAGAGTACAATGAATCATTGGAAGTATCACTCAAGTTCCTAATTTCATCTGGTTTGACAACGATTAACCGGCAAGATTGTTGGTCTTTCTAAGGCTGCAATTCAAGTATTGGCACACCTGTTACACAGTATTACTTCATTTTCTGTGGCAAAAACATACACAGTGATTTGCACACCTGGTACTTTCAGCGTATTGGGAGCTGGAAACTAGTATACTGCGTATTTACTCTTTGTACTCATCCTTCTTCAGATTACGTAGTCTGTCAAGTAATTCTGTGTACTTTCAGCCATTATTTCTTCCGAAATTAAAGTTCTGGGCATTTTAGCAGTATTATGTGGCAAATGTTTGTGCAAGAGTATTTACGGTGATCGGCACACCTATACACACAGTATATGTACTTCAGTGCAGATGTACTCAGGGTGATTTGCACACCTTAAACTATGAGTTAAGCCTTATTGTTTAATTACTTAAAATCGTTACAATATACTATTATTACAATAATCTAAAAGAGAAGAAAAAAAGAGTTAAGATCCCACACAACTTGCTAAGAACTATAGGAGAGTTTAAAAGATTAAAAACAGTTTATCCAAACTGGCAATAAAGTGAAAGTGCATAAAACTTTGTGGGAAGTATTGTCAAAGTCTCTCTTGCTTGATGGTCAGCTGGTTTCTTGTTTTGTGACTCCATTTTCTGTGACAGAGCTGCCCGTATTGATTCTGTAAATTCCCCTAGCCGCGCAACTGTTTGAGCTGTTTTGGCAGAGAAACACAGGTCTGAGTCTTCTTTGCATCGTACAAGGCTGTAGGACCTGCAGATGGGAAGAACCAGCCGGTGCCGCTCACTAGCCAGCTTTGGGCAGCAGCAAAGCAGATGGAGCCAGGATTCACAATGATAACTACAAAGACGACATGCAGCTGAATTATCCTTCCAGGCCCAGGCTTGGTTAAAATCCACAATAGGCAGTGCGAGAAGTCTCATATAGGTGATTTTTTTTTTCCGGACCCGGACTGTCAGTGCATGCTCAAAATATGGCTGTGGTTTGCTCATTGTGTAGGAAGTGTCCAGTGCTGACAGATTTGAATGATGGTGTAAGCTTTCCAGATCTCTTTCGTAGGATATTTTCTTAACCTGTATATTCACTGTTCTTTTCCATGCGGTTACTGGAATATTTAAATTGTGCAAATTTTGAGCATCTATTTCGAGCAATTCTATGGCTTCTGCCAGCTGAACCTGCCATGGAGATCGTCCTTCTTCAAAGATTGTTTTAATTATCCTTTTCAGGGAGGTTACTGAAGCACGCAGGGTGCTAATGTTGTATTTTAGAATATCCCCTGAGCAGCTGATGTCTGGGCGGGTGAGACCCAGCTCCAACCTTACTCTTGCTTTCCTGGCCTGTCGTGGAAGTTCTAGAACCTTCTTATAGGCAGAAATTCGTTGGTTTATGAGAAACTTGGTGAATGCTCCGGGGAAGGCTAGGTGACTGTAGTTAAGAGAGGCGACTCATTTTGCTTTTAACACTTTCAAGATAGGTTCGGCAGTCGGACTCTGTAGGCATCTATTAAGATTTCTCAGGCTGTATATGATGCTGGCCCCCTTGCTCCTTAGATGTTTCAGATGGGCTGTGGGTTTGGCCCCGTCTGATAACCTGAGACCCAAGTAGTTATAGCTTCTGCATGTTCTAATTTGCAGGTCTCCGAGGCGCCATTGTGCTGTCTTCTTTCAGTGGTACTTCCCAAAGATAAGTATCTTGGTCTTCTCTTGGTTCACCAAGAGATTGTTCTTTTGGTTAAACCTATACAGCGCTTCTAAGGCTTTCTGTAGGCCTGTCCTGGTGTGATCCATTATAACTATGTCATCTGCGTATTGGAGAATTTGGAGTCGCTCATTCCCCAGGCTTGGTGCTAGTAGATTTGTCCCCTCCAGTGCTTTGCCAAAGGCCGGCTGTATAAAGATTAAAAAGAAGAGGGGCCAGAACGCATCCTTGTTTGAGGTCATTATTAGTTGGAACCTCAGTTGTTGCAGACGTTTGACTGGTTTTGATACGAACCCAGGTCCCCTCATGAAGGGCGATTTTTGCCCTTAGCAGTTTTTGTGAAATGCCCCATGAGTACAGTTTTTCCCACAGCTTCTCACGATCAACTCGATCAAAGGCTGCGCTGTAATCAACAAAACAGCAAAATAGGGTTAATTGGGATGGCTGGGTCGCTCGGAGTGATAGGTGTCCCAGTGCTAAGATATTATCTATTGTAGAGCTTTGGGGCCTGAAGCCTGATTGGAAGAAGGGGAGGATGTTGTTATTCTTTACCCAGGTTTCTAGTTCTTTCAACAGAATTCTGGCATATGCCTTCGCTTCTATGTCCAATAGGGCAACAAGCCGGTAGTTTACAGGTTTCGTACAGTCCCCTTTTTTATGAATGGAAAAAAGTATTGAACCTTTCCATGACAAAGGAACGATGGAAGTGGCGAGTGCGTGCTTAAAAAGTGATGTTAATTGTTCTGCCCAGAATCCTTGAGAGGCTTTGAACACTGCTGCAGTGACTCCATTGGGGCCTGGGGCACCATCTGTTCTAATTTTTTTAATTAGGTTGATTATCTCGACCTTAGTGATGACAGGAGTCTTGACGCCTTTTTGTATTTCCAAGGGAGTTTGTTGTGTTTTGGTATAAGACTTGTTCTGATGTGTTGTATATAGTTGCTTTAGGTATTTGACCCACTCTGAGGCTGCCACCCCATTTTCCTTGATCTTACCGCTGTGGCTCTGTTGCTTAATGTATCTCCAAAGTTGGATGTGTACCTTTTCTTTGAGAAGATTAAATATTTTCAACCACTCAGCCTAAATATTTTGTAGTCGTATTTCCCATACTTTCTTTCTGTGCTCTCTGCGAAGCGCTGTTATTACTGGTGTTTGTGAGTTTGGGACTACTTTTCTTCTAGCCTTCAAGGCCTTTGAGAGACTATGCTTGGTCTGAACTAAGGCCCTTGATTTTATTTGTGCTTGTTGGCATTGGGGATAGGATGCCTGTGATTTAGAGGTTCCAGTACGTTCCCCAAGAACGGATTATAATTCATCTAAGAGTGTTTTCCATCTCTCCAGGGGGGATTGAAGGCTTGTGCCTGTGGAGCTCGATTCTTTGTTTAATCCAATCCAGGAGTTTTGGACCTAAACTTGTAGACTATTTTATTCTCCCCAAAACTTCATGGTGCTCTTCTCCGGTTGGAACCCCTGGTGTTTCCAGTTGTTTTGCGAGTTTCCCGTTTAGCTGAAGAGATACCCACAGTGGTCTATGGTCACTCTGGTTCCTATTTCCCACTTTGAAGTTGTTGAATAATGGTATCAGGTTATCCGCAATAAAGATGTAGTCGATTGTGGACTTGTCCCTGAAGGTGGGGAGAGGGAACCAGAGGGGATCCCCAGCTTTTTTGATTGTGTGGGCAGAAATCATATTATGAGTGAAAAGGAGCCTCTGCAGAGGGGCCAGTTCGGTCTGGGCGGGGGCGTCCATTTTTGGATGCCCCAACTCTCGGATGTTCATGTCCCCAACAATAATAGGAAATTGTGAGACGTATTTATTTATGAGGTAGTCCATTTTTGTTGAAAATATTTTTAGTGCTTGCTTTTTTTGGTGGGAGGCAGGGTTGACGTAGCAGTTAATTAACAAGAGACGAATTGGGTTATTGTTGCTTTTTAATCCGCAAATCAGTACCGCTTGCAGATTAGCGGTGTTCGTTGTTAGTAAAGTTGCCTCTATTCTGCGTGCTTGGCTGATAAAAATTGAGAGCCTGCCTGATGCTCTCCCAAAGATGTTACGTTTTATGGCTGCACAGTGAAGTTCAAAAAAGCCAGGGAGAATTAGAGGTTCGGTAGCCCATGTCTCTTGAACGCACAGGATGTCATTTTCGCAAAGTTAATTATTTAATGAATCGCACCCAAGCAATCTTTATAGCCCAGCAATGTTCCAGGATATGATGGACAGATGTATGTTGTTTCCCGGTTTTCCAGTGGTGATCTGATGACGAACAGCCTTT
This sequence comes from Lissotriton helveticus, assembly GCF_964261635.1. Lineage (NCBI taxonomy): Eukaryota > Metazoa > Chordata > Amphibia > Caudata > Salamandridae > Lissotriton > Lissotriton helveticus. The sequence continues at coordinate 235,334,937 of NC_136058.1, forward strand.
ATGGTGTTAGAGGTGCCGTCTTGGTGGCTGTCCCTCTGGACCAGTACGATTGCCAGACGTAATGGGGTGCTTTGGCCCACTAATGTGGACTGTCCTGTGGTCAAGTGTACTTGTTATCCTGTAGACGTTGTAAGGTCTTGACCCTGCAGCTGGGCTTTTCCCTGATTGAATGCTCACTGTCCCCCTTAGGACAGAATAGACTTCCTTCCTTGGCGATGGTGCTGCTAGTATGTGTGGGTTGATAGATAGTAATTTTCCTTTTGCAGAATGTTCTAATGATGTTATGAATATGTTAGCCTAATGTGTCTAACCAATATGCAGCTACAGCTTATTATTCATGTGCTGCAACCCACTGAGCTATTTTTGTAATATGCAAGCTTCAACTTCTCTCATAAGAGAGAGAGGCTTGTCTATGGCAGAGAGGCTTCTGATGCTGACATTTGCTCTGCAGCTCCAATGTCTCATGGTACAGTTTTCCCCCTCCCTTATGAGCAGAAAATCCCTGGTTTCAGCATCTCTCGCCTTGGGTATTTTTCTTGCAGAAATGTTTCCATGCTCTGGAGAAGCCGAGTCTCGGCTCCGTGGCCTTGAGAGAAAATGTTTCTTTTGCAGGTGCAGATGCTTCTTGTGTGAGGCTATTGTTCGCCCTCTGCTGAGCCCAGTACTTTTCCAGTCTGGGCGTGTCTTTACCCTGCCATGCTATGTTATAATGTATTGTCCTGATGGGATGGGTCAGTCCTCTCGGTGCACCCCCTGGGGTGTAGACCTGACGGGGCCCATCTGCAGATGAATCTTATGGCATAATAAATATATTTCTAATTCTTCTCCACTGTTCGGCTGGCTTATTATATGAGAATGATAGATGAGTGAGGTAAGTCGCTCAGGTGGATTTGAGCCACGCTTATCAGATGTCGCCCGAACAGGGACTCCGCGATAAGGATCTTTCTCACCCGTAAGTGGGTAGCAGAAGGCCGGGGACCCTCTGGTTGGCACGGTGGGTCTGGGTACCCACTTTGATGCCGAGCTTGGTTCTCGCAGCGCTGCCCCACCCTGCTGATCGGGAGAGGTCCCGGTTCATGATCCTGCGCCGGGGTCCGGAAGGCGGGACTTTGGAGCTGACCGTGTTGGTCCCAGCAGCCGGCGGTGGAGAACGGTGGATGTCGGTTCTGGGAGCAGGAGGTGAGTGGTCCGACTGGTGATTGAAGGAGCTAGGGTGCTCCGGGACTAGTGTTCCCAGTGGTTAAAGGAGCTAGTGTGCTCCTGGGGCTAGTGTGCTCCGGGGAACTCAGAGTGCAAGTGGCGCTCTGACAGACTATTGGTGATGAGGGTTTCGGGTGGATGTCTGTTTTAGAGCATCCGACCGGGTGGTACTGAGACTGGAGTGTGGCTCATCACAGTTGAATACTGGGAAAGGACCCAAACCCCTAGTGTGAGTGGTTTGATGGAAGAGTCCCAGATCTTCCGGGGTAAAGTGCGCAACGGTCTGTAGTGCCGCCCAGGTGGCGCATGTGTCCTCCAACCTCAGAACAGTTAGTGTACTGTACGGTCTGCGGTAGGGTCCAGGTTCCCCAGGACTTGGTCGACGGGCCTTGTACCATTATGGTAACACGTGTTTGGCAGGGACTCAATGCATAGGACGTGCGTGTGCGGTTGTAAGTGGTTGTGTGTGGAGATAGTTGCTTGGTTCTTTTGTGTCTGGGTATGAGTGGGTTCTTTGGTGGTGTTTGAGTGTGCAAGATGCCGCATTTCAGTAAGTTGCGATGTTTTGGGTGTTGCTGCAGTTCAACTGATGTCAGATTGGCCGAGAGCCAACCCGCTCCTGTAGAAGACTCTTTGAATTTTGAGATGTATGTGAATATGGATTTATCCCGATTTTGTTTAATATTTTTGATGCAGCTAAGATAGATTACTTGCAGGAGAGATTGTTTGCTAGGCACAGCTGTCAGAGCATGTTTGATTCCCTAAGGTGGTGGCAGAAAGAGGTTCATCAAAGACAGATGAGAGGATAGCCTAGAATATGGACAGATCAAATGTTTAGTTTTAAAAGAAGACAAAATGTGTACATTTGGAATTTTCAGGTTGTTCCCATTTAAAGTTGCTTTTAATGGCTCAGTGAGCCAATGCGAACAGTGATTAAGAGAATGGGGTATGTATTTCATGTAATATGTTTGATTTGGTTATAATTGGTTTGGTTTGAGAGCAGTCTGTGGGCTGCCTTTTGTTTGTGTAAATGTTTGTTTGAATGAAGTGAGTGCGTCTTGTTGCATGAGTTAGATTGTCTGGTCCTTGTGAGCTACCTGAGATGGTTGTGCCTGGCTCTCAGAAAAGAAAAGAATGAGAAAAAAAACACTGTGGCCTTTAAAAAAAAAAATGTGTTTGGAACTTATTTAATTTGGTTTCTTTCATCCCCTTAATTTGTGAACAGTAGAAGATGAAGAAAAGAATAAGGATTTGATTACCAGTAATTAGAATGTATATTAATAAAATGT